>NW_024464918.1:29300000-30550000 GCF_017591425.1 Ochotona curzoniae
GAAGGTTTGTCTCTCTGTCTCTGTGTGTAACTCAAGTAAATCTTTTTTTAAAGGTTTATTTTCGGCATTTCACAAATTTCACTCAGTTGTATTGCAGTAAAATACATCATTTTCAAATTGACCATTTGAACTTCTTTTTTTTAAAAAAAAAAGACTTACTTATTTTCATTGGAAAGTCAGATCTACAGAGGGAAGGAAAGACAGAAAGATCTTACGTCTGCTGGTTGACTCCCAAGTGGCTAATCCAAAGCCAGGAGCCAGGAGTTCCTTCGCGGTCTCCCACGTGGGTACAGCATCCCAAGGCTTTGGGCCATCCTCCACTGCTTTCCCAGGTGACAAGTAGGGAGAGGGATCAGAAGTGGAGCAGCCGGGACATGAACTGGTGCCCACAAGGGATGCTTATACATGCAAGGCAAGGATTTTAGCCACTAGGCGACTGCACCAGACCCCATTTTTGCTGTTTTCTTGTTTCTTTGATTTTTTTTTTTCTAAAGAAAGCTCTTTCATCTGCTTTGAACTGTTTTTAAGTGTACAGTTCTTTGGCATCAAATGCTTTCACACAGCAGTACAGTCATTACTGTCATTGAGCCCCAGAAAGTTCTCATCATCCACAGCTGAAACTCTGATCTCCACCAGCAATCACCTCCTACTTTCTTCTCCAATGCCCCTACCAACCACCATTCCATTTTCTGACTATGTGAGGTTTAAAGACCTCACATGAAAGGGGTCTTTATCATTTAGAGAAAATTATATCAGATTTTAGCATTTTGCTTTCTTTTTTTAAAGATTTATTTTACTTTTGTCAGAAAGTCAGATGTACCGAGAGGAGGAAAGAGAGAGGAAGATCTTCCACAGTTGGTTGATTCACTCCCCAAGAAACCACAACAGCCAAAGCTGAGCCAATCCGAAGCCAGGAGCCAGGAGCCTCCTCCAGGTCTCCCACACAAGCACAGGGTCCCAAGGCTTTGTGCCATCCTCAACTGCCTTCCCAGGCCACAAGCAGAGAACTGGATGGAAAGTGGGGCTGTTGGGATTAGAACCAGTGCCCATATGGGATCCCAGCACATTGAAGGCATGAAGTTTAGCCACTAGGCTACTGTGCTGGGCCCAGCCAGCATTTTGCATTTTTTGAAGTCAAAATATTTCTTACCAGCAGTGGAGTAGACTGATTCTTTCATTATTTTATTTTACTTGTTGAACTGAGTTTTTGTACCTGGAGTGAAATTGCTGGGCCATGCAATGACTGAATGTTTGATTGTTGAAGAACCACCCTGCCATTCTCTGCTGACTGCACTGCTTGGAATTTTTGTCGGCAGTACAGAAGCATTCTGAAATCTCCACTTCTTCTTGTGTTTGTTATTTTCTTATAGACCTGACATGGTTCCTCAGCACATTTTGGTTAAACATCTGTTTCTCTTTCTTTCCCACTTTTGTATATTTTATTCTTGTCAACAGTCCTCTCCCCATTCCTTACACTTGCTTTAGTTAAATAAGGAAATCAATTGTCAAACATATTGGGAAAAAAAAAGATATCTGATAATAAGAATGTCTGTTTCATGTAGCTTTCTGTGGATTGAAAAAGAGAATAGAAAATATCTACACACAAATCAGAACACAGTCGATGAATGTAAGTCCACAAAAATTTTGTGGCAATGTTGACAGTCATAGAAAAAAAATCTAAGTTTGATCTTCAGTTATCTAGCTTTCTTATTCAAAACCTTATTTGCCAACAGAGCCGGTAGGTGTGAGGAGTGAGTGATGAATGATCTGGAAGTCTTGGTCATTGTATCAGGAATATTGACTGCTTCTAGGAAAGCTATGGGGATATAAACTTTTCTCATAGATATAAGCATTGATCTCTACAGGCAGCAGCTATGACCTTCTGATATGATCTAAAAACCTACATTTGAATAGAAATAGGCAATTATTGTGGTATAGTAGTTAAAACATTACTTGTGATTTTCAATATGAGATGTCTTGTGTTGGAGTGTCTAGGGTTGAGTTCGCCTTACTTTGGACAGAACTTCCTTCTGCTGCACACTTGCAATGCAACAGGTGATGGCTCAAGGACCTAGGACCATGCTGCCTGCTTCAGAGACTCGTTTGACATTCTGGGTTCCTGGCTTTGGCCAACCAAGCCTTAGATGTTTTGGACACTTGGGAATGAACCGAGGTTTGAAAGATACCCCACACACTCTCTCTTGCTCTCCCTGTAGCTGGCTCTGCCTTTCAACAGCTAAATAAATAAACATTTCAAGAGTAGTTTAGAGATATCTAAAATGCAAACAGAATTTTTAGTAGTTTTCAGTCTTTTTCGTGAAGGCATAAAATTCAGTGTTCTTTCAATTATGTTCATATAAAGTCAACATACTGTTTACAAGCCAGGGTTTTGGAGTGAATTGGATTGTCCAAGTTTGAATATTACTGTGTGCCTTCAGGACACCTCTTAGTTTTTCTAAGCTTGTTCCTGTCTCCTTAATAATTCCCCAAGGACAAGAGTTTAGCCCAGTACCTGGAATATAGCAGACAATAAATATGGAGTAAGTAAATGTTTCATGCCTCTTAATGCCGTCGTGTCTCCGTGATCATCTCTGATAAATGGGTCTGGGGGCTGTTTCGTCCCCACAGGACCAGTTTTGTTTTGCCGGATGTCACTTGCACACATGCTGTGTAGCTTTTACCTAGACTGCTCTTTCACATTCAGGAGACCCGTATAGTATGTGTGTCAAGGCTAACAACCTTACGCTTTCTAGCACACACCTAAGTACGAGTGTATTTTCTTAATTCATGCAAAAGTGGAGTTAAACCGTAATACAAATTTTATGTGAACTTTTTTGAAGTTCCCTTCTATCCTGAGTATTTGGGGTTTAAGATTTACTTTTAAAGTGCTCCACTAAATTTTTGACTGGAAGCTTTATAGTTAAAGAAGAGAAGCTTCACCCAAACTCCATGTTAATCGGGGATTTATCACCCATGATCATGGCCACCAAAAATATTTGTGAGTTCTTGTGTGGTCATAGTTGTTCACTGAAATCCTTTTGTTGGAATGAATGTGCAATGTTTTCTAGGATATGGGGGGAAAACTTTTTGCTGAAGTCCAGAAAAGTCAATAAAGAAAAAATGGTGTACCACAAATTCATGCTTAAGAGCAGGACTGTACTTCAGTATCCTGAACAGAACAAGAATTAAATGGTTTGCTTTGACTTTAATTTTCTCCTGGAATAACAGCCGCTGTAATCCGTCATCCAGAAAACGGTTTAGATAACGCCACCAGCTGTCTGCCGGCTGGGAAAGGAAGCCACATTGTCTTCTCTGTCTTCTTGTCCTTTTCAGGAGAGCATCTGAGTATTTCATGTTGATTGCTTGATTGGCTGCAGAGGGACTCTTTAAAAATACTAAAAAAATTGAGGAATCCAGTACAAATCAAACATGAGCTGCTATCCATCATGTGCTCAGGGCATTATGTGAGGTTTTTACTCAGAAAGATGTCATTAAAAGTTGCAGAAATTAATTGGTGCCATTGAATATAATGGCCTTTCCTGCTATAGTTTCTGAAATGTAAAGAAAAATTATGGATAACGTAAATTCCTCGTGGGATTCTTATAGGTGTCTGCTTTGTTCTGTTATTGTTTATTGCAAATGTTATTACCATGATCTATGGCCCTATCATGCTTTGTCTATACTGTGCTGCTAGCCTGCGGCCCACAACAGCAGAGGGCTTTATTCACAAGCTAAGACCGTGTTGATTTGGAAATTCTTTGCTTTATATATTCTGAAAGTGTCTCAAGGTGTTCATTTTGTGTGTTTAAATTTTTATACAAAAACAGATTTGTTCTGATTGATTAAATATTGACTTACACCATTTTTAGAACAACTCTGAATCTTATTTAAGTTCGGGGTTTGTGTTCTGCTTTCCCAGAAGGTTTGAATTCAGCATAATAATGCCTGTTACTTTGTGTGAGTCGATGCATTGGAATCCACAATCTTTCTCAATAACCACATTGGTTTAATTAGTAGTGGTTTAAAAATTTGACTCTTAATTAAGGAGCAACTTTATATCTGAAAAAGTTTAAAGAACCTTTTCTTTGACTCCTGTTTTGCGTATTAGATACTTCTGAGACTGCCTACTTTTCAGCTCTATATTGAACTTATTCTACGTATTTATCTAACATCATTGGCAGTAACCTTTTGTTTCTAGCTATCTTGAAGGCATTTGTGGATGCCTGACTATTCTTAAGAAGTTGTATGGCACAAGATAATAGAAGGTAACAGTTAGGCATGAGATGTCCCTTGGAAACAACAGTGCGATGAACTTAACATCCTAGTTTCTGGGGTAGTTGTTGTGGTGTGATAGGTTGAACTGCAATTTGGGACACCCGTATCCCATGTGAAATGCTGCTTTAAGGCCCAGCTCCTCTGCATCTGATGTGACTCCTTGCTAACACACCTGGGAAGGGAGTAGATAATGGCCGGTGCTGGGGCCCTGCCACCATGTGGGAGACTAGGATGGAGTCCCTGGCTTCTGGTTTAAGCCTGCTCACCCTATAGACATTTGGGGAATAAATCCACAGAAGGGAAGACATATCTCTTCCTTTCTTCCTTGGTTTCTCTTATTTTGTTGTTTAAATGAATGAATTCATTTATTTTCTTTTAAAAAAATCTCCTAGTTTAAGACAATTCTAGTTTCTAAATTATCTTTTGGTGTTATCTCTTAAGACTTGAACTGTTTCTTGGTGAAACGTCTTAAGGTACAGCTAGATAGTTATTATGTGCTGATATGTCAAATGTTTTGAAAATCTGCAATGAAAGGTAAAGTTGAAGTGCTTTCATTGATGGACACAGTTTTTGGTTTGAGTATCTTTTCAAAACAAGTTTTTTGACATGTCAAATCTTGTGACTGACAAAATAAAGTACTGTTTTTACGTATTATGATAAGAGAAAAGGAATGATAAAGAAAATGATTAACTGTTTATTGTAGAATTGAGTTGATGAGCCCACATTGTTGTGTAGGAAATGAAACTGCCAGCTGGGACACCAGCATTGCACATGAGCACTGGCTCATGCTCTGCTTGCTCCATTGTTGACCCAGCTTCTTGTTAATGGCTTGGGAGAAGCAACAGAAGGCGTTCCGTGTGTGAGCACCTACCAGCCACATGTAGGGGGCTCAGATGAAGCTTCTGGTTTCAGGCTGGCCCAGCATTGGTTGTGGGCATCTGAGGATTGTACCAATAGATAGAAAACCTTTCTGTTGCCCAACGTCTCTGTAACTCTTTCATAATACATAAGTAAATATTTCTAAAATATATACAATTTCTTTTTTTAAAAGGCTTATATATGTTACTTGAAAGCCAAAGCTATAGATAGAAAGAAGGAAAGACAAAGAAGTCTTCCCTCTACTGGTTCACACTCTAAATAGCCACAGGTGGCTGAAGCTGGGCTGGTTCAAAGCTGGGAGCTAGGATCTTCTTCTGGGTCCCCCACTTGATTGTAGATGCCCAAGGCTTTGGGCCATTCTCCGCTGCTTTCCCAAGTCATAAGGAAGGAGCTGGATCAGAAGTGGAGCAGCTGGAATTTGAACAGACCCTATATGGGATGCCAGTGCTGCAGGCAGATTAAGCTGATAATGCCTCCATGCTGGCCCCAATAAATAAATCTTCAATAAAAAAGAGTCAAAACTATTTTAGTGTATATTAAAAATAGCAACTCCAAACTCTAAAAAAAGAAGTTAACATATGGTTTGGAGGGGTTTTACAGTACTTAAGCCTGGTTTGATTAAAAAAAAAAAAAAAACAGGAATATTATTGTTAGTTCACATCTCCCTAAAATACCTGCAGAGATGCTTTCCTGGGGCTCCTTCCTAGTTGTTTCCAAGTTGTTTTAAAATAGGAAGGGCCTAGCACAGTAACCTAGTGGCTAAAGTCCTTGCCTTGCACATTCTAGGATCCCATATGGACAGCAGTTTATGTCCCAGCAGCTCCATTTCCCATCCAGCTCCCTGCGTGTGGCTTGGGAAAGCAGTGAGGAAGGCCCAAATCTTTGGGACCCTGCACCTGCATGGGAGACCTGGATGAAGCTCCTTGTTCCTGGCTCCAGATTGGCTCAGTTCTGGCCATTGTGGCCACTTGGGGAGTGAGCCAGTGAATGCAAGATCTTTCTCTGTCTCTTCTTCTCTCTGTAAATCTGATTTTCCAATTAAAATAAATAAATCTTTTTTTAAACCAGGATTACAAATTATAAAGTAGTGATATCCACAATGATATGAATATATTGTGTAGATATCAAATCAGCAAAGAGAACCAGTAGAAAGATTTTTGAAAATTTTAGTAGTCTAACAAAATGTAGAAAAAGAAGGGACAAAAAGCAAGTAAATTACAACCCAGGGTAAAGAAACATTCTCTCAATTGGTTTGATAAAAAAAACAAGCATTCCAAACTATTTCCCTGTCAAATGGAGACAAACATCTTTAGACAAACTAGAATGGTGGGAAAACCAGATGAGCCTTGTATGTGCTGCATTCATTCTGATAAAGCAGAAGAAAAGTATTAAAACTTGGAACAAGATGGGAGTTTGAAATTCACATACCTGAATTTCTTAGGGAATAAAGTAAGCAATTGTCTAATTGTATGGGCTTAGATTTCCTTGTAACATACATGGGTGCAATTGATGATGTTGCACTCACCAGTGGCTGTTAATATTCTACTGTGGTCTACAGCTCTCCTGCAGGTGGGAGAAGCTGCTATGATGGACGCTGTTGACATCATCAACCTTAAGAGGGACTGATGAATACAGCATGATGTCACTTTCATTTCTGCTGCTACACTCGTCCTGGTACAGACTAAGCACAAGTTGACTCTTCAAGTTAGAACAAAGACACACACACACACACACACACATACATTATAGTTTTAGTTCATGGGAAAAATGAATGCAAACCTCCCATGATCCCCTGGGGCTCTATTTTAGCCTTACCCTTTTGCAACTGAGCTTAGGAGAGTGAGTGTCAGCTCAGCCTGGCTGATTAAGGTATGGCTTTTATGATTTCCACGCTTAGTGTGTGATCCAGGACAAGCTAGAACCTCAGTGATCATGTGTAGTAATGGCATCTCTATTGCCAAAGTTAGCACTGCTTGCTTTCTTCCTAACTTAGGCATCCATTGCACACATAGAGCAAATTCAGGTCTACAGCCTAGGCTCTGTACATTTCATTTCCCTTTCCACCCCTCGTTTGCTACCTCATGTCTCTGGTCATACCTAATAGAGGTTCTCTCATTAAAATGCATGTTCCTCTTCAGATTTAGAAATACCATAGGTTATCGAGGGTACTTCAAGTGGCTTGTGGAACAGGGAATTAAAGTTTTTTTGGGTGGCAAATGTAGGCCCCAGTCTCCCAAGGATTAACTCCACAGCACAGCTTGTTTCTCAAGGGTGTAACAGGAAAGGCAATCATGGCCTGATACATTTAGCCTGTGGCTTGACTGCAATCTCCTTCCTTCCTGCTTCCCCTTGTTGCATGTCCTTGGGGGAGCTTAGGTGTGGCTTAGCAATCTCCCTCCTTCTTGTTTCCCCTTGTTGCATGTCCTTGGGGGAGCTTAGGTGTGGCTTAACCATTGGGAGGATCCTGGGAGGGGCCAAGCAGACTATAAAAGATGCAGCTTGACTTCAAATAAACGGCATTCGGCATTCTCCTCACACGAATGACCCACTGTGTCTGTGTGTTATCTGTCTTGTCTGTCTCATAACCCTAGTCCCTCCGCTCGACTTGGAGCTCGGGGTACGTGGCGACGCAGGCGTTGCCAACAGGCAAAAAGAAAAAAAAATAAAAGTGAAATCCATGGATATGAGACCTCTTCAAGAAGTTCATGAAAACCATATTTGGTAGAAAAATAATGTATGGCTTTCACTTTTTTTGGCGTCCAAATTAACTAACACTATTTCCATTTTTCACAAACTTCCTGAAGTTTCTTCACAGCAGATGTGTGGATCAAGTTAGCATCTCCCTGGGACATCTGACAGGGTGTTCTTTAGGGCTCCTTCCTAGTTATGTTCATGTTATGGTGTCATGTCTTCAAAGAGGAGTGAGTTTCCCAATTCCCACCTATTCCTTCATATTATTTTATTTTAAAATAATTTGATAGTCTTAAACATCTTAACTTTTAGACATTTTATTTAAAGTAGTTATCCCATATTATCTGAAACTGAGATGAATGGCTCAGTGATACATCAAGTAGATAAACATACGTTTTATTCTTTTAATTTTTTCAATTTTATTTTTTATTTTATGGTATAATTCCATAAGCTCTGGAATTTCCCCTACTGCCTCCCTAAATTCCCCCTCCCCAACTGATTTCCCCATAATTATTATAATAGTAGAGTCCTTCAAAAGTCCATCATTCTGTTTTAATTTGTGTCCTGACATTGCTGCTACAGACAATGGCAGGCAGTTGAGCATCCTGTTATCAAGATATATCCAACAGTTTTACTGGAAGTCCATCTTTGATTTGGAAGTAGAGATACAGACTGTATTGTATCTTCACATCTGGATGTGATAGTCTCTGTTATGCCATCACTGTACATTCCCTTAAGTAAGAAGCCATGAAACAAAATCAACAACAAAAATAAACTTAAAAGGCTTACAGCACCATGGAATTAAATAATAAGCTACTGAATAGGCATTGTGTCAATGAAGAAAAAGAAAACGCAAAAGCTTCTTGAAGAAAATTATACTACTCTGTGATCTACAAGTCAGTGAAGAATTTGATAAGAGAAAAGAAACTATTTTGAAGAGACAAAAATAAAAACAATATCAAAACACATGAGTTGTGGGCCCAGCGCCGTGGCCTAGTGTCTAAAAGACCTCGCCTTGAACACGCCAGGATCCCATATGGGCACTGGTTCTAATCCTGGCAGCCCCGCTTCCCATCCAGCTCCCTGTTTGTGGCCTGGGAAAGCAGTCAAGGATGGCCCAAAGCCTTGGGACCCTGCACCTGTGTGGGGAACCTGAAGGAAGCTCCTGGCTCCTGGCTTTGATTTGGCATAGCACCGGCCATTGCGGTCATTTGGGGAGTAAATCATTGGATGAGAGATCTTCCTCTCTGTCTCTTTTCCTCTCTGTGTATCTGACTTTGCAATAAAAATAATTAGTCCCTATCACCTGTGATTTCCTCCCATTCTGTTGGTTGCTTCTTTACTTTGTTAATTGTTTCCTTTGCTGCATAGAAGCTTTTTAGTTTGATGTAGTCCTGTTTGTTTATTTTGGCTTTGATTGCCATTGCTTTTGGTGTCTTTTCCAAAAAGTATTTCCCCATTCCTTTATCTTGGAGGGTGGGAAACATACATTTTACAGCATAGCACTCTTATGAACGTTCTTTATGTAATAGAAATTCTTGTGAAAAAATTTAGATCTCTGAATATTCTGGACATGGAATCCATCATGGCAACTATCAGCTGGAGCCAAGTCCACATCATGGTTACCCCGGCTGTGCTGGACATCTTTGTGGTCTCCAGGGAGAAAGGGTGAGTGTCTGTCTACTTTTTTTATTCATGCTGTGAGCTCTTCACTCACTTCCAAGGGCTCCTGCCTGCACTGACGTGAGTTGTCCACCTTGAACTGTAATCCATTGTGTGTCTGGGTCAAATAATGCCTCATGAAGTTGCTTCAGTTAAAAGAGCTGCTTGATTGGCTGTGTCCACACTCAGAACCCAGCACTTTGTGCCTTCACCACAAGATTTTACTGTGATTCATGTAGCACTATAGGAAAACACAGGGCAACTCAAAGCTTCATGAAACTTAGGGTGATAAAGCACTTGCTAAGGATGACTTGCTAAGTTTGGGCTAGTCTGTATGATTTCCCTATCCTGTGTAACAGCAATGTATTTGCCTATATATATTTATATAATAAATGTTGATGTGGTCATCAACTGTTGGGGGACTCAGAAACTGCTGCAAAACAATTCTGAATAAAACTGGATGTGTGGAATAATCAGAGAAAGCACTTGGAAAGAATTCAAGGTTTTCCCAGTTCTTGAGAGTTTATCACCTCCTGCTCGGTGGCAGGGCTGGCAAGATCCTGATGGCAATTCCTTCTGGAAGGTCATGGCCAAAGTTGTGGCTTCTTCAGGGCCTCATATTTGCCTGTTTTCTTGAATGTTTTACCCACCTTTGCCTGAAAAACAGACAGTCATGATAAATGACTCTTGTGGGAAAGTGGCGAGAATTCAGGGTTTTAACATGAGCTATGTCCTCACTCACAGAAATAGATACTCTTCAATGTTGTAATTACCAAAGAAAATCTTATATCTGCAAAGTCCACAAAACATCATAGTTGCTGTTGTCTAAAACCAGTGTGCTTTACTGTCCGTTGTTTTTCTTGCTGAAGTGTTTTTGGTTGTTTTGTTTATTGTATTATAGTTGATAGGAGTTTTAATAAAAGATAACATGCTCTATTAAATATTGAAGTTGCATTCCTTTTGTGGAAACACTTTGTTATAGCAAAAGCAAACAAGCTGAAATTGTCATCCTGCATGGGCATCAGTGATACACTTGTGTGTGGAAGATTCCAGGCTCTGCTTCCCTTCTCTCTGCAACAAGCCCTAGCAGAGCCTCTAGCCTGACTATCAGTGCCCACAGGCTGCACACAAATGTGGTTCTAACTCAAGCCGGTGCCTCATTGCTCCCCTTGTGTCCAAGCTTCCAGATGGATATGGTCCAAATTCACTTTTTTAGAAAAATTTATTTTATTGATTTAAAAGATAGAGTGACAGAGAAAGCAAGAGGAAGAAATTTTGCATTTGCTCATTCGCTCCACAAATGGGTGCAACAGCCATGGGTAGGCCAGGCCAATACCAGGAGTTTGGAAATCCATCCAAGGTACCCTCATGGGTGGCAGGAACTCAAGTTCCTGGGAGCTGAATCTGAAGTAGAGCTGGGGCATCCATTACATTTTAACTTTGCCTGCACAGTTAAGATGCACTAATGAGAGTGAATTTTAAGAACAAATAAAATGTCTCTCATGAAGATTTGTTTAATTACAAATAAGCCCTTGTCTCCTTCCACTTTGCACAAGGCCAGTGACATATACTTGCAAACATGGTCCTCTTCTGAAGGGCCTAACCTGGCCTTTGTTGTTGGCTCCACCACTTTTTGTATAGTCATTTTTGCACAGTGATTAACCAGTCATTCCTGTCCTCTGAAAGAGAAGAAACTAAGAGTCAAACCACGTTGGCATAAAAGTGACCCTTCTGACCAAGCAAAGTTTGCCTGTATCCTTTCAATGTTTTCCTTTCTTTGGATAAGTTTTTGATGCATGTTATTTTATTCCATCCAGAGGATGGGACTGAGTGCAAAGTCTGATGCCCTGGGTTGTTAGGACATCTGAGTCATCTTATTCATTACACTTTTCCTTGCTAGCGTAAGAAAATGCCTTTTTCTTTCTAGACTGTGATTTCTCCAGTATATCCAAGTTTGTCATGTTAGAGATGGTGCACAACAGCCCTTGGTGCTGAGGCTTTGTGACAACCATGAAAACCCATCGTGTGAACTGAGGGGAGCTGCCAAGCTTGACCAAACCAGGAGACATTTCCTAAAACTCCTTGAAAACACGTCAGGGTATTCTTTTTCTAAATTATTAAAAAAAAAAAATTTAATGACTTGAGCCAGTGAAGGCTTAAAAAAAAAAAGATTTCTGTTATTTGAAAAGCAGATTTACAGAGAGAGGAGAGACAAAGACATCTTCCATCTGCAAGTTGGCTCCCCAAATGGCCACAATGGCCATTGCGGAGCCTATCCAAAGGCAAGAGCCAGGTGCTTCCTCCAGGTCTCTATGTGGGTACAGGAGCCCAGTGACTTGGGCCATCCTCCACTGCTTTCTTGGGTCATAGCATGGAGTTGGATCAGCAGTAGAGCAGCCAGGACTCAAACCAATACACATACAGGATGTTGGTGCCAGCGAGAGGCCCTACCAGGGCACTCATACAGCAGGCAGAGGACAAAGCTGAGACAAGGGCCACCAAGAGCTTAAACAAGTTTCTCCTCATGCAATGAGCTGGCGGCCCCCACTGCTGCAGACAGGGCCACCCGGCTTGTTTTTTTGGCATAATTGAGCAGCTCAGTTTCGAAATCATGTCTTGGAGAGGCATAGCAAGAAGTCAGATTGGTTCTGTGCTCGTAGGGGGAAAAAAAACTATTTTAATCATCATCCTGGTTTAAGTGTGCTTTGCAGTGAGAAAATGAAATTCTGTAAAAACACAAAGAAACACATTAAAGCCAGTTTCTTTGGGTTCCCTAGTCCCCTCATAGCCAAAATCCTGAACAGTTTTGGCCCATGCAAGCTTTGTTGTAAAGTTCTGTTGTTGAAACAAAGACTGTGCTGAACACGATTTTCCTCACCTCTGAGCTCATGGGCTTCACATCCTGTTTTTTGGATCAGAGGTTTTATTTCCACATGAAGCTATTCTTTCTTATCATTTCTGTAAAAGCCACTCTCAGCATATCCTTTTTTCTAGGGCACGTTAGATTTTTTAAAAATTTTTACATGTGAATAGAAATATTGCATGTGATTCTGAGTTTTAACTGTGCAACTTCAAAGACAATACGGGAAAAAAGAGTAGAGGAAGGAGTGGAGAGAAGAGGAGACTGTTTATCAAGGCTATCTTTACAACTGCAGGAAGGGAGCCTTAGGTACCTATAATTATTCAGATTTCTTTAGTCTCCTTTCAAACTAAGATTTGTTTACTAGAGGCATTACAATTTAGTGAGACAAATTAGACTAAACTTTTTTATCTCGGGTGGTTTGCACATGCACTGATTGAACTAGTATTTCTTCCAAAGATTGCCTGGAAGATAAATGAACAGGAGGAGCAATTAGGGTAAGGAAAACTAAAGATTGGCTGACATGATTTAAGTTTACCGCTAAGGCAGTTTGTCATTTTGTCTCTATAATCTCTATCAGAATTGACTAAAACAGTAAACATAAATCATTATACTAATTTATTTCACTGCACTGTGGTCTGGGAAAAGAAGATTTCATTTTTTTCTTAGAGACTTTGGGGATTCAGGCAACCACTTTGAACTTCTTCTCATTTATATATTGGGAGGAAAAAATGAGAAAATCAAAGACATGTATCGTGGGTTCTTCAAAAACAATATTTTTTGGTGGCAAGACAAGTTATTTTTATTACACTATGCAAAAATAACTATGGGCTGTGCATTGAAAGCAACTCAACATTGATTGTGTTTAAAAAAAAAAAAAACCTTAATTCCTAAGGTAGCAATGTAATCAAACGTACTGCCGAAAGTGATTTTTCATGTAGTAGTTAATAAGCCTTTAGTTTATTCTCTGAAGAAAACTCTGTGACCAGGGAGAATCAGAATGCCATAAATTATTGAGTTCTTTATGGAACATCAACAGCCTTGAAAATGAGCACCACACCCACGCCCTTTGGATGTTGAGTCCTGCGTTGCCAACAAGCCAACGCAGAAGCAGCACCAGCAGCCCTTGGATGTTAGAGAAACCACATGCCCACTTCAGCACACACACTCACACATAACACAGATGCTTCAGAAAGTTCATGTGAAAAAGAATTAAAATGTACATGTGAAGAGCTTTTGAAATCCATGTGTGTTTTTTTCATTATGCGGATTTCCACGGACTTTCCGAAGACTCCCAATACACTTGTGTGTTTTCAATGAGAACAATAGAAAGTTAGGTGTTATCATCACAATTTAATTCAGGAAATTTTGAGTAATTTCCAAACTATGCATATAAACATTATATACAAACTTTCTATTCAAAACATTTTATTAGGGAAACTGGGCTTTAAACCCTTTGGAAGGAGAACAGCTGAATGAGTTGGAAATTTAAAACATCTTAGCCTATGGTAAATTACAACCCAGGACAGGAAATAACAAGTAAAATAAGTGATGCTACAGCAGACTGTGATGAGGCATCATTGAACGGGCTAGGGGAATAATAGCAGCTGGAGGGATGGAAACCCCCCCTGTCTACACCCAAGGAGGCAGTTAAGATGGAGCTCAAAGGATGGTACAGTTTCAACCAGTGGCAATAACTCCATTCAGGCAAAATCCACATTAGGAGTGAAAGCACAGGAAACAAAAATAAATTTTTTCTGTCTTACATGTTGGAAGAAAGGCTGTTTTCTATGAAAGGTAGCATAGAAAGAATGCTACCACTGCTTAAAGACTTCACATACACATTTGCTAACCACAATTAAAAACTGGCCCAGTCAGCCCCCAGTGTCAACTCTTGCTGGCGGGTACTGGAACCTGGCCCTGCTCAGTCTGCTCTCATCCCTGGCTCATGTAAACCAGTAGGTGTGGCAGCCTAGCCTGGCATGACTTGTATTCCATCCTGGTTTCTGCACTTGCCAGTGGGCTAAGGTTTGCTTGGCCGCATCCGGTCCACTCCCTTCCAAAGCCAACTCACACACTTGCCGATAGAGGGAGCTACCTTGCCCAGCCTACCCAACACCCAGACCTGGACCATTTGCTCATCAGCAGGAACTGTGACCCACTAGGGGCGTTTCCCAGGTTCCCAGGCCTGTCAGGCCACTCCCAGACCCGGATCTTAACCATGTCAGTGGGTGTTTTGCCCTTACCCAACATGGCCTGGCCCATCTGTCCTGGCCTTTGTATGAGCTGGTGTGGCTTGGCCCACCTCACACCCTATTTTTAGAGTGCTTATGCTGATGCTACAGCCTGGACCTCCCCTGCTTGTTCCCAGTCCCAGTACCTGTGAGTGTCGGTGAGTTCCATAGTCACACCTAGCTCAACCCATCACCATCCCAACTCTCAATCTAACTAGTGAATCTTGTAGTTCCATAGGGTTGAACCCACCTATCCCCCCACAGAATTCAACCCCAGACCTGGTTCTCTTGTATGCTGCTTGGTCTCAGGGCCCAGTCTAATGTGATCTACCTGATCTGACAGTCGATCAGGTACTTGGATCTAGCCCTGCTAGACAGGTTCCTACCCTTAGTTTTCACATGGCCTGGCATGTGCTGGTCAGCGATGTTCCATTATAACAAATCCTACTCAGGACTCCCATGTAGGCTGGTGCATCAGTCTGACCCACAGAGATCTTCAGGTTTCAGTCCCCTCCAAACCACCAGGTCTCAGTCCCCTTGCTTACCTGCAAGTGCAATGGCCCTGTCATTGGATATCCTTCAGGATTCATTCCTCAACTACATGTACAGTGGCCTTATCTGTAGATGTCCTTAAGCAGTAATTCCATACCCCCAAGACCCCAGAGCTCCCTAGCCGCCCACAAGCTCAGGACCCTCCCCCTGCCTAACAGCAGTGGATGGACAGCTAGGATCCCCAACATGAAGCCTGGGCCGGCAAACATCTGTGCTGCTGCTCAGACTTACCTGGATTCTGCCCACCAAGATGGCCGAAAGGTTTACATTTCAAGCTTTGTCCCTTGCTAGGTTTAATGTCATTTGTTAAATAAGGACATTGAACTTGTGAAAACCTTTGTGGGGCATACAAGCTGGCTGTGTATACATACATATGTATGTGCATGTACGCATGTGTCCCTAGTAAGAGTCTGTTACATTGCTTTAAAAAAAAAATCTCATAGAGCTATTAAAAGACAATTTGAGATGCTCACATCCCGTATCCGAGTACTTGGGTTTGAATTCCAGCTGGCTTTGTGATTCCAACCTGCTGTTCCTGTGCTGCTCCTACCTGCGAGGCGGTAGTCGTAGTTCAGTGGTAGGTTCTGGCCACCCACTGGGGAGGCCTCTGGCTCCTGGCTCCTGACCTCTGCCTGGCCAAAAAACTATGTGGGCATTCAGGGAATTAAGCAGGAGATTGAATTTGCCTCTAAGTTTCTCTATGTTTCTCTGTCTTGTTCTCTTTTCCCTCTCCATGTACATGTATCTGCCTTAAAATTAAATGAATAAATTCAGTTTTTTTAGTTTCATAAAACCTAATCATACCGTCAAGAAAGAGGTTCTGTAAACACGTTGAATGTTTTACAAAGTTATTTTTCATGATTTTTCTACAATGCCGGTACAATTGCTTCCATGTAGTTCAAGCCAAAATTGTAAAAATGCCCATCCATCTAGTTTCTAGACACTGATTATCTCTAATGAGGGAAGGAATTATCGAATGCTTAATTGAATGCAATCCCCGGACATTAAGGAGGTTGTCATCCATCCTTAGGTTGACATAATTATACTTTTACGTGTTTTTGCCATAGAGTGTTCTTTGACTTACTGCTAGGCCTTCCTTATATTCTCCATCGGAGGGCATTTTTTAAAGTCCATGTTTTGGTGCAGAATTTTTTTTTTAATCTCATGCATACTCATGTGTCCTATGCATTTGTAAAATTGAGTATCTGGAAGTTTGAACAAAATGTGAATTTTTGCTAATTATCTGTTCAAGTATTAACTCTGGGTCGCAGTAAAATAAACATGGTTCCAACAGCAAACTTGCTAAAACAAAAACAGTGCCATGTTCCAGCAAGTAAGCAATGTCATTACTATATATATATATATATATCTCAGTCTATAGCCCTGTAGTGGCACCCCCGTCACATCTAAGTCTTCTACATGCCAGGGTCAGTTTTGACTCACGTGCCTGCAGAGTCAAGGCTAGGGCATGGGTTCCAGGTCAGAGTTACCCTGTCCAACATGATGTTCCCCTTTGGTCTCTGTCAACTTTTAAGAAAGAACACGAGGGTACGGGGGTGTGATGGCTCAAAGACTAAATCCTCACCATGAAAGCACATAGACGCCAGTTTGTGTCCTGGCCACTCCACTTCCCATCCAGCTCCCTGCGTATGTCCTGGGAAAGCAGTAGAGGATGGACCAAAGCCTTGGGACACTGCACCTATGAGGGAGACCTGGAAGAAGCTCCTGGCACCTGGCTTAGATCGGCCCAGCTCTGGCCAGCATAGGCATTTGGGTAGAAAAGTCTTTGTCTGTGTCTCTCCTTCTGTCTCTAAATCTGATTTGCCTTCCCAATAAAAATAAATAAATCTTAGAAGAACAAGGAGAAGAGGGGAAAAAAGGAAATGTCAAGCTATTAGCTAATTTTGGAAGGAAGTTCACTCTGTCAGCAAGCCCCATACCAAACAAAAGGAAAATAAGTTAGAGTACTTGTTCAGTGATTATGGAAGACAATCTATGTGGCGGAGAAATGGTGTTCCACTGTTTTTTCTTTTAAAGATTTATTTATTTTAAAGGCATAGTGAAAAAGAAAGAGACACAGACAGAGGAATTAGTTCACTCCTGAAATGACCGCAATGGCTCCAGGTAAGCTAGTAGCCAGGAGCTTCTTTTGGGTCTTGTGTATGGATGCAGAGGTTCAAGTGCTTGGGCCATCATCCACTGCTTCCCAGGCACATCAGTAGGGAGCTGGATCAGAAGTGGAGCAGTTGAGACTCAAACCAGCTTCCATAAGGAACATGTTCACTGTAGGCAGGCAGAGGCTTAACTCGCTACATCGCAACAATATTCTTTAAATTTTTTTTAAAAAGTGTTTTTTAAATCACAGCACCCAAGTGTTCTGTTTTTTTTTTTTTAAATAATCTGTAGTTTGAATGTTAAGAGAATGCTTAGTTGATTACATGTAACCTAACACTGTACCATGACCTTAAAATTACCATCAGGAGAGTTTGTTTTTGAGTCAGTACCTAGAACTCTGCAATTTCCCCATAGGGCACACATCAGAGAATTGGCAAGTTAGCCTGAGAAACTTAGTTTCTGATTTGGAGAAAAGAATAGTTCATCTGTATGTACAAGTAACATCTCTGGCCGATTATTCACAGATCCGTACCTGGAAAAATTAGGTTGTCTTCCAATACAATACAATCTGAAACCAGGATATAACTTAATTACCCTGTTATTTGGTAACGTGTCAGGCATGAGGAGATGATAAATGGGAACTGGAGAGGAAAAATTGATCAGTTTCCCTCTCCTTCCTGTCTCCCGGAAAGCTCAGGCTTGAATTTATAACCCAGCTCTGCCAAGCAGACAGAACTCACAGACTTGTGTTTTCCATGCAAACATCAGCTGATTTTCCCTCTTTATTGGTCTTGAACCAGATTTTCTCATTTAAAATTTTTGAAAGCATTATTGTTTCATATTGTGATATTGCAAATAATTTTAATTTGCCTATTAGAATTATAAATATCAGTGTTCCTCCAGCACTGTCTAGGAGAGAACTGATTTCCAAAGATGAAGCAGAAGGGACTGTGACTCTTTAGCACCTGGACTTACAACACTGGAGGGCCGGAGCCCGTCAGACCTCCACCCTGGCTTCCAACAGCAGATCTCACACCTGCCTCTGGGGTCAGCCAGCCGCTTAACACTAATCACGTGACTCCGAGGGAGGGATGGTGTCCAGCAGAGGCCTGAGCTTTCTGCTTTCATTTGGCCAGACCTGCTTTGCTCTAGCAATCAGTCTTTTCTGAGTTTGGCACTCATGCCTCTGTGGTAGTGCGTGCCCAGTTTAGCAATCTGGTGGAATTTTGGTCCATGAGGAACAGATTCTGATCTTAATGCAGCACCCACACCCCTGCTCCAGGTGGTTCCAGGAATAGCCTGAAAACTCTTGTGAAGAGAAAAAGACATTTCATGACAACATCTTGCATTCGAGTGTAGTGCATGTTGTCACTCCATTACAACCTCAGTGTTTCTCAGTATAAAATCTACAGCTGTGCCTTTTTGGAGAGGGATAATCAGGGTACTTAGTCCAGATGCTATTAGGACTGAAATCCATCTGGGAGGCACACAATCTCTAACACTTTTACTTTGCAAAAGCTTAAGTAACTTAAGAATATTCTCATGTAATCAGATGACTTAGGTTTATTTGCTTATTTGTTTATCATCCACCTAATAAGCATTAACTAAGCACCTACTGTGTGTTGATATGCTACACTAGTTGTGACTACCTCTTTCAGGAAAGAGTGCTGAAGGACACAAAAATCTTGAAAGCACATAAATAAATGTGTTATTTACTGGGATAAGAGACATTAAGCCAACAGCTGGTTGTTAGTAGAAAATAACCAAAAGCAGTTTCAGTGTTGGTTGGCAAAACCAGAGCTTCTGTCACATCCCAACAAGAGATGCTTTTCAACTACATCAGCTCGTTTGTTGCATTGGGATAGTCCCAGTTAATACTGGTTGTCCCAGCATAATCATTAAGACAGCATCTTTTCTCATTCAGTGTATCTTGGTTAAAATAATGAATTCTGTGATCATGAGACTTCTAAACAAAGTGAAACTCACAAAGTGCTTGGTCCTGGAAGGGATAATGACTTCTAAGTACTTTGGAAAACATCCCGAGGTGAAGATGAGCATTAGTGGGGTAATGGGCTGAGATTAACTTCAGTCCTGGCTTCCTCCCAGGGGAGAACATCACGGCTTCCAACGTAATGTATTAAGGGCATGAGAATCTGAGCACATGGAATGAATACACAAGTAGAAAGGAATCAGGAAACAAAACTTGAATCTTTTTTCCTGTTATTAAGACAAAATTAGCAGAAGACAAAAAAGAAAACAAACCCTAGGTCTTCAGTACCTGGGTACCTAGAAACTTTTGAATATGAAAACAGATGGCAGAACGTGACCATAAAACATGTACATTGAAGGGGCCTCTGGATATAGCTCATACACATCTGTCATCTCAGAGAAGAGGATACCAAATCACAAAAGTGAATGGTAGAGCTAGACTGGAGCATCAGTGTATTGCTTAATGCAAAAAAACACCAGATTCATCCTGGTTTCTCAAATTAATTTCTCTGAACCTTGGTTTCTTCCGGTGTAATTCTGGTATAATCCGGAAGATGGTATGGAACACAGTACCCTTCATACTATCTCATAGAGTTTTTGTGAATATTGAACAAAATCATACGTACTAAGAAGGAGTTTGGTAATTTAAATGATGCAACACATTCATGAGCTTAGCTCATGTTTTAAGCAGCAGAAGTCGTCCAAGGCTATTGTGAAGTTGGTTTGGGTTTTGTGGATCTCTTATTTCACCTGTCCCTGACCCCTCAAAATTAACCATATCAGATACAAACCGAAGGCACTAATTGGGCAACTGAGAGAAATTCAAGCTTTATACACAATCTGATTTTGGAGGAGAGGCCATAGCCAGAAAAGCTACAGGCACCTCAGTTGGTTACTATCTTTCCTTTTAGGATTGGATTAGCTTTAGCAGCCAAAGCGCTGACATACAATTGAAATGAGGAATTTGAGAGCTGAGAGTGATCCTGAGTAGTGAGGAAAAGTCCAGTGCAATAGGAGTACTGTGAATCAGTGTTGTGCCAGCGAGAACCCGAGCCTTAGTGACCCACAGGGCCATACCATCGTCGGAGTCAGCTGGACACAATATTCTTGAGCAAATGCAACAGATTTGGTATTTAAAATGCTTTATAAAGAGTTAAATATATCTGTGACTATATTGAGTGAGAATGTGTGCAGGCAAACATGATACAATTTTGTTTCTTGCTCATAAGAGAAAGCCAACAAGTTCTCCTGTACACCGTGACCCAGGAGCTGCACCCTGTGCTCTGCCTTCCACATAGGCCTAACATGAAAAGGGAGAGAAAAGATTCTTCAAAAAAAATGCCTAGACCCTGCACCAGCACACTGTGTCACAAGGTTCATAACCACACCCAGTTCAGATGTGGAAAGAGGTTTTAGCTGGGAATGAAGACAGAGCATGAGTTCTGATATGAGTTGCAACATTGTGCCCAAAGTGGCTGCAATTTCTTCTGAAGTTGACAAAGCATGAACAAGAAGCAGAATTGTTTTTTTTTAAAGATTTATTTGTTTTCATTACAAAGTCAGATATACAGAGAGGAGGAGAGACAGAGAGGAAGATCTTCCATCCGATGATTCATTCCCCAAGTGACCACAACGGCCGGTGCTGTGCCGATCCGAAGCCAGGAACCAGGAACCTCTTCCAGGTCTCCCAGGCGGGTGCAGGGTCCCAAGGTTTTGGGCCATCCTCTCTCTACTGCTTTCCAGGCCACAAGCAGGGAGTTGGATGGGAAGTGGAGCTGCCGGAATTAGACCTGGCCCCCATATGGGATCCGAGTGCATTCAAGGCGACGACTTTAGCCGCTAGGCTACACTGCTGGGCCCCCCAGAACTGGTTTTTGTTTTGGGTTTTGTTTTTTTTTTTTTTTGTGACCAGTGCTTTGTGTTTGCTGCTTGACCAGGTAGGGTACGAGGTCAATTGGAGGCACAGTGATAATGTGTTAGCATTCCAGAAGTGTCTTCAGCTGGCATAGGATAGACCCATTTTGCCTAACCCAGTCAGTACCTTAGAGGCCAGGGCTTACTAGAACTTTCCATTTGAAGTTCCTTATATGCATTGGCAATGATTTGCATGATTAAAATACAGGAGTAAGAGGAGTTCTAGGCACTGAAGGTCTTGGCCCCAGAACACATTCCAGTTATGCTCCCACTTTTCTCATCACTCTGGACACTGATCCCTGCCTAGCCACAAATTACTGTGAAAGCCAGAAAGCCACTGGGAAAGAAGAAAGTGAAGCTTGGCTATAGGGCAGAGTGTTCAACTGAAAGGCAATACACAGGAAATTGTGAAACCACTCCGCATTAAATCGACGGTGTGAAGATGGAGAATATTTTCTAAAAATGCAGGCTCTGATGAAGGGAAGTCCTTTATAGCTACCATTTGTCTGTCTGCCTCTTTGTCAAAGTGAGGGGAAAATTGGATTTCTAGACTTAATCTTTCCTTAACTGTAGAGCGGCAGATTTTCTGTTTTGGTAGAATCATTTTTAATACAAGAAACAGAAGTATTTTCTCCCCCAAGGGTCTTTATCACCAAAGGACATAATGGTATATACCATGGACTTGAATAGAACAAGAGGGGAGCATGCTGGAGGTTAGGACAGAAGGCCGGAGGCAGCAGGACTATTAGTGGGTTGATCATTTTTGTGGCAGTCTTTCCCCTTTTATGTGGAACCAGACCAAAAAATAGGCCTTAAGTCATCAGAATAATTTCTAGTGAAGTTGGACTGGAAGATGCGGCTTGGGCCCACAGCCTCAGTGAAGTTGCTAGGAATACTGTATGTCCTCGCTCAGGCCACCTTGCCCACCCATGGAAAGGCGGCTGTCTCCACAGGGAATTCCCAGGAGCTCTGGGAGATTTTGGAAGGATGAGGAGGGTGCGAGAACAAAAATGATGGAGAACCTGGCAGAGATGTGAGGGACAATGTCAAATGACCTGAGAGGCTTGGGTCTGCGGTGGGAAGAAAGAACGGGCACAAGAAATGTCCTAAGCAAGCAAGGGAGCATGTCTTGCATGCAGAGGTTCAGCTGAGAGCAAGCAGGAGCAGCCTAAAGCCGGGAGTAGTGGTTGAGCAATTCAGCAGCAAAAGCGTCACAATTTCTGCTGGAGAGCCTGGGATTGGTGGCAGCTTTTATCTGGGCTGGGCCAGCTTTCTTCCTGGTGTGAAGACTCGCTGTGGCATTAACAGGCACATGCTCCCACTCCCCAAACCCCAGTCTGCAACTCTTTCTCTGTATCAACCTGCCTTCAAATTCATTTTCTAAAATATTGAAGAGGCTCAGAGCCTCCACCCTGTGGCATCCGCATCCCATTGCCAGCCGGTGTCCTGCCCCACCTACTTCCCCCCAGCTTTCTGTATATGGCTTAGAAAGCAGCAGAGGATGGCCTGAATCCTCAGGATCCTGCACCCATGCGGGAGACCTGTAAGTAGCTCCTGGCTTCGAATCTGCTCAGCTCCAAGTGTTGCAGACTTTCTCTGTCTGTTTCTCCCCTTTACGTAAAAATCTGCCTTTCAAATAAAGATAAATAAATCTTTAAAAAATATATTGAAGGATCTCAATGTAGACAAAACATTTGTTAAGTTGGGCCATAGGAAATTTCCAGTTTTGAAATTAGAATCTGCCCACAATTGGCAAGTGTTTGTGATTCAATTTAATATTCGCTGAAGAAGAGGTTCCTGAGTGCTTTGTGCTTTAGTGGCCTCGCGGTGCATACTTCATGTTTGGAAAGCCTCCAGGTGCTGCCCAAAGCTTCAGGAGTCAAGCTGTCCTCAGAAGACAAGTCCTCAATAATCCCAGATTACCAAGGATGGATGGTAGAACACTGCCTGATGGGCCTGATTCATTGAGTTATCCAAATATTCTAAATTTGCATTTGTTTATTCTAGAGACAAAAACAAAGTACTTGCCCCCAGTGTGGTTCACTCTCCTAGGCCCATTGCAGCTCTGGCTGGACTGAGGCCTTAGCTACGAGCCAGGATTCAGTCTCTGTCCCCGGCGTGGATGACAGGAACCCAACCACTGTCTTCACAAATGCAAGTTCTAGTTGTATTGTGCACTGAAATAGTTCTTCCAAATAGATTTGATAATGCGTGGCTGAAAGTTATAGAGTAACTGTGCTGAAGAATGCATTTTCTAAGTGCTATGTGTGCCTAGTTTAATCCTTAATATTACATGTAGAGTTTTCATTTTTAAGAGAAAAATATTTGCTTCTTTTATTTGATTGATAGGTATATATTTTACATATCTAGTGTGTTTTAAGCAGTTTCCATCTGAATTCCAGTTGAAACAAATTTTAAATGTGACAGGTCTTTTTGGATAAAAATAGAAATATCTTGATTTTCTAGTAATTCAAACTAAAGGAACTTTTGCCTACTAGTTTTTACTGCCCAACTCCCATCACTCCTCCTTCCCATGCTACATAGTGGAATGCTTCATAGTTCCTGTTTGCGTGTGGGCTCCCCTCCGCCGTAGGTTCCACTGAGTCTCAACACTCAGGGTCTCTGAGCAGCAGTGGACCCAGGCTGCAACCCAGGTCACTCAGAAGGCATATCCCTGCCTGGTGGGTTTTCGATTGGAATAAAAGAACGTGACATGGCAGTGCAGAGAAGATGAATGGCTTCAGCTGATGGGCAACATTTGGAATTGGGTTTAGTTTTCTCTCAGAATGCTGGTGTCATTTTTCTTCGTCTTATCCTGTCTCTGCTGATTCCATCCAGGGGATGTGTTTTAATGTGAAAAATTGAGTCACCGATTCATAAGAAGTCATGAGAAAACATCCCCTTGGATCCCAACTTACCCTCAGTTCATACAGTCTCCACCTACAGAGTAAAGGGCTTGTTTTTATTCAGTTAGGCCTCAGCTACATGCGAGGAAATCAATGTCAAAACTAAGTGGGAACAAGAGGTGGGTAAGAAACAAATAAGACTCATGTTTTTGCCTTTCTCTCTTTGGAATCAGTAGTTTCTTCTTTAAATAGTTTGAGAGAGTTTAATTGTAAGTTTTTGGAATGTTGCATGTAAATCAGCAGCTTCTGCTAGAATTAAAAAGCGGACATGAGATTATGGCATGCACACCCATGTACCGAGGACTAAAGGAAGCTACGACTGGCGATTCCAGGTCTTAAAACTCACCAGAATCCAAGTGGTAGACGTTAAAAAGCAGTGCACATAAAATCAAACTACAGAATAAACGTGAAAACACTCAGGTCCTCCTCTTCTCCTTGCTGTCATCCTTCTTTCCAGCATAGTTCCCAGTGACCGAGAAACCTGCTCCAGCTGTCTCATCTCACAAGGGACTGGGCTGGTTCACCCTGGCTGCTCCTCCAAGCTATGGGAGGAGCTAGACGAATAGAATATTTACTCCTACAGATTCTGACCCCCTTGCCAATAAAACACAGAAATAACCTGCTGGAAGTTCTCTCTTCTGTTGATCCCTACTCCCCACACCACAGAAAAGTTTCCAGAACCCCAAGGCAAAGCTAGAATCTAAGCTTCCAGCACTCAGTCCACATGGTGAATGAAAGCCAGTTGAGTTAAGCAGGCTTCCCTGAGCTGCTGCCTGAATTCTATATTCTTACTTCTGGGTGGAGAATTGTTGTGTGCTCCCCCACTGATAGGTGCCAAGAGAGAATCCTGGGCCCCACCCTCTGCTGGGCCCAAATTTGCATTTTAATCAGAACCCTGCAAGTTTTGTATGCACCTTAGAGGTTGGGGAGTTTTCTATCTCACCATCTTCAGCAGCCTCCAAGTTGATTTTCCAAATGTAGCCTAGCCATGTTCCTCTGGGGCTATGTCTGTCAAGTTGTTGAATCCTCGATTAGACCCTTCCCAGTTCTTCTACCTGAGAAAAAAATCTGAAGCCTTGACCTTAAAACTGAGCTGTTGGGCCCTGCCAACTACCTGCAGAAACCCCTGATGCTGGCATGGGCTGCCTCCAGACTGTCTCCAGAAACATCACTTATAATTGGGTTCCACTAGTGCTGCACCAGGAGCATGCTATTAAATTTACAGATTTCTGGGGGTAGCTATTTGTTTAAAATTCAGTCAGCTAGAGGCTCTCTGCTTAAGAAAAGGAAGACATGCTCTCACTTAACAGAGGCATGAAAATCCCTAATACCTTTGCCACTGTACTGACCATAGAGATAAGATACACGTAGAAGTGTAACACTAACCTTTCTAATGTGGACACCAAACCAAAATTGCAAATAGGTGTTGTGTTTGATTAATAGGAAGGTGCCTAGAAAAGCAAATAATAGCATGCAGTTCATGGAAGAGTAGAGTGCAAGTCCTGGAAATACAAGTAGAGGACAGACATTAAGAAATTGCAATTGAACATGTTAAGTTACCAGGTATCTTTCTGTGTTTACACCATCAACTCTCATTTTTACAAAAGGGATTATCTGCGTATCAGATCATATTCTTAAGAACCAATTATGGTCTAGATGCTCTAGCTATGACGAATGCTCACTTTTTGACGATGTGTATCCAAAAACGTACTTGCTAAATATTGTGTGATACAATTCGAAGACAGTCTGTGTCTTTGAAGTGAAAAGCAGGTGTCTGGTAGTTTGGAGGCTACAAGGAAAATCAGTTCTCTTATGGGGAAGCTGCAGCTGCACAGCCATAATGATTCAAAGGTTTTTCAGGAAAGGGGGGCATGAATGTAAAAGTATGGAGGCCCATTTCCCTTGCCCATTTCTTGACTGGTTTGTTTATTTTGTTGTTATGGTTCTTCTGGAGTTCTTTGTATAGTCTGGAAAGTAGCCCCTTGTCACCTATGTAGAGTGTGAAGATTTTCTCCCATTCTGTTAGTTGCTTTTTTTACTTTGCTAATTGTTTCATTTGCTGTGCAGAAGCTTCTTAGCTTAATGTAATCTTGACTTCCTTGGCTCTTGATGGTTTTTCTAGGGAAATGGGCAATGCTTTTCAAAGGAACAAATTTTAGTGGCTAACAGGCATATGAAAAAAAAGCTCAAGCTCCTGGAAATAAGGGAAATTCAAATAAAAACAACACTAAGGTTCCACTTAACTCCAGTAGGAATGGCCCACAAACAGAAAACTACCAACAACACCTGCTGGTGAGGTTGTAAGGAAAAAGGAACCCTACCCTACTCCACTGCTGGTGGGATTGCAGGCTGATACAACTACTATGGAAGTCAGTATGGAAAATACTTAGGCAACTGAAAATCCACCATATGACCCAGCGATACCACTCTTAGGAATTCATCCAAAAAACTTGTCACATGAGGAAACAGTGTGCACCTCTATGTTCATTGCAGCTCAATCAATAATTGCAAAAACATGAAAGCGCTCAAAATGCCCATTAACAGAGGACTGGATAAAGAAACTATAGTTCATCTACTCAATGGAATACTATTCAGCTATTTCAAAAAATGAAATACACTTGTTTGTGTTCAGATGGGCCAAACTAGAGACCATTATGCTAAGGGAAATGAGCCAATTCCAAATGATCAGATATCATGTTTGTTCTAATATAATATGATGTCAAATCTAAGGATTTTACCTGTGATTTTAACCTTATTCTACCTCCAAATTATTTGTACCCTTCATAATAAGAGCTTGTAATGTAACCTATTAATCAATCATCCATTAAAAAAATGCATAGAGGGATGGAAGCTGGTGTTTGGCTCAGTAGTTACATTGCCACTTGGGATGCCCACATATCACATGGAGTAAATGGATTGAGTGCTGACTGCTTAGCTTCCAAACCCTGGTGGGCAGCAGCTGGAAAGAGACCTGAGTGGAGTTCCTTGCTTTGCTGCGGCACTGGCCTGGCCCAGCCCTGTTTGTTTTAGGCATATGGGGAGTGAACCTGCAGATGAAAGATCTCTCTCCATCGCTCTGTCTCTTTCTTGCTCTTCTTTCCTGCTCCCTACCCCTTATACCTTTCTGTCCTTCAAATAAAAATGAAAAAATAAATTTAAAAAGAAGTATGGAGACATGAGAGAATGTGTCACATTCACAGACCTTGAGGAGTTGTCTATACTTAGGATTTACTTTTATAAGGAAAGGCAGAAGGGCTTGGAGAGATAAGATTAAATCTATTTCATCAATCAACTCATTTAATCCCCAGAACAATTCTGTTGGGTATTTATTGCCCATCCTCATCTTCTAAAAAGAAAAAAAAAATACATATTTTATAGCTAACAAGCAACACAGCCCTAGATTTCTGTTTGACCTCATGGTCTGTACTTTTATGTAAAAGAATAAATATGATTCTTGATAGCAGTACATGAGCAAATGGTCTGGAGAATTTAATGGATAAGGTCAATATAAAATAATAAGCCTCATAGTCTGTATTGACCGTAAGAGTGAGAGATGGAGCTGGCATTGTGGCATAGCTGTAAAGCCACCACCTGCAATGGCAGTATTTCATTTAGACACTGGTTCAAGTCCCAGCAACTCCACTTCTAATCCAACTCCTTAACAGTGGCCTGGGAGAAGCAGCAGAAGAGGGCCCAAGTGTTTGGGTACTTACCACCCACATGGGAGACCCAGAAGACACTTCTGGATTCAATCTGACCAATTCCCTAGCTGGTGTCATCTGTGTAGTGAACCAGCAGATGAAAGATCTCTCTTTGCTTCTGCTTCTGCCTTTCTCTCTCTCTCTCTAAATCTGAATTCAAATAAATAAATCTTAAAAAAAAAAAAATGGAAGAAGAGCCAAGACTGGGTGGTGGTAGGTAATGATAGGAAGCTGTAGTTTGGAACAACCCAAGAAGGCTACATGGCAGGAGAAAAACTGAAGTTGGAAAGTGAGAACAGCTTGAGAAAGCTTCAAACTAGACGGCCACGTCTGTCCATCTGGCAGTGCTATCCACACTGCCTGATCCTTGTGCCGGGTCCCCTCCTCCTTTCCCCTGTGTTCCTTCATTTTGTGTCCAAATCCACTCTTTAAGGAGAGAGGGAGGAAGAGGAATGTTCTCTTGTCTCTTCCTATTGATAATGTAGTTTACAACATTTCCAGCTATCATGAGAAACTGGAATTGCGCTTCTATCAGGCGAGAACTTGATGAACTGGACAGTCCAAGTTTCTGGTATGACGGAGGCAGAGGATGCCGAGAGACACCACCCCAAACTTGGTTTATATGATTCTTCTTCCAGGAGTTGAAAGAGATGTGTCTTCTGCTTTCCTGCCATAGCCAAGTTCTAATTTTCCTCTATGCAGATGGATTTCTCAGGTATATTAGGGTAAAATTACAGACAGAATGGAAATGAGGAATGAAATACTGATTCTGATACTTATCATGTGCAGTTGTCTGAAAATAAAAGTGTCTGGGTCATGGAAAAAATGTTGAGACTCCAGAATAACACATATTTACTTAGAAATGTGATTTTTATCCAAACTCTAATTATGTCCTGGCTGAGACAGAGCTACACATTTGGGAGTACTTTCAAATGTCATCTCTTCCCCTTTAAAAGGACAGTGACTGCGTATCGAGGCTGGGCACAGGTGTCCTGCTCTTAACACAGCACTGCCCGTTCACCTCTGGTCACCTTTTCCCTTCAGCTCTCGTCTGCAGATAAACCACTTTCTAACAAAGTGATTTAAAATTTTTTTGTTTACTTTGGTTCTATCTTTTGTTATGTTGCTTTGCCCCATGAAATCTTCCTGTAACCCTGTTACAGTATGTCAAGACGTTTTTCCTTGACCTTTGTCTGCGTATTCAGATGTATTAGCTATAACTAGTTTTGTATGGTTAGAAGTTTGAGCTTTCAGTTGTGCTGTTTATCTCCTCAGTAGATTTGAATGATTTTTCGCTCAAGACTCTTCATTAAAGCATCCGGTCCGTTTATTTGTAAAACTTAACAAAGTCAGAGTTATCTTTAGAAATCCCCGCTTGAGCGTGACGTAAAAAGCCTGAGCCAGAGTTTGACTGATTTTGTATAAATAAAGCGGACAGCTTTTGTGCGTGGTCCACGATGGTCAAGAAAAAAAAAAAAAAAAAAAACTTAACAAAGTCCTTTTGAGAAATCTACTTACGAACAAAAGTGGGGGGGGAACCCTCTACATTCATTTGTTTGTCACAATCTAATCACATGATCACTCCTGCTGCCAAAATTCACTTCTCAGTGCTTTGAACAATGGGAATTTTCCCATTGTGACTACATGCGTGTAAATTTTGTAAAGAGAGACCATGATCAGAATGGCAGGTGCCAAAGACAGTCTGGGCTCAGCTTTGTGGTGGCATATGGGGCGGTTCTGGTACACTCGTGTGTAAAACAAGTGCAAAAAGAGAGAGAGCACAAAAGAGTTGGAAAGTGTGCACTGAAATTAGAAATAGGGAAAAACGCACCCAACCAAATACACCATAACTTTCGCCCACCAGGCTGTCGGCAGGGGTGCCTCACTGTGTAGGTAAATGGAGCTCAGCACTGTGAAGCATTAGGTTTTTAGAAGTGAAGTTAAACTGATAAATTAGACCTCATTTATTGAACAGCAGTTAGAGCCGATTGCCTAGGGAGTCGTTTGACACCTTTGAAGACCCTGCTAACTTAATTGGTGATAGTTTGGGGGCTGAAGGAAACATTTAAGCCGGGAGCAGCAGGACACCCTGCCGCATGAAAATGGAGAAGACAAGCATTCTCTCTGACAAGGGGAGTCATATATAGATTTTTGTGTCCATTGTTTTCGCTTATTTGTGTGTGTGCTTTACTCAGTCAATCAAATATAATTGACACCACTGGGTTCTGTTGTTTTGTAGATGACAGGAGCTAATGCAAGGGAAAAAAGCTGGAAGTAAACTTCCCCTGAAAGGCTGGGAAAAGGTTTTTCCACAGGGCCCGTGACATTTTTTTGCTCAATTGTATTAATTGATGTACTGACAAGGCACTCGGAAAGATGATGGATACTGATCACTACAGCCTTTTTAAGGCCGGGTTGCATCTTGCGATTAGCATAAGCACTTGTTTGTACAAGGAGCACACAGCAGCCAGATAGAACAAAAGAAAAAATAACGAAGGCACTTAGCTGACAGGAAGAGAGCAGGGGGTCTGCTGTGGACAGGGGCCTAGGCAGTGTGGGAGGCGGGTGCTGGGACCAAAGCATGCACCCCGATTTGAATTTCATTTACAGTCTCCTTTATCATGGCCTTTGAGGAGGTTCTGCCCCAGTGCTCTACAGCAGCAAATGATTCTAAGAATTTTTTAAAGATTTATTTATTTTTATTACAAAGTCAGATATACAGAGAGGAGGAGGAGAGAGATCTTCCATCCGATGATTTCACTCCCCAAGTGAGCGCAATGACCGGTGCTGTGCCGATCCGAAGCTAGGAGCCAGGAGCTTCCTTCAGGTCTCCCACATGGGTGCAGGGTCCTAAGGCTTTGGGCTGTCCTCGACTGCTTTCCCAGGCCACAAGCAGGGAACTGGATGGAAAGTGGAGCTGCCGGGATTAGAACCTGCGCCCATATGGGATCCTGGATGTTAAAGGCGAGGACTTTAGCCACTAAGCCATGCTGCCGGGCCAGATTCTAAAAATTTTTAGAAAGCCCCAAGTGCTTCAAAGCTAAGAAAGAAAGCAGAGGAAAACCTATTGGCACTGGAGCTCCTGGGACGAGAAATGCCAGCTCACTCAGATAAGGGAGCGATAGGTTGTAGGATGCTCACTTTTAAGACTCAGTGACGGTGGCAATGATGCATTAGGGTCGCCACATGGCTTAGCAAGGCAATGCCAAGGCTCAAAGGACCCACCGCTTACGGTAGATACGCTCAGGAAAGACTTGGATACCCCAGAGGTCAGGGTGTGGGATCGGCAGTCTGTCATCCACTGATGTTTGCCTGGGGAGTCACGGGAATGTGATCCATGGTTACTGTGAGTTAGCTGCAGCCTTGTGAAGTCAGTGTCCTTGGCTCATTCATGGTGTGACATTTCTTCACATTATCCAGATCCCTAAATTCACAGTTGAAATATGTTGTCAATTAACCAAAAATCCTTTCACTGAAACAATTTTATTTCTCTCTCTCTCTCATAAACACGCACAAACATATAATGGCATTCTATCCTTTACTCCTTACATTTATTCCAGAAGCAGAGAGAGAGCCTGCATGTCTGTTGATTCAGTCCCTTGAGTGTCCACAGTGCTTGGGGTTTGGGGAGTAAAACAAGAAACTAGGAACTAAACCTACGTCTGGCACCTGGTGGCTGGAGCCCTACCCTTCAGCCAGTGCTGCTGTTGCCCTGGATCTGCATTTATAGAAGACTGGAGCCAGAGCCTGCAGGCACACCCAGGGACTGGGTGGGACAGGCGTCTTAACAACTGGATGAAGTGGTCACCTTGCCTGTAATTTCTGATGCTTGGCATTTAGATTTTGACTTGCATAATTCAATACTGCAAAATTTAGAGGAAGGGCTGGGAGAGATCTCGAAGGAAACTTTCCATTGTCCAAACCCTCCAAGGAAAATTCAATAGCTTAAATGAACGTGGATGCCTAGACTTCTTTTTGGTTCCACAAGTATTTATGACACAATACAACATGAGAGAGAAACAACATCCAGTTTGCCCATAAATTCAGATACACATTATTTTTCAGGAGTGATGATCATGGCAAGTGTACAGCAAAAATCTCTAGAAAATCTAGTTACAGCAGCTACCTTATGCTCTTTCTTAGAGAAAATCTGGGAATGCATTCATTCAGAATGCATTTATAAAACACCTGTTCTGTGCCAGGCACCGGAATGGCACCTGTTGTCCTTAAGATCTTGCATTTTAATTGAGAGAGAAATTACAGGGCAGGCATTGTGGCACTGGACGTTAACCTGCTGCCTGCAGCAACAACTTTTCTATGTGGGTGGCTGTTCATGCTTTGCCTGCCCCATTCCCAATCAAGCTCCCCGCTGAGAGTATGAGAAAGCAGCAGAAGATGGCCTAAGTGCTTGGGCCTCTGACACCCTGATGGGCACTTAGATGAAGCTCCTGGCTTCAGCCTTGCCTGGCATTGGCTATTGTGGCCATCTGGGCTGTGAACAGTACATAGATCTCTCTGTCTTTCTTTCCCTCCCTCTCTGTAACTCTGACTTTCAAAATAAATCAATCTTTCAAAGAAAAGAGAGAGAGAAATCAAATGATAAACCCAAGTAAGTTTAAAACTGAAAAGGTAGGAAGTGGCATGGGTGAGACATGAACATCACTCTGAACATTGATAATTGGGGAGATTTACCTCCAGAGTTTACAGTGGGCCTCCCAAAGGAAGTAATGACTTAGCTTTGGATCTGAAGAAAACAGTGAATTACACATGAAACATAAGGAGAACAGGGAAGGAAGGGAAAGCATTTCAGTCCCACACGTGGCAAGAGGGACTGGTGTGGTTGTAGAACTTCCCATGAGCCAGAAAAGCTGGAACCCACAGAGTGACCCAGGGAGGGTGAGAGGTGCTGATCTATGGGAACGATAGACAAGGGCAAATGGCTTGGATGCACAGGAATCAGGCGGGCCCTTTGTCCTCTTCCACCAAACTCCCCTTCCTGCTAACATAAATGCATTATTTTTCTTTTTGCAATCTCAGTTGTAGGAGCTGATTACCAAAACAAGAGCAGAAGTCTGGAGGCTGCCTTTCTCATAGGTTCTGAAAACAGTTCTGAAAACAGCTGCTGCAGTAGGTGGCAAAACAAAGGATTAGGTGTGAAAGGAGTGGTATAGACCATCTGTGTCTTGGAGAACCCAAGGTCACAACTGTCGCAGCTTTTGCTGTTTGAGTCTGAAGCAAGATAGACCTTCTCTTTGGGATGGTGTTGGTCCTCTACAGAATGTCTGGGGAAGGATTCAGATTAGACAGCAGCTAGATTTATCAGTGATGGGTGATGAACACCTTGAATGGTGGTATTCTTAGTATCATTGGAAAAGGGCACTCTTTTTGAAAAACAGAGATAGAATGAAAGAATTGTCTAATTCATATGTAGGTACTGCTTGCTTTATATCAAATGGAGAAATGCATTCAGTACATTTCAAAGAATACAGTTCTTCCTATATCAAAGACTACAAGATGGAGACAGATGTTTAACCTAGCAGTTAAGACACTGAACAAAGCACCCGTGTCCTGTATTATAGTGCCTGGGGTTAATATGCTGCCCTAGCTTCCAGGTAATTCAAATCCCTGGGTTCAATCATAATGGCTCAATCTGTTGGGTCCCTGATACTACATGAGAGACCTGAATTCTGGCTTTGACCTAGCCCCTCACCATCATTGGCCTTTGGGCAGTGAATCAGTGAGTGGTTGAACTTTCTCTTGGTCTGAGTCATGTTTCCAAGTAAGCTTCCTGTGTTTCAGAAATGAGCAAAAGATACAGAGGGGGAAGCATAGAAGCTTGATGTGTACGTGGTACACCAGAGTCCATCCGTAGACCCCAGAATCTCTCTTCTAAGAGTTCATTCACACTCCAGTGTGTCTAATCCATGAAGCACACACAGGTTGACAGTGGTGTGAAAGCTGAAGGCCCAGAGGTGCAGGTGTCTGCTTCACCTGCCACCTGTTGCTAAGCAAGTTCCCCGTTTGGTTCTAATTTATGCAAAATGAAGGAAGAATTTTTTTCTGTCCTATGAAAAAATGGCCTAAAACTATTAATTTTCTGTGCAGCACACCATATTCTTCACAGAGCTACCAACTAGTTTAAAACACAACTATTGAGTAAGTTTAGTTTCTGTTGAAATCCATTTTCCTTTTTCCCAAAGCACCCAAACACTGTCTTCCTTATTCCATTTTCTTAGGCAGTGAAAATGGACTCTGCCCAATGAGCTGTCAGATCATTGTCCTGGCAAAGAATGGAATTTCTTGGTTTTAGATATGAGAATAAGGGTCTTGGAAATAATTTATTTGAAAATGTGAAAGTAGCCCAGAAGATGAGATCATTCTTGGCAGCCTACAAAACAAATCAGAATTGGCTGTTGTGCATCCCAAGTGTAAAACCATGGTCAGCTTTCCAAAGGCACCACTGAAACTTACAAGAAAGGAGTCAGACCTAGAGAAATTTCATGGAAAAAAAGAAAGGGGAAAAAAATATATTTGATCCCTGTGACCCTAACTGAATTAATACATAGGAAATGAAGTAAGAGATAAACCTGAGACCAAGTAAGGAAGGGGCTGGCATTGGGACATAGCCACTTAAATTGTTTCCTGTTGTACAGACATCCCATATAAGTACCAAATGAAAACTGACTGTTCTATTTCTGATCAAGCTGCCTGCTGCTGCCCCTGAGAAAGCAGCAGAAGATGGCCTAAGCCTTTAGAACCCTGCACCCATGTGACAGGCTCAGATGAAGCTCCTAGCACCTGGCTTTAGCCTGGGCCAGCCCTGGCCACTGTAGCCACTTTGGGAGTGAACCAACAAATGGAAAAAAAAAATACATATATATATATATGTGTGTGTGTGTGTGTGTGTATCACTCCAACTCTATCTTTCAAATAAATAAATCTCTCTTTTTAAATTTTTGCTTGAAAAACAGTTACAAAGAGAAGAAAAAATAGAGAAGGGTGTCTTCCATCCACTGGTTCACTCCCCAAATGACCATAATGGTTGGAGTTGAGCTGATTTGAAGCCAGTTGCTTTTCTACATCTCCCACAGGAGTGGGATCCCAGGGACTTGTGCCACCCTCCACTGCTTTCCCAGGCCATAAACAGGAACACTAGATCAGAAATGGAGCAGCCAGACTGGAACCAGTACCCAAAAGGAAGCTGGCACCACAAGCAGAGGTTTAGCCTATGCCTCAGCACCAGCACCTAAATAAACCTTTCTAAAAAAATGAGTAAAAAACTGCCACCTGTATTGAAGGGTAGAGGTCATCTGTCAATTTCAAATATCTGTTTCACTCTTGTTTCACTTTACTGCAGATATAGTTAAATGACATGAAAGTTTTCTGAAAATGTCCATCGAGTGAATAGAGAGGGTGGGTGGGCAGGGCCCTGGGCCTCGAACTGGCATGCTGGTGGGGCATGCCAGCAGATGGGGATTGGAAACCCTTGTGCTCACAGGAGTGGGAGCTGTGGATTGCTCAGGAAAGGAAATATGGGGATGTGTGGTGGGGGGGGTGTGTTGCTGAGGGAATATGTTAAGGTGAGGAATTACTTTTGGGGGGATTTCACTGACCAGGCCACTGTACTTGCAGCTGAATACGGGGGCTGAAACTGGATGGTTTGGAGAAGAACAGGAAGACCTTTCTGGGTCAGACCAATACACCCACCCACATTGGGGACCTGAGCTGGGCTAGTTAGCATCGACCATAGCTCACTGGCACACACTAAAGCCAGAAAACTAAGGCTGGGAGGCCTGCCTGGCAGGGCTTGTCCACAGTGAATGTTGGGGCAGCGAGTGGACTTAGGAAGGACAAAACCAACAGCGTCTCAGAACTACCAAACCATTCCACCATCCTTAGGTACTGATGTAGTTTGGCAGCTGGGAGCAGCGCCCTTCCCTCCCCCTCCCTCCCCTCCTCTCGATGCGGGAGAAAAGGGCAGAAAAAGAAAATTGGAAGCATTTGTCCCACTCACCTTTCCCCATGTCTTGACCCTCCCCACCCTAATGCATGGTCCTCATGGGCATACATATTCATCAACTATGTTAACAACATCAAAAATATAATTAAAGTTTAAAAAAATAGTGAAAAGGGGGATTTGGCAAAGCTATGGAGTCAGTCCCTTGGAGTATGTGCTAGCTTGGAGACTGGTAAGGTAAAATGGACCCACGAACGTGTCTCTTGTGGCCTCCATTGGAAGCAGCCCCACCCCCTTCCCCACAAGGGAATTGAGCCTCTGGCTTTGAGCTTCCTGTGCTGTGGGAGGTACAGAGGATCCTTTCCTCCACTGGCAGGGATGTCAGTGGCCCAGCACAGGGCATACATGTCACTGCTCCGTGAGACTTTGGCTGAATTGGCCAATCCTCCCCTTGTAAAGCATCCTATATGGGTGTCAGTTCATGTCCTGGCTGCTCCACTTCCCATCCAACTCCCTGCTTATGTCCCGGGAAAGCAGCAGAAGATATGCCAGGTCCTTGGGACTCTGCACCCACTCCCAAAAGGCTTCTGGCTCCTGGCTTTGGATTGGCTCAGCTCCAGCCATTGTGGCCACTGGGGAGAGAACCAGTGAATCTGTCTCTCCTTTATTCTATAAATCTGTCTTTCCAACGTAATAAAGCTTTAAAAAAAAAAAACAGTGAACTTCACAGATCTTTCCTGCATCTGCCCATTTGGCCTCACTTAACTGGAAATAAAGACAATGGCAGAAACAGAAACCACTCCTGCTCTTGGGAAAGCAAGAAGTTGTAGAAGGGAGAATTTCAGACCACCTTCCTGCCGCCTGGACTTCCTCCCATTTGAACTGCTCCGCTTGCACACAAAGTACAAAATGTAAATGTGTGTCCTTAGATGCAGGGAAAATAAACAGGCACCGGGCTCACCAAGGCACCCGAGGAACCTGCAGCGGGCAGAGCCCAGGCCTCCTCCAGTCACGGAGCTCGTGTTTACAGGATTCGCTACCGCCTCTGACACTCCTCACAAATCAAGGCTGATTGGGCTTCTCATTGAAGCGATCTGACAGCCTTGCCTGGCCGCCTCCTGGGGCTGTTCTTTTTTCCCCTCCCTTAGTAATGGATAAAAACAAGCCTAGAAAACAATCAGCTGGGAAGTGGTAGGATCCAAACTTACTTTTCTTTTTTATTTATTGTCATGCAATTGCTTCTTTAACCCACGCTATTGATCTTGAGTGGGAAGTGGAACAAGGCGGGTGGAAGTGTTGCTCTGAGCCAGGCCTCCTTGGCTTGGTCCTGAGGGAGAGAAATGACTAGTCCCCACCTAGTGGAAGTGAAGAGGGGTGGAGAGTGGGGGCAGACAAGGGCAATGGGGAGGGGGGTTAAAAAGAAAAGAAGCAAGAAGATTGACTGGTTTGCCAGGGACCCCAGTGGATTCCCTCTTACACCAGAGCATCATTTAAGCCTATGTTCTTTCATCTACCTTGTTTGCAGTAAATAGCTGCCCATTATGTCAGGTCAGGCAAGTGCAGCTTCACAGCTCAGTGGCTGTGATCTGCCCGCAGAGCAGCACGTCAAGTCCCCCAGAGAGCAAACCCATGTGTCAAGTTCTGGAGCCATCCAGGTTCTAAGCGACAGCTTATCTTGAGGGTTTAAAACATGCAAGCTGTCCCTGCTTGCTTCTCTCTCCTCCTTCCCCCACCCCTACTCTGTTCCCGCCTCCACCATCTGCCCTCCCCACCCTCCCCGCCCCCACCCCAGCCTGTTTTCCTCTTGACAGTGTGCTTGAAAGAAGACAGATGCTGGAGCAGTTTTCCTGAAGCCGGCTCTTATTCCATAAGGTGCAATCCACCCAGGGCGGCTCTGTTCATCTTCTGAAAAGGCAACCATCCTGCGGCAGCCCCATTCGTTACCGGCCGTGACACTCACACAAATATTTTCAGATGAGTTGGAGGCTGTCACTGGACTATCCTTATGTTCTTTACCCCCAATAAATAAGACACATTAAAGTTCTTAAAGGCAAACAAAGGCCTGTATCCTGGGTCCCATTTGTCCTGTGGTTGCCATGTTTAATTGAACATTTTATAGCACTCTAATGCCATGTCAGGGTCTTAATGTGACATGTGCTCCTCTCCTGCATTATCAGGCTAAGCACAGCTCAGATTCTTCCTTGGGTTTCTGTGTGTGAGCAACAAGATTTATCCCCAGAGCTTTGCTGAATCATTTATGAGTTGCCTTATCTCACCCAGGCAATTTTACAACTTGTAAATGGCCCCTCTGGTTGGCTGTCTGGATTCTGTTTACTGTAAAGTCCCCAAATAGTGTGACTATTTTCAAGATAGCAAGCTAAATTTCACTACAGTCTAGAATTACCCAAAATCTGTCCTCGACTTTGCCATTTATTGGTCCCAGATAGGAAGATAGAGCTGGTGGGGCCAGGGGCAAAGTTTTAACATCTTAGGGTATGTAGTCCCTTGGGATAAAGGTCGAGGCTGGTGTCTGCTAAGCCGCTTCAGGCGATCATAGTGTTAGGTGATGACGTTGAGAGGATGCTGCCAGGGACAGAGCTGAACAGTGACACCACTCTAGCCACTTCGTTCCATCAGAAACCAGCTGAGGCTGAACAAGACGTGCATCTGAACCTACACTGAGAAAGCACAGGGACAGACTTCTGGAGCAGTAGTTGCTAGACAACCACTTGGGACAATCATATCTCGTATTGGAGTGCCTTGTTCAAGTCCCACTTCCTCTTCACATCCATCTTCCTGCTGCTGTGCATCCTGGGATGCAGTGCTCAAGTACATGAGTCCCTGTCACTCAGTGGGAACGTGTGCATTGAGTTCCGGCCTCCTGGCTTCAGCCTGGTACTCTCTGGCTGTTGTGGGAATGTGGGGTAGAGAACCAGTGTATAAACAGTCTACCTCTGTCATTTTCTCTGCGCTTCAAACAGAATGAAGAATAAGTAAGTAGAAAAATTTTAAAAGAAGTACGAGGGATAGCCTTGTGGTGTTTTGTAAGGTGCTTCTCAATTGGGGAACTCTGCACAGTGCATTGATTGGCTGAAGGCCCTGCATTGAGACAATACCAGCTTCCAGGGTTGCCAAGCCAGCAATGTGCAAAGTGCTCAGATCCACATACGCATCTAAGCTTATTACAGGGATGTCTTCTATCGTGTGGCTCTCCCCAGTGCTCATCCATAATGTGTTAGTTTCCTTTGTGTTTTTTTCAGTTGTTCTGACTTGGGGCATGCTAAGTGGGTCATGGAAAAATTGAATTGAAAAGTAAATTTGTTTTGATACAAAAATACTTTCAAATCCATGCATTCTTCATAAATATATTTTAAAGAATTTTTTGAAGATTCCTCATATGCATGGGTTTCAAAACTTGCACCAAGATAAACACCTTTAATTCCATTTTTCATGTGCTTTTTAACTAATTAAGCCAATAAATACAGCTTAATGTTTATTTCTGATGGTTATTTCAAGGAGACTGTTTGAACTTTCAACATCTCATGTAATGAGATGCATGCGATAGTCCTTGTTTTGGATCAAAATTATAAAATTTTAGGGCCCAGCGTGATAGCCTAGTGGCTAAAGTCTTCACATTGCGTGTGCCAGGATCCCATATGGGCACCAGTTTGTGTCCTGGCTGCTGCACTTCTGATCCAGCTCCCTGCTTGTGGCCTGGGAAAGCAGTCAAGGATGGCCCAAAGCCCTGAGAACCTGCACCCATGTGGGAGACCTGGAAGAGGCTCCTGGCTTTGGATCAGCTCAGTTCTGGCCGTTGTGGCCACTTGGGGAGTGAATCAGCACACAGAAGATCTTTTTGTCTCCTCCTGTCTGTATATCTGACTTTTCAATAAAAATAAATGTTTTTTTTTAAAAACCATATATATATATGTAATTTTTTAATTAAAAAGTCAATCATAAACATTGGAAAGGCTTTTTATTGTTGTCACTGGGTCTGGATTGATTTCCATCTGGCTGCCTAGGTCATTTTTTCTCTCAGTCTCAGTTTGCTCACCTGTCAAACGGAAGTCATGATATATACATTGCAGCGTGCAACCGAGACTGAAGAAGAAGCACCTAGTCCAGTACTGGAAGCATTCAGAGGCACTAAGTAAATGTCCCCATTATTGTTTCCTTCTTCACTGTTTTTTAAACTTTTTATTTATTTTCATTTTATTTAAAAGATGGAGAGACAAAAAGACAAATGGGGGGGAAAAAAAAAACCTTTTCTCTACTTGTTTATTTCCCAAATGCCCACAAACAGTCAGGGCTGGGCCAGGCTGAGTCCAAAAGCCTGACTCTCAATCTGGGTCTCCCATGTATGCTGCCAGGATGTAAGTGCTTGATCCGCCACCTGCTGCCTCCGAGGGTGTGTATGGGCAGGGAGTTGGGTTGGAAGCAAAGTAGCTTGAACTCAGAGCCGATACCTGCCCCACTTTTTCATTATTATCAGAGACATGTAAATTTGATGTGTGTCTGTAGAAAAGGCTAAGTATAAAAATGGACTGATATTGTAGTACTATATTTTTTATATTTTCAATTGCTTTTTTATTTCTTACTTTCCATTTTATAATTTTGCAGGCATAGGTCTTCCTCCACCTCCACCACCCCGTGCTGTTAGCTGTTTGTCGTAGGTCATGGCAGTCGCAGAATGAAACTAGGGAGGTTGGCTACAATTTTTTTTTTCTGGAGTGATTCCCATGCACAAGCTTTATGAGAAGTGGTAAGAAAGATGGCAATACTCATTTAAATGATCATTGATAGTAGAGTCACAACTGAATACATTTCTCCTTGACTCCAAACCAAGGTCCCTGGTAGGTGTTCAAGGTGAGTGGGGTGTTCTGGATTCATCTAGACTGTACCCCCTCAGGGGATCAGTTTCTTGCACGTGTCAGACTTTAGAGTGCAGGCATTCACTCCTGTCCTGTAGACTTCAGATTTGCAGCAACATCACCTGTACATTAAAATAATCCTGTACCTTCTCATCCTTTGATTTTTCATAAGAGAAAGTTAGCAGACCTGTTCTGATCTCCCTAGCCTTCCTGGTCTTTGTTGAAACCTCTGTTATTAAAATATTTTTTACAGATGAGCAGTTCATACCATGCCTATAATAAATCTTTCCTTTTTCCTCAGGATGCAAATGTGAGAAACATCAAAGAAATTCAATTATATAGAAACCTATTTTCACCCCGTGACAGACAGGGAAATTTATGATGGGTTCCTCTTTGCCATGTTTCACATGGGCATAAATGAGTTCAATTTCAATCAACTCTGTCCTAATAGGTTTGGCCTACACCAAACGCAGACATCTGGACTTGTGCATTGGGAGGTAACAGCTCCACAAACAAACTGGAGGAGCAAGGATTTTACAGGAAGACTTAGATACCTGGACACACTGGGACGTGCTTCTGGACATGTTTATTTAAACACAGTATATACGTAGTTAGAATAATGATGGTCTAGATAGATTAAGTTCTCCCAGCTTATACACCTTGTTTTAGGGGGGAAATGCATGCCTTCCCACACTCTACTGGACACCTTACTGCTTCCTGTGGACTCTGCCTGGTCTCTGATCTGGCTGCCATGGGAAGGATCTGAAAGCCTGCCATTCTTTGTCCTGTGCTGTGTTATAAATGGCCACCAATATATCCTTTCTCTTAAGAGGCTTCTCGCCTCTGCTCAAGGAGAGCATGATATAGAAATTGTGTTTGTTTGTTTGTTAAAGCAATGGACATGATCATATTCCATTCTTCCAACATCCATCCTGGGTGACCAAGGAGCATGGCGGTGAGTGTGTAGAAGGTGCCAGAAGCTCCTCCTTTCACAGGCTAAGCATCTCAGAGCCCTTGGTCAGAGAAGTGGGTGTCAGAGGTGAGCAACTAGGGAACTAACACCATGTAGTGATAGGCGAGCCATCCTGTCACCTCCTATTTTTCCTTCTTCTGTTTTAAATGCTGACAATGCTAGCCCAGTGTCCTTAGGTGTGTGACTGGTCAACAAGAGACCTTCATTCAGTTCAGAAACTCTGTGTTAATTTATGGAAACCATCCCACTGTGTGTGTGCGTGTGTGTGTGTGTTTATTTAGGTGAGAATGCTTTTGAATGGAGCTTTCTTAACCAATAGAGTTATATTTGTAATGCATTCTGTAATGTACACTTTGATCCATGTACATTGTGGCTGCATTTTGGAAAATGTTTGTTACTCTGTTTTAAGTTAGCTGCCTACCCTGGCTTCATGTCTCAGTGAGACAGAAATTCTGTTCAGAATTTTGAACCCTAAAGAAAGGCACAAATCCAAAGTCATAAAGAAGTGTAGTCATGGCCAGATCTCCACTCCTTATATTTGTAGTTGAAAATAAAGAAACATGAAAAACTTAAAATAATATTGGGGGCCCTGTTATGACACACCAAGTTAAGCTGCCATTTCCCAGAGTGACACCTTATATTATTAAAGAGCCAGGATGAGTCCCAGTTGCTCCACTTCTGATCCAGATTCTTACTGATGTACCTTGGAAGCAATGAATGAAAGCTTGAGTACCTGAACTCTTGCCATCCATACAGGAGACCTAGACGGAGTTTCTGGCTCCTGTCTTTGTCCTGTCCCAGACCTGGGTATTGAGGCCATTTGGAGAGGAAACCAGTGGATGGAAGAGGAAGAGAGAGAACAGGAGAAAGAATGTGTGTGTGTGTGTGTGTGTGTGTGTGTGTGTGTGTGTTACACTGTTACATCTGTCTCCCCTCTCTGTCACTACGCCATTCAAATACAAAAAAAAAAAAAACTTTCTAAAAATTAAAAGCAGAAGGCAAATTGGAAACAATTGTTCAGCAGCTGGTATCATTATGGAAAATATTTTTACCTCTTTCAGTCTGAAACATGTTTTCATGACATAATCTAAAAACATGCCTAAATGGAAAGAAATATTAGGGTCACGGTTTTCAAAATCACATCTTAAAGCCGCTGACAGAGCCCTCTCATTGTGACTGAAGGTATTTTCACCCAGTGATTATGACACTGTGTTAGAGGGAAGTTATGGCTGGTGACACCAGCGCAGAGCCGGCGCTCTGGGGCTGCGCTGGGAGGTGAGCGGATGTGCTTGCCAGCTTCTCCTATTGATTGTTGTTCCCCGGTGTGCCTCCGGGAACAGAGCCGCCGAGCAGTGTTTTGATCAGAGAAAGAGTGACCTTTTCTGTGGAAGGGTTTTAATGCTGTGATTGCAGAAGTAACTAACTGAAAAGATAACAAAGGAAGGAAAACCTTATTATTTTGTAACCCATGGGGAAATGGGCATTTTTATACTTTTCTACAAAACCAGGGCTTTGGTAAAACTTCCCAAGGCTGAGTGTGAAATGCTGTGTTCTTGATTGGAGCAGGATTTAATACCTCCTCTAGGCTGCGAAGGAGCCCGCAGGTGTGCTGCTCTGAGGTGGACCACTGGCATGAACAGGTGGGAGAGCCGCTGCCTCTGCCGTGTGAGCTGTCATGCTGTGTGCACACACCTGCAGTCGGTCACGCTTCTCCAGCACTCGGGAGTGGCACTTGTTCTCCTCCTTTTACAGATAAAGAGTCTGATGTGCAGAGCATTTAACTAATTTGTCTCCAGTCACACAGCAAGTATGTGGCCAGAGTCTAATTCTGTTCCTGTTTATGCCAAAGCCAGAGTGTCCAGCAATAGTGACGAGAAGGCCAGATAAGTTATAAAACTGAAGTTCAGCTAGTATAAAGAACAACAGTGTGGTCCCCAGGGTCAACCGCTTGGTGCAGCGGTTACAACATCTCTGCGCATATCAGAGTGCCTGGATTTGGTGCCTGACTCTGTCTCCTCACTTCAGCTTCCTGCTGGTGCAGACCTGGGAGGAAGCAGAGCTAGCTCAGTCAGTTGGGTTTCTGTCACCACATACGGTAAGTGGACTGAGTTCCCAGCTCCCCACTACAACCTGGTCCAGTCCTGATTGTTGCAGGCATATAAGAGACCAGGCCACTTACTGGGAGCTCGCTCGCTCTCTGTCTTTCCTTGTCTCCCAAGTCAACAAATAAAAAACTTTAAAAAGAACCAGTATCTGCATTAAGCCATTTTCCATGGCAAAAAGACAAGACTGGAGGTTTCTCTATCAGCTGTTTTTCTGGTCGAGTTCAGCATTTTCCTCGGAGTCTGGCTTGCTTTCTCCTGATGTAGGGATTTCATCTGCTCCCAGGATAGGGAGCATTTCCTGATGTTAGCACTTGCTCAAGCTGTCAATGGTTTCCCTCAACAGATCTCCATGTTTCAGTCAATAAGCTAGGAGGATGAAGGTGCGACCAAAAGCCCCAAGGGGGAATAAAAACAGTGTTTATTTAACTCATCAAGAAAACGCCTCGGTGTTTTGTTATCTTCCTGAGCAAATCATTGCCTATGATCTTGAATCAAGAGGGTCAGACAATAATAATTATACTGTGTTAATTTTCACCATCAAAGAACACATCCCAAGATGATTATTATCCTAGAAAATAGACTTTCAAAGCACTGGACAGTCAGAAATGGCCAATTAGACCCAAAGAAGTGAAGTGGAGAGAAGACATTGTGTGCCTCTAGGGCAGTAACAGCTGTTCCTCACAATTCTTTAAACATACATCATGGGAAAGGCCAGATTCCAGAACATCTCAGGATAAAGAAACATGGACTCCTGGGCCTGGCGCCATAGTGTAGTGGTTAAAGTCCTCACCTTGCACGCCCATGATCCCATACAGGTACCAGTCTAATCCCGGCAGCCCCGCTTCCCATCCACCTCCCTGCCTGTGGCCTGGGAAAGCAGTCGAGGACAGCCCAAAGCCTTGGGACCCTGCACCCACGTGGGAGACCCAGAAGAGCTCCTGGCTCCTGGCTTTGGATCAGCAAGTACTGGCTGTTGCGCTCACTTGGGGAGTGAATCATTGCATGGGGAATAATGTACTCTGTGTGCTCCGGTCTTCTCATTTGCCAAATGATGGGAATAATATTCCCTGCCTTGTACAATCATAGAGAAGATATGGAATTCAGTCTGTGCCCATCTATACCCATTGTGTTTGCACAGGGAGGGCATAGGGCTGCATCCATGTCTGGTGTTATTCCTTTATCCAAACATGGCTATTTTAGAGTATTTGATCTGTGAAACTGAACTTTCCAGCAAATCAACAAAAATATACACAAAGCTTCTACTCCAGCATGGCCTGGCAAACAGGGTCCATAATGGAAAAAAGCATAAAAATAAAGCTGGCCTTTGGTGTTTCCAGTTGTATGGCTCTGCTCCTCTGTTTTTCATATGCCCCAGCCGTATTTTAAAAGACTAGTAATTTTTGGAACCTTGTAATATATACCTTCATTCTTCTGTGTTTGAATTCATATACAAAGCATATAATAAAGTCCTTACCTTGCTGGCACCTAGATCCTAGGTGGGGGAGTGGATAGAGCATAGGTTGTGACCAGTTGCAGGATAGAAATGACAGCATGTAGAGGTACGCTGGAATCCTTGCGTCTGCCTGGTTAAGCAATGTTTCAACTGAAGTCCAAAGGAAGACACAACCTTGTAAAGACCTCCGGGAGCATCAAGGGCCAAAGGGTAGGGGCAAGAAATAGCTGGTGCTGCCAGCCACCAGAAGTGCACCAGAGGAGACGATGCAGGGCCAGATGCAGGATGGGGGCCTTTCTCTGTGGTCTGCAACATGCACAGCCAAGGGTCTGGGCGCTGAACTTCAGCCAAAGCAGGAAAAAGCTAGTGAGGGGTTTTCTGTGAGTGGGTGAAGCAATATGTGTTTCATTTTTAAGATACTGTTTTTGCTGCTCTGTAAAGAATGAGTAAATAATTGATTTAAGCCTGGGTAAGCACAAGTCCAAATTCCACTATCTTCTTAGGCATTTACAGTTGTATCTTGGCCCCACCTCTGTGGAATGGAGTTGGTAATAGCTTTCCAGAAAACCATTGCAGCACAGGCTCTCTCCTGGCAATGATGGAAACTCAGTTCTCATGGGTTGCTTGAGTGAGTTTTTCCTTATTGGGTCAAAATCTGCTTTCTAGAGCAGGAGGGGCAGCCTCCCAGTTCTGTCTCATCATGCCCATTCCCAAGAGCTGCTGGGATCCCTGGTATGTACCCTAGAACCTTCTCTTCCTCGGCTGCAGCCCCTGAGCAGTGGGTCACCAGGGCTCGTCCATCAGTCTAGAAACCACCTGAGCCTTGTCCTTCTTTGTTCAGCCTATTTCTGTCAGATGCTGGGAGCTCCAGTCTTCCCTCTGCCTCCCTGTACCTGCCCACCTACTCCATGGGAAGGGACAGGCAGTCAAACCACACCACCCTTTCCTCTCCAGCACAAGCTGGATATCCTCAACTCTGTGGCTCATCCCAGAAATAGAAAACCAGTGCTGCAGCTGAACCCTTCAAACCAAGGTGGAGGAGACAGCCAGTCAGAACTTATACCCTGACATTTATTCCATGGCATTTTTTAAGCCATTCCATGCCTTAAAAAAAGATTTTTTTTTTCCTGAACAAAAGCATCATCCTTTTTCTTTAAGCTTCATGGGAGAAACACAAAGAGCAGTGAGAGCAGGAAGGGACAGCAGTGACCTCAGCAGGCAGTGGTGGGAATGGAGGTGGCAGTAATGACAGCCACCTCCGTGGGTGCCAGGCACAGTAGTACACAGCCTTGCTTCTCTTCATGACGGGCACACACTCTGAGAAAAGCCTTGCTAAGTTACTTCATTGCGGGGACATCACCGTCACTGACCTGAGGCTCACACACACTAGAATCTCATAGGTCAGTCACTCAACCTGGCCTCTTGAGGCACTCAAAAAACAAGGACAAGACCTTGTTGCTGCTGGCAAGATACTGCAATACTGGCAGTGAGCACTTCGTTAGGGCATAATACTGTGTTAGGGCAACTGTTTTTTTTTTTATAAGCAGAACTCCCCTCCACAACATGATACACTAAATGTTTTGTAAAAAAAAAAAAAAAAAAGAAAGAAAAAGAAAAGAAAAAAAAACAAAAACAGAAAACTAGTGAAATTATGAAAAGGACTTATTGTTCCTTACTGTAAACCTTCGCTTCTTAACCTTTGGATCCTCCTTCCAGACTGTAGTGCTAGTTGAATGTGCTCCTAAGAATGTCTGTCCCAAGGCAGCTGAAGCTGGCTTTTTGAAGAAAGCATTGCCTGAAGAGACTCTAAGGGAGATTTAGGATTTAGCCAGGCAAAGTTCTTAAATATCTACACTTTAGTGTCCAGCATTGGTGAAAAATTATTTCTTTTTTTTTTTTGGCAGAATGAAAATGCAGTAAGTGAAAGCAATGGGTTATGACACATCGTACTAACAGGACTCACACACACATGTAGAGGAGTCCTCAAAAAAGCAATCTTTGTTGCTCAGAAACACATATAGATAATGAAGCCTTCCCCTTCTTGAGCAGTTCACTCTTTAAAAATAAACAAATGAGCCACTGGTGTGTAATGTCTGTTAGTCTGTGTTGGCTCCTGTTTCAAAGAGATCCATATTTTCCAGGGCCATGTGATACTTGTCCCTATAGCAGGCCATGATAGAGTCAAGTGTTGCAGAAGATAACTATTTTTATTGTCTCAACACATAGTAATATAATATATCTAGCTACATAAGCAAGTAAGATTGTGTGTGGGTGATGTTTCTGTGTGACGGCAGAATTCCTGGAAGTACATCCTTGTGTAGATCTCTGGAGACATAGTAGGTGTGCTGAAGGAAAACAAGTGTAGATTTATCCTAAAGCCTGTGCCCTGAGTATCAACCTCGGAGGAGCCGTTGCTTCTGGATTTCTGCATCAACCACTTAGAACTGGTCTGTGGGGAAGCTAGCTTTGAAAACTTGTGAAGGCCCATGGCTTGTATGTCTCAGAGCCAAAACCTAGGTGTCAGAAATACTTAGTAAAACCAACACCAGGACAGAAATACTCACAAATTAAATTTATGTTACTGAGTAGCTCAGCAAGACACTTGGAGTCTCCAGCTGTTCGTGGTTCTCAGATAACAGCAAAGCACTAGGCCCATTTTCTTTTCTAGTTTTCTGCTCAGCATTGCTGTTTTATGAGTCCAGTCATGTGTACTTGGAACTATGAAAAGCTTAATGATCATGAAATAAGAAAGGAAAGTGTGTGAAAACTGCACTGACCTGTCTTATGCGAAAGTGACCCACAAAGCCAGCTCTGGAAGTAGACAGAGCATTCCTTAGCATATGTCTAAGAGTAAGTTAGCATGACTGCTATGGCCACCTTAGCCACCCCGCGTGGTACAAAACAAGTCTTCACTTATAGCCAGACTTCATGACCTTTCATGAGAAGACCTCACTGCTGAGGTCAGTCCATGCCACTGAGCGCCCAAACTTACAGAGAGAAACCAAACCAGGTAGAAGGCATCAGAAGGCTTAATAGGGTTAACATCAGTTGACAGAAGCTCTCATATGAAACTCTGGCACCATTCTCAGCTCCAGGATGCAGGGACGCTCCTGGTGAACTGAACGTTCCCAAGAAGACAGAGACATCTGGCTGTTCAGTGCTTCATCTTCATCACAGCATTTCAGCCTCCAATTCACTCATTTTTTTTTAAGTTTTCCTTTAACTCAAATCTTTATTTTATTTATTTTTATTGGAAAGTTAGGTATACAGAGAGGGAGGAGAGAAAGAGAAGATCTCCTGTCTCCAAGAGGCCACAATGACCGGAGCTGAGCTGATCCAAAGCAGGCGCCAGTGTCTCTTCTGGATCCCCCACACGGGTGCAGGATCCCAAGGCTTTGGGCCGTCCTCGACTGCTTTCCCAGGCCACAAGCAGGGAACTGGATGGGAAGTGAGGCCACCAGGATTAGAACTGGTGCCCACTTGGGGTCCCAGTGCATGCCAAGGCAATGACTTTAGCCTCTAGGCCACCACACCGGGCCCCACTCATTGGTTTTTAAAGCAGATGCTCTTTATCTGGATCCACAGTCCCTGGAGAGTAAGATGGCCCTATATGTGTCCAGGAACTTCCAAAAGTTGAAGCAAAATTGTGTGACTGTACACCACATGCATGTGCAGTTTTCTGGGACTTGTCAAATTCTGAGAACGCACACCCCAGCCTTGATCCCTGCCTAGTCTATTTTGTCACAGACTTCTGAAACCAGGCGCAGAGGGCTGCAGCCCAGCTCCCCCGACTCAACTCACATGTGGGCTGGAAAGCTCAGGTCCTGGCTCAGGGATGCAACACCAGTCACACACCTGTCCTTAAATTCCTCATGCAGCTCGTTGCTCTGTCCTTCTGGTTGCCAGGTTCACAAGTAAGCTCTGAAGGGGCTTTCTTCAGCCCCCCACACTAGACTAAAATGAGGGACAGTCTTCTGTACCCTTCCTCTGTGAGGGTGGCAGGGAATCGTAGCCTGGCCCCTCCATGAACTGTCTCTCCCGGAGTCTGCCTCCTGTCCTTAGCACCCACTGCTTTAGAAGGCAGCACCTTTCACCTGCTGCTGCCAGCCAAGAGCTTGGGTGCTGTGAGATGTGAAGGATACCATCCAGAGAGGCTCTCAGCCCAGTCCTCACGGAGACTTCCAGGATAACATGGTCACTGCATATCAGGAGAACATTACTGAGACCCCTGAATGACACAGTGGCTTAAGCCGCCACCTGTTACGCCGGCATCCCCTAAAAGGTCACCAGTTCAAGACCTGTCTGCTCTGCTTCCTATCCAGCCCGCTGACAATGTGCCTGGAGAAGCAGAGATGGTCCAAGTGTTGGGTCCCTGCACCTGCATGTAAGATCCAGAAGCTCCTGCTTCCTAATTTCAACCTGGCCCAGGTTCAGGCATTGTGGTCATTTGGGGACTGAACCAACAAGTGGAAGATCTCTTCTCTCTCTCTTTCTCTCTCTAGCTATGCCTTTTAAATAGATTAAAAAATAAATCTTTAAAAGAAAAAAAAAAGAAAAACATTACCTTGAGAAATAGCTGTGTTTGGGCATCTGCCTTCTTGGTTTTCTGATTTTCTTTTTTTTATTTCCTTAAGGTTTGTCTACTTGTCTATATGGAAGGAGAGCATTTTTGAATATAAAAGTGATGGGATTTCATTTTGAATTTTCAGCTGTCAGTTAGGCAAAGTGTTGACATTAAGGCTCCTTTGACTGGCACCAAGCATGTCAGAGGAGGTAGCATTCATTTCACTTAAAAACACAGTGAAACTTCCTTCTGCCTGACCACAAAACTTCAGAATCCAGCTTATATCAATATTTGCCTACAAGATAGTGTGTTGTATTGGGAGTTGGGGCTAGAGTTCACGACTATGCAGCAAGAAGCTGAAAAACATAGAAATCCTACACAGGATCGAAGAGAACACATTTTCTACAAATCGCTGAAGGATGAATAGACAGGAAGTCATGGTATAAGAGAAATGAAACAAGAACATGATTTTTCTAAAAAAAAAAAGATTTGTTTGACCCATATAAGGCAGAGCTGCAGACAGAGGGAGAAGGAGACAGAGGTATTTCATCCCACAGTTAACTCCCATGTGACTGTAACAGCTGGGGCTTAGCCAGGCTAGAGCCAGGAGCAAGGAGTTTCCTCTGGACCCGCTATGTGAGCAGGAGCAGCCTAAGCACTTGGGTCAACCTCTGCTGCTCTCTCAGATGCATCAGCAGGGAGCTGGATTGACAGTGGAGCAGCTGGGACTTGAACCAGCACCCATACGAGATGCAGCATTGCAGACAGTGGCTTCACCTGATGTGCACAACGCTGGCCCCAGGAGCATGATCCTAAGTGGCTCTGTGAAGCCCAGGAAGGGAACCTGGGAAGATACCCAGTAGGCCTGTGGTGTGCAAGTTCAAGGGAAAGCTTCAAGTTTCAACAACCACAAGACCAGCAGCAAGGTGCGCAGTCCATACCAAGGGAAGGGCTGCTCACCATAGCCCTCTTGTTTGCCTTCAGTAAACATGGAACATTAACTAATATTGACCCATATGCTGGGTCATAAAACAGCAGTCCATGATTGCAGAGTATTTAAATCTTACAGAATATGTTCTCTGAATACAGCAGAATTAAGCTAGAAATCTATCATACATACAACCATAGAGTCCTCATATTTTCCAATAATAAGAAAAACTTATATCAGTGGGTCAACAATGAAATCACAAGAGAAATTGGGCAATATTTTTAAATGAATGCTAATAAAATACTACATATCAAAACTTGTAGCTGCAGCTAAAACATTGCCTAGAGAGAGATTTACAACCTTAACTTTAGAATATTAAGAGTATGAGGGAAGAAGAAAAGCCCAAAATCAATTCACTAAGGATTCGTCTCAAGAAGTTAGAAACAGAACAGGAAATTAATTCCAAAGATAATAAAAGGAAGCAAATAATAAAGACAAGTTAAATAAATACAACATAAACATGCAATAGTTGGACTCAGCAAAACCAAACACCTTCCTTGAAAAGATGAATAAAATTGAAAAATCCTGGCAAAAACTTTCAAGACAAAAAGTGATTATTAGCAATTTACCTATAACAGGGTCCTCCACCTGCAAGCGCCAGCATCCCGTTATGGGTGCCAAATCGTGTCCCAGCTGCTTCTTGTGGCCTGAAAAAGCAGTGGAGGAAGACCCAGGTCCTTGGGATGCTGCACCCACGTGGGAGACCTGGAAGAAGTTCCTGGCTCCTGGCTTTGGATCAGCTCAGCTCCTGCCATTGGGGCCATTTGGATGAAAGATCTTCCTCTCTGTCTCTCCTCCTCTCTGTAAATCTGACTTTCCAGTAAAAATAAATAAATCTTAAATAAATAAATATTCTTGCTCCAAAGGGTGAGATGCAAGTGTTCTCTATGCTGTGGATGGTTGTGGTCTCCCAAGTATGTTTGTTCTTGTTTTCAAACTCCTCAAAATGTGTATTTTTAATGTAAACACCTCTTTGCATATTCATTACACCCCCTTTTAAAAATAGCTTTAGAAGTAAATCAGTGAAATCCATGTCAAATGCCGAGTTTAGGTAATAGCAATGCACAAGTGCTGGTTTATTAGCTGTGACAAATGCGCCGTGATAACCCAAGTTGTGATCAGTAAGAGAAATGGGAGGAAATATGATGTGAACTCTGTCTACTATCTTTTCAAAATTTTTTATCAATCTAAAACTTATAAAGTAAAAGCTTTATTTCAGCAAAATATTATTAATTATATCATTGAACAAAAGACTAGCAAATGACAAGTTTAGTGGCTGGATAAAGAAGAACACATCTTACACAAATGAGCATATGGAAAGTAGATTATATGAATAGTAATATAACAGCTGTTTTTGAAATTAAATTTTAATTTAAAACTTGTGCATGAAAATCTTGTCTCCAGAGAAACAAGGTTCCAAATGTTAAGGAATACGCAGCATTCTTGCAGGGACATTCCAAAGAATTAGGACAAGGGACTAGCTTTTAATTTATTTGCATTCTTTAAATTTTAAGAAAAACATTGTAGAAGAGATAGCTATAGTCCCACTTCATTAGTGAGTTTACAGACTGAATCCAATGAGAAGCAGAAAGGTTAAAATGGTGTACCATAACCAGGTTCAATTTATTTTAAGAATGGACACTTGGTTTAAAATTTGAATATTAACCTGTGTAAATCATTATATAACAAAGTAGAATAGGAAGTTTCTCAGTAGACACAAAAAAGGCCCATGTGTGATTAAACAAATTATTGAAAACCTGGAAATGGAAGGGAACTTCTTTAATCTAATAACATAATTATATACGTATAGAATAAAAAAGAAATCTATGGATAGTAGAATAATATAATCAAAATATCAGAATTAATGGGTAAGTTTCAAGGACACTGGATATAAAATCAATATATAAAATGTAGCCATATCTTTGTGGTTGAAGAAAAAGAACAGTTAGAAAGTTTTAAAAATGAATGATACAGGGCCCGGCGCAGTGGCGCAAGTGGTTAAAGGTCCTCGCCTTGCACGCCCAGGATCCCATATGGGCGCCGGTTCTAATCCCGGCAGCCCCGCTTCCCAACAAGCTCCCTGCCTGTGGCCTGGGAAAGCAGTCGAGGACAGCCCAAAGCTTTGGGACCCTGCACCCGCGTGGGAGACCCGGAAGAGGCTCCTGGCTTCGGATCGGCATAGTATCGGCCCGTTGCGCTCACTTGGGAAGTGAATCATCGGACGGAAGATCTTCTTCTCTGTCTCTCCTCTCTGTATATCCGCCTTTCCAATGAAAAAATAATAAAAATAAATCTTTAAAAATGAATGATACAATATATGATATCATTGAAACTCCCAAACAGTGAGCAATTAATATAGTGAAGAAATGAAAAGCCCTGTACACAGTAGGTACAAAATATTACTGGAACAAATTGAGGAAAAGTTCTTGAACTCACCTGTTCTTAATATCGAAATATGATGTGAGGTTAAGATTTGATTGAGGCCCTGAACAGCTAAATGAGCCCCGGCCGGCAGCACCAGCATCCTGTGTGGGCTCCAGCTCAAGCCCTGTCTGCTCCACTTCCGATCCAGCTCCTTGCTAGTGCACCTGGAAAGGCAGCAGCAGATGGCCCAAGTCCATGGGCGCCTGGCACCTGTGTGGGAGACACAGGAGAAGCTAACTCCTGGCTCCTGGATTCAGCCTTACCTAGCCCCAGTCCTTAGAACCATCTGGGGAGTGAACCAGCAGATGGAAAATTTCTCTATTTCCTTGTCTCTGTAACTCTGTCAAATAAATAAATGCTTATTGCTTTACTTATTGTTTTATTTAAAAATTGTTTAACTTATTGTTTTTCCAGTTAACAAAGTGACTGAACACAAACTGAATATTCCTTTGCTGATTTAAAATGTCACATGTTTCTCTACACCGAAGTTGTGGTTATTCTTAGAGCTTTTTTTGGGCTTGTTCCATGGAAGAGTTTATTGGCATTATTAAACTTTTTTTTGAATATGTTCGATTTAAAAATCAAGTTGGCTTTTATTACTGATTCATGAGTTGGCAATATTTTATCTACAAATTAGAAAGTGCTCCATTGGAGCATGGCAGAGAAATTGGTTTTCCTAAGATAGCTTGAAGAAGAATGAGGAGCCATTCTTGTTTATTGAGGAACGGGCGGAAGGCGGCTGCGGCTGGAACCATTCCTCTTGGTGTCTTTGGACCTCCAGGTTCCCTGCTTTGTTCCTTGTTTTTTTTTTTTTTTCTTTTTGATAAAAGCTGTCTTGTTGATGGATTTTTTTCACTTCAAGGTTTACTTTGATTACATGGTGTTCAACATCAGTGACTCCATCTTGGTTTGGTCTGTTTGGGGACAACTGCAAGCATTGCTTTCAAATCAATATCCTACCAATAATTTTATTTAGTGTAGGCTTATTCTGCATTTCATGATCCAAAAAGAATCTCATGCAGGGTAATGGTTTTTTAACTCCTTAGCCGTGTCTGAGTGTTCCCTCTTTAAGACAAACTTTAAAATTCCTTTGCTGATTCTTTGAAGGACCAGTAGAATTTTCTGGATTGGAGCGGGGAGTAGGGAAGACTGGCAACTCGAATCGGGATGACTAGAGGCTGGTTTGTTACGTTGATGCTTCCCACTCAGCCACGTGGAGTGCTACTCTTCATTCATGGCAGCTCCTCATGGGCCATGATAAACACGAGCAATTCCTGAATCTCTCTTTGTAATATGAATGCTGATGAATCCAGGCAGGGTTTTGATTTAGAAAGCCCTGGGTACAAACCAAAGCTCCATTGCGTTACAGCTATGTGGCCTTGCAATATATAATTAAGCCTCCATTTCCTCATCAGGAAGTCTGGGTAGGGGGGTTTTCTGAGATTGGAGACTGTATAAAGTAGTTAGCATGCGGTTGATGTTTGAGTTATACTAGTTGCTAGTTTTGTTGTTATTCTGTGTAACATTCATACAACTTGGAAAAATGATTCTCAAGTGAATGCATATGCATATATTTTAATCAGCAGTGTTTGCAATGAGAAATTAAGATGCTTTTTACTCCACTGGTGGTTGTACTGGAAACAAGGCAGGAAGTGACTGTGCTTTTGTGACAGCCTGGAGGGAAATGTACTAGTCTCTCTCCTTTGCCACCTTTTCTCCAGCTGCCTAACCCGGCTTCAAGCAGACAATAGATTCCCAGCTTAAAGAAGGCTTCCATCGCATCTACAAGCAGACTTTCAGGAAGAAAATTTAAAGGAGAAACAGTTAAATGCTCTCTTTCTCTCTCTCTCTTTTTTTCTCTCTCTCTCTCTCACACACACACATCACTTCTTGGAATTGTTGTGGAGAAAAATAATTTGTTGATTTCCAAAGTGATCCATTTATTTTTAGTTCAGGTGATAGTAGTTAAGAATTAAACCTCCTTAATATATATGCAGGAAACTCAGTGCAACACACACACACACACACACACACACACACACACACTGGCAGACTGAGATAGTGGAAGTGTGGGATGGACAAAGGCACATTTCCAGGGTTGTGGCCCCCAGCCATGCCTCATAGAGCACGGCCTGACAGCGTGAGGGAGAGAGAACCTGTGTGTGCTGATGAGGCGAGAGGCAGTAACAACTGCACAACAACAACAGCAAGAAAGCCCTTGAGTTCATTCTGTATTCAAGGTGGGCTGCTGCGGAACAATTTGTTTCACAACCCCAAGTTGACAGAACAAATCCCCAACATTGCTGTGTGCGTGTTTACATGGGCAACGATTGGCATGTGCAGAGGGGCTGAAGGTGTGCCTCAAGTCCCTTATGCTTTTTGTAACATTTTCAAATTCATTGCTGTCTTCTGGATGACAGGAAATTCAGGTCTGCCTTCCTCCTGGGAGATCTTTATTCACAGGCAAGTCAAAAACCCTTGACAAAAGGCAACCAAGGGAACTTGTTGACCTTTTAGCTGTCTGCCTAACATCAGTGCAAGTATTGTTCCCTGATAAAACAAGAAATTCAATTTAAGGGGAAATTTAGAAGGCATTTGAAGCATTCTCATTTTATTTTACCTCTCAGGCTGTCTTTCAAACTGAGAGCAAATGTAAATAAACAAGAGCTGTGCTCTCATTTCAAGGATTCGATAACAAGTCTCTGATCTCACAGCTGGATGTAAATGAGATGTTGTCTGTCTCCCTACTTGCCTCTGTGATCTGCCATTTGTTCGATATTTCTTATCACTCTTTCCATGCACACACATAAACACCCATACACACAATTACTAAGAAATTAAGGCTTCATCTCTTAGATAGATAGATCATTTGTTCTATGGTTTTTACAGCTTGAAAAATCTGTTCTTTTATGTACAATGGGGAAAGGGCAAGTCACTTTCGAGCAAAGTGCTTGCAAGTGCTCATTCTTGGTCTGGTTTATCCAGTGCCTATTTCAGTGATGATTGTACTAATCTTTTAAATACATCTTGGCTTGCTTAGATTTTAGAAATTTTTTTACTTTCCTATATACTAGCCAGTGAAAATATTTTTTCCTCTTGGTATTGAGGAAGCATTCACCCAACACCTATTTGCTGTGCTGGGATTAGAAGAGTCAGGCAAGATGGGAGAGCCTGAGGAGAGAAGGTGTAACAGCAGACGCAGCCAAGCCCCGTGCATGACTTGAATTCATAGCTCCTAAAGGAAGCCCCTACAGCAAGATTCACAGCGTGCTAAGTTTCTGCTTAGTAGAGCTCATATCCCTGTATTTTCCAGACTTCACATTCAGTCAAGCCAGTGACACCCAGTTTCTTCACCCTTTCTTATCCTCAGTTGATCTGAGCATCTGGAATTTACACTCATCTTAGATGCTAAAAGGAAGAGCATTTATTATTACATCTGATTCTACAGCCCAGGAGCATCCCCACTGGCCTTTCTCAAAGACGAATCTGTCTGGCTCTGGAAACCCTCTCCAGAATTGGGGCAGGAGAGCTGAGACCTTTTCCTTCATGGGTAACAGAACAGATGATAAATCTTCTTCTCAAATCGGATGTGAGATCCAAACAGACACTGTTTCATTATGGCTACCTTTTCATTTGCTAGCATCACAAATACAGCATGAATGCTCAGTGTGGTTGTTGAGATTGTGTGTGATTTTTAAAAACTGATTTTCAGGGGAAATATCTTCATTGGTGGCATCATTTAACCTTGATTCCTTCAGTTGTAAGTTGCCAGGGTAGCCCACACATTTCCTTTGCTTTGATTTGGGTTTGGTTTGTTTTTTTTATATACAGAGGTAATTACGTGTGGTAGCTTAATTTGGAAACAACAAAATCAATTGATAGTTTTATAAACATGGCTGTAAGTTCCTTTCTACCTTCAAATCCATAAAATAGGCAAATAGTGATTTGCTTTTTCAAAGAAGGGGTGTTATCTCTTCATTAAAAGTCTGAGAAAGCAAGGAGCCTTTCTCATTATTTTAAAGATGGCTTGCATGAAATCTGCAGGCCCCATCTGAGTACTGCCTCTGTCACAGCTGCCGTCTGGGCTACAGTGTGAGTCGCTCCACAGTGTGCGTGGCCGTCACTGCCAGGTGGCAGTGGCTTCCGCACAGCATCCTCCTCCTGTCTGCCATGAGGGAATAAAGCCGTGTCTCCCCGGGAAGCGCCTGCTGGTGATTCGGGAGAAATCTGTCTGCCGAAAGGAGATGGCAGGCATACTTGGAAATTTGAATTATTGCCGTCATCAGCACATTGCTCTCCGCCTCGCATTGAACCTTTGACATTGAAGCAGTGTGCTCATCCATACTTACAGTATTTGCAATTTGTCTTGGGTTGCTCAAATAAAGAGATTCATAGTTAATTGTTTGTGGCTTGTAGGAAGGAGAAAATCTTTGTGGAGTTAATGCAAAGGGAATTAGCAAAGTAATATTCAAGTAAAATGCCTCCAAACTTGTGCAATTGCTTAATTATTATTTATTTTTGGAAAGTACCAGCATATGTATTGATTCAAATTGAGTTGAGCGTAAACCACACCAAGAATTAATGTGCGTAGCTCAAACCTTTGATGCTCCACAGAGAAGCAGACAGTCCCTGGTTTGAAGCTAAGTACAGCACCAAAGAAAGAAGACTAGCAAATGAAAGGGACATGCCGAGTGAGTCAGGAAACCGAGGGCTGCCCCTCTGCTCCAGTGAAGGTCGCCTCAGTGGTGCTGATGGCACAATGCTTATGCCTGCAAGTCACTTGTGCCAGGAAGGCTCAGCCAGGCAGCCAGGGGTACATTTGGGGCTACAGAATCAGCCATTTGTAAGAACCCATTATTTCCTCCAACAGCTCCTCAGAGGGGTTCCCCAAGCCCTTCACTATCAAGCAATACAAGGCTGACTCGTTTCTTCATAGATCAGGGGAAAGGCATGAAAGAGATGCTTGGCCAGCTTACATTCCTGATACACTATGATACTAAGGAAAACGTTTCCAGTCAGTTAAAAAATTTCTTACACACCCAACTTCTCTTACTTTTTTTTTTCAAAAGATTTATTTTTATTGGAAAGAAATATTTATGGAGAGAAAGAAAGACAAAGATCTTCCATCCAGTGGTTCATTACCCATATGGCTGTGATGGCAAGAGCTGAGCCAATTCAAAGGCAAGAGCCAGTAGCCTGGAGACTCTCCCAGGTCTCAAACATGAGTGCTGGATCCTGAGGCTTTGAGCCATCTTCTGCTGCTTTCCCAGACTGTAAGCAGTGAGTTGGATAAGAAATGGAAGATCTATATGGGTCAGACTGATTCACCAGCCCACTTGGGAGTCCTGACATGGGCTTGTTAATGCAGAGCATTGCTGACCGCCATACACCAGTCCACACAAAAGGTATGGCTGAGGGCCCGTCTAGCAGAGCTAGATCTCAGTACCTGACTAAGTGTCGTAACAGAGGACAGGTCACATTAGGCAGGGCCATGACACTAACCACCATACAAGAGAACCAGGCTCAGGGATAGATTCTGTGGGAGATAAGGTTATATTCTCAGCCCTGTGAAAATACAAGTCCCGCTGGTTAGCCCAAGAGTTGGGATGGGGACTGGCTGAGCTAGGTGAGAACATGGAATCTGCCAATACTCATGGATACTGGGGCTGAGAATAGGCTGGGCAGGTCCCAGCTGCAGCATCTGCATGTGCATCCTAAAACAGAATGTGGGGCAGGCCAGCCCACAACATCCTCCAGCTCATACAGAGGCCAAGATGGAGGGGCAGGCCTTACTGGGCAAAGGCCTAGCACGTACTGGCACATGTGAGATCTGGGTCTGGGAGTGGGCCGAGTGGGAGAACCTGGGAAACTGCCCTACAGGGCTGTAGCTCTCACTAGCAAGCATGTGGTCCAGACCTAGGGGTCAAGCAAGCTGGGCAAGGTAGCCCCATCTATTGGCAAGGATGTGGATTGGTTTTAGAAGAGGGTGGACCAGGCAGAACCAAGCAAACCTTAGCCCACTGGTGAGTACAGAAACCAGGATGGACTGCAGGTTATACTGGGATAGGTTTCCACACCTCCTGGTTTACATGAGCCAAGGATGGGAGCAGACCGAGCAGAGCCAGGCTGCAGCACCTGCCAGTGAGAGTTGGGACTGAGGGCCGGCTAGGTCAGGCCAGCGTGCAACATCCAAAGGCAAAGGCTAAGAAAGATAAGGGCCTATGCCAGGCCAGTTCAGAGCAACTACTGGCACATGCAAGATCTGTGGATGGAAACAGCCCTGGTTAGGAAGCAAAGGGGACATCCTGGCTGGGTAGTGACTCATGGGTGAGCACTAGGGCCAGGGAGGGAATTGCAGTCTGGTCTGGATATGGATGCAGGGTCCCTCAGCTTGGATGTGGGCTGGGTCTGGGGTGCACCAGACTGGGCTAGACTCCAGCACCCACTGGTGCTCGTGAGAACCAGCATGGGTGTTGGATGGGCTAAACTAGGTCTCTGCCCCTTTTGATCCATGCTTGTGCTGTGTCTGGGAGCAGATCAAGCTTGGCTGTGGCACACAACAACAAGAACTGGAATGGGTGAGGGCCAGTCAGTAAAGGCCACTGTTCCTGCTAGCACAAGAAGTGGACTAAGTAGGGCTGGCCCTTGGACCCACTGGTGTGCACAAGATCTGGCATTGGGAGAGGTTCTGATGGAGGAACCTGGGTAACTCCTCTGTTGGGATGAATCCTGTAGGTGAGTGCAAGAATCAAGAAAGGGAATAACCCAGACCAGGCCTAAATATGATACCCACCAGCATATATTTGGCACAGGTCTGGATCAGGCCAGGCTGGATTTACCATATCACCCACTGGCAAATCCAAACACCAGAATGGTGTATGGGTCATGCCAGGTTGGAACACAATACCAGCCCAGTTGACATTAGGGCCGGAACTGGGACTGACTGGGCTGGCTAGGCTGTAGCCCCCACCAGCGTGAGCTGGAATTGGGCATAGGCCAGGTGCAGCTAGGCTACAGAACCCACTGACAAACGCCAAGGTGAGGTGGGCTGTGCCAGACTGGGCTGCAGCACCCAACCAGCACATGTAAAACCCAGGGGGTGGGGTTACAGACCCTGTATGTGGGCTACTGCTCCCCCCACCAAGCCATTCCTCACACTGGTGAGCATGAGAGTTGGGATGTGGGCAGACCAGGGCAGGCAGGACTACAACATCTCTGGGAAAAGATAGGCTGGACTGATTGTACCTCCTGGTACATGCATAAACTACAGTGTGGGTGGGTTGGGCTTTGTCATAGCAACAGCTGACAGATGCTGGCACAGGGGGCAAATTCTGTTGGGTGCAGGCATGTCTAGACAGATGGTGGCACCTGCTGGCATCAGTGGGGACTGGAGAGTGGGGCTGGTTGGGATGAACTGGGCCCCAATGCCCATTGACATGTGAGAGCCGACTGGGATGAGGATAGAACCAGTTTGCGGTACATACTGGCAAGCACAGGAACCCAGTTAGGGGGACAGGACTGGTGGGGCTTATTACGGGTTGCTCCAACTAGACTGCAGTTCCCACTGGTTTATGTGAAGGCCAAGTATGTGCCAAGTATGTGATGGGCAGGATCTGGCTGGGGCTCGAACACCCATTGGTTTGCATAAAACATGGGACTGGAGACAACTGACACAGCAGTTGCAACTACCAGTGTTTGCATAGGCTGATTTGGGTAATGGACTGTGCCGGATGCTGTATTGACAAACACACACAAGAATCAAATCTGGGATTGCCTCAGATGAGGTTTCTTTGCCGATTCCCTACCAACTGAACTGCTAAACTTAGAACCCCAGCTATGCAGAGAATTGCAAGTTCCACGGGCTGACTGTGGAATGCATGTGTCGGAGCTGGGCCTCCATGTGGAGCAGTGGACAGCTTATCCAAATGTACATGGAGGATATGGCATGCATTGGAGCCTCCAAAGGATATCTGGTACCATGGCAGAAGACAGAGGCCAGAACAAATTGATCAACTACCTTGGCCAAGTATTGGCAGTGAATATCTGGGCAGATGGAGACTCTAAGGTGGACCAAAACAGCCAGTGGATTCTGGAGAGATTTCATTTGTGATTGGAGTGGTAGGATCGACAATAATTCAGGACTGTTGAACTATCAAAACCTCATGAGAAATTCACGGCATTGTAAATTTCTATTTTTTTCCTGTTGTTGATTTTGTATTGTGGCCTTTCATTTAAGGAGATGTATAGTAACTGAGTATTGAATACTATTATATCTAGATGTGAGAATACAATGCAGTATGCATCTCTACTTCCAGATCAAATGTAAAATCAGGGTACATGAGAAGTCTACAAAGGACCACTCTGTGCATGGCTGTCAAAGGGGAATGCAGTAGACAGAGGCAGCAGATGGTGGAAACTTGATGTTCAGGATCACATGAGCAGAGCCAGCAAACTTCTCTTAAAAACTCCAGTGAAACTCATGTCCAAGAGTTGGCACACTTTGAAACATTTGATCAGTTAAAGGAGCCTAAACACCTGAATTGAGAGGCATGATATTTTTTAAACTAAGTTGATCATTACAGGACAGACTGACTGGTCTGGGCTAAGTAGGCCCAGCAGCCGCTACTTCAGGAGACCCCTGACTCTTCTGTATACCTCTGCTTTTGCGTCCATTGATGTTCCTTGCTTTCCTTTTTATTTACTTATTTACTTAATCACTTTTCTAAGTTTTAATATTGCCTACAGAGTAGCAGAGGGATGCATACCCATGTGGGCCACTGCTTAGGGTAGGGAGAGTCGCGGCGGTGTGGAGGAACATGATGAGATCAATGTTTCAGTTCTTCTGTTGTTTTCTTTTTCTCCAGCACCCACAGGGGAGGAAAAGAGGAGGGCTCTTCTGCTGTCAAACTGCATCAGCACCCAGGGATTGGGAATGGTTATTTGATAATGCCTTAGAGACCCAAAGTGGTCTCTAAGAGTGTTCCAAGCATGTTATTTGAGTGGTTTTGATAGTTAGATGTTGTCAGCTTGATTGCATCAAGATTGAGAAAATCATTCCAGGGTCTATTGGCTGACCAGGTCATACTTTCCTAATGTAGATTCACAGACATGAAATTTTTCAGATATCTGTATGACTTACTATTGCTTGTAAGGAAAATGCAAAACTTCTCAGGGGCTGGTCTTGACTGAATCCTCACTCAAACCGAATGGCACTCTTGGTTCCGGATACTTGTAACTTCTTTCTGTTCCTGCTTTGAGCTCTGATCCTGCTTGCAGGTGGTAAAAATCATCCACTTACTTCAGTGATCATTTGACCAACATTTGATCTGTTCCCCTTCAACACACACAGTAAACCACGAGCCTTCAAAATATAGATACCATCTTTCTCCTTACCGTGGTACCCTCAAGTGCTATTACAGTATAAACCAGGAGTTCAGTAAATATTGAATGAATGCATGAGTGTTAAGAAAAGACACCTCCATATTTCTTCTTCATTTTTTGTAACCACTCTCCATAAATCCCAAAAGCTAGCAGCCTCAATCAAATAAAATGTTTAATTATAATGTGAATAAAAGGTGGTAGAAGTCCTCAAAAATGATAAAGTTGAAGAGAAGACCCCCCATTAATGGTTTGCAATTACATTAGGGCTAATGTTACAAGGAGGACCTGAGAGCTGAAAGATGAATATTCATGATCCCACGGAGTAAAAATGTAATTCTTTTCATATCATATTTGTCATTAGCTATCTAGTTTAAACAAGGAATCTATGTGACAGCCCAGATTAAACAGGGATTTTCTTAGAAGCAAATTTCTAGTTACAGAGATTAAATAGAAGAAATTTTTCTTAGTCACTGTTCTGCATCAGGAGGGAACATATCAGAAGGGAATTCCTCTGTGATTATAAGGATTATATTTTTATAAAATTCCGTCAGTGTTTATGTAACTATGTGAATGTGAAACCATTTTGAGCTCACTGTTAAAGATTGTTGATTGTGTCCGTTAATCATCGGGCAGTTAGAAAGCGAATGCATTAGCAGGATGCTAAAGGTTCTGCTTGCCACTTGAAACTTCTCAAGGTGCTTTGGGAGATCCTTCAGCTGCAGAACAATCAATCCTTGCTTTCAGATGCCACTTGCATACAAAGACATCTCCCCTTTGAAAGCAATATATAAAATGAACTAGGTGCAGGGTTAGAGCCCAAACAGTAGGTATTGGGGAGGGATGAGTAGGGTTCGGTAAGGTTGGGGTGCTGGGAGTCCCCACTAGACCATAGCCATCAAGGGTGGTCATGGAGGTCCCAGCTGGTGCTTATTGGCTGTGAATCTTTTCAGGAGGAAAGCTTCTCCAGTCACCAAATGGGAAATGGAATTCCTACTGAATAAAAAGCGAAGAATGAGCTCATAATCCAATGGCCTAGTGCCAGAAAGTTAGGCTGCCAGCTGTCCATAAAGTTGTCCGCAGAAATAAGCTGTCCCTGATTTCTCTGAGGATCTGGGGCGTGTGTGTGTGTGTGTGTGTGTGCGTGTGTGTCGGGGAGGTTTTTGCCTTCCCTGTGCCAGCGTAAACAGAAGCAGATGCTCCCTCCATGCAGCTCCGCCTCTCCCCCGCCCCCAGCAAGGTAACACTGCATGCACCTTGACCTCCGATAGATAGGTGCCCTAGCAGCTCAAGGTTAGTTCTTTTTTTTTTTTTAAGATTTATTTATTTTTTGGAAAGTCAGATATACAGAGAGGAGGAGAGACAGAGAGGAAGATCTTCCGTCTGATGATTCACTCCCCAAATGAGCGCAACGGCCGATGCTGTGCCGATCCGAACCCAGGAGCCTCTTCCGGGTCTCCCACGCGGGTGCAGGGTCCCAAAGCTTTGGGCCATCCTCGACTGCTTTCCCGGGCCACAGGCAGGGAGCTGGATGGGAAGTGGAGCTGCCGGAATTAGAACTGGCACCCATATGGGATCCCGGGCGTTCAAGGCGAGGACTTTAGCCGCCAGGCCCTCAAGGTTAGTTCTAAGGCCATTTTTAGATCATCTTACCATGGTGTTTTTAGTAGTCTATTTCTTTAAAAAAAGTTAGGTGGGGTATGGCAGAGGATTTTGGCTAAAGCAAAGACTGCAGGATGCTCTTTAACAGTTGTTAAATCTGAGATGGATGTTTGTAAGGACGTGTAGTAGCATGTTGGAGAAAAGACAGAAGTATCTGAAAGCCCCTTTCCCAATCCCTCAGTCCCACTGCCCCCTGAAAAATGAAATTGCTGCAACGATTTTAGTGCCTGTTGTCCCTGGCCGTATTTTTCTAAGGATCACATACACACAGACACCGATTGTGTGCTTGGGGGAGGAGAATCCTGGTTAGCATCATGAACATAGAAAATAAAGCTTTCCCTTTTGTTTTGATTTTGATGTTGGAGTTACTGGATTATTTTGTTCCCTTTTTTTCTACTTCTTTTTAATTAAAAAAGAAGATTTATTTATTTTTTATTGCAAAGTCAGATATACAGAGAGGAGGAGAGACAGAGAGGAAGATCTTGCATCCAATGATTCACTCCCCAAATGAGCGCAACAGCTGGTGCTGCGCCGATCCGAAGCCTGGAGCCAGGGACCACCTCCAGGTCTCCCATGCGGATTCAGGGTCCCAAGGCTTTGGGACATCCTCCACTGCTTTCCCAGGTCACAAGCAAGGAACTGGATGGGAAGCAGGGCTGCTGGGATTAGAACCAGCAGCCTGTATTGTTCCCTTTTGTGAACATATTAGGATGGTAGTTGGTTTTCTCAAAGCAGATAGAGCAGGATGAAAAGCCAAAGTCGTGCAAAGTAAAAGGGCAGCTGAGATCACTTTTGCTTAGGGATTGCTAGATAACGTGTTCCTTCATGACCGTGTAGCCCATTAGAAATTGTCATTCTTCTGCCACTAGAGCCTCATGGTGGTCAGATATGAGACAGTGGGGCCCATGGCTTCCTTGCTTGTGAATGCATTCGTGCTTCAGTTTGTACAGAGGGTCGCTGTGTCTTGAGTGTGTGCACCCGTAGATATACTGTCTACTATTGAGCTTGAGATTCCTTCAACATCAAGGACAAGAAAAGGCATCTTTCCTCATTAGTTGAAGGACTTGCAGTCTCTCTGTTGGTCATTTTTCAGGTGGTTCTAGAGTATGGCTTCATGCCTCTCTGTTGTAAACACATAAAATACCCCCATTTTACATGTAATAAAGAATAATTTTTATTTAGACCAGTCTGTGAAGTTGTAGTTCATTCTCTTTTCCTAACCCCTCTTCTCTCTTTACAAGGCCCCTGTTTGATCCAGCTACATTTTTATATGGAAAACATTTTAAACAGCTCCAGTTGCTGATTTTACAAAGAATGAAAACAAAACTGTTGGGAGAATTTGGCAGGAAGCTGTAGACCTGAGCAGCAGGCCACGGAGCAATTCCTGCTGCAGAAGGGATTTGTTTGGCTTTGTGAACTTATACAAGCAATTCTTTCTCGTTCAGTGCAAATGTCACAGCCAAAAGGGAAGAAAAGACTCACATAGCAGGGAGCAACGCAGGTTCTGTTCTTTAACCACCTTTTAAAAATGTGTTTCATGTCAGTATCTAAATTACAGAGAGCAGACTAATGTACTCTTTTTTTCTTTTGTTCATGAACTCTCTTCTAAAGTGGGTATGAAATGATCCTTTTGCTTTTGTTTCTGGATTGGCTTTGATGAGTCAGATATTAAATATGACTGGTTCAGATGTCACCTATCGACGCAGGGAGTGTCAGCATTTAGATGGAGAATAATTGGATTCATATCTGTGTTATGTTTTCAAATTGCTGGGTCAGTGCTGGGTCTCCTGCTATAAATTCTTCATTGCAACCCTGAGTAAAAGGAATGTGACAGATTTAATACCTAGAATAAGTTATTAACTGTAAGGAGGCATAAAACAGTGGCACTGCTGAGCAGAGAACATTACACCACTCATAATTCTGTAAATGAAAATTAAAGTGTTTTTTTTTCATTGCAATGGAATATTTTTCTTTAACTTTTTTGCTTTACTCAAGAAAGTTCTTTATGTTTGATTTAATATAAAACAATCACTTTTATTTGACTGCTTAATTTATAGATGTTTAAATGCTAACACCCAAGTATGAGAGAATGGATTTGATAAGAGAAGGGAGTTGTGTATAATGTTTCACTTCCCAAAAGGTCAAGTGGCTGTTGTTGCCCGTAGCCCTGTTCTTCCAGGAGAGCAGTATCCAGGCCAAACGCCATCACAAGGGCTCCATGAAGTATCACCAGTTTTTGTCATGGAGAATTTGTCTTTCTGTTATGATCAAAGGGAAAGAGAATTGAAGTCTTGCTGCTTTCATTTAAAATTTAGTTTAAAAAAAAAAACAGTAGTGTCAGACACTTAGCTTAGAAGTTAAGATCAATCATGTCCTTTGACAAATTTGCTAGGTTCAGTTCCTGGCTCCAGCTTCCTGCTGACGTGGACCCTGAGAGCCACAGGCCATAGCCTGAGTGGTTGTGTGCCTAATCTAGTGTGACCCAGATTGAGTTCCCCATATCCAGCTGTAGGCTGCCTCAGCCACATCTGCTACAGGCATTTGGAAAGTCACTGTCATTGTCACTCTCCCCACCTCTTCATCTTTCTTTCTCTGACTCTCAGATAAGTAATTCAACATCTTAAACAGTTAGGAAGTTGGGTCCAGCATGGTAGCCTAGTGGTTAAAGTCCTCACCTTGCACTTGTCAGGATCCCATATGGGCGCCAGTTCTAATCCTGGCAGCTCCCCTTCCCATCCATCTTCCTGCCTGTGGCCTGGGAAAGCAGGAGAAGACAGCCCAAAGGCTTGGGACCCTGCATCTGTGTGGGAAAACCAGGGGAGGCTCCTGGCTCCTGGCTTTGGATTGGCGCAGCACCAGCCGTTGCAGCCATTTGGGGAGTGAATCAACAGACAGAAGATCTTCCTTTCTGTCTCTCCTCCTCTCTGTATATCTGACTTTGCAGTAAAAAGTTAAGTAATTAATTTAAAAAAAAAACAGTGAGGAAGTCAAAAATCCAGAAGGAAAAGACACAAGTGTATCCGCTTCCTTCTTGAAGATGATGATGCTAGCTGCTGGCACGAGTTGTCCCATCATGGGCATCAGCAGTGACTTGCTGGTGCCTATGTTGGCAGAACAGACTCACCTGGAGAAAATTCTCCACTTCTACACTCCCCTTTTAAAATATGAGCCCAGCATGAATAGAGACATTCAACACCACCACTATTTTCACTCAGCCATTCATTTTATTAGTTAAACATTGGCTGAACACCCCCTACGGAAAGGGCCTTTGCTTGCTGTTAAAGAACTGTTACTTAAATTATAGAAGAATTTCTCTAATGGATGTCATTCAACACCCTATTAGCTCGCACATATGCAGTATCTGTTGTAAGTCCCTTATTAATATTAGCTACTTAATCCTCATAAGGCTGCAACATCTTCTTTTATTATAGCTATAAATCTAAGGTTCAAAGAAACGTAACTTGAGCAAGACCACACATTCACAAATTTGGCCGTATCTATGTATCAGCCTGTGGTTATTTATCTGTTGATTCACTTCAAGTGATTCACCTTTTTCTCTTTAAATTTAAGAAGTGTTATCACTGCCATTAGTGGAAATAAACATATTGTGAATTTAATATTTTAATCATGCTTTCACATATGCATTCAAACATGTAAATATTAATTTATACCCACTAGCCTGGCTATAATTGCTGCATAGAAAGTAAGAAGTTTTAGTGAGAATATGGAAAAATTGGAACCCTCCGACACTGCTCATGGGAAGGTAGTATGGTACGGCTACAGAGAAGAGTCCAGTGACTTCTCAACAAGTTCAACATGGAGTTGCCATAGTCCCACTACTCAGTTACCCTGAACAGTCTGAAAATAGAGACTCAAACATACTTATACACAGATGCACATATCAGCATGATTCTTACTAGCCACATGCATAAATAACCCAGTACTCCATCAATTGCTAAAGGAACACAGCAGAATGTGGTACATCCATGCGATAAAATACTATTCAGTCATCAAAAGGGGGAAAATACTGACAGATGACACAGAATGTGTGAGGCTGACAAAAATTACGCTCAGCCAAAGAAGCCAAATGTCCAAGAATACACAGTAAATTGACTTGGTTTATTTTTTTAAAATTCAGAATAAATAAATGCATAGAAACAGAAAATAGATTGGTTGTTATCAGAGGAAGGGAGGAGAGAGGGAGAAAGTGAAAGCTCGGTGTGCAGGGAATTTCTGAGTGGCAGAAATGTGCTGGAGTGAGCCTGTGATGATCAGTGAACAGCTTGGGGATAACTGAAAACCAGTGGAATACACACTGTAAGCCAGTGACCTTGGTGATATGTGTATTCATCTAAAGGAAGCTATAATTCTAAAACAAGGAAAAATAGAGAAAAATATTGAGTATGTCCTAGGAATACCATAAATATTTGTAAGGCAACTGTGTTTCTTTGTGAATGAGGATTTTCCAGGACCATTAAATCAAAATACTAAAGTACATGGATGGAGAGGTTATTACTACTACTATAGTTCTCACACACACACACACACACACAATATTTTAAAAGATGTGTTTGTGTTCCTTGTAAAATGATTTCAGAAATGCTACTGGAGATGAAGGTGCCAAATTTGGGAACAAAGTTGTAAAACACAGTCAGTTAGGTCAAGTGTCAGCAAGCCTGGGTCAAAGTCCTGTCCCTTGCTAAGTATGTGAAAGGAAAAAGTGCCTTAAGGTTTCTAAACCTTCATTTCTCCATGAGTAAAACAAGCAGTCCCTGGGGGGCCTTGCCAGGAAAGTCTGAGTCACTAGCTTCAGACAGGAACGTATTTTAGATCCCTAGTACATGCTAGCCAGGCAATGTACTAGAACATTCTGTGTAATTTTATTAAGTAAAAGACCTTACAGTGCCAGCACTGTGCTACAACAGACTATACTGCCACTTGCTATGCTGCCATTCCATAGCAGGAGGCCTATTCAAGTCTTGAATGTTTTACTTCTGATCTAGTTTCTTGCTAATGCTCCTGGGAGGCAGCTGAAGATGGCCCAAGTATTTGGGCCCCTGACTTACAGGTGGGAGACCAAGATCCTAGAGCCTGGCTTTGGTCTGACCCAGATCATTCTTCAGCATTCATTTGAAGGTGGGAAATCTCGTTTAGTCTGCCTTTCCTTCTCTTTCTTTGTTGGTCTGTCTTGTCTGTCTTGCAAATAAGTTAATGTATCTTTCAAAATAAAAATACCTATGGTCTGATTTAAAAACACAAAAACCAAGTATAAAATAATCAACTATTTTAAAATAGCTAGTAAATTTTGAATGCTACCACCACACAAAAGTGATATGTATTTGAAATGATGAATATACCAATAATCCAACTGTAATCATTATTCATTATATCATCTATTGAAAATCACATTGTATCCCATAAAGAGGTAACATTGTGTGTCAAATAAATAAAATAAAACAAGGATGTAATCCACGTGGTGTCTACTCCCTCTAGGTTCTCTTGAAAACGTAACGCCTTGCCATGTCAGACTTCTAAAGTGGTTACTGATTAAAGGTTGTCATCTTCTTCAAGTTCCTTACATTTAGATTCTGTTTTCCAATAGTCCGTGCTTTGTGTTTAAGACCTTGAAGCATCCATTTATGATAAAGTAAAAAAGATGACGCTATTCTAGCTCTAGTAGAGCCAAACAACAAATTATTTGTATCTTATAGGTTACAGTTGCTAGAATCTTGCATGTACCTTCAAAAGGATCACATTTTAGGCAACAGAAAGAATTTTCCCAAAAATTCATAGTATTTGCCCCCAAAAGAACAGATAAATAAAGTACAGACGCCATTACTCAACTGTTAATTGACACTAGGGTCTTGGTGTGTCCTACTGGCATCTGTAGGCCCCCTCGTGTACTACAGCATTCGTTAACTAAAAATAAATTTCAAATGTGAAGATTCAGTGACAATAATAATAAACAAATGTCAAATTACCAAAATATATTGTACCCTCACACCAGCAATTGGAATGAGCTTGGAGTCTCAGAAAGTCTACATGGCAATAAAAGAATGGTCCCCAGCAGGACCAGAAATGTGAGTGTGAAAACACTTTTTCTTTTAAAGAGTCTATATTACAGATCCTAAGGTAATAATTCAAATATTAAGGCTACCATTACCCCTATCTGCTCGTCAGGTGTGTGATTGAATGGGTAGAAGCTGCCTCACGGGGAGCCGCTGTGTCAGCCATCAGCTCTGCACGTCGGGTTACAAAAGCTGGCAGTGTTCTCAGACAAGGCCCAGAAAGAACTGAAACACATCTCAGTGTAATTTTTTTCCCCAAAAGTTCCTGGTGTGCCCTTGAATATTTCTGTCCAACTCAACTTCTACACCTACAGAGTCGAGAGAGAGAATGGAGCCGCCGAGAATTGCATTTTCATTAAAAGCCAGTGGTAACTGTTAACCCACTCGAATTGTGGGTGGCAGCTCACTTGGTGATTTCCTCAGAGGAAATTGGGCTGAACATGTGGAGCTGGGTTATGTGGCCAGCTCACTGTTAGCTTCTCAAGTCAGTGTGTGTACAATGGTGTTTGGCAGACATTTACCAAAGCCCGCAACTGAGTTGTCCTGCCTGCTACCTTGCAGTTCCTGAAATCAAAAGATCACATTCATGACCCTTTTCTGAGAAGTGCAAATCTTTGCAGTAACTGTAACGAGCTGCCATTTCTGTTCACTCTATTGAAGTAATATCTGTTGCTTCTCACAACCCATTAACATGGGGCAGGATCAGAAGTTGAGCATCTGAGGCACTAACCAACACCCATATGGGATGCCAGCATTACAGGTGATGGCTTATATCTGCTACACCACAATGCCAGTCCCAGTTTCTTGTTTTGAGTAGATTGAATATAGTTTATGAACAGAATTCTAAGCATATAATTATACTTATCTCTCAATTAATAATTGCAGATTTAAATTTTAAACATAGAAAAACAAATGAAGGTGTAACATAAAAACATTTGCAACATACATGACAAAATGAAGTCTAATGAATAAAGACTAATTTGAATTATATAAGAAAAGATGCATGCATGTCTCAATAGAAATGCTTGCAAAGATCACGAGCAGACAAGAAACAAAAGAAAGACTAAAAAATGCCCTTTAAATGCAGGGGAAAAAAAATATTCAAACCTACTTGTAACTGACAAGAAGCTATTTTAAGAGGAAGGTGGTTTTGACCTAAAAGAGTCCCAAGGATTTAGAAAGTTATAGTACATAAAGTTGGCAATTTGTCTCATTAAAAACACCCCCCCCCCGTTGTGAGTCAGGGCAGAAGCCGACTCAACCTTTCTGGAAGCCAATTAGCAACTTTGTGTTAAAAAACTTTTGTGTTAAAATTTAAGTATGCCTACTCTTCGGATGAACCAATTCCAATTCCAGGAAATGAACTGGTGAGCACAAAAGTTTGGGTATGCATTTTATGTAAATCTAACTACTCCACTGACGCACATGGAAGACAGCAGGTGACAGCCCAGGTACCTGAGCTCTGTCCCCCTTGTGAGAGATCAGGAAGGAGCTGCTGGCCCCTAGCATCGGTATGGTCCAGTTCTGGCCCTTGTTGCCATCTGGGGAGTAAGCCAACAGATAGAAGATCTCTTTCTTCTTTTTTTAATTTTTAATTATTCTTATTGTTGATGACTTTTACATAGTTGATTAGGTTGAATAGGGTCAAGAACTATAGGAAGGTGGGTGAGATTACCATTTCCACATTCTCTCTCTCTCTTTTTTTCCTGCATCTGGGAGAAGGGTGAGGAGAGTCAAAGAGAGAAGCCACACCCAGCTTCCCAAATGCCTCTGCATCCCGGGATCCACCTGACAACACCCCAGAATCCCAGACGTGGGGCATGCTCTGAGGGTCCTGCTAAATGAGGCTTCGATAGTTCAACAGTTCTGAATTACTGCTGATCTCGCCACTCCAAGCATGATGAAATCTCTCCAGAATGTACTGGCTGACATAGTCCACCTTAGAGTCTCTGTTTGCCCAGATATTCACTGCCAGCACTGAGCTGGAGTAGTTGATTGGTTTGTTCTGTTCTCCATCCTCCAGATGTCCTGTGCAGACTCCAGGTCACTGCCATACCCTCCATGTGCACCTGGATATGCTGTCCACTGCTCCATCCAAGCCAAGCAAGATATCTTTCTTAATCTGGCTCTCTCACTTTGCCTTCAGATAAATCAATATTTTAAAAGTGATCATGTAAAATTATATTCATTAGCAAGAAAATTCTAAGCTATCAGTTGGATAACAAATTTTAAGCAGTTTTTGCACTTTCTCCAGTCTCTCCTATTTTTCCTGCAAGTGTAGAGTTTTGCTAAAATAACAACACTAGTTATCTTTGGGCAGTCAGATTATGTATTTTTCTTTCTACCATTCTGAATAGTTTGCCTTTTTGGCACTGCATGTGTTGTGTCTTTAATTAAGAAAATAACTCAATTTTTTTTTTATCTCTTTTCTCTATTTTTAGAAATAACATCCATGACCTGACAAGTCAGACTGTCCAGAATTAAACCTCAAGTGTAACCCTCACTGTCTTTTGTCTATTGAAATTACTCCATTTCTAAATTACCATTTCCATCTTTCTTATGATCTGGGGGGGAAAATCAAGTTCAGTAGTAGAATAGTGATGAGTATTGAGGCTGTTTTTCTGTCCCCAACACTTGTAGCATACTTCCCCTAGAAACAGACCTGGTTTACTCAATGACCACTACTCCACAGGCAAGGATCGCCAAACCGGCCGATTCTAAGCACGGTCATATGATTTTAGAGAAGCAGCCACACCATTGGATTATGCAAAGAATGAAACAAATTCTACTTCTCTTGTGTTTCTTCTGGATCTTATCAATTAGCACACCTTTGAGCTAAACTCTTAAGAAGCAAAGGGAAGGGTTGTCTGATTTTCAAATATCTATTTATAACATGGCCCAGTTAGCAGGCATCTCAGGCAAGTACTTTTGTATCCTACTTGGCAAGCTTGATGCACAATCCCCTGATTTTCAGGCATGTTTTATTTTTTAAAAAAGCAACAAAAATAAAAATACTTCTTCCTACAGCTATTTATGACTGTAGGGTTTGTGTTCATAACACGGTTAAAAGACTCTCCCCTCCCATCCTCAGGAAGACATCAGCTCGCTGGGAGCTCACCATGAAGGTGAGAGACAAGGCAGTGTTTCGAGACGTGGGAGGGGGAAAGAGCACATGCATGTGCACCTGTAGACATTTCAGCCAAATAAATGCCCAAAAAAAATGAACCACTCTGGTTTGTAGGATCTCCAAGTCAGTAAGTTATTGTTGCCACTGACTCATCCCCAACCAGAGAACTTTGCACCGCAGCTTCGATACCCTTGTCTGCAATGTAAGATAATACAGACTCCTGTGAGTGTTCTGAATCCTAGTGTGTCGCCCTCTAAGGGGACCACACTTGACTGTATAGTTAAAGTGCCTGGGTATTGGATCTCCTGGTTTGAGGTTCCAGCCCTTCTCCAGATCCTGGCTTCCTACTGATGTGCACCTTGGGAGGCAGTAGGAAAGACTCCAGGCATTGGATTGAGTCTGTGCCAGTCACTTGAGAGACCTGGATCGAATTCCAGGCTCCTAGTTTCAGTCTGGCCCCTTCCAGGATGTTGCAGGCATTTTGCGGGGGGGGGGGGGGGGGGGGGGGGAGGTGGAGGTGAGCCAGTGGAAGGGGGAGCTTGCTCACTCTCAAATAAATAGATTTAATACATATTTTTAATAGTAAATATATTGAATCCATGGGCCTAGTGCATGTTAGCCTAGTGACTAAAGTCCTTACCTTGCACACACCGGGATTCCATATGGGTGCCAGTTCTAATCCCGGCAGTCCCACTTCCCATCCAGCTCCCTGCTTGTGGCCTAGGAAAGCAGTCGAGGATAGCCTAAAACCTTGGGACCCTGCACCCACAGGGAACCTGGAAGAGGCTCCAGACTCCTGGCTTTGGGTTGGTGCAGCTCTGGCCATTGCAGCCCTTTACGGAGTGAATCAACAGACAGAAAATCTTTGTCTTTTTCTCTCCTTATCCCTGTAAATCTGATCTACCTTTCCAGTAAAAAATAAAATAAATATTTTTTAAAAGGTGATATTCCGTTTTTGTTCTTTCCCTGATAATGTATCCTCAGGAAGTAGAAATTAGTACCACTTGTTTGAACCGATTTGACTTCCTGTAAGATCTTTCTTTAGATTGTTTCAGGGAGTAAACTATATACTAATTAACTCTCATTGTCAGAAATATGTGAAAATAGCAACAATACAGAAGCTATGTTTTTAAGATTTATATGTTCTTATTTGAAAGGCAGATTTTTACAGAGAGAGAACTTCTCTCTGATTCACTCCTCAAATTGTTGCAACGCCAGAGTTGAGCTGATCCAAAGCTGGGAGCCAGAAGCTTCTTCCTGGCTTTTCTTGTGGGTATAGAGGCCAAAGCCATGCTCTGCAGCTTTCCCAAATCACAAGCAGGGAGTTAGGTCAGAAATAGAGCAGCTAGGACCCAAACCAGTGCTCCTATGAGAAGCTGGCCCTGCAGGCAAGTGATTAGCCAATTCAGGGAAGCAATTTATAAACTGAATTTTAATGAGGAAGACCAAAACAGCATTAAACCTGAGGTATTTCTGATATAAAACATAGAGATAATTTTATTACATGTTGCTAAACAGAACCTTCTTGACATGAAAAACCATAAAATTAATGATGCTCTAATAGGAATTTTTATGGCTGTCCTATTATATTTACAAGACTGATGTACAAAAAAAGAATTATCTTATCTGCTGTCTTTGTTTTGAGGTCATGATCATATCAGACTAATAGGCCAACCTTCCAAGTTTTAAAGATACTATCCATATCCTGGTATCAGGAAGATTTATATGATCATCAGTTTAATTGCAATGACCTTAAAAAACAGTCCAGCAAACCCGCTTGGTTCCTGAAATATTTCGTCTCTTTCTTTCATAAGTCCTTAAGCAGATCATTGGTTAGCCATTCCCCATTTTTTCTCCACTCAGTCTGTGTTCCTCAAATTTATGAATTTGTGCTAAATTTCAAAAACTAAAGAATTCTACTCTTGTTCTCGTATATGAAGGTAACCTTATGGCTCTGCCTGCAGGTTCATGTCTTTGGACACCAACAAGCTCGTTCAATTCCTTGATAGGTTGCAATGGATGTGTATTTTCAAATGAGAACTTAGTTTGTTACCAAATGGAGAATCTCCATTTTGACCTCAGCTTTGGTTGTTTTCTCATGTATCAACCCAAATCACATACATCTCACAACCTCCTGGAAATTTTTTGCTGATCCTCAGGCTCCATCAGACCTGTGGAATGTGAAACTCCAGATTAGAGCCCAGGATTCTGTATTTATAACTGTTATTTCTTCCCCCAAAAAATAATGGTGCAGAGAGGAGACATCTGTGCACAGACTAAAATTTGGGAGCCACTGCTTTAACTCCCAGGATTTGACAGTATATTTATCTGATCGAGTATTTCTAAGAAAACTTACCATGTATGTTTTTCTAGGTGTTACAAATGAAATAAATAATCCCCATAAACAAGCTAAGAGTTCTGCAAAATGTATTGCATGAGATGTATGTAGGCCTCAGTTGGAAAAAAAACAATTCATGATCAAACAAACTTGGTAACCTCTATGTTTTTAAAAAAAGGTAAACAATATTTTTTTCACTTGAGAATTCCTCAAGGCCTTTAATATGTTGTGACTTTTCACTAGGGAAGTCAAACTTCTTGGTACATTGAGTTCTTTTCCCACAGAGAATGTCTTGGAACCAGTGTTTCCAAAAACACAGTTTTGAAAGTACTGCCCTCTATGACCGATTTTCAAAGAGCGTGGACAATGACCACACGTTGTAGCCCCTCTTAGGACTTTAAACAAGACTAACTCATACATGTAGAAGGGGTTAGCCGAGGAAGGGCTGTCATCCAAGATGCCAAGGAAACACGAGGGCTGAAAAAGCAGTGAACATTACAGGTACTCAGTCATTTGTTCCATTGCTTGCGTGTGTTTTGTTTCTTTGTTGTAGTGTTGGCTCAGGTTGGTGCCACTCATAAAAGCAATGGCTCCCCTGAGAGTTGGCGGTCAATTTGGCTCCCATTAATTCCCAGAACTCGGGCTGCCTCAATGCTGATATTCATTCTAAGATGAAATCTCTGCCTGAGAAATGATGTTGGAACAGGAGAAGCAGAAAAACCATGGGAATCCAAGGAACTCCGTGTGCTCCAGGGGTTAGGAATGGCACACACACGTACCAGTCATTCTAATTGAAGCCGACTAGAGTGTGTGCAGAAATATAAAGACGTCAAGGATGATGACAGCCCAAAGAAAACAACTTGCTAGTCTTGTGGCTGGCTCTTGCTTGAGGACTTCACGGGACTGTATCCACCAGGCTGTGGCACAGAAGTCATTCCACAGCATGGGGAGCAGAGTCGGCTAAGGAGGATCACAGGAAAATCAAAAGGACACTTTCTGTCGTCACTGCTCTTTTCTCCAGGTCTGAAGCAACTTTACTTGACTCTAAACAGCATGAAAATGATTCCACTTCACTGGGGGAAGATCAGTTGGAGTGAAAATGGAATGGCTGAGAACTGAGAGTCTACATTTTATCTTTTAGTACAGGAAAGAAAAGAAAAGCTGTATCTCAGAGTGATTGGAAACCAAACTGTTTTTCCTGGTCTGTGTGGTGCTTTGATGAAATGGGGGTGGTTTTCATGACGTCACCCCCAAGGCTTAAATAAACAGGGTGCGGAGGTTAACAAGCTATAATCGCAACAGAACTAGGGACGGGCTGGGGGATTAGAGTCAGGCTAATTTGATCAATTACCTTTCGTTCCAGAAGTCTCTCGATGAGACAGAAGCCAGTGTACATGTGTTGGCAGGTGAAAAATCAGTGTGGTCAACACATACCCTGGTGGTAATGAACGCTCTTTCCAACTTCATTTTTCATTCTCGAGAGACAGTAATCCCACTAATGCCCATCACTGCCCCGTCAAGGCAGCCAAGAAACAACCGTAAATATTTCCAGGAGCCAGAATCTTGAATTCCATGCAGGGAAATGAAGACTCATTTTTTTTTTTGTTTGGTTGGTGTTTTTGTTGTTTTGATTCTTCTGTGCCATTCTTAAAATTTATTTATTTATTTGGAAGGCAGATATAATTTGCATCCAGCAGCTAACTCCCCAAATGCCTACAACATGTGTCTTTAAATAGCATATTTTCAATTTTCCTCACGTTTTCCTATTAAAAAATTCTAATTATCTAAAGATTTTGCTACCACATATTATGCCTTATTTAAAACTTGAGATTTTCTAATTATGAATATTCAACTACATAAAGCTGGTCATTAGTTTCATATGCATGGAGTACTGGAGGAGGCTTCACAGAGGTCACAGATATCTCATTGTCTGATTTTTCATGAAAGCCCTGAATCCCTGGTTCACTTTCCCAGATACCGACAGTATCCCCGATCAGAGCTGAAGCTGGGAGCCTGGTATTCTGAGTGTAAATTTCCCACATAGGAAGCAGGAACCTAGTCATCCAAGTGATTGCCACAGCCTCCCAGGATCTACACAAGCAAACCCCAGAGTCGGGAGCTGCAGCTGGACACTGAAGCTAGGCACTCCGGTTGGAGATGCAGGCACCTTTACAGGTGCCTTAGCATAGCTCAGCACCCATCCATCCCTGCATTATATTTTTTTAAAAAAAAAAAAAACTTTAAAATGTATTATTTATTTTTATTGATTTGAAAGAGAATCAGGGATCTTCCATCTGCTAGTTCACATCCCGGATACCTGCAACGGCCCAGCTGGGCCGGCCAGGGCAAAACTAGAAGCTGGGAACTCAGCTGAAGTCTCTCACCCAGGTGATAGGGCCAACCACATGAACCATCAGTTCTGACACCCTGGGTGCACATTAGAGAGAAGCCAGGATTGGAGCAGAGAAGGTACCCAGTGTGGGATGTAGGCATTCCAAGCAGCATCTGAACCTGGGCACAAACACCTGTCTGATTCTGTCTTTCCCGGAACTTTGGGAAGTGACCTTGCTCACGTGAATGAACTGAACAATGACCTTCACAGCTAGATGAATTGAGTGTTAATACACTTAGAAAAGGATTCTGGTATATAAAAGGGAGAAATGGGTAATAACAAAAGATTAATTTCACAGTTGTTCAATATGTGCCTTGTGCTTCAAGGCACAGGGTTGTGTCACTCAAGGACCTGATTTCTGTATCTCCTTAGGACATAACATGCACCCCAGAAACCATCATAGGCAGATACACCACAAAAGAGGCACACCAAGGTCTCTACAATGGAGTAGAAGAGACCTGGGAGTGGAAGTCAAGGTAAACATAACTGAAAGAGCTTTCTTTTCGATGTTTAGGCCAAGCTGTAAAAATGAGAGCATGTGGAGTAAGCCATGGGTAGTACAAACTATCAGCCAGTTGTGCTCTTAGAAAGGAGAGACAAGGATAGAAAGATACATGGGGATCTTTTCTGAAAGATTTTAAATTCCATGGGAATTATCTGTAGAGAAAGTCATATTATAAATGGTTGAGGGGCTGGCCTTGTAGTAGAGTGGGTAAAGCTTCTACCTATGACACCAGCATCCACATATGAATACCAGTGGTTTCCAAGTGCTCCAGTTCCAACCTAGCTCTCTGCTAATGGCCTAGAAAAGCAGCTGAAGATGGCCCAAGTATTTAGGCCCTGCTACCTACATAGGAGACCTGGAAGAAGCTCCTGGCTTTGACCTGGCCCAGCTCTGGCCATTTAACCATCTGGGGAGTGAACTAGTACATGGAAGACCTCTGTCTCTGTCTCTCACATTTTCTTTGTAGCTCTACCTTTCAACTAAATAAAAAATCTCTAGAAAGAGAGACAGAAATTGTTGAAAGTTTTTTGTTTTTTTAGAAAACACAAGAATCAGACAAATTAATCTAGAGACAGTATCCAGACACTTGTAGCTGGAAAAGGCCAGAGGTGAGGGAAATCAGAAACTGCTGCCGCAGTGAGCCTGGTGGAAAGATGAGAGCCCAGATGGAGGCAGTGGGGACTGAAAACGAGAGGTGATGTGCCAGGATCACCTAGAGGACTTGACCACGGCCATGCGGAATAATAAAAAGACACAAAGGTGGATTTCAGCCTTGGTGGATAATGAGGGGTGGTGCTAACACTGACAATTTGAAAAATGATGACATTTTGATGAGTGTGGTTATTTACGCTTGGAATTTGAACCCTCTAATCCGTATAGAAAAATTCATAAAGCTTGGGGAGTTTGGCTGAACGCAGTGTGAGGAGTTTGGGAATTAGCAGATAAGGAATAAAAGTAAGTCATCTACAAAAAGAATTTTGGTTCTCATTCCAGAAATAATACAATGAGCTCCTTTAATATGCCAGGAGTGTGACTGGGCACAGGAAGGGAAACTTAAAGTTGTTAAACACGGACCTTAAAGAGTTTAAGATTGAATAGTTCTTCATTCTGGGTCTATCACTCGTTTACTGAGTACGCTAGAGCAAATAACAACATTTAGGGATTTTTTTTTTTCATCTTATTTCAATCCTGGAAATTCTGCAGTGTTCAGTTTATGGGTGTGACAGATTTCAGAATCATTGGGCATTCATGGGACATGCCACTGTGAACAGTCATAGGGTCTGGTGAAAGCCACAGATGCAGTGACTGTTGCAATCGCAGAACAGAAAAACACAAGACACAGCAAGCTTTGAGAGGAGTCGCTGAGCTTGGAAGTAAAGCCAGAGCTTTCCAGTGGTGCATCAGCTTCCCACTGCTGTGAGCCAGCCTTGACCTGGAGCCCGCCCATGCCAAGTTTTAGTAACTAGCTCCAGAGGAGGAACAGACACATTTCTGAAAAGGGAACCTGCTCAGGAAGACACTCCTCCCTTTTGGGGAGGGGTAAATATGCTGGACGTTTTCCTGTTGTGCTGGTGTTTAGTCATTCCACTGATCTTGGCTGTATGCTTCCCATACTCAGTGCTGTTTGATCAGAATAGGATGGTGGCCTGAGGAGGAAGACAGGGATCAAAGTCCATAGATGTAACAGGTGCTGGGACAAAGAGCTGTGCAGTTCAATGAGAGCCTCTAAAAGCAGCCCTTTCCCTCAGGTTGAGTAGCAAGAGGAATGTGAACAAACAAGGCATAGTGCTGGCCTGCGGTCATAGTGGGTGGAGTGTTCCTCAGACCTAATCTTCCAGGCATCCCATTATGGGATCCAGGAAAATCAAAACATCAAAAGGTTCCAGAACACCAAACCTGAACTCAGTTACTGCAGTGCACAGAGAACAGGAAATGACGAAAGGTCTAGCTATGCTGCGCATAGAAGCATGGCTGCCAAATGGCAAAAACTAGTTGCAAACCCATGTGACTCAGGGCATGTTTTTAAGACTCTGTAATGCTTAGTTTCTTCCTTTGGGAACTACAGCATGTAACAATATCTAATTATGAATATTGGGAAGAGTTCAGTGAGGTAACCTCTAAAACAGTACAGTTTGGGGCACTCTTAACAAGTATTAGCTACTCTCATCAAACATAAGGATTTTGTATTGGTAAATAACACACTTATAATCTCACCCTTTTGAGGCATACACTTCAGAGCTTTTATTATATTCCCAATATTATATTATTGTCCCTGCTACCTAATCCCAGGTCATTTTCATCTCCTCAAAAAGAAACCCCATATCCGTTGCTTGTAACTACCCATTCCCTTTCTTCCCCAAGCTGCTGGCAACCACTAGTCTGCTGTTGGTGTCTGTGCATTGGACTGTTCTGGTCATCGTTTGAGTAGAATCACCTAATGTGTGTCCTTTTGTATCTCTACTTGGCATACGGTTTTCAAGGTTCACCCTTGTTGCAGTGTACCTTTGTACTTAGCACTTCTTTCTTGGTGAGAGCTCAGGAATGTTCCGTGGTGTGATATAACATACACACCGCGTCAGTCTATTCACCGGTTGGAGAACACTTGCGCTGTTTGCACTTTTCACTGTTATGAGTAGCTCTGCCATGAGCACTAGTGTGCATGTCTTTATGGGACCCTTTCTTCAAGCTCTCCTGGCTGTGTACCTAAGAGAATGGCTTCCTTGAGTGGCAATTCTGTTTAGTTTGGAATGGGAGCCCACCGAACCACGTCCAGTACTGTTGTGTTGTACACATCCCGACAGAAAACATGAGTCCACTTGCTCCACATCCTAATCAACAGTTTTTCTTGCCTGTGTGCCCTCTTCTGGCCATACTGGCTAGTGTGAAGTGGCATTCCAATGCTAGGGTTTTCATTTGCATTTCTCTAAAATCTATTATATTCGTAATCCTTTTCACATACTTATTTGTGCATCTTCCTAAAAGAAATAAATATTCACATCTTTGTCCATTGTTTAACTATGGGTTTTTTTTTGTCCTTTTATTGTTGAGTTGGATAAAGGTTCTATTAAAAGTTTTTTATTCACCCTCACTAATGTGTTAAATTAGTACAAACTGGGGAAACCATCAGTTCTCCAAGAAGGAGCAGACATGTCATTTCTGGCATGGGAAAGAGCAAATGCTTCCAAACTAGGAGGGAGAGAGGCAAGCAGATCTTTCTTGGCTGGGAAACGGAGGAGCCAGCCTACCCTTCTCCAAACCTTGGCCCTCCTCCTTCCCCACAATGAAACCATATAGCTCTTCTCTCCTGCTTCCGTGGTTTCTCATTTCAACCTCACAGTGCCCCAGTGAGGCTCTCCATGCAAGGAAGAGTGTGAAAATACAGGCAGCTGCAGAAAATGGGCAGGGGCACACAACAGTCGCGTGTCTCTGGACATCTTCCAGGAAAGGGGACTTGAAGATGCCAAGAGTAATGACAAACCTCATGCCCACCTCCTGACTCCTGCATTCTGGACCTTGTTACTCCAAAGGCTGGAGATGCCGAAGATCAGGGCGGTGGGGAGGAACCAACCCCAGGACTAGTGAGTGTAACTGAACCCCATCTTCACAGCCAGACACAAGTTACTTACTTTGAGTGACTTTGGTCTTCCTCATCTGCAAATATAAAGCTAATACAACATGCTCTACATGTCTTTCAAGGATTTTAAAGGTGAAATCTGCTCTGATGTAATAAAAGGGCCTTGTAAAATGCCGTATAAATTACAGTGTTGTTGCTTGGGAGTGAGAACTTCTGTATTGCATCACAGATTTAGTTAAGTAAGCTCCAGAATATTAGATACATTTATTCATCACTTCTGGATAACTTCTTGGCTACATAGTTTCTCTAGGCTACATTGAGGATATTGTCTTATGCTTCAAGTACTAATTATTTGCTGAGACTGCACTTGAAAATGAGCTGACAAGTTAAATTCTTGTTTATTCAAACTCATCTACATGAAAACATATTAAATAAGGTCTTCTGTCTCTGCTTGGATGTTTTAGCTTCAAACTAAAATAAATGTTAACCTTTATAAACTGTAACATTTCAATATCTGTACTGGAACTGATGTCTAATTTATTTGGGGCAAACATGCAATACCGAGTTGTATGTTAAGCATCATGTCATAGAACTCTTACCATATATTCATCTGAAAAAGTAATAATTATGGGGTCAACGTTGTGGTGCAGCAGCATGAAGCTCCAATTGTGATGCCAGAGTCCCATTTCAGAATGCCAGCACAAGTTCCAGCTACTTTTCTTGTGACTCGCTCAGTGTCCATGTCCCTAAGAAGGCAAGGAAAGATGGCCCAAGTGATTGTGTCCTTGCCACTCTCGTGGGAGACCAGGATGAGGTTCCTGGTCTCCCAGCTTTAGCCTGGCCCAGATTTGCTTGTTGCAGCCATTTGGAAGGTGAACCTATCAGAAATTGTGGCAGTTGCTGTCAGTGTCAGTTCTTACAAAAAACAAGACAGACTCCTCTCCTGTATAGACAAGTGAACTCTCCCGCATGCTCTGTGGCCACAACACCACTGGCCATGAAACCCTCACCAGAGCCAGCACCATTCCATTTGGACTCTCAGCTTTCAAAACTATAAGCCAGAAGAACCTCTTTCTTCATATATTACCCAGCCTCGGGTACTTTATAATGTCAATGAAAAATCAATTTAATATTAGAGTTACATATCTTGTTTTCTGAATAGTGTTAAGCAAAAAAGTAAATCTCATCTTTTATGGCTTAAGCTAAATTCAATTACAAAACCAGTTAAATGGGTGAATAACTTGCTTAAATCACAGTCAATGTAAAAATAGTATTGCACACTGTTTTTAGAGGGAAAAAATTCAAATGTTAAGTGAAAAAAGCATTTAAAATCTCTTAAGATCCAGGCCTGGCACCGTGGGCTAGCGACTGAAGTCTTCACTTTGAACACACTGGGATCCCATATGGGCGCAGGTTCTAATCCTGGCAGCGTTACTTCTCATCCAGCTCCCTGCTTGTGGCCTGGGAAAGCAATCAAGGATGGCCCAAAGCCTTGGGACCCTGCACCCATGTGAGAGACCTGGAGGAAGTTCCTGGCTCCCAGCTTCGGATCTGCACAGCACCATCTGTTGCAGTCACTTGGGGAGTGAATCATTGGACGGAAGATTCTGCTGTCTGTCTCTCCTCCTCTCCATATATATATACATATATATCTGACTTGCAACAAAAATAAATAAATCTTTTTAAAAAATATCTTAAGATCCAAAAATGTTATTAAAACAACAAAAACATCACTAAAATAAAGCATGTTATCTAATATTTTTCGCATCTCCAGATATTACATAGGTTAAAATATATAAATGAATAATAAACACACATTAATATACTCAAATTTAATGAGGTCATTTAAAAGATTCTCTAGGTCTTTTGAGTATTTAGAAATGCTCATATAAAAATAAATTAAACCTGTGCATAATATGATAAATATGTACAGCATTTTTAACAGTTATCAGCAGTAAAACTGGAATTTGTAGAAATATTAAAACTAATAAAAATAAAGTTCTGTAAGTATACTTAGATATCACGGTATGCTAAATTCTATGTGCTTTCCTCTTACACCTTTTATCATCTTACTTTGGTTGTTTGAAGAATTTATTTGAGACACCATGACAAAGAGAAAATAAAAGACAGACAGAGATCTTCCTTCTGCTGGTTCACTCCCCTAAGTCTGCCACAATTGAGGCTGGGTCAAGTTGAAGCCAAAAACCAGGGCTTCCATCCAAGTCTCCCACATGCATAGCAGAAACTCAAGGACTTGGGCCACTAGCTGCTGCCTCCCAGGCACATTACAAGGAAACTAGATCAGAAGTTCAATAGCAAGAAGTTGAACGAACAGTCCAACTCACCTAGCCACATCATGGGTCCCTTGATCCTTTCTTTTTGTTCTTTGTCTAATCACCTTGTCAACTAAAAACTTATTTTTCAAGTTATCAGCTTGATTCAGCCTATAAAACAAAAGAAATGAACTATGCTTCTGTCTTGTATAGCATTATTTGTTGCTTCTAAGTCATTAGTTTAAAAAATAAAACATGGCTTTGAGGTTTTTAAATTAAAAGCTCTGTTTCTCTAATCTGTTTTGTGTAAAAGTCTAGACACAGCATAGAATCTAATTTTTATGGGGTAGAACTGGACCTTTAGTTAGTACATAGTTCTGTTTTCACAAGGTTAGACTACCAGTTTGCCCAGCAAGCTGTCGAGAGTTAGGTCTTTTTGGAATTTCTTCCTACTGAGTGCTTCCTTTATGTCAACTGTAGTGTCTGATTCCCAGTCCAGTCGTAAAATTTCTGTTTGAATTGTTGTCTGAAGTGTTCTGCCTCCAAGTGTGATGTACTAAATTGCTTGAAGGATGCCAGGAGCCTGTAACATGTCATAACCCAACATTGGATGTGCGATAGAAGCAGCATAAACACTGGGGAGCTGCAGTGATGCAAACACATCTGTAAGTAAAAGTCTAGTGATGCAGGTGTATCTTATTCTTACTCACACATCGGCCTCTGAACTCTCAAGTTCTCTCTCCGTTCTTCAGATAGGCCCAGACCAACTTAGGGTGTAAAGTTTCAGGTGCTTGATGATGAATCATCAGTAGATGGAAGACATCGTCCCAGATGGCTCTACTGTGCTAAGCGTGCACTATGGGACATGCACAGTTTTGCATACACAATCACTTGGACATACCCCTCAAGGACTTGATTCAGGGTTAAAACCTTTCTAAAATATTCTGACTTAATGGCCCTGTCAGATATTTAGATGTGTAAATGAAAGTCTGCCAAATTTATAAAGATCTCTTTCCCAAGTACATTTTAGTAAAATAAAATTAATGCTAATGAAATCTAGCACGTGAAGATACTTAGGAAAAATAAACCATAAATTATTTTAAGATATTTATGTTACCCATATTTTCTCTGTAGTTTGATTTTCTCTCCATTTGAAGTGGGAAGGAAGTTTGTTACTTCCAATGCATAAAGCACATGTTCCTTGGCCACTGGAATCAGGAGAACTCAAGTGCCTTTCCATGGAATACCCTCTCGTTGCTCTTTTTCCTTTCCTATCCAAGACATGCCTCATAGTGTCAAAGTTTTGGGCTTCAAATTTGTTCAGTTGAAGTCAATGATGCCAGAATTGAACAAATCATTTAGGGTCACTGAAAACATTTATAACAGAGGTTTACGGTTAACCAAACAAATTCTGTCATCAAAAACTTTAATCAGAGTAAATGAAATAACAGATTCCTTGGGACAGTCTGATAATACAGACTTAGAAACTAGGCTTTGCTCTCAGTACCTTTGCTCAAATGCTACCAGAGGGAATGGGAAGAAAACAGCGCTGGGACTCAAAAGATCTAAATTTTTGTCCTGCCTCGCCTACAGTTCGGTATACTGATACAGAGTACACTGAATTTGTCAACTGCTCTGGGTGAGATGCACATTTAACAACATCAGCCAAATCAATCAACAAATTCATTGTAATCTGCATTAAAATTCCAGTGACATGCCTTCATAGAAATTTAAAAAAAGAAAAAAGCAATCATGATAGTCAGGTGGAACTAGAACATAACCAAAGCACTTTTAGGTTAAAAAGGGGGGTAGGGGCAGAAATTTGAGCTAAAAGAACAAAACTGGAGGCATCACACTCCCTGATCTGAAAATGCAATAAAATAAAATCAAAACAACATGTTCTGGGATAATAACAATACATGAACTTAAGGAACATAATCAAGCCCAGAAATAAATCCACACAATTAGAGTCAATTGATCTTCAACAAAGATGCTAAGAACACATAATAGTCTCTTCAATGAATCCCATTTAAAAAAAAAAAAACGGATAGCTGCATGCAGAAGCTAGAAATTTGATCCTTTTCTCACACCATAGACAAAAGCCAACTCAAGTCAATGTAAAACTGTGAAACTCCCAAAGAATACATACGGGGAAAGCTCCTGAGCATTGCTGTGGGGTATGATTCCAAAAACGCGGGCAAGAGCAAAAATAGAGAAATGGAATGATATCAAACCAAAAGGCTTTTGCAGAGCGGAGAAAACAGACAACAAAAATACGGTATACAGAACTGGAAGCTATTTGCAAGCCATATGCCCGTTAAGAGGTGCATATCAAACATGTGAAGAACTACAACTCAATAGCAAGAAGTCAAGTTACTGAAAGCTCTAAAAAAAACTGGAAATCTAAATACCCATCAGCAAGAGAATGGCATATATTTATAAGAAGAAACAATGTTATGTTAGTACCAGTGAACTAGATTTACACATGTATATACAAAGAATCTTAAAAGAATGTAAAATGAAAAGAAACAAATTGTAGGTCTGTAAGATTCAAAAACAGAATATAAGGGGCAAGACTAATCCTCCTGCTGGTGCTGGTATCCTACATATTCCTAACTGCTTCACTTCCATTCCAGCTCCCTACCAATAGCTTGGGAGGGCCATGGAGGATGGCTCAAGACCTTGGGGCACTGCACCCCTGTGGGAGACCTGAGGAAGCTCCCAGCTCCTAGCTTCTGATCAGTTCAGCCCTAGCTGTTGAGGCCACTGGAGGAGTAGGCCAGTGGATGGGGAGTCTCTCTCCCTCTCCCTCTGTCACTCATTCTCCCTCTAAGTCCACCTTTAAATTTTCTTCTAAAAATTCTCTAAAAAAGGGATGGGGGCAAAGACTTGAACAAAGAAATACAAATGGCCAAAATAATATATGGAAAAAGAATGCTCAGCATCAGCAGTTATCAAGAAAACGTGAATTGAAACTACAGTGAAGAACCATCTTAGACCTATTAGAATGGCTATCATGAAAAAGGAAAAAGATAACAGACAGTGATATGTATGCAAAGCAAGGGAACCCTACTACACTATCAATGAGACTGCAAATTAACACAGCCATAATGGAAAACAAAATTGAGACACTTCTGAAAATTACTAGGAAGTAAACTGATTTCTGCATAGGGAGCACAGCCTTAACAAGTCAGGCTCCCAAGAAGAGGTGGTCATCCGTTGTATACAGGAAGGTAGAGGAGGAAAACAAGAACCCAGCCACAGGGCCACTGTGGCACCCTGTGTTAGCCAGGAGAAGCTGTGCAAAAGGGAAAGTTACATCCACACAAAGCCCCAGTGAGTGATCGCCCTGGCTCTGTGCACTGCTACCAGGCCAGTGCAGGCTGTGTCTAGTCGAGGTTTCCATCTGTGAAAAAACAGAAGCATCACTCTTATTATGTTTTCTCTCGTTGAGAAAATTACTTTGTATGTTTTATATACCAGGGATACCACCAAGCATACAAGCATTTAAAAAAAAAAAACATAAAATTCATTAGGGAAAAACTGCTTAAGCTTAGAGGGCGGGTGGGAACCATGATTTACCAGTTACTTATTTCTGCAACACTTCAAAGTGTGAACCATGATTTGTTTGCCACTGCCATTCAACAATGTAATACCTGTTTGCCAAAATAAAAACTGTGAAACTTTATGGATGTAGGAAGAAACTGTACGTAGGACAGTCTCACTAGTGAAAGAGAGATTTGTTTAGTGTGCATAAATAACAAGTGAGAAATCTTTCAAACACTGTCAGGTAATCAGTATGTCACAGCTTTCCCCCATGAGGGGAAACAAAACTTAGCCATCATTGACTCTCTCTGCAAACAGCCAGAATCGCATCAACAGATGGGGGACTGTCAATTAGCCATTTGTTCAGCAGTGTGGCTCTCTTGGCAGCTCTCACAAACCTCAACAAAATGAGGAGTTGAGCTCCCCTCTATCCCATTTTTAACTTTTCATGGTACTTTATATTCTTAATAGAAAAATAGTTTGGTGGGAAAATAATAATATGATAAAAAGAGAATCTTAGCCAACATAAATTACACCCCTCTCTCTAAGACATTTATGAGTAGCTGGGTTAGTTTTCTGACTTTAGTTATTTTTCTTACTTTAGATCTGCTGATGTCAGAAATATTAAAAGAGAAAGAGGCTACAGCTCTACCTCTCTCCAATTCTTAAGTTCAAAGACACATTTTGTTCATAATAAGTTTTTTCAGTGTTTTCATCTAACAGCATTGATGTTCATGTCAAGCTCTTCATTAGAACATTAACACAAGTTAATGTTCAAATACAAACCTGAAGGTTTAAAATAAAAATTATTTTCAAATTAAAAATTCTCCACCTTTGTTTTTTCTTAAGATTTATTTTATTTTTATTGGAAAGTCAGATACACAGAGAAGAGCTTCTATCCATTGATTCACTCCCCAGTTAGCCACAACAGCCTAAACTATCCAGTCTGTAAGAGCTGCATCCCACCTAGTAGGAACAGTGGATCCAAGCAAGCAGGTCCTTCAGTTCTGTTTACAGAAAACTGTGTGGCTCACTCAGCTTACTGCTTAATCCCCGAGCTGTAAAAGAAAAGATCTCATTCTGGAATAAGATAAGCAGCCTCGCTTATCTTTTAGAACTTTCTAAAAATCCAAGATTATGGCAAAGGTTGGGTTATGGACATGTCCCAGAAGTGTTTCAAAAGACCTAGCCTTCCATCTGGTGGTTCACTCCCCAGATACCTGCAATCGCCAGACCCGGGTCAACCAAGATCAGGAACCCAGAGCTTCATCCAAGTATTTGATCTCTCTTCTGCTATCATCCCAAGCACATTAGCGGGGATCTATATGAGAAATACAGCAGCTGGGACTTGAACCAGTACTAAATGGAATGCTGGTATTGCGGGCAGTTGCTTAAATCACTGCACCACAACACTGACCCTGTACGGTATAACTTTTGACAAGGAAGGACCAGGAAGAATGCAAAAACTGGGGAAAATGCAAAAACTGGGGAGCTGCTTGAGGAAAAGGGATCTGGGCATGAGACCTGCCACAGAAGGCTTGAGATGCCAGAAACCACATGAGGCTGTGAGCCACACCTCTGTACTGTTTTTTAAGTTTATGCATTAAAAGTAGTCAAACCCCAATATGAAGAGGTTCTAACCCCAGCTGACTCATTGCAGCGGTGAAACAATTATTTTCAGGTTTGAATGACTGCATGGCCCAGTCTCACAGGCATGCACTTCAAAGACTTGGCAGTTGATCTCAATCTTACCATTTCTGAAGCAACAAAGAACAGCTCTGAACTTTGTGTCAGTCTGATCAATGGTCAATCCAAGTTTACCAAGAACCCCCACTGCACAGGTCCATGTCCGAGGTTCTTTGATGAATCACAGGAATGGACTACAGAATTTCAATTCCTCCAACCCCTACCCACACCATACGTAGCCTATTAACTCCTTTCCCCACTCCCTGTTCCTCTCCATGCCAATTTCTTTCCATTATTCATTTAAGTGGATTCAACTTTCAAGGTATGTAGAATGTGCTAGTCATTCCCGAAGAATACGTTAGTTAATTCATTGCTTGCTTACTGGTTTACAAATCTTGCAGTTTATCTTCGCAAAGGATGTGATCCTTGATGATTTGGCCTCTGGTTGTAAGTGTGGGGACAGGAAGGTCACAGACAACAGCTGTGAGGGCTAGAGTTGACATTACGAAGAGGATACATTTTCCATGTAGTCCCTTCCATCTGCCCCTCTTCCATGCCTCATTCTTCTCACACAGACCCTCCAAAGCTCCTTTCTGGAGAACTCACCCCAATGTGTATCCTCTAAACAACATTGCCATAATCTGAAATCCACCCCCCCCATTCTCCTTTCTTGCATCACAATTTACTTCTCATTTCCTCACATCCTCACTAAGTCACTGGTTAATCTGAAATTTGAATTCTAGAGCAGTACTACTCAGCATGTGGCACCCTACTAACCGCATCACATGGGATTGTATAAAAACACAATTTCCTGGAGCAGGCATGTGATACAACACATGACACTTCTTGGGCTACCACGTCTCGTAGCAAAATGCCTAGGTTCTAGTGCCAGCTCCACATCCAATTTCTACTTCCTGAGTTTGTGCATCCTAGGAGATCGCATTGGATGGCTCATGATCTTGGGTCCCCTAGGTGGCAGACCTAGATTGGCTTCTGGGCTACTGACTTCAGCCTGCTCCAGCCTCAGCCATTGCAGGAAGTTGAAAAGTGAACCAGTAGATGAAAGATAGGCATGTGAATATCTCTAAGTTTATCACATGAATAAAAATAAATTTAAAAAATACAAATTCTCTACGATCTCCAACCCAGTAAGTTGTGGCCAGATTTTTTCTGGGGGGAAATCAGTGGAGGTGGGACATTGACATGAACAAGTCTCAGCCTTTGTACTGTCGAGATGATTCTGCACCCGCTGGGGCTTGGGAGGCTGTTGTGAGGACAGAGAATGGGTTACTGTCACCTCCAGAGCTTATGCATCGGCTTTCTAACGGCACCTTGGGAATTTTTTCCAGAGAAGATGTTTTGAATGGCAGGAAGCCTTGTGTAGGGAGAGGGTGTCCCTTTGCAGACCAGGGACCATATTGCATCCAGGGTCCTGGATTCCACAGCCTTGAGGATAAAAATAGTAACTGAGAGTCTGGTCTCTGATGAGGCTTTTTGATGGCACAGCCAGAGCCATCGAGTTGAGATGCCAGGCAGAGCAGAACACTGCAGCACCCGATCCCAGCACCAGGAGTCAGAGAGGTCTCTTCACCCTCCCTCCCATGATCATGGCCCAGCTCTAATCACACATCATTTATTGAATGTGAAGGGAGGTCTGATCCGGGCAAGGCGTGACGGCCTAGCAATTTATTTTACTTCTTGGTGTCACACATGGGTTTCTGTGGGTCCTGCAGGGTCAAAGAGCTTCAAACGTTATCTGGAATGAGACAAACATGTAATTTTCCTCTTGCTTTCTTCTACTAATTTTTTTCCTTTCATGATTAATTAAGATGCATTCTTTTACTCAAGAAATTTCAGACTAGGTTGTGTCAGTCCTACGGGTAATTCATGGAAGCTGAAGTGTACAAATGAAAGCTGACTCGGGAACCGTGAGCCAGAATTTGTAGCAGGGAAAGAATTTTCTTGAAACCTTATGCACCCCATCAAACCTCTTCTGTAGGGTTACATCCTCGTGGGCTTTGATTTTCCATGGGGACTGGGGCTGCTCTGTAAAACCTTTCAGCGTGATGTGTCTTGGGGCTGGCAGGGTTTGGAAGTCAAGCAAACAAGCCTTTCAGAGCTCACATGGAGTTAAGAAAACATTTTCTGCATGACATTTAGGGCCAAGTGAAGGACCAAAGTCCTTTTTAGCTCTTTGAGTCAAGACTGGGCTTATGTCTCCACAGGCAATGTGAAATGGAGTGTGGAGAAATGATCTCATGAAATAAATTAATTTAGACAGGATACGTGGTTGGTTCATCCCCCGCTGAGTGCGTCGAGGGCGGGGGCCAGAGTGTGTGTGCACATGTGCATTCAACAGAGCAACACTGGAGGCTGCAGCAGTAGGATCCAGCTTTACCTCTGGGTGCCACCACTTGGCAGTCATGTGACACTGGGCAAGGCTCCCTGTGCCTCTGGTATGTCGTCTGTTACATGATCATTTAAAACCTGTTCACCTACTTCCCAAGGTCGTGAGAGCACTCTGGGTTGATGTAGCAGGGTCAAGGCTGTTGCTGCTCAAGTTCCTCTAATAGCTGCAGCCAGTTCTGTGCAAAGAGGCCCATGATCTCCTCTCCTAGGGACACACCCCTGCACCATGGCCCTTCCCAACTGTGCCTTTCAGCCCCACGTTTACCAACCCCAGATGAACTCACTCGCTGCCACCAGAACAAGACAGCAGAGTAGGAAATTGAGTCTGAATATCTCAGAGGGAATGCCAGGCATTGATCATGGTGAGCACACAGGGGGTTTGCTGAGCTGGCCAGTTGGATTCACAAAATCTCTTTCATTTTTCATCAAGAGATTCCAAGTTTTATATATTTATTATCCCTCCCATTATTTCACAGCCAGCAACATATTTGACTTGTAGCAGTGCCTAACTTGGAATAATTCTGGAAACCACAATGCTTATGAGGCATGGCTTACTGGGGCACCAGCAAGCAAACCTTGCTCTTTATTAACTGGCTGAGCTAAATAGTGTTTACATTTGCACCCTGGTGTGCCCCACCATCTCAGCTTTTCCCCCCTGACAGCAACTGCAGAATATGGGGATAATTCAGCCTGGCCTTCTCCACCCTGCTACCTTCACCTTGTGGCAGTTTAAAGGAACATGGTATAAACATAATTTATGTGACTCTGTGTATGCATACTGAAAGCCATTGACCATTGAACGACAGCAAGAACAGTTATTTTCATAGCAGACGTGCTTTCATGAAATACAGTGAAGGGTTGCGTCTGCCTCCTTCAAGCCTCTGTCTACCTTTTAAAAAATTAATGCCCACGGGTGGTTGCCATGATAGATCAGCCTAAGAGGGAGAATGCGTTCACTGAGAAGTTCTTTGGCCCGTGCCTGTAGTGCGCAAGGAAGGTGGCAATTTCCTACACTGCCTCCTCTGTGAGTTCATTTGGCCATAAAAGAGTGAAGTTAGGTCACTCAGTGTATTCAGTCAAACACAATGTTTATGTGTTTCATTTAACATTGTCTTTCTACCTTCATGAGATGATTTAATTAATGCCTTTCTGTGTTACCAGGAAGGCTGAGGTCATTCTGAGTTCCCAATCGACACAAGGTGAGAATACGCAGGCAGAGACAGATGAGAGAGGAGAGAGGCAGTAAAGGGAGGAGGAATCAACCAGAGAATGGTAAGACTGATCTTTGTCCCTTTGGAGTCCAGAATAACATTCTTAGAGCAGAGTCTCATGAACCTTATCCAAAGGCAGCCCCTGTGTCTTAGAAAGACACTGGCAAATCAACTAAAACATCTGCTTTCTTCAGGTCACCTCAAAAACTTATAATAGCATGCCCAGGAAAAGGCATATCTACAAAACCCTTGGATTAACCAAAGCCAAAAACTGGGTTGATGAACCATTTTACTCCAGCCATTAGCACAATGCCCAGACACTTAAAAAAGGGCCTTCTGGGAGGATGAATGCATAATTGTAGACTGTTTTTCTGTGAGCTGACATATGTAACTAAGGGACTGTGTGGAATGGTGTGGTGTGGTACATTGAATCATATGGTATGGTGTGAGCTCCAGCCCTGAGGCCACATTTGGGGCCAAATCCCAGTTCTGCCACTTATTTAGCCTGAAATGCTTTGTACCTCAATTTCCTTTCTTGTAAAATGAGACTATAAGGATCCACGTTATATGATTATGACAAAGATAAACTGAGTAGAATATTCTTAGGATAGTGGAAGAGATGCAGTTAGCACTCCAGAAAGCTTTGCAGCACTGCCACACTACCTAATTCCTGAGAGCACCAATCATGGCCAGGTCTACATCAGTGACACAACCAAGAGCTTTGCAGGTAGAGACCACAGGTCCCAGTGGTAACTCTGACCCCTGGCCATGGTGGCCCAGAGACTGTGCTTAGGTTCATTCTTTTCTTATTCCTTTTTGCAGAGAAACAGGAGAGTGGGTTATCCAAAGTGCAAAGTAAGGAATAAACTTTCTGTGCATGTCGAGGAGAACTGAAGCATGTCCTGTACTATGTTAAACATGTTTCCTTAAACAAGAGGAGCACAAGGGAAAGCCCTGTTTGCCAATATAATGAAAGTGTATTCATACAGGCAGTTGGCTTGCATACCCCACCTGTTGAGATACAAAGCCTACACTCCTGCCACCCTGAACACTGGTCTGTGATAGCCAGAAAGAAATGCACAGTATTGAGGATGGTGCAAAATTGGCTGCCTGGAGGGATTTTCAACTTGCTCTCTAGAAACTAAACCCACCTCACATTACAGAGCATAGTGCAAGAAGTCTAACCTTGCTCCTTTCCCTTGCATTTTCCCTTGTGAGACGTGCCAGGATAACATGTGCCTGAAGCACAGAGCAACCAGTTCCAGCCCCTTGAGTCAGAGCTGCTTCCTATTCTCCAGCCAAACTCATACAATCCCACATGGCCCAGAAGGACAATGGTATAATCAGATAAAACACCAGAAAGAGAGAGACAGAGAGAGAAGGAAGGAAGGAGAAAGAAAAAGGAAAGAAAAGAAAAAAGAGAGAGAGAGAGAGAGAGAGAAACCCTTGGAACCTCATTTGACTACATCCTTTTTCTAGATGGATTTGTTTTCTCATGTCCATCTCCAAGTCATCAAAGAGCTGCTCACAAAGCTCCCAGGGGCAAAGGTAGTGGTGTTACTAGCAAAGGAACTACCAAAAACGGTGTTTCAGCACCACCCAAAGTCAAGCATTGCCCTCCCTAAAATGATGAAGTGAAGGTGAGCACATAGACAAGTGTCACCATCACTAGGTCTGCAAAGAGAGGGGGAACAGGAAGCGTTCTCTCCACCCTTTGCTGCACTGGCACCCTTGGGTCCCTGTCCACTGGAGTATAGGGAACACTTGAAGCACAGGAGTAAATCCAAACCGTGTGTTTTGTGTTCATCTCAAGTTGCCATTGTGAGATTGAGAGGCACATGGGGGAAGAAGAAAAGAAGGAAGGAAGAGGAAAGGAAAGGCGAGAAAGTGAAAGAATGGGAGAGGAAGGATGGCAGGGAGGGAGGAAGAGAGAGAAGAAGAGAAATAAGCAGGCAACCTAAACAGACCCCCGAAGACACTGTGAGCCCAGGTCCCTAGGTGATGGGGCATCCGGTTCAGAGTCTTAAGAAGGAAGAAATACATCTCTGTGTTCCTGATTATTGTTCAGTAGCATGCTGCAGTAGCTTAACCTACTTAGCCTTGACCCTGGCACATAGTAAGCCCTCAGTAAATTATAACTCCTATTCAAATAAGAAGAAAGAAACATCATTACTGAACTTTGCCTTTGCAATAAAACCATGTTGTTGACAAAAAGCAAGCTGTTGAATCTTTTGGTTTGTCACCTAATTACAATAATTATGAGATGTTTATTAAATTAACATTTTAAAAGAACTTGCAGAGTCTAAAACTAAAATATAATACTTTCTCAAAAATAATGTCATAACAAGAAGATTGCACATAGCTAACATGTTGCTCTTATAGAAATTTTTGTTTTCTTCCAGTAAAATAAAATTTGAGTTTATTGCTTAATTGCAACAAAGAGAAAACCAATTCCACCAAGCTTTGGCAGTACTTCAGAGGATAGAGACAAGAATTTGTTAAAAATTAGAAGTTTGTTGTAAGATGCGTACTTCAGTGTGAGATCTTAGAATTGAGTAAGAACATTCTGCCATTGACCAAGAATGTTGGGAGCTGCAAGATGATGATTTTCAGGTGATAGATTCAAATACACTTAGTGTAAAAGTTTTTGATGGTTTCCATTGAGAAAGTGGTGAGTCCTATGTACCTGTGTCTACTTGAGTCTTTTTATCCACAATCATGAAATCTCCAAGTGTTTCTTCTTGTTTAATTACCTTCATCACAGTTTTCTGATATTCCTAATATGTAAATATCAGTGTATTTTAATAGCTATATACTTACTTGTAGGAAACTCTTCCTATTATAATAGGATAATGAATTGTGTTTTAATCTCAAATGCCATTTGTTCGTTGCTGGCCTTCGGGGAAGCAATTGACTTTTGAATATTAACCTTGTATCCAGGAAAAATGCTTGTAATGAACAGGACAGTGCTGGAAAGTAAAGAAAAGCTAACATAGAAAAGTTACCTTAAATATAGATAGGAAAGTGTGGGTTTAGCCCTCCAAGTCCAGGCTGAGTGTGTGCTAAGGTTAGGGTTATCTTTGTTCTCACTGGTACCTCACAGGGACACTCTTCAAATTGAGCTGAAGGATGGATGGTGGATACGGGAGTGTGTGTTCATTGCACATCTTCACTGTTGTTGCAGGTGTCACTGCAATGTGCCCAGTGGCTGGCTGGGCTTGTCTCAGCCTCCAAATGCCCCTTAGTGGTCATTGACAACTCAACAGTGCCAGGCGTTGTTGGTCTTTCTGCTGCACAAAGATTTGCTGGATCATTAGACAAGACGGTGGCTGCGTAAGTAATAATTGTTAAGCAGAGATTGTTGTTGAAAAATAATAGGAATACCCTAATCTAAGAAAAATGTAGCAATAAAAAACCTTTAGGGGAGCCGCAGTCAGATAGATTTAAATAAAACTCTAGTGACTTAATTATAGCCATATGGATGTTAAGAAAATAGTAATTTAAGTCATCATAACTGAGTTCCTGCAAGTAAAAATATTTAACATGCTGAAGGTTCAAATATTTTCAGTCATAAAAGTAAATCACCCAGCTGCGTGATGATATGAGAATTTAGGGTTTTGCACATCCTTTGCTTGTTAGTTTTATAAATTTCTGAAACCTTTCCTCTCAGCAAAAGAATTTATGTGAGGCATGACTTCTCAGATTGACCTCTATTCTCTCCAAAAAAAAAAAAAAAAAAAAAAAAGGTGGGGATGAGCTTTATGGAAAGTGAGCCATGTACATATGCACCCTGGTCCATTTTTTTGCCTTGTAACTTGTGGTTCTTTTTTTTTTTTTAAAGATGTATTTTGATTGGAAAGGCAGATATACTGATAGGAGAGACAGAGAGGAAGATCTTCCGTCCAATGATTCACTCCCCAGGCAGCCGCAGCTGTCCTCGACTGCTTTCCCAGGATGGGAAGTGGGGCTGCCGGGATTAGAACCGGTGCCCATATGGGATCCCAGGCGTGCAAGGTGAGGACCTTAACCACTGTGCCACCGCACCAGGCCCATGACTTGCAGTTCTAACTGTATTCTTTGTGCTACATCTGCTGTCATTCTGCTTCTGAAGAGTATATCAAAGCATTGTAAGAAAACTCTTAGTTACCTAAAACTCAGTGTGTTGTGGATTCTGTTTTCGTGGAGTAGCCAGACAGGACTACTTGATCAGGAAGATGTTGCCAAAACCTACCTTCTGAAAGAAATCACTATGCAAGAGTCTGCTAGAATAAAGGACACATCCAATGAACGATTGATTATCTCAATCAATCAAGGTGACTACATTCTTCTCTCTGAAAAGCAGGTGTTTATTCATTTTCTTATGATACAGAAGTATAGTAATTTCCTGGAAACTATTTTCCTCAAGTCTAGGGTCGCAAAGGCAGTGCACAGAAGCTGTGGCTGTCTCACCGTCAGCCCTGCACTCTTTCCCTCCGAATGCATCACATATTCACCTAGCAAAAATACTGATCCAATATCAGCTGTTTGCTCTCTGAGTGCTGATCGTTGACGACATAAACTAATGGAAGCAGGGCATTTTTATATTATTTTAACAATGGATCTCAAAATATCTCTTAAGGAAGAGATATTTATTTGCTTTTTATCTGGGTAAAAGCTTTGATGAAGACTTAGAATAAAAAGTAACATTTGAAGAGACTTAGAATTGGCTGGTACCCAAGCTTGCAGACTGAACAATGGAAGGGGCATGTGACAACTCATTACAGAATTCTTTGTCATTAGCCCAAAATGGAAACAACCTGAGCATCTATCAAAGTTGGACTAGAAAATAAATTTTGTAACAGCTATACCATTAAATACTGAGCAGTGGTTTAAGATGCTTAAATTAACTATATGTGCTAACAGGCAAAATTCCTTGAGACAAACTATTGAATGAAAAAGGCAAGCTACAAGACAGACATTTGGCAAAGCAGGGAAGTCACTGCTTGGGACACCTGCAGCTCTCCTCAGAGTGTCTGGATTCCAGTCCTTGCTCGTTCTCAGTCCCAGCTTCCTGCTAATGCACATGCTGGGAGATGGCAGGTGCTACCTCAAGAACCTGGCCCCCTCAGAGGGGAGATGAGTTCTGGGCTCCTAGCTTCAGCCTGGCCTAGCCCTGACTGTGAGCGTTTGAGAAACTGAACCAGCAGAAGGAAGGTCTCTCTTTGTCTCCATCTCTCTGACTTTCCAGTAGAAGAAAAATTAAAATCAGACTGCAACTCCCTGTAAGTCCCTTTTTTCTTGATGCTGGGAGAGTTGCTGCTGACTTTAGAGCCGCTTCTGTAGACTTGAGTTTTAAAAGCTGCAATCTTATCTACATGAGATTGTCTTGCCCTGTCCTAGGAACACTGCGTTGAACGTCTGTTACCTGTCACCATGGAAACCTGCATTAGAGGCGAGATCATGCCTGTGGAGAGGCTCAGACTGGTTCTTCCAGGAAAATATGCTCTGTACTTCAGAGATGCACATGAGTGGATGGGAGCAGCCAAAAGTCAGTTCTATTTTAATGCAGCTGGCATTCGATAATTTATGAGGCAAATTCGCTTCCTTAATTGTGTTTGTTTACACTGACTCTGAAATGAATCTGGTTTGCATTCCTGAGTGTGGATAGATTGGCTTTCAGAGAAGGTGCTCAGAAGTGAATTGAGGCTACACATGGTTCTAATAATGACCATAGATACCCTACCAAGTACGTAATCCACCCAAGGATAATAAAAGACCTTTTAGTTCACTCAATTATCTGCTTAGATAAATATAAACTCCAGCCAGGCTTCCCTCACCACTTAGCACGCTTCTGGGGGGCCTCCCCCCAGGTCAGTGGGTTTAAGGTCAGGAATACACATGCGTTGTTGTCCTGGGTGAAATATTTTTCCAAATCACTGAATCCTGAAGGTGCATGAAGGTGTGTCCACTCCCCCACACCACCCTGCGCTGCGTGGTTACCATGTTCCTGCAGGGAGTTTCTGCACAAGCTTGAGGAGGCGGGCAAGGCAAGGATCCATGTACTCCCTGTGAATTAGGAATGTTACAAAGCCTTAGGACCAAAGCTTCCACCCCTGCTTGTCCCCCTCCCCACGCCTGCTCCCCTCATCCCCCTGCTTTCCTCAGCTCTGAGGGAATCGCCCAGCAGGAGCCAGAGCAGACTCAGGCTCTCACGGGACCTGTTATCCTGACTCCTTTCAAAGAAGCCACCTTCTCTTCCTGCTTGAACCCACTTTGGGGTTATTCACAAAGGCTCGAATCAAAATTGCCCATGTGGCTGAGCTGGCAAAGCAGCTGTAGCTTAGCCCTCGATGTCGAAGGCAGAGACAGGACCAGAGGGAAGGAATGGCCTTCCTGGGTGCACACCATGAGGAACCTGCTGAGTTTGCAGTAGAACCCTGGCCTTGAGTGGTTCATGAACAGCTAGTTACAAGAAATAAAATTAGAGGTGGGCCACTCAAAATGTTGTCATGCCCTATCATCGTGCCTGGGTTCAAGTCCCAGCACCACTACCTATCTCTTCCTGCTAAATTCAGCCCCTACAATGCAGTAGTGATGGTTCAAGTACTGGGGTCCCTGCCACCCACATACTTGAATTCCAGACTCTGAACTTCCACCTGACTTAGCCCCGATGTTACAGGCACTTGGGGAGTAAGTCAGGAAATGGAAGATCTTGCTCTTTTTTCCCTCTATCTCTTTCTGGTACTTTTTTGTCTTTCACTGTCCCTCAGCATTTAAATAAATAAACGAAAATTAAAATAATAAAATTAGGAAGTTGATGCTCCTTCAGAGAGTGTTTTAACATAGACCCTATGATAGTCCCTTGCTATGTCTGTGTTAGATTTATCTTTAACATAACTCTTTGCCTGGCTCATGTGTCACTTTTGTGACAACAGTTTGGGATTAACAATTTTATTAAAGATCTACTTTTATTGGAAAGGCAGGTCTACAGAGAGAAGGAAGTATAGACAGAAAGATCTCCCAGCTGTTGGTTTACTCCCCAAGTGGCTGCAACGGCTGGAGCTGAGGTGAAACTTAGAATTACGGAGAGAAGGAGAGAGAGAGGTTTTCCATCTGTTGCTTCACTCCCCAAGTGGCTACAACAGCCAGAGCTGAGCCAATACAAAGCTAGGAGCAAGGCGCTTCCTTCTGGTTTTCCATGTGGGTACAAGGGCCCAAGTAATTGAGACATCCTCCACTGCCATACTGGCCCATAAGCAAGGTACTGGGTTGAAGGTGAAACTGCCCATATGAGGTTCTGGCACCACAGGGGAAGGCTTGGCACCTGCCCCCTTGGTTTGCGTGTGAGTCTGCAAAAGCTGTTTTTCAGGGTCCCTTTAGAAATGGGGCTGTGGTTACACTTTGTGCTCCAGCATGGTAATAAGGGATGGGCTCCTCAAAGCATCAATGTGCTTTCTATCAGCACTCAGTCTACATGCAGAGTTGAAAACTGCATGAGTTGAGTCATTAGATGATCAAAAAGACTGCACTTTTTCAAAAAGCGAAAACATTTTGAGTAAGGTCAGTTTGATAAAAGTGTGATATTTGTGGAGAGAGCCAAAGATTACCCATGTGAAAGGCCAAGTTAAATAAGACACAATTCAGGACATCCTGCTTCAGCAAACTCAAGAAACTGTCTCATCTTTCTTGTGTCTTGTCTTCTTGGCCTCAGACCCCTCTGGCTTGACACGGCCTTGTGTGTTGTTGAGCTTTTTTTTTTTTTCCAGAATGGCTTTGCTTTTGCTTGTTAAATGGTCTTGAAGAAATCTTTTATCTGTTTGGAAAGATAAAATAAAGGATGAGGATTTATTCATCTCCATGACTGTGAGAAGAAAATAGACATCAACAGCAAAAGTTTCCTTTCTTATTTTAAAGATATTTATCTTTATTTAAAAGGCAAAATTGCAAGGAAGCCAAGACAGAGAGTGCTTTTCTAACTACTAGTTCGCTCCCCAAACAGCGCAGTGACTGCTGGAGGTAGGCAGATCCAAAGATCAGAAGCTTCTTCCAAATCTCTCAAAGTGGTACAGCAGCCCAAGACATGGGCCACATTCTACTGCTTTCACAGGCCTTAGCAGGGGGTTAAACAGGAAGTGAAGCAGTGAGCACTGAAACCAGCATCCGTACAGGATGCCAGTGCCACAGAGACTTAATCTGCTCAACCGTGGCACTCACCCTAACAACAGAATTTTTTAGAAAATGATGTCTAACTTCTGAAGATGCAGACTTGGTTCCTGAGAATGTGTATGTATGACCACCAAAACTGTGCTCTCCCTTCACCCCATGGAAACCCCGAGAAAGGAACGTAAAGGGCCACAGTTGTCCTGTGAAGTGTAAAAAGTTGGACCCAAAGTTTCCATTTCCCAGAGACTAAGTGCAAAGAGTTGATGACTGGGACAAGTGACTGCCAGGCAGTGACACCAGGTAACACCAGTCCTGGTGTGACCATGACTGCCTTCCCAGCTGGCTGTTCGCTCCACATCAGAACTGCCCTCTGGTGCCCCTTGTCGAACTCTGTGGCTTCTGTTCTCAAGTTGCCAACACTCTTATGGGAAAGCCCAAAGGGAGCTCGTGGGAGACTACCCTGGGCAGCAGACACATTTGGGCATAGGGGGAAGGACAGACCTCGGCTCTGCTCTCTGCAGTCTCCCCAGCCCATCACATCCGTCTCACAGCCTTGGTGTCACTTTTGGGTGCCCTGTGTCCAGCAGCCTGTGTCAGACTGGAAATCTCCTATGTTCCTAATACCTGAATTTGAGTCTGATTTCTACCATTTACTAAAGCTAAGCTAATTTATTTATATTCTCTCTGTCTCCTTTTCCTCCTCAGTTAAATCAAGGTAATAATGTGCATTATGCAAAACTAATACGAAAATGTACACAGATTGGAGTGGCTGGTTGATCACAGGGTGATAACATAATACTTACAACAGAAAGGCAAAAAATTGCTGACTCAAGTTTAAGTTTATAACTTTGTATTATTATTATTACTACTATTTTAGTGTTGTCACCCTGTTATTTATTTCATAGGCAAAGAAGCTAAAGCAGAGATCTACCATCTACTGATTTCTCTCCCCTCCTCCCTCAAAGTGTCATCATGGCCCAGGCAGAGCCAGACCAAGGCCATGAGCCATGAACTCCACCAAAATCTCCCACCTGAATGGCAGGGGCCCGTGGACCTGAGCAGGGGCTGGAGTCAGCAGCCAGAGGCAGGACTCCAACCCAGGAGCTCCGATGTGGGAGGCAAGTTTCATTCCCCAAATAGCCGCAATAGCGGTAGCTGAGCCAGTCTGAATCTAAGAGCCAGCAGTTTCTTTTGTGTCTCCTGCGTGGATGCAGGATGCCAAACATGTGAGCTAGCCTCTGTTGCTTCCCCAGGCCACAAGCAGGGAGCTAGATGGAAACTAGAACAGCCAGGACACAAACTGGTGCCCATATGAGATGCCAGTGATTGTAGGTGGAAATTAGCCGATTGAGCCATCACTCTGGCCCCTGTTTCTTCAAGGTAACAGCTTCCTTGCTCCATTTTCCCTCATCCTCCTTGAGTCTTGTGCAATTTTAACAGAGCAAACATAGCTACTACTGGGACACTGTTGTCTTGGGACATTGAGAAATCAACTGATAAGTTTCTCTTGGGATCATTTCCTCAGCAGACAATCAGACTTGAGATTAGCGCTGCTCCAGGGGACAGGAAGGGCATGTCAGGAAGGATTTGGTGGCAGACATTCTGCTTTGAGGTTCTTTAGTCCAAATTTTGGCAAAAATACATAAATCAATAGGCAAGTCACTTGCCTTTGGCTGGATTGAGCACTCAGAGTTGGTTTAGGGAAAGCATCTAAGAGACTACAAAAGGGTTAGGTGCGTGAGCCCTTTGGGAGATGTCAAAGAACATGTCTGCCACCTACATCCATCACAGTGGAATCCACAGCAGCAGCAGAGTGTAACGAAGCCATGGTTGCCTGCCATGGCTCCTGAAAGTTTCCTGCGAACACCAGAGTAGCACGAAGAAGCAGTGGAAAATTCCCCATGCTTCCACCGTGCCCACAGATGGATAAGGAGGCATTAAGATCCACAGGTCTCATAGTGTTGAAAGGACTCAGCCACAGAAGGCAGCATAGACCATGGAACTAGACATGCAGGAGGCTTACAAATATCTCAGAGGAGGTTAGTGAGAAGGGAAGCCACAGTTACAAAACCCTGCCGGGCTGGTGGATACTTCTCCCAGGGTCCATCGTCCACCTGTCACCCAGGAGGGAAACGGGCAGTGACACAGCTCCAGGGAGACAGTCAGATCCTCTGGACTTTGTGCTGTGCATATGACACTCAGAAATCCCTTGGGTACTGAGTTCACTGATTACTTTGTGTCCCTTTGTGTCCAGTTGAAATAACACAAAAATCATCTTCCCATTTTATTTTCTCTCACCTTCAATAAAGTATTTAAAAATTGGGCTGGTATTATGGCATTAAAAGTTAAGCCTCAAGACCCAGCTATTCTACTTCCATTCCAGTTCCTTGCGTATGAAAATGGGAAAGCAGCTGAAGGTGGCGCAGTTTCTTAGGCCCTGCACTCGCATGGGAAGGAGCTCAGGACTGCCAGCTTTGGCCTGGTGAAGCTCTGGTCATTTTGGCCATTTGGCCATTTTAAAAAAAGTAATAGTGATTCTGCATAAATAAAACAATGGCTAAAAGAACAAACTGAAGTCAGTATAAGCCAGCTGGGGCGGGTACAGAGTTGTACCTTGGGACTCACGTCTTAGTGTAGTTCAGTGAGTCCTGGCTACACCAAACTTGTGATTTAGCTTCCTGCTAATGCACTGGTAAGGCAGTGGGTGCTGGCCCAAATACTTGGATCTCTGGCCGTGGCAGATGGGGCCAGGCTAGGCTCCCACTTGAGAAACCTAATGGAGTTGCAGTAAGGCCCAGATCCAGCTGTGTTGGCCATTTGGGAAGTAAGCCAGTGAATGAAAGATCTCTCTCCCTCCCTCCCCCTTCGCATCTTGCCTCTTCAGTATTCTCTTGTCTCGTCCCTCTCTGACAGCCTTTCCAACAATTGCATAGATCTTTAAGTTGTTCTGAAATGTTTTAACCAGATTTTAAATAATTTGAACCACTAGAGGGAGTATGTACAGGTAAGACTAAAATAAGACTTTAAAATTACATTAGAATGTTTTAATTGGCATTCGTATGTCCCATGATATTAAGATACAATTGTAGGCCAAATTTCCTCTGCATTAAAAATATAGATACTTGAAAAAGACAGAGACTGTTCAGAATGTGGACACTCAAGTTACTCCTAACACAAAAACCAAATTCAAACACTAGTTGTGAAGATACTGTGAACATTCCAAAGTATTAAATGTAGAAAATTGCAGAAATACTGTTCAATATTAAATAGCAAGTTAATATGCCTTAAGGCAACAGCCCAATCCTGAACTTATATTTTAGAACTTCCCAGTCAAAAGTCTTACATTGAATGGATCACTTATCTCACTTCAAAATTCCAACAGAATACTTAGTAGCTTTCATTTTGTAAGGAAAGAGAGACCAGAGTAGTTCATAAGATCGTCCAAGCTCGCATACCTAAGTAATGGATGCACCTTAGCATGTAGTGTATCCAAATAAATGCAAGTCAAACAGTAGTTCTACTCCTTGATACTCAAGTTGAAAAGTATCTGGAATTTTTAAAATGTAAAATGAGTAAAGGTTCAGGGAAAAGGCCTTTCTTATCAATTTTGGTAGACACAGAAATCAGTGTAATGTTTTTGGAATACAATTTGGCAGGAAGAAGTAGAAATTTTAAAATATGGGGGCCAGAGGCCAGTGCATTGACTCAATTGGGTAATCCTCTACTGACAAACTCTGGCATCCCATATGGGTGCCATTCCTGTCTCAGGTGTTTGCGGCCTGGAGGAAAGCAGTGAAGGATGGCCCAAAGTCTGGAACCCTGCACCCATATGGAAGATCCAGAAGAGGCTCTGGTTTCCGATTAACTCACCTCTGGCCATTGCAGCTATTTGGAGATTGAACCAAAAGAGAAAAGATCTTTCTCTCTGTCTTTCCTTATATCTGTAAATCTGCCTTTCCAATAAAAATAAACAATTCCTTAAAAATATATATATATATATGCCGGTGGCTATGTGGTATGGTGAGTACAGGTGCCACCTGCAGTACCAGCATCACATATGGGTGCCAGTTTATCTCTCAGTTACGGTGGCCATCTGGAGAGTGAAACAGTGCATGGCATATCTGTGTGTGTGTGTGTGTGTGTGTGTGTGTGTGTGTGTGTGTATGTGTCTTTGTAACTCTGACTTTCAAATAAATAAGCAAACCTTCAAAAATATATTTATACATATGCTCCCTCACCATGATTGTTGTGTTGTATAATAAGGAAGTAAAGAGAACTTTCTTGTTTTCAATTAATTTATTTGAAAAGCAAAGTTACAAAAAGAAAGAAAAGGAAAGAGATCTTTCATTCTGTGGTTTATTCCCCAAATGGCTATAAAATCAAGGGCTCAACCAGGCAGGAGCCAAGAGCTTCTTCTGGGTCTCCCACGAGGAGGCAGAGATGCAAGCATTTGGCCCATCCTCCACTGCTTTTTCCAAGCACATTATCAGGGAGATGGATCAGAAGAGAAACAATCAGTGTGGGTGTGTGTATGTGCAGAATGAGAGAAACTTCCAGCGGGGGGCGGGGAGGGTGGTTCTCTAATTTTCTCTTTATGATTGTTAGTTTCCTGGGTGACTGGGCAAGCTAGTCAAATTGTTGACTGCCAGGGCAGATGGCAAGGGGGACATTTTCCTGGTTACTTCTCTCTAGTTCTATTGTAATCATAATAAACCTTCCCCACTTGTGGCTCAGCATCATCAGTGTCTGCTCCCTGATGGCAGCATGTTCTGTCAGGGCAGTGCCCATCAGAAGTGGCCTACTTCCTCACTGAGGTAGAAGATCTGTTTAAAATTGCCACCCTCTTCCTGAGTGGGATTGCCCACCTCTGACTCCCTTCCTTTCCTCCCAAGCATTTGTAACTTTCCAAACTATTTGATGAATTCATTGACAGAGTTTCAGCATCTTTTTGTTCCCTGATATAGCCCCAGTACCTAGAACAACACATAAATGATTCTCAGTGTGTTGTTTAGATGGAAGGAGAATCAAACAGATGAGTGGATATTATAGCTCTTTAAAATTTCCTGCGCCATGGAGTTGCTTGATAGAGCAGTGGTCATAACTGACGATGTACCAGCCACACCCAGACCATCTATTTTTAGTCTCCAAGCTCACCTCTCTCTCTTTCATTTTTAAGATTTGTTTACTTAAAAGGCAAAGCAGCAGAGAGAGAATAAAAGGAAAAGGTGGAGATCTTGCAGCTGCTGGTTTCCTTCCCAAATGGCTGCAATATGCAGATGTGGTCCAAGCTGAATCCAAGAACTAGGAAATCCATCCAGGTCATGTGGGTGTCAGGAACTCCAGCACCTGGGGCCATCTCTCTCTGCTTTCCCATGCACAATAGGAAGCTGGGTGGGAAGCAGAACAGCCAGAGCTCAAACTGCCACCCCCCACTTTGCCAAAATGTCAGCCCCTTTAGTTTTTATTTTTAAAACAATTTAAGATGAGGAATTGCAAAAAAAAAAAAAAAAGAGTTCTACAAAGCTTTTATCAAGTTTCCCCCAATAAGATGTCCTTTTTTTAAAGATTTATTTGTATTTATTGGAAAGGCAGATCCACAGTTAGAAGGAAAAACAGAAAGATCTTCCATCTACTGGTTCATGACCCAAGTAGCTGCAACTGCGACTCCTCCAGGTCTCCCACACAGGTACAGGGTCGCCAATTGTCTCATTAACACTTGTTCTGCTTAAGGCTCTAATCCAGGATCTCATATTTTATTTGGTTTTTATATCTGCTTTGTCTACTACAATCTGTATGGTTCTGTAGCCCCTCCTTTTTTTTTTTTTGTCTTGGTTTTTAAAGAATATTCACTAGTAACCTGGAGTTTTCTTACTTTTGTTTGTGTAATGTTTTCAGAGACTTAATTCAGTTTCTACAGGGTAGAGGTGTCACAGAAGTTCCGTGGAGCCCTTTCCATAGCTTCTTTTCTGAAGGAGCATGAAGTCAGTATTCTCACTACGCATGATAACATCAATCTTGAGGATAAGGATGGGTGTACCGGATTTCTCACTGTAACTAAAGGGTGTTTCACAGGACACTCTGAGCCACTCTGAATGCTGTTTCTTATCCAGTTACCACCCACTAATGAACAGCATTTATTAAATATTCCTGTCTTGTTTGGGGGGAATTTTTCATATATATATTTGAAAGGCGCAATTACAGAGAAAGAGAGACAGACAGAGGTATTCCTTTTGCTGGTTCACTCCCCAAATGACTGAATTGGCCAGTGCTGAACCAGGTAGAAGTCAGGAGCCAAGAGCCATGAGCTTCTTCCAGGTCTCACGCATGGGCACAGGGATCCAAGCACTCGGGTCATGTTCTGCTGCTGCTTTCCCAGGCAGGTTAGCAGGGAGCTGGAGCAGAAGTGGAGGAGTCAGGAATGCAACTAGCACCCATACAGGATACCAGCACTGCAGGTGGTACATTTACTTGCTGTAGCAAGTAAATGGCCCCCAAGTCCTTTTTGTCAAATGACAGTTTGATATTTCCCTCGTTATGTACATTTATTAGTTGCAATTCTCTATGAGAAAGGATTGTGTATTTGCCTGTTTTTTATTATTCTTTTTTTTATTTATTTTTATTATTTTTTTATTGGAAAGGCGGATATACAGAGAGGAGAGACAGAGAGGAAGATCTTCTGTCTGACGATTCACTCCCCAAGTGAGCGCAATGGCCGATGCTATGCCGATCTGAAGCCAGGAGACTCTTCCAGGTCTCCCACGCGGGTGCAGGGTCCCAAAGCTTTGGGCCATCCTCCACTGCTTTCCCGGGCCACAGGCAGGGAGCTGGAAGGGAAGCGGGGCGGCCGGGATAGAACCGGCACCCATATGGGATCCCGGGCGTGCAAGGTGAGGACCTTAACCACTTGCGCCACCGCTCCGGGCCCTGTTTTTTATTATTCTTATCAACATTGACACGTGAGTTCTTTTAAGTTACCATTTGGACATTTTTAGTAATTTTTTTAAAAAGGCAGAGAGACAGAAAAATCTTCTATCTACTGATTCAGTCCCCAAATCCTACAACAATTACAGTTGGACCAAGCCAAAGCCAGGATCCAGGAACTGCAGCCAAATCTATCATGTCAGAGGTAAGGACCCAACTACTTGAGCCTTCGCCTACTGCCTCCCACGGTGCGTAACAGCTGGAAGCTGAACTGGAATCAGTGGGACCAGGACTCAAATCAGGGACTCTGATAGGGGCCTCAGGCTTCCCCAGGAGCAACGAGGCTGCTGCGCCAAACACTCACCCCATGAGCATTTTATTTTATGTGTTACAGTCAATTATTTGATTGACTTTCCCCATCATCCTTGATTTGCTCTGTGGGAATTCCCTCGTCTGGCTGTTGTGTCCTTTTTGCCTGACTCCACACAGCTCTTCCTTCCTTCCTGGCACCACAAGGTGTTTCCAGTTCAGCTTGTACTCATGTTTGTCTTCCTCCAGCCCTGCAGTCAGCTTCTGCGAGTAAGCATGCACAGAAGGGGAGAGAACTAAATGGAAACTTCTAACTGCAGAGTCTGTCCTGGCTTCTTCTTAAACGCTGAGTCTCCTGACACTAGGACTTGGAGGTACTCACCAGACAGTCGGTTATCTGAGAAAAGAGTTTACAAAGTTACAGGACCATTTTCAAACTTTGACTGAGACAAGCTGGGTGGTGATTTCCCAGCCAAACTTTGTGACTTCTTGTCACTGCAGCTTCACATCCATCCTGTGGCCTCCATCCACCATTTCAACAAAATATTAGATGATGTGATTCTTGGTAGGGAATAACAAAAGTCCTCTTTGTAAGGGATAATTTTCAACATTCAGAGAGTTCCAGAGGGTGTGTAGGGAGGATAGAATTGATTTCAGACCCCATGCAGAAAACCGAACGCCCCATGTAACTCACTGTCACAGGGCTCCAGACAACAGGCTGGGGACAACACAGCAGATACGGTGAGACCTTACCTAGAGCCACCCTCCTCTGCCTTGGTTGGTGGCAGCTTAGCGTTCAGTGGAACACGCAGCAACTCTAAATAAAGCCGTGTTCTCTAGGTGCCTTTGGCGGGAGTGCAGCTAGGTGATCACCATCTCCCATTTTTCTTAATTCTGCTGGCTAAGTGATGGATGTTCTAGCAAACACTAGGAATGCCATCATGGGCAAAAACATGGAAGTCACCTGCAGAGGAAGGCACACAGTAAAGGCAACTAGACAGAAGAGATTTGAATCTGACACCACAGAGTTATCGTGTTAGGGATAGTCAACATATATGTAGGTTGAAATGAGAGGAAAAAATTGAGCTCTACAGGACTTTTTTTTTTTTAATCTGATAGGTAGAGAGACAGAGACAAATAGAGATATTCTTTCCTCTTGTTCACTCCTCAAATGCCCGCAACACCTGAGGCTGGCGCAGACTGAAGCCAGAAGCCCAAAAAAGCCAATCCAGATCTCCCACGTAAGTGGTGGGCACCCATCATGGCTTCCCCTCCGCCAGAGTATGCCATGCAGGAAGCTGGGATCAGAAGCCAAGCCAGTACTCAAAACCACTCCGACACAAGACACGGGCATCCCAAGTAGGATCTTAACTGCTGCCTCAAATACCCACCCCGTGTTCTGTAGTTCTTTAACCACTGCTGTCCAGAAACTTTTGTTGCAGCATTTAATCCTACATTTAGCAATACAGACATACTATGAAAGTGGGAGTCTTATAATAAGAAACAAATGTGATATAACAGTAGGGGTCAGGATGCAAATACTGAGGAAATCCAGGATGGAAAAACTGATTGTGTGTGTGGGTGTGTGTGTGTGTGTGTGTGTGTGTGTGTGTGTGTGTGTGATAACAAAAGAATTTTTGTAAGCCTACCATACACTGGAAGATAGATATTGAGCCATCAGCTCCCCCAACTCCAGGGGAAATAGTGGAAACGTGGAACATTTGTGTGGATTGGTGTTCCTTTTCTCTGGAAACCAAATCTTACACAAGAGACAAAGTCCGAGATTGTTTTCCATCCAAGAGGAGGATGCGGTGTTGTTGAAGGAGGCCTTCTCTGTCTCTCCAGGGATCTGCACTGGGGGAGGGTGCAGTGATCTGAGTGCTCAAGGGATTGAAGAGCTGCCTCTTCCTTTCCAATCCCTGAAGCAGTAACGGGAGGCGGCTCTCAATGGGAAGAAAGACAAGGTGACGCCCAGAATTTCTTACATGCTTCTCATGAGGAATCCCCTGGCAGACACCCTACTTCAAATGACCCCACAGTAGCCACCAGAAAATGAAGAGGCAGGTACACAGTTCACCAAGGCGTTCACCAGAAGGTCAGGTTTCTCAGTTCCAGAACCTATGTCAGGATGGGGTCTCTGAAGCTGATGGAAGCAAATAACCCAGAAAACCACTTGGCGGGGAAGGATTGGGCGGTTGGGGTGAGGTGGAAGGAAGGTGAATCTTGTGTTTCCAGAGAAACAATGAGGCTGTTGTTGGTGATTTCTGCATCTGTACCAGACAGGGTTCTACCAGCAAATACTCAAAGTGTGCAACCTGAGGGGAACAGTTTGATGATTGAATAAGGGGATTGTTTGCTGATTGCAGGAAGAAGTAAGACACTGGAAGGCAGAGTGAGACCTCGTCTTATCGAGAAGCAGTGGTGGTTCTTACCACCTGTAATCCTCAGATAAGGAGAGCAGCTACAGTAACCGTGAGATGTCAAAGCTGCCTGGCAGGGAGTGATACCCGAGGTCTTGGATGCCCCATAGGGCGAGAGCCTCTGGAGTTTACCTTCCGAGCTCTTCATCTTCCTTTCTTCTGGCTTTTCCTTTGAAAACACCTCAACCCACCTGAGAATGAGGAAGCACTCTTGGTGATAAGAAATACAGTATTCCAGAGAAAGATTGGAATGCTAAAAGAAAAATCAGTTATTGACACACACACTGTGCAGATCTAGAGCATAACTGTGGTAGATATAGTCCGAGATCTTCCCAAAACATGATGCTGCCAGGTGGGTCTGGCGAGAGGGAGTCCATCACTAGAAACGGGAGTCTCACCTGGCCCAGTGCCAACCTCCTTCGATAAGGGGCAGTTTACACTGCAGGTATTATGTTGCTGGGAAGAGAACTCACTGGCCCTTCAGATCATAAGGGGCAAAGCCACAACACACAGTATCCAGAAGTGAGACGCTTACACATTCCCCAGTGATCCCACTTTCTGCTTAAAATGGCAAGAATTAGGTATTACCATTGGTATCCTCTCACCTTTGATGGAAAGTACTGTGCTTCACTGATGAGAGAGAAAGTGTGTGTATAAATACTTCATTGGCCAAAGGCAGGGACTGCGGCAAAGGTACTTCATTGTCCTCCAAAAGCTGTTTTCCTCAACTTCCTTTAAAATAGTGTCCACCTGATAGCCACTGTGGCACAGCATGTTAAAGAGTCCTGCCTGCTCCTCTTCTGATCCACCTTCTTTCCATTGCACTTGGAAAGCAACAATAGATGTTTCAAGTCCCTGTGCCCATGCATGCACAGGAGAGACCAAGACGAAGCTCCTGACTTCAGCATGGCCCAACCCCAGTCAAAGCAGCAGTGTGGGGGAGTAAACCAGCAAATGGAGATCTCTCTCTCTCTCTTTCTCTGATTTTTAAATAAACACAAGTAAATTAAAAAAATAAAACCCTTCACTTGCAACACCCATATTCCATATCAGAATGACATGTAAGTCCACTACTCTGCTTCTGATCTGGCTCCCTACCAGTGTACCTGGGAGGGTATCATGTGACGGCTCAAGTCCCTGGATCCCTGCCATTCATGTGGTCGACCTGGGAGTATTTCGGGCTTCTGGCTTCACCCTGATCCAGCCCAGGCTCTTGCAAGGTTTGGAGAGTAAACCTACAGTTGGTTCACTCTCTCACTTGCTCTTTCCCCTCTCCCCATTTTTTTATCGCTCTGACTTAGAAATAAATAAAATAAAGTACTCATAAAAAAAGAGAGTCATATTCCCCTGGCATGGGCATTTGGCTTCCCAGTTAAGACACCAGTGAGGACACCCACATCCCATAAGGTTTGATACTGGCTCCAGTTTCTAATTCCAGCATCCTGCTAATGCATTCTCTAGGAGACCCTGGTCCTTACCACCCAAGTGAGAGATCTTGACTGAGTTCCCATCTCCCAGCTTAAGGAGGGACAGGAGTTCCCAAGCCTGGCTGATATGGGCATTTGGGAAGTGAACCAGTATATTCACTCATCCATTCTCTCATTCTCTCTCTCTCTCTCTCTTTCTCCTTGTTTACTGTCTTTCTTCTTGTCTGTGTCTCTCCTTGTTTATCTGTTGTTGTCTCTCTGCTTCTTACATTAAAACAAAATATTAAAAATAAAGATCCCAAATTATAATCCAGCCTTGTCTGTCACTCGTATTTAAACAAGCGTGTAACTCATGAGAATAGGGGCTGCCCTGACCCTGGAGAGAGGCACCTGCTTCTAGCTTAGATCCTCTCCTACTCGCACCCACCACGATCTCTGGTTCACGACCCTGCGGGAGTCTTTTAGAAACACAACACAACATGAGAACCCAAGCACTTCCTCACTGGCGCTGTATATAAAAATGACTTCTCTGATACACCACAGACTAGATGCATCCTCTCCTCTGCACCCCCTGAAATGACTGTCTATGTGAGCAAAAAGGTCCCTGCAAAGCCCTAAAATCAAGAATTACTTAGACAAACAGCAGATGTTCCCTTTGTCTGGGGAACTCCTGAGTGCTGGCTTTTTATTTTCCTTGTAATATAAGACCATTGAGGTTTAAATCAAGTATATACTGAGTAATGGAAAAGAATAATTTGTGAGAAAGAGGACAGAACATGGAGCTCAATGTGAGGGAGGGGTGTCTAATGGGAAAATAGGACACATACTGAGGGAGAAGGATTGTCACCAAGTGAGAGAGCTGTGTGGCAGCAGATGTAGAACCGAGCCAAATACATAATGGAAACCAGAGCTGCCTAGAATGACAGCATAAGTTTAAAAAGTGAGATCATAAAATCAGTTCCAAGTAGGCATCATGTTTATGCCCAGAGATGAAATTAGTCCTCAGGGTCTCACCTATTTTCTAAGCATGATTAAGCTCTACTGCCCAGAAGGGACACTTGAAGGCTGTGAATAAACACAGTCCCCTCTGATGGCCTATCACATGGAAAATCACTATGTGCATAGCATATTGAAAACTTCTTTTGAAATGCAGCTATGGGAATGAAAGCGAAGTGAGAAACAACTGTGAACGTCTAGGAAGAGAAATATGAAGTTCTACCTGAACAGTCAGTTTGTCTCAGTAATGTGATTTCTCTTCACCTTAAATGCCCCCACAGCAAGATGACCCCCTGTGCACTATCAGATGTTCATGAAGAGAACCAGTACAGGATAGGCACGGTCCTGGTAAATATCACTGTCTCCTTGTTCCCTTGATAATCTTGACCTGCTTGACAGACTCCATCACTCATTCTACTTATTTGTAATTAATTATGTATTTATCTGAAAAACAGAGAGACAGAGAGCTGCTGCTCACTGGGTCACTCCCCGAGTCCCTGCAGCATCCACAGCTAGGCTGAATTGAAGCCAGGATCCAGGAATTCAATCATTGTGTCCCACATAGGTGGGACATCTTGCTGCCTTCTAAGGTGCACATCAGAAGGAAGTTGAAATGGAGGGAAGATCTACTATTCAAAATATATTTATCAGATATGAGATGTGGACTTCTCAAGTGGCAGCTTGATTGCGTATTGCATGTCCAGCCATCCATTACTCCTTCAAAACAATACCCTTAGTGCTGATTGCCAAAATGTTCTATCAGTAAATGATGAAAAGAGGGAACAGACTTTTAAATGCTTATAAAATACTTTTCAATTGAATTTTAAGAATGGAAATGGAAATTTATATGATGCATATTGATTTCAAAAAATTCTTGCTTCTCAGTGTGTGGGTTTCAAGGACCTTTTCTTAGTCTTAATAACTGAGAAATTAACAACTTGAATATAACCTAAAATGAATTGCCAAAATGTTCATCAGAATTGAGTCAGAAAGTCAATTTTGGTATTTGCTAACCAAGAAATTAATTCTAACGTTACTTCCTATCTGTAAGTTCTTGCACAAGCCTCTCATTTTTATCACCGCTAAACTAAGAATAAAATATATATTTTATCTACATTAGGAAGCACCACATGAAGAATCATTTAGATTTATCTTTTTATTGGAAAGACAGATTTACAGAGAGAAGGAGAGAAAGCTCTTCCATCCTTTGGTTCACTCCCTAAGTGGCTGCAACAGCCAGAGCTGAGCTGATCTGAAGTCAGGGGTTAGGAGCTCGTTCCAGGTCCCCCATGTAGGTGCAGGGTCCCACGGCTTTGCGCCATCCTAGACTGCTTTCCCAGGCCACAAGTGGGAAGCTGGAAAGGAAGTGTAGAAGCCAGGACACAAACCGGAGCCAATGTGGGAGCCCAAAGCATGCAAGGCGAAGGTTTAGTACTAAGCTACCATGCTGGACCCAAGAATCCATTTAAAGATTTATTTAAAAGCATTACAAAGAGAGAAGAAGACACATAGTTAGAGATCATCCATTCCCTGTTTTACTCCCCAAATGGCTACAATAGCCAGAGCTGGACTGGTACAAAGCTGAAACCCTGAAAATTCTGGGACGCCCATGTGGGTGAAGTGGCCCAAGGGCTTTGGCCGTCTTCCACTGCTTTCTTATTAGCAAGGAGCTTGATGAGAAGTAGAGCAGCCAGACTCCAACCAATGCCTGTATGGGATGCTAAAAGGAATTCGTCTCAGAATTCCTACACTTCTGCTGGCTTGACTCTAGGTGACAAATGGAGATCATATTATTTGCCTAATGCAACTGATGTGAGTTAGCCCAGGTCCAATCCCGAAGCTGAAGAAGCAGTGGGCACAGACCACCAGAGACCGTCTTCTCTACTTCATCCTTCCACAGGTGACAACGCTGGAGTCTAGACAGCACTGAAATTGTCCAGTTGTACGCTGGGCAGATTTCAATTCACTCCCAACTCTCTGTGCTCCCGGGTCTCTTTTCACATGTAGGTGATTAAAGGGAAAGTCAGCAAGGCCTGTTTCCCAATGGGATGTGTTGATGCGACCAGGACAAGGGAGGATTAAGGGAGAGGTGAAAGAAGGAGAAGGAAATTCAGCTTTTCTCACAGAGGCTCGGTGCGCTATCTATGGGCTCTCTCTCATGCAGACCTTCTCATTGCAATTTTATGATTTGGTGCAGCGCATATTAAAACCTACTAGCTTTCCAAAAAAGTGAGGTGGACCAACAAGCATGTGCATGAAAAGACACACTCCATGAGTTTAGGAACAAAGGGGGATTACCCACTCAGTGTCTGTGTTTGCTCAGAGTCCTGTGTTTGCTCTGGATGTACGGACAGATGATCATAAGTCTAGAATGACATCTTACATACAGTCCACAGTGGCACTCCTTCCACATTTTAAAGATTCTTCCTTCTCTTTATTTTTGTGTGGCTTCTATTCTCCCAGGCAGGTGGGTGAGTTTTTTCATGAGGGGCAGGGGGAAGGCTTTGTTAAGCAAGACATCTGTTGAAGAACACTTCTTCTGTCTAGTAATTCAGACACTGATTAAAACGCTTGCATTCCATATCCGGGTACTAGGGTTAGAAGATTTCCAACTCAGGCTCCGCATTCCAGCTTTCCGCTATTGTACATGCTGAGAGGCAGCAGGTGATTGGTCAAGTGCTTTGGCCCCACCCACCCATGTAGAGAGCTGAATTTTGTTCCCGGATCCTGGCCTTGTGACTTGGTCCAGCCCTACCCATGGAATCATATGAGGAACAAACAGTAGATAGAAGTGTTCTTTCTGTCTATCTCCCTGTGCCTTTCTCTAAAATTAATAAAGGAATAAAATGTCCAACTATTGAAATAAAGGGCATAAAAGTGAAAATATTCAGATATGCATGAAGCCAGAAGCACAATGAAAAAAAATTATAAATAAAAACATCACTTTTATGCCCTTTATTTCAGGATGAAAATATTCACTTCCTTTCTTTCTCAAAGGTGATTGCTGTCTGATAGTATTTCACTCCTCTGAGCAGGAAAAAGTCAGACCATAGAGGGAGGTGCTTTTGATATAACATCTTTTCCCATATATCTGACTTAACAACATCAACAAGAAATAGCAAAACTGACTACCTTGAAAATAGATATGAAACTCTCCCAGCCTCACGTCTGAAAAGGAAATAGGAATGAGGTTTTAGCATAATAATTAGGTTGCCATTTGAGGTACCCCCATCCCAGATGGGAGTGCCTTGTTCAAGTGCCAATGACTCCACTTTCAATGTGGAGAAGGTTATGGCTGTGTGGTTGGGCCCCTGTCACTCCCTTTGGAGACTCAAGCTGACTTCCATGCTCTGGGCTTTGATCTGGCCTGGCATGGTTCTGTGGACATTTAGGAAGTGAAGCAGTGGATAAAAGATTTTCTCTTCCCCCCCCCAACCCCCGTCTCCCATGCTCTTTATCTTTGTTTCTCTCTCTCTTTCTTATAAACTGTAAGTAAATAAATAAGATAGACATTACACCCAGAGCACATGCCCAACAACCTGCAGTTTTCACGTGCTGTCACTCAACAGCCTAGAGCTGGTGATCATAATTTCATCAGAATTCCATGAAATGTGCCAGGATGCTTATAAGGACTTGTGGACAAGCAGTTAATCTCTGGATTTGAGTCCTGGCTCTGTGATGAGTTTCAAATTGTTGCTGATGTACACCCAGGAAGGCAGTGCAGTGGAGTAATTGGGATGCCTGCAATGAGTTCTAAACTCCTAGCTTCAACACCTGATCAGCCCTGGTCATTGCAAGCATTTGAGAAGTGAACCAGTTAATCTCCAGGGATTTCGAGAGGTCTTCTTGGACCAAACTCCACGTGGAATCTCCTCTGTCCTGCGCTGTGTCCTTCTTCACAGTGAGATTCTGATCATCACTTCTCTTTCATTCTCCAAGAAGGCCGTACTACGAAGTCAATACATTTCAATACAGACAAACCATTCTTTAAAATGATGGCTGTCTAAAAAATGGGGAGTCCATAAAAGAAAAACGCCAGATCTGGCACAGGCTGTCAAACGTATTTTTAATGACAACAGGTGAAATTCACTGTGTCACATAGTGCCTTTTGTGAAACATATGAATGGGATTTTTGAATGATGGTAAATATTGCTCCAGTATGGAACAGAACAGATTTCTCCGTAAACTAAATGACACTTCCGTGTTGCGATTGCCTTTTTACTAAACGAAGAGAACTGGTAGAGCCCATCAAAATCAAACAAAGAGGATTTGAAACTAGCCCTCATTTTAAAAAACCGAAGGATCAACACAGCGTTCCAAGGATAAGGATGCTTGGAGCAGGCCAGGAGTAGGCAGAGATGGGCCACCGTAGGGTGGCGGAGGAGGCCTTTGGGAAACTCAGTGGGGAGGAAAACATCCTACTTCTGGCCATTTCTAGTTGTAACAATATTTGGTTTTTCTTCTGCATCCCAACCACTGCCTCTGCATGTTCAACTATCCTGTTGATTTGTTTCCTTGAGCCTACACATCAAAAGTAGTTTTGGCAGTAAGTTAATATGTACCCTGCCAAACCACAGAAAAACTTGTGTTAGATTAAACCAAAAAAAAAAAAAAAAAAAAAGAGTTTTTGAAAATTTTAAGTCTTTCTGTCAGTAGAAGTCTTTGTTGCAAATGCTGGAAAATCCAACTGTAACTTGCCTGATTAATGAAAATAATGTATTGGTTCATACCTCTGAAGGCTCTGGGCCTGGGCTTCACCCATAGCTTGAAAGAGGGGATTATGCAATGTTATAGGAGCTTATTGATGTCGAAATATCACTGTGTTGATGTCTGTATTTTGCTTCATCCTGATACATCTCCCGTCAGGCCCCACATCCATAAATCACTAGATTCTTGGGAAATGTACATTACCTTCTTTCTCAGAAGTCCTGCCAGCATCCCCTCATGTCTGCTTAACTCTGATTTCATTAAATGCCCCAAACTGACACTTACTTGGCAACAGCAATGGAATATGCCAATCAGTTTCCTTGGTTTTCCCCTGGACCAGAAGAAACAGTCAGTCTATCACAATTATGCTAACGCATAGGGAAATGACTCCCTTTGCAAAACGAGGTACTAGAAGAAATGGGACTTATGCTGGGCAGAAACAAGAGTCCATTGTGATACAATGTCATGTTATAGAAAGATCATTTGAATATTGTTTGCGTCTTTTCAGTTGAGAAGCAGAGTCGTTCAGATGCACAAGCAGCTGTGATCTGAAACACATTATAGAAGGAACAAGCCAGACCACTTGGACACCTGGTAAGATGATGCTTTTATTCCTTAGTCACTGTGTGTTCTCTCCAAGCTTGTCTCCTGCGGCGTCCAGCTTCATTCATTGGCTGTTCTTTACTGCCATACCTTGATCTCAATCCCTACTGCCTAGCCAGTCAGTTCTCTTCATTCTCTGCTAATATCCCCTCTTCCAAGGCCAAATTCATAACAATCTTCTCCATGAAGCAACTCAGAAATACTTCTCCTTTGACCTAAATTTTTCAGAATTGTTAGGTTCAATTTTGCAGTCTTACCAATACTTCCCATCCTCTGAATCACGGAAGGTGTCACTTGGTGGCAGTGCTCATGCCTGCTGATATTGAATATGGTCCTAGAGTTCTCAGTGTAGCACTCCTGGAAGACCCTATGAATCCAGTTTTCTCATATAAGAAAGCTGATTGGATAGATACTTAGCATTTTATTCTGTCTTTTTTGCACATGCAACCCTAAGAGCTTATATCTGAAGCGCGTAAGACTTTGCCCCTAGATGTTTAAGGAGTACATGGGGAATGGACTTTAACTGAATGGAGGAAACCCTGCAGGTAAGTTTGTGACAGTGATCCAGAGCTCATTATGCAGTAAGGCATACCTTTCCATGGGGAGTGTTTAAAACCTGAGCATTCAGTTTCCTCTCCCCAAGCATCATATTCACAAAATGTGAAATAAAATCTTAATGTACATAAAAGGTTTCCCTGAAGAAATAGCTGGGAACTATTTAAACAAGATATTGGGGCTTAACTATTCCTGATTCCAAGAAATAACACATTTTTACATATTCATTTATATAGGAAATACAAACTATGGTAAGTGGTATATTTTGGGGAAGAGGTTGTAAATCTATTATCATAACTTGGTTTTTAGCGAATGACTTCAAGGATTGTAGACAGTAATTTTACCTTCTTTTTAAGCTGTGGTTTTAGATGACCTTATACTGTTGGGAATGGCAGCATTTTACAGGCCAAACATGATAACATAAAATCCTGTTAGAGATTATAGTCTGAACAACAGAGGGAGTAATGTTTGCTACTCTGTAAAATCTCAGCCCAGGAAACTCCTAAAAGCTGATTGAGCAGAAGATGCTGCAAGTCGTATTAGACCTATTCCTGGTCAAGGTCAGTCCTCAGTGGCTGCTGCAACTCAGGACTGTTGGCTAGGAATCTCACAGCTCATTCACCACTGGGTAGCAAAGCTACCAGTTACATCCTTGAGAATCTGGGCAGATTAGTCATTTAGCCTCATATCATCAACAACACTTCACCCATCTCATGTCACTTCACAGTTTTCACTTAAACGTTGTGGAAGACACTATGAACTTTTATGTCATAATATAAACTTTCAAGATTATGTATTTTATTATTTTTTTCATTTTCTTTGAAAGGCAAAGAGGGAGAGAAAGTTAGAGATTTTTCCTTCTACTAACTCAGTCGCCAAATAGGCTAGGGCAAAGTCAGAAGTCTGAATCTCATTGCTGGTCTGCCCCGTAGATAGCACAAGCCCAACTATTGTGCCATCGTCTACTGCCTCCATGGTACACATTAACAGGAAGTTGGACTGGAAGTAGAGTAGCCAGTGCTCAAACTAGATACAGAATGCAGACATGCCAAGCAGAGATTTAACCACCATGCCAGACACCACCCCAAGTTTTATGCACCTTTTATTAGTAAATACTTTTCCACACCCACCACTAAGACACTTCTAAATAGGACATGCATCATGCTTTTTCATACAGATGGCATTTCATTGCATCCATGTAATTGATGAAGGAACACTCTCCCCACCGGAGAAATGCAAAAGGAAAGATGCACAGCCCCTGATAAGAAAACAGATCCAGTCAGCAGGTGCCAATGGCTCCTAACATCCCCTAACATAGGGAACTTTATAGAGGATGGTTCAGATCATCAACATCTGAACATCATGGTTAATTTTAGCGTTACTGGAAACAAGGGCAGGCATTTGACACAACTTGTGATACCCACGTCTCATATTCGAATAAAGGGTTAGAGACCTGATTCTTATTAATACACATCCTGGAAATAACGGCTCAAGTAATTGAGTCCCTGCCACCCGTGTAGAAAGAAAGCATGGATTGAGTTTCTGATCCAGTTTTGTTCAGCCTTAGTCACCTGGGCACCTGAGGATTGAACCAGCAGAGTGCACTTACATGCTGACTCTCCATCTCTCTTTGTCTCGCTCTCCTTCTCCCTCTCTCTCCCTTCCTTCCAAATAAGTGAAAGTATGTGATGCAAACTGTATGTGAGATACCAAGGTGATTTTTAAAAAATATATCATCATCTGAAAAATTATTCTAAAACTGAGTGGTTTAAAACACTATGAATATTCATGATCTCATACAGTACCTCTGAATTGGGACTTGAGATGTGCATTGGCTCCTGGTTCTAGTCCGAGGACTCTCCGGAGGTTACAGTTATCTAAGGGATAACTGGATAGAGGCTGGAGGATATACTTCCAAGACGTGGTGCTCACCTGGCTTTTGGCAGGAGGCCTGCGTTTTCCACATGACCTCTATCACCCATTGACGTTTGCAGCTTGCTTCCTGCAGGTTGAAAGATCCAAAAGGGACAGGAGAAGATGCCTCAAAGCTTCCATGACCTATCTCCGTCAGTATAACATGTCATTGTTTCAGTCAAGTGCTGTTGCTTGCTAAGTGAGTCCTCCCATGCGTTATGACAGATGACTGCACAAGGGCGTGAATGTGAGAAAGTGGGGGTCACTGGATGATCCGAAAGACTGGCTTCCACCAATGATGATGGGGGCAATCCAGGGAAGCATTCATGCCCCCTTCTCCATAAAAGCTGTTCTATGATTTAATCAAATCTCTAGGTCTAACTACAAGTTTATGGGGAATACAGCATAGATGAAGAATGGGTAGAGAGGCAGTTAAGCAACAGCACAGGGAAGCTACCCCTAACTTTCAGAATATAGAACAATCTAAAAAGAAAGGCTTTGTTTCATCAGCCAATAGACTGTGGGCAGGGGAAGGTATTTGAGCACAAGGAATAGTTATGGATGAAAAGAGATTTAACAGATTTAATGAGGAAAATTAAAAAGACTGAAGCAAATGCATTGTCAAAAGATTTCTTTTGTACATTTCATGGACTGGGTATTAAGAAACTGCTCAGTATGTTTAGTAGGATAATAACACTGTGGGTGAGTGCACTTAATGTTCTTATTTCTTATCATTATATGCTGAAGTATTTACAGTCAAAATGCTGTGATGTCTGGAATTTGTTTTTAAAACAATCCAGAAAAAATAAATATTTGAGGGGATGGATGGGAACATTGGCAAAAATGTAGAAATTGTTGATGCAGGCTGATGGGGTTGTGGGATTCATTTTATTACTCTTTGTAGCTTTGGTTCTGTTTGAAAATCTCCAGTTTTAAGCATCTGGATGTTTAAAGTTAATCAGGATAGTTAACATCAGCTAGCAGTGCCCAGAGAGGCAGACTGCAAGCCTTCAGACTGAACTGGGCTCCCTGAAGTGAAGGAGTGGTCATCCTTCTCTTCCGTGGCTATAAAGGAGCCTGCAGCCATAAGAAGATAGACCAGGCAAACCAGGCCTGGCAGGCTCACAACACCTGTAGGCCTGCCTGTGAACTGGGTTAGCAGGAGAGCCAGGATGGGCTAACCGACTGTATCCACTGGTACACACATGAGCTAGAGTAAGTGCAGGTTGGTCGGGCTTTGCCACAGCATCAGCTGGCAAGTGCTGGGGCTGGGAGCAAATTCTGTCAAGCTAAATTGCAGTACACCTGGAGAGTGCAAGATCTGCAGCTGGGAGTGGGCAGTAGGGAAACGGTGGGTACCTCTCTGATGGGCTGCAACTCCCATGGTGAGCATGAGAACCACGGCTGGGGATGGAACTGGCTAGACAGGCAGTGGCACCTACTGGCACAAGTGTGAGCTGGATAGTGGGGTAGGCTGAGTTGAGCTAGGCTTCTGTAGCCATTGATATGTACGAGAGATGAATGGGATGTGAAACAGACTGGGCCAGTTTGCTGCATATATTCGCAAGCACAGGAACCAGGGCTGAGAGCAAGCCTAGTGAGGGTTATTTTGGTCATTCCAACTAGTCTACAGTCTCTGCTGGTGTACGTGAGGGCCAAGTGTGTGGTGGGCAGGATTGGGCTGAGCCGCAGCACCCATTGGTTTACATATGAGATGGGGCTGGAGACAGAACTGACCCAGCAATTGCAACTACCAATGTGTGCATAGGCTGGTATGGGTGATGGGCTGAGCCAGAATCCATACTAGCAAGAACACACACGAGGGCCTGGTGCGATAGTGTAGTGGTTAAAGTCCTCACCTTGCACGTGTTGGGGATCCCATATGGGTCGCCCATTCTAATCCCGGTGGCCCCACTTCCCATCCACCTCCCTGCCTGTAGCCTGGGAAAGCAGTCGAGGACAGCCCAAATCCTTGTGACCCGGCACCCACATGGGACACCCAGAATAGCTCCTGGCTCCTGGCTTTGGATTGGCTCAGCTCCAGCCATTGCACTCGTTTAGGGAATGAACCATCGGACGGAAGATCTTCCTCTCTGTCTGTCCTCCTCTCTGTATATCCACCTTTCCAATAAAAATAAATAAATCTTTAAAAAAAAAAAAAAAAAAAGAACATGCACGAGCCAGGACTGGGATCACTTCAGATGAGGTTTCTTTGGGGATTCAACCCCAACTGCTAGACTCAGAGCCATGGGGAGAATCGCAGAAATCTGTGGTCTGACCATGGAGTACATTTCAGAACTGGGCCTGCTCAGTGGCTTAGATGGAGGAGTAGATGGCAAACCCAGATGCACACAGATGTGGCAGTCTATTGGGGCCTGCAGAGAACATCTGGTACCATAGCAAGGGAAGGAGGGCAGAACAGATTGGCCAACTACCCCAGCCAAGTGTTGGCTCCAAATATCTGGGTGATTAGAGACTCTAAGGTGAACTATGTCAGCCAGTGGACCTTGGAAGGATTTCCTCAGCCTTGAATTGGCAAGATTGACAGCATTTCAGAATTACTGAAACCATTTAAGCAGAAACCTCAGAGCATGTTCCACATCAGGGACCCTGAGATGACATTAGCTGACCGTTCCCCATCCCCAGGTACAGAGGCAGTTGGGAGGCTGGGTACAGCTTCTCCCATATCTCCCCACTTCTCCCAGATACAGGAAGAAAAAGAAAATTTGTAAACAACAGTTTCACCCACGTTGCCCTAATGCTCGACCTTCCCTCCCTGATCAACTATATAAACATCATAAAAATAAAATTAAAAAAATTTAAGAAGAAGATGGACCAGAATGCAAGCAGAGGGTGAAATGGCAGAGCTTTCAGTTTAAGAGTGCGTCCTAGTTTGTTTCCTGTTGCTGTAACTAAATATCACAGCCTGGGCCATTTGTAAAGGAAAGAGCTTATCGTAGCTCAAAGTTGAAGGGCAGCATCTGGTGAGGATCTTTTTGCTGGTGAGCACTCTGCCAAGGTCCCTCATGGTACATGGCACACAAAGCAAGCATCCTAGCTCATGTCTCTTCCTCTCCTTCCGGATCCACTAATGCAAACTTCATGATCTCTTCCCTCATGATCTCTGCTTACCCTAACGGACTTCCAAAGCCCTCTACCTCCAACACTTGGCCTCCAGGGGACAAGCCCAAGCGACAGCCAGGGCCGTTGCACAGGCCTGCATGCAGTGACGGTCATGCCTCTTCTGGGAAAATGCCAGGAAAGGAGCAAGGGAGGGAAAATCCTAAACTGATAGGAAGCCACATCCTCCCATAGCCTGCAGTCACTTCCTGTCCCATCCCCACTATTTCCTGTGTAACTTCCTTCTCCACAGTAACACTTCCTTACTGCTTTTGAATGAGTTTCTTCTAATGTTTCAACTCTGGATTGCCTAAAATTCATTATTTTTCATTTTGTTTAGAGCCTAACATTTACTTCTTTTTTATTTAAAACCGTTTAAAGTTTATATTTATCAGTCTTTGACCAGCCTCATTGTTGAAGTATAGCCTCCTGACATTTACTTCTGAGGGTACTAGGAAAAGAAGAGAATGAAGATAATAGTTGCTTTTAATTATCCTTTCACTCTCTATCTCTCATAGAAATATTTTGACAGTAATTTCAAGTTGGGACACATCTTGATAAACTTAGCGAAAGCCACAATATAAATATCAAGTGATAACTATCATGAAGATAAATCAAGGGTCGAAAAAGTAAATGAAGAAGGAATTTGATTTGTTATTTTTAATCACCCTCTGAAAGCATTTGTATGAACTTCACTAAAAGGGCTCATAGCTGACTTAGAAGTTTGCTTAAAATGCTTATATCTTCCCCAAATTTCCTGGATGTAAGCATTATCAGTTAGAAAACTCTTCATTATTCATGAACAAGAGAAGAACATTGTTTTAGGAAGTAGGAAGCCTCAGAAGAAATCATCACAGAATTTGTTTTGTCAGATGCCTGTTACTGAAAGGTTGAATTTTATTCCAAAATAAAACGGATTTTCCTGGCTTATCATGGTTCAGAAAGAAAAAAAAATCCTGATGGTCAGCTTCAGGTATGATCTGCCATTGAATGTAAAGTTTTCCAGAAAAGGGAGAAGCAGTAAGTTTCAGTTCCCATAACGAAAATAAAGTTGGTCACATGACTAACTGTTCCAAGCGTATACAATGCCTTTGGAGAATTTTAAAATTTTTTCCCGGGGCTTCGGTAATAGGGTTGTAACAATAAGGTCTGATAAGTGAGTTTAAATCTGGAGATCTCTGAAAATAAAGGCACTAGTAAAATTTAAACTGATTTCAAACTGATCACTTGGGGATTATATAGAACTGTGAATGCAAATTTAATTAAACCATGGTACTCAAGAGAAAACAGCTAAACAAACAAACAAACAAACAAACAAAAACATGCTGGTTTTCTTTCCAAAGGGGCCAGCTTCCAAAACTTGCAGCAAATCAGACTATGTGTGCCCAGGCAGGTTTGGCGTCTCCCTGGGCTGCAGCTCGGGACATCTGCTGCTGTCTGCCCATTTTACCTGGGAACCTATTGGAGATACAGGCTGTCTGTGATGCCACATCCCAGGGCAGCAACAGTTCATCCCAGCTTGCTCCACTTCCCATCCAGCTCCATGCCCATGGCTTGGGAAAGCAGCAAGGGATGGCCCAAGTCCTTGGGACCAGCACCCACGTAGAAAACCCAGAAGCACCTGGTTCCCAACTTCAGGCCAGTTCTAGATCGGCCATTGTGGCTGGTTGGGGAGTGAACCAGTGAAGGGAAGATCTTTCTTTTTCTCTCTTCCTGTCACTCTGGCATTCAAACAAATAATCTTTACCTACCATGTTCTTGGATCAGCAGGATCAACATCATCAAAATGTTTGTATTACTGAAAGTAACATACAGATTCAACACATTCCCAATCAAAACCCAACAACGTTCTTCTCAAAAATATAAGATGATACGAAAGTTCACCTGGAAACAAGAGACCATGAATACCCAAAGCTATCCTGAAAAATAAAAATCAAGCTGGAGGAATCATAATTTCATACCTCAAGACATTCTACAGAGCAGTGGTCATCAAAACACTCTGGTATTAGCTGAAACGAAGAAGATCAGTGGAACAGAATAGAAACCCCAGGAAGGAGCCCATACATGTATAAACAACTAATCTTTGACAAGAAAGCTGAAAACAATCCAGAGAAAAAGCCTGACCTCTTCAACAAATGCATTTGGGATACTTGGATAGCAGCCTGCAGAAGTAAGAAGCAGGACCCCCACCTGTCACGTTATACAAAACTCGGCTCTGAATGGTTCAAGGACCTATATCTGTACCAGAAACCATCAAACTATTAGAGGAAAACATAGACCCAGAATAAACTCCTGGCTCCTGGCTTCAGGCCAGCCCAAATGCAGCTGTTGCCAGCCATTTGGGGATTAAACCAGTAGACGGATCTCAATCTCTGGCTCTCCTTTCTTTGTAACTCTGGCTTTTAAATAAAAATAAATTATTCAGTTTCTTTGGAGATCCCTCCAACTGAACTGCTGATCTCAGAACCCCCACCATGAAGAAACTATGTCAGCCAGTGGATTCTGAATAGGTTTCATCGCAATTGGAACAGCAAGATTGGCAGCAATTCGCACCTGTTGAACTATCAAAACTGCTTGAACAGGACCCTTGGAGCGTGCCTCACATCAGAGACTGGGGATGGGTGGGAGGCTGGGTCGGCTTTTCCCTTTGTTTCTCCCCTGACCCCAAATACAAAGGAAAAAAATGACATTAGTGTGGAAACAATGGTATTACCCACTTAAAAAATAAACAAAATAAAATAAATTATTCATTAAAAGAAAAAGAGATACAGGCTGGAAGACCCCAGCCTACTAAATCGGAAGCTGGGCCTTTACAGTGCCCACCCCACAAGTCACAGGGTCCCATCACAGTGCCCACCGTGCACTCTGAATGTTACCCACCTCCTGTTTGCATCTACTTCTCTGTGATGTTGCCTCCTTGGTTCCAGTGTTCTCCAGCCTGAAGACAGTTACTACCCCTGCAGCTGACCTGCACTCTCAGATCAAACGCCAGCCCAGACCTACCACCTGGGCTGTGAGCTCCTGCAGAGCAAGGAACAGATCAAAATCCTATCTAGATCCATGTTAGGACCTGCCACTTAACAGAAACTCAAATAGTTTTGCAGAATACAATAGATGACTAAGAACACAACTTTGGTATCAACCTGAGGTGAGTATCAAGTCTCACTCCTCTTATTAGTCACGAGATTTTAAATACATAGCTGAATTTCTCCAAATCCCATTAAAATAGGAGTCTCATATCTGAATTCTTGGGATGATGACACAAACTTAAATGCTCCTGGCATAACACATGCAATTCTGTCTTAAGGTCTCTGGGGTTTTAACATATGTTACTAAAAAGCGGTACTATATTTTTCATTTTTTAAAGAAGTTGGATGCCTTCTTAAAGAGAGATTTATTAATTTTTATTGGAAATGCAGTTTTATGGTGAGAAGGAGAGACAAAGATCTTCCATTCTCTGGTTTACTACCTAAATGCCGGTAACAGCCTAAGCTAAGCTGATTGAAAGCCAGCAACCAAAAGCTTCTCCCAGGTCTCCTATGTCAGTGCAGGGTCCCAGGGTTTGGGCCATCCTCTGATGCTTTCCCAGGCCATAAGTACGGATCTGAGTGGGAAGTAGAGCACCCACGATATGAACCAGTATCCCTATGGGGTGCTGATGCTTAAAAGGGGAAAATTAGCCAACTGAACCGTGGAGTTGGGCCCTGTTTTTTTTTCCTAACAGGTATATTTAAGTCCCCTCTCCCCCACCGAAATCCCCTAGATTATTACTATAGCATAGCTCTTTTTATAAACAGTCACATGTTCATCATTGCAGGCATGCACAATGGCAGAGTCCAGTCTCTCATTGTCAAGATACAGCTAACAGTTTCATTCGTAGTCCATCTTTGATCTGGACGTAGAGAAGCACTGCACTGCATCCTCACATCTGGACTGATAGTCTCCATTACAGTCACCACACGTCCCTCTTAAGTGAAATGCCACAATACAAAATCGACAACAGGAAGAAAAATAGAAATTTACAACATCATAACTTTCTCAAGAGGCTTTGATAGTTCAATAGTCCTGAACTGCTGGCAATCCCGCCACTCCAATCATGATGAAATCTCTCCCAAATACCCTGGCAGCCATAGTCTACCTTAGTGTCTCCGTCTGCCCAGATCTTCACTGCCAATGATTGGCTGGGGTAGTTGATCAATTTATTCTGTCCTCCATCCTCTGCCATGGTACCGGCGTCCTCTGGAGGCTCCGATATACTACCATATCCTCTATGTACATTTGGATATGCTGTCCTCTGCTCTGTATGAGCCACTGAGAAGGCTCAGCTCTGACACATCCACTCCCACAGTCAGCCCATGGAACTTGTAATTCTCTCCATGGTTAGGATTCTGAGTCCAGCAGTTCAGTTGGTAGGGAATCACCCAAGAAACCTCATCTGAGGCCATCTCAGACCTGATTCTCGTGTGTTTGCCAATACAGGGTCCAGCACAGTCTATCACCCAAATCAGCCTACACACACACTGGTAGTTGCAATTGCTGGGTCAGTTCTGTCTCCGGCCGCGTGTCTTACGAAACCCAATGGGTGTTGGAACCCAGCCAGATCCTGTCCATTCCATACTCGGCCTTCACGTAAACCAGTGGGAACTGCAGTCTACTTGGAGCGGCCCACAAGAACTCCCACCAGGCCCGCCCCTGCCCTGGTTCCTGTGCTTGCCAATATGTACAGCAGATTGGTCCCATCTGTCCCATATCCCATTCAGCTCTCATACATCTTGATGGATCCTGAAGACCTGTTCATCCCAACCAGCCCCCTATCCAGTCCACACTGGTGGCTATGTCCTATTTTTAATTGTCTCCCATTTTGCTGTACTTGGGCTGCTCTAATAAATGCTGGATCCCACAGCATTGTTTTCTCAGTATGTTAGAAGCTGGGTAGCCTCCTGCCAAGGTTCTGACAAAGCTCCATTTCTCTTGAGGACCTTCTGTCTGGCTCACAGGGAGCCTTCTCCTCTCCTCCCCAAGCAGCAACGGGAGGCACAGAGCTCTCCCTTTCCTTTCTACTTTAGGGACACCAGTCCGGTACGATTAGGGCTCTGCCATGTCCTCAGTGAACCTTCACTACCTCCTATAGGCCGTACACCTGATTACAATCTCATTAGGGCTTCTAGGGCTTCTACACGTTGACTTTGGGAAGGCGAAACAAAGCCCACAGCACCTCCAATACGTGAAAATGGCAGTACTCATGGTTACCATTTTCCTTCTTTTTCCAGCTGTAGCCATGTTATTTGTTTAGTTTCTGTTATTCTGGTTCCCATATTTCTTAGTGTATTCCACTCATATTAACACAGGATTGCAGTTATCCCATGCCACTCACAGGGGAGACCTGAATGGTGTAACTGCTTCTAGGCTTCAGGTGACCCATCCCAAGCTACTTCAGCTAACCGGGGAGTGAGCTAACAGGTGGAAGATTCTCTCTGTCTCTCTCTCTTTCTCTCTTGCTTAAGACGTATTTACTTCCATTGGAAAGGTAGATTTTCACAGATAAGGAGAAAGAGAAAGATCCTCTATCCACTAGTTCACTCCTGAAGTGGTCGCAACGGCTGGAGCTGAGCCAAACCAAAGCCAGGAACCAGGAGCTTCTTCCGGGTCTCCCACGTGGGTGCAGGCTCCCAAAGCTTTGGGCCGTCCTTGACTGCTTTCCCAGGCCACAGGCAGGGAGCTGGATGGAAAGTGGGGCTGCCAGGACTAGAACCAACACCCATATGGGATCATGGCACGTTCAAGGAGAGGACTTTAGCCACTAGGCCGCCACACCAGATCCTAGTTGCTGAGTTTTTAATAGCTGCCATTTCTATCATTAAAATTATTTATTTATTTATTCACTTTTTTAACAGAGAAATGAGCAGATAGAGATCTTCCCTCTGCTGGTTCACTCCAGAGATGCTCACAGCAGCCAGAGCTGGGCCAGGCCGAAGCCAGGAGCCTAGAGCACTGCTCAGCCCTAGATGATCGCAACAGCCAGAGCTGGGTCAGTGTAAAGCCAGCAGCTGGGAGCTTCATGCAGGTCTCCCATGTGGCTGCAAAGGTCCAAGCACTTAAACTTCGGCAGGGAGCTTGAAGAGAAGTAGTGCTGCCTGGACTCGAACCAGCATCTCTATAGAATGCTGCTGTCACCCATGGCAGATCAACGTGCTATGTCACAATGTAAACCCCTCCCCCAAAGGATTTTAAAACCACTATGCTACATGCCTGCCCCTGATGTGTGTTTTATTCATGTATTATTTATTTTCATTCTTTGTTAGGCACAGAGACAAAGATAAATATCTTCTACCCGTAGGTTCACTCCCTCATTGGATGTGGAGCGAGGACTAGAAGCCAGGCACTGAGAAATGCGATATGAATCTCCCCAGTAGTGTCCTAACCTCTGTCCAAGCACATGAGGCATCTGACGTGCTTTTGGATTTTATCATCTCAAAATCTTGCCCAGTTAAACTCTTAAATATTTCCAAGGACCTTACAGAGAAAGGCAAGATATTAAACTCAGAGATGCAGGAAACAGAAGGTGGTAACTATTCAATAAACATCTGCTTTGTGTTTGGAAAGATGAGAAAAACACAAATTCTTCATTCTGGGTGTTGGACGGCTAGTAGAAATGATACATGCAGGAAAAAAAAATTAAATGGCTGTGATTGTCTGACTAAAGCAACTGTAGGATACAAATGATTGGTTGGGTTCCAAGGGTGCTTTGATCGTGGTCATAAATCAGTACAGATGACAGGAAAATTTCCAAGTGTTGTCAGTGTTTGCTCCCCAGGTAAGCTTACTGCATCCCAAATGGTTTCTGTTCCATTCTGACATCTCTTCATCTGGTTTTTCCATTTTAACCTATTAGAATGTAAAAGAGGAAGTCAATATTCTATCTTATGCTAAACCCTTAATTTTTGTGCTAAATCCTCCTCCATAAACAGTCCCCCCTTTGTACCAGGCTTCTGACTGCTCATGCCAAAAGTCCCAAAACTATCCTTAATTCTCCTCTTTTACATCCTTCAAGGTTCATCAGCAAATTCTGTGGACTTCAGCTTCAATTAATATCCCAGACCCCACAATTGGCATTCGCTCACATGGCCCAGCTGCTCCAAGCCATCACTGACTCTTGCCTGAGTCCCACAGCAGCCTGTACACCCTCTCCCCTGCAGCCCATTCTCTACACAGATGCCAGAGGCTTCCCACTCCAACCACAATCACATTATTCACTCCTCCACTCCTCAGCCCTCAACAGCTCCTCATCTCACTCACTGTGAACGCCAATCTATACAGTGCACAGCAAGGACCCGTGTGCGCTCCTGCAGTGGCATGCCACCAACTATGAATTCACCTCTAGTTCCTTTCCCCACCCTCATGCTGAGTCCTCTGCCCTGGTGACCTCCCTGCCCTCATTCCAGGCGTGCTCCTACCTCAGGACCTTTGCTCCGGGTCTGTTTGCATAGCTCATTCCCCAGATTGCTTTGTGTCTTCACTAAGTGAGGTCTTCTGTTTCAGACAAGCTTCAGATGGAGAAGCTGAATCCCCTGGAGTGGGCCAGCAGCAGAGAGAGATTTGACTTCACCGATGGCAGGAGCTGTGTAAGGTTCATGTGCATGTGTGGCATGTGGGCCCAGGCAACATAGGGAGGCAGGGGTGCTGCTACATCTGATGCTGGAGCATCAAGTCCATGGGTCAGAGAATGGGGAAGAAGGTGCATACAAGGTCAAGGAGACTGAGGGCGTGTGGGGTTCCTCAGGGTACACTGGTACCCAAATCTGATCTCATTGTCAGCAGCCTAAACCTGAGACTCCCTTCATCAGGGGCCACCCCCTTCATCGCAGGGCTGGACACACACCTGGCCTAGGGGCTCAGGGAACAGAAGGAAGTGTGTGTGAGACTGGAGAAGCTGTAGGCCAGCTTCATCCTTGTGTCAATAAGGGGCTAGCCAGTGCACTCCACCCATCCTGATCTTTCAAACAATAATTTTAAAAAAAAACTACTTCACTTCTCTGCCAAGAGTACCCAGAAATCAGACTGTGAGAGAAGGGTAAGTCCATCTTGGCAAGTTGTACACTTAAAGGCAATTACCCTCAGCTCAAAGTAGGACTCCCAGTCCTCCCAGCCTGAAGTCTGTCCAGCAGCACTGTATCTGCTGCTTGGTTTGGTTCACCATTGGCCTCACCTCACTTACTACAACCACAATGAGGCCATCTTTCTCATTGTATCAGTGAATTACGATTTTAAAAATGATTTTAATATTTTTTTAATTTGAGAGGCAGAGAGATTGAGGATGGCCCAAAGCCTTGGGACCCTGCACCCGCGTGGGAGACCTGGAAGAAACTCCCAGCTCCTGGCTTCAGATGTTCTCAGCTCCGGCTCTTGCAGCCACTTGGGGAGTGAGCCAGAGGGAGGAAAATTTTTTTCTCTGTATCTCCTTTTCTCTATAAATCTGCCTTCTAGATTTACAAATACAATAAATCTGAAAAAGAAATTAAAAATCCCTTTAGATTGTTCGTGCCACAAATGCCCACAATAGGCATGGCTAGCCTCCAACACCTGGAGCTGGTACTTCTGTTGCCATCTCCCTCCTGCGTGTCAGAGACTCAGCCACTAGCAGTCACTGCTGCTCCCAGGGTCTGCAACAGCAGCAAGGTAGAACCTGAAACCAGAACCTGGGCTTCACCTCAGATACTCCCAGGCCGAATGGCTGCCCCGTCCCCTATTGCACATGCATTTTCTAACTGAAGCCAGTGAGAGTCAGAGGGTTGGGTGATGGATTCACAGCGCATGAAACAGGAACAGAGAAAAAGTGTATGGCCTCTGACTTACTCCCAATCCTTGACCCTCAGGAAGGGGAAACAAGTTCAGAAAAGCAAAAAGACGTCATAGTATCTTTCACATAACGTATGAAGTAGTGAAGGTAACTGTGTGTTAATATGAGAAGGAGTGCTTCTAACCAATTTCTCACATGAGTTTAAGCCTTCAGTTAATACATTTGGTTGCTGCTAATGTTTAGCACTGTGTCTCACCTTCTACTCTTTTGCAAAATGTACACAGTGGGTGGAGATCAGTGTGCAAATATAACCATGTAGGACTGGTGTTGTGGCCTATCAGGTTAAGCAACTGCCTGCAATGCTGGCATCCCATGTGGGAACTGCTTTCAGTCCCTGCTGCTCCACCCTGCTGGTGAGCCTGGGAGAATGGTGGAGGAAGTCCAAGTGCTTGGGTCCCTGCCACCCATGTGGGAGTTTGGGAGGAAGCTTCTGGCTTCTGACTTCTGGCTTCTGGCTCAGCCTGGCCCAGTCCTGGCCATTATGCACATGTGAGGAATGAATCAGTGAATCGAAGATATGTCTCACTCCCTCCCTCTCTTTTCTCCTGCCTCCCCTCCCTCTACCCCACCCTTTCTCTACAACACTGCCTTTTGAAAAAACAAAGCAAATACTGTTTTAGAAAGCGAATATGATTATGATAGAGAAGTAATGTGTTTTCCTGGGCACCTGTTCAAACCTTGCTTCTCAAAGAAAGCTTTCAGGCCATTAATTGCTCCCTTTTATATCCATGTATCTACAGCACAACTCATGTCTCCATGACTATCTTCATATATGTCGTTGTGTGCTCACTGTAGTAGCTGAAGTCCCAACACCAGACAACATGCAGGCATGAGGACGATTTACATGGAACTTGTGTCACAGATGTGGAAGAAAACCACAAAAGGCAGTCCAGGAAGCCAGGACTTGCCATTGGCTGCTGTCAAGATGTTGGCAGCCTGTAAATGGGGTACTTCCAGGAAAGGAGCAGTGACCCAGTGACCTTGTCTGAGGGCCACCTAAGAGCGACATCTCAGGCATGTCACTGGGGTCATACATATCCTGACCTCTTTCTCCTTTTTCCAGTTTCCTGCTGAAATTACCCATTAGCTGACCCCAATCAGGAGCCAGGAACCACAGGAATGCATTCCTGGAGTAGGCAGCCAATTGACAGAGCATGGGGCAATCCTGGAATAGGATTTGGAAGTGACCCGGCACACCCACTGAAGGCAAAAATTGTTTGTTGTGTGTGTGGGCCGCAGGCTCTACTCACCTGTCTCCAAGGGCGATATGAGAAAGCCATTGTAGTGTCATTGGCATAAATGCAGAGTCTTGCATGTGAATGGCCAGGGACCAGCCTGGAAGTCAAAATCTTCAATGGAGTCATGTAGCATGATCAGAAGTAGGATTAGGGGGCAAACTGTTAGCTCCTGACCCAGCCCTTCCCTTGTGTGGAAGGCACTGGTGGGAGACATGGAATGGGCTGTGGAATGCTCAGTGTCGTCAAACACTCAGTTCCCACAGCTGTAGCCTCATGCTGAAACGCAATGGGGTCTGAGACACAGGCAGCGCCTCACAGGATGGTATTGGTCACTGGCAAGCAGCTCTCTCAAATAAAGAAGGTTTCTGCCAAAGCCTCACAGGTTGCTCATTCTCCTTGCATTACTTTTAGCTTTATAACTTTATGTGTATGATTTATGTGTTCTGTTTAAATGTTGGTCGGTGACAGATTTAAAGGAAGATCAATAAAGGAAGGAGAGAGATGCCTGAGAACTTTGGAACTTAATTTTTTAAATGTCAAGCTAAGGAAATCAGACAGGTCAACTAGAACGTGGCATATATCTTAAAGACCAATTAGCATTCTACATGCCTTTTATTAAATGCATACCTCCTTTAACTAGCCATATTGCTTTCACTTAACAGCCTAATAACCCAGAAAGTAGTAAAACCAAATGCCTACCTTATTGATTAGCCATCAAAAAAATATTATAATATTTCACCTTTCCCATAAAATATGTGCTAAAAAATTTATTAGGACATTAATATAACCTGTTTACCTCTCTAGTAGGATGAGCTATGACTCCAAAACAATATGCTTCCTTTGGTCTTTCCAGAAGTTGCATTCTAGCATGGCACTCCATAAGATATACATGAAAGGGCCCAGCACTGTGGCCTAGCAGCCAAAGTCCTCACCTTGAATGCACTGGGATCCCATATGGGCGTCAGTTCTAATCCCGGCAGCCCCACTTCCCATCCAGCTCCCTGCCTGTGGCCTGGGAAAGCAGTCAAGGACAGCCCAAAGCCTTGGGACCCTGCACCCGTGTGGGAGACCTGGAAGAAGTTCCTGGATCCTGGCTTTGGATCGGCATAGCATTGGTCATTGCACTTACTTGGGGAGTGAATCATTGGACAGAAGATCTTTCTCACTGTCTGTCCTCCTGTCTGTATATCTGACTTTGCCATAAAAATAAATAAATCTTAAAAGAAAAAAAAAAGATACACATGAACATGTCTGCATGCACACCGAAGGCTGCTTCCAAAAGTTGCATTTTATGAAAAAAACCTTTGCCCCATAGTAAATATATCCTTTACTTTCATTGTTCTGTAAACTTTCTCTTTTTTTAAGATTTATTTATTCGTATTGCAAAGTCAGATATACAGAGAGAAAGAGAGACAGAGAGAAAGATCTTCCGTCCAGTGATTCACTCCCCAGGTGACCAAAACGGCTGATGCTGTGCTGATCCAAAGCCAGCAGCCAGGAACTTCTCCCATGCGGGTGCAGGGTCTCAAGGCTTTGAGCTGTCCTTTACTGCCTTCCCAGGCCACAAGCAGGGAGCTGGATGGGAAGTGGAGCTGCCAGGATTAGAACCAGCACCCATATGGGATCCCAACGTGTTCAAGATGAGGACTTCAGCTGCTAGGCCACCATGCCCAGCCCTGTTCCATAAACTTTCAAAGCACGTTTATAGTGGGTGGGTGTGTTGCATGTAATGGTTTTCAGAAATTTGTCACAGAACTGTTTACATCTGTCTTTTGTTTCTGAGCAAACGGAGGATTTTATAAACATGGAACAATGGGTACCCAGCAGGCCATCAGCGACACGTGTCACACAGGAAAACCACAGCTTTTCTGTGTCTTGAATGACAGTAAGTTCAATGACTACAATTAAACTTTTAGGGTTTTTTTTTTTTCATTGTCTGTTAGAATGTAGAACATTTCTAAAACAAGATGGCATCACCTTAAAAACAGCACATCAAAAATAACACATAAAAAATTTGCTTACTTTTTTCTTCATAGATTACTGTATAATCCATAGAGATGTCAAAAATTGTGCCACAAATCATAGTTCATATTCATAAGTACTCAGAATATTTTGCTTGTTTTCTTCACTGAAAAATGTTTCTCTTTCACGTAATTCTGCATACTTAGGATATGCTTGTAAGCAAAATGGCCCAAATTCCTATCCTCACAGACTGTGTGAAAAACACCACACAAAGTAGTACTTCTAAAACATAAATAAGACATCTAAAGCAAATTTCTTGGAATTTATTTACTCACAAAAAAGTTCTTTAAGAAGCTTGCTGTAAAATTAAATGCAGGCCTAATGCCAAAATCAGAAGCCATCAGGAGAAAATGAACTTGTATCTGTACAGGTCATCACTAGAAGTAATTATGCTGGGGCCCGGCATGGTAGCTCAGTGGCTAAAGTCCTCACCTTACATGTGCTGGGATCCCGTATGGGTGCTGGTTCTAATCCTGGCAGCTCCATTTCCCATTCAGCTCCCTGTTTGTGGCCTGGGAAAGCAGTCGAGGACGGCCCAAAGCTTTGGGGCCTTATACACACGGGAGACCTGGGAGAGGCCCCTTGCTCCTGGCTTCAGATCAGCTAAGTTCCAGCGTGTGTGGCCACTTGGGGAGTGAATCAACGGACAGATCTTTCCTCTCTGTCTGTCCTCCTCTTTGTATATCTGACTCTCCAGTAAAAAATAAAAATAAATCTTAAAAAAAAAAAACTTGATTGTGTAAAATAAGAGTTACTTACAAAAGACTTCATGACCTGACACTGAGTGAAGCAGTACGGAAACTAACACCCTTTGGCAGATGTACAAGATGCCACTCTGCTCACAGCCACTGCTCCACTCTGCTGTGGAGTGAACACTCTCTGCCTCTGTTCTCCAAGTCTGCACTTTCAGACTTTCAGAACGGACTTTCCCTCTGCAGCCCTCTCTTTTCTTCCTTCCTGTCTATGAACTTTAACTCTTTCGTAACTGGAAAAGGAAGCGCAATTAATGTGTGCTTTCTGCTGATCATGGTTTCATAGGGCATAAGTGAAAATATTCTCATAGGGAAAAGAATGTTTGTTTTCCCTGAGATTTTTGACAAGTGGGATATTCACTAATTTACCTGATTACAGAACCCGTAAAATATACCCTGATCCATTTGGGAAGAGAGCTTAGTTCAGGTTTGGTGCTGTTACAGAATTTACCAGCCACTTCTTGGGCATCGCTTATAGTCTCTGGACTTCACCTCTTCACCCTGCCATGCTTGAGTGCCACCAGCTTCCTACTGAGCCCACGGGGAATAGCTCATTGTCTGAACCAATTCTAAGGTAAGTGCCTCTTGTTGCCTGTCCCTGTACCCCAGGAATTCCCCACAGAGTTCACACAGGACACACACTTGTGTGGTTGCATATGTGTGGGTGCTGTGCAGATTACACTGTAAGTGGATAAGTGGGCAGAACAACGAAGGTCCACTTCTCCATTTCTGCCCTGTCTCCACAGAAGGTTCTGGCAGAGACTCTGCCCTCTGTGGCTTTGCTCCAGTACCCACCAGGTCATTTGTTCCTCTGGTCCCTTGAGGGTCTGTGGCAGCCATAACTTTGTATTGTTTCAAGTCCCTGGGTGGCTGAACATGCCCATCTCTGAGAATAGGCTCTTTACTCAATTCCTACCCAAGCCCCAGCTGAGCGTGCCATTTATTTCCTGCCAGAACCCTGCTAAAACAATTGCATTTACTGAGATTCTTGCAAGAGCTAATATGCTTCCTCTTTTGTCAAAACAGTACAGGCAAGAAGAAGACAGGTAGGAGATGGGCACAGTTGAATACATTATGAAATCCATGCAATAAAGTAGCAAGAAAGTAGTGGAGTGTGTCATAGGAAAGAGATCCTGAGCTAAACAAATGCTGGTCCAAAGTTTTCTAGGCAAATCCAAAAGATCATAGGCTGCTCATTTTTAAAGCTAAAGATGCAATTTCATGACTAGTGAAAAGAGGTCCAAATACAAGAAAGGCACAATTTGTACTCACTGTTTTTGATGTTTAACCAAATTAATTTATGCTGGGCACATAAACAGTTTCCAGACATGTTCACAGGGAGAGATACAGTGGACCCGCAGCATAATTCACTCTAACAAAATGTGTGTCAGCAATTCACATGTTTAAAATGGTCATAAACAATGACTTCAACTCTAAATACTATTAGCACAGGTCACTTGATTTACGGATGTCATGATAAATAAATGAGCTTTTAGTAAACAGTAAGTACAGGCCAGGCCCTGTGCTGCTGTACTTGTCTATATCATCTCCATTTATTTTCTTAAAAACTGTGCTGGAATGTGTGCCTGTCAGCTTGATTCATTTGGGAGCTCTGTTGCTCAGGGTCCCCCCTCTCTGTGGTGCTCCTACTTAGAAGCGGGCAAAAACAATGGACTTGTGCACTTTCTTTTTGTCACCCATGCGTTGGTTACTCAGTGGCACATTTTCTCATGGTGCTGTAATTTTGTTGTTCTAATTAATACTGGCTGTTGACCTTATTTCATGGCTTCTCGTTTATGGGAATGTATAGTGATGGAGTAAGAGACTACCATATCCAGAAATGGAGATACAATGCAATATGCATCCCTGCTTCCAGATCAGAGATAGACTCCCAGTGAAACTGTTGGACATGTGTAGACAATGGAATGCTGGACTGTCTGACATTGTCTGTATCAACAGTGTAGGGGTACACTTACATAACAGACTGATGGAATCATGACTCCTTACGAAGGACTATAGTAGCAAGGTAGGGGAAATCTGTCAAGGGTGGGAGTTTGGCGGCGGGGAATCCCAGTCTCTACGAAATTATACCATAAAATTGAAAAATTTTAAATAAAAATTTAACAAGGGCAAAGAACAATTTGTTTGAGGTGGGGAAGGCAGAGCACGGAGTACTGTGACCCCTGGGAGGTAGGCAGGCACAGTGACATCCGGATGCAGAGGAGCCCAGCAGGTTCCAGATGGTCCTGTTGGCGTCCAGTCAACTGACCGCTGGCACTGCTGGTCAACCCCGGCCCAAGAGTCACCACTTACTTGGCTGTGGACTAACATAGCCCATTTCTCAGATGAAAAAAACTTCCTTCCCTGTGCTGTCTCATGCAAGAATCCAGGTCTCAGGGATGGGGCAGGGGTTTCATTCACTCTAGCTTAGATCATTCATGAGGACAGCACTTTGATGTATGAGGGACTGAGCATTGGGACAACAAGTCTGGGGAAGCAGGAATGGATTCTAAGTGACCAAAAATAGCAATATCCACCAATGTCCATCAGTGAACTTTCAACTGTTTTCTCTGTTGTGGACCAACTGATAATTACAGACAGTATTTATTCAGCTTGTCTGTGCCAGTAATTCAGCAATTTATGCATCTAACATATTTAATACTCATAGCAATCCTGGGAAGCATGCAGTTTTCATTCCATTTTACAGTAAAGAGGATAGACAAATTTGGCCTTATGCCAACTTTCAGTCTGCGCATGACAGTTGGACAGACCAGCGTCTGAAAAGCTGTAGGATTTTCAGCATCAATTTTGCTATCATTTTTGTTAATCCATAGTACCACGATCCCAGTACTGCCCATAATGACTAATTGTGTGGCATAAATCTCATCTGCTTGCTCCACAGGAGAGCCCTAAGCTGGCATGATTTATTTTATTTTTTATTATTATTCAATGTATTAATGTTAAAATTTTAAAACCTATATTTGCCTTAAGCTTTGAATTATACTTCGTAAATCTTATTTTAAACAGTATTATGTTCATTTAGTTATGTGAAAAGCATGAAGAGAGAGAAGGAGAGAGGATGTTCCCATCACAGACTCACGCTCAAATACCTGCAACAACTAAGGCTTTGCCGGGCTGTTGAAATCAAGCCGCAACTCCGTGCAGGTCTCTGAAGTCGGCGGCAGGGACACGGGGACCCAGGAGTGTCACCTGCTGCCTCTCAGCATACGTATTCACAGGAAGGCAGCATCACGAGCAGAGCTGGGACTTGAACCCAGGTACTCCAATGCGAAGATACCCTACAGGCTGCAATCATCACTGTACCAAACACTTGTCCCATCCTATTTTTGATTCAGAGAATTTAAATGCTCAATTTTTTTTACAGATTTTTGAAAAGACTAATTTATTTGTCTCATTGTTTGAAATCATAAAAGAGATAGATCTTCCATCTACTGATTCATTCCTCAGATGCCCACGATAGCCAGGACTAGGCCAAGCCAAACCAAGAGCCCAGACTTCCGCCTGGCTCTCCTACATGGATGCCCGAGACCCAGGCTCTCCAGCCATCCACTGCTTCCTATGTGCACTAAGCAAGTAGCAGGTTGGAAGAAGAGCAGTCAGGAACCAAACCTGAACCAGCGCTCTGGTAATGGGATGCTGACGCTGCAGCAAGGGCTTAACGTGCAGTGCCACAACAGAGCCCCATAAATATTTTTAAGCTGAATTTTTAAGTGTGCTACATTTTATTGTTTGTTATTACAACTGACTTACAAACCTCAAATATGCAATTTTTAAATACCCTTGTAAAGATATGACTCACATGCCCTAAAATTTCCTCATTGAAAATACAAATTAAAGTGTATATGATTTACTACTTGTCTCAGGTAAAGCAGCCTCCTGTGACACCAGCATCTCATACGGCTACTGACTCATGTCCTAGCTGCTCAGTTGCCAATTCACATCCCTACTAGTGACCTGGGAAAAGCGACAGAAAATAATCCAAATGTTTGGGCCCCTACCACCCACATGAGAGACCCAGATAAAGTTCTTGTTTCCTGGCTTTGGCCTGGACCAGCATTAGCTGTGATAACAGCATTGGCTGTGATAACAGTAGAGGGAAGACCTGTCTCCCCTCAGCCTGTAGCTTTTTCAAAATACATCTTTAACATATCTAATAAATACATAAAAACAATTATATGCAATTGGGGCTGTGTTTGTGGTACAGTGAGTTATGCCATTCTGTGCAGTGCCAGCATCCCATATGGGCACTGGTTCAACTCCTGACTACTCCACTTCCAATCCAGCTCCCTGGTAAAGCACCTCGGAACTCAGAAGATGGCATGGGTGCTTTGCCCCCTGCATCCATGTGAAAGAGCCAGATGAAGTTTCTGGCTTCGGACTGGCCGTTTGCAGAGTGGCTCAGCGAACATAAGATCTCTCCTTCTATTTCTTTGCCTTTCAAATAAGGAAATGATTTATATATATATATATATATATATATATAATCAAAGTATGCAATTTCAAGTGTATAACTGACTTACTTCCGTGTATTTGTAGAAAGGCAACCACCATCACTGTCAATATTAGGATGTCTCCATCACCTTATAAAGGATTCTCTCACTCCTTAGTCAATTGTCTCCTACCAGAAAAGTTTTTATTTACAGATAATGTAAAGCTTACATTTTCTTCATTGTTTTAATACTCTCTAAAGTTAGTAAGGCTTTCAACATCAAATCAAATACAAAATATTCAATTACCTCTTTTAAAGGGCCCTTCTAAGCAAATTAACTAAGATGCTATAAATATCTCAATACAAGTTATTCCTTAGCAAAAAAATGTTATGGGTTTGATTTGCTTCATCATTCCACGTTTTATTCCAAATCATCCCAAAGTCAAAACTGCATCTACCCACTAGGAAGAAAAAATAGAACCTACAGATACAATCTGGGGTTTGCTTTATACAACATGCTTGGGAACTATTTTCTTAGGAGGCGAATCAGGGCTGCCAGGACCATGGGTGTGAGAAGTGATACCACATCAAGAGAATTGGTACCTTGGAGGGTTTGGCAACTTGGAAGAGAGAGTGGCCCAAGCACAGAGCTGGGGGCTGGGCCTAGAGTGAAGTATGTGCAGGAACAGGTTACATATGGCCGAAAAATAGCCAAGGAGTGCTAGGACGGAAGGGGTGATCACCCTGTGGGGCTGTTCCCAGCCTTCATGCAGCCACTTTCGTGTTTCTCCCGAGAAATAGGATAATGGGGACAACCAAGGGCCTAAAGGGAAGCAGGGCATTTGAGGAGCAGGCAGCCATGTGACCTGCTGCAAAAGTGGCAAGACCACACACATGCGCACACACACACACACCATCCCTACACCCTCCTAGAGTTCTGGGTTCTGACTTGGCAGGTAGGGTAGGCTGTGGGGCTATGTTCTCTGGGTACCAGCAGGAGGGGCTGGGGGACTCCCAGGTGGCAGAGGCTTGGGTCCAAGAAGGATGTAGGTTTGAGCTTTTTAGGGGGAAAAAAATGCTACTTCGGAGAAAAATGATGCTGGGTTATTTCCTGCCATTGTTTCTAAGAATCGAGTTTGTGCTGAGTTACAAGGTTCCACCCAGCTGCCTTCAGCTACTCAGCACCTCGACGCCGGAAGGGAATTCCAAGATCCTCTTTTCTCCCAAAGTTGACATGCAAGAGAAGGTTCCAGCTGCTGGTGCTGTGAGCATGGAAGTGGCTTCCTCAGCTGCTCTAGAACCCAGTTCTACTGATTGGCTCAGTGGCCTCAAGAATTTTTCCTTTTGGCCTTTGTAAGTAAATAGGGTATTTTGTTAGTGTTTTCATCAGGCTGATTTGTCTTCATAATCCTTCAACTTGAATTCAAGATTTTAAAATATCTTAGGTGTCAACATTTTGCTTAGTCATGAAGAGGCAGCAACTGATGGTTCAAGTATTAGAGACTGTGCTACGCACATGGGAAGCCCAGACTGAGTTCTGAGCTCTTGGCTTTAGCCTCCTGGCCAAGCTGCTGCTGGAATTTGGGTAGTAAACAGTATCTCATTTCATCTCCTCTCAGCTCTCTTTTTCTCTCTTTCTGTTTGTGTGTATTTGCGTGTGTGTGTTTGCCTTTCAAATAATGTTTAATTTAATCATATCTTTAAAAGTTGACAGTTAATTGAAAAATGTTTTAAGCATTATTGTGGGCAATATTACACAATCAAATACAACCTGTTCAAATTTTGACTGTGCACTACTCAGCCCAAAATTCAGCCCACAATCTGATGACCTTCAAAGAAGGTTTGTCTGGGACCTTCCCAGAGTCTGTGAAGAGAGCCCACGGGCTTCATTCCCCAGCTCCTGATAGCTACATGGGGCTGTGAGTTCAAACCCAGCCCAGAGAGGTGGCAAGTGAAAACCAAGCATGTCACATTATGTTGGCACTGGCAAGTATCTGGGGCGCCATCCGCATCTGCTTATCCCCTTCTGGGACAACCCTGGAGTTTCTTGCTGACCTTACCAGTTCAAGAGGTCACATTTAATCTGACAAAGGTAAAAAGCTGCAGAAGAACATTCTATTCTAAGGTAGTCAGACATTGGATTTTTCTCCCTGGTCTTGACCCCAAAAGAAAGAACTAGAAAAGTTGTGGATGGAGAGTTGTATTAAGACACAAAATCAAGGTACATGGTTCCAGCCTCCTGCCCTAAAATCCAAAGAATAGATAAAACCCAAGTTAGGGTCAAGTGCCGGGCTACCCCTGGGAAAGGCAGACTCGGTAAGATGGGGATAGTGGTTGCCCATTGCCCAAGAACAGCGAGGAAGAGTTTGTCACTCCTCATGCATTCGTCCTCCTAAGGTATTTATTAGAAGCTCACAAGGCAAAGTCCAAGGAACCTTTAGCTTTGTCCCTGCCTCTTCTCAACTGGGGACGGTGATACAGCCACCGTGTAAAATCTGCTCACCCTTTAAAGAAAAAGATGTATGTACATATGTATTTGAAAAGCAGAGTGACAAAGATATAGACAGAAACGAAGAGATCTCTGTGTGCTGGCTTACTCCCCCAAATGTCTGCAACAACCTGGACTGGGCAAGGTTGAAGTCAGCAGCCAGGAATTCCATCCCGATCGAACACATGAGCAGCAGGAACCCAGGCAATTGAGACACCATCCACTGCTTCCCACATGGGTTTGCAAGGAACTGGATCAGAAGCCAAATAACTGGAAGTAGGACTGGTACTCCGGTATGGGACATAGGCATATCAAGGTATGGCTTAAGCTGTGGTACACTGCACCTGTCACTGCCTATCCCTTGTTGTGCTCCAGAATCACAGGATCAGCATAGTCAGTGTACCAGTCCTACTTGCCCTTTCTAAGGTCTAACTGGCTGCAGAACTTACTGCCACTGTTGGCAATGAGTTTCTGGACACCGAGAAATACCATGGAGAGGTTAATTCCCTTTTATGGCTTTGTTACTTGACCTTGACGTCCTTCAGAATTCCTGTTCTTGCTGAGATATAAACCCCCAGGCTTTATGGCTCTCAGATGAATACATATCAACTCACTTCTGCCTGCTGAGAGTTTATGTCAATCATCTCTGTCTGTCACCCTTACCGCCTTTGCCAACTGTGCTCCCAACATCACCATCATTGCTTCTTCAAAACTCTCTGTCTGGACAAGACTGTATCTGACTAAACTGACTTTAAACATTTCCATGCTTGTGGTTAAGTCTTCACGTGTCATAATTTTATAATCCATTAGTTTATTTAGTGTTTTACCCTCAGGCTCATACTACTTGCAGTTTCCTGTTACACCCAATTGTATCTCTGTATTTTTTAATGGGTGATATGTAAATAGCATGGTTTATGCTGCTTTCAACAGTTCTATGTATCAAAATTTTTGTTGCAAAATCAGCAAATCCATGTAATTAAGACTGATAGAGAAGAATAGAAGCCAGTTCTACCTTTTGCTTCAGTGTCTGTTGGTTGATTTGGATTTTTGATGATTCCGTTCAAAAATGTCATTACAGACATGTCATTACCTTGTTCTGCCCTTTTACCCATGTGACTGATTGTCCCAGCTTACACCTGCCCACCAGTAACTGCAAAGTTAAATAAACAAGCGTGGTGGATGTTATCTACAAGAAGAACTCGCCTGGGATACAGGACTTCATACAAACAGAAGGTGAGATGGGGTATTCCTGTAGGCTTTCCCCTGTTAGCTGCAGATTTTGTCATTCAAACATTAGCTTTGTCCTCCAGACATTGGCTTGGTCAGACTGAATTGTATAGACTCTAAACATCTTAATCTTCATCCCTGATGCAAGTTAAAACCTGCTGTTTCACGGTCACTTCACCATTCTCAGTATTGTTAAAGTCACCCTGGTCGCAGTTGCACAGTGCATTTCTGCTGCTGTGTGACACTGCCCTGTTCCCGTGTCTCGTCCTTTTGTTGTTTGTAAATCTGAGTTTCTAAGTTTATTCTCCAGACCTTTTTCCTGATGGGTATTTGGCCTGCCTCTTAGGCAGTCTCATGATCTTTTTAACCAAATGTCCTGGGGCTGTTTGGGGAGTGGTTGGAGGGAGGTAGAGGCAGGGAGGCACCCAGGAAGCTGCTGGAAGCTTTGTTAGCTGGAGTATCAGCTTTGGGATCAGATAAGGGGTGGAGGAGCTTCAGGAGCTTGCACAGGTGACAGCTGAAGGTCGTACAGGGACAGGGGAGTCCGTGGAGAAATACCTCAAGTGGGAGGAGGTAAGTGAGAGCCCATTCCTGGGAGCCATTTAAATGGTTCATCTAAATGTAATGTCCTAAATAGGTCAGTGCTCACTTGAAGTCCAGTGGAGAGCTGGCAATTTACCTGTTAGGATGCCTACACACATGGCTGGATTTGGGTCCCAACTCCAGTGTCAATTCCACACTCCTGGTAATGCACAGACTGGGAGGCAGACGGTGGTGTTGTAAGCATTTAGTCCCTACCATCAATGTGGGAGCTTGGGACTGAGTTCTTAGCTCCCGAGTCCCTCGTCGTTAACTGTGTATCTCTGTGTTCTAATTAATTAATTATAAAATTTGATCGGACCTTAAGGCTTGAATGGGACGTCGGACGGGAGGTGGGTAGTTTAGTATGTAGGGTAACTTTCATTCATGAGGTTTATCCACATATTTCCGTTGAAGCTGCTGCCATTTTTTTTTCCTTTGAACATGCTACATATAAAGATCGGACTAATTGCTGCTCTCCAGCCTCCAGAGATCTTTTATTTTAGTTTAGTTTTTTTTTAAAGATTTATTTCTTTTTTACTGAAAGGCAGATTTAAAGAGAGAAGGAGATACAAAGAGAAATACCTTCTCTCCACTGGTTCATTCCCTAAGTGGCTGCAACAGCCAGAGCTGAGCTGATCCAAAGCCAGGAGCCAGGAGCTTCTTCCAGGTCTCCCACGCAGGTACGGGGTTCCCAAGGCTTTGGGCCATCCACCACTGCTTTCCCAGGCTACAAGCAGAGAGCTGGATGGGCAGTAGGGCAGCCAGACACAAATCAGCATCCACATGGGATCCTGGCACTTTAGAAGATACCTTTTGCCATCCTCATTTGTCCTCTTCGTGGTCCGAACAGAGCAGAACATGCACATGTATTTATAAACGTGCACGTGTTTCCAGTTCACCGTTTCCTGCACTGCTCGTTTCCTCTTGTCGCAGCACAGAACGAGACAGAGGCTCCTCCTATACAAAGTGGATTTCTCACCTGTGTGCTGGCACCCACCCCTTCCACAGGTGTTGACTTTACTGAAAGTAATGGAGAAGTCCTTCAAAAGGGAAATTCCATGGGCGATATATAATCTTGGTAGGAAATTTGATAAAATGTTCACTTTCTTTTTTATTAAAAAAAATGTTTTTATGGGAAAGGAATATATACAGAGAGAAGGAGAGACAGAGGGAGATCTTCCGTCCAATGATTCACTCCCCAAGTGGCCACAATGGCCAAAGCTGATCCAATCCAAAGCCAGTAGCCAGGAGCTTCTTCCAGGTCTCCGAAGCAGGTGCAGAGTCCCAAGGCATTGGGACATCCTCATCTGCATTCCCAGGCCACAAGTAGGGAGCTAGATGGGAAGCAGGACCACCAGGGTTAGAACTGGAGCCCAGATGGGATCCTGGTGTATTCAGGCAAGGACTTTAGCTGCTAGGCTATCGTGCCGGGCTCCAAAATGTTCACATTCTTTGTAAAAGAAAAAAAAAATAATCAAACTGTACAGTGTGTGTGATAGAATGCCATTTGAAATAGGTGAGACACATAGATAGGAAAGACAGACCACAGGGCTCAGTACAAAAGTCACAACAATGTAAGCTTCTTGACTGGCTTGATTTTCATTCCAGAATCTAACAAAACTCCTGACCATAGAATAAATAGTCCAGTGGGCTAAGCAGCGGGACTTGAGTTTATAGACAGAAAATAGTTGCAGAGTGGCAGGGGGATTAGGGAGAGTGTCCAGAAAACCAAAAGAAGCAAATTGATGATTTCCAAAGTTATTTTCCTTCTAAAGCAAGAACAGGGAGAACAGTGGGAAAACAACTAGTTAACATCATGTTACTTCAGGGTAACTTTTCGTTGTGAAAGGCTCAAAGGCAGAGCAAGCTTGGCTCTCATGCCTGTCGTAACTGGCCAGTTTGATGGAACGTCTTATCTGTTATCTCCTTTTGGGAAGGCCAAACAGCCTAGTTCTTCCTGGTGATACGGAACTTCAGCCCAAGTGACGTTATCTTGGCTCTATCCCCGGTCTGTCAGAGCCGAGGGCAAGCATGTAGTCCAGAAGAGTGGACTTGTTGGTTCTCATTTAACAAAACACTGTTTGCACTAAATAGTCTGGTTGTAAGGGAAGAAGAAAGTCCTCTTTATTCTAAGTGCATTATTATGGAGGAGAAAGAAGGGTAGTGATGCACCTGAGATGAACCCCCAGTCTTTTCTGGAGGAAGAAAACACATTACTATGGGGAGAGCAAGAGGTGGCCCGGGACCTGCAGCGGCCTGAGGGCAGTGTCTATGCAGATCTGGACATGTGGAGTCATGTCTTTGTTTTAAAGCCTAAAATGTGAAGAGAGAGAGAGAGAAAGAGAGAAAGAGTTTGTGTGTATGAACTTTCCTGATTTTTAAATATTGTCAGTTGATGAAAATCTAAAAATCCAAATGGAGCCCTGTCAAACCCAACTGCATTAAGTTCAGAGGCCGCAGTTGGTTTCTTTTCATCTAAAAGAAGTGATCATGTATCTTCAAAATGTGTCCTTTTGGCCCAGAACAGTAGCCTAGTGGCTGAAGTCCTCGCCTTGCATGCCCCAGAATCCCATATGGGCACCGGTTCATATCCTGGCTGTCCCACTTCCCATCCAGCTTCACAACTGGGAAGGCAGTTGACGACAGCCCAACACCTTGGGACCCTGCACCCATGTGGAAGACCCAGAAAAGGCTCCTGGCTCCTGGCTTCAGATTGGCTTGTTACGGGTCTGAGCAAGGTCACACCAGACATGTCTAAGGTTTATTAACAAGTCTTTATTAACCTGGGTGATGACAGGGCCCACTAGAAGTAACAAATCACAAGTGCAAATGACAATCCAAACAACTGTAACCCCAAGAGGAACGAACGGTCATTACCCTCAAATCCATTCGTTAAGCTGATGACGTATGTCCCAGCTTCCCCAGCAACAGAAGTTATCCCAAGAGACTTGCAGTGAGTAACCTGGACACACTTCCAAAGTTGCATTCAGCTTTCCCTGGCTTCTGTGCCCACATTCCACCACCGCGAGGCTTCACCTCTCCTGGAACTCCTGGTAGTGCATGGATTGGAAATCCAAAACATCTTAGCATTGCTATCTTCACTGTCCCGCCCAAGCAGTGAGCAGAGGGGGAGGATTACAGACACACAGGGGTCATGCCCAGGGGACACCTGTCCTCAGAGGTACTGGGGAGGCCGAGGTACTCAGTACTTAGAGGTACTGGGGAGTGCCAGGACCAAGAGAGTGAGCCCTTCCTTGAGCCTTCAGAGGGGCTCCGGAGGGGAGTGGTTACACAACAATGCAACTCCGCCCCCTCTCAGGTGAGAGCCATCTGTGGGCAGGGGGGAACACCTAGGTGGTGGGAGAGGGGTGGCTTCCAAGCTTGTGACCTTGAACTAGTTGAGTACCTCAGGACAGGCTTAGTCCCCCGCTGCCTTTGTGGCCATTTGGGGAATGAACCAGCAGATGGAACATCTTTCTCTTCGACTCTTCTTCTCTCTGTGAATGGAAAGCCAAGAAAAATAAATAAATCTTTAAAAAAAAATGTATCCTTTCCCATCAAACCCTAACTTTCCACTGAAGACTCTAGTGTATACGGTGCCATAGCCAGGGTAACGAGGGACAGCACCACCTTTGCTGGGACAACAGTCTGGGATGCAGGACGCTGCCATCAGAAGAGGCTGCCCTGACGAGGTTTTACTTTAATTTTCCTTTATTTTGGTTTGGGTCTAAGGTTGTTTACCTGACTCCCCTCTGTCCTTCCCTCTCCTCCCCTCCCCTCCCCCCATCATTGCATCTTTTTTCTTTAGGTCTTTCTTCAGCATTCAGTAGTTTTAGCTCAGTTAAGTAACTAACTCTGTCCTAGAAAATTGTGTGCCTTGTGCCCTGTGCCCTGTGCAATAGCCTAGTGGCTAAAATCTTTGTCTTGCATGCACCAGGATCCCATATGGATACCAGTTCTAATCCTGGTGGCCCCGCTTCCCATCCAGCTCCCTGTTTGTGGCCTGGGAAAGCAGTCGAGGACAGCCCAAAGCCTTGGGACCCTGCACCCACATGGGAGACCCAGAAGAGGCTCCTGGCTCCTGGTTCATGGCTTCTAATTGGCTCAGCTCCTGCCCTTTCAGCCACTTGGGGAGTGAACCATGGGATGGATGATCTTTCTGTCTCTCCTTCTCTCTCTATATCTGACTTTCCAATAAAAATAAATAAATCTTTTTAAAAATAATAAAATTGTGTTTCCACAAAAGCATATGTCTCCAAAATACAAAATAAATATCCTATTCATTGATTGCTGATGCTCTATTTCGATCTTTTTAAGAATTCATTTATTTTTATTTAGAAGGCAGATGTATAGAGATGCGGGGAGAGACAGATCTTCCCACAGTGGTTCATTCCCCAAAAGACCACAACAGCCAGCAGCCAGGAACTTCTGCCGGGTCTCCTTTGTGGGTGCAGGGGCTGAAGGACTGGAGCCATCCTCAGCTGCTTTCCCACACAGCAGGAAGCTGAATCAGAAGTAGAGCAGCTGGGCTGTGAGCAGGTGCCTCTGTGGGGTGTCAGTACCGCAGAGAGGCTTAACCTACTGTGCCATGGCACCAGCCACTGAAAGATAGGTGTCTTTTTTTTTTTTAATGCACAAGTGCTTCTTCTTCTTCTTCTTTTAATTTGCATGTGAATGTGACTTATTATCCTAAAAAGGATGGAACAAAATTATTAATATGTGTCTGCAAAACTCTCCCTCCTCCCAGAAGCAGAGACGTGACAGCTGTGAGTGAAGAAGACCCAAGCCTCCTAATCAATTCTCTAAGGAAAGCAGTGAGAAGGGAGCACAGGCTGGCTCCCCTAACCTGGAAGACCAGGAGGGAGGTGAGTCACCCCAGCTTTCTGCGGTGTTTGCCACTGTTACAGTGGAAGAATGGAGTGAGAATGGCCACGTAATTTCAAGACCCGGTACACAATAAAAATGTGAGTTCTGGGGTGTCAGCATCCCATACGGGCACCGGGTTGAGTCCCAGTCCAGCCCCCTGCTAATGTGTCTGGGAAAGCAATGGAGGATGGCTGTAGCGCATGGGCCCGTGGACCCACTTTGGAGACCTGGAGGGAGCTCCTGGCTTCAGGCTGGCCTTTGTGGCCTTTAGGGAGTGAACCAGAGGATGGAAAAGCTCGCGCTCTCTTTTTTCTTCTCCCCATCTCTGTAACTCCTTTTATATTAACTTTCAGTTTAAAAAAAATTTTTAAATAACCACACACACAAATACACACATACACACACACACGGTTTTCTATTCTACTTGCCAATCCCTTAAACTTGTATGATTCAGGTCAATGTTCTGTCAAATTCCACACTCTACACAGCACTCTGCACAGCACTCTGCACTCTCGCATTTGCACATGTCATCTGTGCTGATGTTGGCTTCTTTTTTCCTTGGCAATTAACTACTCTTCCCTGTAGGGAAGACAAGCCCTGTTCTTAGGTGTGGACCTTTTTCATTTCCTGCCTCTGTATCAACAAACAAGGAATAAGTACACTTTATAATAGTCTGATTGCACTAATAGCTCCGCTTAAAGGACTCCCTTTTCCACATCTCTTCTTTGCAATTCTGTGTTGCTCTCCTGTTGTAACCCTGGGCTTGGTCATGTAGCTTCTTTTTGTGAAGGCTTAAAAAATGCTGTGTTTCCACTTTTTACTTGGAACCCTATCAGCATCTTGAAAAAAGAACAACAACAATAACAAAAAAAAAAAAACACCCAAGCTCTCCTGCTCAAGGGTGACAGCTCCCCGGACACAGCTGAGCTGTCCTAGTGAGATTATCGGCTAGTCCAGACAGCTGCCAGCCAGTCTGTCACAAGACTGCAGTACATGAACAAGCCCCGAAACCAGGCTGGCCCAAGCTGGCCTGGTGGAACTGTCTGGCTAACCGGCAGGCTCGCAAGGAGTCATAAGCGGTAATAGTTTTCAGACACTCGGTTTGTTATGTAATCAGGCTAACATAAGCTCTCACCCTCATCTTCCCACTCTCGGGGGAAGAAGGATTCCTCTCCTTTAAAAGGCAAATCCCTCCACTCACCCTTTATTCCATTCCTGCACTTCACCCTCACCCCTCGGATGATCTCTCTATCTCTGCTCTCTTTTGACCTCTTTCCTTCAAAAATAAACATGTTCAAATCGTCCTCCTTTAAAATAAAACAAGCACACAGAGAAAAATAAACCTGTGTCTTCGCCAAGTTATTGACCTATTCTGTCACTCTCTTCGTTTTTATTTCTTGAAAGGATTGTCCGCATTGGGGTATTAGGGTTCTCCAGGGAGAGAGAACCAACAAGATGTATATGTATATATAGACAGATGTATACAAAGAGGCAGAGAGATTTATTTTCAGGAATTTGTTTACACTCTTGTGGGAGGTTAGCAAGGCCATAATCTCAGGCTGAAGATGGGTAGGCTAGCGACTGGGGGAAGATTTGAACAATGCAGTCCAAATTCATTCAGCTGGAGGAATTCCTTCTTGCTCACAAATCAGCCATTGTTCTAATATGCCCTTCGGTTAATTAGATGAAGCCCACCCACACTGTGCAGGGCAATCTGCTTCACTTGAAACTCAGACTTCATGGTCAACCTCATCCAAAACCCATCTTTTAAAACCATCCACGATTCAATCGGACTAAATGTCCAGATACCATGGCCTGACAAAGTGGACACATAAAACTCAATCATAATTTCCTGCTGTCATTTTTGGTGTTCATTAATCACTCACCCTTTTCATTTTCCTCTTATTCATCCACTCAAGGCATCTGATGCTGCAGATGCCATTCTCTTTTCCCATTTGCTCTCTCTTTGATCTGAGTTGGGATTAATTTTTCAGATACTTCAAGTCCACTGAATTTAACAGAAAAATAGATGATTCAGTGTCTTGGGAAAGATGAAACAGAAAGGCAAGGACCACGAGGAGCTGGGAAAAGCAGCAGGTGGAAGGTTCTCACAGCGCTGACTAAAGAGGGAGAGGTGTCCCAACAGCCTCGGCTGACCTCTGACCACCTACGGGGTTGGAGGAGGAGGGGCTGGGGCCGGTCCAGCCCCTGTCCCGGGGACCAGCCCAGCGTGGAGGGATGAGAGAAGTGCTTGCCAGCTCCTCAGATACGCTGGCAACCTAAGGTACCCAGGCTTCCGTGGCTGTTTCCTTCCATGGGCTCATGAGCTCCTTGGAGGGAAGTGGACTGAAGTGTGTGCACTTTGTTGATTGTGCCCTCAGAGGGAGGGAAGGAGACAGCATTTCTGCTTCCCTTTCCACTGCGTGGATGGAGTGGAGCCTGGATGCTGAGCCGCTCTTAACCTCAGGAAGTGATTACCTCTGGAGGGGTGGAGGAGAGAGGGTGCAGTAACAGCAGGGAGCCAACACACCCTGGCCTTCCATGAGAGGTGATAAGACTAGTACATTTGCCCAGCTACATTAAAAATATATATATATTTATTTATTTATTTTTATTGGAAAGGCAGATATACAGAGAGAAGAAGAATCTGCTGGTTCACTCCCCAAGCGACTGCAGCAGCCGGAGCTGAGTCAATCTGAAGCCAGGAACAAGGAGCCTCTTCCAAGTCTCCCGTGTGGGTGCAGGGCCCTAAGGCTTTGGGCCGTTCTCTACTGATTTGGAAGCTACAAGCAGGTAGCTGAATGGGAAGTGGACCAGCTGGGACACGAACCATTGCCCATATGGGTTGGTTCTCTACTTGAGCTAGTTTAGAGGTGCACTTCAGCACAGGAATAGGGACTGTGCATGGCCAGAGCAGGAGACGGGGTGCAGTGAGTGAGGAGTGACCCCGTGTCTTAGTGGAGGACGCATAGAGAAGTCACCTCCAGCACGTCACCTCCCTGACCTGGGCCAGTCCAGGTTGTTCTCAAGTGGCACGGACGGATGAGGAGCGCGCTGCCTCGGGGCTCCTGTTGTTCCAACTGTTCTACCATGAAGAAAATGTTGTGTGACTCCTGCTGAAAATGGAGTCAAGTATAAGCTGCAAATTACCCAGAGTCCTTTCTGTTCCCCTCCCAGGTGGCACTCCAGAGAAGCTGTGGGCCACATCAGGCTGTTCAGCCTTAACTAAAATTAAATAAAATTTAAACATCAGTTCCTCATGCTAAGTGTATTTCAAGTGCTCGGAGGTCACGTGGCCAGTGGCTTTGGCATTGGGCGGCACATTCCCATCATTCCAGAGTTCTTTTAAACTCGTCCAGTGAGTCTACTCATCTCCCAGTCTGTGCTCGTCCACTGGATAAAGCAGATTTTAAAGCCGCTAATGACAACAGAATCATTCAGCCTATTGCAGCTAAGGGCGTGATTTGGGAATCAAAGTCTAGGATTCTTCCACTTGGGTAACCCAGACCTGTGTAGGAGGACTGGCAGCCTAGGGGCGGGGCCTAGAGCCGGGCAAGGGCCGATCCCGAAGGCCGGGGAGGGGCCTAGGGTGGTGGGGCGGGGCCTGCCGCGGAGGGGCGGGGCCAACCGCTGCCGGGAGGGAGCCCGTCACTGGGGCCGGGGCGGGGCTGAGCGCGGGGGGCGGGGCCTCGGGGCGGGGCCACCAGGCCCGGCGCGCCCGCCCGGCCGTGCGTGCTCACGTGATAGATCCGCGAGCCCCGTGCGCGCAGTCGTCTGGGCGAGCGAAGATGGCGGCCGAGAGGGAACCTCCTCCGCTGGGGGACGGGAAGCCCACCGACTTTGAGGAGCTGGAGGACGGGGAGGACCTGTTCACCAGCACCGTCTCCACTCTGGAGGTGAGACCCTGTGGCCGTGGGTGCCGTGCTCGCCGCTGCCGCGCGTCTGCTCTGCAGGGTGCCTCTCCCCTGCCCGGACGTGTCTCCTCCCCACCCCCTGGGTTGGCGAGGACCGGGTCGGGGTGACACCTGTGACGCGGGCTGTCAGTGGCCGGGCCCTCGCGCTGCCCGCTGGCCGCCTCCCGCAGGCCGGCACAGGGCTTGCCCTGAGTCCCCCGGGGCTGGCCTGTCCCCTTGCCGGGGGAGGGTGTGCCCGACGGGGGCGCGCGTGAGGGGGTGTGGGCTGCTCGGTGCAGAGCCCGGCGAGGGGGCTTCTCGGGGGTGGGTGCTGTGCGCCCCCGCGGCCCCTGCTCGTCTGCCCCGGACTCTGCAAGGAGCCATGGCGTCAAGATAAAGTTGACGGCAGGAAACTGCTTTTTCTTTTTCTTTCTTTCTTTTTTTTTAAAACTCAACAGGGAAGAAATAGAAACAGATCCGCACTGCTTTTTCCTCTTTTCTCGCATGGTCAGCGATCTCTGAAGCTGAGTGTTCCTGTTTTTGTCAGAGGAAGCACCCTCCCTGTGCTTGACCGTGTTGGGCCCGCCCCTGGTCCCTTGGCCCTGGGCTTGGTGAGCGCCCACTCCTCAGAGCTTCATATTAGGGGCGTGTGTGGCCCCCTCCTGCCTTCTGCAGTATTTGGGATGTCTTCTTGGCTTGCTCGGTCCTGCACCAGATCCATTGGAGATTACTGTAACACTCCCACGATTTGAAGTTTAGTTACCTGAAACTAGGGATTTCCAAGGAGTTTACAGCCATGACTGCATTCTGCTCGTTGTTTTGTGGGTGTCCCAGCCAGACCCCGTCTCCCTCAGATGTTTGCTTTCCTGGGCCAGCGGGTAGGTAGATGCCTCAGGCAGCTTGGTGTTCACTGCAGAATCCTGAGCATTTATTTGCTCAGCGTTTGCTGGGTCAGTTGTCAGAATCGGCGTCTGCTAAGAATTAGGAAAAGCTGTTTTGCAGCATGTGGTTTTGGGTAGCTTTACCCAGCGTGTAGGACTACAGCTGCCTTAGCACGTGTCACCAGGTTAGTGTCTGCACCATTCCAAGACCTCTGTTCCCTTTGGAATGCAAAGGCTTTCCAGCAAGAACAAACTTGATTTAACTGGTATGACCTAGTATCGTACTGGACCCTAGTGGAGAGGAGCATCCATCAGCTTGTTCACATCCCAGTGACCTCCAACATGTGGGGCCAGGTCAGCCCAAGGTCTGCTTCCAGGTCTCCCTCAGGGCTGTCGTGAACACTCGTCCCTCCATGTGCTGCCTTCCCAGGTTCCTTAGCAGAAAGCTGAGCTGAAGCACAGCCATCCCAAGATCCCAAGTGGTGGCTCAGCCTGCTGTGCCCCAGTGCCCTCTCCTGTGCTATTTATTTTTTAAAATTAGCTTTAATTGGAAAGGCAGATTTCCAGGGAAGGAGAGACAGAAAAGGATCTTCCATCTGCTGGTTCACTTCCCAGATGGCCACAAAGGCCGGAGTTGAGCCGGTCTGAAGCCAGGAGCTTCTTTCTGATATCCCATACAGGCACAAGGTCCCAAGGCTTTGTAGGCCGTCCTCAACTGCTTTCCCAGGCCACAAGCAGGGAGCTGGATGGGAAGTGGAGCAGCTGGAACACGAATTTGCACCCTTATGGGATGCTAGTGTGTGAAAGGGGAGGATTAGTCAATTGAGCCATGGTGCCAGACCCCCCACCCTCCCAAGATTGTTAATTTTAAGAGGATGATACATGGCTGTGAGATAATGTAAATTCAAGTTTTTGTTCCTTTTTAAACTGTTTGGGAAAGTATGTTAGCAGTGTGTGGGTGTATGTGTGTGTGTGTATATATTTCTGGTGTATCAAGTAATTTAAAAGGAATGCTCTTTCAGTACTTTTAAAAAATTTGTCAACTTTGAATCTGTTTTGTTTATTATCTTGAAAGGCAAATCTTCCATGTGCTCGTTTCCTGCTCACAGTGCCTGCAACAGCCACGTCTAGGGCAAGGCAAAACCAGGAGCCCAGAATTCAGTCCCCATCTCCATGTGGCAGGCAGGGATCCAGGGGCTTGATCCACCTGCTGCCTGGGATTGGAGCAGTGCCGAGACCCACGCCCGGGCGCTCTGATGAGGGAGCTGGGCCTCGGAGCAGCACGAATGCCCACGCCAACCGTGCTCTCAGTGTTGCTTCTTGAACCTCAGGGGGCAGAAGAATCCGCAGAATTCCCGTCCGGCTCCTCACCGGAGTCTGCATGCTGCTAGAGTTCGCTGGGTTAGGGCTCTCAAGCTTTGAGAGCGAGTGACAGCAATCTTGAGCAGCACTGGCATACAGCTCAAAGAAATCTCATGTTTAACAAACTTTCCTTATGACATTACTCCTGGTCCAAAGGTGACACCCGAAGTGATACTGATCGGATCACCTGTCTTGAATAGGTATTAAGGAAATATGTAATACTTGTACTTTAAGTTAAAAGTAGTACATTGAGGGGCTGACACAGTGGCTTAACAAGTTAATCCTCCACCTGCTAGTGCCAGCATCCGTTATGGACACTGGTTCATGTCTCGGCTGCTCCACCTCCTACCCAGCCATTTGGGAAGTGAACCATTGGATGGAAGACCTCTTTCCCTGTAAAATCTACCTCTCAAATAGAAATAAATCAAAATCTCTTTAAAAAATGACACATAAAGAGCTATGTTTTAATTAAAGAAAATTAAGCTCTTAATATTAATCATAGAGAAATTTTTTCATTTGGGAGGGGAAGAAGGTCAGTGGAAACCCATACAAGTTAAAGTCAAATTATAAACGGCTTCAGTTGTTTGCTTTACAGTGGCTACACGTTAGGTCTGTGTGCTTGTGTGTATTGTATATAAATGTTTAAATCAATATTAAGCTTTTCATATTAAAAGTTTTCAGATTAGCTATTCTGCACATTAAGCAGTTAATGACATCCTTGCTGTGTGTTTCTGTTGAACTGTGGGATGGAGTGTGAAGGGGCTGAGGTGGGGCAGGGAGGAGAATGAGAAGAGAAGCTGGGACAACTTGCTCTTTTGGCGCTCAAGAGGCAAGACTTCCATCTCCTTCACCCTCTTGAAATTGTGTACAAATGCTGCGTTTTCTTATAATGATAAAACTCCAAGCTTGAAAGTTTTCAGCCACTAAGCACCTTTTTTTGGAGGTGGAGATGGCAACTTTAAAAAGAAGACACAGAACATATTCCCATCCTGTCTTCATTTCTTCATTGTTGTGTCTGAGGATCATCAGGATACCAGGTTACGAACATTCACCCTTGTGTTTTTGTCTAAGAGTCTGGTAATTTAACCCTTTTATTAAGATCTAATTTTATTATTATTATTATTTATTTATTTGAAAGGCAGCATTACAGAGAAGGCGATTTACTGATACCTTCTGTGAGTTGGTTCATATCCCCTGTGACTGCAGTGGCCATTGCGGCCAGTCTAAAGCCAGGAGCCAGCAGCTTCTTCTAGGACTCATGTGGCTGGCAGGGCCATATTCCACTGCTTTTCCCATTCTGTTAGAAAGCTGAATCAGAAGTAAGCAGCCTGCGGAACTTGAACTTGGCATCCATATGGGATGTCGCTGTTGCAGGCAGTAGCTGTACCTGCTGTGCCACAATGCCAGCCCCAGAGTTCTGATCCACTTAGTTTTTGTATGTGGCATTAATTAAGAATCTAGCATTGATCTTTGGTGTGTGGCCGTTCTGTTATAGTACCATTTGCTGAACAGACTTGAAAATCAGACGACCATGTGTGCGTGATTGCTCTTGGCTCTTGACAAAACTCCAGCCTCAGAGTCACCTTAGGTACAGCGGAGGGCCACAGTCTGCCCAGCGTTTCCATATGGTAGTGTTTATGAAATGGTTTATAGACTATTTCACCTAGAATGTCACAGGTCCTAGCAGTACTTTCCCAAGGCTGCTATTTGACATAGTAATCAAGATGCCCGTGGGAACATCTTCCCGTGTTGGTTTTGAGACCTGCTTTGCTTCTGACTTGGTGTTCCTGCAGTGCATGTTCTGAAATGAGTACTTAGGTCCAGGCCCCGCACAGTGGCTCAGTTAGCTCATCCACTCCCCGCTTCCTCCTTCAAGAGCCGCAATCCCATTTGGGTAACGGTTTGTGTTCTGACCATTCCACAGTCCATCCAACCCCCTGCTTATGGCTTTGAAAAGTAGTGGGGGATGGCTCAAAGCCTTGGGACCCTACACCCTTATAGAAGACCCAGAAGAGGCTCCAGGCTCCTGGCTCCTGCACTGGCTGCTGTGGCCAGTTGGGGAGTGAACAAGAGTGGATGGAAGATCTTTTTATCTTTCCTCCTCTCTGTATATCTGTCACTCCAATAAGAAATAAACTGTTTTATTTTTTTAAAGTGCTTACATCCTAGATGAGGATTTGGGCTCCTAGCTTCCATCTGGTCCAACTTGACTATTTCAACTAAATGGAAATAAACCATGGTCAGGAAAACTCTCACCTCTTTCTTTCTCTGTTCCTCTTTCCCCCATCTTTCTTCTTATGTGTCTTTGCCCTTCAGATAAAGAGTTTTGTTGTTGTTGGTATTTTTAAGATTTATTTTATCTTTATTGGAAAGGCAGATATACAGAGAGGAAGAGAGACAGAGAGGAAGATCTTCCGTCTGATGGTTCACTCCCCAAGCAGCCGCAATGGCCAGAGCTGCACTGATCCAGAGCCAGGAACCAGGAGCCTCTTCCAGGTCTCCCACACAGCTGCAGGGTCCCAAGGCTCTAGGCTGTCCTCCACTGCTTTCCCAGGCCACAAGCAGGGAGCTGGATGGGAAGTGGAGCCACCGGTATTAGAACCGGTGTGTCCAAGGCTAGGGCCCTAACTGCTACGCTATCATGCCAGGCCCCAGATAAATAGTTTTTAAAAATAAATGTATTTCTTTCCCATCACTTCACCCTAGGCTGTAGTGTTCATGCAAGACAGCAAATTTAGTTGGATGCATCAAATTCTTGACTGTTTGCTCTCTGCCCGGCAGTTTACATGATTTTGGGTATGCAGGAATCAATAAATATTGCAAGTCTTTGAGGATGGGAAGTCTCCAGTAGAAGGGAAAAAAGTGCTGTATAGTAAACTGCTACAGAGATTGTATGATCTGAAAATTCAAAAACAGGTGGTTCCGATTCCTGACAGAGTGGATCAGCAGTAACTGTTGTCAGTGCCTGGGAAAGCCCAGTGCGGAAGTGATGTGTAGGCCGGCCTCGAAGGGTGGGGTGAAATCGCACAGCGAGCGGTGGCAGGGGTCACTGATTGCTTAGTCCACAGTCTAGGGAGCCCTCCAGGACTGATTCTGAGGCTCTGAGGAGCAGGTGCTGTGGGTCTGTCTCAGGAACCTAGCCAGGGTGCAGTCAATAAGGCAGCGGCCTGGGTAGAAGCTAGCCCCCTGAATGTGTGTGAAATACTACTGAATGCTACCAAGTGGGAGGCTGTCTTAACAGTTTAAGGTTAATGCCCTCCAGAAAGAAAAGTCTAAATGATAAAAGAGAATTTGTTGCAATAATATTAAAGATAACATCTGTAAGATTTCTTCTCTTTGGGTAATTCTTTAAAATTTATTTGCAATTTATAGGAGCGAGGTACTTCCGCTTGCTAATTCACTCCCTAAAAATGCCTGCAACAGCCAGGGTGGGGCCAGGCTGAAGCCAGGAGCCCAGCACGTCCTTTGGGTCTCTCACATGCACAGCAGGACCCAAGGACTTGGGCCTCCACCTATTGCTGCTTGCTAGTGTGCACCTGAGCAGGAAGCCGACTCTGAAGCAGAGGAGGCCCTGCAGTGTGGGCTGCCAGCCACCGCTTGCGCTGCTGTGGGCAAACCTCTTGATTCTTCTTGTTTTTTTTTTTGTTTGTTTGTTTTTTTTTAAGATATTTGAATTGTGGAGTGAACAGAAAGAAAAGGAGAGGGAGAGAGAGACTCTTTTTTTTTTTTTTAATAAAGATTTATTTATTTTTATTGCAAAGTCAGATATGCAGAGAGGAGGAGGAAGATCTTGCATCCAGTGATTCACTCCCCGTAACGGCTGGAGCTGAGCCATTCTGAAGCCAGGAGCCAGGAACCTCCTCAAGGTCTCCCCTGCAGGTGCAGGGTCCCAAGGTTCTGGGCTGTCCTCAGCTGCTTTCCAAGGCCACAGGCAAGGAGCTGGATGGTAACGGGTGCCCATGTGGGATCCGGGCGCGTACAAGGCGAGGACTTTAGCCACTAGGCAACCTTGCTGGGCCTCATCCTCTGCTTTACTCTCCAAATGGCCTCAGCCGTCAGCAATGGACCATGCCAGAGCCAGGACTCTCTTGAGTGGGTTCAGAATAGCACTTGGACTGGCTGCTGCTGCTTTTCTGGGTGCATTAGCAGGGAGCTGGATGAGAAGCAGAGCAGTAAGGACTCAGTCAAACCAGTGTACATATAGGATGCCAGAGCTGCAGGTGGTGGCTTAGTGCACTGTGCCACAACTGGCCCCTCAAGTGCTTCTTGGAAGACATGTTTTATCTGGAGTTGTTGGAAGTGAAGGCATAAACATGCCGTATTAGCAAAGTTCTGGAGTGATTTTGTTGTATGAGTGATCTGTGAGACCCTAAGGTAGACGTCTTCAAAGGAGATTAATTGACATAGACTTAGTTCAAAGAGTATCTGAAACAAGTTGAATTGTTCCACCACCCCAGTGTACACATGATGTTCCTAAACTTTGGGTGGACCTCCTGACTTTAAATGTTCCAGTGGGGAATTTTTGTTGTGAATTGCTTCCAAGAGAAAAAATAGTTTGTAAGTATTAATAAAGGCAGTAAGCATATTTTTGGAAGAGGCACAACCCTGATTGGTCACTCTCCCCTGAAACCATTATAGGAAGTGTTAGAATTACTTTTACAGGCTGTTAGAGATGTGTCACCTGTCAAGTTACCTAGCAGAAGAACACAGATTTCTCCCAAGGGCCGAGCGTGATGGCCTAGGAGAGAAATCCTTGCCTTGCCATCCCGGAATGCCCTATAGGGGATGGCTCGTGTTGTAGCTGTTGCATTTCCCTTCTGAGGCAGCCACTTGGGGAATGCACCGGTGGACAGAACATCTTTCTGTTTCCTTCTCTCTGTGAATCTACCTTTCTAATAAGAATAAATAAAATCTTTAAAAGAAACTTACTACAGGGCCCGTCGTAATACCTTAGTCGTTAAAGTCCTTACCTTGCGTGTGCCAGGATCCCATATGGGGGCCAGTTCTAATCCCGGCAGCCCAGCTTCCCATCCAGCTCCCTGCTTGTGGCCTGGGAAAGCAGTGGAGGATGTCCCAAAGCCTTGGCATCCTGCACCTGCGTGGAACCCCCGGAAGAGCTCCTGTCTCCTGGCTTCGGATTGGTGCAGCACTGGCCATTGCGGTCACTTGGGAAGTGAATCATCGGATGAAAGATTTTCCTCTCTCTCCTCCTCTCTGTATATCCACCTTTCCAATAAAAATAAATCTTAAAAAAAAAAAAGAAGAAGAAGCTTACTAGAATTTTTTCTCAAAGTGTAAAACTTATTTTCATGATTTTATCAATTAGCAAACACATAATATTTGTTTTTAAAGGATTATTTGAGAGGGAGAGCCAGAGAGAGAGATTGCATTGTGGCTCATTCCCCAGATGGCCACAGTGGGCCACAGCTGTGTTGGGCAGAAGCCGGGAACCAAGTTTTTCCCAGATCTCCCACAGTGGCAGGGCAGAGGCACTTGGGCCGTCTTCTGCTGCTGGCCCAGCAAGTTAGCAGCCACGTGTGTGGGGAGCTGGCACAGTGGGGGCAGTGCCACATGTGTCCCTACATGATACTTATCTCTTCGTGTATGTATTCATTCATCTCAGTGTTATCTTTTTTTGATAAATGTGTCCTTAATATAAATCCCTTGGTACGTAGGTTTTCCAGCCCATAGTTTGCCTTGTTCTATGAACAAGTGTGTGCTTCAGTTAAGGAAAGCTTTCCTTTCCTTTTTAACTGATAATAGTGTGTATATCTTATATGAAATCCTTTGGTAAGTTGTATTTTCTTCTGTTAAGTTATTTAGTTTTAGGTCTTATATCCAGACTTAAAATCATTTTAAGTAATTTTTGTATAAAATAGATTGTTCTGAGGGGATTGTATTTTGTATATGAATGAACAGTTGGTGTTTGCCCCATTTGTTGGAGGGCTGCCTCTTCTGCATTGGGCTGTCTTTGCATCTTTGTCGATCTGAATGCTTGGCACAGCAGTTAAGGCACCAGTTGGGACAGCTGCCTGCCGTGTGCGAGTGCCAGGCCAGTGCCAGCTGCCTTGCCTTGGTCCAGCTTCCTTCTCACTACATCCTGGGGGTGGGAGAAGATGCTCCTGTAGCTGGACCCCTCACGTCCACTTGGCAACCCTGGCGCAGTTCTGGTCTTTGGGCTTGCTTCTGACCTAGCCCTGGCCGCCTTGGCATTCCAGTCAGTGCATCTGAACTGTGTGTCTGTGTGTGTGTGCGTGTGTGTGTGTGTGTGTGTGTCCATGGTTAAAACAGATTGAAGTTTTTCTGTTCATAGATTTGTCAGAGGCTAAGCCAAATGAACATATGTTAATTGTGACAAATGCTATATCCTAAATCATTGTTAACGGTCATAGTTTTCTTTTGTTTATTGGTAAAGATAGATTATAATATTGATTTTTTCCCTCCCAACCATTGACTGGACCTTGTATTCCTGGAATACGCCCTGTGTGGTCATAACCACACTCCCCTTTCTGTCTGCTGGTACTCTGTGGAGGCTCTTGTGTCTGTCACGGGTCGTTATGAGAGCTTGTCTCTGGTTTGGGCATTAGATGTGCTGGCCTCAGTAAGTGAATTGGGCAGATTCCCTCCTCTCCTACATTCTGGAAGAAATTATACAAAATTACTCTTATGTGTTTGTAAAATGCTGGTAAAATACACTAATAAAGTCATCTAAACGGTAATTTTGTTTGAAAGAAAACTTTTAACTACAAACTTGTACTTTATAGATACATGCATAATTTTGTGAACTCTGTAATAATAGTCTTTTTTTTTTCCCCAAGATTTATTTATTTTTGACAGAGAAAGAAAAAAAGAGGAAAGAAAGAAAAGTTTCTTTTCTTTTGTTTTGTTTCATTTGTTTTGTAGGAAAGTCAGCTTTACAGAGAGACAGAAACAAAGATCTTCATCCACTGATTCACTCCTCCAGATAGGCTGGAGTTAAGCAGATGCGAAGCCAGGAGCTTCATATGGGTCTCCCATGTGGTTGCAAGGTCCCAGGGCTCTAGGCTGTCCTCCACTGCTTTCCCAGGCCACAAGCAGGTAGCTGGATGGGATGTGGAGCAGTCGGGTCATGAACCAGCACCAGTATGGGATAGAGGATTCGCCAGTTGAGCCATCATGCCATCCCCTGTAGTAAGAGTCTGTTAAGAATTTTGCCCATGTATTGTCAGGTGTGAAATTTTATTTATTTATTTATTTTAATTAATTTCTTTTTATCGCAAAGTCAAATATAGAGAGGAGGGGAGACAGAGAAATAACTTCCGTCTGATGATTCACTGCCCAAGTGACCACAACGGCCAGTGCTGTGCCGATCCGAAGCCGGGACGTTGGTGAGAAGAGAGTTTAGAACAGGCGGCATGAGCTGTAACGTGAGAGCCTTGGGGAGTTCGGTTTTCCACACACAGGCAGCCTAGCGGCAAGCCCACGACCCACATGGGGCCATTCGTAGAATAGAAACAAGCAGTCCTTTTCTCAGCTTGTTTTCTCCAGATCTCCCTGCTTGCCACTCCTCACTTCCCAGGGACTTTGTCCACTTTCTCTGACCAGAGCGCAAGTTTCTCAAGCATTCATCTGCTTGCACTGGCACATGCCTCCCCACAAATACCTGTAACCAGGGCTGGTCTAAGCTGGACTCAGAGCTTGGAGCTCCTTTTCAGCCTTGCATGTGATTGACAGGGACACAGATAGTTGAGTCATTACATACTGCCCCCTAGAACGCATGTTAGCGAAAAACGGGATCAGAGGCAGTGTTCCAAACAGTAGCCCTTTCCTCCGCGCTGTGCGCCTCTGCCTTCACACTGTGCGCCTGTCCCTCTGTGCTGTGCGCCCCTCCCTCTGCAACATTCTTATGGGGCTGTACCATGCACAAGCCTGCAGTCTGGAACTTGTGAGCTTGAGCGTGATGGTCTTTCCTGATCTGGATGCTGGTTGCAGTTTTGTAAATAAGAAACTCAACAGTTTAACAGGTAGTTTCCTTTTCATGTTATACTTCAGTGAGAAGGTATTTTGTTTTTAATGTCTACTAGTTTTGAGTATTAAAAGATAATAAAGCTAAAAGCTGCACAATGTAGGTTATGTTAAAATATATTTTAAGGTTAAAATTATAAAAAACATAGAGGGCTGCTGTTGCCTTACAGTGAGTTAGACCAGTGCTTACAAAACCGGCATCCCATTGCAGAGTGCTGCTACTAGTGCCAGCTGGCAGCTCACACGCATGCACCTGGAAAGTGGAAAATGGCTCAGCTCCTTGGCACCTGCCCACTCCTGTGAGAACAGGATGGAGGTCCTGACTCCGGGCTTTGGCCTGGGGCAACCCAAGCTGTTAGGGGCATTTAGGAGGTGGACCAGTAGGTGGAAGATGTCTCACTTTTCTTTCTTTCCTCTTTTTTTCTTTCTCTGTCACACTTTCAAATAAAGTATGGGAGTTTTGTGTGTTTGCTTTTGTTTTTTAGATTGGTTGATTTCTTTGAATGACGGAGAGGTTTGTTATACAGCCAGTTTCCAGATGGCTTCAGAGTTGGGCTGTACTGAAGCCAGGAGCCAGAAGCTTCATCCAGGTCTCCCTTCCTATTTTCAGTGCCCCAATACTTAAGGCATCCCTTGTTACCTTTCTCAAACCATTACCATGGAGCTGGATAGGAAGTATAGGGGCCAACACATTGACTCAACTGGCTAATCCTCCAACTCCAAGTGCAGCATTCCATGTGGACGCAGGTTTGTGTCCCACCTGCTCTACTTTTTATCCAGCTTCCTGCTTGTGGCCTAGGAAAGCAGTGGAGGACAACCTAGAGCCTTGGGACCCTGCACCCAAGGTGGGAGACCTGGAAGAGCTCCTGGCTCCTGGCTTTGGATCAGCTCAGCTCTGGCTGTTGTGGCCATTTGGGGTGTGAACCAGCGGATGGAAGATCTTGCTGTCTCTCCTTCTTTCTGTAAAATTTGCCTTTCCAACATAAATAAATAAATAAATGAATCTTAAAAAAAAAGATACAGCAGGTGGAACTGAAACCAGAGCCTGAATGGAATGTAGGCATTGCAAGTAGCAGCATTATCCTAGGCCCACACTAGGCCGATCATCTTTTAAAGAGTGCAAAAATGGGACAACAACGACAAAAGCATCAATTCTTAATCATCCAAGGATTTAATCTGATTCTGATTGTATTGTTACGTGGTTATATGAAGCATTGGACTTATTTTTGGTTAAATATATTTCAGCATAGCAGATGAATTATTATCTCTGAAAGGATGGCTGGAAAAGGTTTTCTTTTGTGAGGTTTAAGTGCCTTGTTAAAGAAAGGAGAAGAATTAAAATGTGTTTGAGGCTCATTCTTACCCTCAGAGGAGGAAGTGGAGATACTTCATTCTTTCTTCCTTTCTTGCCAAAAGAATGTTCCCTTCGTGTGGGATATAGAGACAGAATTTCAAGAGAAAAGCATGCCGCTTCGTTGATTATTGTTGTTCTTTAAAACAGTCAAGTCCATCATCTCCAGAACCAGCTAGTCTTCCAGCGGAAGATGTTAGTACAAACTCCAATGGTCCCAGAGCCGCCGAAGCTGTGCTAGACGATGGCAGAGAGGATCTCTTTGCAGGTAACGGTCATGCTTCTGAGTTTTAATAATGCGCAGTAATAGTGTTTATTTTGTTAGAAAATATTCTCTAAGGCAGAATTGAACTTCTTTGAAATTGTGTGTTAAGTACTAGGTGATAACTCTTCTTATAGCAAGCTGAAAGATGGAGGATTTCCAAAAGGAGCATTCCATGAGAAATACAACCCCGACTGAAGCAGAAGTGTGGTCCTTTCTGATTTTAACCACTTGGAACCAAGTCTTAAGATGAAAAAAAAATAGTGATATTAAAATTTTTGAGAAACAATAGTTGTTATATCTAAAATTACTTATAAGTTGTCACAAAGCAAAATTAAACTGTGGATTTTAAAGCTGTCTTTTATTTGAATATATTTCATTGATTGTCATTTACCACCTGGTTCAGTTTGATGACTTTAGGTACTTGAGGAAGTAACTTTTGCTGTAGGGGAGCAGTGCTATAATCGCTCTTAAAGTTGAACTCTCTCAAAAGGAATTATCTGCCTAAAGATTATGATGTTGGGCCCGACTGTGGCCTAGCCGTTAAGGTGCCTGCATGCAGCACTGGCCTGTTGGGAGTCCGTTCTTTGCTTCTGATTCTCCCCTCCTGCGCATGCAGGGCCTACTGGGCCGGAGGGATGGCTCAAGTAAAGGCATTTTTGCCACCCACATGGGTGTCCTGTGCCACTATCCAGACTGGCACTCTGCTAGAGGATACCATCTTCCTAAGCAGTGGCTTAGCCCTCTGTGCCACTGTCTACCCTGCCATTTGTTTTAAGCTAAAAGGTGACCAGGCGCCTTCTCCTTAATAAAAGCAAGTGTGAATCTAAAACAGACCTTGCTGTGGCCAAAGAATTGTGGCTGATGCAGCAGCCAAGAGTAAAAGATACATTTTATGGCTTGTACAGCTAACCAACAGTGGCAAAATGAAGACCATCCATTATTTGCCTGCCTAGCGAAATCAAAAAATAGCGTTTGACTGAGGCAGATAGGTCAATGTCAGTGTTTTTTTGAAGTGACATTAAAGAACGTTGAACATAGTCATCTGTTTCCTTTGTTAAACTACAAATCTTGCCTTTCCGTGCCTAGGCTCCTCTCTTCCACACAGCTGCATTGAGAGATGTGTTAGTGACCTCAGACATAACGTGCATGTTTTATGTGAATGGATGAATGCCACACTTGATTCTTTATTGCAGTGGTTGGTCCTTGGTCCTTCCTTGTGTAGAAAAGTATGATTCTTGAAATTCGTGCAGACACGTGTGTTACCAGGACAGTGAAAATCATTGTCTGATATTGAGAACATGCACTTGATTCTCCCGTAGAAGCAGATAGCATGTAGATATTACTTTAGTAAACTAGTGAGTTCAACTTTAAAACTGATGAGATTAGGTTATGTTTGTGTGTGCTGGTGTGCTTTCCAGTCGTGGATATCATAAACGGCTCCAGAACAGCTTCAACTGTTACATATGTTATAGTTAGTGTCAGCTTACTTAGAAAATATTCAGCATTTATTGTTACCTATGCAGTCCTTTTCCACTGTTTGGGTTTTTCTCCTTTTTAAACTTTTTTTTTAAATACTTACGCTATTTTAATTTGAAAGGCAGAGTCATATAGAGGGAAAGAATGAGAGAGGGTAGGAGATCGTCTATCTGCTGGTTCACCTCACAAATGACCACAATGGCCAGAGCTGGACAGGGCTGAAGCCAGGAAGCAGAAACTTCTGGGTGTCTCCTGTGGGTGCAGAGGCTCAAGGACTTGGGCCCTCCTCTGCGGCTTTCCTAGACCGTTAGCAGGGAGCTGGCTGAGAAGTGCAGCTGCCACGCACTGGCCCTTCCCTGTTGCTTAGTCTGCTCTGATGCCTCACTGAACACACATCAGAAAGCTGTCTCAGGGAGTAGATGATGGTGAACAGAGTTAGCCAGGACTGGCTTTTGCCAGTTACTAAGCTTTTACTTTGTGGCATTCAGCATGTAGTACCAAATAGAAAAGAGCAGTCCCTTGTTTAAAACATTGCTTGGTCCTGGATGAATAAAATGTTACTTATGCGACACTTACATAATCAATTTATATTTGTCCTAGGCATTTATCTCCAAGGAAAAGTTTATAGTTACTAGCTATGGGGCATCTTCCCAAACCCTTAGGTCTCATTTAAAACTTGAAAGAATGAGTATTACGGTGTCGCAGTTAAGCTGCTGCCTGGCGTGCTGTCTCATGTCAGAGTGCTGCTTTGCGTCCTGACGACTGTGCTTTCTGACTTTCTGATGAAGCGCCAGAAGGCTCCTGGCTGTGGCCTGGTCCAGGTCGTTTGGCAGGGAGCCAACAGGTGAAGATATCCTCTCTCTTTCTCTCTCTGTCTTCCACCCCCCACCTTTAAATAAATTCTAAAAACATAAATTTTGTAAATTTGTAGTATGTTAGTTTAATTGAGCTCAAAGAAGACCTGAAAAAATTAAAAAAAAACTAGTATTAATGTATTGATTGTAAATTTCTGTCCTATTTTCAGTTTGTTTCAATATCAACTATTTATGATTTTGAGTTCTTCAATAAATGAAGGAATTTGCACCAACAACACAGAACCTGATATTATTGAAATTAAATGTGATTAAAACGTTTAATTGATTTTATGCTGCCTGTCAGTCAAGTTGCTGTGTTTTCTCTGTTGGTCTTTGAGTCTGTTGCTCATAACTGCATCCTCAAGACTGTTGGAGGTTTGTGTGTGTGTTGCCTTCTGTTGGTGCTTGTCGTTCCGCTTCTTTGTAGATCGCAGATCATAATGCTTAGCTTTGCTATTCCACTCTTTTACTTTCTCATATTTCTTGTTGATTTGATTTCTTTAAGAATAGTGAAGTTCAGCCTGAAGTTGCCCATGAACCTGTAGGTTGTTGTATCTGGGTCTCTCACAGCCCATTTCAGCGTCTGTGGCTCGTTTTCCTTCCTCTGTGCCAGAGGTGGGGAGGTTTTGTTGTTATTTTCACTTTACTGTGAAGAGAGCTGTGCCAGGTGAGCCGCTCAGCATGAGCCAGCTGTTGGCAACAGCGGGTAGTACTTGAGGCGCCTTGTGCCAGTCGTGCTGTGCCTTTTGGAGACAGTAAAGTGAAGGTGGTGCTTGCTGACTGCCTTTGCAGGCTCCTAGGGATGTGCCATCTCAGAACCTGGCTTCCTCCTCAGGGCTGCCTGCCCTTTCCTGGTACTGTTCCTGCCAGCCAGCAGCACGCTGCCGCCCGTCGGAGGCACTGTCATGTTAACTTCCCTGACTGCCTTCTTCTCTGCTGTTACTCCATTCTTGTGGAAGTCTCTGTGTCTTTTCTGCCTGAATGCATCTTTTCAAATGAGTATTGTAATCTGTTCCTTAATTTTTCAAGCCCAAAGTATTATCTTCCATTTTAACTCAGATTTTAGTGTGTTCTGTGGTTTGTATAGTAAATAAATGTCTTGCAGCATTCTTTTTTATTCTCTGAAGTCTGTATTCTCATTTAACATTCCACATGTCTTGTTTTCTCAACTAGATTATAAGCTCCCTGAGGGCAGGTATGATATTTTACATTTCTTTGTGTTTCTCCCTTGCGCTTAGTACAGTGTTAAATAGCCTGTAGAAAATCTGGTTTATTGATTTGGCTTAAATATACTTGATTTTGTATTATTCAAGTGATTGAGCATTTTAAATTAAAACCTAAACACCTGTTTGCTTTGTGTCATATTTGTGTTTTCAACTAATATCCAGTAATCTTTGGCAACGACTTGCTTTAGATTACTAACTTCCTGACTTTTTCACAACTGGTTACAATCCTACTTGGAATAGTTCTGGCAGCCTTCCACTGTCAAATTTGTGTTTGGTAGATAAAAACGATTGTAATGTTAGCCTAAAAAATATTTGGAAGGTAAGTTACTGAAAGTGTAAGATATATTACAAATTCCAACACAGTTGGTGTGTGAAATTATCTTCATCTTTCCTTTTCTCTCAGAATAGATTCTTTCCATTTGTATAGATAATTAAACTTTTAAAAGAATTCTTAATAAAACCAACCAGAGTTTTGTTGGTCTAGAAGTTATGATAAACAACTAGAGGTACAATTCATAGTTTCGTTTTGTAATGATTACTTTATGTGCTGTCTTGCTTTATGTGAGTAGTATGAGGATATTTTCATGATTCGTCATTGTTCGGAACAGTCCAAAATGCTGCCAGTGTTCGTAGCTAACTTGTTGATTCTGTATCTAGAAGCCACAGAAGAAGTGTCTTTGGACAGCCCAGAGCGGGAACCTGTCCTGTCCTCAGAGCCTTCTCCTGCAGTCACTCCCGTCACGCCCACCGCACTCATTGCTCCGAGAATTGAATCCAAGAGCATATCTGCTCCTGTGATCTTCGACAGGTCCAGGGAGGAGGTAGGGGACAGTTGCATTCCGAATCCATGTGTAGCTGGTATCTGGTTACTTTCTTGTTTGTCGTTACTAATCAACACCTCTCAGACATTTTGGGTGAAGAGTGTTGGACTGAAAAAGTTAGGTTCTAGGACTATTTCTTAACACTTTGCCTTCTTTTTTTTTTTTAAGATTTATTTTTTAAATTTTTATTGGAAAGTCAGATATACAGAGAGGAGGAGAGACAGAGAAGAAGATCTTCCGTCCGATGATTCACTCCCCAAGTGACCTCAACGGCCAGTGCTGCGCCAATCCGAAGCCAGGAGCTAGAAGCTCTTCCAGGTCTCCCACATGGGTGCAGGGTCTCAAGGCTTTGGGCCGTCCTTGACTGCTTTCCCAGGCCACAAGTAGGACGCTGGATGGGAAGCGGGGCGGCCAGGATTGGAACTGGCGCCCATATGGAATCCTAGAGCATTCAAGGAGACGACTTTAGCTGCTAGGCCATGGCACCAGGCCCACCCTTTGCCTTCTTAAGCCAAGATGTTTGTCATTTGCGACCTCAGGATAACAGCAGCTTTCACATGCAGCTAATATTGGAGATGTCTTGTTTCTTGTGGCGTTAACTCCTGTTTCCTGATCTTTTAACTGACCTTTGTGCACTTATGCTTGTTAGTAACTAGAGAACTTGTCACGCCAAGGTTGCTTTCTAGTACAGTAACTTCTGCAAGAATTAAAAAAAAAAAAAAACTGCTTAAAATAATGACTTCTTGTTATTGAAGTGGAAAGGACTATAAAAATACTAATATCAAAAGTTACTATGGAGTTCTTTTAATCTAAATCCTAAGATTAAGTATTAGAGAAAATTTGCTAAGAATCATTCAGCACCCATAACATTTTTTTATAGATCTGAAGAGCTGCGAGAATACAAAATTTTCTATTACTTTACAAGAAGATCATTATTCTGTTGTCTTTATGTAACTTTTTTTTTTTTAATACTTGGAAAATATGAGTTTTTGCTATTTTTTTCACAACTAGATACTAATTTTTAAAATTATATTGTGAAAGTTATCGATAGGAGATAGTAAATCATAATTACTAGTGTTATGACAGTAATATAAATTGGAATCTTCCCTAAAATAAAAATAATTGCATTCTTCCAGATTGAAGAAGAAACAAATGGGGATATTTTTGATATAGAAATTGGTGTATCAGATCCAGAGAAAGTTGGTGAGTCCTATTTATTGTGCTTTGTACTTTTTAAAAATAGGTTTGTGTGCTGTTTTTCTCTGTGTAACATGTGGATTCTAATGACATGTAACTTCTCTGGTAGGTGACGGCATGAATGCTTACATGGCTTACAGAGTAACAACAAAGGTGAGCGTTTGTTCCCTTCCTGACTCTGATAGAGGCTGTGGGGACGTTTCAGCCGAAGTCAGCACTCCCTTTCTGGAGGGTACCACCACATCATCCTGTGGGAGTGCTCAGCAGGGGACTTAACCTAGACCGGAAGAGCCCCAAAGAGCTGCCGGGGACAGTAGTGTCAGGACCAAGGGAATGTGGTTAGGAAAAGATAGGAAATCTGGAGAACAGTGTGAAGCCAGGGGTTCACGTGTGTAAAGTCACTGGTCAGTAAGCTCTTTGCTTTCTGGGGTCTCTTGAGAAGTGGTGTGGACAGAACTGCTGGGCAGCGGTGTGGGAATGTGTCGTGAGCAGCCACACTGAGGGCCTGGGGGTTTTGTAGTTACAGGAGAGAGCCATTGGGTTCGCACAAGGCTGTGAGACAGTTGAGAGTTTATTTTAGGAAGATTGGGAGTGGAGGTCAGGATTTCTAGTTAAGATGCCACTGTGAGGTCAGAAGGCTTGTAGACCCTCTGCTCTGCAGAGTCCAGAGAAGCAGCCCTGCTGTGGGATGTCAGGCCTTATGCCAAGAAAGGACAATCAATGAATGTCAATCAAGAATGTAAAGAAAACACTTTCTATTTTCCTAAGTTTTTGTTTTTTAAAAAATCTGATTTAAAGTTTCTTACTGATTGGATATTTGCACATAACATTAGACGCTGCCGTTATATTTGCAGAGTAGACTGCTGGTATGTATGCAAGTTTTATGTTTACAGTTTCATCTAATGGTATCTTCTAAATCATAGCTTCTGCACAGAATCTGAAATACTTTTTCTTCGTTTGTAGACTTCTCTTTCCATGTTCAGTAAGAGTGAATTTTCAGTTAAAAGAAGATTCAGTGACTTTCTTGGTTTGCACAGCAAATTAGCAAGCAAATATTTGCATGTTGGTTACATTGTGCCACCAGCTCCGGAAAAGAGTATAGTAGGTAAGCATGAATTTAAAAATGAGTTTTTGTTACTCCTGTTTAACCATAATCCTTCACTGTTGACATCTCATAATGTCTAGAGTCACTGAACTTAAATATTCCATTCATAATAATCGTGTGCTGAAGAGTATGTAGTTAATAGGTTGATTTTTTTTGACATCTAAGGTTATAATACAACAAGGTTAAGTAATGGTGGAAAGTTTACCAAATCTAAAGCCTTTGGAAATCCTAAACTTTTAGCATCATTGGAATACCTTTTTAATGAATCACACTAAGAAGATACCAACTTTTTTTTTCTTTCTTTGATTTCGCTTTATTTGAAGCAGATCTGCAGGTTCACTCCTCAGATGCCCAGAGTCACGGCCAGGACAGGCAGACGTCAGGAGCTAGTTAATCGGGGTGGGTTGTCAGGAATCCCGGGATTTGTGCCAACGTCTGCTATTTTCCGGGCTGTGTGTTAGCAGGAAGCGATCCGAAGTGGAGCTTAAACTCAAAGCAGACACCCCAGTACGTGATGAAAAGGATCCCTTACTGCCTAATGTCCAAAAAGAAAATTTAGTCTTTCTCTGCTCTTATAAGAACTGCTTGAAATCACCTTAGTTTATTTTCTACATCAGTGTAATGTTTAAAACAAATAGGAAGCTGGATTGGAAATGAAGCATCTGGAAGTGGCACCTGTGTGGATGTTGGCATCACAGGCAGTAGCTTAATCTGTAACTGCATTTATTTGCAGTGCAGAATTAGAGGGAGAGAGAGAGCTTTGATCTACTGGTTCACTCCCCAAATGGTCTCAGTGGCCAAGACAGGTCCAGGCCAAAGCTGAGAACCAGACTCTGTCTGGTCTCCCCGGGACAGGTGCCAAGCCCCGCCTTCCCAGACATGGTAGGAGGGGGTAAGACCGAAGATTTTTTTTTTTCTCCTGGGAAACTGTATGTGTAATAATTGACATGCCGGCAGTATTTGGTGATTCAGTTTAGACAATTTTAGGTATCTAAAATGTCTTGATGGATTTTGTTGAATCAAGCATTAGTAGCTGTTATGTATTTATGCAATCCACTTATACAAACTTTATTGGGATATAATGCACTCACTTGAAGCATAACTTCAACAGTTTTTTTTCTCTTTAGAATTCAATATACATTACTACAATCAATATACATTGTTCTTGTTACTCTAAAAAGGGACACAGTGGGTTGGCGTATCAGGTACAGCTACAACCTGTGGTACCTGTGTGCCATGTTGCCCCTGGTTTGTATCTCAGCTGCTCCCTTGCTAAAGGTCTGGGAAAAGCAGCAGACAGTGTCTCAGTAACTTGGAGACCCCTGTTACCTATGTGGGAGACCCAGCTGGAACGCCTGGCTTTTGCCTGCGTCAGCTGTTGCCATTGCAGCCACCTGAGAATCGAACCTGCAGGCGCAGGGAAGTCAGGGCAGCAGGGGGCTGATAGTGTGCAACTCTTGGCTTCACGCCCAGACCCCACCTCCGGCCTTTAAGTTGGCCTGGGTGTGTGTTCTCTTATTTTTTTGTTTTGCTGTCCTTTTGTTTTTTTTTTTTATCTTTTCTCTTTTTTGTTTTTTTTCGTTTTGCAACTCTTCGCGAGTCAAACGTGCCTTGTTTTTTTTTTTCTTCAAGCAAAACGGAGGGGGTAGTAGGGGGCCTCACAGTGCCCTTGGCCCTCACCCCTGGTTGTCCTCTAGTTCACACATCCCTTCCAGCCGCAGGCCATCACTAACTTTTTTCTCCCTGGATCTGTCTGTTCTGGACAGCTAATGAGTAAGGATCATGCGTGGTCCTTTGAGGCTAGTTTCTTAGCAGCAGGTTTTCAAGTTACTTCTTGCTGTAGCTTGTGTCAATACTTCATTTCACAGAATACATTCTGAAAAGAAATGTGAGGATGATGAAAATGTTCATTGAAGTTAAATTTGCTAATTTGGAATTCAGTTATCCATATTGAGCTGTAAACAGAATATATCAGGAATGTAAAATGTAAGCAACAACAAATAAGCTTTTACAGAAGCAAGGAGTACATTCCAAACACACTTTGAGTTTCTGCCTCATCTGTACTCTCATGTTTTAAGTATGTACCAGGTTGACATGCTAACATATCATGAGATTTAATTGCTCAAAAGGTTCTGTTTTAGTTGGATATCAGCTCAAAATTTAGGAGGTTTTTGGTTTGTTTGTTTTTGCCAATTTCAAAATGTATTTTGAATTACGAAGAAATGTTCTTCAAGGCTATTTACATATGTTAGGTACGTAAGATGTCATCCAATTTCTTCAAAGGTATGACCAAGGTCAAAGTGGGTAAAGAAGATTCATCATCCACCGAGTTTGTTGAGAAACGGAGAGCAGCTCTGGAAAGGTAATGCTGGCTGCCAGACTTCACTGCGCGCCAATAGTTGCTTTTAACTTTTATTTTCTTCTGGCCTAAAATCAGTAGTTGTGTTGGGTAGAAAAGGTTTGGGGAAATTATGTGTATCTCAATGGCACATGTTTTTTTTAACACTCAGACAGCTTATTTCTTGTCTTAGCACTGAATTGTTTGTATTTTAAGGAAGTGTCAACAGTAAAGTCAGCTTTGGACAAGTGCAGTAACAAAGCCTATAGAATTTGCAGCTGAAAAGAAATCTCCCACTAGAAGCAATTGAACAGGTTGTGACTGTAGGACTGAGACGTTGCCCAGTCAAGGACGTAAGTTATGTCAAGACCATTGTAGGGTAGGCGTTAGATTGGGTCTTGTTGCATGAGCAGTCAGCCACGGGATATTTTGAAGGATAAAAATAGACACTACTCTGCCTTGGCTTCACTTAGTCCTTCCTGGCTGAGCAACTTGCACAGAGCTTTCAAATCTTGGTTTTCTCTGAGTAAATCTGAAGTATTTCAAGTGACATGCTTGCTGAGAAACTTGATGAAGATTGATTGTACCAAGGACACGTCATCTGATTCCGCCTTAGCTTCTGCCCGCACTGCATCACCGAGTGCTTCCTATAGAGTCTTACAGTGCGAAAGAGAGTTAAGGGACTATGTTGGCGCTTGATCTACTGTGTATGTGTGAATAATCTTGTTTTTACTAAAAAATGTCACTTGTGAAATGCTAGCTTAGTGGAATTTTCAGTACTAAAAAACTAATATGAAGGAGAAGTTCATTTTCAATTAGAAAAAAAATGACTAAAAATGTTGACATAAAGGTTTAGAAAGAGAAGAGCTACAATAAATTATTTAGTTTTTCTGTAATTCCTTTTCTCCAATTTTGGCTAGTTTTAGTTTCTGTGCATATTGTTTTTTTTTTTAAGATTTATTTTATTTTTATTGGAAAGGCAGATATACAGAGAGGAACAGAGGCAGAGAAAGATCTTCTGCCTGATGATTCACTCCCCAAGTGACCGAAACAACCGGTGCTGCACCGATCTAAAACCAGGAGCCAGGAGCCTCCTCCAGGTCTCCCACGTGAGTGCAGGGTCCCAAGGCTTTGGGCCGTCCTCCACTGCCCTCCCAGGTCACAAGCAGGGAGCTGGATGGGAAGTGGAGCTGCCAGGATTAGAACCGGTGCCCATATAGGATCCCAGCTCGCTCAAGGCGAGGACTTCAGCCGCTAGGCAACACCGCACCAGGCCCCCGTGCATATTTTTAATATAATCTTAAAAGTGTGTATTTCTTAGTTTAAAGCTGTGTGTCCCTTACCCTTCCATACAGCCAACGTTTCTAAAGTTCTTTTTCTATGGCGTTCGTATCTATTTGAGTATCAGGACAGGCCTGTCTGTAGGTCCCAAACCCGGCTGGATCTGTGGCTCGGGGAAGTGGCCGCCTATGAATTTACTGATGCTGGGATTCTCATTTATGTGTTCATTTACATGTTTGTTCAGCTTAGAGATTCCAAATGCTGATCCTTTTTTATGACTTTGTAATTCATTCATAATTTTTTTTAGATTTATTTTTATGGGAAAGTCAAATATACAGAGAGAAGAGACAGAGAGGAAGATCTTCTGTCCACTGATTCATTCCCCAGGTGGGCACAAAGCCGGAGCTGCGCCGATCTGAAGCCAGGAGCCTCTTCCAGATTTCCATGTGAGCACAGGTCTCCAGATTTGGGGCCATCCTCAACTGCTTTACCGCAGGGCTGCCAGGACACAAACCCACACCCATATGGGATCCCGGTGCATGCAAAGCAAGGGCTTTAGGTGCTAGGCTACGGCACTGGGCCCCCAAATGCTGAACTTAAATGAAATGCTAAATATCTGCTATAAAAACTAGGAAGAGAAAGGAAGTCATCCAGTGCTCTGGTGCCCCATGCTCCATTCGGTGTGAGGTCAGCCGCACTGCTTCCAGGGGAGAAGCCAAGAGGGCTTGTGGTTGTCTTAGCACTTGACGTCTTCTGCTGAGATAATACTGATATGTCTTATACGCACGTGTGCACTCTGCAGGTATAAACCAGTATAAACCAGTATAAACCAGGAAACGTAGAGGACCATAATGACAGTGTACGAGACTGAAAATCCCAGGCCCGGCGCGGTAGCATAGTGGCTGAAGTCATTGCCTTGTACCAACCAGGATCCCATGAGGGCTTAGGTTTGAGTCCCAGCAGCCCTACTTCCCATCCAGCTCCCTGCTTGTGGCCTGGGAAAGCAGTTGAGGACGGCCAAAAGCCTTGGCACCCTGCACCCGCGTGGGAGATCCGGAAGAGGCTCCTGGTTCCTGGCTCTGGATTAGTGCAGCTCTGGCCATTGCGGCTGCTTGGGGAGTGAATCATTGGATGGAAGATCTTTCTCTCTGTCTCCTCCTCTTTATGTCTGACTTTCCAATAAAAATACATAAGTTTTTTAAAAAAAGATTTAGAATCTCTTTGAAGTTGAAACCTGCAGTGCGTGTGCATTGAGTTGTGTAACAGTGAACAGGCTACTTAAATGACTCTTATCTCTGAAGTGTGTCACAATCCTGATTGTGTCAGGATTGGGCTTGTGACAGACATATAAAAATCCAGATGATGGGCCTAAATATTTAAGCTAGATTTCACATTAAGGAGTTTGGAGGGCCTGGGATGATAGCATAGTGGTTAAAGTCCTCACCTTGAATGCACCAGGATCCCATATGGGCACTGGTTCTAATCCCGGTGGCCCCGCTTCCCATCCAGCTCCCTGCTTGTGGCCTGGGAAGGCGGTCGAGGACGGCCCAATGCCTTGGGATCCTGCGCCTACATGGGAGACATGGAAGAGCTTCTGGCTCCTGGCTTCGAATCTGCTCAGCTTCAGTGGTTGTGGTCACTTGGGGAGTGAACCATCGGACGGAAGATCTTCCTCTCTGTCTCTGTTTCTCTCTGTATATCTGCCTTTCCAATAAAAATAAATCTTTAAAAACAAAAACAAAAAAGAAGTTTGGAGGCAAGGAGCAGTTCTAGGTGATTTAATTTGTCCAACAAGCTTTTTGCCTTACATTAAGTCTAGTGAATGCTAGTGAGTCCATAGGGCCCTTCTTTTCTACAGTAGCAACCTAATTGGCCTCCCTGTCTTCATGTTTAACACCTTTCTCTCTCTGTGTCTCTGTCTCTCTCTCTCTCTGATAGATTTTACAGAGAGAAAGATCTTCCATTGGCTGGTTTACTCCCCGAAAGGCCTCAATGACCAGAGCTGATCACATCGAAAGCTTTAGAGCCAAGAGCTTCCTCCAGGTCTCCCAAGCAGGTGCAGGGTCCCAAAGACCTGGGCCTTCCTCCACTGCTTTCAGGCTGTTAACAGGGAGCTGGATCAAAAGTGCAACAAACACAAACACAAACACTGGCGCCTGTATGGGATGCCAGTGCTACAGCAGATTAACCTACACTGCCACACCAGCCCTCTCACTGTCTCTATTCCAGTCCCCACTCTGCTGCCCCTCCCATGCTGGTCCCATCCCTCTCGGTGCCAGCCCTCGCTCTTTCCACACTGCTTCCCCTCGTTCTGGATGCCGGCCCTCTCGCTCTCTTTCTGCGGTGCCCTCTCTCTCTCTGTGCCGACCCTCTCCCTTTCTACTTGGCGCTTCCTCACTCTGAGTATCAGTTATCCTTGTAGGACAACAATCCAGTTGTTCTTTCTGCTCAGTTCACTCAGTAGAAGTCAAGTCCTTATCATGGACGGTGCTCTGCGTTTGCATCATTCTTAAATGTTGACTCTCATTTTCCAGACTGCTTCTGCTGCTCTGAGGCCACCGTGACCTGCTTCTCACACTCTCTGGCATTTTCCAGCCTTAAAATCTTTCCCCTGCCTCATCCTCTGTCTAGAATACCTGTCCCCACATACCTGCGTGGCTGGCTCCCCGTTTGTTCCAAGTTAACTTTGTGTGTCACCTTAACACTACAGCCTGTTCTAAGCACTGGTGCCATTCTGCCTTACAGTATTTAAATTGCCACCAACTAGGTGTCACTTGTGATACCAGCATCCCGTATGGGTACTGGTTCAAGACTAGGCTGCTGTATTTCCACTCCAGCTCCCTGCTCATGTGCATAGAAAAGCAACGGAAGAGGCCCTCACTCTTTGAGCCCATGTGTCCACTTGGGATACCTGGAAGAAGCTCCAGGCTCCAGCTCTGGCCTGGCACAGCCGTAACCATTGACGCCATTTGCCAAGTGAAGCAGCAGATGGAAGAACGGTCTCTCTTTCCCTGTGCTTCTCTAACTTTGCCTTTCAAGTAAATTAAATTTAAATCTTCACTTGCTATACATGATTGACCCAAGCTGTGCCAGCGAAGGGAATCTTGGTCTGTTTTGCTCACTCATGTATTCCAGTTCACAGTCCCTGACAGGTGGACAGTGCTCGGTGATGATTGCTGGATGCTGCTCGGTACCCAGAGTCCACTTTTGCATCCGTTCATTATCAGCACTTACAGCTGAGTTCTAAGCCGACACTGTTTCCGTGTTTGTTGCTGTCGGGTCTAGATGCTGGAAAGCCCTCTGTGATTCTTTTGTCATCACAAGCCTTTGCTTGGAGCAAATCTGAAAAACAGCTCTGAGCGTGTCTTGCAGGGTCTAGTCACTGCGTTTGTGTGTTCCCTCAGTGGGTCTTTGCTTGCACCTCTTTCCACATGTTCTTTTATACAATCTTATTATTTTTTCTATAATTTTTTTACCCGTAAACTTCTGATCTTAATTTTTCTCTCATATGCATATGTATATTTAGATATTTTGATATTCTGACATAGTAATATGCTGTGCATTAATATAATCTTTGTTTTTAAATCATTTTGTAATTGCTAGTTTAATTTTAACAAGTGAACTTTAATAAGTTTATAGAAAAGTTGAATTAAAAGAAACATTGAAGGGCTATGCTGTGGCTTTGTGTGTTAAGCCACCACCTGTAATGGCAGCATTTCCTGTGGGCAGCAGTTCCACTTCCACGCCAGGCTGCTCCACTTCTGTTCTGGCTTCCTGCTAATGTCCCTGAGAAGATCTGGGCCCCTGCACTGGTGTGGGAAGCCAGGCCCCGCCTGGGCTGCTGTGGCCATTTGGGGAGTGAACCAGCAGATGGAAGATCTCTTTATTTTACTTTGTCATGGCAATTCTGCCTTTCAGATAAATAAATTATGTACACCCTTTTTAAAAATTTAAAAAAACAAAAAGTTGATTTCACCGGAAAAATGATCATGAAATTCATGTGTTGTTGCTCATAAGATGTGTTTTCCGGGAATTGTTTGAAGACTGCTTCCATGTGTGCTTTTTTGCTTGCATGTGTGTGTATACAGGCACTTTATCTTATCTTTGCATATTTGATTAGGGCACAAAGGGTCAGGGCTACAGGAAAGTAGTAAGACCGTTGTTTGCCCATTCTTTCTATCTCTCTCTTTATGTCTCTCTCTTTTTTTGTATCTGGGGTAAGGGAAGAGGTAAAGGGAGAAGGTCCACCCAGCCTCCCACCCATCCCAGGGTCCCTGATGTGGGGCATGCTCCAAGGGTCCTGCTTGAGTAATTTTGATAGTCCTACAGTTCTGAATTGCCGCCAGTCTTGCCATTCCAAGCACGATGAAATCTCTCCAGAATCCACTGGCTGACATAGTCCACTTTAGAGTCTCCATTTGCCCAGATTTTCACTGCCAGCGCTTGGCTGGAGTAGTTGATTGGTTTGTTCTGTTCTCCGTCCTCTGTTGTGGTACCAGGTGTCCTCTGCAGGTTCCTATGGTCTGCCATATCCTCCCTGTGCATCTGGATATGCTGTCCACTGCTCCATCTGAGCCTCTGAGGGGGCTCGGCTTTGACACATGCACTCCGTGGTCAGGCCATGGAACCTGCACTTCTCTTCATGGTTGGGGTTCTGAGTCCAGCAGTTTGATTGGGGAGGAATCCCTTCATCTGAAGTGATCATCTCTTCATCTGAAATGATCCCAGACCTGATTCTTGGGTGTGCGTGCCAGGACAGGGTCCAGCACAGTCTGTCACCCCAATCAGCTTGTGCACATGCTGGTGGCTGCAATTGCTGGGTCAGTTCTGTTTCCAGCCCTGTCTTCCACGTGAACCAATGGGTGTAGCTATTCCTAAAATAGCATTTGTCAAAACTGATTAATCAGAATCTTAATATGCTGTAGACTGATAGAAGAGGCCTATAGTAAACTGAATTTCATAAACAAAGGGTTCAGTCATATTCAAGCAAGCTTGTTTCTTGTGGAACTACATTAGCTCCCTTGAGTATGAATCAGGTTTTCTTTTTTTAATATACTGTTAGATGAATATTGTATATAAAGCACTTTGAAAGTCTGTTTTATGATTTTTAAACTGTAGTGTGTATTTTTGTTTTTAATTTGTTGGAATACATTTTAACATAAACTAATAACTAGTTTTACTCTGAAATAGGTATCTTCAGAGAACAGTGAAACACCCAACATTGCTGCAGGATCCTGATTTAAGACAATTCTTGGAAAGTTCAGAGGTATTATTTTCAATTTAATTTTTGTATGTAAATGTTTTTATTATTTGTGTTTATCATTGCAATACTTTATATGAGAATGATTATTCAGTGAATCGTTGCATTAATACATGGAATTTAATACGGATTTTAAGATGTGTTTTTGCCTTTTATTTTTATTCCTTCACTAAATTATTAGCAGATTGCCTTTTTCATGTTGGTATTTGCAGAATAATCTATTTGTTCCTAAATCTTTAGTATCTGATGAGATGTGTGGTTTATTGTTTACTTTTGAACACCGTTTACTTGTGGCTTGGACATCGTAGTTGAATAAGTTTAGTCAGACTTCCTTTCCGAGAGCGTGAGTGTGGGGAGGATATTTGGAAGAGTAGTTAAGATACCACTTAACATGCTGGCGTTGTGGCACAGTAGGTTAGGCGGCCAACAGCAGCATCCATCTGTCAGCATTCCATTTAGACATTGGTTCAAATCCCAGCTGCTCCATTTCCAGTATAGCTGGCTGCTGTGGGAAGCCAGTGGAAGCTGATCCATGCACATGAGCCCCTGTACCCATATGGGAGACCCAGATTGAACTCCTGAAGCCTGGATTCAGCCATTTGAGTGAACCAGGGGTGGAAGGTCTTTTTCTGTCTCCCTCCTCCTGGCCCCCCTGCTTTCTCTAGCTCTCTGTTAAATAAGGAGATAAACCTTGGTGGGAGCAGGTTGGGGTTAAGATGACCACACGTGGTTGCCTCCCATATCAAGACTGTGAATTTAACTCTTGCCTTCCTTCCGCCTCCGTCTCCTGCCAAGCACACCTGGGAGCAGCAGGTGTGTTCTCAAGTGTTGGGTACCTGCCTAGCACACAGGAGGCCTGGAGTGAGCTCTGGGTCCCTGGCTTTGGCTTCGCCCATCTCGGCTGCTATAGAAACCCAGGTGTAAATCTGCCGGCTCTGGCTTCTCTGCCCTCCCTCTGCCCCCTCCACTTCCGGTGTTATCATCTCCTCTCCCTCCCCCTTCCCATCTGTCCTTCTCTCTCTCTCTTTCCCTCTGTCCCTGACCCCTCTCCTCCTCTCCCTTTCTCCTTCTGTCCCCACCTCTCTCTCTCTCTTTCTCCCTCTCTCCCTCTCTCTCTCCCTTTATCTCTCCCTCCCCCCTCCCCCCCTCTCTCCCTCTCTCTCTCTCCCCATCCCCTTCCTCTCCCTAACACATCAGCCAAAGTACTGTAGACCACACTCCGTGCAGTGTTCCAGCATGCTCATGACAGTTATGGCTTGGGCTCTTGCCGGTAACAGTGCCGTGAATAACTATGCCTGTGCTTACCATTTTGAGACTTCTAAACTGTGCTTCTTAGCTGCTTTTTCATAATGTCTGGGCCTAGTACAATTATTTGGGGAGAGAATGTATCCCAGTCAACCTTAATGATACATAGTAATTCCTGGATTTCAGCAGTCTGACTTATTTTTTTTTTTTAAGATTTATTTTATTTTCATTACAAAGTCAGATATACAGAGAGGAGGAGAGACAGAGAGGAAGATCTTCCATCCGATGATTCACTCCCCAAGCAGCTGCAACGGCCGGTGCTGCACCAATCCAAAACTAGGAGCCAGGAACCTCCTCCAGGTCTCCCACACGGGTGCAGGGTTCCAAGGCTTTGGGCTGTCCTCGACTGCTTTCCCAGGCCACAAGCAGGGAGCTGGATGGGAAGTGGAGCCGCCCAGATTAGAATCAGTGCCCCTATGGGATCCTGGCATGCTAAAGGTGAGGACCTTAGCTGCTAGGCAATGGCGCCGGACCCAATCTAACTTATTTTTACCACCATCACTCCTAGCCCCAGTTACTTGAAAAGCTGTATCCTTGCTGTTGTGTCTTTCTCACCATAGTTGGATTCAGTTAGCAAGTGCGGAGATGGCACTGTGGCATAGCTGTTTAAGCAGTTGTCTGCAAGGCCAGCGTCCCATATGGGTACTGATTCAAGTCCTGCCTGTTGTGCTTCTGATCCAGCTCCCCATTCGTGTGCTGGGAAGGGCAGAGAGTGGCCCCAGTGCTTGGCACCCGCACCCACATGGGGTCCCCAAAGAAGCTCCTGGCTCCTGAATTTTTAGGCAGTTCAAGTTCTGGCAGTTGTGGCCATTTGGGGAGTGAACCTGAGAATGAAAGCATGCAGTCTCTACCTGTTTTTTTTCTCTGATCTTTCTCACATAAAACTACATTTCAAATGAATTTATATGTGTATATATGTACATATTCATATATATATTTACATGTATGTTACACACATATCCAATATATTTATATCTGTATAAATTTATATACATATGCTCTATAAAGCATATATTACATATATAAATATGTGGAATATATGTATGTTTATATATTTATATTTGCATATAAGTGTATATTTGTTACTGTTTTAGAATCAAGAGGTCAGGGAAGGGCAGTGGAATAGATGGCAGCCATAAGGTAGCATTTGGGCTCACAGAGCTTCAAAAACCAGTGGATGGGAGGAAGTGCATTTAAGAAAAGTTTTAATTATTATTGCTTAAAATCTTCGAAAAGCTTAACAAGATGAACACGTCCCACGTAGGAGTGGTTGGCTTCAGAGCTTGCCTCTGGCTCCAGACGGCGGCTTCTAGACCTGGAGAGGCAGCCCTGCGCCCGCCCGTAACTGGGCCGAATCCAGGGGAGGGCTGCACGGAGTTCTCCATCCTGGCTTCGTCCCTCCAGTCCTGGCTGTGGCCGCTGTCTGCAGAGTGACCAGCATCCAGGAATCCACTCGCTCACTTGCTCTCTGCTTCTAAAATGAGATACAAATTTTAAAACTGTATTAGAGTGTCAGAATTTCTTAAAAACTCAAAGTCACATAGTTGTTAACTGGGTATAAGATTTTTCTTGGGACTTTCTTTCCTTATAAATGGTTTATTTCTGCTACCAAACAGGTGGCCACTGTTAGAGTGCTAGGCAATTTCTTAATATACTGTGACAAATGGCGTTTGTTCCATCTAAATGTAAACGTGCAGAAGAGCAGCAAATGGAAAGTCTATTTTTTAAGTTTTCCTTTGAGAATGTACAAGTAGTGTATGTGAGAAATTACATCTCACTGTTGAAATGTATGAGAGTGAAGAAAATAAAGCTTCCCCTTTTTTTTCTTTTTTTCTTTTATTTTGGGGGAAGTGGGAGTCTCTTTTGTGCCCAGTTAAACCTCCAGGCTTTTAACCGGTTTGTTTGCCCTTATTTGTCATTCAATTCCAGCTGCCGCGAGCAGTTAATACCCAGGCTCTGAGTGGGGCAGGAATATTGAGGATGGTGACCAAGGCTGCCGACGCTGTCAACAAGATGACCATCAAGATGAATGAATCGGATGCAGTAAGGGCTGATTTCTCGACTTGAATAATGAGATGAATTAATGAGCCCAACAATTGCATTTTAAAGCTGTACAAGTAGAAAATAGGATATTAATTTGCTTATTGAGTGTGTAGTTCTCAGGCACATCAGTTGACCACTGTGGTTATACATGGTTACTTTGTTGCTTTAAAATAAAGAGTATAGCTCTCTGTTGGTGACCTAATTTACAATGGTTTGTTCTTCCTAAATTAGCTCCATTTTTCTTTTTCTTTCTTTTTTTTTTTTTCTCTCTCTCTCTCTCTTAGTGGTTTGAAGAAAAGCAGCAGCAGTTTGAGAATCTGGATCAGCAACTTAGGAAACTTCACGCCAGTGTCGAAGCCTTGGTCTGCCACAGGAAAGGTTGTGTGCCACACTCTTCCAGGAATCGGCTCCATTAAAGCTCATTATTTTGTTTAAAGTTTACTGGACAGCTTATTTTGAAGTTGTTGCAGAAGAGAAAGAGCAGTAGTAGTAGCATAGTTAAGAGAATATTTTCATTGTTTAAAGTTTTGTTTGATTTTGATCTGACATCTGCTTCAGAAGTGGAAAGCCCTAAGCTAATACGATTTTTGAATTTTGAATTAATCTGTTGTTGCCTGGCTGCTCTGGATGAAGATGTGTCTTTGTAAGTAACTATGATCTTTTAAAAAGCAGTGGATTCGAAAGGTGATACTTAAATATTCTCTTAAATATAATTGTCTTGTAATGCTATTTCTGGGAAAGCCATTTAAGGTACTTTCTTTGTTTTCAAACCATAGAGGTTCGAAATTATAGTGTTGGTAAAAATTCATCCAAAAAAGATGAATGCTTTATTTCTGAAGAAGCAAAAACATTTAGTATCAGTTTTCCAAAATATTTAACAAGTTAGTGTATGACATACTGGCAGTAAGTTTCATTAAGGTTGTTACAGAAGCCTGCTAATGCGTTTACCTGAAAGTGGTTGGGAGCAGCTTGTGCCACTAGTATCCTGCATGTCTTAGGGAGGGACTCAACTCTGGATTTTTTGTGGAGCTTTATATATTATCTGAGAACAACAGAGCAGATTCTGGGCTGTGTGCAGCATCAGCCTCTGACCAGCTGTTTTCTCTGTGAAATATCTAAAACAGTCATGCGCAAAATCTGAGGAATTCTGCTGTCTTACTAAGCCTTGTTGCAGAACAGAAAAAATCAGGCTGAGATCCGTGTACTTTGCTGCTCTTTGGCTAACAGTATTTTCATTAGCAGTCCCACTGCTTTCCCTGCCAAACGTTTAAGGCCCAAGAACATAGTGTCTAAATCTGCTCTGAGTGTCCAGAGCGTGTCTCATATGAAAAGTGTGTTGTCCTTTTAAGAAATGGATATGGGCACCGGTTCTAATCCCGGCAGCCCCGCTTCCCATCCAGCTCCCTGCCTGTGGCCCGGGAAAGCAGTCGAGGATGGCCCAAAGCTTTGGGACCCTGCACCCGCCCAGGAGAGGCTCCTGGCTTCAGATTGGCTCAGCTCCAGCCGTTGCAGCCACCTGGGGAGTGAATCATCGGACGGAAGATCTTCCTCTCTGTCTCTCTTCTCTGTATATCCACCTTTCCAATAAAAAAATAAAATAAAATAAATCTTAAAAAAAAAAAAAAGAAATGGGTAGAGAAAGGAGGAGTCTCTTTGGCGGAGAGAAAGGCCTAGAATATTACGTTAGTCCTCTAGCTATGGTTCATCCCCTGAGAATACAGACAGTGGTTCTTCTAGTGTCCAGTAGAACTAGTTGCATTTATGCCCCAGGCATTTTAGTCATTAATTGTCTCATATTATTGTGAATAGATAACATTTTTAGAGAAAGTTGAAAAATGAGTGGGGCATTTTATAATTTGGTTAGTGAATACTAAAAGTGAATGCTTTGTTATTTCAGAACTTTCAGCCAACACAGCTGCATTTGCTAAAAGTGCTGCCATGTTGGGTAATTCTGAGGACCACACCGCTTTGTCGAGGGCCTTGTCTCAGCTGGCCGAGGTGGAGGAGAAGATCGACCAGTTACACCAGGAGCAGGCGTGTGCCGACTTCTACATGTTGTCAGAACTGCTCAGTGACTACATCCGCCTGGTTGCTGCAGTGAAGGCAAGCCCCCTTTGCATTCTTCTCACTGGAGTGCTTGGCTTTCAGCAGGCTGCTTTCCAATTAGGCATCTATTTAAATACATAGAAGTGTGTAAGTCCTATCCTAATGCATATCAAATAGCTTCAAGACAAGCATTTTCTTGTCTTCACCTTTTCTTCCACTGTGACATTCATTGCTATTACATACAGAATTCATGTTTTGATCTTGAAATCTGAGGAAAACTAAGAGAGAGAGCAGTAAGAATTTAGTGGATTTCCTTACACAGATGTTCAATAACCTGAGAACATTTGTTGGCTTATTCTGGCCCTATCACAAACTACCTCTGGATTCTTTGTGTAAGTAGAGCTGACTGGGAAGCAGCAGCGATGTTGCCAGGGGTGTGTGTTTTGGTGCCTGAGTGTGTCTGGGTTGTGTTCAGACCTGTGTGTGCTCAGTGTGCAGTCGCTGGCAGAGACACAGGTCAGGAAGTTGCCATCTCAGGGTAGTTCTAACTGCTGAGTGATTGGGAGGGTAATCCAAATGAAAACTAGAATCTACGAATGCCTCCAAAATTCACACAGCTAAACTGATTTGAGTGTTACTCAGAGAAGGGAGGACTGTTTGCTCTTTACATCGAATCCAAACACTGCAACACTAATAAGTGTTTGTTCCTTGCTTTCCTGTGCAGTTTCTTTCAGCCAGTGTCTGTGATCAGTAGTTTTTATCTGCACTGAAAATTTTGATACATTGCATGTCTAATGACGATTCTGTCCTCGGGAGAACAGAGAGAGTGTTAAACACTTCCTAAAGGTGTCTCCTTAGATCCGATGAAATCAGATGCACGTTTTCCTCTCTTTACTGACACTTTCTCTTCCTCTGGTGATTACTGTTTTTTGTGTTTTGGTTTTTTCCCAGTTAGACATGTTAATACAGGTAGCAGTCATCGTCGTATGCTTTCTTACACATCGGCAATTTGTGATCTCCAGAATCAGTTTACATTGGAAGATCCCTGCTCTTTCCCCACTGCTCTCAGATGGCTTGCTAGCAGGAGAAGGTTGCTGAACAACACTGCAAGGTGGCTGAAGGCATTGTGGAAGAACCCCGGAACTGGCTCCGCCTGCCTGACCCACAGAGAGCCAGTCACTGACATCGGGGTGATGGAAGAACCTAGGGGTTTGTTGCAGAGCCAGGAGCTGGGCAGCTATCATTAGTTCCTAGGCTCCCCAAGGAGTTAGGGGTAAGGGTCCTTGTAGGTTGAACTTGAGACTGAGAGATGTGTCAGCATGTGTCCAAATTCTTAGTTGGTGAGTGGGACTCATGACTGCCTTTGGTCAATTAGGCCCTGCTCTTTATGTTGACCACGTGGGCTCCAGTAGGTCTGGGGTTTACAGGCAACATTTCGCCCAGATCACTGCAGGACAACCTGGCTGTCAAGAATCTTGTCTATTAAAGAAGCAAATGATTCCCTGAGCCCAGTAATTAGAACCTTGTAAGGTCTCTGTCTTTTTCTGTTCCATTGCCTCTTCTCTTACTCCACCTTTCAAGTAAAATAAATCTTTGAAAGAAGAAAAAGGATAGCCGAGTAAAAGGATGGGCTCGTGTTGGGCTCGTGCCTGTTGAGAAGTGCTTCCCTGGGACAGAGACCAGGAAGGGATGGCCTGCCTTATCCTTTGAAGAGTTTCCCTCGTACTGTGTAAACCATTTCCTGTACCTAATGTTCTATGAAATCACAATTCTATTCATGTTCCCCAGAATATTTTCCCCAGAGTAGTGGTACAAAAAGATGTACCACCGAGTTTAAGAGATGTTAGATACAGCCTTCTTGTTTTGGAAATTCAGAGGTCATTCTAAAAGCTCAGGACTGCTGCGGGGTGAGGAAGAAGTGAAGCCTGCAGTGGTGGAGAGTCTCCTGATTCACAGAAACAGATACTTTCCCAGTCAGTGTCAGTTTATATGTATTGTTGAAGCCACTTTGGGAAGTAGTGAATTGATGATTGTTAAGTACAAGAGCCGGTGAGGTCTGGGCTTGTTATACCTTGCCGTGCAGGAGGCTCTTTGGGTTGGTTTTCTGCTGAGACCCAGAGGGTCAGCTGCCAGAGGAGCTGTGGAGTTGCGGAGAGAATGATAGGCTGGGCTTGTTGTGGGGTTTAAGTTGTCTTTGGTTCTTTGTTTTAAACAAATTCACTTGTAGTTAAAAAGGTCATACCCTTATGTGGAAAGTTCAGACAGCCTCCAAGTGCAAATTTTGCTTCTGTAGAAAGAAGTGCTTTGTCTCTCTGGCCTCAGTCATAGACAACTGCTAGATGAGCTCAGTGTCTTGACATGCTTGGGGAAGCACTAATGGGCTCAGGCCGCCATTGTTACAGACCTCTGCGTGGGTCTCTTCTTGTCGCTCTCAGAAGCTTGTGGATTTAGTGGTTTGTTCTGCTTGTTTCTTTTCTCTGTTTCTTCATTTACATTTCCAGACAAGATAACATGGTCGTACGTACTTGCATTGCCTTTTCTTTCTTTCCTTTTCCCTTTTTCTCTTCTTCCTCTTTTCTTTCTCCCTCTCCCTTCCCCTCCCTTCCTTCCATCCTTTCATCCATCCATCCTTCCTTCTTGTCATTTTATTTCTCTCTGTTTCTCTCCTCCTTCCGTCCTTATTTGTTTCCATTTTTACTTGAAGTGCAGAATTTCTTTGATGGCCAGCTTTGGGCTGACCCCAGGCTACGGGGCAGGAGCTTCTTCTGGATCCTCCCCTGAGTTCAGGGACCCAGGGATTTGGGCCATCCCCCACTGTTGGCCGCTGCTTGTTTCCCAGGTCATTAACAGGGAGCCCGGCTGGAAGTGAAGTGACCAGGGCTTGAACCCGCACCTGTATGGGGCACCGGCATCGCAGGTGGAAGCTTAACTTGCTGTGCCACAGCCCCGGCCCCACTTTCACTTTTCAGTTGTTTACCTTTTTTAACCTTAAATCTCTCACCAGATTTTTACTTTGGTTCCTAATGTGACTTTTTTTTTTCCTGTTTTTTGTTAATTTTTGTTTTGTTTTCTAACACTCAAATCTGCTTTTGATATTGTTTAGTTGGAAAACTTCCCAAGTTCACATAAGAAACATATTTTCACGTTAAAGATGTTTTTTACTAAGCATTGCCTTATTATGACCACATTTAAAAGAAATAGTGAGGGCCCGGCGTGGTGGCGCAGTGGTTAAGGTCCTCACCTTGCACGTCCGGGATCTCATATGGGCACCGGTTCTATCCCGGCAGCCCCACTTCCCTTCCAGCTCCCTGACTGTGGCCTGGGAAAGCAGTCGAGGATAGCCCAAAGCTTTGGGACCCTGCACCCGCGTGGGAGACCCCGAGGAGGCTCCTGGCTTCGGATTGGCATAGCATCGCAGTTGCGCTCACTTGGGGAGTGAATCATCGGATGGAAGATCTTCCTGTCTGTCTCTCCTCTCTGTATATCCGCCTTTCCAATAAAAAAATAATAAAACAAAATCTTAAAAAAAAAAAAAGAAATAGTGAAAACTGCCTTGTGCAAGATTTTTTATTCTTAGCTCTCATTTACATTGTCAGGATTGTTTGTTTTAAGCTAGCTAAAATGAAAATTCATTTTACTTAATATCAACATGCTTATTTTCACTTTTCAGTATGTTAAAATGGCATTTCAATATTCACTTTTGTTGTTTCCAGGATTACAGGATTCTTGAGTAACGCAAGTGTGTTAGGGTCACTTGTATGTGTAACACTTTACCATTCACTTGTGTGTGTAACACTTTACCATTCACTTGTAGGGTGTGTTTGACCATCGAATGAAGTGCTGGCAAAAATGGGAAGATGCTCAAATTACTTTGCTCAAAAAACGTGAAACTGAGGCCAAAATGATGGTTGCTAACAAACCTGATAAAATACAACAAGCTAAAAATGAAATAAGAGAGGTGATTACTAAATACTTTCTCAAATTTTCCTAAGTTTTTTTCTGAGCCATTCAATATTTAGCTTCTTTTCCATGCTTTAATGAACTGTATTAAACTTATCTTAACGTTTTAATCCTCATTGAAATGTGCAGACCCTTTTGTTACCTCCCCATGACCCTGACAAGGATAAAAAAAGCATGCGAGGAACAAATCTGAAATTAACCCCGTGGTCATCAGTGCACATTGTACTTAGATGGCAGATCTGATTGCAAATGAGTATATATTTATATCTAAAAGAGTATTAGAAATAGACAAACCTAATCTTAGCTGGCTGGGTCACATTATCCCCCATAAATACATACTATATATAGTATTGTAGTACATTGGTGTAAGTTTATTATAATTTATACACTTTTTTTGCCATGCTTCAATAAGGAAATTGAAGAGGTAGGACAATCTTTACATTACTAAAAATAACCGTAGCTGCTCTGTGAGGAGTGTTTACCCAGTGTTTTGGTTCTGCAGTGGGAAAAATATCTCCTCGTTGCTTAAACCGTCAAACCTTCCGTTATTTTTGTCACTGATTAAAATATTTTATTATGTTGGTACTGAACTTAGCCACAAAACTTGTGCTTTTTTCCTCAACAGGCCATAATTAGCTTTGTTTTTTACCTTAGTCATTCATTTTAACATTGCAGAAGTATTTTTTAAATATATGTCATATAATTTTAAAAAATACTTTTATTTCCATATAAATTGTGATGAACATGTGTTCTTAGTAACATTGATACATTCTAAAATAATGAACTATATAAAAAAGAGAAAATTACACTGATTTGTTTTGGTGAACTTTATACTCAGAATCTTTCCTCATAATTGTGGTGTTTCAGCAAGTATTGGGATTTGCTGTAATTCTGTTTGAAATACTAATGGAAATTAGGCCAACATGCTTTTCTAGTACTGGAAAGTGAGCTACAAGTTTGAATGATTCCAAGTGGAATTTGTACTGAGCTTTTCTAGAACCAAGATTAAAATGTTTCTTCCTTTTGTTTGCATTAGTGGGAAGCAAAAGTTCAACAAGGAGAAAGAGATTTTGAACAGATCTCTAAAACGATTCGAAAAGAAGTAGGAAGATTTGAGGCATGTATTACAATTTTGCTGTCTTCTTAACGTGATATTTTGTTGTAATTTTGTGATAAAAATTGAGTTTTTTACTAATGAACTGTTTTGTCATATTTTGCACTCTAACAGAAAGAACGAGTAAAGGATTTTAAAGCTGTTATCATCAAGTACTTAGAGTCATTAGTACAGACACAGCAACAGGTAAAGCTAACTTTTTATTATAACACAAATTGTGAGAAATTGGTTTGGTGTACTAGTCTACTTTAAAGGCAGTGACAAATTAAATGAGCTTTTAAACTCAGTGAAGAATAAAAAATTTAGAGAAACTAGTGAAGGCAGAGGACAAAGTACAAGTTAAAGCATTTGGAAATGGTTTCAAATCCTTTTTTCCTTTTTTAAGCTTTAAACCATTTCAGTTTCAGGCCATGTGACATCTCATAGACAACTTTGCTCTTTTCTCTGTGTTTCTTCCTGGTTAATCACATATTTGAGTAAATTTGCCAAGGGAGTTGTTCTCTTCTGCATTGGTGCTCATATGAAAAGCACAATTTAATTTTTTTAAGTCACTGTTTTTATTTTGTTTGAGGGTTTTGGTGGTTGATTATTCCAAATGGTGTTTGTGTTCCTAACTAGAGAAAAATCATTTATTTTAATTATCCAATCATAAAAATCAATTAACTAAAACGTTTCTTTTCTGCTATTTTTTTAAACCTTTTTTTTTTTTTTAATTGGCAAGTCACATATACAGGGAGGAGGAGAGACAGAGAGGAAGATCTTCTGTCCGATGATTCACTCCCCAAGTAGCTGCAGCAGCCAGAGCTGAGCCAATCCAGAACCAGGAGCCAGGAGCTTCCTCTGATTCTCCCACGAGGGTGCAGGGTCCCAAAGCTTCAAGCCATCCTCCACTGCTTTTCCAGGCCACCAGCAGGGAGCTGGATGGGAAGTGGAGCATCCAGGATTAGAACAGATTCCCATATGGGATCCGGATCCCGGCACATGCAAGGCGAGAACTTTAGCTGCTAGGCTTTGATACTGGGTCCCATTTCTACTACCTTTTAATGGGAATTTGAGTAACAGATCAAATCGCTCAATTTCTAGAATAGAATAATTTTTCCCTCCAATTGTAAATACGTGAGTGTAGAACCTTGTCCATGTGTTGGTTTGCTCCTTAACAGCCTGTGCCTGCCAGCGTCCTGGACATCAGCCAGGTCTCTCAGGTGCTGGTGCGGACCCGGGTGCCTGGGTCACCACCCCTGCTTTCGCATCGCAGGAGGTGGACAGGACGCAGAACAGCTGCCCCTCAGGTCTGTGCTCGCCTGGGGACCTCGTGGCACACATGGCAGCTTCACCTGAGGCAGCACAGTGCTGCCCCCGCGTTTTCTTTCCTTTCTGCTTGTATGCTGGCCTTGGCTAGCCATACCATAAAGGGTGAATTCCTCTCAAATAGAGATCTATATCACTGTATGTTGGAGGAACATTATTTAAGTTAATATTTTTACTGTAGAATTATCTATTTCTAGTGAATGTTTTTCATCCACTTCAGAGCAGAGTGACAGACATGGGGAATCTTCTTTGAGGCCGCTGTTTGGCAACTACCACTCAGTATGGTATATGGGCGTGCAGGTTCAAGTCCCACTGCTTCCATCAGCTCCCTGCTCATGCGCCTGAGGACTCAGCCTGGCCAGCCGTAAATAGCGTGTGGGGCTGAGCCAGCAGACGAAGGAGCTCTCCATGTCTCCCACTTGCTTGCTCTCTCTTAACTCTGCCTTTCAAATGAATAAAGCAAATGTTTACCAAAGAATAATGTATGAATATGACAGGTGTTTCCGATCAGGAGGTTTAAAATGATCTTTTTTAGAACCTAGTGCTCACCTTAAATGATTATTCTGTGCTAATACAAAGTGTTTTAGAAAACAGACTAAGTTTTAATCATTGTCACTTAACAATAGATTGTTCTAAATGGTATATGGGATATATGTATACATATGACAGAAAATATCATCGGAACGTGTTGTCTTTTTCTTGCCATTCACAGCTGATAAAATACTGGGAGGCATTCCTGCCGGAAGCCAAAGCCATTGCCTAGCAGGAAGCCGGTGCCTGCTGAGACCAGCTTGGACGTGTGCTCCAATGACGCCGAGTCCCACGCTGAAATCATTTAAAACCATCTAAATAAGCCACTCTATATTTTATTAATGACATGTGGTTTTTTATATATATACTCTGACATTTGATTACCAGCTGCATGTCCTGACCCTCTGAGTGGACTGTGGCATGACATTCCGCAGTACTTTGCTGAATTGAACACTATTGTGTCTTAAATACTTGCACTGAAAAGTGCCCTGCAAGGCAAGAACATTTTACAATATTTTTTCTTTACAGTATGTTCTGTAGCAAGTTTACCCTTTCTGAAGTGAATTATCAATGCATTGATTACTGTTCACTTATACATTCCTGTACAGAAATTATGATTTTGTGATTATGATAATAAAATGCTATTCCTTGTGAAGTATTAGTAACAAGTTATTTGGGTATGTGAAAATGGTAGGGATCTGTTCATAGCATTTTTACTTGGTAAGAGAGTTTCTTCTGGATTTGTGTACATGATGCTGTGAGTCTTCAGTTATTTTGACTGACAGGAAAAGCCAAACTCTTACATTTTACATGAGCTAATAAGCTTAACTTTTCTCACAAAGTCATCCAAAACCAAAGAATATTTATCTCTTGATTGTCTTGGATAAACGAAAGAACAGTTGTCTATTTTTACTCGTGCCTGTTTGAAGTGCCTGGTTTAAGAGTTAAAGTGGAGGAGAGCATCTGTGTGCTTGTATCACAGATCTCACAGCCTCTGCTTCTCTTCTGCTGTTACTGTCACAACTCAAGACTTTGCGTGCACTTAATTTTTCCTTTTTGCTTTTTGTTTTTTAAGCTAGAAGTAGATACACAGGTCATAATAGAGCAGGATCAGCATGCTGTGATTTGGTGAGTTACTAAGGACAGCGCAAAGCAAATTGGAAGTAAAATGAAATCTAGTCAGTCTGGTACCTTTCTCACCTTCTTTGTATTTTGTTTACATAGGAGTCATCTAATCCTTGATGGTAGTGAAAATGTTATGACAGTTATTTTCATCTTTTCAAACAAATTCTCAGACGCCTGCCTCTTTGACTCCCCGCCATGCCTGCGCTCCGGAGGAAGAGGAGGCCCGTGTGTTTGAATCCTCTCAGCTCCAGGATGTGATCCCTATGCAGAGTTCTGCAGGAGGAGGTCTGGCAGAGGCGTTCCTCGGACGGGCGCGCCTAGATCCCAGCCAGATGCCTGGCTCGTAGTGAGCTGATTGAAGACCCAATGGATTCAACAGGGAAGAAAAAGCCCAGAACTCGCAACTGGTAGCGCAGTGTTCTGTTACTTCCAGGGAAAATGGCTTGAAGGAGTAACTCACAGTGCAATAAGTCCAATGCCCGGTTAACATAGCCTAGCAAAAACATAGCCTACCCATGAATAGTTTTAGTGAAATGTGCTGCTGTTAATGACTTGCAGAGGTATAGTTCATGTGTCGAATAGTAACTCATCCAGAATCTTCCAGTCATCTTTGGTACATTCATGAGAACATTCAGCAGCTCTGAGTAAAATAATAAAGATAAGGAAAATAATGGACCCAGACTCCATTCTGGGCTCCCTTTGCTAGCATTTATTAGAAGCTAAGGAATGTGCTGGAAATTTCAAGTAAATTACATGAGCCTCTGATACCTAGCGACATCTTAACAGTTTAATTGTTTTGTCAATCTTCATGCCACTTATTCTTTGCTAAAGTGTTCCCATTCCGAGTAAGTTACACAACAGCACTCATAGTGTAAAAGTATAGTTTTTCAGTTGTATAAATCTCATTTAAATATTTAGTTGAATCAGATGACAGTAAAGGACTATCATAGCATATGCTGGGACACTGTGAACCCTGAACATACATGTGTGTTCAGTCTTTTTTCTTAAAACACACAAGAGCTTGATTGAAAGGCAGAGTGAGAGACTGAGAAAGAGCTTCCATTTGCTGGTCCACCCTGCAAGTGTGTCCAGCAGCCAGAGGCAGTCCATATCAAGCTGGGAGCTAGGAGCTTCATTTGTGTTTACCATGTGAGTGCCAGAAGCCCACATAAGTGCTTGAGCTGTTCCGTTGCGCACTCTAGCTCCCAGATGCATCAGGCTGCCGGACTGGAAGCAGTTGCTGTAATTCAAGATACAGGTGTCCCAGGCAGCAGCCCTAACGCTTTGCACCCTAATGTCCACCCGAGGGGCATATCGGGACAGTGCTTAGACAAGTATGTAAACTGGATTCCAGAAGCGCCCTTCTACTTGAAAACCTGTATTTAAAATACTGGTATTCTCATGGAAAACCAAATTCTATCCAAAGGCTGCTTTTTGTTAGTGATGCAAAGCAAGACAAAACTAATCAATATGGGTAAAATTCTGATTTCTAAAAGAGTAAGTTTTGATTTTTTGTATTTACTATTCTCAAGTATTATTGTATACATCTATGTTTACAATCTCAAGATACCTTCATCCAATCCTAGTAAAGTTTTCTCAGTATATTGTACTGTTTCCTAAGTAGTTTTTAATGACAAGTAAGCATATTGATATAATGAGCTTTCTTTAAAAGAAGGAAGTCAGATGAGTAGAGAAGGAAAGTTTTGTTACCATTTTAAAACGTGCTTAATGTGAGAATGATGAGACAGCCATGTTTGTTTGGCTAAGGGATACAGTCATATCCCTTAAGCTGAATGTCTGCTACCCCCTTCTTGTCCTGGCTCATGCACAGGGGGCGGAATGCCTGCAGCTCGGCCTGGCAGGGTTGTGCTGTGCGGGAGAGGGCGGTGCCTGGCCTGGGACTCGGGAGGTGTTTCCGCTGTACATGCAGCAGGAAAGGGGTCTGATAGTTGTGAACGAGATGGCCTGCTTTGCTTTGAACCTAACATTCTGAAGTTTTAAAAAAACAATTGCTAACGTTCAGAGTGAAGGATGTAGTTTGAAATAATAATGGATGCAGTAATTGACTGGACATTGAAACAAGAAAAGGCAGTTATGACAAGGGAAGTGCGAATCATGGTTCTTTACTCAGTCTTGGTGGTCAGGACTACATGGGTGTGATCCTTAGGGTTGAAGTGGAAATGTAACAGGAGCCACACATATATGATAGTTACATTCTTAAAACTAACATTTAGCGCACTAGCTCCCAGGTGTCTTCAATTTGTTGACTGTATTAAGATTATTGAAATGGGATTTTCAATGTTCAGAATCATGTGTATTAGTCTGGCTAGTTCTTGCGCCGACAGCATGGGTTTAGACAGTGCCTGAGTTTAAAAAAAAAAAAAAAAGGCAGAGTGAATATGGCAGCTAGTGAATATTAAAAGTCATGGTCGCAGTGAGGAACCCGGAGCTGTGCAGCAGGGTCCTTCCCCTCCCGCCCCGGTGACTGCCTTCTGTAGGCGTGGCCGGGAGTGGCAGCAGAAGACTCGCAGGCAGTCACCTGTGGTCACCTTGATGCATGACAAGCTTTTCATGATTGCTGTTCCCATCATTGACATAGAATTCTCAGAAGTCTTTGGGGACACAAATCTTCAAACTGGCTTCAGAAACTGCTGACAAAGTGAAAAATCTAGGAACCAGGGAAATAGTAGCTTTTTGTCTAACTTTAATGTACATTAAGAAATTAGATATACTCATTTTTTATTTATTTTTATTTGGAAAGCAGATTTACAGAGAGATGAAACAAGAGAGAAAAAGCTTTCCATCTGCTAGGTCACTCCTCAAGTGGCTGCAACAGCTAAAGCTGAGCCAGTCTGAAGCCAGGAACCAGGAGACTGGAGCCTCTTTGGGGTTTCTCAGGCAGGGGCAGGGCACCACAGCCCTGAGCCATAAGCAGAGAGCTGGGTTGGAAATAGAGCAGCTGCAAGATGAACTGACACCCTATGGGATGCAGGCATTTGCGGGTGGAGGATTAGCCAGTTGCACCATTGTACCAGCTCCTTGTCACATACTTTTTAAAAATTCTCTAAAAACTCAGTATTTTTCCTAAGTGGGTGAAATGGGCATTCAGGTGATCTCAGTGAGGCTACCCATTTGTTAATACACAAATCATTATTTTTCTACTCAGGCCAGTTAATGGGGCAGCCATTTTAAGGGAGAACTTCAATATTTTGCATTTATAAATGTGATTGTATATATAAAGCCAGACCAAACTTAAAGCCATTTAAACAATAAACTGCCTTGCTGCTACTTAGTCGAGTCTCGAGTTATCTTGATTTCAACCTGTCTTGGGTTTCCTGGGCTTGATATCACATGTCTCAATTTCAGCTCAAAATGCTTTCCAGTCGCCTGTAACTCCACGTGCTTCTGTCTTCAGAGTTACAGTACAGGGGTCATTTTGCCAATGCCAACTTGAGTTGATTCTATTTCTGAACTATCTGCCATTCTCATTGCCCCTGTGTCCCAAGGTCAAGAACAGAACCAACTTAGATCGCCAGTGCAGTGAATTTTTTTTTTTAGTCTTTACTTGCTGTCTTGGCAGTCCTGCTCCACTGCTAAATAACTCACGCCACTGGACAAAGTTCAGAATTCTTAAGCAGCCTCTTGGTGTGATCAGGCAGCTACTAAGCAGAGAGGAACACAGGGCGACAGCAGCCACATCGCTCAGAACCCCACCCACTGCCAGTGCAGCGTGGCTGTCGACACTCCCTATCCATCCCCATCAGGCGCCTGTGCCTTGTACTGATGGGGCTTCAGCCCCTTGTGGAGGTGCCCACCGTTGGGATCCCCTCTTAATCAAACGAAGCCGCTCTCTCTCTCATGACCTGCCCCTGGGTCACGTGCTCTTAGGAACAGCCCTGAGGCATCTTTAACTGTGTTAACATGTAATGTCCACATTTTCACAAACATGCTTTCAAGTCCTGTCGCTAGAAAGAAGGACCCTTGCTCCAGCAGGACTAATGATGCCTTGCTCCTTCTAGATTGTGCTGATGGATGTCGGATGTCAGTCTTGCTGGATCCTTGTCTGGCCTTGTTGCCATCCCCTGTGCGTGTTTCCTGAAGAAAGTTCTTAGCTTTGTTGTTTTTCTGGTACTGATTGGCAGTGTGGGCATCCAGCGCACTGGTTTGGATCCTGGCTGAAGAACCTACAGCTTGACTGAGTAAGTTACTTTGCTTTACAGCTGTTTCGTTTATTACAGCAGGGAAAGTGCCCCCTGATAGGAGTCTGGTAGCAGTAGCAGGTACTTAATGTTTGCTATGATTAATGTTACTGAATCCTTCAGTGTCTCCGAGCAAAGCTCTTGTATTTCAGCTGTTTGATCTGTCTAACAGGGCTTCTTTGCAGTCTCCCTGCTTACTTACCCAAAAAAGTCTCTCCCAGAACATTCTGCCACCGGAGATGCGCCATGGGAGCCTGTAGAGCGACGGTCACGAGTAGGGGAGAGGTCTTGGCTGTTGGATCACTGTACATCCAGGCGGCAATGCCCAGCCTCGGGGATGCCCTCCTGTCGTTAAGCGAGGGCTGTCAGTACGTGCCAGGGGCTGGAGACCCAGAGGGAGCATGAATCAGACTAAGGGAGCTCGGTGGCAGTGCAGAGTGAGAAGACCTTGAGAACAGCCCCAGGATGTGAGGCCTTAGCCTGCAGCACACGGAGTGGGAAAGACCCCTAGGGTGCAAGTTTGATTCTCAGTGCATTCATCTGGAGGCCAAAAAGCATGGGGCTCCGAGCCTGAGACGGACGGGCTTGAGAGAAGTGCGGCCATTTCTCAACAAGAGTGAGGGCAGGGTGCTTACGTGGAGCAGAGGAGTTACACTTCAGACCTCAAAGCTTTTCTCTTTGTGGTACAGAAATTAGGGGAGACCAAAGAGAAGAGCACTGGTAGCTAGTAGGGACGACCAAGACTGCTGGGTAACGGTGCTCACGTGAGTTTAGAATGAACAGATTTACAAGGAAGCAGACCGGAGAGAGAGGACCCTCAGCTTGCTTCATCCAAGGCAGGAGGCCCGGAGGTGGCGGCAGCAGGTGCGGGGGGCGTAGGAGGAGAGGGGCTTTTGAGTTACAGAGGCAGAAGATTAAGGTTTCTTGGAGAGAAATGGAGAGAGAGGTGTCAACTGGAGGATTTAGGTGAAGTGAAGGGACAGAACATGAAAATGGCCAAGGAAGGAAACCAAGCTTCTGAAATCATGACTCTGCTTTTTGGTATGTTGGCACTTAAAAAAAAAAAAACTCCTGAGCCCAGTGCAGCGGCCTAGCAGCTAAGGTCCTCACCTTGCCTGCACCAGGATCCCATATGGGCACTGGTCCTAATCCCGCCAACCCCACTTCTCATCCAGCACATTGCTTGTGGCCTGGGAAAGCAGTGGAGGATGGCCCAGTGCCTTGGGATCCTGCACGCACATGGGAGACCTGGAAGAGGTTCCTGGCTTCTGACTTTGGATCAGCACAGCTCTGACCATAGCAGCCCCTTGGGGAGTGAACCGTGGGATGGACGATCTTCCTCTCTCTCCTCCTCTCAGTATATCTGACTTTCCAATAAAAATGAATAAATCTTAAGAAAAAAGGAAACAATAGCTCCTGAGTGGCAGGCTGCTCGGGCCTTCTGGTAATGCCCTGGGGTTCTTCCTGTGCATTTCTCGGATTCGCTTTGGATTTGCTGTGTCATGGAGCTGTCTGCCTGTCAGAACCTGAAAATTTGCATCTTCTAATGAGGCCTCTCCTCCAGCATGTCCGCACATGGTCTGCAGATCACTCCAGTGCCGTCAAGCCTAAGCATAGTACAGTGGGTCTGTGCCCAGCAGCGCCCAGGACAGACTGCACTTACCTGTTTCTGTCTGTCCCTGCCTCTCTCTCTTCTTCCGCCTTCCCTCTCTTGTTTGTATTTCAGAGTGAATGAGCAGTTTTTTTCATTGTGCCATCTGTCTAACCTTCCAGTGTAACTATCTTAAAATTGGTGGTTAAATCGGTATTCAGTATTCGCATTCCTATGCCTATACCAATATTGTTTACAGCTGTGAAATGCAGTATACTTAGTCATGGCTTTCTTTTAAAGAACTACATCTTCTTTTGATGGAGCAGTTCTTTTGTTTTTTTTTTAAAGTTCTCATCGTTTGGTCCAGTCTTAAGACAGCGGCCACCATGAAGGCGGCTGCAGAAGGTGTCAATGGCACTGTCTTTTTAAAAAATTATTATTTATTGTAAAATCACATATACAGAGAGGAGGAGAGACAGAGAAGAAGATCTTCCATCCGAAGACTCACTCCCCAAGTGACCACAACGGCTGGTGCTGTGGCCAATGCGAAGCCAGAAACCAGAAGCTCTTCCGGGTCTCCCATGTGGGTGCAGGCTCCCAAGTCTTTGGGCTGTCCTCCACTGCTTTCCCAGGTCACAAGCAGGGAGCTGGATGGGAAATGGGGCTGCCAGGATTAGAACCGGCGCCCATATGGGATCCTGGTGCATTCAAGGCGAGGGCTTTAACCACTATGCTATCACGCCGGCCCTATGGAGCAGTTTTCAATCACAAGAAAACTGGTGAAGGAACAGGTAATTCCCGTGTTTTGTCGGTCCAACCTTGCTCATTAGCATCTCATTTGAGCATAGAACCTTTGTAATGATTGAATCAATGTGGAGCCACAGTTTTTAGTGCTTTATTTATGTTAAAGATTTATATATTTAACTGGAAGGCTAGTGGCAGAGAAGGAGAGATGAGCAGGTATGTTACGTGCACTGATTCACTCCCACGTGGCCCTAACAGTGTGTGGGGCCCGAGCCCCTCCTCGGGTGGGGTGCTGGTGCCGCAAGCTGTGCTTCACCATGCTATGCCGCAGCATTATGAACGTGCTCTGTGCTTCATTTGATTCTCTCAGCTTCTCTCCAGTGTCCGTTTCCTCTCCAGGACGCTCCATCCAGGACCCGTTGGTATCCCCTCTGCTCCTCTCAGTAAGCACGTTTCTCACCTGCCCCTTCTCCATGAACGTCCTCTTCCCCCCCCCCCCCCCAGGTAGAATAAGACTTGATTTTTTTTCTTCCGTTTCATGAAGTGGGTGTCCTGTTACACTGCTGCTCGTTTGTGTGTCCCAGCACATTTTCTTACAAGGGCACTCATGGATAACATGGCCACTCTGGGTGTTTTCCATGGAGCCACCTCTGGGTCCCCTGTGCTCCGGGCCACTGCTGCCTGGGTATTGCTACCCTGTGACCTCCAGCCCTCGACTCTGGAACTGCATGTCCTGGTCCCTTGGGATGCTACCGCACGTCCTGGGGCTGGTGCCTTCTGTCCTGGTGTGTGGTGTGAGTGAAATTTCATCCCCAGTTGTGTGGCTTGAAAGCATCGTGCACTAGGGCCATTGCCCTTCCTGCCTGCCCCACCACAGAGAGCCTGAGGATCCCCTTTGTTCTGCCCTGGGCTGTGTCTTCTGTTTTCTGTACCCCATGTTCTACCTGTGTTGATTCAGTCCTTGGTTTGGGGGGTGTACACACTGTGCTCTTGAGAATGCGTAGGATTTTGGTTTGGATTATGGTTTGGGTGCCCCCCCAAGTCCCATGTAGTAGAGGTGTGGCCCCCAAAGTCTTGTACTAATGGCTCACAGTGTGTGCTGATGGATTAAGGGTAGACGGGATCTAATTATGGTATCTAGGAGGTGGGTCTGGGGAAGCCGCGAGCTCCTGGGGAGTGAACTGAGCCCCCTGCCCATGTCTCTTGCTGAGGACTTCGTCGGGCCCCCGTCCCTCTTGTTACCGTGCAGTTGCTATGTGTTCAGTGTGCTGGCTGCCAGTGCAGTTCTTCCTGAAGATTAACTCACTAGATTAAGGAAAGGGTCAAGCCTGCCCAGCAGGACTCTGGAATGTGCAACTCAGAACTCGATGATCACCCCTGGAGCTGACATTCTCCTGCTAGGCCCTATTTTGAGATGTTTCACAGCAACGGTAAGTCCCAGTTAAACAGCAGAACTGCTCATCCACCCACAGACTCAGGCAGATCAGAGCACACTTGGCTGTCAACAGTTTCAAAACAACACGCCAGCATCCTATCACGACCAGTTCAAGGAAGTCCGCAAGCACCATGGGTGCCGTGCTCAAGGATCCGTGCTGCCGTCCCCTGCTTTCCCAGGCACGAGGGCAGGCAGAGAGCAGCATCAGAAGTGGAGCATCCAGGAATCCAGCTGGCACCAGCATTGCTGGTGGCATCTAAAACCATGGTGCCACACACCAGCCCTTCTCTGTCTTGTTGGAAATGAAATTATTCGGATGCTGAAGGTTCGGAACAGATAGTTGGTGCCTGTTCTTCATCTAGAGTATTTTGATCTATTTTCTTGGAGTTATTTTTCTGTTTTTTTTTAAATTATTCCTATTTTTTTAATTTGTTTTTAAATATTTTGTTGATTTCAAATCTCATCTACTGGTTCACCCCCCAGGTGCCTCCAGTGGCCCAGGCTGCATCAGGCCTGAAGCCAGGATGTGGAATGCTCTCTGGGTCTCCCACATGCGTGGAGGTCAGCTTCCTTACTTCTTCAGCAGCCCCAGGATCTGCGTTAGAGCTAATCAAGTCAGGAGCCCGGGCCGAGAGTTGAACCCAGGTCACCCGATGGGGATGTCAGGCGTCTTACCCACCAACGTGAACATCTATTCCCGGTTGTTCCTTTTCTTGATAACTTCCTGTTTTTGTTTCATAGATACAGTGTCTTCTCGTGTCTATGAGAAAGTATTAACAAGAACTTAACTTGCTTTCCCTGCCCCCCACAACCTGTTTATTTTCTTCCAAATTATTTTTGAAAGAAAAAATAATTTGTTGGGCTGTCTTCCATGTTAGATGCTTTCCTAAGACATTTGCTCAGCTTTGGCCGTCTCAAGATTCACAGTGGAAATTGAAAGCAGGTTGGATGCCCCAAGTATATTATGACAGTGTCAACTTTCAGCAGCGCTGAACGGTGACCGTGCAGGCCACATGCAGAGAACTTGGAATGTTGCTCAGAGTTTTCCCTCTTGGAGCAGCTTCTCTAGAGAACATTTTCTTGTTTCCCACTAGCAGGTAAAGTGGATGTGATATAGCTTTTACAGGATTTCTGTGTTCATCGTACATTCTGACCCTAATTACTTCTTAGTAAAATTACTCATGTCTTCAGGCAGGTCAGTCAACTTCTGATGCAAACACCGTCTCTTTTAACTTCGGCAGAGGGAATATCTTTTAGAGTTCTCCAGAAATAGAGAAGGGAATGAGAGATCTTGTTGATTCTTAATTTTGAGCCAATGCTTATTTCAGCCAGCCGTTCCTCATTCACGAAATACCGGTGGGCCCGGGCTGTGAAACTTTTTGATATTGCCGTTGTGCACACTGGGCCACTTTGCAGTGTTCCCGCTGCAGGTGGAAATGGAGGATTTCTTGTTCCCTTTCAGCAGTGTGCTTTCCAGCTCGCAGAAATGCTTTGCTATTATTGTGGGTTAAGAAACGAGCATTCCTTGCAGTCCTTGGGGCTGGATGAAAGGTCCAGTTGTTACATGTGTGCAGTTCGCTGTCTTCACCCACAAATCTCTCCATCAGGAGTTTTACCTGCAGCATTGTGCAGGTGTACCAACATATTTTTACCCAGTTACCACTAGGAGTTGCTTCCAGATTTTTCTCATGATAAAAATTATGCAATATTGTTGTACATACCTTTCCTTCCCTGTGTACATGAAGCTGTTGCACTTAAAACAATTGCTACTGTTGTCCTATCACTGGTACCTATTTCTCCACATCCTTACCAGCACTGGGGGAAACTTTTGGCCAATCTGACAGGTGGAAAATGACACCTCCTTGTTGTCATTTGTACCTCCTTGCTGTGGCTGCTCAGGCCATTGTGGTCATGAGGATCCCTGCAGCTTGCTGACCTGATCTAAGCCGCTTAGCCCTGAAATTCCAGAAGTGGACCAAATCTCCTGAGGCCAGCAGATAAGGGCCATGGTGCTCCAGGCTCTGAGCCATTGTTGGGTCTCTCCCTCTGGGCGGAAGCTAGGTTCCCTGTCCTCAAGACATCTGAGGATTCCTGTGGAGAGACCCAGGTGGCCCCACACTCAGCCTCCTGCCAGTGGAGAGCTGGCCTAGCTGCAGCTAAGCAGACTTGTTCAGATTGTGTCTATTTTCCTGTTGGGATATTAGAAAAAAAGAATACTTATTTTAAAAATATAAAATGTATATGTCTTTTGTTATTCCTGGTGCAAATGTTTTCTCATTATTGAATGGTTTTCAAGCTTTATGCTCATTAACTAACTTCTTGTGTAGTCTAAAATATAATACTTTTATATGTTATTTACCAAGAGGTCTTTGGCTCCTTTAGGACCATAAAAGTAGTTTCCTTAATTTGTTACTTTTTTTTTAAATGTAGTTTTTTGTTTTATTTTTAAGATTTATTTATTTGAAAGACAGAGTTCCAAAGAGGGGAGAGAGGTGGAGATCTTGCACGTGCAAGGTCACTCCCCAAATGGCTTAAACAGAGATGGGCTAGACTGAAGCCAGGTTTCCTACATGAGTGCAGGGGCCCAAGCACTTGCATTCCCAGGCACAGCAGCAGGGAGCCGGATTGGAAGTGAAGCAACCTGTACTGAATTCGAGGCCAATAAAAGATGCTGAGGCTGCAGGCTGTGGCTTTATGTGCAATGCCAGCACACTGGTTGCCTGGGAAGGTTTTATTTAGTAAGATCTTTAAAAAAATCTGTTTTAGTTTTATATCAAATGGGGGTTGCATTCCTTATTTATTTTTGTGAAGATTGATTTTTATTGTAAAGGCAGATCTACGGAACAGAAACTTGGAGGTGATCTCATGCTGCCAGAAATGGTTTCTCAACAGGCTAATCCTCTGCCTGCAGTGCTGGCATCCCACACAAGTGCTGGTTCCAGTCCCAGCTGCTCCACTTCCCATGCAGCTCCTTGGGCTGGAGAGAACAGTGGAGGATGGCCCAAAACCTTGCGACCCTGTACCCACATGGGAGCCCCAGAGGAGACTCTTGGTTTCAGACCAGCTCAGCTCCAGTCACTGTGGGCATTTGGGGATGAACTAGCAGATGGAATACCTCTCTATCTGTTCTTCTTTCTCCCTCTCAAACTGAAATAAGTAAAATGTAAAAGAGAGAAAACCCAGTTTGCCAGATTGTCTGCCAAGCAGGAGACAACAGGATTATTGCAGGTACTTACGCTAAGTCCTGGTGAGTCAGGCAGGTAGGCCAGTCACACAGGGCAGTGGCTAAGTCCCCAGAGAATTCAAGTAGGTGAGCTGCAGCCTGGGGCTAGCATCACACACAGCCTTCCACCCCAGGGCTGAAAACAGGAAGGCTCAGCTGTGGCACAAAGGGCTTTTAACTTTCTTGGTTTTTTCATCAGTTGTTTTTCATTTTGGGGAGCAGGACGTGGCTTGGAGTTGCGAACTGTGCATCTTCAGATTGTCTTTAGATGAGGCGCCTGGAGAAGCCTGACAGGGCGCAGGTGGGGCTGGGCAAAGGGGGCTTCCTCCTCGTGCCCCCCCCCCCGTCGGGTTCCCCACAGGGGGCTCTTCAGTTCCCAGGTGGAGACACCCTGTCTTCCAGAGGACACCCCTCGCCTGCGGCCTGGCCACTTCTGGCTGCAAGAGGTCACCTCTTAGTTTCTGTTCTGTTTGCGGCTCTAACCTGAGGAAAAAACGCAGTACTTTTTTGGGTAACTTGACATCAAGTTCCTCAGCTGGGCAATTGGTCTTTCAGGTATTGGGGGCTTTAGGGCCTTGGGCTGGGAGGCAGGGTCCTGTCTCCCACATGTTTTGTTTTTTTGTCTTGTGTTTTTCTAGTTTTTTTTTTCTCTTTTAATAACAAAACCGTTTACCATTAGAGGCAGTGCTTTATGTAAAATGTTTTAACAAGGGACACTAGGTATAGGCTAGCCCGCATGCTCCGCACGCGGTGTGGGTCTTGGCAGGCCCGACTTGCTCCTCTCTGTAGACACCGGCGGTTGCATGAGCCTGGCCACAGAGGACCCAGTGCTGTTCATCTTGAGGGCTGAGTAATACTCCGCGGCGGGTACCCCGTTTTCCTGATCTATTCATCCGCTGCGTTTGTGAAATGAAACCTGAGCATCTTTGCGCCCTGGCGACGCTGCGTTCCCAGGCACCCCCTCCGCCACCGCCACCACCACAAACACACACACACACAGGGCTATCTGGAGATGGGACGCTGCGGCCAGGGCTGAGGGTCTCAGTGCGGCCGCTGCCCGCCAGGGTGGGAACGAATGCAGCCGACCCACCCCGAGCCTCCGTCTTCCCCAGGGCGGCGGTGTCCCGCAGGCAGGGGCGTCGGGAACCGGGCGCGGCCGCCGCGCTCCGCAGGCTCAGGGCTGCAGGCCCCGCCTCTCCCGCCGGCCGCGCTCGCCTCTCCCGCGGCGGCCCGGGCTGCCCGGCCGGCTCCAGCGCCTCGGGCCCCCGGCCTCCCTCCAGCCCCGGCACGCCCCGGCGCCAGGCGCGGCGCGCTCGGCGGAGCAGACCCCGCGGCGGCCGCGCAGTCTCGGGCCCGCGGGAGAGGCGGGGCGGCCGGGCCGGGGGCGGAGCGGCGGCCGCAGCTCGGAGCCCGTCCCCGCGCTCGGCCGGCCGCCCGGCTGGCGCGGCCATGGAGGTCTACATCCCGTCCTTTCGCTACGAGGAGAGCGACCTGGAGCGGGGATACACGGTAGGCGCGGCCGCGGCCCGCGCGGGACCCCGCCAGGCCCCTGCGGCCGCCGCGCCCGGGGCCGCCCCGCAGCCGCCGCCCGTGCGCGCGTCGCCCCGGCTGCCCTCTCCCCTCCCCCGGCCCCTGGGGAAGGGCTGCGCCCCGGCGCGGTTGTCAAGGAGACCGGAGCTGGTGCGCGGCGGCTGAGGGGCGCGGGCCGTCCCCGGAGCCCCTGCCCTGCCCGGTGCGGGCCCGCCGGCCGCGGGGCTTCGGGGCCGCAGCGCTGCGGGACGGGGCGCTCGCCCTGGCCGGCGCCGCGCGGGGTTGGCGCGGCCGACCCCGGCGTCCCGGCTCGGGAGGGCTGGGCGACAGGTTCCTGCCGGCTTCGGAGTTCCACGGGATTCCTTGAGGCGGGGGAGGTGTTACTTTGTTTCACAATCGTCATTGGAAGCAACGTGTGTGTCATCCCCGCTGGAAACGCAGGTGTTGACTGGGGGGGGGGCGCCCCAAGTTTGTTCAGTCCGGTGCTCACCGGGCGGTGTGGGGCGAGGGACGCCGCGTGTGGGGCCAGGTGGGTTTGTACACCTGTGGCCGGCAGCCCTGCTGGGGGGGGGCAGTGCCTCCTGATAAGCGGCAGTTTACGCCCAGTCGTTAAGGAGAACAGGTGGGCCAGTTCCTGCTTGCTGTTAAGCTTCGTTTTCTCGTTTTCCAACGCCTGTACCACTTCTTTCATCTTACCGGTTTGTCTAGGCCTCGGGCAAAAAAGTGTCCGAATGTTGTGCTAAAGTCACTGCTGCTGCTACGGCCCTTCCTCATTTGATGCGAAATCAAATATTGGCTGGGGGCTTAGGGTAGTGATTAACCTTTATTAAAGAGCTTTCACGCGCTTTGGCCTGAGAGTCAGCATGGCTCTACTGCTTATTTTGTTAGCGCCTGTTGGAACCTAGCAGATCTGAATCTTTTAGGGTTAGGACAGGATGGCAGGGAGCTGTCTGCATTTTATTCACCTCTGATTCACTCAGTTGCACACTGCTAGTTTCATTTAAACCCCTCTCCCCTCCCATAAATATTATTGGTATCTGATGACAGTGTGTTTGAACCCTTTTGTCTTCAGAGCAAGAACTAAGCCACCCTCTCAAAGGGAGATTTAGAATGAAGAGCAGTGATTAAAAAAGACATCCAGGGAGTGTGTGGGCTTTTAGAATTAAATACACAGCTGGGTCCACGTGTCCCCAGACAAGTACTTGAAGTGCTTCAACCCTGAGGAAGCTGTCGTGGACCCCATGCGCAGTGGTGGTTGTTATTTATATAAATAATCCTATCTAGTGTGTTAACATTTGGGCGGTCGTTAAGTGTCTTGCTTTAAAACACTTAAACGTGAACCCGTTCAAGGCTTTCTCCCTGGAACAGTATCCATGTCTGCTTAACGGAAAATCTCGGCTGACTTTGGTTCTGCCAGGTGGCGAGCCTGTGGTGGGAGCCTGTCATGGTCCTGGGGGCGCCCTCCTGTCTTGCAGGCTTTCTCTGTGGGCTCTGAGGAAAAGAAGGCTGCCACTTAGGGGCCCAGGTCTTGAGAGCCAAGGGCCCGGCGGCTTTAGTGGTCCAGGGCTGCACCAGTGGACCACTGCCCGATGTCAGCTTGCTTCTTTGGATGGGCTTCCACCACCTCGACATTTTTCATCTTTTTATTATTTGGGGTGCACCTGCTAGTCCCCAGGCTCTGCTTTGGAAGGATATCTCCTCCCAGGAGGTTAGAAGGCTGCTTTGGCTGTGGGAGTTGCTGCACTCATGAAGTTTATGGGAAGGATGTGAGCGCATTCTCACAGCATTGCTGTTCCACTTATTTTTTAAATTTTTATTTATTTTGAAAGTAGATCTGCAGGGAGAAGAAGAGTTGAGAGAGAGAGAGAAGGTCTTCCATCCAGTGGTCCATTTCCCACATGGCTACAATGGCCAGAGCTGAGCCAATCTGAAGCAAGGGACCAGGAGCTTCTTCTGGGTCTCCCACACGGGTGCAGGGTCCCAAGGCTCTGGGCTGTCCTTGACTTCCCTCCCAGGCCACAGCAGGGAGCTGGACGGGAAATGAAGCAGCCAGGCTATGAATCAGCGCTTCCATGGTATGCCAGCATTTGCGGATGGAAGATAAGCTAGTTGAGCCATTGTGCCTGCCCCTGCTGTTCCACTTCTAGTCCAGCTCCCTGTTGATGGTCTGGGAGGAGCAGCCAGAGCTGGCCCACGTGTCTGAGTCCCTGTTTCTCCCTCCAGCCCCCACATGGGAGACTTGGATGAAACTGGAAGGAGCTCTCGCAGACAGCGGCTTAACATTCCATGCCACAATGTTGGCTTCTCACCATAATTTTTAAAAACAAACTTTAAAAACTTATTTTTCATTTGAGGTGAAAAGCAGAGGAGGAGAAGGAGAAGTCTTCCATCCGGGGGTTCATGCCCCAAACACCTGCAGCCTGAGATGGGATGAAGCCAGGAGCCAGCAGCTCCACCCAGGCCTCCTGTGTGGTTGGCAGGTGCCCGCATCCTTGAGCACTGTGTGCCGTGTCCTGGGGCACAGGGAGGCAGGAAGCTGTATCAGCAGCACAGTAGGCAGGACCAGAGCCAGGCCTTCTCATAGGTCACATGCTTGTCATTATTGGCTGCCTAATTACTGTGCCAGATCCGGGCACTTACACAGGCCTTTCTGTGTCCATGACTAGGATGTTTTTAGAACACTGACAGCAAGAGTTCCTTCCCGTCCTTTTTAAGCTAGTGATGGGTATTGTTGGATTGTTATTCAGAAAAGTTTATGAGGGCCAGCATTTTGGTGCAAAGTCTGCTGCTCTGGGTCCCTTACGAACTGTCTGCTAATTGGACTGGGAAAGCAGCTGAAGATGACCAAGTGCTTGGATCCCTACCTCTCTATGGGAGACCCAGAGGGAGTCCCAGAGGCTTGACTCTCGTGGCTATTTGGGGGGGAATGAACCAATGGATGGAAGCTCTGTGCTTCTCTAACTGTCCTTCCAATACAGACATCTTTTTAAAATCAAATTTGTAGAAACTGTGCTCACTGTGTTAAAATAATTTCCCTGCGACCGGTGAGTCCTTGCGCTTCAGACACTGTGGGTCTTGGCTGTGCTGTGTGAGGACTGGAAAGGACGAAGGGGGTCACATGCTTGGGGTGTCTACAGCCCCCCTCCCCCAGTCTCCCTCTGAGTGAGTTTGGCAAGGGCTGTGCTGCCCTTGTGACCACTGGAGCCCGTGCCCAGGCCGGGCAAGAGGCTGAGGCCAGCTGTGCTCTGCCCACTGGGGGACAGGTGGCCGTAGGTGTTGGAAGTGCTGACACTGAAATCTGATCAGAATTTGCTGGCGTTGTGTATTCTAGAAAGGGGAAGCACTGGGCAGAAGTGTCCTGTCACAGCAACTGGAAAGTGGGGGTCGCTTTAAATCAGTTTGCTTTATGAAGAAATAGCAAAGGACCCTGTGCCAGGAAGCAGATGGGCACAAATATGACCTCTGGGGGAGGGTTCCCATCCCTCTCGCCCACCATGGCTGACTGTGTGCCTCCCTGCTTGGCCATAAACCCCTTGGGACTGGAAAGTGTGTCCATCTTCACCCACTGTGCCCCAGCACAGGACAGGGCAGTCCCTGTCTCCTTGTAAGCAAGGAGCGAGTGGATCATGTTTGTAGGACAGGCAGTTGGCAGAGCCGTGGCCTGGAGGCCCAAAGCAGATCGGGGCAAGGCAGGGGTGAGTGCAGACTGGGGTTTTGAGTAGGCAGCCTGGATTATGCAAAGCTCCCAGGCAGAGGGCCATGCTGGAGTGGACTTCAGCCCCGACCAGGAAGGAAGTGGCATGCTTAGCTGTTAGAAAGCTGACCTTCGTAGGCAGTTGGGGCTGCACTGAGACTGTCCCGTGACCGAGGAATCCATCAGCGCATGCTGACAGTGCTGAGGCTGGGAAGTTCAAGTTCATGATGCAGACAGGTTCAGGGTCTGGAGCATGGGCGGTCCTGACTTGTGTGTCCTCCCTGAAGTCTGGACAGATAGCCCTCTGGGTGTTTCACCCGGACACTAATCCCTGTATGAGATCTTTGGCCTAACTGCTCCCCAGGAGGCCCTGCCTGTTTGGGTTTAGGATTTCAAGATAGGAGTTTGAGTGAAAATACTCACATTCAGACCATTCCCATTGGGGCACTCAGTGTCTGAAAGATTCTTGCAAATGATGGCTGGAGTCTCTGGTGCTGGGTGACCGTGGGTGCAGAGCCAGCAGAAGGATATACAGCAGGCTGGGCAGTGAGTTTGCTAATGGCCATTGCAGACTGAGGCCATTGCAGGTCCTCCCCTTCCTTTTTTATTTTAAACTTTAGAAAGAAACTCCTTTGAGAAGCATATAAATAGGCTAACATTTCGTAGCCCGTATTACACATTATCACGGTGGTAATGCCTAGTTTGCCCTAGTGCTGAAGTGGTGGCGTGTAGGCTGGGCCTTAGCCTGTGGCTTTAGCATCCATTGTAAAACTGGCTCCTGTTTCAGCTGCTCCACTTGCCGTCCAGCTCCTTGATATTGGCCGGGGAAAGCTGCGGAGGATGACCAGGTCCTGGGGCCGCTGCACTCACGTGGGAGACGCAGAGGAAGCTGCCAGCTCCCAGCTTCAGACCTGTCTAGTCTGGCCATCGTGGCTATTGGGGGAGTGAGCCAGTAGATTGAAGCGTTGTATCCCCTTCTCTCTTCTCTCCATAATTTGGACTTCGAAGTAGAAATAAACAAAATCAAGAAAATTGGATCGTTTGCCAACTTAACTATTGGGTACACTAATGCATGTCACATGGGAAAAACACTTGTGAGCAAACAATAATCCTCATAAAGACATAGACTCAACTGTGAAAGATTTTTCTTTCTTTTTAAAGGTTTGTTTATCTCGTTGAAAGACACAGCAACAAGGAGAGAGGCGGAGAAAGAGATCTTCCGCTCCTCATTCACCCTCTGAATTGCCACAACAGTTGGATTTGGGCCAGGCTGAAACCAGGAGCCAGTAACTCCTTCGGGGTCTGCCACCTGGCTGAATGATATGGGTGCAGTCTAGGCCTTGCCAGCAGATGCTGCAGTCTGGCCCATCCTGGCTCACTCCAGCATCGGCCTTCATGTGAAAGGGCAAATGTTGCAGTCCAACCAGGCCCAACTTATTCCCCGTCTTGGCTCTTTCTTGTGCCAGTGTGTGCTGTGGACTGGCCTAGCCCGACCCTACCCCAGATCCAGCCCACACTTATGCATGGTCTGGCCTGCCCCCAGCCCTGGCTCTTAGGTTCAGCAGCGGGAGCTGCAACCTAATATGGGAGTTCCCCAAGTTTCCCTATCAGGCCTGCTCCTGGCAGTGGATCTTGTGTGTGCCCACTGGTACTGCTGCCTAGACTGACATGGCCGGCCCCCCAGGCACTCACTGGCAGGTATGTGGCCTGTCCCCACTGGCCTGCATGTGTTCTGGCTGCCACTGATGGATCCCAGAGCCTAGCCTAGTCTGGCCCACCCACTGACCCGGCTCTCTTGTGACCTGGCAGGTGCCGTGGCCTAGCCTGTCCCACACCCATCATGGCTGTTGCAAGCACAAGCAGGTGCTAGAGCCTAGCATAGTTGGGCCCATCTCTACACCCAGCCCATGCACGTGCCCACTGCCCCGGCTCTCACACTCACCAGTGGGAGCTGCAGCCCAGCATGGGAGTCTCAGGAGTTCCCCTACCAGGCCCATTCCATGTCCTGGGTCTTGCAAGTGCTGGCAGTTGCTTTGACAGCCTGGCATGGCCCACCCAAAGTCTCAGCTCTGGCTGATGGGTTTCAGAGCATAGCCCAGTCAGGCACAGTCCCACATCCTATCCTGGTTTCTGCACATTAGTGGGTGTTGTGACCTGGCACAGCCCAGCCTGTCCCCAGAACCAGCCAACACATAAATGTTGATGAGTGCTATAGCCCTGCCTGGCCTGGCCTCCACCTAGCTCCAGCTCTTGTGCTCCCCAGAGGGAGCTGTGGCCTAGCAGGGAAGTTGCTCAAGTATCCCTACCAGGCCTAATGCCAGCCCCAGATCCCATGCCTGCTGTCTGGTATAGTAGCCCTGCTTGGCATGGTCTGCCCTGAATCCTGGCTTTTGCATGTACAAATAGATACTGCAGTCTGGCCTTCTCCCAGCCCTGGCTCCTGCGGGTGACAGGTGGGTTCCTGTTAGTTGAGTTCTGTGGCCCAGCTTAGTTTGCCTGTCACCACTTCCAGCCCTCTGTGTAAAGCAACAGATGCTGCAGTCCCACAGAGGTGAGCCCACAAGACCCCTACAGAATTGCCCCCGATCGAGTTCTTTCACCAATCCGGTGTGTGTTACAGCCCAGTCTGATGTGGCACAGCGCTGCTGCACCACCGTGGCCTAGCCCAGCCAGGCATGCTCCCAGCCCCAGCTTTTGAGTGTGCCAACAGGCTGTGGGTGATGTTATTTAGCCCAGCCCGGGCTGACCCAGACATGCCCTCCAGTTTCCCTTCTCTAAACCACCTCGTCTCAGCTCCCTCGCCTGCTTGCAAGTGCAGTAACCCAGTCTGTGGAGCCCCCAGAAGTCTTTCCTCCCCTGTCTTAGCCACTTCCTCTTCCACATGTTCTCAGACCCCCTTCTCCAGGCAATCTACAGCCTCTCACCCAGGGGCTGGGGTGGCATGTCCCGGCCTGGCCTTCCCCACCTTCCCCACTTATCTTTGAAATAAAATAGTAAGCGGCTGTACTGGCATACTGGTGTAGTTAGCACAAATTTGGCATTTACCAGGCCCGGATGCCCACCAGCTGCTTTTCTGCCAACACTAACATTTGCCTTTATAAATCTGTCCATATGAACACCTGGTAGATAAAATGCTCAAAAAAAAAAAAAGCCCAAAACATTGTTGCAGAATTAGGAAACTGTAATGTCACCCAGATCCCACTTGTTTTTATTACAACGGCAGTGTGTGCATACTGGTGTGGAATTCAGTGTGTTTATTGCTGCCTGGGTTTGCCTCATTGGTGCTGAGAGCTGGGTGAGAATGGCTCTCTTGCCATGTGTCCTTTTGTTCTCAGAGCAGCGTCCACTTGGGGATGAGAGAAGTGGCTGACCCAGGCTACCTGGTGTCCTGGGGAAGAGAGTGCTCATTGACCATAGGGCACTGCCCTCCCACCCTCACAGAAGCTCTGAGCCCTAAGTGCTTACTGCTCTACTGGCTTCACACCCAGACCTGCTGCCAGGAAGGGTCCACCTGCCAGTCCCACAGCAAGCTGGGGCGGGTCACCAGATGGAGTTGGAATCATGGGCGACTGCCCTGGAGCTGGCAGTGTGGCCTTTCCGTTCCTGCCTCCCAGCCAGTCCCACAGGCGCGTCCGTGGGAGGGTGATGCCGACGAGGGTGCAGTGCCCACAGCCGTGTCCTGAGTCGTCATCAGGAGCCCAGGTGGTGAAGGGGGCCTCTGTGTAGCAGGCTAGGGCTCCCCGGGGGTGCCTCCTGCCGACTATGGGCATGGCAGACACACACATTCAGAGTCCGGCAGGGAATTTCATCAAAGGTGCAAGAGAGGGGTCTCTGGCAGAGGACAGAAGACGCACTTTGAACTTGTTCTTTACATTGTGGCACACGGAGGTTCAACTATGGAAACATAGTACTTAAAACATTTAGGAGCAGAGGCCGGCTTCCCTTCATTGAGTTAGACTCAAGTATCCATATTTGTGGTAGGATTTATTTTCCAATTTACTGTTTTTAAAAAACTTGGCTTTGAAATCATTTCAGATTTGTAGAAATTTGAGAGACTAAGACAGTGGGCTGTGTCCTCTCACCCAGTTCCCCCAGTGTTAACACAGTCCGTCACTGTGCGACTTTGGTCGCCAGGGGAAGCATGGTGTTTGCTTCATTACTTTTAACTAAACTCCAGACTTCATTTGGATTTCAACAGCTTTTCTACTTCTGTGTTTTTGCCCCCTTTTTTTGGTCCCTGGATCCAATCCAGGATACAACCTTGCAGTTTTCTGCTTTGATCAGCTCTTCCGCAGTCCAGGCTGCAGTCCGCTGTGTCTGGACGGGGCGGGCGCATTCTTGGAGATGCAGGTGCTGGTCACACTCAGTGTGGGTGACTGCAGGTGCTCCCTGGGTGTTTCCGGACTGTGGCAAGAGCGGGTTTGTAAAATGTCCCGGGTTTGTGGTGGAGGCTGCCTAGTGGGGAGGGCCGTGGGCTGTGAGCTCTGCCCTCAGACCCCATCTCAGCCTTTTAAAGCTGGACTCAACCTGGGGCAAGCTGCTCTCCTGCCTGCCCAGAAGAGGATAATAGTGACACTGCCAGCTTTGTAGTGTTGATTTGTGGCTTCATGGAGATGATGCAGAATGCCAGCAGGAGAATCCTTGGTTTATTCATGATTTATTTTCATTTCAAATAGATTTTTGCCTTGAGGGTAACTTGTGTTTCTTTTTTTTTTTTTTTCAAGCTCTTTAATGTAACTTGATAATGTAAACAAAAGCCCAAGAGAAATGTTTAGGTTATAAGAAGTAAACTCTTGGCAAATACTTTGAAGTTCTCCAACAGCAACAATTACATACAGCCAACTGGTATTCTTATGACAGCTCCCAGGCTGCGTGCTGACTTGGCGCTCCTTGTCTGCTCTGCCTGCGCGTGCTGTGGGTCCCCGTGATTACCACGGCTGTGGGTGATCCCGATATGTGGCAGGGGTCAGTTTCCTGTCTTGCTGGTGCATCTCTGTCCCCACCCAGCCATGCAGCATCCAGGAGCTGCTGGGGTCTCGCCGTACTCTCTAAACAGGAAACACAAAACATAGGCAAGCTGCTATGAAGATGGCAGATGTCACTGAGAATTAACGAAATGCAAAGGAAAATGCAGTGTGTGTGTGCGCTTGTGCACCTGTGTAGATTCAACAGGTACAATAGGCAAAAAGGTAGGTAAGAGCCAGCACTACAGGAGGATGTAGGGTGTGGGGCATGGGTGTGTAAACCTAGTAGGAATGTGAACAGGAAGATGTGTCATGGTCGTTTGGCAGTGCTTAGTAAACAGGATCACCCACTCCATGGCCCACCTACATAAACCTACAGCTGCTCCTGACCGTGTTGAGCATTGTGCACAAAGTGGCAACAAATCAGTTCGCTTTGTCTCCACCATCTGTAGTGACCCGTGCTAGTCTGAGCCTTCTGGGGACACTTGTGTTAAAAGTCTGTGGGAGGAAATGTCTGGTGGCCTGTCTGGAACACAGATTGGATAAGTGTTGGTAGCCAACTGGGATGGGAGATGCAGCAGAACTGTTCTGGTGACCAGTTCTGCAAGAGAGAAGGAAGTCTCTCATCATCTCTTGGATGAAGTTCTGGGGAGAGTGTATACCACTCAGCCAGTGAGGAGGCAGGGGAGGGATAACTCTCAGATTGCTGTGTGTGCCTGCACATCAAGCACCTGATTTTACAAGACTGGTAATAAATGCTTATCTTCCCTGCACTTCCTGGAGCTGACTGTGTCTTTAGGGGACACGTGATGGTGTTTTCCACAGTCTGTGACTTCTGGGAGCTTGTGAGCCAGTTGAGGGTGGAACAGGAAAGAGGGCAATGGAAGCTGAGTTATGCGTAGTGGAAGGGACAATGTCGGGGCTGTGGAGTGTGGGGTGGGATGGGGGGAGCCTTGCGTCCCTGGCTCCGGGCTGAGCCCCTGGCGGGGCCTTCAGGGACTGAGTGCGTGAATCAGCAGGTAGCAGGATACCCATGCTCTCTCTGCTTCTCAACTAAATAGATCTGGGTTTTTTTTTTAAAGATTTATTTATTTTTATTGGAAAGTCAAATATACAGAGAAGAGTGGAGACAGAGAGGAAGATCCTCCATCTACTGATTTACTCCCCAAGTGGCCGCAATGGACGGAGCTGCGCCAATCCAAAGCCAGGAGCCAGGAACTTCTTCCACGTCTCCCACACGGGTGCAGGGTTCCAAGGTTTGGGCCATCCTCGACTGCCTTCCCAGGCCACAAGCAGGGAGCTGGATGGGAAGTGGAGCTTCCGGTATTAGAACCGGCGTCCATATGGGATCCCGGGTGTGCAAGGCGAGGACCTTAACCACTTGCGCCACCGCGCCAGGCCCCATTAAATCTGTTTTTAAAGAAGAGTGCTGTGGTCATCAGAGAGTCCTTCCCTGGGGTGGGAGACCTGGAGGAGGTGGGATGGGGGTCACAAGGGTGTGTGAGGGAATAACATCCAGGAGTCTGAGCCTGCTGTGTTCTGAGACGAGTCCAGGGGGTGGTGTAGGGGAGGAGAGTAAGGCCCAGGACCTTGGAATCCATATGGAATCCTGATATGTGGTGATGGTGTGGGCCTGGCAGGCCACAGTGACTCTGCCATTGTAAAGTGTAGCGGTGGGACTGGCCTGAGCGACTGTCAGACATCCCCCAGTGTTCTAGACACGGATGTAAGCAACACAAGAGGGCTTCCTGCCTGTGTGCACCTTGCCGGGGCTGGGTCGCGTTGAAGCCCGGAGCCTGCAGGGCTCCCAAGAGTGGCAGGGGCGTAAGTACTCTGTCCACTGGCTGTTGGTGAATGAGCAGGAAGCTGGGTGGGAAGTGGAGGTGAGATTTCATCCCAGACACTCCTCTGCGGTGGCAGTATTACAAGCTGCTGCACCACAGTGCCTACCACTGTTATAAACGGTGTGCAGGACGGACTGCTGAGGGGCGGAGAGCAAGCAGCTCTGCTAGCGCAGGCTGGGAGGTGGACATGCTTCAGGATGGTTGAATTCTTGGTAGATTTTTTGCAGATATTCCTTTTTTATTATTAAAGATTATTTATTTGAGGGAAGTAGCAATAAAGAGAGAATCTTCCAGTTGCTGATTCATTCACCAAGGGGCCACATGGCTGGAGCTAGGCCAGATAGATTGCAGCCAGGATGGAGGAGCCTCCCCTGGATCTCCCTTGGGTTTGCAGGGGCCCAAGGACTTGGGCAGTCTTCTGCTGCTTTCCCAGGGGCATTGGCAGGAAACTGGATCACAAGTGGAACAGGTCTCAGACTGGTACTCCAAATGGGATATTGGCGTCTCAGGCAGTAGCTTTTGCCACTGTGCCACAATGCTGGCCCCACAAGATGGATTTGATGATGGAGCCATTGGGGTGCTCTGATGATGGGTTTTGGGTTATGGAAAAAGTGAGGAATAGGAGTACCTCCATGGCTTTTAGCTTGAGATATTGAGAGAATGATGATACAGTTTTTTGTTTTCTGTTTGTGTTGGACAAGATGAGAAGTATAGCTTGAGCAGATTGGAGAGGGAGAGATGAGCAGAGCCATCTTGGGGCATGCTGAACTTGAAGCATTTGACCACACAGCTGAATATATCTCGTGGCATCTGCATGCAACCCTTCAAACCACACCTTGTCTCCAGATCAAGAATGACAGGCACGGTTCCACCTGACGTTCTAGAATGTCCTAGAACGTTCTTGCATGTAGCCAGGAGCGGGTGGAGAACCCACACTTTGGCTCCCGAGTTCGCGCTCCTGGGTCTGCTATTGTCCAGTTGATTGCAGCAGTTTTTATGGATCACATTTACAGGGCCAGGTGGTAATAGGCCTGCGCGTGGGGTTCTCTGTTAGAAGCAGCTTCTCTTTTGCCTGCACGACGCAGCAGTGACAAGCCAGTCAGCCATTGGTGGTCAGCACAGGCTCTGCCGTGTTTGCCTGTGAATTCAGGCTGGTGGGCTGTGTCAAGTGACCTGGCTCAGTGGACTCATGCTTTGAGCTGATGGGAGCATCCTGCGCTTTGATGCTGAGGCCCGTAGGTCCACAGGGGGTGAAGTTGTGGTAATGGGGGAGAATGTGCTGCTAAGCGGGTACCTCGGCCTCAGGATGGCTGATGCATTTGCCTTTCCGCCCACTGCTTGCTGGGCCAGTGAGCCTGGGAGAGGCGGCACCAGGTAGTGGAGACCTTTGCCCTGCCTGGCATGGCACTGTGGTATATCTTCATGCAACCGTTCCACTGTTGAGCAGTGCCAATGGCATGTGAGAAGTTGGTAGGATGAGAGAACTTGTACAAACCTCAGCAGTTTTCTGATCACGGTTCTTCGTGGCCAGCCAAGCCCCTTGCTGTAGCCCCGAACTGCCTGCGTGGCTATCTGTCCTTCCGAGCCAAGGGCACACCCAGGGGTAGCCCTAGGTCGAGCCCATGAAAATTTCCTTTCACCCCTGGCCTCAGGAACATCCAGCAAGGGGAGTAGTGTCCACTTACAGGTGGCGCCCACATGCCAGGATGGTCATGCCCTTGGTGAAGCCCTGGCTGCAGGAATGGGAGCCGTGGGTGCTTGAGCTGCCACTGTGTTGTTGAGGCTCGATCTTAGGCACTGCAGCTGCATTTGAAGGTGGAGTGGGGTGCGTCCTCTGCTCTTGGCTTGATGGGTCAGTGTCTGCTAAGACCCCATGGTGGGCTCCAAATCACTTCTCTAAAGGAGACTGTCCCAGGATGGCAGAGCCCAGAGCCTAAGGGGCCACACTGCGCTTTGTCAAAGAAACCTGCAGGAGTGTGAACAACTCCCGGCCTGGCCCTGGCACTGCAGGTGCTGTGGGGTCACCTGGACGTGCTGCCCTGTGGCAGAGCCCTCCCTTCCTCTGGACTCCCCTCTGAACCAGCAGCCTTGGGGACTGCACAGAGAAGTGTGTTGCCCTGGGGTCTGTTAGCACTGTGAAAGGCCATCTGCCTCGCTCTCTCTGAGGTGCCACAGACATCTCATCCAGACACGCCGTCCAGAAACACCCAGAATCATGGGTGCTTGGGTGTCTGGGCACCCTGTGGCTCCTGACATGTGAAACTAACCTTTACCCCCCATACTAAAAGTGGAACGCAGCTGGTAGTACCTGTCTTGTGTTCAGGTGGCCATAGCATGGGAAAGGGCCTTCATGTTTCATTGGGTGATATTTGAGACTGTTTCATCACCCTGTCGGTAGAAGCCTTCTCAGATGCATGTCTACGCAAAGTTGGCATATCCCAGTTTTTAACTCATGATCGTGGTGCAGGGGAGGGAAGTTGATGTGGAAAAGCTCTGTTTTTGTTGCTTACTCTCATTGAACAATTAGACCTCGTTGTCAGTAAAAATTGATGACTGCAGCTTTCAAACTATTGAGCCTGTGCTAATAAATGCAACAGTTGTTCATAATTCGGTGGTAAATGACCTTTAAATGTAGCTGTTTACCAAGGCTGTCCTTGGGGAACAATTTAACTTCCAAATGACACCCTTGAGTACTTGTTATCATTTAAATATGCTTCCTTTTGTCAATAACAGAATAACAAATACTGGTTAGATTTCTGATGTTGATTCAGATACCAGGAAACCTGCTGAATAAATTAGTGTACGTTTGATTTATATTGACCAAAATTTTTTTACCTTGCCGTGTTTCAGGTCAAGGTGATGTGCATTTCAATGTGTTGTAGAGCAGAGGTCACGTTTGAATGACATGAATGCTTACGCTGGCTTTCATTAACTTTTAAATATTATCCTGAAATTCCTTCTCAGGTTCTAATTATTAGGAGCAGGTTTGGAATGAACTTAGGGCACCAGTGGAGACTTTATTTAAAAGTCAATGGTCTTGATCTTTCCCATAAAAATGATTGGAGTATATTATTGCAACATTTCACCTCATCATTTGTATGGAAATCAGATGTTTTTTTCCCCATCCTAGCCTTTGCATTCATTGTCTGTAGTTTCTCCATTGATAATTTCACAGCCTCCTCCAAAAAAGGCTGAGATAGCTCTGAAAAAAGCCAAAGAGTGGACAAAAACCTGAGTGGCTACGGGAAGTTCTCTCCCAGGCAGATGTGCTGGGAGCTTCGCGATGGATGCTGGCGGTGCGAGGGAGGGGGAGGGTGTTTGCAGGGTGCAGCTGAGTGGCATTACCTCTGGCAGCCCCTCGTTAGCAGTCAGCACAATACTGCTTTAGGATGTTTTGACGCAAAACATGGCAGCAGCCTCCTTACTTGTCTCACACGAAGATGAATTTTCATATGGACAAACCTAGTTTGCACAGCAGGATTTATTTAGGAAAGAGGAAAAAGGATTCCTGCCATGGTGGCAGGAGGGGACTCCTTGTGTCCAGAGGAAAAAACTCCAGACCTCCTGCCATGGCAGGAGGAAGAGCTCCACCCAGCTAACGGTGGAGATGGTGTCTTTTAAAACTTCACTTCAAAGGAATTTCTCCAGTAACAAAGGGACACTGTCATATTCATGGGCAGAGTCCGAGGAAGTCTGCTCAGGGGTGTAGGTGTTGAATCTCCCAGCCATGTGCCTGTGGCCAGGCTTCCTGCTGGGGCTCCTAGCTCCCCGGCCATCACTGCCAAGCAATGGATGGACAAATCCTGAGCTTGTGGGCGGCCAGAGCAACAACGGAGTTGAACTTCTCCTGCTGGCTGCTCATTGGTGAGCTCTGGGGTCTTGGGAGTCTGGAGTTACTGCCTGAGGATGTCCATGGATAAAGCCACAGTGCGTGTAGGTGAGGAATGAATCCGGAGGGACACTCAATGACCTGCCCACTGTACTTGCAGATAAGAGAGGGGACTGTGACCTGGTGGCTTGGAGGGAAGAGACTGGAAGATCTGTATAAGTCAGACTCATCCTGCCCCAGCCCACGTGGGAATCTGGAGTTCGGCTTATTAACATGGAGCATTGCTGACCACCACACGCCAGTCCACGTGAAAGCCAAGGCTAGGGGCCTGTCTAGCAAGGCTAGATCCCAGTGCCTGACTGAATGTTGGAACAGGGGACAGGTCACATTTGGCAGGGCCAGAACACGAGCTAGGTGTGACCATGGAACCTGCTACCACTCTTGGGTACAGGGACCAGGAGTAATCTGGGCAGGTCCAGGCTGCAACAGCCTCATGTGCATCCTAATACAGTGTGTGGGGCAGGCTGGGCTGCAACATTCGCCAGCTCGTGCTAGGCCTGCCCCTAGCACACAGCAGGGGTCCTATGTTGCCCATTCAATGGCAACCACACCGTTGTTCGCTCACTTGTAGTGCCTAGGTTTAATGAATCCACAAGGACACAGGAAGTGGCAGTGTTGAGAATGCTGTTATTGGAGAAAGGAAGTGGAGAAAGTAAGGCTGAAAGTGGAGAGAGGGTGACACATGGCACACATGCCCGCAGAGGGGTGAGTCACTGGGCGGCAGCAGGACTCCCACGGCCTAGGTGCAGGAGCTGGAGCAGATGGCTGGTACATGGGAAGACTTGACTTTGATCTAAATGGGTATCAGTAATTGATAAAATTTGGACCAAGGGGCTGACATTGTGGGTAAAGCCACCCCCTGGGATGCTAGTATCCCATAGAGACACCAGTTGGTGTCCTAGCTGCTCCTATTCTAATCCAGCTCCCTGCAGGTGGTCAGAGAAAAGCAGTGAAGGATGGTGTGTGCTTGGGCCCCACCAGCAGGGCTCCGTCCTGGCCGTTGCAGCCATCTGGGGAGTGAGCCAGAGGAGCAAAGCTGTCTCTGTCTTGCTTAACTCTGATTTTTAAAATCAAGCAAATAAATACATCTTTTAAAAAAGTGGCCCAAATAGATAAATAAAATCCAGGTTATCATTGCTTCTGGAGGGGCAGATCTTCAGAGAGAAGGAGAGAAACAGCCATCTGGTGGTGCATTCCTCAAGCTGGCAGCAGTGGCTGGAACTGAGCCAATCCGAAGCCAGGAGCCAGGAGCTTCTTCCAGGTCTCCCACATGGGTGAGGCTCCTGAGGCTTTGGGCAGTCTTCGACTGCTTTTCCAGGCCACAAGCAGGGAGCTGGATGGGAAGCAGGGGCAGCTGGGGCACAAACCAGTGCCCATGTAGGATCCCAGCATACCTGAGACAAGGATTTAGCCACTGAGCCATTGTGCCAGGCCCCGATCTGTAGTTTATAACTAGGAGGTGGTATACAGATGGTCTGAGTGGTACAATTCCAGGGGTTGCCTTATTTGGGCGTAACTGGATTTCGCAGGTGTCCAGTGTCAGCTGCTGTGACTGGCTGACTCAGGGCACACATTCAGGCAGCTCATAAACTGCTTGCATATCCAGCTGAGCTGCAGTCACCACACAGAGAGGTTGCATTGGACCACTTTTGTGTTTTAAAGATTTATTTACTTTTATTGGAAATGCAGATATACAGGGAGGAGGAGAGTCAGAGAGGAAGATGTTCCATCCATTGATTCCTTAAGTGACCACAATGGCCAGAGCTGAGCCGAAGCCAGGAACCAGGAGCCTCTTCCAGGTCTTCCACGCGGGTGCAAGGTCCCATGGCTTTGGGCCGTCCTTGACTGCTTTCCCAGGCCACAGGCAGGGAGCTGGATGGGAAGTGGGGCTGCCAGGAATAGAACCAGCACCCATATAGGATCCTGGTGCGTTCAAGGTGAGGACTTTAGCCGCTGGGCTGTGGCAGGACCCCGACTTCCCTTTTCTGACCTCAGCCAGCTGATGAAGCTTCTGAAGAGGGCATGAGTGAGCCTGGAACACAAGCCTCACCTTGTGTCTAGTGAGGACTATGTAAGCCATGAACTTCAGTGAGTCTCATCTCCCTAAGCCGCTCGTGTCTGCTTTCCTCCAAGGCTTGAGTCCTAGGCACCTCCTAAGAACTGTGAGCACCTGCTGTTGTTTCCAGAACTTGTGGTGCAATTTCTGCCAGTTGGAGTTCCTGGGTTGTCATAGATGTTATCTGCCATCTGATAGAATTCTCTGGTTTCTTGCCCGTGTGTAATCCCATACTTAGTTCACTGCTCAAAAGAAAATGGAGGAAAACAACGGCACAGCAAGCTTGTGGTGGTGCTTCCGAGCTGGAGAGTGGCATCGCAGGTCTTTCGGTCCCTTCCCACGTGAGGACACACCAAGAACAGCGACTCTGACTTAACAGCCAGTTGATGGCAGCTGTCCAATGATCCCAGCATACTTAAGCGAAATTCCAGTGCCTTTCTCAGCTTTAGGCTCCTAACAGCATTCTTCGGCTACTTTCTTACTTTTTCTCAAGGTCTTTCTAGAAGCGCACGGCCAGCCAGTGCTCGGTGCACGGGGGTCTTAGTGGTGGTCACAACCTGGGGTGGGTGGAGCCGGTGTCTGCTCAGACCTGTTCTTCACGCTCTGCTCAGAGGAAGTTGGACTTCGGACTCTAACTCAGCAGAGTTTGCGACTTGCTATGACATGGGATCACAGATGTCAGGGTCCTTCCTGTGAATGGGAAGCATTCTGGGCTTGTGTGTGTTCTGGGACTGTGGCACGTGACCGGTGCTCGTCATGTTTGAGCAGTACCTGTGGGTCCAACGCGGGGTCTCTGGGAGCTGTGCCTTGGGGCTGGCTGGGAGCAGCAGCCACTTTGTGCAGCAGTGAGCGAGGCTGCATGGAAGGCTCCTGACTCACACGGCACCCGGTGATGAGGAAGCTGTTCAATGCGCCTGGTGTGTAGGATGTGCCCAGTGGGGTCCAGTGGCATCTTGGGCGGCACCACTGCCGTGACTGGGACGGACGTGTCCGGGGGCTTCAGGAACTGTCTGGATTGGCAAGTACTGGAAGCAGAAAAGGAAGGAGTCCAGTGAGCAGGTTCCAGTCCCTCAGCTGCTCCCCTCTTCTCTCCCTGCACTCCCGAGCTGGGTTCCCTGCCCCGTGCCAGTGGCTGGAGGGTCAGGTTTTCCTGCCACCTTGGGGTCCCTTCCCCTGCTGATTAACTTCCGTGTACCTTCCCCAGAGAATTTCCTTAGTTCGTTCCCTCTTCCCAGGTCATTGAGCCTGGAAACCTGCGGAAAGTGATTCCCTGCTGTCCTGGAAAGTGGCTAGTGCACACGGCTGCGCGTCCTCCCGTTACAGAGCACACCTGAGACTCCACTCCATGCCGGCTTTACCAGGAAAGCGAGGGAGGGCAGGCAGGGGCACCTTGGGGTCCATGAGCTGCTCCGTTGCAGGTTGTGAAGGGCTCTCTGGGCGGTGGGACAGCGTTGTCCTGGAGAGCAGGGCCCGGACACCGGGGTATGGAGTCTGCGCCACTTCCTTTCTCATCGGCGGAATGGGAAGGCCAGCAGGCAGTGGTTTAGCTGTGGCTATGTGGGGATCTAGAGCGCAGCAGCTGTTGTATGCATGGGGAAGATGAGGGCCATGGGGATGGAGGCTGGGGGAACATGGTCCCTTGCAGGTTCTTTAGCTGTCACGGTGGCGCTGGGCAGGCAGGGTCAGGTGCAGGCTGTTCCTGAAATCCCACCCAAGATGGTTAGTCGGCCAGGGTCACAGAATGGAAAAATGGACACAGTAGAACCCAGGGGACTTAGGACGCACTGGACGCTGGCAGAAGCGTGTGGAGGTGCGCTTCCTGGAGGCTGCGCCTCAGCCGTTCCCTAAATTAAATATTAACAGAAAATATTTAGACTGCTTTATTGGAATCAGGGTTAATCATTGCAGAGTTAAAAAATATTTGAGGGGGATGAGTATTTTATGAAACCTTGGAGTCAGTGTAAACAAAATCTGCCCCCTCTGGTCTGGGGTTTTCCTTGGAAAACTACAAGTTACACCGGGTGTGGTGTTTGTTGCATGAAGGATGTGGGGTGGCACTCGATGTGGGTCCGGTGGGCGCGGCCCCTGGGCGGGCGGTGAGCGTTGCAGGTGAGTGGGGGCGTCGCTGCCAAGGGTGCCCTGCCCTGCTAACATTCCAGGCTGGGGAAACTTTTTCATGAAAGATGTCTGACTGAAGAGGCTGTTAGAGAGGAGCTGGGGGTGGAGGGCAGGGGCACTAGAGGAGGGGGCAGAGCTGCTGCCCACCAACCCCTGTTGGTGAGTGCCCTTGTTTTCACGTGGACTTTTACAGCACCCTGCTGGCTGGAGCCATTCTCAAAGGAGGATGCAGGGCCCTGCCTGCCTGCCTGCCTGCCTGCCTGGTACAGCTCCAATCCAGAGCTCGAGGATGGCTGATTTTTGCCTTATAAAAGCAGGGAAAATGGGCCTGATAAAAATGTTTAGTCTGCAAAGCCTGGTTTTATTTATCATCTTGGGGAAGAACAATGTTTTGTTGTGTTGCGGTCAAAATAGAAGCCGACCTTGCTCGTTCACCAAAGCTCAGATCTGCAAGATACAGGGGGCAGAATAATAGAGTACAATGGAGAGAGTGGAGGGTGATTATTTGTGGCTTGTCACTTGCAGCCCTCTGAGACCCCAAGCGATCCAAATCTGGGAACCCCGCGCAGCTCTGCAAACCGGCCGCCGCCTGCATCAGGGCAATCTCCCTGGGCCGCAGACAGCGCCGAAATTGCATCAGTTTGTCATGCACCGAGCATGCCAGCCTCACACAGTATCATTTGGTTGCAAATGGGCCTGGCCCGGACGCCCTGAAACACATTCTGTGGTATCTGACTCTTGGCCTGCGATTTGTCATGTCCCCGCTGCTCTCTGCGTGCGGTTGCTTTAATAGATTCTGACGGTTTCCTAGCAGGAACGCAGGAGGTGTCTGCCAGGAGCACAGGGCACGGGCAAGGCTGCTGGTCAAACGGCCACGGAGCGTGCGGGAAGACTGCCGTGCTTTCCTTCCAGTATTCCTGCTAGATCATAAAGCTGTAGTTTTCTGTACTTTTTTTTCTTAATCAATGTATTACACTCTCTAATTTGGATTAAATGTATTTTAATTTTGAAAGGAATTGCAAGTATAGAAATGCAGTCCTGACGTCAGAGTCAGCGTGGAGAAGCCACTGCTGTGAGCTTGGAGCCAGGAGGGGCTGCTGAGTCCCTCGGGGGACTCACGGACTGGCCCCAGTAGCAGTGGCCGTCCTGCACACTCAGACCCTGCTCCCAGCTGCAGCCTGTATCCCCGGAGAGGGCTGTGTAGGTCGGAGTGGGAAACACTGAGGACCGTGCGCTGGGAGCACAGGCTGTGGAAATGGTCCATTTGGATTGAACTTGACATTCACGCTCCACAGGGTGGGGAGCATGTCGGGTGACTGTTTAATTGTGTAAGGCTGTGTGTGCATAGGTAGAGTCAGATGTGTACCCATTTCTCTGCACCTCTGTACCTCTCTCTGTGGATCTGGTGCCTGTCCTAGAGAAAGCCTAGGGTCAGCGAGAGATTTGCATACTGGAAACTCCCTGCGCTTTACCTTACTAACTGTGGAATTGATCTAGTTGTGAGCTAAGTCAATTTCCGATGATCTTCAGGAGGCTGGGATGATGAGTCCTGGGCTGACTATGGACGGGCCGTGTCCTGTGAACCTGGGCTGTCAGCAGCATCCTGCCATGGTCCAAAGCCCTGGGCCCTGCTGGCGCTCCGGGGAGCTGTGCAGCATGCACCTGCTGCTGAACCACACACTTGCCGAGGGTGGGCGTGTCTGTGCAAGGGGGTCCCCATTCTGGTTGAAGATGTGTGGAGAGCTGGAAGTTCAGGCACAGCTTCTCAGAAAAATGCATCCATCCTGAGAGAGTACCCAGCCTTTGTGGCAGCGCTGCTGTCCTTGTAGTCCCAGCCCAGCCTCTGTGTTGGCTCTGAAATCCTGGCTTCCTTGCCAGGGACAGGTCTGAAACAAAAGGGGTCAACAGGCCAATGAGCACCATGCTGGCCACCTGCCCGCCTTTCCTCCTTCCGCTCCCCCGGGATGTTCTGACACCTGTCGCTTGGAGCCTGGCCCTCAGTGGCCGGAAAGCCCCATCCGCAGCCCCCAGCCCCTCCCGTTCTGGCCTTCTGCCTCTGGATTTAGAATCCCCCTTACCCCTGTCCATGTGGCTCTGAGAACCGTGGCCCCATCCTGCGCTACTTCCCCACAGTCCTGGCTTAGAACCTCTGACAGTTTCTGGGACACTGTGAGCCCTTTCCTACTCGGTGACACGGCCAGAACTTTCTCTTCTGATGGCTGTGTGGTGTCGTTTCTAGGACTAAGGGCAGGAGGAGGGAAGTACAGTTCTGCCCAAACTGCTTGCTTCTCCCTGAGCCTCCCGCCATCCCCGCCTCTCCCCACTCCCAGGGCCTGACAGGGCTAGGAAGTTGAGGACTCAGCAGGTTTAGAAAAGAGCAGAGGTTTAGAGGAGCTTGAGTTTGGGGGGAATTTGACCGAAGATGCTGAAACACTTGAAGACTGGAATGTTGTGCGGGCTGGACACGGCAAGGAGGGTCAGGCGGGGTGGCGACATCTGAGCAGCGTGCTGCTGGCGGGGACGCTGGAGCTTTGTAGTGAGAGCTTAGACTTGATTTAAAGTCAGGGCAGGGGCTGGCATGATAACTCAGCTGACCAGGCGCTGGCATCCCGTGTGGGCGCTGGTTTGTGTCCTAGCTGCTTCACTTCCCATCCAGCTCCCTGCAGTGCCCTTGCGAAAGCAGAGGGGGATGACCTTGGAACTCTGCACCCTTACAGGAGACCCAGAAGAGGCTCCTGACTCCTGGCTTTGAATTAGCTCTGCCCTGGCCATTGCAGCCATTTGGGGAGTAAACCAGCAGATGGAAGATCTTTCACTCTCTCTTCTTTCTGTAAATCTACCTTTGCAATAAAAACAAACAAACAAACAAAAAAAACATTTTTTTAAAGAAAAATAATGAAGAACTAAGATACTTAGTTGCGTTTTGATGGTAGGAAAGCTTAGTAATGACTTTGTAGATAACTGCTAATACTTTGTAAAAGAAAGTGTGAAATTGTTTTACTTTGATTTTTAATACGTTTCTGTCACCTTAATTTGTGATTTCATTTTTAGTCTTTCTCTTCTTTCTTACCTTTTGCCAAGTGATGGTTTTCTTTCCCCTCTCTTTCTGCTCACCGGCCCCCCTGGAAGCTGCTCCATCTCAGATGCCTTAGTATTACAATGTCAACCTTTATCCTTTGGTTATTTCTAATTGCATTTAAAAATATGCTTGTAGACCCTCACTGCTGTAGTCCCACGTCCTGTTTTCCTGAATTGACTAGAGGGTCTAGAGCAATTTGTTCGTTTACTCATTTGGTTATTTTTATTGGAAAGGCAAAATACAGAGAGAAGGAGAGACAGAAAGATCTTGCATCCACTGGTTCACTCCCCAAGTGGCTGCCATGGCCTGAGCTGAGCTGATCAGAAGTGAGGAGCCAGGAGCCTCTTCCAGGCCTCCCACGCAGGTGCAGGGTCCCATGGCCTTGGGCCATCCTCTTCTGCTTTCCCAGGCCACAAGCAGGGAGCTGGATGGGAAGTGGAGCAGCTGGGGAATTAAACAGTGCTTACATGGGATGCTGGCTGCACAAACAGGGGCTCAACCCACTGTGTCATGGAGCTGCTCCCTGGACTCACATTACTTTTTAAAAATGAATGCCGCTGGGCCCGGCGTGGTGGCGCAAGTGGTTAAAGGTCCTCGCCTTGCACGCCCGGGATCCCATGTGGGTGCCGGTTCTAATCCCGGCAGCCCCGCTTCCCTTCCAGCTCCCTGCCTGTGGCCCGGGAAAGCAGTCGAGGACGGCCCAAAGCTTTGGGAGCCTGCACCCGCGTGGGAGACCCGGAGGAGGCTCCTGGCTTCGGATCGGCATAGTATCGGCCCGTTGCGCTCACTTGGGGAGTGAATCATCGGACGGAGGATCTTCCTCTCTGTCTCTCCTCTCTGTATATCTGCCTTTCCAATGAAAAAATAATAAAAATAAATCTTTAAAAAAAAAAATGAATGCCGCTGATCTCTTCTCTGCTTTCTCCCTCTCTCCCTCTTTCTCTTCCGGTTTGGTGAGACGAGAGACAGACACAGAGAGGGCTCCTGTCTGTTGGTCCACTCCACTGATGTCCGTGGCAGGCAGAGAGGGCCAGAGCCTGGACCTGCAGGCTCTGTCGGGGTCTCCAGGGAAAGTAGCAGGGGCCCAGTTCTGGGAAGAAGCGGGAGGCTGGAGTTGAGAACTGGCCGTGGAACCCAGGCCCTGACAGTGCCCAGCCTGGCGTCTTCTGTGCTGGACTCCTGGGCTCACGGGCAAGCTGCTGTGTGATGTAGGTAAAGCAAGGAGCTGTGGGTGATGAACATGGAGAAGATGACAAAATGAACAAAGGAAGAAATGAGCCATGCTTTCAAGCGATCCATCTTAATTTTGTTCCCTGGGTTCATAGTTCACCTCCACTGAATTGTTCTGTCATCTTGATCACCGTTTGGCAACCTGATGAGTATACATGTGCCATTTATCTTGCAGAAATGTGGTTTCCTGTGATAGCTTCCAAGACTTCTGTCTGTCGTTTCCTGCGTTTCTGCTATGGGATGTGTGGGAGGGGATTTGCTCCCATTCATCTTTCCTGTCCCTCTGCATGTGAAGACCCCTGTCTGTGTTAGACCCTGGGCAACGCAAGCTCTCGAGTTGGCTTTTAGATGTTGACACAGGTCTCTCTGCCATTCCTCATACCATCACACACTTCCCTGCTCTGTCTCGACCTTGTGTCTCTTGCACAATGGTTGGGCAAATTTCCTAAGATGGTGCTTCCACTTCAGCCTCGTGTCTTGTCTTCAACTTTGTCTGCTCTCTGGTGTCATGGCACTGCTCTGCGTGCCTGTGTCCTCCTGTAGGGTTTGTGCTCAGCTCCTGCTCTGCGTGCCTCGGTGTGTGACTCATCTGACTTGCTGTGGCTTTGCTGCTTTTCCGTTGGTTCATCTTTCTAATGACTATACCCACTGCTGGTGAGTGAAGTGTCCTTACCCCTGTTCTGCTCGGTCTCTGAGCTGGCATGGGACCACTGTATCTATTGTTTCCCATGGATGCACCTGGCCAGGGCTGGGCCAGGCTGAAGCCAAGAGGACCTCATTAAGGTCTCCCACATGCATGGCAGGAGCCCAAGCGCTTGGGCTGTCCTCCGCTGCTTTCCCACGTGCGTTAGCAGGGAGCTGCATCAGAAGTGGAGCAGCTGGGACTGAACTAGTACTCATATAGGATGTCGGCATTACAGGTGGTGGTGTAGTAACCCACTGTGCCACAACACCAGCCCCAATTTATTAAAAGCTGTTCCCAGCACACAGCTGCCCTGGACTTTAGGGCAGCACCCAGCAAAGCTGCTGTGGTGTTCGGAGGCTGTGAGCTGACCTGAAGCGAAGTCAGTTGTGCCGTGCTGGGGACCTAACACCAAGAAGCTGCCGTGCAGGCTTTGCTCCCCGTGTCACATCTGTGCCTCGTGCGGTGCCATAGCAGGAGACACCAGCAGCACACGTGTCTCAGGGGTTTTTAGAACATGTCTCGTGGCCTCAGCAGTGTGCCAGTAGGTGTCACTGTGTGCATGAAGTGGAGATGGAAGCTGTCACTTAAGTTACGTCCAAATTCCAGTGTCAGTACAGCTTTTGCAAACCATACTCCTTTCTTGCCCGACCCTGTCGCCTTCGTCCACTGCGTGAGCTCATTTGCTTGGGTGCTTTCCCATGGCTCAGGAAACAGTGGGCCATCTCCCTGCAGTGTAGAACTTGTCTGCTGGGAAGCTTCTGGCAGACATGGAGAGGGTGTGTTCCTTCTGTGCATGTCCTGGTGATCTGGCAAGCATCTTCTTAAAGCACAGTGAGCGCACACGTCTGAGCACGTGCATGTTTGCCACGTAGGATTTGTTAACAGGTGCTTTTAGGTGCTCTGCTGGTGAGTCAGGCTACTGTCCAGATATTTTTAAAAAAGATTAATTTTTATTTGAAAGGCAGAGTTCCAGAGAGAGAAGAATCTTGAATCCACTGGTTCACTCCCAGATGGACCCGAAGCCAAGAGCCAGGGAGTCCTTCTAGGCAGTTCCATCCTCCACTGCTCTCCGCAGGCACGTTAGCAGGGAGCAGGATCAGAAGTGGAGCAGCTGGGACACGTAGGGTGCTGGTGCCACCAGCTTGCCATGGCGCTGGCCCCTGCTCTTCAGGTTTTCTGTTCCAGGGACACCACGCCAAGTGCCCCCTGCTGTGCTCTGAGTCATCACCTGAACCAGCCCTGTTTCCTCCAGCAGGGGAACTTACTTGTTGAAATACCTGTGTCTTTTTTTTTTTTTTTTTTAAATCAAAGGCCATTTTGGGTACTTATAACATTATTCACAGATCATGCAGAATTACCCACTGGAAAAATTAGCCTGCTCTAGACCTACAGAATTTCAAGTCATGCCTGTGGTTGGCTTGGCAGGGCCAGACCCAGATGGTCTTGCAGAACTTCCTGACACAGCCTGCTGGCAGGACACTGTCCAGGCCTGCTCTATGGGCTGCCTGTCATGTTTGCCCCTTCACGAAAGCGCAGGTGTTTGAAGCTGGAAGGCAGGAGTGAGGGTCTCATTTGCAAGGCTTTGCTGTCAGGACCAACAGCAGGGCTGGGCGCTCTGTTCCGTTCGGTCGTGCGGGGGATGGCGCAGCCACGCTGAGCTGGCTGAGTTCTGGTTTGCTGTCCATGTCCAACCAGCTTGACTCATGGGCAAGACAAAGTTCCAGGAACTTGATCCCCAAGTTCCCTGAGGTGTAGTTTGTAAATAAAAGATAATCTGCAGTGTGATGATTTGGTACTAGCTTGTGAACCCCACCATCATGTGGTGTAGTCACCAGTGTGAGTGTGTGTGTGTGCACGCGTGCGTCTGTGGGGAGGCATAGGGAGCAGGCAGTACACAGCCTGCACATCCATGTGTCAGCCCTGTGACTGGCGAAATGCGCATTGGCAGTGTGGGCCACATTGCTGGGAAAGACAAAATCCCATGAAGAACTCCAATGCCAGGCTTGTATTCCTTTGTCAGTGGAAGCGAGGTTCCCTTTTTGAGGGGAAGGAAAAAATTGTTCATGTATTTCAGGAAAGACAAAAGATTGCTTGTCTTCGTGATGAACAGTGATTGCGTCCTGCTGGCTGTGGGCTCTCTGAAAACGCAGGGTTTCCTGGTGCCGACGCTAGCCGGGGCTGGGATGCTTGTGTCTCAGGAGCAGGTGTGTCCTCTGTGCCTGGGGTCGCACTCCAGCTTCCTACGAAGGCGTGCCTTGGAGCCAGTGAGGGCTCCAGTCCCTGCTTGCCTGGCTTGCACAGGCAGTTGAGCGCCAGGTTTCTGGCTTTGCCCTGGCCTCGGCTGGCTGTTGCGGCCGACTGGGGAGGCAGCCAGCAGAGGGAAGTGTGCTTGCTTGCTTCTTTTTGTGCTGTGTTTCCCACGCTGTGTTTCAAATAGAGTGAAAAGAAGTGTATTTTTAAAATGTCACTTTGTGGGCTCTGTGTGATGGCTAAATTGGCTGATCTTCCCCTTGCCAGTGTCAGGATCCCAAATGGGCACCAGTTTGTGTCCCGACTGCCCCACTTCCCATCCAGCTCCCTGCTTATGACCTGGGAAGGCATCAGAGGATGGTCCAAAGCCTTGGGACCCTGAACCCGCATGGGAGACCCAGAAGAAGCTCCTGGCTCCTGGCGTCGGATCAGCTCAGCTCCAGCCGTTTCAGCCGCTTGGAGAGTGAACCAGCAGGTGGAAGGTCTTTCTCTCTGCTTCTCCTCTCTATGAATCTGCTATTCCAATAAATAAATAAAACTTTTTAAAAGTCACTTCATTTAGCAAGTATTTGTAGTGTTCCTGCTTTATGCCGTGAACTGTGGGTGACAGTAAGAAGGATGTAGAAGAATAAGATGTTCTGTCAGGCTGTTTGATGAAGTTACCATTAAGGGACTGTGCGAACAGTGCAGTGAGGAGCACGGAGCAGAGGGACAGGAAGCATGCGGGGACGTGGGCGGCCAGCCTGGTCCACAGGCTGGCATGCGGGGACATGGGGCGGCCGGCCTGGACTGCGAACTGGCATGTGGGGACGTGGGGCGGCCGGCCTGGTCCACGGGCTGGCATGCAGGAGGCATTATTTGACTGATGTATTTAATCCTGGTCAATATGGTTTTTTTTTTTTTTAATTGAATTTAACTTTTTTCTTCTTCTTTTTTAAAGTTACTATTATCATTTTATGATACAGTTCCGTAGGCCCTGGGATTTCCCTTACCCCTTCCCTTACCTCTCCACCCCCCCACTGAATTCCCCTATATTATTACTATAGTATAGTTCTTCATAAAGTCATAGGTCCATCATTGTGGGTACAGACAATGGCAGAGAACCCAGCATCCTATTGTCAAGATATAACTAACAGTTTCATTGGACGTCCATCTTTGATCTGGAAGTAGAGATCTTTACTGCATTTTATCCTCACATCTGGACATGATAGTCTCCATTACACAGTACATCCCCTTAAATGAAAAACCACCCTAATCAAATATGTAAAAAGTATCAAAAATAAAATTTATACAATAAAAAATTGACTTAATTTAAAAAGATTTAAAAAATTATTGTCCGTTTTGATTAAATTGTAAATTACCACAACCAATGAGAAATACAGTTTGGTAGTATCTATCAAAAATTAAAATATGTACAATTCGAAACAAGAAAAAAATGGAAAACCACAAAACAAAATCAACAACAGGAAGAAAAAAAGAAATTAAAAACACTGTGAAGTTAACACGCTACTGAATGACTGATGTATCGCTGAAGAAGTGAAAAAGAAAATCAAAAATCTTCTTGAAGAAAATGATGCTACTGTATGATCTATGAGTCAGTGAAGAATTTAATGAGAAAGTGTTTTGAAGAGAAGAATCTAAAAAAAATCAAAAACCTTGAGATTTTGAGATCAGTTTCTGCTGATCTTTGTTGGTGAAATATATTGCCTATCGGCAACAAATAGATAGGTTCTGTTTTTTTAGTCCACTTTACCTAATCTATGACATTTGATTGATGAGTTTAAGCCATTTACATTCAGGGTTAATATGAATTGGTGGCATTTTTGTCCTGTCATTTTAGCAGAGGATTGTTAATGGATTGATGGGTGCAAAGAAATTGATATACCTAAACTGGAAAGTAGATTTACAGAGAGAGAAGTAGAAGCAGAGAGAGAGAGGGAGATTTTCTGTTTGCTGGGTTACTTCCCCAGTTGGCAGCAAAGCCTGGGGCAGGGCTGGTCCAAAAGCAGGAGCCAGGAGCTTCTTCTGGGTCTCCCATGTGGGAGCTGGATCGAAGTGGAGCAGCCGGGACTTGAACTGGTGTCCATGTGCAATGTGAGCATTGCAGGTGGATGCCCCAACATGCTTTTTTGTATTAACTCTGTAGGGGAGAGCGTCATGGTGCAGTAAGTTAAGCTGCTACTTGGATGCCCACATTCCATGCTGGAGTGGCTGGAGTGGCTGGAGTGGCTGGAGTGGAGTCCCAGCTTTCTGCTCTGTACGCCCTGGGAGGCAGTCCATGATGGGTCAAGTTGGGTCCCTGCCACCTCTGCTGGAGATCTGGGTCTAGTTCCTGGCTCCTGGCTCCTCCTGGCTCCTAGCTTCAGCCTGGCCCAGCCCCAGCTATTTCAGTCATTGAGGGAATGAATCAGCAGAGGGAAGAGCTCTGTCATTCAAGCTTTTAAATGAATAGTTCTTTAAAGAAAAGATACAGTGTACCTCTGTGGCCTAAGGATCATGTCCAACATAATGCGTGCCAAATTGGTTTCGTTCTGGGCTTTGACAGAAGCACTGTGGAATCCAACAGGAAGCAAAGCCGCGGGACAGAGCGTGGTTACAGTTCGTATGGCTAGATGGCGTGTTTGACTCAGGACTCCTCGTATTTCTGTTCATAGCAAGGATCCTCTCTGCAAACTAGTTTTTAAATTTGTTTATTTTGGGGATAGTGGGAACGACTGAATGCACAGAACTTCCATTCCCTGGTTCAGTCCCCCGGTACAACCTGCTGTGTCCGAAGGTCATTGGCAGAACTCTGCAGGTCCCCCATGTAGGAGACTGGAGCCCTCTGCATCGCCTCTCGGGGTCTGCAAAGGCGTGCTGCAGCAATCAGCAGGTGGAGCCAGGCACCTGCCTCAGGGGCTCCTGTGTGGGATATGGACACCAGCTGCTCACCCAGACACCTGCCCCGGGATTCTGATGTCCCAAGGTTATCAGCAAGAACGGAGAGTGAAGGCAGGGGTCTGTGGCATGCTTAGTTTCTGGCTGTCGGGCATGTTTAGCCAGTGCCCATGGAGAGGTTCCCACCCACCCGTGAGAAGGACCCTGTAACTCTGGGTCTCCCTGGGGTGACGCTCAATCAGAACAGGAACTATGGGCAGTGCTATTTGTGACTCAGCCACACTCTTGTCCCAGGATGGCCAGGCTGGAGGGCTGCCTGAGTGCCTGGGGCAGCGGTGCAAAGCCCTACCGTGTAATCCTCAGGTTACTGTTTCTGGGAGGCCACTCGAAATGACTTTCCACACTCAGGGAAGTTACTCAGTAACTTTCAGGAGGGGTCACCTGACTGTTGTCTGCCTGCCTGGTGAAGCTCAGTCCTGTCAGGGGACTGGAGTCTTTTGAGCCGTGAATGTCTCAGCCTCGGTCAGCCACCCCTAACCTGAGGCCTTCTGTGTGAGCAGCGGTTGGTTAGGCTCTGGCAGCAGGCCTGGAGTGGTGGCCGAGTCGAGGGCAGGGTGCGCGTATGCGGACGGTGCAGCACGGTGTGAAGACCAGAGGTGCACGCAGTGCCGAGTTCACCTGCATCCTCAGGGTGGCCGTCCACTCACCGTCCACACTGAAAGGAGACGCGGCGTGGTGCCCAGGTCAGTGTCAGGCCTGGGTTCCCCGGGGACAGCTGAGTGCTGGTCCACTTTCCCCTCGGAGCCCATGCTCTGGTCCTAGGGCCCTGTGCTCTCTGAGGTAACCATCCCCTTGCCTGCTGGGCCCTGAGTGTGCCTGCGACAGAGTTGGCCTGTGTCTGTGGGGGGGATCACATCCAAGGGGAACGTGTGTGCGGAGTCCAGGAACGTTCTAGAATCAAGTGTTGCTGGAGGAAGCACTAGAGAACCAGCACTTGGCTGTGTGAACCAGGGCTGCCAAAGTGGGGCTCACTGACTTCTGTCGCTTCTTGTTTGATTCTTTGGACAGAGGATGTGTGAAGGCCGATGGGAAGATAATGAGGAATGAGGATGATAATGTTGGTCACGATGGCTGCCATCGGCTCAGTGTGTTCTCAGCAGGCAGTACCGGGCCGGACAGCCCTCGCTGTTGCCGTCTCCTGCAGATGCGAGAAAAGTGAGGCAGCTTGCGGGGGGGGGGGTCACGCAGGCAGTGGTAGGGGCAGGATTCAAACCCCAGCAGCACACCCACCTCCCAGTTCTGGTGGTATGCAGCCCTAGGCATCCCCCAAATGTAGGCACAGCCCACAGACACCGCTGCAGGTGCCAGCTGATGGGGGAGTGCCTGGGCCGCAGCAGGCGTGAAAGCCACGCCTTCTCACTGCTCTTTCATCACTTCCCACGCCGAGTACTTCCCACGCCGAGTACTTCCCCAGCAGTTCTCGCTGGTTCCTGCCTCCTGTGTGTGTCTGTCTCTGCGGAAGCCAGGGCCGGAGCGAGCTCAGCCTGAGCAGGGAGCAGAGTGGAAAACCAGCGTCTCTGTGTAAGCACCCCCTCTGCTTATGGCGAGTGGCCAAGCTTTGCCTAACCAAGTGCAACCAAGTCGTCTTCGGGTCTTGGGGAAGTAAAGTCTCCTGAATGTGGAGTGTGGAGTCCGACAGGATGTAGCTGTGGCCTGGTGTGAAGGTGGGGTGAGGATGGCAGGGAAAGCCTCTCGGAGATGCTTCTCAGTCCTTCAGCTCGCGGGCAGGGGGCAAGGAGAGGGGGTGCGGCCACGTGTGTGTGTGTGTGTGTGTGTGTGTGTGTGTGTGTGTGTGTGTGTGGCCTTTTCTTTCTCCTGTGTCAGAGGCGTGTGTGGCAAAAACATGAAGAGTCTGTTCGGGATCCCGGGTCACTAGCTGAGTGGTCACCTGTCCTCCGTGGCAGTGGCGAGGGGTTGAGCTGCTTCCCTCTGAAACCGAAAGGCACAGTTTGCATACAGGGCCCCTTCATCTGCTGGCTTAGTTTTTAGAAACAACTGAATTTAGATCTGATCTCAAGTTAGTTTATCTGTTTTTTTGACAAGAATCGAGGAAGGCCCTTTTAAGCCTCTGCACGCTGGCATGCAAGTTTGACGCAGAGCATTGTCTCAATAATTGGTAAGTTTTTTTTTTCCCCAAAGGACGGCACCATTAGATGTTGGTGACATTGAGACCTGGGCGTCTCTTGATTGCCAGGTAGTTTGCCAGAGTTGGTGAGCAAATTGGGCCCGTGGTAGGGTGATGGCCACGGGCCAGGCTTGTCCTCCTCTCCACACAGACCAGTCGGGGCGGGTGGTGCTGTGAGCGCAGGCGGCGTGATGTAATGAAGTCGTATTCCATTAGGCTGTGTGCGCGGGCACCAAATGTCATCACCTGCACGGGGCCCCGTGGCTGCGATACAACCTCATCTGTGCCGTCAACCAGGTTTGCTCTGATCAATAAGCAGTTTTCTGTGGCCTTTCACTGCTGTCAGATGTCATTGAGTGATGTAAATGCACGTCAGAAGCTAGAAACCTGGCGGCTCCCGGAGCGGGACGGGACAGAGGAGGGAAATGGCTGTGCTGGACATGGCTGACAGCTGACATGTCGGGGTCACCGAGTGGACGCTACGGCAGGTGTACCCGTCCCACAGGGCAGATGTTTCACGATAATCTGAAGGAAAGAAAAGTTAATGCGACCTGCAGCCCAGTGATACACATCCCCGAATAACCGGCTGCCCCTTAGTTCTTTGTTGAAGCATAATGGAGGCAAATGAGAATATTTTGCTTCTGCCCATTTTGTCTACATCACCCACTATCAAGAACTGTAATGAGGAAAGTGTGTCAGTCTGGAAAGAGGTGAGCCCAGAGGCATCAGAACAGAATTTAGAGAGTGAGGAGGGGGGGAAAGTCCGTGTGTGTGGAGGGCAGACGCTGAAGACCAGCATGAATGGGCTGCCCATGTGGAGGGCACGGAGGGCCGGCGTGAACGGGCTGCCCGTGTGGAGGGTTCCGAAGCCACACTGTGCCCACAGGTGCCAAGTACTTGGAGTATCTGCTGCCAACCATGCCGAATCTCACTGTGTTTTTCATGGATGTAACTGACTTGAAAGTTGAGCAGACCAAGTGCCCAGAGTTCTAGTACCTTCCTGGAGGGTTGTCCCAGTTGCACTATGCTAGAGCTCCGACACCCGGATTAGAACCCAGGCTTCTGGACCCCAGAGATAAGGTCAGGATGTGCCCATCAGAGTGGGGAGAGCAGAGATCCTCTGGCATCCGAATGAGCCTGTACCCCCCAGGACGGACGCCTTAGCCTGGCCACGCTCTGGGGTGACCAGCCCCTATTTCAGTCATCATCCCGAGCTCCTTGGGTGGCCTCCTGGGCGAGAGCTGTGCAGCCCCTGCTGCCTCGTGCCACGCTCAGCGTGTGACCTGAAGGCGTGGCTCTGGCCTGTGCTGGCCCTAGGGGAGGACAAGGTTGCGTTGTGTGGGTCACCTGCCCCGGGACCGAAATGGAGCCTCTCTTGGCTACTCACCTTTCACCCACGAGGAACGTGGTTGTGAGGCCCACGTGGCCTGCGAGCGTGTGGTCTCGAGGCGCAAAGAGAGCCCTTTGTCCTGTAAACAGCGGGAAGGCACTTTCGTGTTTCCGTTAATAGCTGTTCAAAGAGATTGGAAAGTTGGGAAAATCACCAGCGAGAGCCCCAGGAGGCGAGTCAGAAAATGGGGAGCAGGGCGTGTCCTCTGAGCGGTCATCTCTCCGCTTCTCCTTGCCATGACTGTGGGCCACTGGGGACCCTTCCCCGCTGCTCTGCGTGCAGCCATGCCCACTGCTGCTGGCCTCATTCGGGGAGGATGGGGCCATCCATGGTGCTCCTTCAGGGCCCAGGCTGGGACTGAGGGAGCAGGAGAGGTTTCCTTTCCCAGGTCACAAGCAGGGAGTTGATGGGAAGCTGAGCTGCTGGGATTAGAACTGGCGCTCACATTGGATCCGGGCTCATGCAAGGTGTGGATTTGAGCCACTAGGCTACTGCGCTGGGCCCCCTATGCTCCATCTTAAAAAAAATAAAACAGTCTTTAATCTCTGTTGCTTGCACCTGGCACAATGGCTCTGTGGCTAAATCCTTACTTGGCAAGCACCGGGATCCCATGTGGGTCCCTGTTTGTGTCCTGGCTACTCCACTTTCCATCAAGGTCCCTGCTTATAGCCTGGAAAAGCAGTGGAGGCCCAAACCTTGGAACCCTGCACCTACATGGGAGACCCAGAAGAGCTTCCTGGCTCCTGGCTTCAGATTGGCTCAGCTCTGGCCATTGTGACCACTTGGGGAGGGAACCGGTGGATGGATGATCTTTCTTTCTGTCTCTCTTTCTCTCTGTACATCTGATCTGCCTTTCCAATTTAAAACAAAACAAAACTCTGGTTCTCACTTTGCTTGCGACGTGCACCCATCATCTGTCCGCTGATTCATTCCTCGGGCCCACAACAGCCAAAGCCAGGAGCCAGGAACTCCAGCCATAGGCGTGTCGGGCGCCCGAGCACTGTGGGCCGTTGCTTGATGCCTCCCAGGTGTGTGCCAGCAGGAAGCTGGGTGGGAAGTACTGGAGCTGGGGCTTGAACCAGGCACACCCAGGTGGGGTGTAGGCTGTTGGAGCAGGGGCTTAACCCGCAGCAGCAAACACCCACCACCCTGTGCCCTCTAAGGGTCACCGCTGGGACTGGCTTTACTTTGCTTAAGTTCCTAAAGCTGCAAATATTGTTTCTCACTCTGCTTACTTCCTGAAAGTGATTGTGTCAGAGTGTGTGGCTGTAGTCTGACCTGCTTTTGCGTTCTGAAACTCTGATTCTGAGACTTGGCTATGGTGCTTTGCTTGCACAGCCTGAGCTTACAGTGTTCAGTGTGGGACCTTCGTCCCTAATGTTCTGCACCCCGATTTCTGCCTTGCTTACTGGCACGGCTGGCCCTCACCGGCTAGGGTGGACCAGCGGGCAGTGGTGTGGAATCTTTTCTTCCAGACACAGTCCCTGGCAGAACCTGGCTGGAATCGTGGGGATCGTGGTTGAACTTCTCTGCAGGTGTCTGCGATGTGACCTCACCATGCATTCCTGCGTGCACTCAGAGAGCTCCCTGCTGCTTGCAAGCCCTCCCTTGAGACTGACTTCTCCCACTGACGGCTGCCAGCTGCCCACCCTAAAATGCAGCATAGGAGCCATACAGAGCAGATGCAGGGCTGGGGGAGTGGTCAGGGCACTTTCCCAGGAGGAGGTCCTAGAAAAGGAAGCTCCCAGCCCTGGCTTGTGCTTGTGGCACTGGTTTGCCCCCAGGGCTACTTGCATTCCCACCCCTGTGGTGAAAGCCTGATAATGAAGCAGCACTGGCCAGGTAACTAATTTATGGCTGGTTCAATGATGGCTGCAAAGCTGTGTTCCACAGGCATGTTGGTTAGGAGCCTGGGCAAGGGGCTTTACCAAGTTTACGGCATGTGTGTTAGGACAGAAGTAGGCATGGACTTTGATTATTTGGGACTCAACTTTTTTTTTTAAAAGATTTATTTATTTTTATTTAAAGGCAGATTTACAGAGAGAAGGAGAAACAATGATAGGAGGTTTTCTATTCCCTGGGTTCACTCCCCAAGTGGCCGCCATGGCCAGAGCTGATCTGATCTGGAGCCAGGAGCCAGAAGCCTCTTCTGGTCTCCAAGGGGGTGCAGAGTCCCAGGAACTTGGATCATCCGCTGCTGCTTCCCCAGGTCATATGCAGAGAGATCGGAAGTGAAGCAGCTGGGACATGAACCAGCACCGATACAGCGTGCAGCACCATACAGAGGACAGTCCTATTGAACTACTGCACCAGTCCCTCCAGCTTAACTTTTAGTTACATTTTTCTTCGAGTTATCCTCGCACTAACCCAGGTTACTGTGATAGAAAACCACAGACCAGGACCTTAAATCAAAAGTCCAAGATCACAGTTGCCTTCAAGGCTGGTTCCTGGGAAGGCCTGGCGTGGCTTGCACGTGATGGCTCCTCTGTGTCCTCACTTGGCCTGTCCCCTGTGTGCAAGCCGGGGAGAAAGGGAGGAAGGAGTGAGGGAGAAAGGACCTGGGTGGTGGCTTCCTCTTTAGGTCTGTCTGTGGGACTGGGGCCTCATTGAGCATTTGTTCCGTTTGTACATGCGCACATCAGGCAGGTCAGGGAAGGGAGCCCCACTGGCGCTGCTGTTTGCCCAGGGGCAGTCACGCTTGACATGTTTGCCTGTACAGGGAAAGTAGTGCCCCACTTGAGTGCGCGCCCAGGAAGCCACGCCCCCTTCGCAGGTGTAGCCTGCAGTGAGGACTTGCTCTTCCTGTCTGTTCGCAGGGTGAGGCAGCACTTGTCGCTGTGTAATTCATTTCTCTGATCCTCCGTCAGCCCGGGAAGCCGTGGGCAGGGTCGGGCACAGGTTAGGAATCTCCAAGGATTTTGTAGACTTTGGAGTCTGAAGGTGGGCCTGGTGGCCGTGACATGTGACATCACAGAAGGCCTTTACCCCCCAGCACGGCCTTCCTGAATTGTGGCCGCTGCCTGCCACAGCCCACTGCTCTGCCCAGTGCGGAGTGTCCCCTAGGGTAGAGGCTTAGGCGGGGACACTGCTGTGGTGTCCTAGAGATGTGCAGATTCAGAGGACTGTGGGATCTATAGAAAAAAATTTATTTTATGCTCTCAGTGCAATTGCCACTTTTTTGCCGCTTATTAAGACTTCAGAGATACAAACCAGTAGCTCAGTAATTGCTTTCTTGAATCTGCCTTTAATAATTACATTTAGTAAAGCTGTATCGAAAATTAGAAAGGCAGAGACTAATGGAAAACTAGATTTTTCACTGAATTAGAAAGCGAGACAATCCATATATTGACAACCCTTCAAGTTGCAACAGATCAGGAAAACCGCTTTGGACTGTTTGTGCAGGGCGCCCAGCGCGGGCTGATGGGCGGTGGCGTTCCCGCGAGCCGGGAAACTCAGAGAGATTTCATGTGAGTCGGCAGCCAAGGAGGACAGAGTCCAGCTCTGATTCAGAGACAAGTCATTTGAATCTCTTAAGGCCTGGAATTTCTCCTCGGGTGCTAACAAAGAAGTAGAAAATATAGAATTGTGTTAATGAAGTGGGAATATCTTTGAATTAAAAAAAAAAAGGTGCGCGTCCGAGCATCCGTCCGAGCATCCTTCCTGCGAGCAGAGAGAGAACCTCCATAGGCACACAGCGACTGCATGGCCAGAAACAGGAGGGGCTGTGTTGGTTTTTGTTTTCAGGGTGTTTCAGGCAGTGCACCAAAGAGATCCCCAGTAGTAATTAATTTAGGGTGGTTTAGGTATTAAGAAAAAGGAAAGGTGGAGAGAGCTCGGGCTCTTCCTGCACCTGCCCGCAGTCTAGGGCCAGGCCAGGTGTCCGCTGCTGCATCAGCTCTCTTCACAAAAGGGACTCCGAGTGTCAGGGTCCCTCCCTTAGATGTGGTCAGATACCACAAAGTGATGACAGCACCAGAAAGATGCCCTTCTAGAAGCTGGGTTTCATAGGTCCCACTGCCATGACCTTGAGCTGGGGTTCTGTAGCGCCTTTTGGCCTGAGATGGGCTGCAGGTGTTTGCTAATGTTGCTGGTAGTGGGATGCTTTGTGTGTTCCTCCAGAAGGAAGAAGAAAGGTCTGGAATCCAAAGGCCTGGGGAAGCCACCTGCACACCGCCTCGCCTTCCAAGGCTGAGCAAGAGAAGGGGGATGGGGTTTTAGAAGAGAAACGGGAACCCCTGGGGGCGAGAGGTGAGCACAGGGCATGTGATGGACTCTTTTTGAAGCATTATTTTATTATTATTATTATTTTATGATTCAGTAACATAGGCTCTGGGATTTTCCTTCCACGAATTCCCTCCGTTCCCACTGACTTCCCCTCCCACTGACTTCATTACAGTATAGTCCTTCACAGACAGTCCTGAGTCCTCCATTCTGCTATTTACGCGTATCCTGACACTGTAGGTGTGTGTGGACGTTGGCAGAGGTGATGGACCCTTTTTGGTGGCTGCCGTGTGGCCCAGTCCTTCATGGCAGCTCAAACACCACTGGGATGAAGCCTAGAGCATCAGGGTTTCTACAGTGCATTTGTACCAGGCGTATCCCAGCAAGAATTAGAATTCACAGGTTTGAGAGAACAGTTCAGTGTTCTTGATCTTTCAGACGTGCTAAGTGGCCGTTTTAAAACCACACAGGGCCCGCTGACATCTGTCTGTGGTCTGTCTGCAGAGTAGAGGGGGCCTCGCTTGCTTTCTTCGGTCACAAATACTTCCTCTAGGCGTGATTTCAGAATCCACTTGATGGTTAGTTTTCCCTGAGAAAATTCTTCTGCAAATCACAGTGCATTTGGGGCTGCGATATCTCTGTGAGTTAATTACCAGGGAGACACTGGGTCATGCCGAAAATGAGAGGCTGTGGGTGCACGCCCCTAGCAGGCTGTGCTATCAAGGCACTCAGCTGAGGGGGTAGGCAGCAAGGCAGTGATGCTGGGGGCTGGGCGTGGCTGCAGAGTGGCACCAAGGTCACACCTGGAGACTGGAGGGAGAGTGGGCATGGGGCATACAACTCTGTGTATGGGCTGTGCAGGGTGGGGAGGGTGCTGGAAGGCCCGGTGAGGTCCTCGGCCATCCTAGAGGGTTCTAGAAGCAGGTGGAAGACATGGCCAGGAGGCAGAGGGGCCAGGGAAGTAGGTGGCTGGTGGTAAGCAGGTGTAAAGTCTAAGTGGCTGGACAGGAGGAAGTGTGGGTCTTCTGGTCCCTCCGTCTGCCAGGCGGTGTGAACCATCTCCTCCAGAAGCCGCCCCCAGGAGGGCTGTCCTCAGGGGCCGGCCCCCCTCCCTGCTCCCTGTTGGCGCCTTGCCCACCTCGTCCTCACCCGCATTGGGGCTTCGTGCCCTTTCAGAGGTGTCGCCAGCCACCCAGACATGTATTATCCAGCGAGCTGATACAGAAGGCGTTTTTCTGTTACTTTATTACTGAAATGCTGCCACTCAGGCTTCTTTAGATATTTCCCCAGTTGATGGTGAGCAGAGATAAAATTTGTCTATGTATGTTTTGTCAAAGCAGGTTACAAAGGGGCTAAGAAAGCTCATGTAACCATTACGTGCTGGTGTTTAAAATAAGATTTTTGGGGGACAAGCAAGGTGGCATAACAGGCCAGTCCTCTTTCTGCTTGCCTGTATCTCATGTGGGCACTGATGCCCATCCCCACTGCTGCACTTTGTGTGTGTGTATACATATATAATTTTTTTAAAAAATAATTAAGTTCCACTTCATCTAACTCCTTTGCTAATAGCCTGGGAAAGCAGCAGAGGATAGCCAAGGCCTTGGGACCCTGCACCTATGTGGGCGACCTGAAGGAAGCTCCTGGCTTCGGACTGGCCCAGCTCTGGCCATTGCGGCCACTGGAGGAGTGAACCAGTGGGTGGACTCTGTCTGTGTCTCCTGCTCTCTATAACTCTGACTTTGCAAATAAAATAAATAAATCTTTTTTTTTTTTTTGAAAAATCAAATAAATGTGATGTATTGTCACAACAACTTGGCAAAGCCAAGAACCGGTGATAATCACACTTATAGAAAATCTAAGCTGGAGTGATGCAGTATTGAAAGCACTGAAAGGCCGTGTAGCCGGTCAGCAGGATGCGCTGAGTGCGTTGCCCCCCTCACACTGGACTGACTGTGTTTGCTGTCATATTGATGCAGTTCAAGAAGTGACAAAAAAAAAAAAAAAGTTTTCATAACCAAGTATGACTCAGGGATCGGCAGCTGAAATTAACCAGGATTTAGGCTGAGAGCCTAAAATTCTACAAGTATCTGTGACATTATGTTAACAAACTAAGGAAAAGCTTCTTTTTATAATCAGACAGGTTTAAAGCATTTGACATCAACATTTAGCATTATCAAGATATTTGAAAGTAATGGTTTGGTGGAAAACTTCCAACGTTATATAAACATGTCACAAGAAAAATTAGATGTGTCTAGAACTCTCCAGAACCCTAAGTTAGACAGCCTCTGGTTTACCGAAGATACGATGGCTCTAAATGACTCATTTGTATTTCTCGTTCTCAATGCTGGGGTCTTCCAAGATGTCCACCGTCCATCTTGTTTGAAAGATGGGTTTGGCTCCCCCATCCCTGTCTTTCCAATTCCATTCGTACTCAGCTTCACTGTTTATTGTTTCAGTGTCACTAAGTAAAAGTTAACATTGTAACTTTGTGTATGCTGCTTTGCAAGTTGGACCTCTTTCTTCACCTGACCTGTCAACTTTTGGCAGGAGCCTGTGTCCACAGGTTTTTGAAAGGTGAAAAATTTGCACCCCAGTTCCCCCTCCCCCACCATCATCAGTTATTGCTCTGCTCATCTCCTGGCTTCTGCTATAGGTACCATTATTTTTATATTAGCCAGTTTCTTTCTTTTTGAAGATTTATTTATGCAGAGTGGCAGGGAAAAAGCCAAACAGAGTATCTTGCATATCCTCATTCTCTTCCTAACTGTCCACAGTGGCCGGGAGCCAGGAACTCCATGGGGCTCCCACATTGGCAGAAGAGGTGCAGGTGATTGAGCCATTAGCAGAAAGCTGAATAAGGGGAGGAGTTGGGACTTGAGCTGGCACTCCAACATGGGATGCCGTCCCAGCTGCCGCTTAACCTGCTAAGCCACATTGCCAGCCCCTGTCTTGCTCTGCCTTTAAAGCACACCAGGCTCTGTGTAAGGGGTGGTGAACCTTTTTCTGCCAAGGGCCATTTGTATTTTATGACATCATTTCCTGGCCATAGAAAATTGGTCAACATAAAAATCAACCTGTTACAGATGTTTAAATTTTGGGTCCCACCAGTTGTCATGCCTTGGCAGGGCCAGACCACATGACTTCGTGGGCCCTACACAAGCGTCAGGCCATAGGTTCCCCGCCCCAGGTGTGTCCCCTGCAGTAAAAGTCGATTCTAAAAGCTAGGCCCATCAATGACTGCTTTTCTTGTTGGAATTGTATGGGTGTGTGTGTACGTTTTTGTGTTTTTACCCTGTAACCCAGAAGCATGCTAAGAACTGCAGTGAAGGAAATGTTACCTTAAAAATTACTAAATTGGTACTTCTCCACAAAGATTATTGCAAGCCTGATGTCAAATCAGCATTCTTTTATTATTGTTCAGTAAATTGCACCAAAGTATTTGAAGTTTTGTTTTGTGTTCAGATGTTTACATTGTGTATTGTTACCTGGTTTCTCTTGCTGATTTTAAGCACGTGGTTTTTTCTTGCTGGAAAGACAAGCGCTTCGTGCAGCGGCTTCGTGCGGCGTCAGGAGTTATCACGGGTGTTACATCATCACCAGCCCTCTTGGGGCTTGCTGCCTCCTTGTTGCAGTTTGAATGTAATTCGGGATTCACAGGCATCGTGCTTTTACCTATTTTTGTTCTGGATTAGGTCTGCAGTCTTTTTTTAGGAAAAAAAAATTGTTTGTTGAGAAGCGAGGATTATGTAGAGAGAAGAGCCTGGAGGAGGGCGAAGGCTGCATCCCCCTTCATTCAGTGTAAGGCCACGTGGCCAGGTGGGGCCAGGCCGAGCGGGGAGCTTCATCTGGTTCTCCAGAGTGGGTGGCAGTCACTGATCAAATACTTCAAAATTTGAGTTTATACGTAATTTGTCAGAAACATATCTAAGAAACAAACTTGAGTGAAGCAAAGGACCTAACCGCCATTCCACGTGAAGTGTCTTAAAGCAGCTGACGCCTGAAGTATTTGATCAGTGACTTCCAGCATTATTCCAGAGATGTTATCACAAAGGAAGAGATTTTGCCTCTGACATGCCATAAAGACCACACTGGGGACCTGGAATCCTCTCTGCAGTAATGGTGTTTCCGTCCAGCTTGAGTCTGTTAATGCTTCTACAACCATGGCAGAAGTTGAGTCAGGGGAACAGAACAAACTGTGCCGTGTAAACAAACCGAAATGCAAGTTCCATCATGTTTGTTTAGTGGCATGCAGCTCTGCTTGCTTATACAGTAATGGTTCTGGAAGTCTCTGTGGGATGGACCTTTCTGGTGAAGGGACACAGGTGGATGAACCCTGCCATCTGAGGAGTGACCTTTACTCGTCAGCACAGACCCAGGCCTCACGTCACTCGTCAGATTAGCCAACGTGGCGAATGGTCAGTGATGATCCCAGTGGGCCAGGTACTTGCCATCCTGCCGGTGACAGCATAGCCTGCTGCGTCTAAGGGTTAGTGGAAACAGGAAGTGGTGCACCTGTGTAGTGTGGCTCTGGTGTGTCAGGAAAGCGGCTGACATGTGTGCGTGTGGAACAGCATCCCTGTGTGTGTCTGGAGGCGGAGCGGGTGTGTGGGACCCTCCCAGGGGACAGGTGCTGCACAGGCTCCGAGGTGAGAGCCACACGCCTTCTCAGTGTAGACCCTGGGTGCAGGTTGGGTTTGAAGGCGAATTTTTAGGGTGAGAACTCTATGGACTGACACTGAGATCCAGGGAAGTGCATACAAGCTCTCCGGGACAAGGGAATGCTGAAAGGCATGCTGGCATGTACTGGTGTGCGCATGCCTGCTGTGTCCTGGTCCTTGCCCTTCTCCAGGGACTGGGAGGAGAGTGGGCTCAGAGTGGTTGTGGGTGGAGACGGTGTCCTGCCCAGCACCTCTGGATGGTCTCCCCTATTTTACTTGTGGTCAGTTCCCTGGGCACCTGAGGGTGACCTCCTGCAGTTCTGGGGGCATCTCCCTGCATGCAGCCCCCTGTTGTCCAGCACCTGCCCTGGGAATGCCAGGAGCTGGGGTCCCTCTGTTGCCAGCTCCCTTTCTGGAATGTGAGGGGCTTCTGGGCTCACCCTGGGTGGAGACCACAGACCGTTTCCCTGCGTGGAGGCCTCCCTGCAGTCAGCTGGGTGACTGAGCTCAGCGGGTCTTTCTCCTTCACTTTGCCCCAGTGCCCAATGTCCTGAGAGCTCGTCCCCCATGTGATTCATTCAGTGATGTTCGTCCAGTTGCTTTTAGGTGTGTGGGGTGGCAGGTGAATCTGCTGTCTGTTGTTCTGTCTTGAACAGAAGAGTAATTCATCTGGACTAGGTTACAATTTTTAAAATCTTACAGTTTCCCATAGAAGTGAAAGGAGCCTGTGGCCCCCTCAAGAGCACCCGGCCGGTAGCTGCCTGCTCCCACTCCCCAGTAGCTTTGCTCAGAGAAGCCCTCGGGGGTCGCCCTGCGGGCAGGCTCCTTCCAGCCAGGGTGCTGGCCGTGCAGGCTGCGCTCCTGATGGCTGTGCTTGTGGTGGAGCCCCAGAGCCTCGCGAGGTGCCCGCCTGCCTTGTGGAGACTGCTGGGCACCTTCCAGGCCCGTGCCATGCTGCAGCTGCCTCATGGTGCACACAGTGCGGACTTTGCCAGGCAAGGCACAGCTGTCCTTGACAGCAGGGACAGTTTGTGTCAGAGAAAGTGGAATGACAGGGGACCAAAGCAGGTCTGGTAGCATATTCCAGAAAATAGGAATATTTAAATTGACTCAGTTCCTGCTTCACTCTGTCAAGAAAATTCTGTCTAACCAACTTTCTTTGCAAACTGTTTCCCAGCCTGGTGAAGAAAAAAAAGTCTTGGCAGTATTAGACATGTTGTTTGTTTTCTCAAGGACAACATAATTAAATTTTACAAGTGGGATCTGTCGCAAGCTTTCCCTGGTGTGTGTACGTCTGCACTCCCCAGGCCGCTTCGTGAACTGAGCGCTTGGGCAAAGCGAGTGGGGGACTTGGAGCCACCAGGACAGCGGAGAGGCTGGCGTTCCAGCAGGCACCACGTGCCTGCCATGTGTCAGTGCCCGGCCTTCCAGGAGCCACCCGCCTGTCCAGCCTTGACCGCGTCCTCCCCATTCTCAGCTTCTCAGGTCCTGCGTCCTGGCAGACGTTGCCAGTTAAGGTGGTGGTTTTGATGATAACGCTGCGAGTAACTAGATCGAACATAACTTCATTTATTTCCTACAGCTCAGCAAATGGAAAGTATTTTCACCACCCCTGTGTTGTCATGATTTAAATCTGGGCCCTGACCCTTGAAAGACGGCTCTGCCGCCTGTTAACAAGCCCCCGGCGAGAGCTGCCTGGAGCTGGCTTGCCCGTCTCCATGATTCCCTTTATGTGTGGCTGGTTCTTTGAAAGCAGCAGCGTTTTCTTTGGTGGATTAGTAACTGCTGGCTTGGTTTTCTTCTTAAACAATGGGTGTATCTCTAAAGGTTGGGAGCATATGCAAAGGTGCTCAGAAGAAAATGCACAAGTATTTCTAACAAGGGACTTCTTGAAACAGTGTAATGTTACTATAAAATGTTGATGAAGTTGATTAAAAAAATGCCACTTAGCAAAAGCAGATTGGTCGAACCGAGTCATGCAACAAAAGAGTTTTGTTTCTGATTCAAAGAATCGCAAACATGCAAGCAGATTTGACTTCCTGGGTGAGGTACAGGTGTGGACCCAGGAGGATCTGTGCGTGGAGGTGGAGCACTCCCGTTTCACAGGCTCAGTTCAAGCAGTTCTTAATTTTAGCCTTGAAGTAAGTGTACTTTCAGCATCCTGTAGTATCACGTGACCACGATTACAGTGTTGTGTTTTGAAAAGGGCAGTTAAAACTGGAAACTAGATTTATCAAGCACTTGAACAATAGTCTTTCGTCCTGCTGTTTACAGAGCCGGAGCAAAACGAGGGCCAGAGACCAAGTGTAGCTGAGGGAGCCCCTTCTCTTAGCGCCTGCCAAGCAGCCCTCCCCGCCTGACCTTAACATTGTTATCTCCATGAACATTTCCCAATCTCTCTCATCCCTTGCTCCCAGTCTTGACCCACTGACCCAAGAATCAAGCAAATGTCATGTTAGTGCCTACTAATTAGTGCTCTCGCCGAGCCTTCTCATCTGGCCTTTCAACCTTCCCGAGGCAGCCGCACGAGCTGTCACTTGCATCATGCAGGGAAAATGAGCCTTGAACAACATTTGCCCTGTTTTGCAAACAGCAGAAATAAGCCCAGCTGAGACTACAGATGAATATGCAGGTTAGGCAGAAATTAACCTGAAACACACTGCTGTTTGCTTGATCGGCTTCCAGATGGCACCCTGCTGCCTTCCTCGAGGTCCGTGGGATGGGCCACTGCCTGCCCAGGCTCGTGCCTGGAGCCTGGCTCTGCCATGACACTGCTGTTTGAGTATCCTTGTGCTCATGTGGTGAAGTCAAATAAAGCTATGATTGTACTCTAATAAAAAAAGAATTGGTAGCCTTCTAAAGGCATTCGCATTCTCCTTGTTTTTAAGCACGTTTTTGGAGGCTGATGTCGTCTGCTCAAGAGCTTCTGATTCAAGGGCTCATTAATCAGCGTGTTGGACCGGGGTCTCTTGAGCCCTCTGGTTTTGGGGGATCAGCTCCCGTAATTAAAGGGATGAAATACATCATGGTCACAAACTTACTGCGTCCGACAGTTGGGAGCTTGGAACTAGTAGAATTAATCTTTCACTTTTTTTTTTCCTTAGGTGTTTAAGATAGAGGTTCTAATGAATGGACGAAAACACTTTGTTGAGAAAAGATACAGTGAATTTCATGCCTTGCACAAAAAGGTAATCTTTTGTTTCCTAGCTTTTCCCTTTCTGTATTATGAAGTTGCATCTTCTATGGGTCTTAGTGTTAGTATTTCTAGGCTGTGTGTGTGTGTGTGTGTGTGTGGATTCTGTTATCATGAAGCTAATTTCCTTGAAAGGAAATGATTCTGTCTCCTAAAAGAATGTTTTCTGAGTAAATGGGTTTAGGTTAAGAACATTTATGTGGAAAATTTGAGACTGTGAGCAGCTTGCAGTAGATGCTGTTGGTTGGTGAAGGTTCAGAAAGATTAAAGCCAGAATCCCATGTTGCCTTTGAAATATACTTAATATTCTTAGCAAAATGTAAAAGAGAAGCAAATGATCATTTTGTAGCAATAATCTTACTAACCTCAGCTAACACTTCCATGGACCTGTAAAAGGCCAGTTCATGTGTAGGTGTGACAGGAGAGGGGCGCAGGTGTAGACATGGGCCCTGCCTTCCTCAGAGAGGTAAAGGGTCAACTTACAATAATATGAGTAAGCTGTTAGGGGTACTGTTTCCTTTTAGATGGAGAGCTCTCCTTGTCCCAGCGCTTGCCTGCTCGACGGCAGGGGCTAGCTTGTATGAATGCTGGAGCTGGGGTTTGGTTGGGTCCGGGTTCACTTCCAAAAGGAACAGGACATGTGGCTGCAGATTTAGAGGGGCCGTTGCGGGCAGTACCCAGGCACCAGCTTAGAGTCATCTAAGAGAAGCCTCGGCCCTGTCTGTCCCTGCGTTTTGGAATCCCGTCTCTGTTTGCTTGTTCCTGGAGGGCACAGACTGCACAGCTTCTGCAGGGGACTCGATGGGATGGATTTGTTCCTGCAGAGAGTAAAGCCACAGCTTCGTCCCCACAGCGCAGGCTCTGCTGGAGACACAGTCGCACCGGGCACCTGGCTTGCACACGGCCTCTCTGTCTCCTCCCATGTCAGCATCCTGATCCCCCTGGCCTCTGCCCGCTACCCAGAACCTGACTTCTTGCTGGGCACAGCTGGGGCACTGCCTATTAGGCTGTCCCGGGCACGCCTCCCCAGGGGTGCCTGCAGGTCTGAGAAAGTCTTGGTGTGCACTCTTCACTCAGTTTCTAGTTGGAGTGATGATTGTAGCCAACACTATCTGCATACATACATGGAGGTGCATGTACATGTATTATTTCTGTAGTTATACAGTAGACATATTAGAGTGGTATGCTAGAGTAGAAATTGTCTGACCTCTAGGTTTTGCACGTTGTTAGCCGCCTTGGTCAAATGTTTGAGACCTCCTTACAGGGCTGGAGAGATTAGCTCGGCTTGCAGGGTGGAGTTTGAGCTGGGGCACACAGCCTCATCTTAGCTCTAACTCAGCGGAGAGAAGCTGCTGGAAGCGCTCTTGACTTGCGTGGCCCACGGCCGATGTGCGACCTGTGGCAGCCAGGCGGCGGTCAGGCGTCCTGCCCTGGTGGCGGTGGGCTGTGACAGCACGGACAGGTGGAGTGGGGACTGTCGGTGATGCCGAGAGGGAGGGCACTGGGTGAAGAGCACAGGTGGGCTTCTAGATCATTCCTCGTGGCTGCCACCCACCTTGCAGCCTGATTTTACAATGACAATTTGAGTTCCTCAGTTTCCATATTTGAGTTTTGTGATGTGCTCTGAATGTTGCATTTTCATATAACATGTTTCTTTTTAATTGCTTGTCATTTGATTTTCTTGAAATATCCAATTCTTTCTGTGCGGTGTGTGATTTGTTTTCCTGCCCACTCTGGTGTTTTTTTTGCTTATGTTTTACTTCGATTTCTCAATTATTGCAAGCGTTCGGCAGCGTCCCCAGGTTGACTCCAAAATAAGATGACGAGCCATTAGCAAGTACACACGCACACACAGAGTGCTGGGTGTCATGACAGTTTGGACACCATAAACGAGGCTGTGACCCAGGTGACAGTTCTCCTGGCTGTGTGAAGCAAGCCCGTGATTCTGACTCCCCCGAGCATCTGCAGTGGGTGATGTGGAGGTGTGGCACGTCTGCGGGCTGCCTCCTGGTGTTTGGAGCTCTTGGAGCTTTGTTCTGCATGTGACTCTTACCTGAGAGAGCCACATCTTATAGAATGTTGGAGGGCAGCAGAAATAGCCCGCTGTCGCCCACCGCTGCCCCCACTCCTGCTCCCACCGCTGCCACCCACCCCTGTGCCCACTGCTGCCACCCACCGCTGCCGCCCACCCCTGCGCCCATGACCCCGACATGGCTCTTTCTCTTTCATCTGTTGTCTTGGCGTTTTAAAAAAAAAATAAAACGAATGCTGCTGTGTGAACCACGTCCCGAGGTGGCGGTCACTGCAGGCTAGAAGTTGAGTGGGCTCTGAGCTCAGGGTCTGGGGAGAGGCTGTTCCAGGGCCGCTTGCCTCTCTCCCTCGCTTGCAGTCCTGGGAGACGGTTCTGCGTTCTCCCTGGGCCCCACACTCCTCGCTTGGCATCTGAGAGCAGGTGAGTCACACGGTGGCACTGTCACGAGCTAACTGGCATCACGCCGCACTGCATGGTGAGCTCTTCATAACGGATAGTGTTCCTGGGATGTAGGATTTTCCCCACGTTCAAGTCTCTGTCTTCGAGTGAGATTGCAGAAATGCAGCCTTCCTCTGTCAAAGCATGTGGGTGTTTTTATAGCGCCTTGCATATGTCACTGACATACTTTCCACAATGGTGAGTGCGGAGTTACAGTGCAGCCGGCGTGTGTGCGTGTGTAAGGATCAAAGCTCTCTTCAGCTTTGAATATTACCCCTCTAAAAGGCCACGTTGTTTGTTTGGCAAGCGTATGCATTGCCTGGCTGTTTTAATGAGCCTTGCTCCGTTCCGCTGAGGAGCTCTAGTCCTTGCTGAATTGCCTGCTGGTGCGCCTTCCCATTTATCTGCTACTTGGCTGTATTTATTTGTTAGCTTGTGTGACCTGCTGTTACAGTATTAGTCACTTGCTGAAAATATTTTTCACTAAGGGCTTTTATATTTTGTTACATTGTTTCTTTTTAAAAAGATCTATTTATTTTATTGGAAAAGCAGATACACACAGAGAGAGAGATCGTATATTCTCTGAGCCATTCCCCAGATGGCCACTATAGCCAGAGCTGGGCCAGTTCAGAACTGGGAGCCAGGAGTTTCTTCTGGGTCCCCCACATGGGTAGAGGGGCACAAGGCCTGGGCCATCTGCTGCTGTTTGTCCAGGCCACGAGCAGGGAGCTGAAGCCCAAGTGGTGCGGCCGGGACATAGGGCCCTTAGGGGACATCAACTGTGCCACAGACACAGACTTAACTCATTATACCCCATACTGTTTCTTTTGATGCATAATTTAATGATTATTTTTGAAAAGATTTATCTATTTTTATTGCAAAGTCAGATATACAGAGAGGAGGAGAGACAGAAAGGAAAATCTTCCGTCTGATGATTCACTTCCCAGGTGCCTGAATGGCTAGAGCTATGCTGATCTGAAGTCAGAACTTCTTCCAAGTCTCCTGTGCAGGTGCAGAGTCCCAAGGCTCTTGGGCCTGGATCAGTTAGAGGCAGGACGAGGGAGGATGGAAGGGAGAGAAACGAGCTGTTCTTCAAGAACACTTCCTCCAAGTTTCACTTGCTGGGGAACTTCCCAAAGATCCTGGAGTGCGGAGTTAAAATGAAAGTTCATTTTGGGTTTCTTGAGGTCAAAAATCCATACTGAGTTTCATTGTGCTAAAATCCATCCATCACCGGAGTTGTGTTCCCTCTGGAAGCCCGAGGGCAGGATTTGTACTCTACCCTTTCCAGCTTCTAGAAGTGTCCTGGGCTCACAACCCCTTCCTCTGTGGTGTCAGCCACTCGTCAGCTGCTAGTGATGATGGTGATGGGGTGTCTCCGGGGGTGACCCAGGGTCATCTCACCGTGTCCCCAGCACTGATGTAACCACCTTCTTGGGTGGAATGTTTGGACATTCGTGGAAGGCGGGACATGCTACTCACGACAGGTGGTGCTGAGTCGCCACCAGAGACATTTTGTTGATACCATCCCTAAGGCTGACACCTGGGAAGGCTCGGCCAAGAATGACGGTTACAAGCAGTTACCCTCATGCAGTTACAGCGGCCCAGAGACGTGAGATACCCGCGGTTGCTCTCCCAGACCATTAGAAAGAGTTCAGTCGAAAGTGGAGCAGCCGGGACTAGAACCAGCATCCACATGGGATGCTGACATTGTAGTGGGGGAGTAGGCTGTGAAACCACCCCCCAAGGAAGAGTTTTTTTTTTTATCGGAAAGGAATTGAAGCTAAATCTTGTATTAACAACTCTTTAACTTTGTAACTGGTGTACCAGCCTTAGATATTTCAGGGAAAATAATTTTAGTTTGAAAAAGCAGTAGAAATAACTGCAGAGAATAGAAAACCCTGATTCTGAAACTTGGGTTCTCAGGACATCTAAGTGAAGATTTGTGGGGGATAAGATTTCAGTCTAATTCTTTTCCTCCTACAGTGGTTTATATTCATTTCTTAGGTTCTCCTAGCTTCCATTTTTATATCATATTTGACCTTTTTTTTTTTCTCTCTCTCTTTTTTCTTTTCTAGTTAAAGAAATGTATCAAAACTCCAGAAATCCCTTCTAAACATGTCCGGAACTGGGTCCCAAAAGTTTTAGAACAGCGGCGACAAGGTCTGGAAACCTATTTACAGGTAAGATGGTCAGGTGCTCGGTTTATGTAGCACAGCGTGAAGGAACGCACAGGTGCTGGGCTTTTGTTGGCTCTTCTCTTTCTGTCAGCGTGGCCTTAAACGCAGCAAAAGTTTCTGAACTAAAATCAGGAAGTTTGAACTCGTCAGTCGGCTGTGGGTCAGTTGTTTCTGCTTTAATTAGATTCTGTTTCCAGTAGGTTATTTACATGGGGAAGTGGAGATTTCAGTGCAAAAGGAGAAGCTCTTGTGAGAGATCTGCTCTCTCACCGCTTGGCAGCGTTCCCTGGCACCTCTTACTTGGGTTTTGCTTTCCGTTTTCCAGCTCAGTAGTTGCTAATTCTCAGAACAGCCCCAGCATGGTTTCGGGGGCTGGCCTGGGCCGGAGGGCAGGGCTCGCCTCTGTGGGGTGAGGCTGTGTGTCATCCTCCTTAAGCCCCAGGGCGTGCGTGGGGCAGATGCAGCTGGGCAGGCCTCATGGGCAGCACGGGTGCTGCAGCTGAGCCCACTGAGGCTGGGTGTCCCCATGGGAGGGACGGAGGCTGCAGGGCTGGATGCCAGAGCCCCACCCAGGGTTAAGGTCCGTGACCCCATTGGAAGCGTTAACCCTGGTGGCTTAGGGGGTGTAGAGAGACTCCAGAGATTGGGTGATCCAGGGTGCTGGAAGAGCGTGGCTGCATAGGCCCGCGTCTGGGGACGGATTCCTGTCGTGTTCCTCTCACTGCACCACCTGGATGAGGAAGATGCCGGAAGTCCATGCCTGGCCTCCCAGGCTGTTCGTGCGTCCCGTGCCCGGGCCAACTCAGGTGTCAGAGCAGGGCGCTCACTGCTGTTTGCACTCCTCCCCTGCCTCTCCCCGGGGGTGATGGCATGCAGGAACTGGGGCTGAAGCTCTGGGAATGTATGTGAGCTCAGCAACTTGAGGCAACACTCCAGAGCAGGGAAAGCAGGCCGGAGACCTGAGAATGACTGCAGGTGCGGAGGGGCCGGCTGTGGGTGCTGTGTGAACGCACGGCGAGGTAAACAGCACGTCCTGGGTGGAACACAGACTGCCCGCGGGTGTCGTGTGTCCACAGCCTGCGGCCAGAAGGTGGCTTTGCTCTGCTGTGGTCCTGGACACGTGACTTCCATTACCAGCCGGCATAAACATGTGGCGTTGTTTGTGCTCCGGATGTAAACACGCAGGCACAGGCCCCTGGCATGGAGCAGAGCACACAGTGGCGTTCCAGTGGCGTTCTCGGCCACAGAGCTGAGGGACCGGCTGGCCCAGTGGGTTCCACCTTCAGTTGGTCGTCCTGGGAGTGCAGGGCTGCTTTCTCTTCTCCCTTCTGTGCGCGATGCTGCCCGCAGGCCCTGGGAGCTGGGCCCACCTGCAGAGCATTTCAGGGTCCCAGGGACATGCTTGCCATCCTACACTCTGTTTCTGAGGAGTGCCCCTCGAGTGCCACACTCTCATTCTGGTTACTACCCCCTCACCTCAGCACCCATCCCCACCCCAGGCCGAGGGCACCGCCAGCCCTTGGCTGCACACACCGTCCTGCCGTTGCCCTGTGTTGTCCTGAGCTGAGTGGCGTGGCCGTGAGCTGGCCCACGAGTCCGATGCGGCATTGGCACTGCCCTGCCCGGGCCCCTGAAGCTCACGGGCAGCAGGCGGCAGGGCCGGTCCCTTGCACCCCAGGGAAGCTGTGTCAGGCTGATCCCTGTGCAACTAGAGTGGAACAGGAACTTCAAGGAAAAGGCATTGCTTTTTTTTTTTTAAGATTTATTTTTATTATTTTTTCATTGGAAAGGCGGATATACAGAGAGGAGAGACAGAGAGGAAGATCTTCCGTCCGATGATTCACTCCCCAAGTGAGCGCAACGGGCCGATACTATGCCGATCCGAAGCCAGGAGCCTCTTCCGGGTCTCCCACGCGGGTGCAGGGTCCCAAAGCTTTGGGCCGTCCTCTGCTGCTTTCCCAGGCCACAGGCAGGGAGCTGGAAGGGAAGCGGGATTGCCGGGATTAGAACCGGCGCCCATATGGGATCCCGGGCGTGCAAGGCGAGGACCTTTAACCACTTGCGCCACTGCGCCGGGCCCAAGGCATTGCTTTTCATCCCAACAAAAAGAGCTGAGCCCCATAAAGAGTATTCTAGTCACAAACATTGTTTTATCCCTTCCTTCCCTGGAAGGTCATCTACCTGGGGGAATATTTTACCTGAACCTACAGCTGAGGTTGTACTTGGTACTGACCAATGAGCATTGCACACAGATGTAGCTTTGCTTAATGAGGAGCGTTCATTGACACTTGCGGTGTGTGAGGCAGAATGGTCGGTCTGGCTCCAGGGTGGCCTTGAACCCTGGCCCGGGTGAAGTGACCCAGTGGTTTGGTCCATCTCTGTTTCCTGCCTCCCATTGTGAAAGCCTCGTTGGGTCCCCCTAGTGGTACCGAGGAGCCGAGTTTGGATCTGTTCACACCAGGCCGTGCTGGGTGTGAGTGGAAGCTGAGGATGGAGAGGGCGCTTCCTTGGAAGCCCCAGCACGTAGCTTCGCTGACCTCACCTCTGAGCGTCACCTCGGCCACGGGCCCTGCCAGGTGTAAACTGATCTCTGCCCCCTGGAAGCTGGGAGCAGGAAGGGCACTCTGCCAGAGCTAAACAGGGCAGTGCGATGGAGAGCAGGTGAGGCCACCGCGGCATCACTGGCATTCCGTGTGAGTGCTGGCTCAGGTCCTGACTGCTCTGCTTCGAGTCCAGCTCCCTGCCAGTGTGTCTCTGAGTAGGCGGCAGGAGCCGGCCCAAGTACCGGGCCCTGCACACATGGGGGAGATGCAGGTCTCCTGGCCCCTGTGCCCAGCGTTGGCCTTGTGGGAACTTAGGGAGTGAACCAGCAGAAGGAAGATCTGTCTCTCTTTCTCTCTCTCCCCTTCTCCCCACGTCTGTGTCACATTGCCTTTCAAGTAAATTGCTTAACAAATAATCTTAAAGAAGATCATACTGGGTCCATAGGCACTCTGGTGCTTCGCCTGTCGGTCGCTTCAGGAAAGTGCCTGCTCAGGGCCTGTCTGGTCGCACGGTGCACCGCCGTCCCGCTGCGGGAGGTGCGAGCTCTCCCCTGGGGACCAGGGTCCGACATCTTCAGCTGTTTAGTAAATCTCCTTTGCTCCCACACTCACGTATTCTTATTTTATTTTTCGTAACTGTAAACCACTTAGCAACTAAACATTCTGTCTGCAGATTACTGAAAATGCTATTTTTATGGCCAACAGCTGTGGCTTTTTGTTTGTTTGAGATACATACCTGCCTGCTTTCCTCCTCAGTAGCTGCAGTGTCTCTCCAAGGCGCCTCTCTCCTAGTCCTCTCTGAGATCCCCAACATGCTTGCTTGAATTGCTTTGTATGGATTATTATGAAGGTATAACTAAGCTGAAAATGACAAAATTAGGTTTGGCTTCCACTCTTCAATGTTTTCAAAGTCACAAATGCATTCTCATTAATGTCTTGAAATCATTATTTCCAAGTTAGATTTACTAACAACAGATATCTCATTATTGGTAGTATACTTGTGAATATGTGTGTTTGCATCAATTTTTTCATTTTTATTGGAAAGATATACAGAGAGGAGGAGAGACAGAGAGGGAGATCTGCCATCCGATGGCTCACTCCCCAACTGGACACCACAGCCAGAGCTGAGCCAATCAGAAACCAGGAGCCAGGAGCTTCTTCCAGGACTCGCACACAGGTGCAGGGTCCCAAGGCATTGGGCCGTCCTCGACTGCTTTCCTAGGCCACAAGCAGGGAGCTGGGTAGGAAGTGGGGCCGCTGGAATTAGAACTGGCGCCCATGTGGATCCTGGCGCATGCTAGGTGAGGACTTTAGCTGCTAGGCCACCACTCCAGGCCCGTATGCCAAAAGTTTTTATGTGAAATATTTTTGTCCTTTTCCTCTTTTCCTCTGCTTCCATATTCCGTCATCTTGAAGTCGGACATGTGCAGTCATGTCCTTAGCCGTTCCCCCTCTGTTTAAAGCAGACTTCCTCTCTGCGCAACCCCGATGCGGTGAAGGGACTGATGGAGCCGTGTGATGCCGGCACATGGCAGGGAGGCCCCGGTCATCATGCACACCACCCTGAGCCTCATGACTCGCATTCCGAGGAATTGAGTCCGTGGATTAAGCAGTCATTTGTAACCGCAGCTCCAGGTCTTACCTTTGAAGACCCTCGGGCATTGGGGATGAGGGCGGGGCGTTGGCAAGGAGGGACTGCGGGGCTTGAACTCGGTGAGATTGCCGGAGAAGCCCGAGGAGTCACAGTATGAGCGAAGGTCCTGCTCGTAGCACGAGACAAGCTGCTCTTTGTTCTTGTTAAGGGTTGTGAACAGTGTGTTAAATAATATTAATGGCTGGGTTTGTCAGGACCTAACCGTGCCTTCCTCGTCCAAGTGATTTTATTGATCTATACCGACTCCATGTAACGGGGCCAGATTATTTTCACTGATTTTATCGAAACCGTAGCCAAGTTTGTTAGTGCACCACGTATCTTTAAATAGATCTAGATGATGATGTAGATTAAGAAAAGCAAACCGCCATCCATCTCCTTTTGATCTGTTAATAACTTAAATCCATCATTGCTAGCAAGCGTTGCAGATTCCGTTGTGTGGCTGCGCAGAAACCCGCCAACCTTGTTTTTCAGGGACTGGGTTCTCACATAAAACCAAAAAAACCAAAACACAAACCCTGGCACTGCTCCCAGATTTGCCAGGCCTCGTATGTGGAACAGCAGAATATGAAAAAGGAAACTTCCCGAAGCGTTCTTTTGCGAATTCAGGCGTTGTGGTGCCGGCAGCGGTTCCGTGCTAGTTCCGTGGGATCCTGTGCTGAGATGAGAGCACTTTCTGAAGTCTGCAGACAACTTCTCGGACCAGGCGGGATGCCGCTGCTCGGCTCTCGCTCGCCAGGCTTGCGGTGGAGCAGCGGGAGACCGCGTCCCGGGGCTTCGCCCAGCCGATGGCGTGTTTCCCATTGATCTCCAGAGGAGACACTGCTCCAATGAAAATAGCTCCCAACGCAGAGGGTTTTTTGAATGTGTGAAATCAGTCCTACGCAGTATTTCTGTAAAGGAAGATGGTGCCCTTGCCCTTCAAGCAAAGTCAGCCAGCAAAGTGCAGAAACTGCCTCCCCGCCCGCCTCGGGTGGATGTGCAGCAGTGCCAACATCTGTTAGAGCCCCTCTGGGATGGCATGGCGAGGGGCGGGCCTGTGAGAGTGCAGCAGAAGGGAAACGCAAACCCCGGTACCTTGTCACCCCAGAGGTTTGCATGAGCTTGAAGCCGAGGAGTCTGGGAGTTTTAAATCTGGGAGCTGTCAGGTAGTAACCACGGGGCTTGGCAGCGTGTGCTGATTGAAAAGAATGAGTCTCAGCAGTCATTCATTAATGCTTCATGTCACGACCCAGAGCTCCGTGTTAAAAAGATGAATGCTCCGGGCTTGGTGCCCCCGCAGCGCCAGTCCTGCTGATGGGTGGGGGCAGATGGGCACATGTACACCTGTCTGCGTTCCTGGAAATGCCAGCAAAGGGCCCCTTCTCGAGGCAGGTGGGTGGTGATGTCAGCCCTGAAGTTCACAGAGAGAAAGCACACATGCCTTTACAGACTTACCTCCATGAAGTCGTGGCTTGGGCCCAGCGACACTTGTTGCCCTTGGCTAGTGTTCTGCGCCCGTAGAGGGCCCGTGTTGGGCCTGCACTGCTCCCCGGCACTGGAGTTTCCCTTTGGAGATTTTATGGAGGCAGACAGGTTCGTGAGATGCTCAAGGTCTGGGTTGTGAGAAAGATCTTCCGTCTAATGATTTACTCCCCAAGAGAGCGCAACGGCCGATACTATGCCGATCCGTCTCCCACGCGGGTGCAGGGTCCCAAAGCTTTGGGCCATCCTTGGCTGCTTTCCCAGGCCACAGACAGGGAGCTGGAAGGGAAGCAGGGCTGCTGGGATTAGAACCAGCGCCCAAATGGGATCCCGGCGTGTGCAAGGCGAGGACCTTAACCACTGTGCCACTGTGCCACTGTGCCACTGTGCTGGGCCCCTCAAGGTCTGGGTTGTATCAGGCTTGCATGGGATGGGATCAGGAGTTCTGTGGGGAGTTGCTGCTGAGCTTGGTGACTCCAGTTTGATGGCATTGTAGCCGTTTCATGGCAGTTATTTTCTGATAGCTGTGGGCTCTTGCGTCTCCTCCATCCCTGGTTCTCTTCTGGCAGGTAGGTATGGTTCTAATAACAACATTTTTTTTTTTTGTTCTTATTCCGACCTTCTATGTACATATATGCATATTCCATTGCTTCAAACAACAAAATAACAAAAGCGGTTTCTCAGAGATTGAGACTGGCCAGTGGTTCTGCATTGCTGATGTCTACAGGTACCCTGGCCTGTGAGGGGGAGACGGGATTGTTGCTGGCTTCACGTGGCTGCAGGACACAGGATGCCCCCAAGGAGCAGTGGCCAGGTTGGAGTGGCAGGAGTGGCCGAGTTCAGGGCTCCGGCCTAGTGTTGCTCACTGGGGTGTGTAGTCTTTGCCTTGGGCTCTCACTGCTCCACTGTTAGATGCTTCTGTAATGCTTTACAAATTTCTCTTTTAATTTAGAAGTGCATCACAAATGTTTACCATGGATGAATTATTCCTTTAACATATTCAAAAGGTTCTTGTTTATGATGAAATTTCTTAATCTATAAAGTGCTTCAAATTAATATGGCAAAATCCACCTCCGGCAGTTGCAAACGCAGCTGTTCCCACACTCACCCCTTCAGCGTACATCTCTGACAGATTAGGGTGATGCTGAGGACTCCCACGCAACCCTGCCTGGGGTACAGTGCGCTTGTGTGTGGCCGAGAGCCGACTGCCACATGCTGTCAGTTCCTGGAGTCTTGCTTTGTGGGAAGGTTGCTGTTTTGTTTTAATCTTCATCTGGCGCCTTCTTCTTGGTCTACAGGTGAACTGAAAGCTGGCAAGCTGAGTGAGGCAGGCAGGAGCCCTGGACCCTTAATTGCATTAAACACTGTGTAACTGGTGAAGATTAATGTACATATCTCTTGCTAATTCTTTCCAATTACTTAGTTCATATAAATTCCCAAGCCTGGTTAATTATGCTGAAGTCGGGTGGTAATTCTGCCCAGGGCTTCGACAGCAGGGGAATTTTCCCGGCCTAACCTTGCCCTCCTGCCCACACTCTCAGCAGATTAGGCCCTCGGCCCGGTCCATTCATTTTCCGCTCAGGCCTAATTGCTGCCGATTGGCTGCCACAGGTAGCTGGCTAGCCTGTGTGGAGAGAGGCTGAGACTTCAGAGCACAAATCAGGGAAGATTAATTGTTTGTTTTGTTCCCTCCCAAGAGAAATGTGGGTGCTTAATCAAGAAAAATAATTTCTTGCGTTGATTTGGCTTATTTGGAGAAAAGATAATTGTGTAAAGGTGGGCGCACAGCGATGCCTTTTCTAAGAGGTATTGCCGCTTCCGCACGCGCGAGACCGGCATACGGGAAAATAAATGTGAGAAGGCGGCGATGTGGATGGGGACACTCCCATCGCTCACAGTGCGTAATCTGCACCTGGGCCTCTATTTGTACCAATTGTACCAGCTGGTGTTGTCATTTGTTTTGTCTCGATCTTCGGAAATCTAATCAGGGAGACAATGGTGTACAAAAAATCAACAACACTTTTCCAAATTGTTCTTAATTGCTGGACCAGAAAGTGAGCTAAATGCCGTGATGTTTCCAATTAAAGAACCTGTTTCAAGCAAGCACTATTAAATCTATCTTTCCCAATCTGATAAATAAGCTATCAAAGAGTCGAGCAGATCAATTGAGAGCAATTAGTTCCAGATTTCTTAGAATAGGGAACGTGAACCAATACTGCTAGTGATTTGGGCGGATTTGGGCATGGCAGCCGAGTCACCTGTCTCCTGGCTGACTAGTTAGTGCCCACACCATTTGCTGTCCAAAAGCCCCAGGACACTGGACGTTTCCTAACTCAGAGTTGACCCTTGGATTTGGAAAGGAGAAAGTGGTGACGTTGGAAAAGCAGTGGGTAGTCCTCTGAGCACGTGGAGAGTCGCGTGGTCACAGAAGTGCCTGTGTGAGCAGTGGCCAGCACTGTTTGTAAAATGTCACTCAGTAGGTGGGGCTGTAGGAGAGTACTTGAAAACGTTCATGGAATATGAAATTAAATAAATGTATTCCGTCCCTCTTTGCCATTCTGAAATGCAGATGTAGGCTGTCCTGGAGCCCTTCTCGGAGCAGGTGCCTGTGGCTCTGCCCCTGGGCTGTGAAAGCTGCTGCCAAGGAGAGCACCGGAAGGAGTGGAGGTGTGGTGCCGGAAACTCTGTTCTCCGAGGCAGCAGCAGCAGGCCTGACGTGGCCTTTGGTCTGTGGTCCGGCCTCAGACTCAATGCTGCTGGCAGATGGAGTCAAAGCGTGGTGTCCAGAAAGGAAGAGTGTGGCCTGGAACGGGGTGGCCTTGGGAACTGTGCCTGAGCCCCACTTTGCAGGCTGGCGCCCGCCCACCCCTCTGCAGAGAAGGGATGAGAGGTGAGCCTCCGGGGTCGGCAGTGATGCCTCGCAAGCTGTGCCTCTCGAAGCATCATCCACGTCCCGAGATGCAGGGGGAGTACCTGTGAGTGCTTCCTCGGCCCTGGACCCCTGTGGGCTTGTGTGAGCCTTGGAGTGACATCTTGAAGGCGAATGTTTAGAGAAGTTTATTAGAGAAGCTGATGGAGGAACTTATTGCCAGTGTGAATGCATGTAACCTGTATAACTGTGCCTTTTAAGTTTTATTTATTTAATTGAAATGCAAATTGGAGAAAAGCACCTTCCATCTGCTGGTTCACTCTTCAGGTGGCCACAATGGCCAAGACTGGACCAGGTCCAAACCAGGCACCAGGAATGACATCCGTGTCTCCCATGAGATATGTCAGGGCCCCAAGCACCAGGGCCATCTCCTGCTGCTTTTCCAGCTCATTAGCAAAGGGCTAGGTTGGCAGTGGGACAGCCAGGACGTGAACTGATGCTCGCTTGGAATGCTCGTGTCCCAGGCAGCAGCTTAGCCGCTCAGTCGCGCTGGAGCACAGGGAAGCGCAGTTAGTATTCCAGCCTGCAGGAGTCACCTGCTAAAATACCACCTTCACTTTAAACCAGGAAGAGCAAGACCATTTGTAACATTGTTAAGTATAACAAAATAAAAACTGTCTTCAGTGTTGCTCTTTATATTACTTAGCATATTTTCTCAGTTGAACCTGGTGGCACTGTAACTTAAGCCACATCTCTGACTCCCAGTGAGCTCCCCATACCTGGTGTTCCTAGGACAGTTGGACAGTGTCCCTGCCTGTCCTTTGCCTGGCACCACACCAGCTGCATCTGTCCCCCTGCCTGGGTCCCCGTGTACTCTGTCCCTCGGATGCACCATTCCCCATCTCTGTTGGCCCCTTGGTCCCATTACCCCACTTCCCCAGGACCATGCCTAGGTCCCCACACCCCACGTGGCACAGTCCCAGACCCGTGGCCACTTTGCTAGGTCGTTGGTGAGTGTCCCCTCCAGTTAGAGCTCCCAGGCCGCTGATCCAGTCCTCCCGGATGGCTGTCATAAGGCTGCCAAATAGCACGTTTGTTTGCAGTGGTACCTGGCAATAACCCTTTGCTTTATCCGTCAAAAATAAATGCCTTTGTATTTCTAGTAACTTGGAGTGTGGTTTTAGATACAAGTGAGTCTGTCGCCATGCTTTTCTTACTTGGTCTTTCATTGCATCAGTCTCGGAGTTGATTCAGATCTTTCTGTATGACTTCAGCTGTGCAGCTTTTAAAATTTGGCTGCACAAAACTTCATTTTCTCTAAGAAATGGTATTGGTGTTTTACTCAATATCTCCTTTAGTTATTTGCATATTTATTTATTTATTTACTTCAGGAGTTAATAGGGAAAGAAACATAGGGGTTCACATCTCAAATGGATGTGACAGTTCTGGCTGAGGCAGCCCTGAGCCAGTAGCAAGGAGCTTGTTCTGCATCCCCCTACATCAGTGTGGGGCCCAAGCACTCAGACCGTCCATTGCTGCAGCATGAGCAGGAAGTTGGACTGGAAGTGGAGTGGCTGGGGTGTGAACTGGCTCCCCTTGGGGTGCTGGGATGTGAACTGGCTCCCCTTGGGGTGCTGGGATGTGAATTGGCTCCCCGTGGGATGCTGGGGTGTGAACTGGCTCCCCATGGGATGCTGGGGTGTGAACTGGCTCCCCGTGGGATGTTGGGGTGTGAACTGGCTCCCCATGGGATGCTGGTGTCACCGGTGGCAGTTTATTCACTGTACTGTAACTCTGGCTCCACCTTTTGATTAAAGTTTTTTTAATTCATTTATTTGAAAGGCAGAGAGGGAAAATGTGAAAGGCAGAGATCTGTTTGCAAGCCACTCCTCAAATCCCTGTCATGGTTTCTGGCTGGGGCTGAAGCTGGAGCCTGGAACTCAGAGCAGATCTGCCACGTGGCTGGCAGGAGCCCCGTCACTCTAGCCATGTCTGATGTCTCCCAGGTTCGGTATTAACAGGAAGTTGGCGACAGGAGCAGAGCCAGGTGTCAAGGCCAGACATTGTGGTAAGGGACACAGGGGTCAGAGGACAGGTGGCTGCCCAGCCATAGCTTTTTGGTGGTTGCAGTAGTTGTTTTTTTTTGTTTGTTTGTTTTTGTTTTTTTAAGATTTATTTTTATTATTTTTTCATTGGAAAGGCGGATATACAGAGAGGAGAGACAGAGAGGAAGATCTTCCGTCCGATAATTCACTCCCCAAGTGAGCGCAACGGGCCGGTGCTATGCCGATCCGAAGCCAGGAGACTCTTCTGTGTCTCCCACGCGGGTGCAGGGTCCCAAAGCCTTGGGCTGTCCTCGACTGCTTTCCCAGGCCACAGGCAGGGAGCTGGATGGGAAGTGGGGCTTCTGGGGCTTCCGGGATAGAACTGGCGCCCATATGGGATCCCGGGCGTGCAAGGCGAGGACAGGACCTTAACCACTGCGCTACCACGCCAGGCCCAGTTGGAGTAGTTGTATGCTCACCTCGCAGCCACCTCTCGTGTGAGTTCAGTGCCACAGCTGCACCCTCAGCAGCCAAGTCTGTGAGTCCGTAGTAGAAGTGCCAGGGCGGATGGCACTGCGGCCAGGGGATGCTGCTTGGTTTGTTTCTTCATTGGCTGATGAAGGGCTGCCGAGCGCCCAATGCTGGCGGGTGCTGACATTGCCTTTCCGTCTGTAATTGCCTTGCTCCCCATCTTTATAGAGGAAGCTTTTGGGCAGGAGCAAGTGTCAAGGAAGAGAAGCAGCCATGAAGTGTCTGGGATGGAGCAAATAGTCTACTCTTCAGGTCGTCGTACAAACTCCTGTCAGTGTGCTCCCAAATAGATGCCTGGAGTGTGTAAAATGTGGGGGCTGTGACCCCCAGAAGAAAGAACCCAATCACAACCCATATTTCGTATGTCTAATTGCCGGTCAGCTCGTGGCAGTGGTTTGCAGGGCAGCGCTGGCTCAGCTGTTGTAGTCACATTTATGCTCTAATGCACAGAAGCAGAGTTTGGGCTTCTTTCCTGGTCCACGTCACCTCTCTAATTCCTGGTGCCCTGGACAGGATTTGGTCAGCACATTGAACTTACAGACAGACGCACACCGTGCAGTTTGGCCCCGAGACTCTTGATGCTTTGGGGCGGGGTTCTTGTCTTCCTTTGAAGGGGGGAAGCAGGGTTGTGGACAGAAGCATCTTTTGTTAGGGGATTCATGTACTGGTTAGGGTTTTAAATAGTACGCGTGAATTCTTGGTGATGGGGGGTCTCAAAGGCTTTTTCATCAGACAGGAGCCCCACAGCACCTGCTAATTCTGGAAACCACCCAGCGTGGCTATCTGGTCAACCCTGTCCTACGTCTGAGCGCGCACACATTGCACGCACAGACACGCATACACAGGCACGCGCCGTTCCTCTTACAGAGCTGCTTGCAGATGCGAAGCCCTCCTGCAGGCTGAGATGTCACAGGGAGAGAGAAAAGGCTGCTGCTCCCTTTATGGATTACTGTTAGGTCAACAAAACTTTGGCAGCATTGATTAACTTGACAGTGAGTACAGCAGTACATTTATCACTTATGGCTGTGCTGTAGAAAATCTAATAAGAGCCAAACAATTCCCTTTAGAGCAGTAACAGGTTCACTGTGGCTAACGGTGCATGCACTGGAAATTTCTGCTTTTAAATTACACCCTTGCTGCTGGCCGGGTCATCGACTCGAAGCCACTGTACTTGGAGTGTCGTGCGGCTATTGTTAATTTCATCACAATGATTTGACCTCGGTAAACATTGAAGTTGTTACTTCTGCATAGTATTTTAGAAATCTGACTTAGGTGCAGTTCTTCAGAAAGGTTTTTGTTGTTTTGTTGTTGTTTTAAATGGGCCGAGTGCGGTTGCCTGCATGCTTCGGAAGCTAGGAGTACTGCAAGCAAAGGACCGCCTCAGTCAGTGCGGGGAAGCCCAGCTCGTGTCCTCATGGAGAACCTGGCTGAACCTTTGACTCTCGGCTAAATACTTTGTCAAGAAGGATACTTGTAATCATCTTTGATGTGAATAACAAGAATATATTCAAAGGAAGACGATAGGATTTCTGTTTATTTTCCTGCGAGTTAAAGGAGTACTATTTAAGCATTCCTTCCTCCAAGAACGGTCATCTCTCTCGGTTCCCCAGTGTCACTCAGATCCTCTGATAGGCACGCGAGAAAGGAGCACAAAGCACTTTCACTGAATTCCTCGAGCGGTGTCTGTGGTTCCACGCATGATGAGCCCGGTGGCCCAGGCAGAGGATGGCTGGGAAGATGGGGCTTCCAGGCTGTTCTGTGGTGGCGGGCTGGAAGATTCATGGTCACTGCAGCCTCTGAGCTAGCACGCGGGAACGGGAGAGGATCTTGGAGGAAGAGCCCCTGAGCTAGCACGCGGGAACGGGAGAGGACCCCGGAGGGAGAGCCCCCTTCCCGGGGGGTGGGGGCGATTCCTATTCACGGGGCAGTAGTTTCCTTTTTCTCAAAGTGCTTGTTAGAGTTTCCAGAAAGATCTCTAGTTTATCTCATTTTTCATTCCCGTGCTTCCCTGAAATGCACCATTCAGCGGGAGAGCTCTGGTTAAAATGGAAAAATCTCCAGGTGCTCCCAGCGTTTCCTGTTTCGTTGGCGTCTGGAGCTGAGGGCTCCCTCGCAGCGGCCCTTGTGAGATGATAGAGTTTTCTTTGCAGGGAGAAAAGTATTCTGCCAGAATCAGTTGTCAGGAGGGTTAATATAATAAGGCAGCTTGCGGTATGACTAAAAGAAACAGCATGCACGAGAAATTCCCACAGCAGTTTGTTTTCAGAAGAAAAACTGGGTTCACCTGAAACATGAATACATTGAAAAGCAAGACTTAATAAGGCCGAGCTTGGAAAGCCCTGGAAGCGCTGCTGGCCCAGGGTCCGCCCCAGTGATTCCATCCTGTATTCATCCTCGAGGTCTTAAAGGGCATTTGAACCAAAATGACTGTTTCGGGAGCTGTGGGGGGGCCACGTCTGTGGCTGTTTTCACGCGGGTTGGAGTCTGCGTGTGCCACAGAATGCACAGCGCAATGTCAAGTGTTTTCCTTCTGAAGCAGCTGATTCTAGAAAGATGCCCCCAGCTCGCACTCTGAACCCTGCAGGTGACAATAGGGGTCCCCCTGCCCCTGCCCTGTGAACAGAGGCCGGTATCGATTAGCCATCACGCTGGCATCAGAGCTACTCTTAGGATTCAATTTTTGTGTTGTTTTGCATATTTTATTGATCAGAGTGGTAAATGAGCATCAAGCGTGCAAGAAGACGATGAATTGTTTACTTGCATAAAATAACCTTTCAATAAGGGAAGATGCATGGCTTCCACTCCGGTTCTGTTCTGCGGCCCGCAGCAGATGGCATTCAGCTGCTATTGATTGGCGTCCATAGTTAAGGAGCAGCCTGCAGCCCGGCATGCCCACTGTCCTGTGAAGGGGGTGTCGGACCAGAGGCAGACAGGACTGGCCAGTCTTCCCCTACAAATCCTAGGGTACAGAGATGTTATTTGGAAACGGTACGTGTGTGTCTGCTTACAGCCAGGAAGACGGTAATCCCGCATGTCGGGGCTGCTCCTGTGCACCAGTGCTTGGCGGAGCACCTTTGCGGTGGTCACTTACACAGATGGCCCCAGCAGGTAACAGAGTCGTAATCCTAGAATACTCATTTGCAGCGTGTGGGATGTAAATGAAACGAAAGGCAGCCTTTCCCCTTGGCTGTGAGGTGGAACGGAGGTACTGCTCCCTACACCAGGTCGGAAGCACCACCAAGCCTCTGGCCCTCAACAGTAACAAGCCTGAAAGCTGTGCTGACCGTGCATCCCTCCCTCCCCACCCAGGTCCTGGGTCAGGAGTCAAGTTGGGCTGGGAAACGCACTTAGAGATGTTGGAGTCCTAAACGTTTGCTTGAAGCCGTGTGGGGCAGTGACTTGAGAGCTGGGAAACCAGGCCAGGCTAGCCTGCACACACTTCCTGCATGTGTTTCCTTCTTTCTCTTCCTGACTCATTAAAACTAAGCCTTGTCAAGACCAATAGGAATAGTAGACTTATTCCCATGATGAAACGTGTCTGAATCATGCTTAGCTAATGGATTCAAGTGGTTTCTTTTTTTTTTATATAATTTCTGATTTGAAATAGACAAAAAGTATTTTTGAACAAAGAGTTGGCAGTGAAGCCCCTTGCCTGGAGGAGCAGGATTTTGGTTCCTTCTCATAGGGCGCTGAGATACCCAGCGGTTTGGATGCATCCTGACAGCAGGTGCAGTACCGAGGGGAGCGCTTCTGTAGCCGTTACTGCTGATGAGGGAGGTGTTCTGTGAGTGGCATTTTCCTTGTTGCTGGGGGACAGAGTGAAGTTGTTAAGTGAAGATTAACTTTGTCTCCTGTACCCCCACATCTGCCCTGGCACAGAAGGGTGAGGGCAGGGGGGTAAATTAAATTGCTTTGTTGTTTCTGTTCCAAAAATAGTTGCACATTATATTTATTTCTCTTCTATCACTATAAAACTCAAATTATTTTGCAGCTCTTACCCCAAGGGCAGTCTCAGAGAGAGCCAAGAGGTGCAGGTGCAGGGGGCATGTTTAAATTCCCAGGGTGGGGGCGGCCTCCCTGGCATGTGAGGGAGCCCTGACCAGTGTGCTTGGGTGGCTCTGCTTACTTCCTCTGCGTCCACTTGGTGTAGCATGTTGCCCAGATGGGATGTGTTCTTCACGAAAGACAAGCTGTCACTGCCAGGGCTGGAAGATGAGACTTGTTGGCATCTGGCTTGGCAGACTGCAGGGAAGCAGAAAAGAGCAGTGGTCTCTCCTGGGCGCTGTGCTTGGGCCAGAAGGGTGAGGGGAGGACGGAGTGAGCACAGGACCCGTGAGAGCGGCAGTGCCCGTGCCCGGTCAACGACGAGGAGCCGTGCCCAGGAGGGCAGCAGGTGCGGACCGCAGGACCAAGCCACTCTGTGTGCATGCCAGTGTGTTGATTTTCAACAAAGCAAAGCAACATTGTGAGGGGTTCCTAGGGCCCCCACAGGCAGCCGGAGGTTAGTTACTGCAGTCCACTCCAAACCCTCCAAGCTTGTCCTCATTCAAACGCAACGGATTTAGAAGATGATTTTATTTTGATGAGAAATTTTAAAATTCTGGTTGTTTGTGTAGATATGCATTTTCTTTGAACTTTTAAAAGAGACTTTGCCTCATCTGCATAGATTTCAAAATTTCTCATATCCAAACTAAATTTTTTTAATTGTACTTCCGTTAACTTTTTCAAGTGCTCTCATATGTATTTAGTGCCAGTCTAGTGTGTTGCTAGTGGATAAGTCATCTCTCCATCTTGACATGCTGTTAGATACAAAGAAAGTGGTTTGCTTAGTTCATGTTTTACTGAAGGGAGGTAGAGGATCCTTCCCCGTTTTCTTCAATACACCTAGCACTGAGTAGCAGCTGCTGTAACAATTGTTTTCGCTAAACCAGGAAAAATTTGGTCAGTGTGGCTCAGGCATTTGAATGGCAGGTATAAAACAGTACAAAGATGAAAAAACGGAGAGGAATTTTGGGGGCCAGCTTTACTGAGGTGTAATCTAGCATTCGTAGATATATAAGTGTACCCTGAGTCCTTTGAGCCACGGAAGGCGAGAAGCGAAGAACAGGAAAGGAAGGGAGAACCCTCTTACGTCTGATCCTATTCGCCCCAGTCACTTGCTTTGGCGTGCGTGTTTGGCCACAGATTCCTTTTCTGTGTTAACTGTATCCCTGGCACCCTTATAGTGTGAGTGCCAGGGCAGGGTGGGGCTCTGCAGTTTGGGGAGCTCCTTCTGCAGGTCGGGGACTTACACTGAAGAAGGGGCACTGTTGGGCGCAGCAGCCAAGATGTGGAGATGGGGGAGGGGCGCTTGCCTCCTGCGCTGGGGACTCGGGGTTCAGGGGTTCAGGGGTTCAGGTCCGGGCTGTACTCAGAGGCTAGCCCACTGCTTGCAGGGTGCACAGATAGCTGAGTCCCTGCCTCGCATTTCCAGCTCCTGCCCTCCTGGCATTGGAGGAGGGAGCCAGTGGGTGGGAAATCTCTTATTCTCTCTCTCTCTTCTCTCGGATAAATATAAAAATGAATTTCAAATTCGTTATTTAAAAATGAATTATTCAAATTCAACACAGATTGAAGCATATTGTATTTAATAGGTATATGTTGTGGCCTAGCAAGATAAGCTGCTGCTTGCAGTGCCAGCATCCTGTGCAGGGGGCACTCTCTAGTCCTGGCCGCTCGGTTTCCGGTCCAGCTCCCTGATAATGCACCTGGGAGAGCTGCAGAGGATGACTCACCTGTTTGGGCCTCCACAGCCACGTTGGAGACCCAAAAGAACCTCCTGGATCAGGCTTCTTCTTGGCCTGGACTGTCTGTCTCTGTCTCCTTGCAGTTCTACCTTTCAAACTAATGAAAGCAAAAGATTTATTTATTACAGAGTTATAGAGAGAGGAGGAGAAACAGAGATCTTCTATCTGCTGGTTCATTTCTGCTGATGCTTTCTGTATTAAAAAATACAAAAAAGGGGGCCTGTGGGCAGTGCCAGGTGGGCACTCATCGCAGAGCCCGTCCCCAGGGAGTGCAAGCTCACAGTTGGAGGAACATACAGCGTGCTGTGCACCTGCTGGCTGCGAGAAGGTCATGCTGATGCAGAGCCTGCTTTTAAGGAATTCAGCTTGAGGAAGCTCAACAGGGGGCCAGAGTGTCACCTGTGTGTGTGAAGGAAGTGTGTCCCGTCAGACACGAGCTGAGGAAGGTCGCTCTGGCGCTCAGCGTGCTGGTCAGAGTAGCTGCTCGAGTTTCTGCAAGATGCTGGCCGTGCACGACCTGGAGTGTCAGGAGGGAGAGCAGAGGTGGCACTGGGCGCAGCCTGTCCAGCGTTCTGTCAAGTGTGGCACCTGTTTTCAAGGCAGTGCCAGGTAACCGGTTATTTGTGAAAAGTAGTACTTTTAGTACTTAAAAGACCAACTATAAGATCAGTCTTGAAGGTGGGAGTAAATGTGTCACCTCTATTCTGGGGTAAGATTTTCTTTCTTTTTTTTTTATGATGTTTATAGTTGATCAGGCTGAGAAGGATCAAGGGTTAAGGAAAAAGGGATGTGATCATGGTTTTCAAACTTTCTATTGCTTCTTCCTATATCTGGGGGAAAGAGAGATAACCGGGGAAGCCACATCTAGCCTCCCAACCACCCCAATATTCAGGGAGGGAATGGCCGCCGACATCAACCCAGGGTCCCCAGTGTGGTGCGTGCTGCGAGGATTCTGCCCAGGTGGTTTCAGTAGTTGAAATGCTGTCTGTCTCACCAGTCCAAGGATGAGGAAACCATTCCAAGGTCCATTGACTGACATGGTCAACCCTTTCACCCAGACACTCGCTCTCATCGCTTGGTTGAGGTAGTTGTCCAATTTGTTCTGCCCTCCTTTTGCTGTGGTCCCAGTTGTCCTCTGCTGGCCCCAGCGGGCTGCCATACCCTCTGTGTGTGTCTGGGCATGCTGTCCACTGCTCTGTTCCATTGAGGAGATCCACTTCTGCAATGTGCGCTCTGCAGTCAGAATACCAATCGTGGACATGAGACCATGGGCCCTCAGCTGTGCCATCCTCAGACCCCTGCAAGCCAACACACCAGGTCCCCAGTCTACCATCAGGTGGCCAATGAGCTTCCCCCGGTGCCATTGGACCCCCAGCCGCCCGATCCAGGCCCTGCCCAAATCCCCACACCGAGGACTCATGGACCCAGCACAGCCCATTCTGCACCCACCCTGGCTCTCACAAGTACTGGAGTCTAGTCGGGTGAGATATTCTGACATTATTCTTCACAGGTACCACAAATACAATTTTATTTTGACAATTCTTTGGCTTTCATTCCTCTTTTTGTTGTTTTTTTTAATGTTTTATTTACCCATTGCTTGGGCTTGTTGACCTTTGCATAGCTGAAGGGCAGTTTCTCTTTGTTCTTTGTCTACCCTAGGCAATTGGAATCCGATTTTTCAACTTTTTTGAATACTTAGCTAGGTGCTTTCTATATAAAATGTAAAGCATTTACCGTCGGCTCTGGTCATTTCAATGTCAGATCCATGGAGCCCGTATTCCGCTGCATCCCGCACGGATCAGCCTTTGGTGCAGCGGCTCCCCTTGCAGTGCAGCCTCCCTGGTGACGCACCTGACAAAACAGCAGAAAGTGCTCTGAGCGTTTCACCGCTGCACGTGTGCGGGAGACCTGAATGAAGCTGACTTCTCCCAGCCCCTTTGAACACAAGGAACAAGGTGGTGATTTTTCTCAGGCATGGTCAGATCGCTTCTGTTGTGTTTAGAGCAACACTATTGTATTTGAAATTCTGCGTGTACCTTGGGATTTGCTAAATAGTCACATACTTGCCACAGTCCTTCTGTGAAGTTGTGTGTGGGGCCTGCCCAGGGCGCAAATGGTTGGGAAGATCCTGCCTGGCCCAGTGAGCCGGCCCTTCTGGCACGGTTAGGGTGTGCGCCTGGCACACCGGCCAGCTGTCAGCTGCTGGATGATCCCTCCTGTGCCTGCCTAGTCTCCGTCCACCTTGGTGGCATGGCTCCTGGCTGGGCTCTGCACCCACGGACAGCTTGAGGAAGGAGGAGAGGTGAACCCAGAAACTTCATCTTGAGACATCAGGGCCATGTCTTTGAGCCTTTTTTTTTTTAAGATTTATTTATTTTAAAGACAGTTACAAAGAGGGAGAGACAGAATGAAATATCTTCCATCCACTGATTCACTTGCTGAAAGGTCTATGGCAGCTGACATGGGTGTCTGCCTCAGCCTTCCCAGGCACGTTAGCCAGGAGCTGGATTGGAAGCAGAGCGGCTGGCACACAACCAGGCCTCACCTGGGATGTCAGAGTCACAGGTGGTGGCAGCCAACCACACACTGACCTTCCGGCCACTTTTGTAAAAATTGATAGTTTAGTATTTTTTCCTGAAACATCGCTAAAATCGTCACGATAGAAAACATCAACCTGAACATTCAGTCATTTTAATCTGCTAGGATATTGGTGTAACTCCTTGCTAGCTCCCTTTAGGTGAAAGCTGTTAAAAGAGCATGTGATCTGTGATTGAAAAGCTCTTTTAAGGTAGCACTAGGTTTTTCTCCCACCAGCCGAAGCTGAATGCCTCCCTGTGGTTCGTTCTGAGATGCGGACAATCCCGGGCGAAATGTGCTTTCCAAGGCCTTCCGTTTTGCAGATTGGAGCTGTTCCTAACTTGATGTGTCTGTACCTCTCTGGCCGGTGATCAGGTTCAGCCAGGACATGGTATCTTAGTGAGAACACGGAGGCGTGTGTGTACCCATTGCATCTAAAGCTCACCTCTGGAAGCTCGTTACCCAGACAGCGCTGGGCTAAGTGGGGAGAGGAGAGAATGCTCAGAATGGGAGCTGGGAGCCGGGAACTGATGAATGAGAATGCTGAGAATGCTGGCTCAACCAGGGCACTGAAGGAGACGGCTGGTGGCTGGGAGCCGGGAGCTGGTGGCTGGTGGCTGGGAGCTGGTGGCTGGTGGCTGGGAGCTGGTGGCTGGGGGCTGGTGGCCAAACTGGCGAGAGCTGCTTGTTTTCAGGCATTTTAAAAAAACATCGATTCCTCAACAGGCGTCGCTGTGCTAATTGTAAACCTTTCATTAACACAGTCTCCCCAGGCTGCCTCCCTGCATCTTACAGCTTCATAGCATATTCCATTATTTGTATTTAAATTAGGACCTCACTCCACAGCTGGACTCACTGAATCCGCCTGGGCTTGCTTTGTGCTTGCCAGCTCTAGTCACATACTGGGGTCCCCCGTCTCGGCTTCGGCTTAGAGGTGAGGGGCGAGTTTATAACTGCTTTTGGAACTTATTTGGACTTTTTTTTTCTTCTCGTGGACCATCAAGAAAATGTTTCATAAACCGTGGTGTCAGCTGTCGTGTGTGATTGAGGCATATGTTTTATTCAACAAGCCAGTAATTGAAATGGATCAAATGTACTTAAAGTGGGACTTTAACGGAATTTTATCCAATCGTGGTGGAAAGCTCATTGGTGAGACCCCGTCGTCCTGACTCTGTTCGCGTTGTTGCCCCTTATTCATGCTACTTGTCATCTTTCCTGTAGAAGTGTTTGTATACTTGTAAGAGTTAGTTGACATTAAGATAAATTTAATAGGCAAGGAAAAAAAAAACGAGGAATGTGTTTGAGGACGGCTGATTTTAGTGCCCCCTTCACAGACAAATGATGGAGCCGTGGTCTAGACCCTGAGACACCTGTACCAGAGTCTTAGCAGTGTGGCACCGGCGCCGCAGCCTCTCAGCCCGCACTGGGCAGCCAGGGTTCTGGGTGATGACCGTGTCTCGCAGCTTCGTGAGAATCAGGTGAGAAAAGGGCACAGCCTGGAGACTGTCGCTTCTGACTGCACGACAGTCGCATCTCAAACATGCGGGATGACTGATGGCTAAGGAGAGGTAACCTACCATTACCACGTCGCATCCCAAGAAAGGGCAACCCCTGCCCGAGCTAAGCAGGATCATTCACTGTGACTGAGAGTAAAAACATTAGAGCCGCTATTTATTCTTTTATCAAGAAACAAGTCTTCCCCTCCCCACTCCTCCAGCCCACCCTCTCCTAATTAATATGTAAGGTAGCTGAAAGTTTCACACCGGAGTGGAACTACAGGTGTCAGGGCAGGTTATGGCTCACCTCCCGTCTTGGAGTGCCCCAGTTTGAGAGCAGCCTCTGATGCTGACTCAGCTCCTGGGAGGCGGTGAGGACGGCTCCAGTAACCGAGTACCTGACTGCCAGGTAAGAGCCTAGCATTGCACTGCTGGCTCCCGGCTTTAGCCCTCGGCTCCGGCTGCTGTGGAGAGTGAGTGCATGGGAATATAACTGCCTGTGCCTTCTCACTACCACCCCTCCTCTACCGCCCCCAACACTTCCTGAAATAAAGTTCTATTTTGGTGCCCCAAACACTTCAGTTTATGTAGTTTTCCAGAAATATATTTCCATGAATTTTTTGCAGGCCCCCTTATACAAATAATTTAAGGGCCCAGCGCAGTAGCCTAGCGGCTAAAGTCCTCACCTTGCCCATGCCGGGGTCCCATATGGGCGCTGGTACATGTCCCACAGCCCCGCTTCCCATCCAGCTCCCTGCTTGTGACCTGGGAAAGCAATCGGGGATGGCCCAAGGCTTTGGGGACCCTGCACCTGCATGGGAAACCCAGAAGAGGCTCCAGGCTCCTGGCTTAGGATGGCCACAGGTCCGGCTGTTGTGGTCATTTGGGGAATCAACAGACGGAAGATCTTCATCTTTGTCTCTCCTACTCTCTGTATATCTGGCTTTGCAATAAAAATAAATAATTTTTTTCATTCAATTTTTGTACCCAAATAAGCTTATCTCCAGTACCTGTCCCCAGCAGCTGAGTTCAGTACCCTTGACAGGCTCTGTTTTGTTAATCTGTAGTCTTTGCCGGGCACCCATCACACGGAAGCATCAAGTTCACATTTCTTCACTCGTGAGCAGGCACTGTCAGAGGAGGCCCGCAGGCTACGTCGCGCAGCGCAGTGCGGTAGTGAGATGGCCACAGCGAGCAGGGCCTCTGCAGCCAGTAGCATCACCTCTGGACACCTCCCAAGCCCCACCCCGTGTCCCCAGGTGGACTCTGATTCACCCATCAGGTCTCAAGCCAGGTGTCCGTCTCCTTGGGAAGCCTTGCCCACACATCAACCATTGCAGTGGGGGGTGACTGGCAGACTCGTTTCTTAGTTAAAAATGCATAGCAGTTCGAATGCTTTTGTTCTTGGTCGCAGTTAATGAAGTTCGTTAGCTCTCCGCGTTTCTAATACACTTTGAAGAGCACGGGTCTGTGGGATCTTCCCTGGGCCTCCCACCCGCTGTTTGCTGGGGGTTTGGAGTGGGTGTGTTGGGCAACTGCACACTCTCAGCTTGGAAGCAGTCCCATGTCCTCAGGATCGCAGTGAGGGGTCGGCATTCTGGGAGCAGAAGCAGAGCTCGCCAGGGAACGCAGCTGGACCTCGGCCCACGGTGGGTTCCCGCAGGTGCAGCCCCGCTGCAGGTGCGCATGCGGGCCAAAACTACAAAACCCAGAAGACTCTCGGTCTCACTGCTGTGGTGTAAGCTGAAGAGCTTACACCAGGCCGCCAGCCCCGGGAGGGCTTGAGCCAGCGTGGGCCCTCCAGCACTGCTGCACACAGATCTCTCTGTAGACAGCTCTGGAAGTTTCACGCTGCTCTGTGGTTCGTTTTGTGCTTTTATCCCTGTAGTGTTGACTCTTCTTAGGCCACCGCACGTGACTTCTTGGCACGGATTCTCTTCTGTTGGAGTGGGTCCCTTTCAACATCTGGCTCTGGTGCAGGTCATCCTCTTTTGGGGCGCTGTACGGCCCTGGCCAAGCGTGTGAGTGCCACGGCACGGGGTGGAACATCCTGGGACTGCTGTCACTTGACAAAAGGAAGGCGCCAGTTCAGCAGCTTCTTCAGAGTGTGCCTGGAAATTCCTTACCGGAGGCTTTTTAAAGCACAAGCCTTCGTTCACCGTCCTGCGGCTCATTTTTTGAAATCGAGAGCAGGTGCAGGGAAGTGGGTCAGCAGGAGACGGGGGACAGCACAGACTCCACGGGTCCCAGAGGACAGTGACACCGCGGCCCACTTACTGCAGCGAGAAAGCATTGATTTTTTTTTTCCACCCCCTTCCCCCTGCCTCACTTAGCTGCACGTCCGAAGGAGGCATGGTGTGACATGTCCTTCCTGGCATGGAGAGAAAAAACCATCCTGATGAACTTTGCCACCCGGCAGTCGGCCGTTGCAGACCGTGCTGGGTGGAGCGGAAGGGCCCCGGGTTTGCTCAACAAACGCCCTGATGTGGCCCAGCACCCTGCATTCCCTCACAGCGGGAAGGGGCTTGTGGGTGTCACGTTTGGAAAGCAGAACGGAGAGGTCCAATCGGCCGAAGCAGAGCAGCTTTGGGCCGCGATCCTGGAAGGTTAGCCAAGTGGTCTCGTCCAAGTTTCCAACGAGATGCTCCCTTCCCGTTATAATTGGCTGCCGGCGAGGCTGCGGTCTCACTAGAATGCCAGCGTTCGATCTCACCGTGTCCTCGGCGGAGACGTGTCACCGTTCCTGTGCGCCTCAGTGACAATTTTCTAAAATGGAAACTCGTGGGAAATCATTACCGTGTTTCTGCGTCTCCCTTGCCGGGAGTGTTGTCCTGTGATATTTTACCCGTGTTTTCCACCGCGTGATGGCATCTCGCACAGGCTACGGCGGCACAAGTCCCTCTGTAATTTTTGTGACTGCATTTTACTTGCTGAAGAAGAGACGGTAACTGACAATTAAGCGGGATGTCACGGCGGGAACACGTGCAGCCGATCGATGGCGCCCTTTGGGAAGGTGGTTTTAGAAAGCTGATGCTGGAGGAAACCCGGGATTCTGTGATTTGTGTTACATGATGATAATTGCACCTTTTCAATGAAAAAGACGTTTCTCCTGAAGTAAACACTGAACACGGAGGGGCTGCTGCTCGCAGCGCTGCTGTTTCCCCACCTCATCCAGGCGATTTATTGTACGTGTTTTTGGAGAATATGAGCTTTTTTATTTTTTTCCGTTCGTCTCTTAGAGTGATATGAAGGAATCTTAGGTGTGTTTTATGAAGAGTCATTTGTCCTGCGAGTGACTGACATCATATAAGGAAGACCAGTTGTGTCTTTGCTTCTTATCCTGTGCCCCAAATTGCTTTTTTGTGGGATTTAGCTAAGATGCCTGCAAGGGCACGAGTGCCGGTCATGGGGCAGCTCGCACCTGGCCCCTGGGTTAACCCTGAGCCCCAAGCCTGTGTGTCTGTGCAGATATGACTGCCCCCCTTTCAGTCCATGTGTATTCCAGGTGCTAGCCAGGGCAGCGGCTTCTTTGGCAAGTGTTCCTGCTGGGCTGCCTGGGCACAAAGAGGTGCCTGGTGGCTCCACACGCTGCCCATGCCAGATCCCCTCCCAGAGCTGTGCCGCTTTGCTCATTTTATAGTGCAGGCTCTGACTAGGCCTGGACCTCTTCCCTATACCTCAGGCAGCAATTCCTCCTGTATCTGCAACCCCAAAAGCCCTGGGTCCCAGGTGACCGCCCTCCTCACCCCAGGGGTCAGTTCACCTGCTGGTCATTGTCGCCCGGTTCCTGCACTGCCACATCCACACCGTGGGATGGCCTCGTTAGGGAGACTGGGGCTTTCGGTGCTTTGCATGGCTCACCCCTAGCCTTCTTGGGGGCCTGGCTGGCATGGTCCTGGGAGAGGCAGGTGGGCGGTTGAGCCCCTCGACACCTTGCGGGAGCCATCCTTCCTGCTCCCCTGCGCCTTGGGACCCTGGCAGTCGCCGTGAATAGCCCCTCTGTGACTTGTTTCTGGGTAGTTATCCTGTGTCCCACTCACTTCCTGGCCTTGTGTGCTTCTAGTTTTTGCTCCAACTTGTGACAGTCGTCCTGAACTTCATTACTGACTAATGCATGCCAGCTTACATCCAGAATTGAGGTGCACAGCATGACAGCTGTACTCCAGGAGTCCCTGGGTGACCAAGTGGCTAGTCCTGGGCCTGGCAGTTCAAAATGCTACTCTCTTAACGGGTGCAGCAGACCCCGCACTGACAGTTCAGAATCACGTTTTGCTAACACAGGAACTCCATGCCTTAACTGTTGCGTGTTCCGGAGGCATGGCAGCCACGGCCATGAACTACGTTCTAGAGCTGGGCTGCACGGGTTCCAAAGGGCTCCTCCATGTGGGAGTCTTATTGCCAGACAGATACCTCTGGCCACAACCCGGCACTGACAGTAGTAATGAACTCTGTGGAAGCAGCGAGCAGCCACTCCAGGAAGGCGCTTGTTGACGGAGAGCTGAGCGATGCACCAGGCTCCTGGCCACATGAGAAGGGTGCTCAGAGCTGGAGTACCCAAAGGTGTCGTTGGGTGCGCAGTCAGGGATTGTTCACGCTCTGCCACTCAAAGCACAAACCTACATATATACATACGTGTGAGTTCCCCTGCATGTTGATATCCACTTGTATGCGTGTAACACTCAGAGGAGAAGCATCTGTTGAAGGCCATGTGTGTGTCAGAGACTCTTGGAGACGGCTCAGTGAATCCTCCCATCAGTACTGGGAGGTAGACGGGGAAAAGCCACAGAGCTCCGGCCCCTGAAATGACTGGGGCTGGCACAGTAGCATAGCACACTGACCCTCCACATGCAACACTGGCATCCTTTATGAGCACTGCTTCATATGCTGGCTGTTCTGCTTCCTTATCCATCTCCCCCGTGGAGGAGACCCAGAGGAAGCTCTTGGCTCCTGACTTTGGGTCAGCTCAGCTCTGGCCGTTGAGGCTGTTTGGGGAGTGAACCAACAGATGAAAGACCGCTCTCTCTGTCTCCCTTCTCTGTAAATCTGCCTTTTCAATAAAAGTAAATCTTCTAAACAAAAATAATGAAATGACTCCCCACTGAAAACTCATTAAAAAATGAGAATAAACAAGCTGAAACAATGGGGAAACATGGGTTGAAATTTGAAAATGTGTTATTTCTAAAACTCAAGCCAGGCCAGGACCGCCTGAGCCCAGGTTTCACGAGGAGCAGCCACTGCGAGGGTGGCTGCACGGCCTGTCCTGCGTGAGCTCGTGCGTTTGGGCACCGGACACCAGGCTGAAGGCACGCGGCCCCTGCCCTACACCTCCGCACGCATTAGCGACAGGTGGCTTCCCATCCTGCCTGAGACAGTGGAGTCTGCTGCTTGGGACTCAGTGTTCCCCACGTCCCTGCCGGCCGTGGCCCCAGAGTTCAGGGAAGCTTCCTGCTGACGTCAGAGGATGCTTGGCTGACCTCCGCCGCGCTCCTCCCTCTGTAATCATTAATCCTGGGACACACGGCCGTCACTGGTTTACAGAAAGCGCTACTTAAATCTGTCTTAATGAACATTTAGCAAAATACACGTTGAGAGATTTCTAGAGTTTTCTCTGTGCCGTTCTGCCTCTGCGCCCCCGTAGGACGGCATGGCCGCATGTTGGGGGGGGTGTTTGAGGAGGCTCGGGATTGATGCGGCCCGTGCTGCCGCGTCAACAACTTTCGCCTGTCTTTTGTTGTTAATGATCACGCCTCGGATGTGGCCAGTGCATTGTAAGCCAATCTGTCAAGGCAAATAAACAATTCACCTTGTTAAAATTCCCTAAATCTTGCATGAATAAAACTAAAGGAACCCCAAGAATGCGAGATGCCTGCCTCCATGGGGTGGTGATGGATGACTTGTCTCCAGGTCTTGGAAATTAAGTAGTTCGGGTCATTAAAAGTGTCCCACACTTGTTATTGATTTAATTTGTTTTTAAAAGGTGGGGGTGGAGATAAGAATGCTGTTTCCTCCCCCTGTTTTCTTTTTTATCCGCAATCTGAGTGCTACCACTCATGTAGTTCATTAAAGCTCGCCTCAGTGTGTGTGCCAGTGGGTCTTGGTGTTGGAATGGTGCCACTGCCACCCACCTCCACAGATTTCCAGAAACAGTAACACCTTACGCTGTGGCAGAACCCCCTGGGTGTGTCCTATATGCATGGAATCCTGCGACTTGAGAGTGTGGGGCATCCCCACAGTCTCCTTGCATAGGTAAAAATTTAGATGAAGACCACATGACTTGAAGACAGCCAGCCAGTGAAGTCATGCTGCAGGCACAGGGCTTCTCTTTGTTTTTGGAACTCATCATGTTTCCATTGCAACAATCCCTGAGGAACCGTGTGTACCTGTGTAGAGGCAGATGTGGGTATGGCTGCAGGCGTGGGACCTGGTTCGAGACAGCACTGTTTGGGTTCTGGGTCAGTGTCCCAAGAGGTCAAGGTGAAGCTGCTTTTCTGTGCACCTGTGGCTTTGCGGCTACACTCCACTCGCCACACAGTGACCACCGCTGAATCCCAGTGCCTCGTGTAGGAGATGGCGGGTCTCTGCCTCCCCTTGGCTCCTTAAGCCTTGGCAACGGGAGGGCTAGGGCCCTGGCCTCGACCTGCTGGGACCAGCTGACGGTGTTGTCTCTCGCCTGTTTCTGTGTCCTGGACTGAGCAATAGTATTTCAAAATGTGGGCAAAAGTAGGACAGCTCCAGATGTAAATCACGACTCCAACAAGATGCGCTGTAGAGTCAGCTGACGTCAGGTACATGCGGTTCCACCTCCCTCTGCTCATTGCTTCTGCGTCTCGCGCGTCAGCTTGGGTGGCTGCTCCTGGTCCGCTGTTAGCAAGGAGCTGGACTGGAAGAGGAACCACGAGGACCTGAGACGGCACCCATATGGAATGGCAGCGCCACAAGCGGAGGCTTAGCATGCTGAGGCGCTAACCCCTTCCTTGAAATTCATGTGCCCTCATCCATTTCTGTCGCCTGCTGGGGAGAATGGATTGCGTGTCTTAGTGGTGTGTTGATGCTAACTGATGCTCCCCGGTGAAGAAGGACTCATTGTGGAGGCAGGACCCAAAGGCCCCCTGCCTTCCCTACTCGACACCTGAGGCCCGCACAGGTTCCGTCAGCACAGGCAAGTGTCAGCGTGCGTGACACCTTGCTTCCTGGTGACTGAAGTGAGGGCTGTGCCCGGGACTGGTGCTGAGTGCTGTTGCTGGGCCAACTTTGATGGATGCTCATGGCATCTTGGGATAACTTCTTTGACTGCTTAGCCGACTTTGTCTCGGTTTCTGACTCTTGCTTCTGCTTCCGCAGGCTGTCATCCTAGAAAATGAAGAGCTCCCCAAACTGTTTCTCGACTTCCTGAACGTGCGACACTTGCCCTCCCTACCAAAGGCAGAAAGTTGTGGGTAAGACCTGGTTCCCAGAGGCTGTCATTTCAAGTTGGGTCCTGGGCTGGCCTGACACACCTGGGAGGGGTACTGGGGAAGGGCAGCCTGGCCACGCCCCAGCCTTTTGTTTTGGGACAGCCTTCGATCGCCCCCTGCTTGTGGTCCAAGGAATTACCCCGGATGCATCTAGCATCTCATGGCCCAGCGGCCAAGCTTGTTACTTAGGTCTGCGTTTATCACCTGGCCTGAGTTATGTGGAGACAGGCTGTTAGGGACTAATTTGTTTACCCATGAATTTTTTTTTAAACATGTATTCATTTTATTGGAAAGGCAGAGTTTACAGAGAGAAGGAGCAATGGAAAGATCTCCCATCTACTGGTTCACTCCCCAAGTGGCCATAACAGCTGGAACTGAGCTGATCCGAAACCAGAAGCCAGAAACTTCTTCTCGGTCTCCCACGCGGGTGCAGGGTCCCAAGGCTTTGGGCTGCCCTCGCTGCTTTCCCAGACTATAAGCAGGGGGCTGGATGGGAAGTGGAGCAGCCAGCACATGAGCTGGCACCTATAAGGGAATCTAGGGCATGCAGAGCAAGGACTTCAGCCACTAGGCTACTGCACCAGGCCCTAACTGTCTATTCTTGAGCAAGTCCCTAGCCCCTTGGCACATATACCTATTTGTAGATTTTTATGCTGTAAAAGACCTTGGGGATGAATCAGTGCCGTCCAGCTCACTTTGTGGTCAAGCAGACAGGAATGCAGGAGTTAAATGCCCTGCCCAGGACCTCTCACCTTGTGCGTGATGGAACTCAGACCTCCCAGTGTGGGCCCTCTCGCTCTGCACCTCTGCTTCAGCTTCTAACGGCCGCACACCCTGCTCCTTAACTGCTGAGCAAGCAGGACGTTTCTACAGTTTGTTTGTTCTTTCACCTGTTTGAACGATAGGTAGACAGACCCATCCCTGTCTCCCGGCCCCCTCTTCCAGATGCCCAAAACAGTTGGCACTGGGCCGGGTAGAGGCCAGGAGGCAGGGAGTCCGGCTGGGTCTCCCTTGTGGGTAGCAGGGTCCTGAGCTCCTGAGATGAGTTAGCAGGAAGCAGCACAGCTCGGACTCAAACCTGCACTCAGATATGGGAGGAGGGTGTTAGGAGCAACTGCTTAACCAGCTGTGCCACCCTGAGGCAGTGCCCATCCCCTGGGAAGCTCTGCTGAGCAAGTGACTGGAGCCAGCCACTGGGCCTGGCACATGGCAGCCCCCAGCCCGCGTATCCCTGGTAAAGCAAATCCACCCCCACGTCCTGTAAAGCTGCCAGGGGAGAGGGCACGTTGTTTTCTCGCTCTTTGCACAGCTGCCCACAGGAGGCCCCGAATTCGACCTGCTGCCGAGTGAAAGCTGCCTGCCCCTCTGGGTTCACCTTGACCCCAGAGCCCGCATCGAGTGCCGCGCTGTGCCGTGCGCCAGCTCCGTGTGTTAACTGCAGGGATGGCATTCTGGGGGGCTGCGGCATTGCGTGAAGTCTCTTCATCATACAACCCTAGGGTACTTAAGTGTTCCTCAAGAAAACCAAAATCCAAGAGTGGACGAGTCTTGAACTGTCACCGGCTGAGTTCCCAGCCTTGCCTTGACTCGGTGGGGACCAGTAGGCCTTTTCATGTTAGGGTCTCCCACTTCAGCGCTCTGAGAATGCCAGCTGCACTCTGCCTCGGGTGGTGGAAAGCTGGTCCCAGCTCACGCGGTCTCTCTCTTGTTGCCTTTTGTGGTTTTAGATCCTTCGATGAGACGGAATCTGAGGAGTCGAGGTAAGAACCAGGCCCGCTGGGCCCAGGTGGGGAGTCACCCAGAGTGCAGGCAGGCCTGGGGCTTTGTTAGAGGCCTGGGACCCTGCACCGGGCTGGGGAAGAGAGGGCTTTGAGGAACTTGTGTACTTGTGTAGGCCATGCGTGTGAGTGGCCCAGATGTTTGCTGGGGGCTCACAGGGCAACCAGCTGTGGTTGGGAGGAGGGCGAGCACCACATGAGTTCATGCCAGAAAATGCCGCTGGGTCGAACGCTCTGTCCTGCGGGGTCTGTCGGTGGACGGGGCAGGCCGACACCTGCTTCGCCTCCCGTGTAGGAGATGTGGCCGTGCTGGTGGGGCCTCGATGGCTGTGCCTGTGCTGGCCACCCAGGCCGTCCCGCAGCGAGCCCGAGGAGGCCCCGCACAGCAGTCTGATCCCCTCAAAGCTAGTTTGTAGTGTTTTCTGTTTACCATCGTCCCCTGATGCTGACATGCCTGTTCTTGACCTTTGCAGCAAACTGTCCCACCAGCCGGTGCTGCTGTTCCTCAGGGACCCATACGTCTTGCCTGCAGCTAGCGGTAATCAAAGCTGTCATCCGCTCACAGCTCTTCACAGCTCTGACCCCGCGCCACGCAAACCACGTTTTTAATACGGGCCTAACAGAGTGACATTGGTCCCAGGCTTAATAATCTGCCAATAAACCACTGCTCTCGGTGTATGGGACATTTAGAATTTTAATTGGGGCCGGCCTTCCAGAAGGACATGTAATTTTTTCTGTCTCTCTTACCAGGCTCTTTGGAATAAGGAGGGAAGGGGGAGGCAGCGAGGAGAGATTTCCATTGTCTCTGATCTCTGGGAGGTGGTGTCTGGGCCTCTGCTGGCTTTGATCCGGCCAAGGTCCCAGGCAAGGTCCCAGGCCTCTTCTGCTGTCCCACCACCCAGCGCAGCCACTGCAGGGCCACCTCCATCCCTACCCAGCTGGTAGGGGTCCGGACATTCCAGGGTGTGTTTCTGCAGGAGCTGCCTGTGTCCAGGGCAGTGAGCTTTTAGGGGTGTAGCAGCGTCCATTGCTGTCACCTGGGGCCCTTCTCCACGCGTGGACATACAGGCTGCTGGGAGCCCCTTCCCAGGCACCAACACACATCCCCCAGGCATGGTTTATTTCATTGTCTTAGCAATCATGTTATAATCAGACAGAGCAGGGAATGTCATTGGCATGGCCCTGGCAGGCCCTTGACACAGTGGCCCTGAAGCCTTTGCTTGCGCCAGTCTCTAAGCAGCACAAGACCACACAGCCACCCGTGAGAGATTGCGGCAGCCCGGCCTCTCTGTGTGACAATAAAAGCCTGTCACTAGATGGAGAAGGGGGGCCTGCCCTCTGGCAAGGATGTACCAGCTCAGGTCGTGGGCCCTTTAACAAGGGGACCTAGGGCCCTGTGAGACAAGTGATGTCCTTGGGTTTCCCTTAGAAATGGCTCCCGAGGGGACAGGGAACCAGGGCTCAAGATTCCTAGGTTTACAGATGTGAGTGGCCTGGTCATGTGTTTGAGGTTAGGTCACCTTGTTACAGTTCACCACTAAAGTGACGCGGGACAGTGTTGTGAGCAGGGCCTGTTCAAGCCGGACATTGTCTGGGCACCGTCAGGTCAGCCAAGTCCCCAGCCTGGGCCCATCACCCATTTAGCTGAAACGCCTCAAGGTTGAAGTGTTTGCCTGAGTTTGGGGAGCCAAGTCCTGTTCAGTCCACACCACTGTCGTTGACTTCTCCATCACAGGGCACCCCTTTCTCCAGCGGCCACCCACCTCATCTCACACCATAGTCTCACCCACAGTGCCACCATTCACCTTGAACGGCCAAGTCCTTGTGTCACTCCACCCCCTGTGGCAGCCAGGCCAGCCTTGCAGCACCCCACTCGCTTCCGTGTCACCTGCTTCTTGTCACTTTTCACACAAGGCCAGGGCTCTTTCTTCTCTTCCTGTCCTCCAGCCCGTAAGCCCCCTCGCAGTCCTGTGAGGGTCTCTGACCTCCCACCCCTCCGCCAGGCGTCCCCGACCACGGCCTTGGCACCAAGCACTCCCTCCACCTGGTCTGCGCCATCGTCCCCGCTCACGAGCTCCATCCCCTCGCAGCCGCTTCTGCCCAGGCAGCACTGTGTCACAAACGGCCACAACTTTCGTTGTGATGTCCCGGATCACTTTTTTTTTCTAATTTCCTAAAATAATAAAACTAGCCTTTTGGAGTGCTCAGTTTTAGCATAGTTCACAATATAATGATGGGCAGATGGACATTTCCAAATGAGGCTTCTGACCCCACGGCTTACCCTGCGAACATACCTGCTCTTGTGGGTCGTGTGGATTGCTTCTTGTGGAAATGCATCTGATCCTTCTGAGCTTGGCAGAATAGCTGTCATCAGAAAACAGCCCTTGGACACCGGGAATGCAGGCAGGCCCTGCGCTGCTCCGTGGAGCCAGGCGCTAAGAGCCCAGCGCCCTCCATGCGCCCAGGCCACGGTGGAAAAACTGCAGCCGCGTATTCCCAGTAGAAATCTTGGGATTCCTTGTAGCGTATTGAGATTTTGCTAGAAATTGAATTGCTGCTGCCATCCATCTTCCTCATGAGGACACATGCAGATAAGGCACCGTAGCCGGTAGAACATCGCTTTGATCAATACACTACAAATCTGGCTGCTTGGTCTGTAGCCACCACTGGCGGCATGTAGCAGTGGTTCAGCAGGCTGCTGGAGGGCCCATCCCAAACACGCAGGGCCACCCCAAGGACTGTTGCCACTTCCCAGGTTCCAGGGGTGGGGGACCTTAGGTATGACTTCCTGGTGCACAGAGAAAAGCAGGTTTCCTTTTGTTTTCCAGATTTCCCAAACGTGGTCATTGAAGGAGTCCTCCATGGGATATTCTACCCTCACCTGCAGCCCAGGTAGAAATCCCGCGCGGCCACAAGGAGCTGAAGCAAGTTCCGGCTAGAGTCAAGCAGTTGATTCCTACCACACTAACCTGCGCTCGGCAACGGAAGAGCGTTAGTCGGGGGTAAGATTCCAGTCATAGCTTAAGTCAGGGCAGGGCCGTTTCCTTTAGAATGGTGCTTTTGAAAAAACAGCCGTGGAAGCAGGGCTGTGGTCAGCGTCGGGCCAAGTGTTTGAGAAGTGGGTTGGAGCGGCTGATGTGGACGCCTGGGAAAGGAGCCCCTGGGGGCCGTGGGGGCCGTGGGGGCCGTGGGACTCACAGCGCAGCGTGGCCCTGGGCCGCAGCCACACGTGGAACATCAGCGTGGACCTTCCTAAGGCTCGGTAGCCCTGCTCCCCAGTCTGGCCTGACCCAGTGACCCTGTGATGCCTCTCGGTACCGTGTGACTGTCTCAGCCCATGAAGTCCGTTTGCAAGTCCAGCGCCAGGAGCGTGTGAACACAGCGCTCAGAAAAGCCAGGACGGAACCTAGGTGGAGATTAAAGTCACCACACTGCAGCTCACCGTGCGGTGGACTTCCTTCTTGCCCAGCAGTCAGTGCTCTGGGGCCACACGAGCATGCTCCTGGATTGCCCGTTGGAAAGAGCCCGTATTGGACTTTGGTGCAGCCATGCCAGCTGGAGTCTCCTCCAGTCTGGAAAGACGTGAACGATCCCATGTTTGAAGACAACGTGAGGTGGCTGGTGTGTGCTCAGGAGCCACCTGTGCCAGGAGAGTGGCAGGCCATTGAAGGGATAGTGTCACCGTGGGACTTGGTGTCATTTGCTCGTCTGCTTTGACCGATGTCTTGCCTGGAGTGGACCTGGCTGACGGTGTGGCTGCTGTAACTCACCTGTCCACGATGCTGGCACCTGTGGGTGCAGCTGAAGGACAGCAGGATCTGCAGCCTGTCAGCGTGTGCTGTGGGGGGCATTTCATCGACAACTCATTCATCGCTAGCCTATTTGTGCTTATCAGTTTTAATAAATGTCTGTGTGGGAGGCAAATATTTAAATCAAAACTAATAACCACATCATGTATTTTTACTAGGATTTGAATAAAGGCTGCTGCAAACTGTTCACCATGTCTTGTGCAACATTCTGTTTTTACGTGTCGGGAGCAAGGCCTGAGCGATTCAGTGCATCAACCAAAAATAACTGAATAGTCCAACACTGGAGATGTTTCTAAATGGTTTTATGTTGCTAGCTATCGTCAATAAAAAGAATCAAGAAACATGTGAATTTGCCTTCTCAGAATTTTGTTGAACACACGCAGCTCTTCACACAGTCATTTCTGTTGAATAGGGGTGAGTGTTCCATGGCCTCATCTCCTAACCCGCCAGTCGCTCATTACCGTGGATGATTTACCAAGACAGTAGTAATTTTAAAAATAAAGATCAGGAACCCATAGTAGTATTCTACTTGAATATTTTCAGAATTAGGGGTTTTTTTCTAACATACTTCACTCTGTACATTTATTCAAATTTCGGCACATTCACAAGGTGTGTAGCTGCCACCAGATGCACCATATTGCCTCCCATGCCCATGACCTTGGGGGCTGCCAGTGGAAGCCCGTATGGTGGGAAGATGCTGTCTCCTCACACGGGCCTGGCACTCTGTTGGTACAACACGACCTGTCTGCAGAGCCTTATCTGTAGCTGCAGCGTACGGGATTCGGGGTGGAGCTGCCACCTCCTGGTCTCTGCAAAAAGACAATGGATGCATCCCCGTGGTTGGACGTCAATAGGAAGAGATACACAAGTAAGTCACGTCTCCCGTTGATATCCTCTGCTCCTGTTCACTGCCACAGGCAGGCACTGTGTTTGGTTTGCGTGTGTGACTTGAAGATTTGATCCTACACAAGCAAACACAGTAGGTAGCTTAGCGTGCAGGCATCACGTCTCTCCCTCTTGTAGCAAAGTGGCAGCGTGTAACACCCATTGGTGTCTACCTGTTTGCATTTCATGATGTATCTTGGCAATCTTTTTTATCATAAAAAATGGCAAAGACAGTACCTGCATATACATATATTTATGCTTTTTAGTTATTTTGTCAGTAATTTGCATAGGACAATTGTTAAGTCAGAACAGCAAAAACTTTGGTTTAGAGATGCTTACATTATGTTACGGATTTGATCCTTGGTTTGGGTATGCCGGTCCAGGTTTGTGTCCTGTGTCCCATGCAAGGCCCGAGCCACATGATTGTATGGATCACAGTGTGAATGCCACTCCCTAAGTCATACCTGGAACATACCACAAAACCAGGGAGATGGTGTGAGGGGTCTTCTGAAAGCCAAGCGCTCATCATGTGCTGTGCAGCTCCACTTCCAGACCTGAAGGCAGCAGTCAGAAGCAGAAGCAGCCCACACATTTATCAGCGGATGAAGGGATGAAAGGAAAGAAACCCTGACGTTTGTGACTCCCTGGATGGGCTGTAAAGGGGTCCTGTTCAGTGAGAGAAGCCACGGCGAAGGGGCAAACACCGCATGATTCCATCTGTATGAGCCACGTAGAGAAGGCAGGGGCAGAACAGAGCACCACAGCTGCCAGGCACCAGGACAGAGGGAAGCTGGTGCTCACTGCATTCTAGACCTGGCAGGGAGGCAGTGAAGAGTTCTCCATTCAGCACGAAGGGCTGGCTGATTGCTTTCATGTCCCACTGCCATCCATGGTGAGTCGAAGTTGGGACACAGAGCAGTTATGAATCTCATCTCCCTGTTAGTCTCAAGTTCTAAACCAGGGTGAATGTCACAATCTCCCAGGAGTTTGGTAACTGGGCTGGGGCTTGCCCCATTGGTTCTGCTACACCATAGGCCGGGGCCTCAGTTTGAGGGACGTGAATTGTCAGCTACCCATTATCATCTCGAACAATGGTTTCGCATTTTTATTTAGTGTCACTTTACTTGGAAGGCAAAGAGGTGTCTCTGATCTGTTCTCTCAAATGCCTGCCACAGCCATGTATCCATGGTCAGGCCAAGGCTAAAAGCCCAGAACTCGGTCTGAGCCTCCCAGATGGGTGGCAGGGACACGCACCTTTACTATTATCTGCCGCCGTCTGCAGCATCTCCTGTTACTCTGTGTGCACGTTGACTTTAATTCATTTGGATGTTAAAGAAATCACACCTCAGTACTTCAGGAGGAGAGGGCAGCAACTCAAGGTCGGGACAAGGCCAGCGAGGTGTTTCAAATGTCCCAAGATCACACACCCTGGGCAGCTGGCATCCTGCACATGCCCTTTTTATGGCTCGAGGCCACAGAAGGGAGCAAGAATGCTGGCGCTCCCTGGCACTCCCAGGATGTGAACTTTAGACCAGTAGTCAAGTGTGCCCGAGGCCACGTGAGAGCTTGGGTTTGGAGAAGGGGTCTGCCGGTCTCATAGGGCCGTGTGTGCCAGCCTTCGGCTCACAGCCACCTGCAGTGAGAAGCTGCTGACGGGCACGACACAGCAGGGATGTGACTGACTTTGTGCTTTCTTTATAAATGTTTTTCTTGATCAGGCATCAACATTTTTTAAAACTTTGCTTTCAATCTCACCAGAATAGCTGGTTGATGTCAGCGGAAGCACGCACCTTAGGCTGCTGTGTGCAGTACAGCTCCCTTGATCTGACTGCTCTTTCTGAAGATCACTCTGGCTGCTGGGACTGATGCACTGCCCAGGGAAGGGTCTGAAGCAGAGGCCATGTGCAGGTGAGTGACTTGGTGCAGGTGGTGGCCGAGAAGAGAGGGAGCCATGGATGGCAGGAATATGTGGCAGGATGAGCCTTCTGTGGGTGGATTTGGATGTCGAAGGTGCAGGGAGCACAGATGGAGTCAGGGGCAGGCTGGGCAGGGGTGCTGTCATTGATGGGACTGGGGAGGTTGAGAGCCCTGTGCTCAGGCTGCTGCAGGTGGCTGCAGAAATCCTCCCTGACCCCTTGGTGCTCTGTATGCTATGTGTCTGCAGTTGCTCGGGCACAAACCCACACGCAGCTCCGAGCCTCCAGCAGAAAGGAAAGGGCCGAGCTTTGTCCCACCGTGGGGACACAGCATCACTGAACCATCTCCAGAAGCAGGCTCTGTAGCCAGGGAATGAGCAGAGAGCAAATGTGTCACTCTGACTTCCAAGTCTGTTAGATGAGGGGAGTTGAAAAGCTCGTGGAAAGTGGGAGTGAAAGAGAATGCCCTTTCCCATGAACTTTTCAAAGAGCCTTCATTTTGCTACTGATGAGTGGACAGCTGTGCGATTGCACAGGATTTCCTTAAGAGAGGCCAGACAAATCACCCAGCAAATGACTCAAATGCGAACATCTTCTGAGTGGGCACCTGCTTCCAGGGCCCTAAGCCTCTTGGTCGATGTCTTCTCACCTGCTCTCTGGTTAATTTTTTTTAAAGATCTGTTTATTTTAATGGAAAGTCAGAGAGATCTTCCATCCTGTAGTTTACTCCCCAAATGGCTCCAATGACCAGAGCTAGGAGCCAGTAGCTTCTTGCGAGTCTCCCACATGGATGCAGGGGTCCAGGGACTTGGGCCTTCTATAGCTGCCTTCCCAGGCTATTAGCAGGCAGCTGGATTTTAAGTGGAGCATCTGGGACTCATGCTGGCACCCATATAGGATGGTGGTACTACAAGCAGAGGATTAACCCTTCAGGTTGAATCCTAGCAGCTATGGTCCATGTGGGGCCTCCACCACCTGCCAGCAGCTGCTGTGTGGGTGACCAAGCTCTGACCCCAGCACCAGCTGCCCCCTGCCACACTCGCTGCCTCTCTGCTCTCCTCTTAGGGCTCCATGCTCTCTTGTTTACTTCTCCCCTCATTCACACCAGTCTTCTCCATCATGCCTGTCAAATGTCAACCCAGATAAGGAACTTTGAATAAAAGCTAGCAGTCTGGACAACAGCAAGCACAGCTAAAAAGATGAATACCCATCTCTGCCTGACTTTACTATGTTTTTTTAAAAAAACTTTTTATTGGAAAGACATATTTACAGAGAGAAGGCAATATAGAGAGAAGGATCTTCTCTCTGCTGGTTCACTCCTCACATTGGCCACAATGGCCAGAGCTGAGCTAATTTAAAGCTAGGAGCCATGAGCCTTTTCCTGGTCTCCCATGCAGGCGCAGAGTCCCAAGGCTTTGGGTCATTCTTCACTGCTTTCCCAGGCCGTTAGCAGGGAACTAGATGGGAAGTGGAGCAGCTGGGACTCAAACCAGTGACCATATGAGATACCGTGCTTAGTAGTAGAGGATTAGTCAATAAAGACAGTGAGCCTACCCTCAACTTTGTGGTCTTGAGAGAGTCTAGTCCCTGGTAAAGTGAGGGCAGGTGTGGTCTTCCTGGTAGTCATTCTGGACATGTTCATGGAGCATCAGGTGGGTGGGGGCCAGGCTGTCGTGAGGAGGGAGGTCTGAGCCTTGCCCCATTGGAGCCTCCAGCCCAGCGAGGCAGCAGGAGTCGGTGGGAAGTCAGCATGTAGCCCCCTATGGAAGTTTCCAGAGAAGGCGTCCTAGGGAGGCTTGCCCAAGTTCCACAGGAAGCAGAGTAGCTGATCTGCCCAAGATCAAGGGGAATAAGAGAAAAAGCTGTGTGCGTGCATTGAGACCTGTTCACTCCCCACAGGGTGCAGCCATGAGACCTGGGCAGGGGGTGCACGGAGCAAGGCAGCACGCCACACATGGAGTGTGGAAACTCACGTGACTCCCAAGAACCCTACCCCAGTCAGCGGAAGGGCCTGGGTGGGCTGGCTTCTCCCAGCTCCTCCAACGTGGGGACTGACCCAGCCAGTGGCGGCGTGAAACTTCTACTGGTGGGTTGGGGGATACATTTAAAATCTAGATGTGTGTCAGATAGGTTTTGTTTATTTTCACACAGAGCCATAACCAAGGCCTCTAGCTCTGCTTCCATGCCATTGGTTTCCGCACCATACTCCCTTATCAGTAACGCCAGCAGGTCTCCGAGTATGTTCTGTTACATCGCACCTTAAACTTTGTCTTGGCCAAAATCTTAAACCCCCAAGATGAATTACACGCTGAAGTAAAAGCGGTTATGTACTCAACAGCACAATTTTCCATTACAAATATTGTTTTTATTCTTCCTCAATTAAAAGAAAAAAAATTAGTGCCTTGAGGGGTTCTTTGAATTTCCAAGCCTTCTAGATCAAAGATTTTTTCCGCTGTCTGAATTATAAGAATGTTGAAAAACAAAAGCAAATCTTTTTCCTGCTATAAAATCCTTGCCATGTTTTTGTCTTTATGTAACTCAAAACGGCTGAGCTGAGACGTGAGCTCGGTGAGCTGTGTGCAAAATTTAAAACTTCATAGGGCATGGAGTCATTGATAATTTCCAGTGTCATTCTCACTAGTCTGACCCGAGAATAAATTTTACTGAGTTCTTAACTTGATGATGCGGACAATGGCTCAATAGCACTCCTTGGAGAGCAGAATAAATGACGGTGAGGTGTACCCATATGTTTAAAGTTGCTGATTTTTTGGGGGTGGGAGGTGTTTGTGGCACCAAAGGTTAAACCACTGCTTGGGACATCTGTAGCCCACTCAGAGTGCTGGTTCAAGTCCCAGCTCCTCTCCTCATGATGCAGCTTCCTGCTCCTGCATCCTGGGAGGCAGTAGATGATGGCTCAAGTGTGTGGGCCCCTGCCACCCATGTCAGAGTCGTGCGTGGAGTTCTGGGCTCTTGGCTTTGGCTTGGCAGGTGGGCTTGTGCCTTAGTGTATGCCTGTAGGCTCACAGCTTCAGCACTTTGAGATCCCTAGGGAGATGTCCTTATGTTCTCTTTAATACAGAGTTAGATAGCAAGTCTGGTGTAGTGTGCACATCCTTGTGTCTCTGTGGGTGGGAAGGAATCATGGCAGCTTGCGTGTGCTCTGACACTCCAGACCGAAGCCTAATTTATTTTCCATTTCCTCCCATGCTGCGTTTATTTTAAACATTTGTAAAATGCTGTAACTTTTCTAAGAAATGCACACTGAAATGCAGCTGGAAGATGGAGGAAAGCAAAAGGTGCGACGCCCATGGGCAAACTGTCCCCCCACTTGGTTCACTTGATGTGAATTTACCTTGCGTTGCATTGGCCTTAGGAGACTGTGCTTACGAGATGGGGCGCACACAGCCTGTGAGGGTCCCCCCTTCTCTCTAAACTAGCCTTCTCTCGTGTTTCCCGAGTGGGGAACGCATGTGATCCCATCACGAGATGTAGACTACAGAGCCATCTGGGAACGTTCAGGCTGCTTCCGGCATTTGATTAACATACATCTGCAGTTCGTATCTTTACACATACAGATTTTCCAATGTTGCTGTGTTTCACAGGGTGAAGGCAATCCCACGCCCTGGCTCCAGCCAGAAGGCACAGGTCTGCCTTGCCTGGTGAAGCCCAACAGTGATTCACATGTCCACGGGGCTGGACACATGGGTTCAACAGTGTCCCCAGGACGCCGGCTTCTGGGCCAGCCCCGCTGGCTTCATTTAGGAGCCTCTTCTTGCAGGAAGATAAGAGAAGTCTAGTGACCAAGGCCCAGTAACACCACTCAGGTCCCATATGCAGGCCTGAGCCAGGCACTGGTGCCAGAGCCAGTGCATGTCAGCTGCTTGAAGTGTGTATACCTGGCCTGCCTTTCACCAAGGGCCATGCTCTCCATGCTCTTCTCTCCTCCCAGTGTTGGTGTGGCCAGCTGCCCTAACTCCCTCCAGCTCCTCAGGGGTCTGCCCCGAGCCCCTCTTTATCCTTGCTTGCTACAGCTCTGTCATGCACTCAGTGGCCAGGGGTTGAGGACATGGGTCTCTCGCTCGCCACCCCTTATGATGCAGTCCTCACCGTGCCTCCCATGGCTCCTGCCTGGAACCCCTTCTTTCTTACCCCAAGACCTGTGCATTGTTCCTTCCCCAAGGCCCCCTGTGATTAGCAGCCCCTCCAGCCTACAGGAGTAGGAAGGGCACCCCAGTGTCTTCCATTGGGAAGCGGGTTTCTTAGAAGCCAGCCAGAGTGCTGGGCTCCTTTCCATCCCTAGGGCCTGGGCCCTGTCCTGCGGGGGGGAGGGAGGAGGACACCCCAATATGGCCTTTGTCCATTTTCCCTTGCTGCCTAATTGAAATATAGCCTGAATCTTAGTTTCCCTTCAGTGGCTTGAAGGCCACTTTGTCGCATCTGGACCCGAGGGAAGCTGTTGACCGGTCGAGTGTGTACCCATGATGTGGGTGACTGTGACTGCTGCATGTTCCCATCCCAGATGCCCAGCTTGCAGAACTCTCTCAGATACATACACTGCCAACATGAGGTTATGCATTTTTGTACATGTACACTTTAAAGAAACTTACAAAATAAAAAGACTTGCAAGTCGCATCATACAAAAAAGTGTTTATTTCAGAGAACCCAAAACCACCATTTATCAAGTCAAATTCCACATGGCATATATCAAGTTACAAGAAACAATGCCCTTTACCCAAAAAGTGTTTGAATATAAAATATTAAAACTTCATGGCCTGCTTTTAAGACTAATCTGTAGCATTGCCCAACACAGAGATGATGAAGACTTTAGGGAGGGCAAAAAAAGAAATAGCCAATACGTATTTTCTGATTCATTTAAAAATAGCACCGTCAGAGCAAGGGTATATGGTCTTTTAAGATTAAAGTGCCTTCACAGGTGACTGACCAAAGCTCATGTCAACTAAATACTCAGTGGCTGAACTTTGTTTTTATATATATATCTTTCCTGTGAGCTGGGGTGTGGGGAAATCAAAGTAAAAACAAAAGCAAAAGGCAAAACAGTGACCTTGCAGAATCCACAGAGAGACGTGCACACGTCCCTGCCACAGCGTGTTCCCCGTCCTCACTCAGGCGTGTCCCCAGTCCGCCACCTCGACCACGAAGGGCGTCTTCACGTCTATCTTGCCACTGTTGACTATGGAGCAGTTGGTGAGTGGACGGTCGTGGCTGTCGGTGGCTTGCAGCTCGATGGAGTGTACCACCGTCTAGGGAGAGAGGGGAGACTGGGGCTCAGCGCCGAGCGGCGGCCGGCGTGACCCAAAGGCACAGTCGGCAGCAGGTGCGCACAGGAAATCAAGTTTGTTCATTGTGACAAAACCATGCATGCTGAAGGCTGAGAGCTTAGAATTCCAAATAACACACAGGGGACTTCCCTGAGTACGGAACATACGTATTAGGAAAAACCTAGGCATCTTGAAAAAAAAATTTTTTTTTTGCACCAAAACTAAACTTTAATCTCATTTTCCATGAATTTTATAGAGTACCTTCAAATATACCAACAAATAAAATTCACCCACCACCTTGGTACTCAGAGGCCATATCAATGCATTTCCTTACTTCCTATTCCAGAAGGAATTTTACATTGTAAAAAACAAACTTGGTTCCCAGGCACCCAGTTACAACCCAAAGTGTTAACGTACAGTTTCCGAGTCCCATTCAGCTCCATCCTCTAAGATGGATGAGATTATCTCATCTGCATGCCATCCAAGGCCCCTGAATTATTCGGTCTGCCCTGCCAGTGCAGGTACAGGTGGGGCCTGAAACTGTTTTAGTCCACTGTGGTCTAATCTTTAAGCAGCTCTTTTTGTGTGGCCCCTGAATGACCTGATCAATATCCAAATGACCCTCAGCACGAAGAAAAGGGTCCTTTGGCACTGCAGAGGTCTTGGCGCAACAAAACAGGCCAGAGAGAAGGCATGGACAGGGATGCAGTTAGGGGCCTAACCACTGTAAGCAAGCTCTGAGCCATTAGGCTCTTGGTGGGGTCCAGCACAGAGGTGTGCCTGCACCTGCCAAGGCCCATCTCTGGGTGGCTCCTTAAGCCTGTGCAGTAGAGTGGCTCGCACTGGCAGAGGGAAGGAATGCATGTCATGGACCAGCAAGGCAGCCAGCAAAGCAGGTGGGGCTCCCAACCAGGCTGGAGTCCCCCAGCTCAGTCCTGGGCAGAATCATATCAGGTACAAGATATGGAAGAACCACAGCTTGCTGGAGTGGCTCCTTTCTGTTTGGATGAGGGAGGCCCAACAGCTCACAGAGAAAATAAACCAAAAAAAAAAAATGCAGATGAGGGAAAGGATGGAGAGATGTCCTCAGCCAAGGGAGGCCGACACTAAAGCCGCCCATCCGGGCACCTGCCACGAGGATAGTGAGGGAACAAAGATGTGAGAAGTCATCTTCTTGGTCATAGACTGAAGCCCTTTGAGATTCTGAGGCTTACTGGCATCGCCTCACTCTTTTTAGAGAAGATTTGTGGATTTACAGTTTCAAAGAGAGGGAGAGAGATCATCCACCTGCTGGTTCACTCCCCAAACAGCGCCAACAGCCAGGGCTGGGCCAGGCCAAAGCTGGCAGCATGGAACTGCTTGCAGGTCTCCCGTGTGGGAGGCAGAGGCCCAAGCACTTGGACCATCTCCCACTGCTCTCCCAGGCGTGTGCAGCGGCCAAGACTCAGCCAGTGCTCCCGTGGAATGCCAGCATGCCATGGAGGGGCTTCACCTGCCACACCATGACTCGTGCCTGGGATGCTCTTTCGTCACTGGTGGTTGCCAGCCTGTGTGTCTGTGAACGTTCCCCGGTGTTGACTGAACAATGTGGGGCTCTGTTCTTGCATTATTTATGGTAAGACACGTGAACATGCCCCGCAGTCTGCTCTACACACAGTCCAGGAGTGTGAAGCAGACTCGGGCTGCTGTGCCGCCAGTCTCCACAGCTTCCCCACTTGGCACAACAGAAGCCCCACCTACTCACTCCCCTCCCAATGCCTGCGCCGGCCCCAGCAGCTGCCTCCCTGTTTTCTTTTCCTGGGAACTCGAGTGCTTTATATACCTCCTACTTCATGTATGTAGAAAGCACAGAGACGTTGTCCTTTTGTGAGTGGCTGATTTCACTGAGCAGGGCATCCTGCAGGACCCCTTGTGCTATGGAGTTGGTCGGCATCTCCTGCCTGTTTAGAGCGAGTCCTGCTCCTCTGTGCACCCAGCACCCTGGTTTTATTTTGTTACCGTTGAAAGAGCTTTCTGTTATTATCTAATAGTAAAATACATTAAGTACTTCTCTGTGGCCAGTCCCTAGCTCCTGCTCTCACTGCCCCTAACAATTAAGATGCTGTGCCACATGGAACTGATCGTTTTAGAAGAGAGGCTGGTCAGTGTAAATTAACAGATCTCTAAGAAGCACAGCTGAAGATTAAATTGCTGAAAGGGGCTAATGTTGGGGCTAGCAGGTGGAGCTAGCAGTGCCAGCATTCCCACATGGGCACCCAGTTGCTCTACTGCCCAGCAAGCTCTCTGTTAACGGCCTGGGAAAGCAGTAGAAGGTGGCCCAAGAATCAGGCCCCTGCCAGCCACAGGAGACCTGGATGAAGCTCCTGGCTCCTGGCTTCAGCGAGGCCCAACACTGGCCTGCTACTTGAGGAGTGACAAAGTGGATGGAAGATCTCTCGGTGTGTCTCCTCCTAACTGTGACTTTCAAGTAAACATATAAATTTTACCAAAAATAAATAAATCACTGAAGGCACTCTCATTATTAACGTAAAGTTTTAAAAAGGGAAAAAAGAACATGTCAGCTTACCATCCCATCGAGGACTTTGCCGAAGACCACATGCTTGCCATCCAACCACGTGGGCTTGGTCAGAGTGATGAAGAACTGGGAGCCATTGGTGTCGGGCCCAGCGTTGGCCATGCTGACCCAGCCAATGCCGTAGTGTTTCAGCTTGAAGTTCTCGTCTGGGAATGTCTCACCATAGATGCTTATACCTGCATGAGATGGAAGAGGAGTCAGCAGGTGTCATGCCTCAGTGGACTCCTCAGAGTGGAGCTCAGGGCTTGTGCACCATCATGTACCAGCATCCTGCAAGAGGCAGGGATGGGGAAAGGATGGCTAAACAGGCGGATGGGTGAAGAAGGGGAGAAAAACAACATCTCAAGGAAGCAGCCCCGGGTCCTGCAGCATGCAGGTGAGCCAAGCTCTAAGTACAGTTCTAGATGGCAGGCCCGACTCCTGCTCTGAGACCAGGCAGGTGAGCGATTTGAACTCTGAAGCAAGAAGGAACTGAAGGGCAGAACACCGTAAGCCAGAAGGCAAGGTGGGGCTGTCGGCCAGCCCAGCCGCCTTGGCTGCATGCTGTCAGGCTGCTTATCCAGGGTCCCTCACGCCTACCCACCCAGGGTGCACCCAGCCAGTCCCTGTAACAACCCCACAGACCAGGTGTCATTTTATACAGGGAAGAGGAGGTGACAGAACTCGAAGGCAGCAAAAGCAGGACTGAACATCTGACTCTCTGAGCTGCTGATTTAGCTTATCTCAGCGTCCAGAGCAAGAGCGGCTGTGACGACGGTCACTAGGCTGGGCTTCATTCAGAAAGACACTGAGCGACTGTAACAGAGGCGCTCCCTGGGGTCAACCCGGAGCAGAAAAGCCAGCGACAGCACGTATGAGGATGGCCAAGCCGCAGGTAGGGAAGGGGCCCTTGCTGCCCCCTCCAGTGGTACAGCCCTGGGCAGTACCCGCCCCATCCGCCAGCCCCAGGAATGCCTGCCGTGTCCACCTCCCCTTCAGGGCTCCATACCCGGCCTCTGGTGGCAGGACAGCTCTGGCCGCAGAGGGGATCTAGGCTTAAAGCTGCATGGCCCTCGCAATCACCTCCCCAAACTTTTGAGAGAAAACAAAGCCCACGTCCAGGGAAGCCCCGCACAGAGTTGAAGCGCTGTGCGTCTAGAAGCTCGTCCTGGACTAGACTGTTAACTAACTTTGTAAGAACTCATTTGATGTTGACAACTCAGCCATTGCCATCATAGACCGGGGAACTGGGAAACTGCATCCGGGTTCCCCACATGAGTGGAGGGGCCCAGCTACTGAGCCATTACTGCTGCAGTCCCAGAGTGTGTGTGAGCAGGAAGCTAGAGGGGAAAGCAAAGCCAGCCTCGAGCCCAGGTGGCCCGCTACAGCATGTGGCTGCACGCACGGCCGTCTTCACAGTGCAGAATGCCCGCGATCTGAATGACACCTGTCCTTAAACCTGGGACTTCCGTATCCTGGACAGAGGCTGCTGGGATTCAGTCTGGGAGCAGGAAGCAGGAAAGGAGGAAGGCAGTGTTACCGCCAGTGCCGTCCCCCGCCGTGAAGTCTCCTCCTTGGATCATGAAGTCCTTGATGACGCGGTGAAAGCTGCTTCCCTTGTAGCCAAAGCCTTTCTAAAGACAGAGTTTCCGCTGAATTTACAAGGAGCCGCGAGCCACACCCAGAGCTACCCGCCCCCAATCACGGTTGACCTGGAGACACGAATATCATGCAAAACACAGCAGAGCTTAGATTAGGGCCCAGCCTTGTCCCTAGCGACGCACGCATCACGGGCTGCCCCGACACAAACCAGAGGAGCGAGCGCGTGTGTGAAGACAGCAGGCTACATGCTCACACGGCCACCACCTTTCCCTGTCTCTAGTGATGAGACGAGTGCCCAAGACACTGTCACAGCCTCGTCTGACATGCTCAGGTCTTCCTTTTCCCAAAGATGTCTTCACATGAGGGAAAGGAAGTTGCAATTCTATGCACGGCTAAAGGAACCCAGAACGCGAGACGTGCCTCTCCCGTGGCTAACGCGATGAAATTCTCCACTGTCTTGGGCACGACTTTTCCAAAAAGGCCGATCACGATTCTGCCAACATCTTCATCTCCGATCCTCACGTCAAAGAAGACCTGTGCGTGTGCAGGGGATGGGGGGGGGAAGGTCACATGCTGGCAGACCATGAGGGCAAGGAAAGCCAAGGTTAAAACCTGTGCATCAACTCACACGTCACCTTACCGAGGTAAGTAAGGGCAGGAGTCCTGTGAGAGGAGCTCGCAGCCACTTGGGCAGTTGCACTTCCCCCACGCCATTCAGCAAACACTGCTCACCGCCTCTGGCTCAGGAGCCGGCCTAACACTGAGCTGAAAGTGAGGCTCCCTACTGTCAAGGAGACCAGCAGCTGCTCCTCCCACATGTCTCGGCTTGGTGGATGAAGCCCAGAGTAGGGAACGGTGCCTCTTTACCTAGACAGGCACAAGGCTCGTTCACCTCCCAGATGCCCACAACTAGGACCGGGCCCTCCTCAGATCGGGAACCAGGACTCAGCTTAGGTCTCTCACACGCGTGGCAGGGACCCAAGGCCTGAACCCACCTGCTGTCCCAGAGTGCGCCCAAGCAGGACGCTGGCCTCTGAAGCGGAATCTAGACTTAAAGCCAGGCTCTCCAACATGGGAGCCACCACGTCTCTGCTTGCATCTTACCCACGAGTGCAGACGCCTGTCTCAGTGTTGCCTGTTTGAAAGGCAATGCTCTCCAGTCTCAGAAGGAGAAACATTTAAAGATCGAGGAGAGAAATTAGCTGAATATTGTAATCTAGACCGGTGCCCAATTCCCCAAGCTGTCAACAGGTGCCTGCTGTCAGATGGACTACAAAAGGTACAGCCCAAGACACAGGCCTGCCACCTGCTCCCGAATCCAGTGCCACCCAGGGCCCCGGCAGACGTCACACTCTTGGCTGCCAACCAAACCATTTCCCTGTGAACTGAGACGCTCGGGTCAGTAACATATCCTCCAAGTCACCCATGTCGAGTGGGTGCACTTTGACACAGATGGAACTTTCCGAGTCTGTGCACTTTCAACTGTTTCATCTCTGACAGCATCACACACATACACACACACACAGACACACACACAGGGCTTCCTTAAGAAGTGCCCGAGACACAGTGCTTGAAAAGGCCACAGAGCAGAAGGGCGTCCTATTAGCGAGTACAGATTATATGAACCAATTTGCTGCGTGAATGAGAAAAAAAAAAGCCACTCAAGAGATGGCTTTAAAAAATATAAGAAGGGTTGTCAAAGGAAAAAGATGTCTCGCAGTTTAGAAAAATCACTAAGTAAAGACTGTCACGCTGTAGCTCAAGGCAGGCGCGCCTGCCAATACGTCAGCCCACCTGTCACCGGGTGATGTGATATTTAGTGTTCTGCGTGGCATTTCACAATTTTTACATGGCCAAAGGAACAAAAAACTTTTCTGGTTATTTAGATAGAAGAGTTTTACAAAATGTGCAAAAGTTCCTGCCCCCTAGATGAAGCCAAGAGGATGAGAACTCCCTGCCAGAGATGGGGCCTTGCCCGCCCAATACCTGTGCCACTGCATCTGCCGTGGCCACAGAGGAGCAAGGGGTTCAGCAACCATCATGGAGCAGCACCAGGACGCGAGGCATGCAACGCTACAGAAACCTCCTGTGAGTCAACAGAGAAGCCCCCAGATCGGTGAGGATGTAGAAAGCAGAACTCGACCCCAGAGCCGGGGTGCCACCTGTGACGCTGACATCCCATATGGATGTCATGTTTGAGCCCTGGCTGCTCCACTTCTGGTCCAGATCCCTGCTGGAAAAACAGCAGAAGCTGGCCGAAGTTCTCGGACCGCCGCATCCATGTGGGAGACCCAGATGCAGTCCCAGGCTTCTGGCTTCAGTCTGGCCCTGTCCCAGCCATTGGGACTTTTTGGGGAATAAGTCAGGAAATGGAAGATCTATATGTGTGTGTATGTGTGTCCTACTCTACTCTCTAGGTAAGTCTACCAACTAAATAAATCCCATCTTTAAAAAAACAAGAAGATGGGCCCAGTGCGATGGTGTAGTGGTTAAGGTCCTTGCCTTGCACGCCCGGGATCCCATATGGGCGCCGGTTCTAATCCTGGCAGCCCCACTTCTCATCCAGCTCCCTGCTTGTGGCCTGGGAAAGCAGTCGAGGACGGCCCAAAGCTTTGGGACCCTGCACGCAAGTGGGAGGCCCGGAAGAGGCTCCTGGCTTCAGATTGGCACAGCTCCACAGCGCTCTGCAGGGGCATTTGCTGGACCACACAGGGTTGGGACTGTGGTTCTGTGGCTCTCGGGCCACTGAGCCGGGAAGCTGGGGCACCAGAGGGGGTGGGGCAGCAGGATCCATGGGAAGCCACCTCGCACCTTTCCTTTGCAGGCCCCAAGTTACCAGCAAAATCAGAGGTAAAACACTGCCGGGAAGAACAACAGATGCCCTTCGCTGCATCATAGAGATCATTTCTGTTTTCATCTTCCAACAGGTTTTGTTAAAAAAGTTCATCAGAGAAATGACTCAGTGGAGTTGGACATGTTTCAGAGTCGCCCCCACAGTCGGCTTTTAGAAACCAACCCTGCCTCTGGTGGGGTGGAAACAGAAGATGCACTGAGTGACAAGGACAACTCATCCTTGGCGACAGCAGCCTTCCCCAAGGCCAGGACAACCCAGCTCAGAGGCCTCCAGCTGCTCCCCCTCTCAGCTCCAGGTCTCGGCGGCTTCCGGCCAGCTGCACAGGGACCCCAGGAAAGCTAACAGGTAAGCACCTGGGCCCCAAACCCAGCCCTAGATGGTGACTGGCATGCTCTGGGCAGCAGAACCTTTACATCAGCTGGAAAAACCGCCCAGGTAGAGCTTGTTGCAGAATATCGCAGGACAAGTCCACGAGGAAAGTCCCTCCCTGGTCCTTGGAGGTGCCCAGATGCCCCAACACTGCATGCCCATCAGGCAGCCCCACTCCTCCCTCACCATCAGCTCCTGGGAGTTATGGCTCCAGGGAGTCGCTCCTCTTTCTTGCCCCCATCTCCACCAGGACCACCCAAATCCAAGCCACCATGTGGACTCTGGCTAGGGATCTGGGGTGCCTCCCCACTTTACTCTCTTCATCGGGTTATCCCAACAGTCTTGCATGTCTGCCTGAGGTGCGTCCCAGACATAAAACCCTGAGTGGCTCTTACTGCGGGTGGCTTAAGTATGACCTTGAATTAGAACCCACACCCCAGGGAACCACTCTCCTGACAGGAGCCCTGCAGAGCCCACCCAGGTCACAAAGCCTTTTCCCGTGTGGCGTCTCTGCCCTGCCTTAGCAGGCTGGTTTTTCAGCCAACGAAGCCTTACTCCCTTCACTTCAGAGCTGTATGTGTCAGGTGTCCCAGGAGATCCCAACAGTCCCATACACCTGATTCCCAAAGCCTCCTGCCTGAAGCCTGTGCCCTCAGGCCCGGGCCTGCCGCTGGCCCGCCCTGCCCGTGGTGCCCGCCTCCGTGGTGCCCGCCCTGCCCGTGCTGCCCGCCTCCGTGGTGCCCGCCCTGCCCGTGCTGCCCGCCTCCGTGGTGCGGCGTGTCTGTCTGCGGGGCAGGATCACAGCTATCATTTGTACCGGCAAAGCCCGACTTATTGCTAAGAACACTCCCAGCTGCCAAACTCCAGGACGCACGACTCCCAGCGGCTTTTCCAGAAACAGTGACTACACGGACACCAGACCCAGTCGTTTGCGTCCTAGCCCCGCACCCGCCCAGTCCCGGTACGGAAAACCGAGCTGATGCTGGGGTCGGGGCTGGGGCCTCCCCCCATCCACCTCAACGCTGGCACTGCGCCTCAGCTGCTGTCGGGACAACGGCCTGGAACTTTAGGCCTGCCTTCCTCTTCCTCCTCCTCCTCTTTCCTTGGCCGGCGCCAGGCTTGGCCAAGGCGCGTCCGTCTCCTCCCTGCGCCTCCTTCCTGCTCCGTCCCCACGTCCAGGCCGTGCCAAAAAAAGTTCCTAGGCTGCTGCCTTCCTGGAGCAAGGGCCGGGAAGCCTCTCCCAGCCCCCGTGGTCACGTCGGGCCAGGGACCCCCGCCAGGAGACTGACTCCAAACTGCCTGTGGCGTGGCGGGGGCGGGCCACGCTCAGCCCTGCGCCCGGCCCTGTGGCCACCCCTCGCCCTCCAGCTACCCAGGAACCCCCTCTGCGCGCCCCAAGCACCCCGCCGCGCGGTCACCTTGGCCGTCACCGTGGGCCCTCGCCTGCGCACGCCCGAAGCCCCCGAGGAAAGCACGAGCTCGCCGAGCCCCACGCAAAGCGCCAGAGGCAGCAGCAGCCGGGCAGCCGGGCCCATGCTGAGCGGTGGTGGCAGGACTCCCGGGCGGCTGCGCCTGCGCACGTGGCGGGGCACAGGGATGGGGCGGCGGGGCGGGACCGGACACGCTCCTCCCCGGCCCGGTGCACGGGGAGAGTTTGGGAGCGTGCAACCCAGGGGCACGGCGGGCGGAGCTTCAGGCCGCCTCGGTAGAGGCACCGGGATGGGTACATACGCGAAGCCGGGTGGGATGCCCCGCTGCCCTGCAGTGGTCTGTGGCTTCCACGCTGCAGCCAGCACCCTTGTCTCGGCGGAGCCTGCGGGTCCCTGCTTTGAGTTGAGCTCTGAGTTGCAAGAGGAATTATGTTGTTTCCAGATAATTCACTTTCGGGGGGCGGGGGAGGGGGAAGGAATTAGATATTGCTTGGTTCTCTTGCCCTAGAAACTCCTTCTTCTTGGCTTTCACTCCCTTTTTAGGCGCTGACTCAGTGATATGATCTGTGTGGAAATCTATCTCTGGAAATCTGCCTTTCCGATAGGAATAAATAAATTTAAGAAGAAATGAAAAAGAAAGACGATTTAAGCCAAGTTGTAAAGTTACCTAGGAATTCTGAACGTGTAGAAAGAAATGCATCTTTAAAAGTTGGCATGCGTCGCAGCATGTACAGTAGCTTTGGTGCCAGCTTGTGGCTGTTGGCTTTCTTTGTGATTTCCGCAGGCTCAGGTGTTTTACAGTGAGCACAGAACTAGTTTATATCCTGAAAACAGTTACATTGAAGCGTGTTGTGTAGCTTGGGGAGTAAAGCCGGCATCTGCTCCTCTTCATAAAGGTGCTTGTTTGTGTCCGCCCTGCTCCACTTCCCATCCAGCTCCTGGAAATGAGCTGGGAAAGCAGCTGAAGGTGACCTTGTCCTTGGACCTCTGCGCCTAGAGGCAGGAAGCTCCTGCCCTAGCTGAGCGGACCGTTGGTGGCCATCTGGGGAGTGAACCAGCAGGTGCAAGAGCCTCTCTCTCTCTGTTTTTCTGACTGCCAGATATATCAAGGGAGTTCCCCTGGTGGCTCTGAAGTGACGGGAGCATTGTGGCACAGGTAAAGGGGGTCCCTGTTAATTTGATGGGTGGGAAATTTTTTTTTAAAGATTTTACTTATTTTACTGAAAGAGTTACTGTGTGTGTGTGAGAGAGAGAGATCTTCCATTTGCTGGTTCAACCCCCAACTGGGGCTGAGCTGAATTACCAATTTGAACCCCCTAGTGGGAGCCAGGAACCTGGAGCTTCTTCCAGGTTTCCCACGCAGATACAGGATCCCAAAGCTTTGGGCCGTCCTCGACTGCTTTCCCAGGCCACAAGCAGGGAATGTGAGCTGGAGCCTCTGTGGGATGGCTGTGGACCTGTTGTGGAAACTTTGTGGCTATTCAATCGTGTCCCCTTGGCTTGTTTGTCTCTGTGCCCATACCACTGTGTCTTAAATAAGGCATTTCGTAGTGTAACTTTTGTTCAACAAGTTTATGGAAAATGTGTTAAGAAAAATGTGCATATGCTTCAGTGTGTCTTTTTTCCCAGAAAAATGGGTTTGTGTTTTGATTCTGTTTTTTTCCATTAGCTTTTCCAAGTGCTCTCCTTGTCCTTGTGTTCCTGTTAATTTCTTCAACATGTTTTTGGTGACCTTTGACCCTTCCGTATCCATATAAACTAGAGAAGCAGTTTTCACAGTTCCCACATCCTGGGATTTTGATTGGCATTGTTTTTGCAACCATAGATCAGTTAGAGTGACTTTGCAAATTTGCAATATTCCGCCTCTAACTAACGGGTTAGCATATTCGGACTCCTTGAATTTCCCACAACCAGATTTTAAAGCTTTCTGACCCTAAGCCTTACACTTATTTTACAAATTCGATTTCTGAGTGTTTATCATCTTTATGCCATTGCCAATTGTCTCTTTTTAGACAGTTTTTAATGCCATTATTATAGCCACATTAGTTTTGCATAGCAAACTTACATATACCAAATTTGTTCAACCTGTTTATTAGTTTTAATAGTTTACCTGTGAATTGTTTTGGATTTTTCTGTAATCTTAGCACCCACTAATAACAATTTGTAATCCTTATGGTTTTATTTCTTTTTTCGTGCTTTGTCGCATTGGCTAGAAACACCAGCGTCAAAGCAAATAGTAATAATGGGAGTATTACGTTGTGGGTTAATTTTTCCCTCAAAAGCTGTAGTGATGTCTTAAACCCCGTCTGTGGGAACCTGGCTTTCTTTGGGAATATGGTGTTAGCAGGTGTAGCTACAGTGAGGTCAGATGGATGGGACTGGTGTCCTCATAGAGAGGAGAGACACAGACAGAGGTAGAGGGGAGCCCCGTGTGGGGGTGGATGGAGTGATGGAAGCAAGTGAAGGGATGTGGCACAGCTGCCTCTCAGCACCGTTCTGCGGACACCTGTCCCGGGCCTGGCCTCCACACTGCGGAGCCTGATGCTCTGCTGTTTATCAGGAACAGTTTGTGGGGTTTTGTTCCAGCAGTACTAGGAACTTCATCCGCCTGGTCAGATCCTAACCCCAGAGAGGTCCTTTGGTGTTGCAGTGTTCAGTGCATTCGCTGAAAGTGTTTTGGGGTGTATATATTTTTTTCCCAGATTACGACCTTTCATTTCTAGTCCCGGTTTGCTAAGAAGTTTTATCATGAATTTCTTCTTTTAATTTTGTCACTGTACCCTTTTTAAGTCCACTACAGTATGATGTTCCCTTATTCTGTGAAAATGATGTATCACATTGATTTTCTTTTTTTTTTTAAGATTTATTTTATTTTTATTGGAAAGGTGGATATTCAGAGAGGAGAGACAGAGAGGAAGATCTTCCGTCCAATGATTCACTCCTGTCCAATGATTCACTTCCCAGGTGGCCGCAACGGCCGATGCTATGCCAATCTGAAGCCAGGAGCCTCTTCCGGGTCTCCCACGTGGGTGCAGGGTTCCAAAGCCCTTGGGCCGTCCTCCACTGCTTTCCTGGGCCACAGGCAGGGAGCTGGATGGGAAGCGGGGCTGCCGGGATAGAACCGGCGCCCATATGGGATCCCGGGCATGCAAGGCGAGGACCTTAACCACTGTGCCATCACGCTGGGCCCTCACATTGATTTTCAAATTATAATTCAGTCTTCCATTCTGAAGCTAATCTTACCCTTTTCTATAGTACTGAGTGTGGCTTGCTAATAAGTTTTTGTGAACAAACTTAGCAACAACTTTAAAAAGTTTCTCTAAAGGTTTGGTAAAAAGCAGTAGGTAGGATGTGGCTCTGGTTGTCCTGTAGAACAGGCCATCACCTAATGCCCTTTCGATGTTTGTGAGTGAATGTGCTAACTCTGTGTTTGCGGCATTTGACTCAGATTCATGGTGGAGACTGGAGGTTTTTCTCGGTTGTGCCTTCCTGTCGGTTTTCATGTCAGGGTTAGCATGCGTGACCAAGTGCTGGCTGCTTTTCCTCCAGTTACCTCTTCATCGAGCTCTCTTCCTTCCTGTGCTGCTAGCCTTCTGCGTGCGACTGTTTTCTCTCTAACAATTTCCATGTAGTATTTCCGGAAGTGCCAGTCTGCCAGAGACAACTTACTCTGTTTGTCTGAAAGTGTGTGTTTGACCTTCGTGCCTGAATGGTAGTTCTGCCCAGCCTAAAAGTACTTTTTCTGTTTTTTAGCCATGTGAGTATGTCATTTCTTTTTCTCCTCCAGTTTCCCTTCTTTCCCTTAAGAGACTCGCTCTTGCTCCCCGCTGCTTCTTCGAAGGGACGCTCTTGTGCATCTGGCTTGCTTTCTTTTTTATACAATACTACCAGATTTACTTACATAGAAATTTCTTTCACCCTCTTGGGAGGCCCTTAGGATTTCTTTCTTTTTTTCTTTTTCAAAGATTTATTTATTTTTATTGGAAAGGCAGATACACAGAGAGGAGGAGAGACAGAGAGGAAGATCTTCCATCTGATGATTCACTCCCCAAGCGGCCGCAACACGGAGCTGAGCCAATCTGAAGCCAGGATCCAGGAGCTTCCTCTGGGTCTCCCACTTGGGTGCGAGGTCCCAAAGCTTTGGACCGTCCTCTGCTGCTTTCCCAGGCCACAAGCAGGGAGCTGGATGGGAAGTGGGGCTGCCGGGATTAGAACCGGCGCCCATATAGGTTCCTGGCACATTTAGGGCGAGGACTTTAGCTGCTAGGCCATGTTGCCGGGCCCTCAAGGCAAGGACTTTAACCACTATGCTACTGTGTCGGCTCAGCCTTAGGATTTCTTGACTGTGTGACATGAATCTTGCCAGTTTGGGAATATGCTAACTCATTAACTCTTCCAAAGCCCTTACAACCAGTCTTGCTGTACTGATGCAGCTACTTTCATTTGAGTACATTTCTGGATAGTCTCTTTTTGAAACTAAGAAGTGGTTGAAGTGTAGTGTAGATTAAATCATAGTGTAAAATTGCACAATTTAAGAGAAAGAAGAGGCTGGCATTGTGGCTCATTGAGTTAAACCTTGACTTGGGACAACCACATCATGTTGAAGTGCCAGTTGGAGACCCGGATGCTCTGCCCAGCTTCTTGCCATTGGGAGTGGTAGGTGGCAGGTCACAGACTGGGTACCTGCGCCCCTGCCACCTATGTAGGAAGCCTGTTTGGAGCTCTTGGTGTCTTGGCTTTGCCCCAAATCAGAACTGGCTTTTGTAACAATTTCAGGTGTGAACCAATAAATGGAAGACCTTCGTGTGTCTCAGCCTCTCTCTGCGACTCTCTGCATTTCAGCTAAGTAAATAAATAAAAGTTCAGTTAAATTGAGAGGTAGATAGGCAGACAGATAAAATGTAGGTCTGAGTATGAAGTGAAACCCAAGCATCGCAAGTATGAATCGTAAAAAGATTAGCCGATCCGTTGGCTATTTTTAGTGAAATCAAAATAAACAACAGTGGCCTAATATTTCCATTGCTTGTCTCCGTGTTTCTGTAGTTTTGGTTCATCCCAAAGAAGACTGCTTATGTTTTATTAACTATTGTTTAGTATCCGAGAGTACAGTTTTGTCATATTTAGTGAGTTTTTTTCTTTCTGCTGCTCATAAAATAAATGTGATTCTCAATGCTACCTTTTAATGTCTTTCAAAGTTCTTTATGTTTTGTACACTGAATCAACTTCCCTTCTCACTTACATAAAGAACATCTTAGTTAAGGCAAATATTACCTCTCTCTTGAAATGCCACAGAAGTGGCACCTCGCTTCTGTTAGGGTCACTTCCGGCGAGCAGTTGCCTGGCGCCTTTGTTCGTTTCTGGCTGTGTGCACAGTAAGGTTTTGCCTGGAAAGTCTTTCATGTGTTGGGGTGAAGGAAGCTCCTGGGGTGGGGAAGGGAATCCTCACTGCTCGGTCTTCTGGAGTAGGCAGCAGTGGGCAGGACCTGGGATCGGGGAAGAATCACTGCTGTTCTCACACTGTACTCGGCCTGCAGTTTGCCTAGCACGTATTTTTTTTTTTTTTTTTTTTCTCGAGCTAGTCCTTTACCTAAGTGTTCGGCCATTTTGAGCTACCTCTGTAAAAATTCTGGAGCTAAAATCTCTTTGGGATCAAAAAATGCTAATGCTTTCATTTGGCAGCCTGGACAGAACTGACAACCCTCTTCCCATCAAGATGATGCCTTATCTGACCCTGGCCGTCCAGCCAGCGCAGGAACAGCAGCAACGCTTACAATGAAGATACCTCGAGGAGGTTTGAAGGTATGGTGTGTGCAGGAGAACTGTGAAAGCCCGGATGGAGGAACGTTAGCCGCGTGCCTCGTGGGGGAGTGACTGAGAGCCAGGGAAGACAGAGGAAATGTGGTCTGCAGGGAGCAGCTGCTGTGCCCAGGCGGGCATCACGCCTTGCGCGCTGAGAAGGCGACGTTGACGTTCCTCTACCTGATTCGGGGAGGTTCAGGTTTTGCCTGTATCCGAGTTCACAGCGTCAGTGCTCAGGGATGATTCATTTGGGGAATGCAGAAGGGAGCTTGGGTGTGAGCATGGCAGCTGGGAACTGTCAACAAGCCAGGAGCTAGGAACTATGGTTCCTGCAAGTCGAAGTGAGGCAGGAGGCTCATTCATCATTGATCGTATTCCAGAAACTCAGGCACCCGATCTGATCCTGGGAAACCCCGGTGGTCCCACTTGGTGCAGCCCCGCTCCCAGGTCCCACGAGGGGCTCCCTGCTGTCCCACACTGCATCCATCTGCACGTTTCTGCCCCACACTATTCCCTGTTATTTACTGAGCGCCAGGACTGCCAACTTTAAACAGTCGTGGTGTAAATGTTTGTTCCTAAACCTTTGCTGATAGATGTGTTTTATGTAACGGTTATGGAGCCCATTAACATGAGGCCCTAAAACACAGAAAGAAACCGAGGAGATTTATAAGCGTATGAAATGCCCTCAGCAGAGACAGTTGGAATAATAAATCGGCAGTCAGAGGAACATTCGTTGCGTTCCTGCGAGCGGATTTATCCACTTCAGATGTGCTTTGCGGGGTTGAATCATGCTGTATATTATTTCAACTTACAAACTGGCTCCCGTTGATTGATAATGACCTCTCATTGTGTTTGAAAATTTTAAAAAAAATGCACTGATGGAAAGGAGAAAAATGACACTTGAAGCACTTTCATGTCACTGGCATTCCTTTTAAGAAAAACGGCCTAACCAGTTTTTCTTTAAATGCTGCACATTTAGCAATGTTCCTGTGATTCACATTTTAAGTGACATTAAAACAGAGACTTGTTTAAAAAAAAAAAAAGAAAAGAAAAAGACAGCTTGCAAGTCCAACAACTGGTAGCTCCAGGAGTCTCGAGGGCAACATTTTCCAGAAACAAACACCCCCCACACACCCCGAAAAACGTTGGCAAAGCTGAACGGTGGCATATGTCTCCTCGTTAAAACATCACATTGACAAAGTGCACGGCCTTCCTCTGTCTCAGAAAGTTCCCGCTCTTTAAACACTGACATTCTTGCCGTGCTGTGTGTTCCGCGCCGGCCACAGGCTACTGGACCCTGCGCGCTGCTCCAGGCTGGAGTTCCCCCATCAGCTGATAAGCCGGCAGCTCCTGGGGTGGCTGGCGAGCAGCTCCGCCATGCAAGGGCAGTGAGCGTGCGTAGTTGGAATTGTTACAGAAAACCTGCCTTATCTTCTTGTGTTTTGTGGCTTGCTTTTTATTGTTCCCTATGTTTTTTTTTTTTTTAAGGAGGTTTAATGGCTACTGAGTGGTTGCGTTAGCTTGAGCGTTGGTTTCCTTTGCTTTGATTGGGGTGGGAAGACCCTGGTATCGCAAATCAAGCCTGTATTCATTATCACAACGTTGATCCAGAGCCATAAAATAAAGTCAAATAGAAGATAACCTACAGCCACTGCTTTCACATCAGTCTGTACAAACGGGCAGATAGGGTCTTTTAGCAGTGGAAACAGAGTCCTTAATTGCCCTTAAATGTGTAGCTCTGCACTCAGGTTGTTCTTAGGCACATCATAAGCAGATTGTGTGTCTGTGAGTACAGGGGTGTTCAAAATGTGCGCAGAAGCACAGGGAAGAAGAGCTCTGCCCCATAGGAAATGCCATGGCTGCTCGGCGCCCACCTGCCATGGCTGCTCTCTGCCCTGCCTGCCTGCCATGGCTGCCCGGCGCCCGCCTGCCATGGCTGCCCCGTGCCCCGCCTGCTGGTTTGCTGGTTACAGGCTTATAGTGTTCATCTACCTTTTCTTTTTTTTAACTTCTGTTAGTATAGTTCCCTGGGGTGGTTTTTATGCCAAAGACTTAAAAACTTGGCACACTGCTTGGTAGACTTGTACGCACCGGGATCCCATATGGGCACCGGTTTATGTCCCACCTGCTCCACTTCTCATCCAGCTCTCTGTTTGTGGCCTGGGAAAGCAGTTGAGGACGGCCCACGAAGCCTTGGGACCCTGATCCTGGTTCCTGGCTCCTGCAGCCATTGTGGCCTCTTGGGGAGTGAACCAGCAGACGGAAGATTGTTCTCTCCGTCTCTCCTTCTTTCTGTAAATCTGCCTTTCCAATAAATAAATAAATAAATAAATAAATAAATAAATCTTTTTTAAAAAAAGTTTAAAACTTGTTTTTGGGATAAAGGAGAATCACAAAGAGAAATGAGAACACTTTATTGAATCTGTTATCATAACAAGAAGAATGTGAAAAGGAAAGACATCTGCATCTGGTAAGCAGCTCACAATGAGCTTCCGGTGTGGGAGCAGAGAATTGAGTGGGAGTAGGAGCCGTGGGCGTGATGTGCGGTCTGGCCCTTGTGGCATCAGCAGCTCAGCACCCCTCCTTGTAAGCCTGCGCGTGCCTGCTGTGTGCATGCAGGGTGGTACATGCAGACAGCTAGGCTTGAAGAGGATGGTGACAAGAGAGCCCAGCCTCATCCACCCAGCTTCTAGAATGTGACCGTATCAGACCAGACAGGGAGTCGTCTCCACCTCTCGCTGATTGGATAGGAGGAGTAGGGCCCAGGCCCAGGGCAATGAAATGACCGAGGCAGGGCCAACTGTGGCCCCCGCAGCAGCCTTGTCACCCTGTGGGCCCTGGAGGGCTCCAGGCAGGAAGGGCAGGCATGGCCCCGTGGGAGCCCTTCTCCCAAGGCCAGTTGGTAACTGCCGGGCTTGGCAAAGTCCCCATTTTCCATGCAGTGAGGAGCATGCCAGAGAAACTTGCGAACTGTCACGGTTTTGAAGTCAGGGACTCGTTAAGTCTCAGAGTCCCTTCAAAGCTTGGTATAAATCCTGGGATTCTAGATTCTTGAGGCTTGTAAAACTGCTGTGATACCTTGGTGTGACATGTGTGCAATGTGGCTTTGCTGCTCCCGTCTCAAGGTGGCATCTGTTTCTCTGCCCCCTTGAACTAGGCTGGGCTCCTTTGCTTTGCCAGGGCAGTGTGCAGGATGGTCATCTCACTGCCATCGGGCTTCTCGAACCAAGGCTTTGGGCGACAGGGAAGACCCACCTTCATCTCAAGAACTGTGCCAGGCAGGGAGCTGCGACTGTCTGCAGGTGCCCGTGGGGCCAACGCAGGCAGGACCAGCTGAGAGACTGCTCTGCCAGTCCGGGAGCGTGAGGAGTAACATGGGCTGGACACTTTGAGGGGGCTGGTTCTGCAGCATTAGACCACAAACACGCTGTGTCACCTGCTTGCCTGGGATGGTGCGGTGAGGGCTTTGGGTTTGTCCTCGGGGGATCTGCTAGAGTCCTCTACACTGTTCCTCGTGTGCAGATTCTCCCTGGTAAGGACAGTTTTTGAAATTATTTAGTTCATTTGAAAGGCAGAGAGCAAGAGAGAGATCTTCCACCTGCCAGCTCACTCCCCAAATGCCCACGACATCCAGGGCCCGGGCTGGGCCAGGCAGAAACAAGGAGGCAGGAATTCTAGCTGGCTCTCCCATGTGTTTGTATCTCCAGGAAGCACGTTAGTAGGAAGCTGGGATTGCGAGCACAGCCAGGACTCCGAGCCCAGGACCCACTGATGTGGAAGGCAGGCCACATGAGGTCGTAACCACCAGGCCAGACAGCCAGCCCTTTAAGTGATTCTTTGACCATCAATCATGCAGTTCAGACCTGTGACCCTCATGGGAACCAAACAGAAAGAGAAACCCTTCTCCAAGGGTTCCCTGGTGACCTTTGCTACCTCCTTCTCGCTGCACAAGTGTGGCTCCTTGTAGGCGGGGACCACAAAGCAGCAGGGCAGAGAAGGGCAGCAATGCTGGCCCCTTCTGTCTAACTCATGGACCCTACTTGGTCCCAGTGAGACAGAGCTGCACAGGAAGTCAGGCCTTCCTGTTGGTGGCCTGGTAAGCAGTGGCTCATGTGGCCCGAGGAGCAGGCCTTAGGTGTGCTTGAGTGCCAAAGCCTCTGCAGCTTTGTATCCAACTGGTAGTGCAGGAATGCAAAAAAATTCCCAGTATTGCCTTCCAGTCTTAGACCAGAGCCCAGATCACAGTAAGAAGCCATTTTTTGCTGCTGAAAGCCTCGGCGCTGGGTGGGGCGTGTGCTAAGTGGAAGCGTGCGTGAACGCAGGGATGTAACATGCTCTTTGCTTCCTAATTTGGCAAGAAACGGAAGGAAGTCACACAGGGGAGGGCAGGGATGTCACCTTCTGGGGGCCAGTGACGTGCCCCGAGCATCAAAGCACCGCCCCGATGGGCCAGGCGGCCATCAAAACGTCTCTTCCGCCCGTCTCTGCAAGGCACAGGCCCATCACATTCCTCTCCGTACCTTCGGCACCTAGCTTACATGCCGCGCGGCCGGCACCCGTAAATGTTTGTACAATAAGTAAATGAAAGGCCATCTCGGGAGAGGCTGCAGCGGCCGGACTTCTAAAGTAACTTTAACTGCGTGGCCTGGGCAGCGTGTACCCTGTCGGATGGAATGGACCAGCGCCCTCCAAGGAGAAGAGTCCTTATATAGTCAGGAAGAACAGGAACTTCTCCAAAACTCACCACCAAGACCAGGCCTCTTACTCTTGCAGTCATCTTTTTGTTAAATTTGAGATGGAACCAGAGAGACGAAAAGAGAGATGGGTAGAGAAAGCTCATATTCAAAATGTCCACATAGACCAGGACTGGGTGGGACTGAGTCCAGCAGGTGGGCATGCAATCCAGGTCTCCCACATGGGCAGCCAGAATGCACTGACTCCCAGGGTCTACACTCACAGAAGCCAGACTCAGAAGCCACAGCCAGGCACTCTGACAGCAGAGTCCAGGCTGGCATCCCTGGGGTAAATTCCTGTCCCTGGCCTTCATTCTGACCCTCCATTGTACAACACAGGTGTAATCTGTGTTTAGGGCTCCAAAATCTTGTAAGACTTGGAAACCGGGTCCAGCATGACAGCCTAGTGGCTAAATCTGTGCCTTACAAGTGCTAGGATCTCATATGGGCACCAGTTTGTGTCCCCACTGCTCTACTTTCCATCCAGCTCCCTACTTGTGACCTCAGAAAGCAATGGAGGGTGGCCCAAGTCCTTGGGACCCTGCACCCACATGTGGGAGATCCAGAGACGCTCCTGGCTTTGGATAAGCTCAGCTCAGCTCTGGCCGTTGTGGCCACTTGGGGAGTGAACTAGTGGACATAAGATCTTTGTGTCTCTCCTTCTCTCTAAATCTGCCGGTCTAATAAAAATAAATCCATAAATCTTAGAGACTAGGAGGCCACCACAAGAGGGTGAATTATAGACAAAATGTTTTCATGTTCAGCCTAAGATAAACTGATAGATAAACTTGTAGATGCCTTTCCATTTGGTCTGTTTCACCCTCCAGGTTTCTCTATTCATTATTCCTAGTCGGAGCTGAAGTCTTCTGCGCCTTCTCTCCCTGGTTCTCTCCTTTCTCACTTTGTGTTTTTGTCCTGTGTAGGGCTCTGCATCTCCTGGTTGGGCGTCCCTGGGGCTCCCTCAGCTCCCAGCCCTGCACTGGCCATTGCAGCCATATGGGTGTGAACCAGCAGATGGATGAGTGCTCTCCCGTCTATCCGTGTGTATGTCCTCCCTCTCTCAATCTCTGCCTTTCAAATCAAGAATATCTTTAAGAAATTTTTAAAAATAATAAAATTTTATCTGAAAGTCTAAAGAAAGGGCAAGAAAATCTTCACTTTGGTGACAATCTACTGCTCATTGGTCACAAATCCCTGAACAAGCCTTAGCCAAAGAAGACAGCTTGCTTCTGGATTACCTGATGTGTAAAATTCCACCAGACTCCTGTTTCAAGACAAGTTTGCTGAGTTTGTGGTCAAACACAGCTTGCTTGTTGATTTAAACTTTGTCTTTCTTATTTTTAACTGTTCAAATCTGTGAATGTTGATGGAGGATCCAGTTGAAGTGTCTAGAAACTTGCTTCTTCCTGACGATGACTTTATCTGTTTTGTCTCAGAAATCTGAACTTGTCCTCAGGTTTACCTCCCACGCGTCAGCAAGAACTCTTGGTCCTGAGGAGTCCTAGTCTCTAACATGGAAAAAAATATGGAGCATGTGGAGCAAAAATAGCTCAAAGACAGAATTGCTCAGGGAATAATTTGGACTTACATAGTTAAACAAAAAAATCTCCGAAGTCATATTCGCCAGAATGACATCCAAGAATAACGTTTTATTTAGCAACTAGCTAAGATGAATAGCAGCTTCAGTAGCTCTAAGCAAAGGCTCTATTCATCAAATTTAAGGACACAGGCAAAGGAAATTGATTCATTTCTGGAGCCGATTGAGTTTCTCCAGTTAGATGCATTGGAGGGGGACACGGCTTGAATGCTCCGATTCTGTGACTGTTGCCTGCATGTAGTGTGGCCTAGAACACCCATCCTGTGTCCACAAGCCCAGCCAGGCTCCCCACATGGGAGAGACTCCTGCCACCCTACTACTGTTAGTGACACATCAACAACATCTTTGACACATTCCTGACCTCTCAGTAGAAGCACAGCTTGCTGTATGTGTGAAACGAGAGATTGAGGGAACATTGGAATGTCCTAGGAATGTCTTGGGAATGGCAGGCCCTGCCCAGTGCCCTGCACTTGGCTACTGCCCTGCCAAGGCCTGTTGGATCAGGGGCCTCTTGTGAAAGGGATTGTGTTGCCTCTGTTGTGATGTGTGCTTTGGCCTTCCTCCCCAACGTCTTGAGTTGCCTTGGGAGCCACTCTCCTCCCACGGTGGGTGTGTTCCATCTCCAGTTCTTTGAGCCACTCCATCGCTACCTTGATATCTTAAGGAAACCCCAGAAGTAGGCTGCGTGAAGGCAGGAACCAGTCTGTTTCGTTTACGGCTCAAAATGCAAGGTGCATAGCAAGTGCTTGGGAAATGCCACCTGTGACATCCAGGCTTGGTTCTCAGTTTCTCTTCTCACCTCTGGACTGCGTGTTTCCTGCTGGGATGCTAAGCTCCCTTGTTAAGTCATGGAGTTGGAGTTGCCTGCTTCTTTGGGAATTGAAAGGCCCTGTGGGATTTTATTAAATAGTTGGAACCTCACAGTGGCAGGAAAGGTATGCCAAGGCAAGTAAAGTTGTATTTAAATACTCTAGATTATTTGGGAGATTGTATAAAACCTTCAGTTATTAAATTTTACTCTTTTTTTTGAAAAAGTTATTTTATTGGAAAGGTGGGTTTACAGACGGAAAGCAGGACAGATCTGCTCACTACCCAAATGGTTGCAATAGCCAGAGCTAAACTTATCCGAAGCCAGAAGCCAGGAGCTTCCTCCAGATCTCCCACATGGATACCAGTGCCCAAGGACTTGGATTATCCTTTGCTGCTTTCCCAGGCCATAAGCAGAGAGCTGGATGGGAAATGGAGCAGCCGGGACACAAACTAGCACCCATATGGGATACTGGTGCTTTCAGTCATAGGATTAGCCAATTGAGTTATTGTACCAGCCCCTATATCTTACTCTTAAAAATATTTTTGAAGTTATTAGCTAGCATCCTTTGGAGATGCAGGGTATGGGTCTAAAGTCAAGGAAGAGTAGCCACCTACTAGTGGTTATGCTATAAATAGGTAATGGAAATCCTAGTTTTTGGTCAAATGTCACGGACTGATTGTCTAATTCCTGTGGAGCTGACTGAAACAGAGAGAGAGAAACCCAGTCCTTTAGTGATACTTTCAAATGCCTTTAATTTGTGGATAATTTTTTTTTTAAAGATTTATTTTTATTATTTTTTCATTGGAAAGGCGGATATACAGAGAGAGGAGAGACAGAGAGAAAGATCTTCCGTCCGATGATTCACTCCCCAAGTGAGCGCAACGGGCCGATACTATGCCGATCCGAAGCCAGGAGCCTCTTCTGGGTCTCCCACGCGGGTGCAGGTTCCCAAAGCTTTTGGGCCGTCCTCGACTGCTTTCCCAGGCCACAGGCAGGGAGCTGGAAGGGAAGCGGGGCTGCCGGGATTAGAACCGGCGCCCATATGGGATCCCGGGCGTGCAAGGCGAGGACCTTTAACCACTTGCGCCACCGCTCCGGGCCCAATTTGTGGATAATTTTTATGTTACTTTGTATTTTAAAAAATTATTTTTCATGATCAGAGAGAGAGAACGCTCCTTTGGGTTGGTTCACTCCCTAGCCAGGGCTGAGAGCCTGGAATGCAATCCAGGTGGCAGGAACCTAATGAACTGAGCTATCTCGACAGCTTCCCAGAACGTGCACTGGCAGGAGGCTGAGTCAGGAGCCGGGGCAGGCACCAAGCCCAGGCCCTCCAACAGGAGGTGTGGGCATCCTAACCAGTGCATTAACCACCAGACCAAGTGCCCACTCCCTATCTTGTGATTGAACTAGACAGAAGCTAGATAGAATGGGGGAGGGAGGCAATTTTTTTTTTTGACCTCTCTTTTTTGTTTTTTTTTACAAACAGGGCAACTACTCAATAAGTCATTGCAACCACAAGGTAAGTCCTATTATGTTTCCCTAAATTGAAGATGCTTTTGTATGCACATTGCGTATTTTTATCATTATCTTGATGGAAATATTGTGAGAACCTGCTTTAAGAAAGCCTGATTACATCACCAACACACACGCGTCACTTTGCTTGTTGGGTAGGTAATACCGTTGTGGTCCTGCCGCCCGTCTGTCTTCCTCCCTCAGGTCATCTCTGCAACGAGATTTGGTATCTCATACCAGCAAACTTTTAAAAGTTTTAGTGCCTGTTTGACTAAAAAAAAAAAAAATGATCCACTGTAGCACATTGCTTAAAATGGATAAATTAGGAGTAGGAAGCTGTGCGGGCATTTATCACAACTCAAATCTTGTCAGTGTTTGTATGTTTTTAGTGACTGTTACTTCAATGTCAGTTATCTCACATTTTATGTCAGTTTTACATGATGCATTCATGCCAGATAATCTAGTTTTAGTCCTATAATCCTATGCATGCTTGCATTGGTGTAAGTACTGCTACTCTTGCCTTATTGATGAGAAAACAGACTTCGAGGTGGCTTAAGTTGTTTGCCAAGGAAGATGGCTGGTAACTGCTAGTCAGGATTCAGTTTCTGCCCCGCTTACTGCTTGTTCTATGTTGTATAGTTTTCCCCTCTTAAAAAAAATGAAGATGAACTTCATGTAACATGACCCTAATTACTGTAAAATGTGGAATCCAGTGACATTTCGTACCTTCACAACATTTTATAAGCACTGCCTCTTTCTGTTTCCAAAACATTGGCACTTCCCCAAGAGAAAACTCCCTGCCAGTCAGCATCACTCCACACCCTGGTGCTTGGCCCCTGCTCCCTGGGTCTGCCCAGTCCAGTGGAGTCACACAAAATGAAACCTTTCTCTTCCAGGTTCTTCCAGTTAGCACTGTAGCATCCCTCCATTCTGCCTGCCTTTTCCTGGGTGATTAGATTTTAATTTCTGCATCTCTTGCAGCTGCCTGATGCATCGCTGGGTATCTGGCTTGGTTCCACTCCTGAGTCGTCGCCCCCAGTGCTGCGAAGAGCATCCATGGGCAGGTAGCCATTGTCGGTTCTTTCAGGTATGAACTTGGGAGTGGAGTTTCTGCATTTCCCTTTTTGAGAGACCATAGTGGTTATTTCATTGAGGGGTTGCAGTTTCTTCACATTTTCCCCAACTCTTGGTATTTTCCAGTGTGTATGAGGGGCGGAGCTAACATACTAGAATCCTGGCTGGGCAGAGGGGTAGGGTCCCAGGCTGGCACATGTGCCGGAGGACATGATCTGGGGTCCCAGGTGGGCAAGCAAGGCTTCAGGTCAGCATGCCACCCTGCCAGAAGACTTGGCTGGGGAACTCGTGTGCTCACGATCACGGGAGCTAAGGATTGATCAGGGAGGGGGTATAGGATATGTGGGAGGGGATACTACTGCGGGTGTGAGTAACAGGTGAGAAATGACTTCTGGGGGACTTCTTCCAACAAGGCCATTGTACTTGCAGGTAAGCAAGGGGGCCGAGGCTAAGCAGTTTGAAGGAGGGAAGCTAGAGGCTTCTGGCTTAGACTGATGCACCTGCCCATATGGGAGACCTGAGCCGACCACCACTGATTACCACTCACCTTTGCACATTAGAGTTAGGGCTGGGGGCCTTCCTGCAGGGCTAGATCGCAATACCTGCCAGTGAGTGTTGGAACAGATGATGGGGTTATGTTAGGCTCAGCTGTGACACTAACCAGCATGTGAGAGAACCAGGTCTGGGGGCGGATTCTGTAAGGGATATGTGGGTTCACTACTGTAGGACTGCCATACCAGCTGGTTTGCTCAAGAGCTGAGATGGTGATGGGCTGAGCTAGGCATGATCATGGACCCCAAAAACACGGGTACTGGGGTGTAGAACAGGCCAGGCTGGATCAGGCTGCAGCACCCATAGGCACACCCAAGAATAGGGTGCAGGGTGGGCTAGGTCTTGGCACCTGCTAAACCATACAAGTTTTGGGTCTGGAGGTAAACTAGACATGACTGGGCTTTAGCACCCAATAGTAAGAGCTGAACTGGGTGCTGACCAGTCAGGCAAGGCCACTATTCCTGCCAGGACAGGTAGTGGGCCAAGTTAGGCTGCGCCAAACACCCACTGGTGTGCATGAGATCTGCTACTAGGAGGTGATCTGATTGAGTAGTTTGGGGAACTTCTCTGTCAGGATGCAGTCCCTATAGGGGAATGCAAGAACCAAGGTGTGTTCAACAGCTGAATGGGATGTGGGACAGACTAGACTAGTCTGCTGCACATACTATTGTTCCTGGGTACCAGGGCTGGGTGCAGACTTGTGGCGGGGGGGACTGTTGAGGGTCACTCCAACTAGGCTGCAGTTCCTGCTGGTATACTCGAGGACTGAGTGTGTGGTGGGAAGGGTTGGGCTGGGTAGCATCCGTTGGTTTGCATGAGGGATGGGTCTGGAGAAGGAACTGACCCAGCAACTACAACCACCAATGTGTGTGTAAGCCGATGTGAGTGATGGACAGAGCCAGAGCCCACACTGGCTGGCACATACAGGAGTGGGATCTGGGATCACTTCAGACGAGGTTTCTTTGGGGAGCCTTCCAACTCAACTGCTGGACTCAGAACTCCAATCATAGGAGAATCACGGGATCCGTGGTCTACTTGTGTCAGTGCACGTGGAGTACATGTGTCAGAACTGGGTCTTCTCAGTTGCTGGAGACAGTGCAGTGAACAGTGTGTCCAGATAAACATGGGGGACATAACAACCAATTCATTGAGGCCTGGAGATGCCATCCAGTACCGAGGACGGCCGTTCCCACTCCAGGCCCGAATACAGCAAACGTCATTTGCCTCCGCACAGTCTGTTTGCTCACGAAGAATCATCTGTCTGTCCATTCACCCTCTTGGCTAGTATTTATGTTTTGTTGTTGTTGTTGTTCACTTGTGAGATTCTTTTCCTGATCCCTGCGCCATGTCACAGGCCAGGACTTTACCCTAGAGACGGCTTCTCTCACAGCTCACAGGTCAGAAACGTGAAATGAGGGGGTCTACAGAATCCCCCCTTCAGGCCTCACCAGACCCGCCATGTGGGAGAGACCCAGCACCTGTCAGGGGTGGGAGGTGGGACGGGCATCCTTCGGGGACTTGGCACAATGCTATGTATCTTTATGTGGTATTGGAACAAAGTCCCATTTCCTGGATGAGGAGTGTGTGTGAAGCAGGTGGAGACTGGGGAGTGTGGGATCCGTTTGGTATACACTTCCAGGAAAGAAGAGGAAAATATTCCCCAACGCCCCCTTGAAGTTTTGTTTTCTTTTCATCAATCTTTAAAGAAGTAGGCAACATAATATAGACACGAACTGAGCCATTTTATTTCTCAGGGAAGACTCATCTTTTTCTGCATCTTTTGTCCTCCCTGTGTTTCTGTCAGATGCTGAACTGTGAAGGCTCACCTCCTTTTCCTTTGCTTTCTGTGTTCTCTCCTAAGACCTGGCGTGCTTAGTCATTTTAGAATGCCCTGCCCAGGTTTGCGCTGCTGCTGGTGCACACAGGCGTCAGGAGAGGTGATGGCGTGTTCATCTCACAGTGATTGTTTCCCAGTGGCCGTCCAGTCGCCGTGTCACACAGACTGGGTGCTACCTTGTGCTGTCCCTGATATCTCAGCCCCTGAGGGAAAACCCCCGTCTAGCCCTGGCCACACGCCTCGTGCATCCCTTAACTTTCCTGACTGCCTGCAGGACCCCTCCAGAGGCCTGTGCAGTATGTCCTCGAGACCCCGTGAGCAGGGAGTGCCTCGTGAGCAAGTGTTGTCCTGCACAGTCGCAGAGAACCTGGCGGTGCCAGCCAGGTGGGGGTGAGTGTGGGAGCAGCATACCTGGTGCCACCTGTGGTGCGCATCTGCTTCAGAAAGCCCTCCCTCCTCTCTGGGCCGCCACACGAAGCCACACGTGTTGCTGTCCCTGCATTTGTAGTCCCTGTGTGTAGCATATGGTACGGCCCTCCCTCCGTGGCTGCACTGTGAACCACACAGCAAGGAGTGTGAGCTTCAAGTCAGTTGTGACAAGAACCTTCTGGATCCCAGGCACACATGCTCGTGTGAAAGCACCTCGTAAACACGGGCAGGGGATGCCTTGACACGTGCCAGATGAGACGAGTGTGTGCATTCCACGCGGGATCAGCACGCTGCCCTGTGCTCTTGTCACGCAGCCTGGTTTTTATAGTAGGAAAACCATCTAATGAAACTCATGTTCCATGAAGAGAAATTGTGGATGATTCCAGTCCCATATCTGGGACAAGAGGGTGCCCAGTGCCTGGGAATCACACATAATGGATTGTTCTAGGTTTTGACCAGGTACCCATTGAGTATTTCAGGTTCTAGTTCTTTGGTGGAAATCTCCCAGGGAAATGTCCTCACTTTGTTGGGTGGTTAGTCTAGAGGAACGCTGGCACTGCCCTCCCAAATCCCTCTCAACTGCCTAAAGTTAGCAGGATACTCTAAGCATTCTAGAACTGCGGTGTTTCAGTTCAGTCAAAGAAGTGAGGATGAAGAATTTCAGCTCAGTTTGGTGTGGTTTTGTGTCTGAGAGTGAAAGAGGCACAAGTGGATGTGGAGTGAACCATCATGCATGCCCCTGTCCGATTCACAGGTGTACCCCACACTCCACTGAGTGTCTGCTTGAGGCTGTGAGTGGGAGAAGGGCGCTCCTGCTCAGCTTGTTTCCAAAAGCCCAACCCCCCCGGGCTGGAAATGCCCCCTAACAAGCCACACGGCTCTCGAAGGTGGCCATCCTCTCATTGCCTCAACAGCTGGGATCTGCTACCCGTTTGTCAAAGGTGCTGCTGTGGGATGACTCGGTTCTTCACTCTTCGTTCAGGGAACCTACTCCAGTAGATCCAGAGCCTCTGCTAGCTACCACAGAGACGAGCCCTGGCTGGTCAGCAGTCCCCACCGAGCTTCAGAGTTTGTCCCTGGGTAGAGCTCTTGGGTGGCCACATGGCCGTATGGAGTTAGCTCCTGTTCCTTACTGCCTCAGTGGTGGCTGACGCACTTGCTTTGCCCGATACACCTGGGTGAAAGGGCTTTGAAGAAAGTCACGGGCAAAGGAATCAAAGACAAGTTTATTTTGGTGCAAGCAATTTTGAAAGCCGTGCATAGTTTTCTCATTGTATATGCGTGTCCATGAAGTCCCTTGCATGCTGATGTCTGCTGGGCCCCTTGCAAGGATCCCACAGGGTTGACAGCGCATGGCATTCTGAGCCTTCCCAGAGTGAGAGGAATTCTCTAATCTTTCTTTCATCATTAGAGCTCCCCTGTGCTGGTCTAGCACACCCCGCCACTCCACCCCAGCGCAGTTCCACAGTACCTGGTCTGAAGGTGTTGCTCCCTTCCAGGTGTGTATATGCATTCGCTTGTGACTCAGCACACTGAAAACTGACTTTGAGTTATTTAACGCATGGCAGGTTTCTCTGTTATTCCAAGTGCTGACATAGCTTCCATTCCTTGCCATCCCTGAGTTCCACGCAGAATTCATGAAAGGCACATCGTTCAAGATTAATTTGATTGCTGTCTCAGATTACGTGGCGGCTTTGCTAGGACCGGCCAAGTTCCTGGCTTTTAGCTGCGTGTCGATTAGATCACATCATGTTTCGATCGCGATTTCTCAGCGCCGTGAGTACACTCCATGGCGCTCATTTGGAAGATCTCGGCGACACTCCAGGGTGAGACATGAGTGCAGCCCGCCAAGCCACAGACATGTGCTGGCATTTCTATCAGAGAGAAAATGGACTGCTCACTCTTCCCTCTTGCTACAAGGTCTTAATAGGAGTTATTAGGCCACAGGGAAAACTTGTAAGAGATAACGATAGTGTTGTAATTTTATCAGATCATTTCATAGGATGGGAGGAATCTCGGTTTTCCCTCTCTCATTGGAAGAACTGTTTATGAGGGTGCAATTCAACCGGTCCAGAGGACTGAGGCTTGGGGTTGGGGGAAGGGGAAGAGGCCACAGGGGCAGGGGCCCTTCGCTTGAGAAAGGATTTAGGAGCATAAACAGGTGCTAATAGGGAAATAATTCAGCCTGTAGCTGTTTATGAGTGGTGTCGTGAAGGAGGGCCCGGGAGAGCAGTGTCGGGGGCCTGGGAGGAGGCATGCACGGGTTACCCAGCCCGCCAGGCCCCTGCAGCAGCCTCGCCGTGGGTTCTCAGCAAAATAGACCTGCACAACCTCGACCACCAGTGATATCAAAAGGAAAGAAAAGTCACTCAACTGGGCTTGCAAACTGCATGAACTTGTGTGCTTTAAAGGCTAGCTGCCACCACGAAAGGCCAGCTACCATCAGGGAAACCACAGGTTAGAAGGAAATATGTGCTGACGTTGTGTTCCACAGGAATCTCTAAAACTCAGCAGCAGAAACACACGTAAAAATGAGGCAAGTATTGAAATTGATATTTCTTCAAAAAGATGAGAACTTTCCATGTATAAAAAACTACTTCACGTCGTGAGCTGTCAGGGGAGTCCACAACGATCGAACAAGCATTTCGCCTTATGGTGAAGCCACCCGCGTCCAATGTTGAGAGGCCTGGGTTCCATATCCAACTCTGGCTCCCAACTCTGGCTTCCTGCTGTTGTAAACCATGGGAGGCAGCAGTGACAGGTGAAGTGGTTGGGTTTCTGCCACTTGTGAGGCAGACTTCCACGGGTTGTCCCAGGCCAACTGGCTATTGCTTTCCTTTAGCAGCATTCTCTCTCTGTGGTTCTTCCTTCTAAATAAAAATAGACAATGGAAGATAAAATTGTATACATTGCGTTACTAGGCACAATTCAAAATAGAAAGCAGCCAAAGACCATGTGAATTGGTGCGGTAGTAATCAATGATGCAGATTAATATAAAAATGATAAAATTTGCTGACACAGTTAAACATTTTTTTTTAAGATTTAATTATTTTTAGTGGAAAGGCAGATTAGATTTCCAGAAAGAAGGAGAGACAGAGAGAAAGATATTCCATCCACTGCTTCACTCCCCAAATGGCTGCAATGGCCAGAGCTGAGCTGATCCAAAGCCAGGAGCCAGGGTCTCCCACATGGATCCAGAGTTCCAAGGCATCGGGCCGTTCTCTACTGCTTTCCCAGGCTATAAGCAGTGAGCTGGATGGGACGCGGAGTAGCTGTGGTGCAAACTGGCACCCATATGGCATCCCAGGGCTTACAAGGAGAGTTAGCTAATGAGCCCTTACCTAGGCCCTCAGGCAGCTCAAATTTTTAAAAACAACTTCAACTGTTAACAAAGGAATCTTGTTTCATTGCATGTGAGAGTACAAATTAATGTGATTTGGTGGGAAAATAAGGTAGCAGTTTCTAGTAGAATTCAAGATGTAGAAGCCATGTAACGCAGCAAGTCTGCGTGTGGGTCTAGCCCAGAGAGAATGCCATGTGTGCATAAGAATAGGATAAGCTATGAATGATGAACTAGGTCATATTGTTATAATTTGTAGCATGGAATGAACTAGAGTTACGACAAACCTCACAAGATTTTGAGAAAAGATTCTAAAGAGTGAAGTCTGTGATTCTGTTCATGATGTTGGACAGGTGAAATGAAGTATATTATTCAAAGATGTACTTTTTGATAATAAAATTATAAGAACTCAGGTGTCTACCTTAAACATTAGTGTCCATATGAATCTTAGTAAACTAATACATAAAAAACAGTAAACATGTAACTCGGCACACAATCTGTGTGAAAAATATCATAGCCAAAAGTATTTGTCATGAAGTCGAATCCTTCTTGCCTAGCAAAGAATGTGTGCGTATTCAAAACAATCTGGGAGAATGGAATTAAAAGGTGACTCAATTTTGACGCAAAAATTATTGAAATCCATTCATAGTTTTTTTCATAGTGTGAATTTCCATGAACTTTTTGAAGACTCCTTATATGCCTGGTTTCAGGAATTTTGCATCAAAATCAGCTTATCATTTTATTTTTCATGACTATCTTGCATGTGCCTGGGTAGGACTTAGAACATCAACTTCACCAGACAGCACCTGGTATGTGTCCTGATGAGCTTCCTAGTGGCCTGCCGACCAGTGTGAACTCCGAATGGCTTGTGTTTCTCCCGGGGCATTGTTTTCTTTGTGTACAATATGTACGTTCTCAATTATATCTATTGATTTAATATCTAACCTTTTCTTACAAAAGGAAATCTAGTCAGCCCAAGCAAGTAAGAGTGTGTTTAGAAGATCAGCTCGGATGGCAGAATAAACATCTTTAGGGTGCCTGGAATCAAGTTTGAAGGCAAAGCAGGAGGCTTTATGGCCAGGATGAAATTGGATCTGGTTCAGTCATTGTCTTGATCATGTCGTATGGCCACTGGAGGCAAAAATACGATCGCTGTGGTTTTCAGCTAGAATTTAGCAAGAAAGCTATTAGCATAATTTTAGAAATGTCCCCTACCTTTGCAGTTGTTCCTGCCTTCCAATGGTGGGCAAGGAAAACCAGATGGCAAATGTCTCAACATTTGGCTGTCTTGGTCAACATGCCACATTTGCCTTGCTGTACTATACATGGGAAGTGGAGTGTCCTCCTGGGTACTAAAATGTAGGGAGTAGAAAATCTTAGTCAATTCTTAAAAGGCAAAGAACGTTATCAGATATGTATGGAATGTTTTCCATGTTCTGAAAGTTTTTGTAGAACTAATACTCTGAGTGCTTGTAACAACATTAGAGATTTATAGATGAGGTCCTTGAAGTATAGAAATATTAAGTAGCGTGTCTAAAGTCACGCCGCCATTGATTGGAGCCAGGTTTGAACCCAAATGCTCTGAACTAGCTTAGTGTACGTCAACTGCAGTACGTGTTTAAGCACACTGCCTGTGTTGACAGTATGCAGCTAACTAAAAATAGAAACCATGAATTTAGCACCTGGTAGCAAAAATGATCAATAAAATAGGAGCCACTATGTAGCATTCCTAACTGATAAATCCTTTTGCAAACCATGCACATACATGATTTGGAAGCTTGTGCAATGGATAAGCTTGCTTATGGCTACAAGGAAAGTGTGTGTCTTATCTACAAGAAGTCTCGGGATTGGCAGTCCAGGCTAGGGCTGTAGCTCAGCAATTGCACTCAGACCCTGGCCTCCTTCTTTGTCTGATTCTTCCACCTATAGCCTGTACCCATCTTCCTCAGCATTGCATGACTTCTGTGATTCTAATAATCTTGTTTGTGTCCTAAGATGGGACAGGTGGGGATGCGCAAAGAACTGGCATCAGAAATCTGGAGGGCATGCCAGCTGAAGGAAGCTCTCTCGTCGTGAGATATGAACTACCTCCCCCTGCCATCCCGTGAACTTCTGTTAGCTTTCTGACTTCTTCAAGATCAATGCCAGGAACTGAATAGGACAGAGGATTGCAGACAGGAGCTGAGTGAGCCAACCACTAATGTGGTCAACTAAAGGTTAAGGCTCTGCTCCTAGGAGACATGGTGACTCCAGGAGGGAGAACCAAGGGCTGCTGCTGATGGTTCAAGAAACCAATAAAGAATCTCTGTGCCCGGCCTGGCACCTGTGCATGGCAATACACCCTACAAATCAGACATTCTAGAGAAGGAAACATTTTCTTATTCAGCATGTGTCCCTGTGCTTCTTGGAACAACAGCCTGGGTATACCTTGGAAAACCATTCCTGTCCCAATCTCACTCTGTGTGACTTGCTTACTACTGGGGTTGAGGACTTGTTAGTATATTCCATGTCCTCAGTCATGGAGATTGGTTTATGGATAGCTGGATGACTCTAGGAGTCTCTACTAAAATTTCACTGCAGAACTTTTGTGCAATCATTTGGGAGATAAGTGATCTTTTTTTTTTTTTCCCCTGGGCCACCGCATGGGAGATTCTGTCTGAGATTCAATCCAGACTAAAAGAAGAACCAAGGAATGAAGAGAAAGATGGAGACTCCATGAGTCCATTTGTGCCTGAGCCCATCACTTGATTTTTGATATGTCAGATGTTGATTTCACATGCAGTTGAAAGAGTCCTCAGTACTGTACCTCGGCTGCTTTAAGAACCAGCTGTTCTTCCTTCTAATGGCTGGGAGGGCTGTGGAGAAGGGTCCAGTCCTTGTGTTCCTCTTCTCAGGTAGGAGACCCCAGAGAGAATCCTGGTTCCTGGCTCTGGATCAGCTCAGCTCTGGCCATTGCGGCCATTTGGGGAGTGAACTAAGATATGGAAGACCTTTCTCTGTCTCTCCCTCTCTAAAACTTTCAAATAAATAAATCTTAAAAAAAAGAATCAGCTGAAATCCTTAGCACTTTGCTCAGACTTTGGTGACATCTCAGACTTTGGGTGTCTCTCTCTCTCTCTCTCTCTCTCTCTCTCTCTCTCTCTCTCTCTCTCTCGCGCGCACACACACACACACACACACACACACACAGTTGCTCACAAACTCACACCGTCTTGACCCTCTCATTTTTGTCAGGAATGAAGGGGCCCACCAAATCACCTGTTACAACACTATATCCAGGAATTAGAAGACTTTATGTCACTCATCACAAACAGAATGGTGTGTACCTCAGTGAAATGCAACGTTTGCTAAATGGATGCACGTTTCTGATTCATTTCTACAAAGAAAAGTGAATGTGAAAATACTTGCACTCAACTTACACAATCATGTTTTAGGGCTGGCCCAGTGGAACTACCCAAGGAAACGCGCATGTCCTAGAACTTGGCTGACAGAAAACCTGCAAGGTGACATCAGGAGTGACGAGCCAATGGGAGCCATTCCCTACAATGCTCAGCCTTGCTGGCTGGCTCCAGGACACACATTTTCAGGAGACAGTTGTGAGCAATATTTCTGCTCGAAAACATTTGTTTGTAGAGCAGTTGATTCTGAAATCTATTCTTGCCCTGTTACGCTGTTGCCAAGTAAACAGCTGTCCACCCTGGTGGATGTTTGCACTGAAAATGCTCGGCAGTGTGGAGAGACAAGATGGAAATGCCACGGGTATGACCAACGGCACTACTGGTGAAAGGCTGGTAATCACTGAATTTTCAAACTGCCACCCACCTATGCCATATGTATGATGGTGGGTATTAGATGAAAAATCTTACCCTTCACCATCACGCCCCAGCTCATAGGAGAGGTACTGACGCCAGTGCAAGCAGCACATAGCCATGTGTGCACAGCAGGTGTGTGTAAAGCCGCTCTGGGAACCTGGCTCTGGCTTCCTCCAGAGCGTACCTCGTGCTTAGGGGTGCTGGAAGTCCTCTTGGCTCCTAGGACCTCTTGCAAGGGAAGCTGCCGTACCCTGGGAACCGTCAATTTCCAGCTGTGTAACATGCTGCTAACACGGGGGCTTGCTTGCTCCTTTCTGAGGGTCCTCCAGCCTGCAGGCTTCGGCTCGTGGAAGCAGCACTGTGGTGGCCAAAGAAAGATGGTGCGAGAGCCAGGGAGTGTTTCTCAGAGCAGCTTCCAAGGAAGACATCACACAGAGATGCCTCTGGGAACTCTCTGAACCTGAGATACCAGGCTCGCTCAGTGGCCATTGGGAGGTAACTGTGGTTGGGCATGTCTGTCCTTGCGGGCTCTTGAGAAGAACGGAAGGTTAAATTCCTGGGAGAAAGAGGAGACAATAAGTGAAGCTGCCCGTGTGCGTCTGAAGGGACCGTTCTTCCCCAGCTGCTTCGCTTTCTCCGGTTTAACAAGTCCTCAGAGAAGAAAGAGCAGCCTTCTCACCCAGTGGCCATTCAGCGAATTAGGGGACTGGACTGCCACTGCTTGTGCAGTAAGCCTTGGGAATCACAAGGGTGAGGTTCCTGCAAGCAGCAGCCATCTGTTTAGAGGCCTTCCTGGGAGGGCTGCTGGGCCCCAGGGGCTCCCGCTGTGCCTTGTGCCTGCAGGTCAGTGGGCTGGCTGACAAGTGGTGTTGGAGTGACAGCTGCTGGGTGACCATGGGAAAAGAGGAGGTGCTGTTGGGGTGGTCCTGGTGGAGGGCGGCAGCGCCCAGAGACCATCACTGACCCCGCGGAGCGAGACAAGGACTGTCAGGAGAGGACTGGCATGGAGGAGGGGATGGGCTGCCCAGGCCTGGGCCAGGGGCAGTGTGTCCCTGGCAGCCTTAGCAGGCCTTCGCCAGTGCCACCGCTGGTGCTTGCTCGGGTTTGCTGTCCCTGAGTAAGGACAGGCGCGGCTCGGGTAGTTTGACAGCAAAGAGAGGCTCTCTCCTCCTCCCCTGTGGACCCGGGAGGAAAAACAATGGAAGCATCGTGTCCCACTGCCCTTCCTTCTCACCTGACCCTCCCCACCCTAATCAGAGGCCTCTCGATTATGTAAACAATGTTAAAAAGATAATTTAAAAATTTTAAAACAGGACAAGAGAGTAAAGATCAACGGTAAAGTAAAGTAAAGGTCAACGGAAGATGGGGAGGGTGAACAGAAATGGGTGGGCTTTCTTGTCTTCGGGTTGCCACAGCACTTCTAGTTTACAGGACAGGGGGAGAGATGAAGAAAGAGCCTTCACACACTGGTAATCCTGCTGCAGCTGGGCTGTGCCACGCAGAAGCTGGGAGTTTTCTGGGCCCTGGTGCCTCAGGAGTGCCTGGCAGGCTCCCGGTGACTTAAGACCCACTGCCTCCTGGGGTTGGCCTGAGCAGGAAGCTGGAATGGAAAGCAGGGCAGGTGTCCCAAGTGGCACCTGAGCTGCTGGGCCACATTTCCACCCTTTGTTTTCCCCAAGCTTTCAGGCATGGTACATCTCCAGGCAACAGCCTCCTAGGACGGCAGCATGCATAGAGGCTCAGCTTTTGATGATAGCATCATCAAAAGTTTATGATTAAAAAACATGGGCCTGGAGTGGTAGCCTAGAGGCCTAAGTCCTCATCTTGCATGCGCTGGGATCCCCTGTGGGTGCCAATTCATGTCCTGGCTGTTCTACTTCCCTTCCAGCTCCCTGCTTGTGGCCTGGTAAAACTGCAGAGGATGACTCAAAGCCTTGGGACTCTGCACCCATGTGGGAGACCGAGAAGAGGCTCCTGGCTTCGGGTTGACTCAGCTCTGGCCACTTTGGCCACTGAGGGAATGAATCAGTGGACAGAAGATCTTTCTGTCTCCTCCTCTGGGTATATCTGGCTTTCCAATAAAAGTGAATCTTTAAAAAGTAAAAGTAAATCTTTAAAAAAAGTCACATGAGCCCCACTAAGTCATTCCAGAGGAACTGAGGCCCAGATTTTTTTTTCCAAGTTTGTTTATTCACTTGAATACAGTGACAGTGTTTCAGAAGAGAGACTCAGAAACATCTTGTAGGCACTGGCTCATTCCCTAAACAGCCACAGTGGCTCAAAAGGCCAGAAGGCTGGAGTCCATCTGGGTCTCCCATGGGGGTGGCAGAGGCCCCCGTATTTGCCCAGGGTCATTTGCAGGAAGCAGCCCCTCTTGTTGCCTTGGCCTCTGACTTAGGGAGGGGAATGATGCTGCACTCCAGGTACAAGGTGACACCCTCTTGCTTTAAAGTCTATTCAGATTTCACCTCGTGAGAGAAACGCACCTGGCCATGCCATGTAGCATGGTGACCCTTCCATGGCATGCCCTCTGGTTTCTGCGTGCTGTGGCTTTCCGCCATCTCGTCATCTGGCATGGTCCATTATTGGGCTTCGGTCACCATCCACCTGGAAATGTAAACTGATGATCTGGGCTTCGCGGTGGTTTTTTTTTTTTTCCTTGTTTAAATTCTATTTTTGATAATTCTTACATATTTGATTAGGGTACGAAGGGTCAAGGGCTAGAGGAAAGTGGGTGAGACCATTGTTTTCACATTCTCTTCTTTCCTTTCTGTATCTGGGGGAGGGGAGAAAAAAGGGGAGCCTCCCAAACACCCCAGGGTCCCCCATGTGGGGCATGCTCCGGGGGTCCTGCTCAAGTGGTTCTGATAGCTCAGCAGTTCTGTATTGCTGCCAATCTTGCCACTCTGATCACAATGAAATCTCTCCAGAATCCACTGGCTGACGTAGTCCACCTTAGAGACTGCTTGTCCAGGTATTCAATGCCAACACTTGGCTGGGGTAGTTGGTTGATTTGTTCTGTCCTCCATCCTCTGCTGTGGTACCAGGTGTCTTCTGCAGGCTCCAGGGTACTGCCATATCCTCCATGTGCACCTGGATGTGCTGTCAATCTAAGCCACAGAGGAGGCCCAGCTCTGACACATGCATTCCACTATTAGACCATGCAATTTTCTCCATGGTTGGAGCTCTTTTTATAGGCCCCACAGTACCATCCCCTGCCATCCCACACCCGAAGTTCCTTGTGCCCTTAAGAAAGGCAGGTCCTTCAGAGGTCAGGTCTGGGCCAGGGAGGAGGTGGGGTGCCATCTTTCCAGAACCTTCTCCCTTTGCCTGCATTCCAAGGTCTTCATTCAGTTGGCTGCCTCTTTCCAGATTCTAAATCAGTTGGATGTATCTATTCAAGGAAGCTTTTGGTTGGTGGAAGGTACCCGCCCCCACTGTGCCCCCACAGGGACTCCTCCCAGCAGCTTCTGCCTCTCCCTCCATCTCCATCTTTGCTTTTCTGCTTGCTCCTCCTGTCACCTGCAGCCCCACCTCCCCCATACATTCCCCAGGAAAATAAATCTCCAGGAGGAGTCTGGGAGAGTGGATCTGAGAGAACCTGCTGAATAAATGTCTATATTAGTTAATTATGAACTCAGTCACCCGTGACCTTAAGCCTAGAAGCAGGAGCACCCAGGGCAGGCAGCAAGGTGGCCGCATCCTTTATTGCAGTGTGGTCAAATGCGACGGACCCCTGGGCGCTCAGCTCCTCTCCTCTGCCCTCCCCTGGTAGGGAACAGTGAAGACAGGGACAGGCAAACTTTTAACCTGGAGGGAGGGTTTCCCCATCCCGGCAGGGATGCACCTTGGTTTGCCCCCCTCTCTCCCTCCTCCGGCCTGGAGCTGCGTGCTCCCGCCTGGCTAAGGGCAGGGCGGGCCCCCAGAGACTGATTTCCAGGGGAGAGGGAGAAGAATGCTCAAGAAAATGATGAATTTGGGTAGTTAATTTATTGATCCCGACTCCTCTTCCCACTTGTTTTATTTTAGAGGTCATTAATCAATGAAGAAAAACACCACCGTGTCCCCCCACGTTTGCACTGAATACACTCGCGCGCCTTATTTATTCCTCCGGAACAAATTCCCAGCAAATATTCCATATCGATTTGGGAGCCATGGATTTTTTTTTTTTAAAAGGAAGGTTTGATGGCTTCCTAAGTGGTGCAGACAATGTGTTTGCCGTGGACTTCTAAAAAAGCCAACAAAGAGGAGCGGGTTCAGGTCAGGTGTACGGGTGGTACCCGCCGTGGGCTCACCTTCCAGTTGCGCTCAGTGGGGCGGGGGCGGGGTCCAGGGGGACAGCTCTCACTTCTGCCCCAGTCCCCTCCACCCCTGCTATCTGGGCGTGCTTCATGGAAGTCTGGGTCAGGTTGGATCCCAACCTGATTGCCTCAAGGCTATGTCCACCTGTCCCAGGCAGACCTCTGCCGGTGCCGGGGGACCTGGCGGCTGGAAGCCAGGGAGCCAGGGGTTCAAATCTCACCCGGGTTGGAGTCTGCCCAGCAGCCCATAAACACCAGGCAACCTCTGCAGCCTCCCGGCGCCTCAGTGAGCCCCATCCATGATATGGGGTTGGTGACTCTCTTCTGGAGTCCTTGGCTCCCAGGAGCCACTCAGTTGTATGCCCCTTTCCACAGTGCGATCTGCACTAGGCCTCCGGAGAAGATGCTGGGGTCCACGTGGGCGTGAGGGAAGGCTGTGGTCCCTGGAGCTCGAGGTTAGGAGCCAGCCAAGAGGCAGGGTGAGGGGGGGCATTGGGGCCAACCCTCAAGCTACCTGGCCAAGTAAGAAAGCTCAGGCCACTCCTTAGCCTGTGCTTGGTGCTCGGCTGTGTCCACGCTGTGGCTGTGTCCACGCTGTGGCAGTTCTGCCAGCTTTTGAGCCAAAACGTGCCTCGGATTGCAACCCCAGCTGAGATCTCGGGGTTCCCCCGCGTGGGGTTTGCCCTCGCCTCGGGTTGGATCAATTTATCCGGGAATGATGGATGACCTTGCCATCACTACGCCAGTCAGGACACTGTCGGTCCAGCTGTTCCCTCCAGCCCCGAAGCAGCATGCGAGAGACACCCGGAGGGTGAGTCCATCAAAGGGCGGCTTTCCAGACGCTGGAGCAGGGGGAAGAGGAAAGACAAAAACAAACAAAAAGCAAGCTGAAACCAAGAAAGAATGGTTTGTGTGAATTAAGCGGTTAAGGCAATGCTGGTTCTCCTTGAAGCGTGGATAGAACTGCAGCCGTGGCCTCGACCACCGAGGACAGGCCGAGCTGGGCAGGGGCAGGGCCTGATTCCTAGGCGTGAAGACAGCCCTCGACTCGACGGCTAGGTTTGGCGCTTGACAGGCTCCGGAGCAGCAGCTGCTCTCCCCCAGCCCTGCAGTCGGAGCAGCTCGGGGGAGAGCCAGTGTCCCGAGCCTCCTCTCCGCCAAGCCGTGCCTCTGCGTCTGCACTCCCAGAGCTCCACTCCAGCGCACCACGGCCCGACCAGCCCCAAGTTTTTCTCCCGGGAGGATTCTGTGAGAGGTGGCATGGCGCAGAGAGGCGCCTCCAGCAGCCATCGGCACTCCAGGAAGCTGGGCACGCGGGGCCCGGGACGGGCAGGACTCTGGCGGCGGAGAGCGCTGGCCGGCGCCTGTGCCGAGCTGCGTCCGAGTGTCGGCGAATCTGCCGCTCACAGCATCGCAGCGAGGAGCCGGGACCTAGGGAAGACAGATCACGGGCAGAAAGAGACAGCGGAGAGCAGGAGGCGTCACCCAGGAGCGGGGGATGAGAGGGCGGAGGAGGCGTTCTTGCAGGAGAGGGCGCGTGGGTCCGGCCGAGTTAGAACTTCCTCTTGGCTCTCCCCTCCCCTTGCTTCTTCGGGGCTTGGCCCCCACCCCCATCTTTCTTTCTCTCTCTCTCTCTCTCTCTCTCTCTCTCTCTCTCTCTCTCTCACACACACACACACACACACACACGCACACGCACACGCACAAGCACGCACACTTGTATTTTGTGCTGTCGTAAAACCCACGTGTCCAGCCGGGAGGCTGCCAGAGAGAGTGCAGCCCCGGTGCAGGGACGCGGCGGCAGCGCGCAGCAGCCCACCCCTGTCCAGTCCCGTGCCCCCGGGCCGAGCTGCTCTCTCTCTCTCCGCGCGCCTGCACTGCTCGCAGCCCGGAAGGGCCCGGGGCGGCCGGATCCCCGAGGCTCTCCCCGCGCCCGACCCGGGGGCATGTAGCGCACCGGGGCGTGCACTCTCCCGCCCGCGCCGCGAGGCTCCCGCGCGCACCCAAGCACCCGGCCGCCGCTGCACGAGTTTACGGGTAAGGTGAGGCGCGTCGGGGCGAGGGTCTCCGGACTCTGAGGGTCGGGGAAGGATTGGAGGTCCCTGGCTGGGGGCGGGGGGCTAGACTGTCCCGCCTCCTGGCGCCTGAAACCGGCGCGCCTCGGGCGCTGCGCCACTCCGGCTCGGGTCGACTCCGGGCGCCGGGCGAGGGCGGGCGCGGCGTCCCGCAGCCGAGTCCCGCCGGCGGCCAAGCGCCCCCTCGCCGGGCCCAGCGCCGTGCGCCCTCGCGGGCCGCCAGGCACCGCCGGGCACTCGCGGCTCCCTCCGGGAGGCTTTCGAGTCAACTTTGCGCCCCGGCGAGGCAGTCGGGAGGAAGGAGCCGACGAAGCGGGCTGCCGCGGGCGGAGCCCCGGGTCCAGGCAGCCTCCCTCCCAGCTCCCCGGCGCCCCGGGGTCTGGCTCACCAGCGCCCTTCCTGCTCTCTGCCCCAGCTCGAGGCGTCGGACATGCTGAAGCCTGGAGAGCCGGGCGGCTCAGCCTTCCTCAAAGTGGACCCAGCCTACCTGCAGCACTGGCAGCAACTCTTTCCCCACGGCGCCGGCGGCCCGTTCAAGGGCGGAGGCCCCGCCGGCCCCCTGGGCGCGCCGCAGCCTCTCCAGCCGCCACCGCCGCCGCCGCCCCCGGAGCGCCCCGAACCCCCACTCGACAGCCTGCGCCCGCGACCCGCCTCGCTCTCCTCCGCCTCGTCCACCCCGGCCTCCTCGTCCTCCTCGTCCTCCGCCTCGGCCTCCTCTGCCTCCTCGTGCGCCGCGGCCGCCGCCGCTGCCGCTGCCGCCGCGGCGCTGGCGGGGCTCTCGGCCCTGCCCGTGGCGCAGCTGCCCGTGTTCGCGCCCCTGGCCGCCGCCGCGGTGGCCGCCGAGCCGCTGCCCCCCAAGGACCTGTGCCTCGGCGCGGCCTCGGGCCCAGGGCCCGCCAAGTGCGGCGGCGACGGCCGGGGCGCCGCGCGCTTCCGCTGCAGCGCAGAGGAGCTGGACTATTACCTGTACGGGCAGCAGCGCATGGAGATCATCCCACTCAACCAGCACGCCAGCGACCCCAACAACCGTACGTAGCAGCCGCAGCCCGCGCGCTCTCCCGGGGCGCTGGCGCCGGCGGGCACGGGCGCCTGTCGGGGAGGCGGGACGCCGGGGGCAAGGGGTGGGGGGTGCGCTGGGGCTGGGCCGGGGCTGGACACTGTAGCCAAAGTTGTCTGGCGTTGGAGAAAGAGGGGAGCGGCTTTGATGGCCGGTAGTGGAGAGGAGGGGACTCTGGGGTCTGCTCTCCGCACGCCCCCTCTGCTTCACAGTCCCCAGTGGGTGGGATCGGGGCTCCCAGGGACCGGGGAAGGTCAACTGTCTCTTTGCCCAAAGGAGGAAAAGAAAAATATATCCCTTGCTTTAGGGAGAAGAAAAATTCCGATTTCTGGGCGGGAGAAGAAAAAAAATCCGATTTCTGGGTGGTGTCGTGGCTCGCAGACTCCGTCTCGAGCTTGAGAACCTTTGCGGTCGGTGTTGGTTCACCCGTGGGTTTGGTTTTAAGTAAAAATGTCAGGCATTTAGAAAACGCATCTTCCTGTCTCGTTCGCCAAAGTGGCGAACGCCCGACCCACCGTCAGGGCTGTAGTGACCCCGGGCTCCTGCGTGCACATTTTTTTTAAAGGCTGGACATCCGTGCAGCCGCGTTGTGAGGTTTTTTTACAGCAAATCTCTGAAGTGAAAACCAAGAACGTGTGTTGCCCTAGACCCGTTTCTTTTGGTTCCCTTTGGAAGGGCTGTGTGGTCGCGCCGCTCGCTCGTGATGGCGGCAGCGCGAGTCGGGTTCTGGGAGAGAGGTCTGCGGACCGCGGGGAAGGAGGCTGGGGGTCGGACTGCAGGCAGGGCAGAGTTGGGAAGACGGACATTCCCACCTCTGCTTTCCCCGTCCCACTCCGTCAGCCTCCTTCGTTAGGAGACCAGGGCGTCGTACTTTAGTATTTTGTATCGATCCCTCCCCTGTCTGCCGCTTGCTGAACTTCCTTATGCGTGGTAAAAGCAAAATAACTTCCTTGACAGCTGTTGAAAGTGATTTTTTCCCCCTAGAAAAAACAAATCCACGGGGCGGGAGGCTAGCGCTTGAGGCGTATTAGTGGCCACCAGGATGCGGATAATTACCGACCAAGGGAGCATCTGCTGTAACTTCCCCTTTCCTTTGAGTCCCAGAGTTAAGTACTGGTCGGAGATGGCAACTCCCCAGGCTACTTCCCGGTGCAGTGAAAATGACTTGTTTTAAGTTGTTGAAAATTTTGTGTTGTTTTAAAGGGTTTCCCCCAAATTTTATATTGCCCGATGTCATGAGGGTTTTCGAGGCAGTTCTTTAAACTTGCGACACGGAAAGGTAAGGCGCTCGCCGTGGAAGAGGCATTTTCCCCAGGCTGCTGCCTGGAACGCAGTTTCTCCCGTGAATTAGATGGGTGCCGGCCCCACTCGGGGCAGCGCGGTTCAGCCCCGGCGCGATTTGCATCCAGGCTTGACATTTTCGTACGTTTTCATCAAAGACCTTTGACTGAAGGGACACGAATGAAGATTTCTATTTGTGCGGTTCCTATTGTGTGGTGTCTCCAGTGGAGTCAGCTGTGGGCCAGTGGTGGGGAAGTTAGATCGTCCTAATTAAAGGGCAATTGAGCAAGACAATAGGAAGCTGGAATAGCTGCACCCGGAAGATGCTGGGAGACTTGGAGCTTGTCTGCTAGGACCTCTCTGGGAAAGCACCCCTAGGCTGCCTCGTGAAATGGAGGGATGTGTTTTCTGGACTCAAAAAGTGTTTGAGTCGACCCTAGCCCGGGCCTGCCTGTAACGGAAAAAAAGGATCCCTTTTCCCTTGTCGAGCAAGCCGGACAGCAGGTCTCTGGAAAGGAAAGTTTTTCCTTTTCCCAGATTTGTGGTGAGAGGTGAGGCGGACACTAACGGAGAGCCCTGATTAATCGCCACCTAGAAATGTCACTTTTGTTTTTCTTTCTTCTTCTTTTCTTTTTGGAGGGGCATGCCTCTTTCCAAAATAATTCTGGAATGAGGTGGCTCAGTGTTGCTTCATTTTGTCATTTGGTGTGCTGAGCGGTTTTTCTGTTTTTCCTACAAGGCAGGCGAGGGGCACGGCCTTCTTGCTTCTTTTTCCTTTCGTTGCGTCTGGGATCAGCAATAAGCGATGCGTTGTCCTGTAAGCCAAGCACTCCGCAACCCTGCAGATTCACCGGGGAACTTGATTGCCATCTGGCCTACATGCCAAGGTGAAGGGACTTGCAGGTCTGACACCCAGGAAGTTAACAACAGCAGAAGCTGTGCATTTGTGATCCAGCTCTGAGGATTTTTTTTAAATTCCTGGGGCTGAAGTTCACTCTGGCTGAGCTTGCAACTTTAGCTGCCCTGCAAGGGTTCCTCTCTCCTAAAGCCTGAGGTGGCCACGCAGTGGAAGAGGGAGGGAGGTGAGATCTGCTCCTGCAATATACGCTTCTGCCCTCACTGACGCCGCTGATCGCCTGTGGGCTGTGGGACCCCCAAGGCTTCCAGAAGATCTTGCCTATGCCAGATCTTCTCATCAGTTGGATGCTCACACCATTCTGTGTGGACAGTCCCCCTTGGTACTTGGGCGGCAGGTGACAGTCAAACCACCTCCCCCCCCCCCCGGGTGCCTCAGCCACAAGCTGAACCTTGAGGGGCTTGGGAGTCTGTCACTGTCCTTGGAACTTTAGGAAGCTTAATCATGGGGAACAGTACTGGGAACAGTGGATGTGTGCTGGGCCGTGGGCAGAGGCGCATTTGTGGGTAGCTCCAAGCTGTGCCCGCATTGGGGAATGAGACTGGGGAGCCACGATGAAGTCTGGTTTTTCTGGTTGTGGGGAGCAGTTTGGTCCTGGTAAAAGATAAAGGCGGTACCTGGTTTTTGATCTCTCCTTAATCTTTTCTAACAGGGTTGGGGGAGCTTGGAGCCCTGGGGCGCGCTCCAGAGGCCTCGTGCACTCAGTTCCCCGCGCCCTCCCCACACCTGCACCAGCATCCAGGCTGTGGACCACCAGCCAGCGGTGCGTGCGTGGGCTTGCGGTGCGTGCGTGGGCTTGCGTGTCTGTGTTCCTCTCTGCGTTCTCGGTGTGCAGCAGGCCCGCTCCGTCCCGCAACACACAACACACACGCTTTCTAACATTCGTTATCTAGTGCCCTGGAACCGAACACAGAGCCGTGTTTGAGATTGAGGTTAGGAGGGGTGGCGACTGTTTATTTAAGGTGATAAAATGGTCCATCAGCAGTAATCTCCGTCGATATGTGCCACCAGGAGATGAAGGATGGGGGACACGCCACAATTAATTGCCTTCTCGTTTTGTAGGAGAGAGTGGGGCTGGCCGGGCCGGCTTCGATCTCCTCTCGCGGCTTCTATTCATCATCTGCGCGGTGGACGTGGCAGCCGCGCAGGGCAGGGGCCGGCCGGGTTTATTCCGCATCGGTCTGCTTCCGCCACACCACTGGCGCGCCCGTGGAATTCTGTAATGCCGTCGTCGTGGGGGAGACGAATAAAAGCACACATTTCTTTTTTGCTGCTTCTCGTCTTCTCCTTGTGTCTTGCTCTAGGGGTCCCGGGCCACGCCCGGGCAGGCCTGGCCCAGCAGGACAGACACTGCCCTGTGTGTGGCCGCAGTGCGTAAACTGGGCACTGGCTCAGGGAGCGCCCCAAGAAGGGCCCCCCGCGGATCGCGCTGCCCACAGGCGCGAAAGCCCTTGGCTTCCCCTTCCCGAAGCGCGAGCTGGCCCTTCTCCCTTCTCACAGGGCCTGCAAGACCCCCGTCGGTTAGAGGAGGGTGGATGGGCGGCGGCCATGCCTGGGATGGGACGAGAGCTCTTCCAAGGCAGCCCTGGTGCGCAGTCCTCCAGCCGACACCCCTTCCCACAAGGCGCCCGCATTCGCGTGGCGCACGGGCACCCTGTCTGTCCTTTCGGCCCCGCAGAGGTTCCGGGCCGCTCTCTGTCCCCCGGGGCCAGCTCCTCCTCTGGCCCGGGGTGCGCAGCGCGGCCAGCAGGCGGCACTCCCGGGGCCGAGCCTCCTGGACGATCGAAGGGCTCTGGCCTCGCAGGGCTTGGCCCGCGGGGTTGTGGGCCGCGACCTCGGCGACTGGCTGCGGGAGGATTTATGGCTGGAGAGGCCGCTGCTCTGGGGCTGGGGCTGGGTGGAGGGGTGGCGTGGGGAGGTGCGGAAACACGCTGTCGGCTCCTGCTTGCTTCCTTGAGCCACGGGCTGCGAAGGCTGGATGGGGAGGGGGCCCTCCGCGGGTCCGATGCTGTGGCGCTCCAGACTCCCACAGACCTCGGCAGTTGGCATTTCACTTTTCAAGAACAGGGAAGGAAATTAGAAAAAAAAAACCAACCAAACAACAACAACAACAGAAAACATGTCTTTAGCAGATCTATTAAAAATTCGAAGTCATCTCTGTGCGCTTGGGAAAGCCTCGGAAGCAGCGGACAGGTGTGCAGTGAAAGTGAGTCCCCCCTTACCCAGGCTGGCCTTTTGCAGGCGGGAGGGCAAGGCGTCTGTGACCTAGCCGGGTCCCCTCCCCCTCGACTGGGCCATGACAGCTTGTCTTCAGGGTAAAGCAGAGACCTGCCTGGCGTGGATTCCCCATGCTGAAACGGCATTTCAAAATATCTTGCTTAAATAGAATACCTCTTGCAAATAGAAAATTCCTTGTGAATAGTAATTGCCAACTTGCACACCAACTTGCCTTAGTTTCAGGAGCAAACAGGAGCTTGCCCACAGACAGCCGTGTTGTGTTAGGCATTGGTGTTCTGGAGTGTGAGCTGTGTGTCCTGTCCCATCACCCCACGGATAATGCTTTTATAAATGTTGGGGTGTCCGGCCCACAGCGTCCTCAGACCTTTCCACGCCGGCGTTTTATGGCTCACTGACAAGGACATAGTCTGTTAGACTATTCGTCTGCTTGCATCCTGTTTGTCACCAGCCCCCTAAAAACAAGTGGCTTGTTTTATACATTCCACTTGATCCCTGAGATGCAAGTCAGAAAGCCTAGGTGGATGGGGTTTTGTATATTAAAAACAATGACATGAGAAGCGAGGGTAAAATATGATGGCAGTTGGTCCACTTTGCTGGCAGGCTGTTTTGATGGAGCCTTGAGTGAGCCACCCATTAAGAAGACTCAGAGGGGCTGGGGTGACCTGGTCCATGTACTGGGAACCTGACGCTGGGTGATGTAGCAGATATTGTTGGAGCCTTAGTTTTGTCACTCTGCAAAAGGCTACTCTTAAGTTTTCCCAATACTTGGTGGAAACAAAAGCAATAGGGGTTTATTATCACCTGCTGCAGTTGTGTGTGTGTGTGTGTGTGTGTGTGTGTGTTGGGCAGTTAGGGAGGCGGGCAGTGGCTGGAGTGGCTGTCTTCTCTTATGTTGTAGCGGGAGGGAGTGGTTGGGAACAGTCTGCTCAGGCCTTGGGGACGGAATTCTAGAAGCTCTTGTTTTTCACCTACTGCTTCATGTAGTCAACCAGAAAGGAAAAAGTGGTTCAGCGGCTCCCTGGGGTGATCTGGGTTTTTTTTTTTTTTTTTTCATGGGCATCTTGCATTTGGGGCTTGTCATTTGTTTTCAGCTATTTTTGCCAAGGTGTTGAAAGGTCACCCTGGAGGCCAGATGCTGAAACTCAAAACCATGGATCTTATCCGTATACACCCCTACTTCTTTTCTCAACTGAAACCCTCCCCCATCTCCCCAGAGTGTGGGAAAAGAGAGAAATCGCCATAGCTCAATCTTGTTATGGCAAGTTTTGTGGCCCTAAAATAGTTATCTCCGTGGAATACTTCAATTCTATTGATTGAGTAATGAGTTTGGGATTAGAATTCTCCTGGCTTGCATTTGTCTTGCTAAATCTTTGGGTTTGAAGGCTAGGAATCAGGTATACCTAATTACAGCCCCTCTCTCGGCCGTCCCAAGCTTCAGGTCCTTCTGGTCGACCTGCAGAGCCTCCCGTGCGGAGTTGGAACCTTGGCGCTCAGACTTTGCTGGGGTTTACTTGGAAGCAGGTGCCTTACTGGCACTTGGTGGTGGCTGTGCTGGTCGTTTGTCCCTTCTGCAGCCCTGAAGGGTGTTAACAGTGCTGCTTGTTGCAAGAAGGAGGCAGAAGATGGCCTGTGGGGGAGGGAGGGAAGATGCTCCCCCATCTACAGAAACAGGTGGTGGCTTCAAGGATTCACCTACCAGAAGCTGCAGCCCGCAGGTGTTTCCATTTCCCAGGCTCTCCTGGGAGGCAAACACAGCTGGACTTAGAATCAGCCCCTCTGGGTTGAAACAATTTAGGGAGAGAGTTCTCATTTACCTATGTTAGTGGAAAGTTCTGGGGCTTCAGCCCTTTCAGCAAGCAGATGGCAGGTAAAGGATGACGCATTAAAGGATGACGCACCAGGTTTAGCAAGTGACCAAAGCCTGGCTCAGGTATCACAAGTCCCCAGGGCCACCCAGCGCTGGAGCCTCTGCGGGTGCCCAGCTCTCTCCATCACCCCTCGAGGCTCCAGGGCTCCGCGGGTAGGCTGAGCCACGAAGGCCGAGTAGCTCCAGCAGCTGCGCCGCCGAGGCCACCTCCTCTCTGGGCAGGCCAGCCGCGCCCGGGCGCAGACACTGCGGCTCCACCAGGTCCATTAATAACCCGGAGGGCGCTGGGATCCGACAGCGCGGTCGCTGCAGGCCCTGCTGCCCGCAGCCTCCCTTCCCTGAGGGTGGGGGTGTCCTTGCGCGCCGACTGCCTCAGGAGCTCGGGTGCTGAGAAAGCTTCGGCCACACAGCCCTGGTGCGTTTATAGCGCGTTTGAACTCGGGGTTAGCCTTGGGGGCAGGGCTCCGGGGTCCTCTCTCGGTTGAGCCTCTGTGGAGGGCTTGTTCGAGGGCACCAACCGACTGAGCCCCCCCTCCCCCGAGCCGTCACCAGACGCCCCACTGCAGCGCCTGGGGTGAGCGTTGACGGCACGCGAGGGGACCCCTTGGGGCCGGGGATTGGGCGCACGGGGGCTCCAGTTGGCGGGGGTGGGTTTGTCCCCGGTTTGGGGGTGGGCTGTGTTGGAAACGGCTCCCCGAGCCAGACGTTTCTAAACGTCTCCCCTGTAATTGCAAGCAAAGGCGCATCAAACACGCAGGTGACTGCGACCTAAAACCTCTCCAGTATGTCAGTTTGGGCAAGAGACGGGTTTTGTTTTCAGTACGCCGGCAGACGCACCCGGAGCTAGTCCAGGGAGGGTCAGGTGCGGGGAGCCGCCGCTACCAGCGGTATCAAGCAGAGGCGGGAAGCATGAATTCCTAGGCGGAGCGGCGCGGGTTCGGGTCTCCTCGACGTTCATCCCCCCACCCCCAGCAGGTGGCTCATGGGACAGGCGGGGATGCTCCCTCCCCTCCCCCATCAGTGACGGGCAGCCCCAGAGGTCGGGTTAACCTCTCGCTTCCCTCCCTCCCCGCGTGTCTCCCGTAGGTTGCGACATGTGCGCGGACAACCGCAACGGCGAGTGCCCGATGCACGGGCCGCTGCACTCGCTGCGCCGGCTCGTGGGCACCAGCAGCGCCGCGGCCGCCGCGCCCCCGCCGGAGCTGCCCGAGTGGCTGCGGGACCTGCCGCGCGAGGTGTGCCTGTGCACCAGCACCGTGCCGGGCCTGGCCTACGGCATCTGCGCGGCGCAGAGGATCCAGCAGGGCACGTGGATCGGGCCCTTCCAGGGCGTGCTCCTGCCCCCGGAGAAAGTGCAGGCAGGCGCCGTGAGGAACACGCAGCATCTCTGGGAGGTGAGTGCTCGCTGCTCCGCGCCCGGTCCTCCCGCACACCCCTGCCCACCACCACCCTGGTTCAAAGCCGGCACCCACCCAGGAAGCCAGACCCCTCCCCTGCTTCCTGAAGCTGCCTCTGCTGTTGCCGGGTTGGATTTGACTCTGTGTGTCTCTGAGCCTTAAGAACCCCTGAGCGGCTGGAACTGGTGTGGGGTAGATGCCGGGTGAGCTTGAGGGCTAGCTTTACTTCCAGCACTCCCCTCCTCCAACGTAGGGTATTTCTGTGCTCAGAGCTGGAGGGAGGGAGGAAAGAGGAGAGAGGCCTGCTGATTCGCTCAGGTGTAACAGTTTTGTGAATGAAGTTTCTTGTGAATGCTGCTTTTTCCCCCCAACTTTCAAAATGCCCGGGATAAGGATGCTGCGCCGTGAATCAGAAGGCGCACATTCTGTGCCTTCTCTGAGAAGGGAACACTGCAGTCCCCAAGACTCAGGAAAACTCTGGCACAGTTGGTGAGAGTGCTGAACTGGCCCAGGTTTACTTGATGATGCGCTGTATGAGAACAACCTGTTGGAACACGTCAGCCCAAGGTGGTTGATTTCTGAGGGCGACCACTAAAAGAGACAGGTGCTGTCAATAGTCATATGCACACCCCCACAACCCCAAGGCTGTAGCTGTAACATCCTCAGGAGAGTTTTTTAGGAAATGCAAAATACTACGAATCAAACCCTAAAGCATAATGTGCCTCGGACTGTGGCCAGGTGATCAGAGAACAGAGTTGCTTGAGGGCCAAGCTGGCAGGGACCTGGCCGCTCCACTAAGGGATTGCTTCTGTAAGAATGTGTCGCTCACACTTGATGGCCTGTGGACTGTGAGCCGCCTCATAGTCACTAAAATGACACACCTGGGACTCCAAATCCACTCCAGCCAGCACTGTACTAGGTCCTGAGGATGCCCAGTGCCCACTCCAGCTAGCACTATACTGGGTCCTGGAGATGCCATGTTGAGGAAAGCGGACCTGCTATCCAGAGCCTTCCCATGGCTCCTAGGAGTTGGGGGTGCTGGAGTAGCCTCTACAAGCCCCCTTAAGCTGAGTGTGAGCCTGCAACCCACAGCAGGAGGGCACTGGGCCTCAGTGGCCTCCCCACTGTCCTGCCATGCTCCCAGGCCACGTCACTCCTCAGCTGCTGTTAATAAATGATTGCATATACATGCTTAGTCTTCGGAGAAGAGTCCAGACTGTGTGTGCTTGCATGAATGCGCATGGGGGCTGGGGGATCTGCATATTTATTGCTAAATGGTCCTTCTTTAAAAAAAAAAAAAAAGCAGAAATCTGTTTAAGATGGGGACAGTGGCTTGGTGCAGGATACGTGGCGGTAGATGAGCAGTTTGTGTTTTTGTGTAAGAAAACTAATCAAAGCATCTGGCTTTGCAACATTTCCTAGTTAGTTTTTGTTTCTGACTAATTGGTTGTAACCTCCATGTGGTTTACAGTTTATAAAATACTGCCAGGCATGGCTCATAGTCCAGCGATGTTGTCGGGAACTGGAGCTGCACCCAGCCACGGGCCTGCACATACTGGCCTGAGGGGCACGGTCAAGCAGCTGTTGAGTGGCACGGGTTTGGAATATCGGAAAATGCAAAAATGGGATCCTGTCATTTTGCACCACGCTGCCTACCTATTTTTAGAATGCCAGGGGACAAAGCCACAAACACATTAGTTTTCCTGGAAGACTTTGAGTGACTAGGCTGTTGGCAGGAAGCCACTACACATATAGAATGTGTATACTGCAAACCAGGGGGCTTTTGTGACTGGACTTGCACTGCATGAAGTTCAAATTCTCTTGTAGTAAAAGAAACTGGGAGATTTGATGAGTTTTTTTTTTTTTTCCTGTCTCAGTACTTCAGTAGATGCAAAGTGAGTGTATGATTTCAGGTGGTGAATTGAGTGTGTTGGAAGGGGCGTGTACAGAGTTGATTTCTGTGTTGTAAAAAGAGCTGGCTGCATATATGCTGGAGGCTGGCTGCAGAGCCCTGCTCCTAGATGTAGGATATAACCGATCTATTTTTATCACTGTAACAACAGCTAGGATACTGTGCATTTCAGAAACCGAAGGGTGTTAATGCTTCAGCCATCTGAAATTTATCAGTCTCCTGGGACATCAAATAAAATACAGCAAACTGAGCCCAGTTAACTTAGTGCCCATGTCCATTTGCAAGATAAAATGCTGACTTTAAAAAATAGGTTTCAGGTTCTTACTAGTATAATTATTTGTAAGATGCCAAGCAGGAGTTGATTTTTAATTTGAAAGCCTTATGATTTCTATGAAACATGACTATTTGAATTATATTTGTGACAAGATTCTAAATGCTGAATTATTTCTTACGTTTTAATGTTTCCTTTTAAATAGAAATTCTGTTGTGAAATTTTTTCGAAATCGCGGCGTTATTTATACCAGCGTATCTGTAATTGGAAGGCAGGACGGGTCTAAGAGGAAATGTTGGCAATAATTGTTTAATGACTCATGTAATAATTATTTATTTTAAAACCATATTCTTTATCTCCCAGAATATCAGCTTGACGTAAAGCAGATCTTTAAAAAATGAAACGCAGTTGAATTATGAGTCTCTCGTTCTAAAAGTCAGCTGGGATCATTTCTCTTAGGTTTTTGCAGGTCACTTGCTGATGAGGAAATGCCTTTATATTTAAAGTTCAATAGCCAGGTCCTGATGGATCTTCCTGGGGTTACTTATCTTTATTTCAGTACAATAAATGGATTGCTAATCTTTTTGCCGTCACTGTTTCCAAGCAGATGATGGATTCTTGCTTCGGTTGACAGCCCATTGTTTCCAGTACTTGGTTACACACACGAAGGCTTGGCTCGAGCCGTCAGGCCCACCTCTGTGACTTCTTTTGTTTAAAGTATCTTCTATATAGAAAATGACTTTTTCAGCCATGGAGAGCTTGCTTGTTCAGTGTATAAACATGTTAGGATTTTGCAGTTAATATTTTCTTTCTGTGTAATCCAGCAAATAAAGTTAGCTATCGGTCTGTAGCATTCAGTGTGTTTTGACACTTTTGGGTGTTGTGAGGAAATTTCAAGAGCTTTTCTTTTCCTTGTTATTAATAATAAAGCAAGTAATTTTCTATAAGTCCAAGAAGATTAAAAGTCAACCTCTTTAATCATCTTGGGAAACAATTTCTTTTAGAATCAAAGTTTTTTTTATTATTGTTATTTTTTTTACATAATAAGTCCAGGTATTTCAAAACAAAAGCATTAGCAGACACATTATATAATCACTTTCCTTTTGTTATGTATGTTTATTCCAGCAAGACTTGTATGCATGATACATTTTCAGCTATTTTTGAACATACTCGGGGAAACATTCCTTCTGACTGTTTTGCAGAGAAAACAATCTTTCTCAGCAATTAGATATTATTGATGGGAGTAAGATAATTTTGTCCTAATGTGTTTTCTAATAAAGAAGTGGAAAAGGCACATTTAATTCCAACATTTCTGAAAGCGTTATCTCAATTATTAATGTGCCCTTTTTCCCCTGAGCTAAATCCATCTAGTTACACATGATTTCCCTTTCTGCTTACCATCAGAATGTAACACATAAGGACCGGAGGAATGCATGCAGTTGAGGGTTTCAGATGCTCTGAGACAAAATGCAGAAGTTTAAGACAGAGTTGCAGCTGAAGACGGAGGCGAAAATGGCTCCGGACATTCAAAGTCTGGTTTGACAAAAAATTTGAGCAGTCATGACAACATAAATTGCACTGATTTTTCACCCAAGAGAAGTTGTTCTGCTAATTGAGATAATGTAATGACTTGTTAGGGTTCCAGTGAAGGGTCGCGTAAGGCCTGGAGTCCCGTGGAACCTGTCTTCTCTCCGCCAGAGTAAAACTGAGGGTCTTATTTCCAGGTACATGACATGGGAAGCCTCATTATTTTTCTTGAGAATTTCAAAGGAGTTAATGTCATGTGGGCCTTTTTGCGGTTTGATTTTGTGCCATAATATTTTAGATTTAATAAGAATTTTGCTTTTAAGCCAATGCTTCATTCTTCATCATTACCATGTAGCTTAGGTCAAAAGATATTAATGAAAACTCAGATTAAAAATATATTACACATGGCTACATGTTTATATTTCAAAACCGTCACCAGTAATTGGTACTAGAAGGGAATGCATTGATGTCATATTTTAAGTATATGGCATATAGTTTTGCAAATGACCCGCTTGCAAACGTACAGTATGGAATCCATTTGTATATCTTTAGAGGTTGAAAACAAAAGTTTAAGTCATCATTTACAATTTCAAAAAATCATTTCAAAATGGTCCCAGTGGTAGTCCTGCGAGTGTGTATTCCCTGTTTCTGTGTTGTACGCTTGGACTCAGATCGGTCTGATTCACCAGAGCGCGAGGGGATAGAATTATGTGGCTGTCACAGTTCTGTGGAAGGAAAAATTGTGTTTCTCAGCAGTTGATCATTTAATATCCTAGTCTGTCTGTCGGCTTGATTTTGAAGATGTCAGTTTGCTGAAATTTTGAGAACTCCTAGAAAGAAGCCACAGTAATGTTACCAGGCAGAGGAACAGCTGGGGCGTCTCTCTGGCCTTACCTCATTTAATTTGAAGATGCTTTGGGGTGGGGGGGGGCATTGGATCCAGTGTGAGCATTTTGTAGTTTTACAGAAACTGTAAAGCCATCTGCCGCCTCTTGGAACAGCGTCCAGTATTGTGTTAAAAACCAGAACGGGCCTTTACGGTGGCCTTGCAAAGGTCGTGTCAAGCCTGTTGCTCTGTGTGCCCGCCTGCGGTGTCAGCCCCGCTTTTCCAAGTCCCCAGATTACTTTTTTGGGGGGGAAAGAAAAAAGCCAGCAGACTTGTAGCAGCTATTGTGGGAAATCTTCACTTCTGTGAGGTTTAATCCAAATGTGCGTGTGGCACTTTAGTGCTTAGTCCCAAAGGCTTGATACAGACTGTGCTCTGAAGTTTGCAAGACAATTTTCAGTTCTTCTATTATTCACAAAGCTCTTCATTATTGTTGTTCAGAACATTTTGTCCATGCATGGGGATTTCTTGCTCCATAGCTGTGTGTTTTCTCGTGGAACTTTCTTGCATTTCCATGCTGACTTGAACATATTCTTTGCAGGGTAGCAAATGGGCAGATGGAAATGGGCCGTAGGCTCTCTCTGGTTGCTGGAAACTTCAGGGGATCTTTCTGTTTCACTGAGTAATTTAAGGAAGTTTTAATTACTGGGGAAAAATGTCCCTGTTACTCTAATCACTTAGAGTTGCAGTGTAACATTCTGCATTGAAATTTTTTGATTGAATTGGAAAACACGCGTATTATTTTTGCTGGATGTTTGACTTAAGTACACAGACCGAGCTGGCGATGGCTGCCAGCAAGATCACATTCCTGCCTTCTCAGAGGATGCAAGGAACATACTGAAAGTGTGGCGAGAGCCTCTTGCAAGAATACGGTGTTCGCTCAATCTCTGAGCCTCTCTCCCGCTCCCCCCCCCCCCGCCCCATTTCTCTCTGGAATCACTTGTACTCCAGGATTTTGTGAGTTCAGACATTCCTTGTGTATTTACACAAGAAGCACAGGCTCCAGTATAAGTACTTAGCATAAAAGCCAGAGAAGCTGGGGCAGAATCTACGTTTCCTTGTAAGCATTTGCCACCTCCCTCAGATAAGTTACAGAATTCCATTATCCAAATTGTTCCACATGTGTGACAGAGGTTGACCTTTCGTCATGTCAGTCCTTTCTGTGCAGGCCCCAGGCTCCAGCCTAATGGCTCAAAGCCTGATTTACTCACTGTAATAAGGGCAGGAGGTCGGGCGATTGTCAGGCTGCCTGTTGGTACTCTTCTCAGAGCCTGGCTGAAGGCTGTTAACACAAAGCTTTTCAAAGTGAATTTACAACCACCACCCCTGACAGAGGCCAATCAGTGCACCATAAATGTCAGGTTAGTGAGATTGAGCAGTAAGTAAAATACTGACAGCACACTATTGGCTCAGATCAATTGGCCAAGGCTTAACCGAGCAGAGCAATCCACGGGGTGCGGTGGGCTCAGGGCGGGAGCTGGGTCCACAGCCGGGCGGCCAGGTAAAGCCTGCGGGTGTCCATGGCAGTGGCAGGGAAAGGTGGGGACATCACGCATTTGCTTCACCTCATCGCTCAGCATCCATGTGGGTGGCACGCACCATGTGACTGTGGGGCATGGGCTCTGAGGCTTGGTGGTGACCAAATGGCACAATACGAAAAACTCCTCTGGGCTGGGCTGTCAGAGTGGGGAGATGCCCATGTGTTTCAGTGTAGCAAGGTGATTTGTTCCGAGTCCACAGCCCTCACAGGGGTCTCTTCCCGCCCCCCACCCCACCAAGCTGCAGACACAGAGAAGTTGCCTCCGTGTGAAAGTTTCACAGAAGTCACTAATGAGGGATTATGGGTTGAAGATGTGAATATCCATGAGCTGTGGTTTCACCGGTGGAGGGGAATGTTTTTATCATTGTGTGTAATGACAGGCCGGACAACAATTCGTTCAGCTCTGAAGGCATCAGCATTAAAATGGAAGGATCCATTAAAAAGCTGTATGCAAGGATTTATAAATTAGGCAATTTCCTTGATTATTGCAATCATTTACAAAATTGATTGTTCCGGTGTGGTATAGGCAGATTTCCGCAATGATCATCGACAACAAGCACATTCTCTGATGTCTGTAGCTACCGGTCACCGAGCCGACTCACTGTCCAACACCCCCACCGCCCGCGGTCTAGGGATTTTGGTCTCAAGGTCGGGCCGACTTTCAAAGAAGTCTATACATATGGTGAAGTGCAGAATTTTTTTCCAGAGGTCATGGTGTGTGACAGTGCGTGTGAAAGGGTGCAGCATTATTTGAAAATTCCAGTGCCAATCGGGGAAGGGTGCTGATGCCTCGGAACTGTTCCTTGTTCATAGCACAGATTCTGATACGATGCCAATTTCCAAAAAGACACTGACGTTTGCAGATTGCAGCTGTAAATATTTGTTTGATTGAAGGCCTAGAAGCCAATAACATGTTTTATTTGTTGATCCTCAGAGTTCTAATTACCCGATAGATATATCGTGCCGTCACTGAATTTTAGGTCGATTAGAGTCTGGAAGGCCAAAGAAAGACACTGTTACAAATGTGAATGGCTCAAGATGCCGCCTGGGTTTTCCTATTCAAGAACACACATAACAAGTTCACTTAGTGCTCGATCCCTAACCACAAACCACAAAGTTGCCTTTATTCCTGAAATATCAGTGATGACCATGCCAACTGTGTCTGCAGGGTTGTGTCCAGTGGAAGCCAGCCCTGCGGTTGGTGCTTAGTACGAAATAGCTGACTTGAGGACATTTGTTTTTAATCATCGTTTTGTTTTTAATCATTTCCCCCTTTGCAATCCTTGACACACACTGGGTCTTGTAAAGCAGTAACAGTGTCAGAAAGACAAAAAACCCTAAAATGTTTGTCTTGATTTGTGTCCTGATGGAGAATGCAAAAACAATTGGACCTCAAGGTGGTTGTCTGTTTGAAGGGGGGAATGCTGTGTGCCAGGAAGTCGGATGGCATGGTGACACCAGCAGTTATTGGGCTCTTGTTGCTTAATAATTCACAAATTGTGTTTTGTGCCTTTTTTGTTAGTTGTAAAGTTCTCTGCCAGAAGAATCCAGGCGAAAGGCAGGATTTTTGTTTCAATGTTTTGATGTTTTCTCCTTATTTTTATTAAAAACAAACAAACCCTTCCCCACCGCGGCATCTCTGATCTCTTTGAAGAGTTAAGAACGCTGGTTTGCTGTCTTGGATGAATTGTGAATGCAGTGTCCACTATTATAAATGTTGTTTCTAGCATCCCATATATTTATTTAATAAATCAAAATCTATGGCATGGAATTGTGAACTAATCATGTGGGAGAAAGCCCATTTTATTAAAATGAACCGGGTTTTAGTTTGCTGTGATCGTCTTAAATCGAAGCTGCCACAGGTAATGAAGTGTCTTGTATAGAAACATTCAGTGCAATCTAATTCAGTAGAAACTTCTTAAGTGCTTTTTAATTGGAATCAAATTAAATGTAATCAAGTCATGGTTTCAGTGTCTTGTAAAAACACCCAGAGCTGAGTGCCGTTTGCACACTTGGGGTATGGATGCTTACACAGAAGTAATCCTGGGTTCCCAGGTAGCCGTGCGTTCTTCCAAAATGGCTGACAGTTCCTAAGTCAACTCCAGCTTGGAATACTTCTGGAACCTGTTGCATCTGTCCCAAGTTCTATTTTCACACACTCTTGTGATGTTAAACAATCTGAAAATATTGGGGTACTTAGGAGAACGCTTAACTAACTGTACATTATCTGAGCCAAATCTTAAAACGCAAAGTGAAGAATCTCATTACTGCATTTGAAGCTAGTAGAAAGAAAGGAGTTTTCATCATAAAAGTGATTAACATGTGTCACCAGAAATTCAAACTATTTAAAACTGTAAACCGGTGCTGACAGTTGCCTTTCACAGTAAACTTGGAGCACTGCCTGTGTGACGTGTGACACATTCATTTCATGAAATCGTGGTTTTGCTAGAAGGTGATTGCACCGTCTTGTGGTCTGCAAGGTGCAGTTTTAAAGGTTCTGTCTCTGTAGAGTCTCCTGCAGATGTTCACATCTGGTTTGCCCCCGAATGGGTTTTGATTTTGTGCCTGGTCTCATCCTCCCTTCCCTGCACTTTTCCTGGTGGGAAATTTAACTAACAGTCTGCAGGCCCAGCCGATATTCTAAAATACACTTCTACTGATACCTGCCTTGTGCTAGAGCACATGTCTTTAATGAAACCAGACCCTTTTGTGGCCTCTGAGAAGGAAGGAGACAGTTTCTGTTGGTCTCTTTGTACACGAAGATGTTAGCAAAAAGAAGCCCTGTGCCTTGGATATGCTTTTATTTATATCGTCCATGTTTATGAGGCCTTGGGGAAAAAATTTCTTTGCATCTCTATTTTTCCCTGTGTAATGGAGAGGAATAATAGATATGCAAATTAGAAAACATTCATGACTTTTGTGTAACAATTGCACTTTTGCCACTGCTTTTCAGTTGGATGTTAATAGTCAATATTAGGTCTGTAGAAGACTGCACATAGACATGGCTCATATGGGACAGAAAATATGTACATGGCAGGCAATGATACACAGCCTGGACCTAGTACAAGATCAGATTCTAATAATATTTTAATGGAAACTTATTTGGAACTTCTACAAGCAAGAAAGGGTTAGATATTAAAGGATGTCATACAGTATGGACATAAAAAGTCATTGGGTGACTTTCCATTTTTTTTTAAGATCAAAAAAAAAATTATTGCAAAGTCAGATATACAGAGAGGAGGAGAGACAGAAAGGAAGATCTTCCATTTGATGATTCATTCCCCAAGCAGCCACAATGGCCAGAACGGAGCCAATCTGCAGCTGGGAGCTTGGAGCTTCCTCCAAGTGCCCTACGTGGGTGCAGGGTCCCAAAGCTTTGGGCTGTCCTCGACTGCTTTCCCAGGCCACAAGCAGGGAGCTGGAAGGGAAGTGGAGCAGCTGAGACATGAACTGGTGCCTGTATGAAATCCCAGTGGATACAAGGTGAGGACACAAACTTGTATCCATATGGGGTGCTGGCGCCACAGGATCAAAGATTAGCCTGTTGAGCCATGACACGGGCCCCAGAAACTGGATTTTTGAATGGGGAAGAGAATCACTACATCTAGCTCATTGTGACTTCTATATAAATTTTAAATGTCAACAGATATGCCTCATGGCACATTGAACCTGTCCATGAAAATACCTGTGTGCGTATATCCATGATACAAACACAGCCAAGCAGCTCATTCTATCCTGAGGATGTATCAGTGTTGCTAATGAGGAAAGCAGGAATTCCAAGTAATTGTTTGCAACTAGGCATTTTAGACTAAAAAGTAGGCATAGACGCTGACAAGTGTCTTAGGGAATGAGAGTCCAGTGTTTTCCCCAGTGTATTTTTTCCGCCCCCCCTTTCAGGAATCAATTGTATTACACCTGGAGTCTTGTCTTCACTGTAATGAAATAAGCAGGGTTGATGGTCAAAATTCTTCATGACCCATTTGTCTGAGAGCTGGCCCATGGGCTCAGTGCCAGCGTGGTGTCTGCTCCATGCCTGCCTATGAGCCCCAAATCTGGGTTGCCGCTAACAGCAAAAGTAATGTTGTGCAGCAAGTGTAGGGTTTCAGGTTTACAAGATGAGAAGAGTTCTGGAGAGTTCAGCAGTGTGGATGCTGTGACGAGAAGCTTGGGTGCGGGCTGAGGCTGGAGGAGGCCCTCTGAAAGTTTGCAAGCAGGTGGCCGTCATCATTGAGATCCTTACAGCTGCGTGGAGACTGTGAGGAAGACAGCAGGTGGATTGTTGGCCAGAGGGGGTCTTAGGAGTACCCGGGCTCTGCAAAGCTCAGGGAGCCGTACGGGCACGGGGCTAGGCGCCGCGATGGCTGCTGCATCTCCTGGCCCTCCTCTGCCTGTATGGAAGGGCTCATCTTGGGATTCCTGTGGTCTCCAGCACAGTGAGGCAGGAGTCTAGCGACTTTGGAATGACATGCCATCCCTCGGTTGGCATTCGTGAACCCTTAAGCCACTGTCTGCGGTAGGGGAGGCCTCCTCGGGACCCTTGTCCTGGAGTTGTTGGTGGGTCAGTGCTCTGATCCACCTCACACACACCTGCTCTCCTCACAGGGAGACCTGGGGCAGGTGTGTGTGCACACGCACTGTCCTCACGAAACTTTCCCTGTGGTTTTGTCGTCTTATTTGTTATTTTTTTGGTGATTATAAAGGCTGAAAAGGTTACAAAGGGAGTTTTGAAGCCACATGACTTTAAGTAGACGAATGAGCACAGCTGATTTGGTCAGTCTTTGTTCTTGCAGTTGCTCTTCTCTTCAAACACGTGGGATGAAGATAGGCTGTTGAACTCACCAAGTCCTAACAAGGTGTTTCCCGTGCTGAGCATTCTCCATGATTCTAGCTGTTTCTGGCTCTGGGCTACTTACAGTTGGATCTCATGGTTGGCATTTGGGTGGGCCCTTCTTCCTTTCCTTCCTTCCTCACTCTTTGTCCCCCCGATTTGAAAATAACGCCGACCAGTCACCATCGTGTGTCTATCAGATTGTGCATCCCAGCTACACCGACACACAGAAGGAATGGCCCTCGTGTGAACCACAGTAAAACTTGTAGCAACAGCAAGCGTCTATCTAGCCTTTTTCTCCTTTATTTCACATTGAGTTTGCTGGTTTTGTGTCTCCTCTGTGGGGAACTCTCCTCCCACCTGGTGAGAGTCAGATGGGAGCCTGCAGGGTCGAGGCCAGGCCAGGGCAGGGCAGAGCTGGCTCTGAGGACCTGTGCACTCTAGGGAGCTCTTCGTACAAACGCTAGCCTGGCACTGGATGCCTCCACAGTGGTGACACTTTGACACATGTAGTGACAGCAGCGAACATAAAGCTTTAATTTTTTTCAAAAGCTTTGCATTTTCGGGTCCGGCGCAGTGGTGCAAGTGGTTAAGGTCCTCCCTTGCACGTCCGGGATCCCACATGGGCGCCAGTTCTAATCCCAGCGGCCTGGGAAAGCAGTCAAGGACGGCCCAAGGCTTTGGGACCCTGCACCCGCGTGGAAGACCTTGAAGAGGCTCCTGGCTTCGGACCGGCATAGCATCGACCGTTGCGCTCACTTGGGGAGTGAATCATCGGATGGAAGATCTTCCTCTCTGTCTCTCCTCTCTGTATATCCGCCTTTCCAATAAAAATAAAATAAATCTTTAAAAAAAAAAAGCTTTGCATTTTCTAGTTAATTCTGTTTGAATGACAAGTACCTGCATGCAAGGGACTCATGGTACCAGCTTTGTGTTCTCAGACGTACATGGCCGAGAGCGTGTGGACAGCCTGGGATACACAGCGCAGTGATGCTGAGCTGCTGGCCCGCTCGGAAAGCTCTTTTGTGTCTGAACATCTTGTGTACCCGAGCTGGAGTTGACAAAGGAAGCAAACCTGCTTGCACCACTGTCCACAGTGGTTATTGGAGGGGATGAATAGAAAATCAGACTCAATTATGTAATACAAGTGGGAAAGCACCCCCCTCCCCATTTCAGGGCGGTTTATTTCAGGCTGGCTGAAAACCCTTTCCAAGTGCAGTTCTTTAGGACCGAACGGGGCAGATAGACCAGGCTTAGCAGGGTATGATGAAACCGAGGGACTCAAAAGCAACTAACTCCTACACTGCACGAAAGGCTGGAGAGAGACAGAGCGGAAATGTCCAGAAAGCAACCGTAGAAATAGATAATTGCCAAAATACTTGGATAATTTTGAAAATAAATGCAGCCTAAATTTTTGGACAGTGAAATCAGCTTTCCATAATAACTCCGTCTCCCAGCCAGTGATTTCCTTGTTCTTCCTGATTTGTTTCACTCCTCTGCGGCTGGCAGCTTCCCGTTCTGCACCTCCGATAAGCTGGCTCTCCAGCCACCAAGTTCCCTCTTGAGACTCCTGTCTTGTCTCTGCTCTTGGGCCTTAGGTGGGTCCTTCCCCACCTGCCAGGGAGCCTTGCAGTCCTGAGTGAGTTTTGAGCATCCTGATGATTTCTTCCCGGAGACCCCCAAGCGCCTTCCCAGCCAGCTAAGAGTTCAATTATATCTGGACCCAGGTCCGGCACAGCTCTGGAGTTGGGCAATTTAGTGGCCTTGGGGATCCGGACAAGGCAGCAGGGGCCCCCGGCAGAAGGCAAGAAGCAGGCCCTGACCCAGGCTGATGCTGCTGGAGAGTTCATGGCCAAAGTGGTCGCAGCCTAGGGTGGCCTGCAGCACGAGGCAGTGGGTCATCTGAGGTACCTTGGCATTTGGCATCTGGTTCTGGGACACGGGAGAGGAATAGCAGTGATTTTTTTTTCTTTGACAGCTCTGTTCTGTGGCTTGGCATAGTGGAAATTTTCACGTTCTTGACTTTGGATCACAGCAAGTTTATGTCTGGAAAGTTCAAAATTGGTGGTGTTTGGTGGGGGTGGGTGGGATTCTGTGGTGTTGCAAGTTATTCCACCGCCTATAGTGCTGGCAACCCATATGGGCACTGGTTCAAGTCCTGGCTGCTCTACTTCCAACCCAGCTTCCTGCGAATGTGCCTGAAAAAGCAGAAGAAAATGGCTTGCATCTTCAGTGCCTGCGTAGGAGACCTGGACAAGGCTCTTGGCTTCTGCATGGCCGAGCCCTGGCTACCGTAGTTGTTTGGGGAATGGAGCTGCAGATGGAAGATCTTTCTCTCTCTGTCTCTCCGTTTCTGTGTAACTCTGTCTTTCAAACACACAAAGAAAAAGTTTAAAGTGGCTGTGTCTGTGTGTGTGTGTTGTTGACACATCAGGAAGGAAGGTCAGCTTCTTTTCAGTGTCCCCGCCACCTTTCCTGCCTGGAGTGACAGAAGGATTTCTGTCACGTTTGCCTTGCTGGCATCGGGTCACTGGTCAGGGCCATCCCACGCTGAAGTGGCCACGGCAGCTGTGGCTGTGCGGTTAAGCGCAGCCTTTGCCTAGCCTGTGTGGTGGCTGCCATCCCAGGAGTTGGTCCAGGAGGGGTGGGGGTGTTGGTGGGGACAGCTCTGACCCTGGAGGGGCTTGTCCTGTAGCTGGGGCCAGCCACCTAGTTATGCAGCAAGCACTCAGGCAGCTTCTCGGGGTCAGGTACTAAGCAGAGATGATGGAACTGTGTGTTGGTGCAGGTGCAGTCGCTACCTGGGGAGAGCTTCCCCTTGGTGAGGAAGGCAGCAGATGCCCGAGGAAGATACTGAAATGAGTTGAATGGAGCCCCTGATTGTGCAGATCTACAGGATTGAGTGTGGAAAGCAAGGAGGAACTCACTGGGTCAGAGAGTGCCATGAGTCTTGGTTGAAATTCGGTTGCAGATGTTGTTTTCAGGATCCATGTCCCTGGAACAGTGACCAGAAGGGAAGGTGGAAATTAAGATGGGATGGATAGAGACTGGCCCTGTGGTGCAGAATGGCAAGCCTCTCCCTGAGGTGCTGGGATCCCATATGGGTGCTGGACGTAGTCCGGCTGCTCGGCTTCCCTCCCAGCTCTCTGGTAATGTGCCTGAGAAAGTAGTGGAGGACACTTGCAGTGCTTGGGCACCTGCGTGGCTGCACAGGTTGGCTTCTGGCTTCAGATACGCTCAGCTCTGGCCGTTGTGACCATCTTGAGAGTGAACTGGCAAATGGAAGATCTCTCTTTCCTTCTCTCTGTAACTCTGCTTTTCAAATAAAAATATTTTTTTAAAAGGGTGGATGACTAACAAATGCAGAAGTCTGCAGGGGGGTAGGCAAGTTACTCGGTGTCAGCTTGGAAGCTGGATCTGCCCGTGGGGAGATGAATCAGCAGAGGAGTAAGTTCCGTGTCGTGTTCTGTGACACGGGAATGTGTTTTGCTGGAGTCCGGAGCTAAGTGTCCCTTGGCAGCCTTTGTGAGCAGCTCTGAGCCATGCACACACACAGAGAACGCAGAGCACCTAGCCTTGGCAGCAGCGTGGCACCGAGAGGTGGGGTCATACATGTGCACGTAGCACCTGCTGATGCACAGAAACTAACCAGCAACAAAAATATACATATAGAAAGACATGATCCCCTAATAACCTGCAAGCTAACCAGATAACTGAGAAATGCTCAAGTCTAAGCGAGTTGAATAGGGGGAAAAACAAGATGTGCGATGTGAAGAAGAAGGAAGGGAAGCAGAGTGGTTAATCAGGGTTAGGACTGGGCAGAAGATGGGCCTGGGCAGTGGGTGGCTGGAGGGAGGAGACCGCCTGGGGTCCTGGAAGCCCTTGCCACTGCAGTGTGCTTCAGGGGAGGGATGGGGTGACTCTTCCAGTCCTGCCACCTGCAGGCTGGGTCTCTTCCCCTCATCCTGCCTCAGTGTCCACGCTCTTGTTCTGGGGACCAGAAGCTTCTCCTGCCCGGGACGTCTGGCCCTGCCCCCTCTTGGAATTAGTGGAATGTGCCTGCCGTGGGGCTGGAGATTAGCGCCCAGGGCTGGGACCCCAGGAAAGCTGGCGTTTTGGGTGGCCTGGCAAAACAGGCTTCAGGCTCCAAGCTGATACTTCCAAACTTCCTCCTCTGATAATCTATAATTTTCTGTTTTTAGAACCAAATTGTCAAAGGTGTCAGAGAGACCCTCAGCAGATGTTTTGCCCGTTGGAGACTAGCAGTAATATCTCTTGTTTGGAAATTAAGCAACAGAATGGAATTCATGCAGGCAAACTGAGGGCAGGCATTTTAAGTGAAAATATACCCGTGGTTATATTTACACACTGCACCAAGTTAGCTTTATTCTAGGACTTTTAAAGCGTTAAAATTATGTTTTAATTCCTATTTGAACATTTTTTTTTTTCATCTTGAAAATAGGAAGTTGAGTTAAAAGCTTTTTGAGGTTTTTCTTCCCTTAACATGTCTCTCATAGTACCCATTTACATTTAGGGAGCTTGTGAAAATTCAGGGCTCCTTTTCATTTTATTAAGGGTATTTTTTTTCTTTTGTCTACAGTGTGTTTTGCTCCAAAGAGATTTAAGGTAGATTTTAGAAAGTTGAGGTTTTAGGGATGCCCGCGTTTGAAGATGAAAATGCAAAATTTTAGACAGGAGCTCAAGCATGTGGTTTACAAAGTTTCTTGGTACGGTTGTGGCTGTGCGTGGCTCCCGAGGGAGCAGGGAGCTATGCCCCCCGGATTCTGTTCCTAGTTGGTGTGGTGGGCGTGGTGTGGTCACCGTGGAATGAAGTTTGCTCCACCCGTGGGGCCTTTTGTGGACAGAGCGAGTCCCTGAAGCCGATCAGAACCAGGCCTCTCTATGCTGTTTATTTGTTAAACGAAGGCTTTTTCCCTCTTGCTAAACAAATATTTGAAGTTGTTACTAAATTTTCAGAAGGAAAATTGTTTTTTTTCTTTTTTTTTTTTTTTTGAAATTTTCAAATCCTACTACCGGGAGGCAAACTCAAATTTGAAATGTCATTTGACATAGGTTCTGTCTGTATGTGTATTACGCTGAAAATTGTTTTTACTTAAAAAATGTTGCCTATATAGGTCCTACTGTAATTAGCATTCTTTGTAATAATTATATTGGATCAATTGTCCAGCAAATGGCTGTGTGAGAATTGGCTGTTTCCTTGTTGTTAGATGGTTGAAATCCAGGTGGTTCATAGATTTTTTTTTTTTCCTCGACTTTTTCTGTTTGGATGTATTGCTTGATCTTTTGGAGTTCTTTTATTTCATTCTACTGGGAGTTATTTCTTCTTAGTGTGGCTATTTGCTGAAATAAGCTGGAAGAAGGGGCTCCCTTCTTATCTTTTGTGCTTATGTGAGTCAAGTGAGTGGATGTTTACAAACGCTAGTTTCTGATATGTTTAAAATGACAACTACATAACTATTAAATGCTTTCCTTATGCAAAGAGGAGTTACTTGAAAGTTGCTTTGGGTCTCCTTTTGCAAATTGAAAATTGAATCCCTTTAAAAGTTGGACCATTCCCAAACTTCAAGGAAATGTTTTTTTTTTCTTCTCCCCAAGTGTTTATGGAAGTTTCAGGCATACACCAAGGTAGAGAGAAATGTTATAATAAAACCCCTTGTACCCAAAATACATTTGAATAGTTTTTCTGTTTCCTGTGTCTTCTCCATCCTCCTTTGCTTTGTTTCAATTTTATTTTTTTGCTGAAAGGATTAATACAAACCCCAGTCACAGTGACGTTGTAGCTGCTTCAGTGTTCATTTTTAACATGTGTGCAATTTAAACAATCCATGGAACTGTGACACAGCAGACGATTGATTCCTGAGTCTACCTGCTGTCCGTGTCCCTTTGTTTCTCCCCAGTTGGCTGGCTTGACGAGCAGGGCCTTCACGTTTGGCATTGAGCTGCTGGGGGGTGTCCTCTTACCCGTGGAGTGGGCATCCTCGGGGGGTGTGTCTCCCAGAACCGCTGGTGGGCTTGCTGACGTAGAAGACAGCATGGCCGTGAATGTTCAGTATTAAAATAGATGTTAAGAGATGGAGTTCCCTCCTAGGTCCCTGGAGCATTTGTTTTCTAGATCGGAACCCTGCATTGGCTGGATTTCCGGCGTGGGACTCCCTGTGTGGGTGGTGGTTGAGATGATGTGCGGCTTCTTTCTCTCATCACTTCTTTCTCGCGCCGTGATTAGTCCTTGTTAGGGCTCTTTTTGCTGCTTTCCGTTGAGCACTTTGCTGAAATTCCTCAGTCTGTTTTCATCATCTCTGTAGTCGCCTGTCTTTTCCTTGCACAGAAAAATAATTTGTCGGTGTGATTATAGAGGGTGATTGTTACAGAAAACTGGGAATGTGTAGAGAAGTAAGAAGAAAACAAAAATTACCAAATTACCTCTAATGTCTCCACTTAGCGGTAATCACCAGGACTCTTTCCGCTCTACTCAGAAAGGTTTTCTTTTTTAAACAAATAAAAAAAAGATTTTACAAACGCTTTTGTAACTTTTACAACATAATATAATAATCTTCCCAGTATTCCTTATAGATTTTGTAACTGTTTTCTTGGCTAAATTTTCATGGTGCTGAGTTAAAATATTTACACATTTTAGAAGTTTTTGTGTTACCTGCATTGCCCTGGGAAAGGGTTGTATCTATTACTGCTTCCCTGCATGGGTGAGAGAGAGAATTTCTTTTTCCAGATCCTCCGGTCTGCTCTGTGGCCTGTTTTATAAGCTAGGTATGCGTCCTTCCCTCTTTTGTGTTGCTGGAGAACCCTGATGAAGGCATTTAAGCCACTGCCCAGCCCGGTAGCTCTGTGTCTGGCTGTGACCTGGAATGTTCGGACAGCACCCTTTGGAGATCTGGACAGGATTCCTGCGGTGGGCAGAAGGCTGCTGGGGATCAGATAGTTTCCCTGGCAGACACGACGAAGTGTTGTGGTTCTGGAGTTGCCTGTATTTTGTCAGAAGGCTTTTACATGAATCCTAAGTTAATTTTACTTACTAGGATCCTTGGGGTCTAAGCAGGTAAAACAAAACAAAACAAAACAAAAAAAACCTTCCATGGTTTGTCTTATTTTCACTGATCTTTCTTTAGTTTCTTTCTGTTTGCACCGATGCTGTTAACGGATCCACAATCACGCTTCCAGCCGTGCACACTCTTATTCCACTTTGGTAATCTAGAAGACTCTAGGATCATTTCAAGCCAACCTGTAGATGTGCCTGTGACTTACCGGTTTTTCCAGATGCATCAGTCTAGTCTGCATATCCAAGGGGATCGCTCTGGGGCTCTCCTTATAAGACAAGCCAGAAGGGAAGAGTGGAGAAAGAGGAGGAGAGGGCTGAGGCTTGCGTGGGGCAAGCCAGAGCAGAAATATTTTGAATATTTTGAAAAATGAGAGGGTTGGTGCAACAGGTCAAGTGGCTAGTCTCCCACCTCCCAAGTGCTGGCATCCCACGTGGGCGCCAGTTTGTGTCTTGGCTGCTCCACTCCCCATCCACTTCCCTGCTTGTGACCTGGGAAAGCAGTGGAGGACAGGCCAAGTCCTTGAGGCCCCGAGCCCAGGTGGGAGGCCTAGGGGGAGATCCTGGCTCCGGGGTTCAGATCAGCTCAGCTCCAGCCGTTATGGCTATCTGGGAAATGAATCGGTGGATGGAGATCTCTGTTTCTGCTTCTCTCTGTGCATCTGCCTTTCAGTGAAAATTAGTAAATTTAGAGAAAGAGAGAAATCCAGGTTTGGCGTGAATGACAGTCACGAGTGACATGAACAGGGGCAGTGGGGACAGAATCCCTGGCAAACTCTGCCCTGGCCAGGGGGTTGGCCAGTCTTGGCCTTGCGTGTCAGGCTGCGTGGCTGTTTGCCTTGCTTTACCGGCGTGTTGGAGCAGTGCCTGCCTGTTCTGGACTGTAGCTGTCCTGTGACGTTGCATCCTCCCCCCCCCCCCCCCCCCCCCAGTTCTTTGCGTTTTGTGACTGTTTATCCACCACAACAGGAAGGGCCAGTGTGGTAGGTTTCTAAATAATGATTTCAGTGGAGATAGCCAACAGGATAATTAAGATTCCAGTGGAAGTGATCTTGTCTTCAATGGTCTACTTGAGCCACTCACAATGGTAGAGTGAGCGTTGCCAACTCTCAGTTTACTTTTGTGCTGTTTAGACACACTTCATATGGTACTTTGTCGCAACAGACCTCAAAGTATTTTTATGGAGCAGACACAGGAACTTGGTTTCTTGAGGGATCAGACAAAAATACTGTTGCTGTGTGGGTCAATGTGTTTAATCAGAAAACAGTGCAACGTGGAGCTGGCAGTGAATGGAAAGTGTCTCCTCTTTAGTTGCAGCTAGAAAGCTAGAAGTTCTGGAACTCTGCTCCTCCTGACCAATCACACTGCCTCGATCTGGGAGGCACAAGCAACAGGGTTTAAAATGGTTTTTCTCAAGAGGGAAGTAGACTAGTTGGACAGAAGTAAAAGTGAAGGCACAACTGCATCTGGGGATTTATAGTTAAGATCAGGGATGCCTCAATTTATGCTGGTATGTAACACGCTTTGATGTAAAATGCTGACTTGTGATCTCAAAAAGGATAAGCTTTCAAATTTTGTATTTTTCTGTATATGAAGATATTCAATGTATTGTTTCCTTTTCTTTTGTTTTTTTAAAAATATTTATTTATTGCTTTTATAGGAAAGGCAGATCTGTAGAGAGAAGGAGAGACAGAAAGATCTTCTTTCTGATGATTCATTCCCCAAGTGGCTGAAATGGCCAGAGTTGAGCCAATCTGAAGCCAGGAGCCTGGAGCTTCTTCCGAGTCTTCCACATGGGTGCAGGGTCTCTAGGCTTTTGGGCCGTTCTCGACTGCTTTCCCAGGCCACAAGCAGGGAGCTAGGTGGGAAGTGTGGCTGCCAGGATTAGAACCGGCACCTATATGGGATCCCAGTGCATGCGAGATTTTATCCACTAGGCTATCATGCTGAGCATGTATTGTTTTCTTCAAAGGAAAAAGCGAAATAAATGTCTGTGATGTTGCCCTCAGATCTGTGGGATAATTTAACTTTTGTTAGAGAAAAAAAAAAGTTTTATTTACTTACTTGAAAGTTGCAGTGGCGGAGTGTGCAAGAGAGGTAACAGGAGAGAATTGTTCCATCTGCTGTTCACTCTGTTCACTCTCCAAGTGTGTGCATAGTCAGGGCTGAGCCAGCACTTCATCTAGAACTCCTGGCCTGGTTAAAGCGACCAAAGACATGGACCATCCGCTGCCTTCTCCGGGCCATGAGCAGTGGATTGGAGTGGAAGTGGAGCAACAACAACACAAAGCGGTCCCCGTATGAGATGCCAGCGTGATGTGCGGCGATTTTACAGGCTACATCACAGCAGTGACCAAAGCTCATTGTTTTTGCATATATCTTTTGTGTACCCCAAAGGTTTGATGCCAGAACTTTATCATTTCCTTGCAGACAGAGCATGAGCGTGCTACATAACATGAAAAAATGTTTGGAGGCTGGCACTATTGCATAGCAAGTCAAGCCGCCACCACCTGCAGTGCCTGCATCCCATGTGGGCACTGGTTCGCGTCTTGGTTGCTCCACTTGCTAGCAAGTTCCCTGCCAATACATTTGTGAAAACAGCAGAGGGGGACCCAAGTACTTGGGGTCACACACTTACATCGGAAATCTAGAACAAATTTCCAGTTCCTGGCTTTGGTCTGCGCCAGCCATTTGGGGAGTGAACCAGTAAGTGGAAGATCTCTCCACCCCCTCCCTTTCCTTCTCTCTGTAACTCTGATTTTCAAATAAATGTATAAATAAATAAATCTTTCAAAATATATTTTTGTATTTTTTCACAAAACATATCCTGTTCACGCCATATTAGAGCACTTCAAAAAGCTCTTGAAAAAGTGGAATAAAAAAATGTGTTTATATTGAAATTCATGCAGCTGTTTATAGTTTGTATTTCCCCCTGACATTTGAAAAGACCCTCTCATATGATCTCTCTCTTACGTGCACTGCAGTGCACTGCCACGCTCTGCCACATGAGGCCACAGCCCCGGGGCCAGGGCCTTGCGAGCTGCGGCTGCCTTTTGCGCGCTGTGAAGCCAGCTGGGTTTACCGTGCCTGGTGACTCACAGTCTGTTGTTGTGTTGCCTCATTTAAATGGTGGTCTCATAAATCACTCCTTTTTTTTTTTTTAAATCATTTGAGTAGCAAACACCCCAAAGCATTAAAGTTAAACAATGTTAATGGGGATTTACTTTGGATACCATTGTTCTAATATGACAAATGGCCTTGCATCAAGCTGCGTAGCGCAGTTTATTTATGCAGACATAATTAGGCCTTTGAAATGAAATGTACAGTGAGCCATTTGCCAGAAATTCAGTCCACTTGACTTGGCCCCACCTCCAGCCTGCCTCCTCCCAAGAGCCGATAGGCTCAGGCTCACACGTCCTATCATTTGGATGTGTAGTGCTGGGCTTCGGAGCTGTAATCAGGCTCCAGGAGAAGGTACGCGATGTCTGCAATGGAATGTTTCCTCCTCTTTGCCTTGCCTTGCCTTGCCTTTCCTGTCCTGTCCTGTCCTCCCTCCCTCCCTTTCTCTCTCTCTCTCCCTCTTTATTTTTTCCTTTCTTTCTTTCTCTCCCTTTTTGTAGTGACTTCTGCTAATTGATTTCCAGTTTGAGACTCATGAAGCAGAGGTGGTTCCTGTTGCAGACACACACACACACACACACACACACACACACACACACACACACACACGATGGCCTCAGCTGCTTGTCCAGGTGCATCTGGGGAGCTGGACAGGAAGTGGAGCAGCCAGCTCCAGAAAGGGATGCTGGCCTCACGGCAGGTGTCATGTTCACAGTGCCACCACGCTGGTCTTGTCCCGCAGGCCTTTCCTCAACCCACTGATTTAAGGAGTGTGGAAAATATCTTGTACTGTGACAGGCGTGGGTTTGGAGACAGACTGGGAAAGCTCTGTGATCTTCCCACGCCCTGTTGCTCCTTGCCTGTATAGTGGTGAGGGGACAGGGTAAGATGGGCTTGGGAACTTGTCCCGGGGTGATGGGGGAAGTTAGGATAGCTCGGACTCAACTGCCAGCCATGCAGGCTTCTTTAAATCCTCACTTCCGGTGTGGGTTGGGGGCCAGTTTAAACTTTTACTCTTTGTTACGTTACCCCATCTCCTGTAAATTGGATCAGAATTAAACAAAACTGTTACCTGTGTGTTGTAGCACACTGCTTTTCCTATAGGAGAGTCTCTGTGAATGTTTTTTGTCTTCATTGCATTTTTAAAAATTTTCTGTTTTTCTGCATTAGCTTTTGATTTATACTATACTAGAAAGAAAATGCAGGACATTTAAAAATATCCTTGTAAGTAGCTTAAAAATAATAAATGCATTACATATTCAAACAGGCCATATATTTTTGGAAAACTGTTTTCCAAAATAAAAAAAAAAACAAAAAACAAAGCCAGGTGTGATTCTGTATTTTGCAAATCGGTTTATTGTCTGGCTCGATAGAGGTCCTGGGTGTTCAGGTCCATGTGCTGTGACAGGGATGGAGTTGTAACTGCTAAGCCACTATTTCTAACGTAGGCAGTTCCTGTTGATAAAAATAGCGTCTGAACTGGCTGACATCTTCCTCTTTCTCTCCTCCTCTCTCCTTCCCTCTCTCCCTCCCTGTCTCTGCCCTACTCACCCTCTCTCCTTCCCTCCCTCCATTCTTTTCTCTACCTTTCTCAACAGCAGCCAGCCCCGAGTCACCTGTTAAGGAATCAGGAAATCCTAAGCATAGAGAATAAGTAACTTTTTTGGATGTCAGTGATATCATGTCTGTTTTGGGTTTAGAAGATCTCTTTTTTTGGTTGTGACTTTATTTAAATTTCCTCATTTATTTAGGAAAAAAACATTTTTAAAAACAATGAAGTCCATTAAGAGATCAGAAACTGCATTTGGGCCAAACGATTGCTGAGAAGTAATTACGAATTCTCTCAAGAGATGGTGTGAGGATTGGTATGGCTGCACTTTTGCTCTTATTTGTTAGGAATAGCCCGTGATATTGTCTTGTATTATATTATTTTCACCTCCCTGCTCAAGTGCCTGGAAGAGCAACAGAAGATGGGCCCCATGCTCAGACCTCTGCTGCCGCCTCCTGCTTCCAGGCTGTGTCCTGGCCCGGCCTAGGCCTCTGTAGCCATTGGGGCAGTGAAGCAGCAGGTGGGATAGCCCTCTGTTTCAGTATCTCCCCAGTCTCTCCATAACTTTGCATTTCCAATAAATACATCAATCTGTACCTATCATGACACTATGAGATGTTAATGTCTTCCTTCAGAGACCCAAGCACCAAGTAGCTCGGGGTCCCAGGATGTGTCTGATTTAAATGTGTTCCCTGAAGGTTTGAAAAGTAGTTTAAGAAGCAGTCTGGTCCTGAGTACCTGTTGTGTGTCTGGGGGGGTGCCAGGTGTCCTGTGCCTGGATCTGCCCAGGTTGCTTTTCAGCTCTGTGCCCTCCTGGAAGGGTGTCTTTGGTTCTGTTACTTAGTCTTGTAAGCCTCCATACCTCAAATGGACAGAGCAATAGCTTCATCCCCTGAGGATGGGAGTCACTACACACTACACAGGTGGACCGGCGCCCAGGGTGTAAGTAACTCAAGACTCTGATAATTTGCTTAACTTGGACCAAACTCATTCAGGGGGCACCTGTCCGTCTGCATGTCCTGCTGAAAGCTGCCCGAGTGGAGACACCTTGTGTAAAGTCAGATGCTTCCATCCGGGGAACTTTCAGCACTCAGAATCCCTTCCGTTGCCACCTGGGGAGGATATACATGGAGACATAGCTCAGGCCTTGCACGATGAACATTTCTGCTGGCTCATATTTCACATGAGCAGAAAAATAGATCTCCATGTGAGGGAAGGGAGTTTTGCGGGCCATTTGTGTGCTTGACGAATCCAAGAGCTTTCCCGTCTTGGCCTTTGTGTAACCACTTTCTAATGGGCTTCCTTGTTTAGCTTTTCACGAGAGCAGGTGGCTCAGCCCGTCGTATCTGTGAATCTGTGAAGTACCCCGAGTGTGTTGACGTTTCGGGGAATGTTGAGAGCTTCTAAATGCGTCCATGGCTTCTGTGTGGATTGTCCGGACGCAGAAATAAATGCGCTTGTGCTGAGTGTCTCAGGTGTGACTTTTAACTGCATAGAACTGCACTTGTGCAAATATATTTGTGCAACTTTTAACTGCATAGAACTGTGCGTGTGCAAATGTATTTGTGCTTGCAGGTCAGCGTCTCTTAGAGGTGCCTGCGTTTTCCTTGGGGGCCGAATTACTAAACATTTTTTCTTCCAAGTGTACAAGAGGTCTTTGAAAAGTTCATGAAAGGTGTATATTGTGGAAAAATGGTTGGATTTGAAAACATTCTTTTCATGCTTTTTGTTGTTGTTTTATTTGATTACCTTGAAAGGCAGAGGGAGATTGATTTGTTCCCTGATTTACTCCTCCAGTGCCCACAGCAATCAGAATTGAGCTGGAGACCAAGCCGAGAGCCTAGACTTGGTGCTTGGGTGGCAGGGCCCCAAGCACAGGAGCCACCATCTGCTGCCCCCCTGGGTGAGCGTTAGCAGGAAGCTCCAGGAAGGAGCCAGAGTAAGGAATTGATTCAGGAGCTGTGATGTGGGACTCAGGCATGGTAATGGAGGCTTGCTCAAGTGCTAGGCCAGGCACCCACCTCTAATGTCATTTGTTAATTCCATTTTCCATGAACTTTTTGCATTTTTTAAAACAAAGATTTCTTTATTTCTTTGAAAGGCAGAGGTAGAGAGAAAAGGAGAGAGAGAGAGAGAGAAAGAGGGCTTCTGCTTACTGGTTCACTCTCCAAATGGCTGAACGTGCCAGGGCTGGGCCAGACTGAAGCCACGACCCAGGACCAAGGAGTTTCATCCACGTGTCCTGTGTCAGCACAGGGACCCAAGGACCTGGACCCTTCTCTGTTGCCTTTCCTAGGTACATAAGTAGGGAGCTGGACCAGGAGTGGAGCAGCTAGAACTCAACCCGGGATGTGGGATGCAGGTGTCACAGGTGGCAGTTTTACTTGCCACACTACAGTGTCAGCTCTTTCATAGTCTTTTTTTTTTTATAAAGAGATTTACTTACTTTTATTGGAAAGGCTGATTTATAGGGAGAAGGCGTTCTTCCATCTGCTGGTATGCTCCACAAATGATTACAGTATAAGGATTTGGGCTGGGCTGGAAGTAGCCTGTAGGAACTGGGTGCCGGTCTCCCGTGTGGGTGACAGAGACTTTCTTTGGTTTGCATTGCCTGTTGCCACCCAGGAGTGCACCCGGGCTGATACGGGACGCAGGCCACCCACGCAAAGTTTAAGCCACCACGTGAGATGGCTGCCCCTGTGCCATCAAAACATTTTTGATAATGTTTTCTATTGTGACAGCATGCAGATATTATATCTTTGTAGTTGCTCAAGTTTGATGAGCTCTTGCAAGCTATCTTTAGCAACATTATCTTGCAGATTATTTTAATGAATGTGCACTTTCCCATCAAGTTCTTCTAGTCCAGAGAATGTACGGTACACCTATAGTTATCTCCTTAGCCTAGGCCTGTAGCCCGAGAGGGCGCATCTATATGGATAACACGTTGTATGTTTCGGAAAGAATACACCAAGTCAGCGACCTCTGGTGTGAGAATGCTGCGAATATGAAAGTAAAAGTCATTGCTGGATTGCAGAAATGAGGTTAATTACCTTTGGCATAATCTTTTCCTTTTGAAAGCAAAGCCTTCTTATTATCATAAGGTATGCGTTCTGCTAGGCTGTGTCAAAGGTAGGAGGCGTTTCCTATAAATTCTCCCTGTGCAAGTGACTGAGAGAGAAGCACCCGTCTTTCATATCCGGCATTCTTCTCCCGCTGAAATAACTGAATTGGCATCAAATCTTTGCTCGTAGAAATGGAGGGGGGGAAAAAAAAAAGAAAGTTCTGGTGGCTCATTACATTTCCTTGAAAAAGCAGTCAAAAGAACAAAGCACAACCCAAATATCTTATTAAAAGTCAGAATTAGCATTGCGAATACATTCCAGAATCAGAACTGTCACTTGGGGTAAACCTGGTGATAAATTGGATCTTGATGTTTACAATATCTATTAAAATACAACCAATAGTGTGTTTGTTTATGTGTTGACAAGATGATATACATGCGGAAGGTCAAGGGTGCTGTGAACTGCTGCGCTGTGCTTGTCAAGGGAGCCGAAAAAGGGGAGCTGTTGGAGAGCTTTGATGGACAAATGGCCTCATCACTGTGTCACAGCAAATTCAAGGCCGTCTTGAAAAAGTTCAATTGATTTGTAACAACAAATCTGTGATGTGTATCAATCAAAAAAAGTGTCTTCCTTCTGTGGCGTTTTAGAAAATTGGCAACTTAAATGGAAAAACAAATAGTGAAATTAGGCGGAAAAGCATTGATTTCACTTCTTGGGTGGTTTATCAAATGCCACAGCGAACTTTCTGTCTTGTCGTTTATTAATTACCCTCTTTTAATCAAACCAGTACAGGATCAGTTTACAAACTTTTGGTTACTGCCATGTAAATATTTGCAACAACTCAAAGTCACTCTGCCCTTCTACTAAATATTTTTCTCTAATTGTTTGTGAACTTGTACTTCTTTTTCCCTTGTAAAAATTCAAAAGATATCTGAAAAAAAATAACTGTGGGTTTTACATGATATTTTTTTCCTAGCGTGATTTGCCACTGGGTTTCGGTTTCTTGCTGTCTCTTAGCGATTGTAACGGCTTTCATTCCTGCAGACTGCAGATGTATTTGAAGTCGGTGATTTTTTTTTTCCCGTGGACATTTTGGTGTTATGTTTTAGACAAGCATGTGTGGCAAGACTGTGACTCGCTCAAGGACCACCTGGATATTTACAAGCGTTCGGGGGTTGCACATAATTGTCAACTGAAAGATGAGCCTGTTACAAGTTTATTGAAGCTTAGGCCCTGCCTGTGGTTGGTTTGGCAGGGCCCAAGTGGATGAGTCCCTGGGCCTGGTATGGCCCGTGGGCTCCAGCCCCGAGTTCCAGGAGAAACAGAGTGAAAGTCATGGATATGAATCAGTTAAGCTTATGCTAATGAAGGGAATCGGAGCAATGGCTGTAAGTAGATAAATTCAAACATTGCAATCCTTCATCTATTTAGCAAGCACTTGCATGTTTATGTATTTTAAATTATAGTAGCACACACAGGAAGCTAATTTATGGGCGAATTTGAATTTATTTTTAAAAAGAACTGAACTTCTTCATGGGTTTGTCATAAAATGGATTAAGTGAAATTAAGCCAGAAGAGCTTATAAACAGACATAAAAATTATTAACCTCATATCTCCATCAGTCATTTTCAGTTAGAACTTCTGGTAAACACTATGTGGTTTGGCTCCGAAGAATTAGTTCTTTGAGTGCATTTCAATATACTGGCTCGGCTCAAGTTACTGCCGTGGGAGCAGAGGCGGGCACGTGAGTGAGTGCTGGGCAAGGCAGCGACCGCTTCGAGTAGCAATTCCATCCCCCCGGAGTGGGGACGTTTAACCTGTGGGTAGTTGGCCCCTTCAGTCCTCATTAAGGACAACTGGAACTGATCAAAATAGTGCATGCGAAGGGCAGAGGGTTTCTCTGGGAGAAAAGGAACAACCGAAAGTCCCTGCCGCCTGAACTCTTGCCGCAAACACACTATTCCCGTGGTTGTCTTGCTGTAAGAAATTGCGGTCATCTCAAGATTCGCCATTGTTAGATGGCGTCCACAGCCTGCAGAGCCCAGAGAGGCAGAAGGTGTGAGAGTGAGGAGCCTGCGCAGGTGGCCGGTGCTGCCGAAGGACCACGGCCGAGATGCTTTGGCCTTGGTACGTTAGACACTAAGGCTGTTGTCAGACCCGCGGCTTTGCACAGCAACTGCTGAAGCCACAGTGAGTGCAGACAGCAACGGAGGGCTGGTAAAATTCGCCCAATGGAAGGGCTAAGGCTGCTCCTACAAGCAGAAAGAGAGATGGAAAAACAGTCGTTTGGCTGCAGTGACTCTTCGAGGGGCTGGCTGAGGAGGGGGCGAGGGGTGGTTCCACTCTTGGCACAGGTGCAGGGCCACAGCTCCACTTCTGTTCGCTTGGGGGTTTCATCAGCCCCAAGCGCCTGTCCCTTACTGGTGGCTGTTGATGGGACACTGGGGATGCAGCAGTCCGGCAGACCACTCCTAGTATCCCAAGCCCACAGTCCCAGGAACGCTGTATGAGCCACTCAGCTGTTACTGAAACGGATTAACCAGCCCTGACTGCGTAGAAATAAAACAAATGATTTAAGAATTACAGTTTCTGTATCCTATTATCAAGCTCATTAAGTCATCTCAAACTGCTGCATTTGGATGAATTTCTAAATTCCTGAGAATCTATTCATATACAACTCCCCCCACACACACACATTTATCCACGATCCACAAATATTAAAATAACCAGACCAAGGCGTTTGGACAGCAGAGTTCAACGGAATTATTTTAACATTTCTTTAGTTTGTTTTGTTAACTGTCACATTGCCTCGGGATATTTTTAAAGTTTTTTTTTCTTTTTTCTTTTACTGTGTTTTTACTCTCACTGAACTCAGAGAAATTAAAGGCTTAAAAATGTATTTGCAGATGGTCTAGCACCTTAGGGGGGAAGGGACTTCCTTGTCAGCTGAGCTCTCTCTGTCCAGCTGGATGCGTGTGGACAGGGGACAGTGGCCAGCTTGCTCGGATGGTTTGGGGAAGATTTCAATTATGAGATTGTATTTCCAGCCCCATCCTGCTCCGAAGGCCAGCTTGTACCTCCTTTTGGAAGTCGCCCCGTTTGTGAGTTTGGTCACTGTGTTCCAGTGACGACAATGCTGAATGTGCTCCTTGGTCTGCGTTTGCAGCGCCCACAGCCCTGCTTTTTCATTTCTGCCCCGGCCATTTTTAATGTGTTTATAGGGCTCATGCTGGCTGAGAACTGCGGCTGAGATCCACAGCGTAGTCACCCAGTAGAGTAGATTGTTTTACAAACCAGTTATGGAGAGAGTAACTAGTGTTTCTAACTATTGTTCCTTTCTTTTCTTAAAAAAAAAAAAAAGAGTGAAAATATAAAACAAACAAGAAAAAGTAATCAGAAGGGATTTAAACAGCTAGGATGGTTTGCTGACAAACTCCTCTGCACCATCACTTCTGGACTCGGTGGGCTTGTGCAGGCTCCCCTGCCCCAGGCCTGTTTGCTGTCTGGCAGGGGGTGGGATGGACAGTGGTGAGCAGGCAGTGAGATGCTACATGGCGTGTGCTTGGAACCATCGGTGGCACTGGGGGTGCGCTTGCTGCTGTTTCTGGTTCCGTCCGTGACATTGTGCATTTCTGCAAGTGGCAGGCTGTGGCTGCCAGAGCACCAGAAGTTGGGGGCAAGAACCCCACATGGGATCAGAGTTGATGTTCGCTTTGATTGACTCCATGGTGAGGGTGCCGGGGACCGTCAAGTTTAGAATTTAGGGGTTTGGGAGTTAGGGTGTGTGAGCATGCTAACAGACCCCCAGCCAGGTGGCATTGCTTTTTCTGGAGTGTGTTGTGTTCACAGTAATTAGAGATGATGTGAAGAAATGTGGTTTTAATCCATCAGTTGCAGTTTTACATGCAGTATTGCTTGAGATGAGGCTAAGACCTAGGAACAAACAGATGTGACGTCACCTTACCAAGGACATTAAGTACATGGTGATCCCAGTCATGCTAGGATGCCACAGGAGGCACACATGTAGAGGCTGACACAAGGGGATTCCTGCCCCCTCCGGCCTTCTGGGTTTGGGACACTGGCCAGGATTGCAAGAAGATAAGACGGCACGTGTGAAAGCTTTTCTTTTTTTTCCCCACTCAAGATTCTTTGTCCAAAGGTGGGTAACTTCCTAGACCTGAGGATGTTTTTCCTGTTTTGATAGTGTTTCTTTGTCTCCAATAAGTGCAGGAGTGAAGCTAGCTCCCCGTGTGTCTCTGCAGGTTTCCTTGCAAGGCCATCCTACATCCGCAGTGAACACATTGTTGGTCGTGGCCCTCTGTCCCAGAGGCCACCATGGATGGTGGCTGCGGTGCTGAGCGGAGGCAAGTGTGAGCTGCGTGGTGGGAGGGAAAGGCAGATGATGAAACGGCAAGCATCGGGAATGGCTCTGATAATGCGCTATCTTATCCCATGCCCAGCAGCTCCTAGCACTGGCTCTCTGCAAGGTCCTTGATGGGCCTGAGTGCCTACAGCATCTCTTCTGATTGATGTGCCGCACAGGTAAAACCCGTTTCAGACAGTGGCTTGGGCCTTCATGTTGTGAAGCCTTTGTGTTCCTGAGGGCTACTTTCAGGTTTGACAGATGTTGAATGTTTTAAGAAAGAACTAGGGGTGAGTATTCGGCACTTGAGATGTCCGTATCCCATGTTGGAGTACCTGGATTTAAGGACCAGCTCCGCTCCCAGTTCTGGTGTGTTGGGAGGCAGCAGGTGCTGGCTCCAGGACTTGGTTTCCAGTGAGACAATCAGATTTTGCCTCTGTTTCTCTCTCTCTCTGCACTGTGTCTCGCCCATGCTGAACGCTGGGAGCTCTTTTTTTCTAGAGTCACTGCACCTACTGTTTTGGTCTCTTTGACCCAGTTTGTACTTAGAATAGGGGAACTGGGAGAATTTGCATTATTAGCAGGTATGGAGTCAAATGGAAAGGATTCCAAGACTCAGGAGCCAAAATGAGATTGAGCTAAACAAGAGGGAGGAGCAGGAAGAAAGGGCTGCTTGGTCCAGAATGACAGCGTGGAGAATGGGGGGCTGCCCTGGTGCGCGGAGCACAGCGAGCCCCTGGGACACAGGGTCCATGTCCGCGTGGCTTGTGTCACACGTCAGTGCTGTGAGCATTTTGTTCCTCTCTCACTTTGTCCTGTTTGTAAATGAAGGTTTATGGTGGCTGTGGATGGATAGGAAACCGGAGCACGTACAGCATACAGGGACGCCGTGGTTCCAGCCAGCTGTGCTGGAGCCTGGCGGGCCGGCCTCGTGGATGGAGGGAGGGGCCACCGGAAACGTCTCTGTGATCTGTCCGTGAAGAGATGCTGACACCATTGTGGCCCTAATTTCAAACGATGGGAAGCCTGCCTTGGACTCCTCTTAAGAAGCCGTGTAGTTGGTAGTCATGGTTAACAAGAAATCACTCCGATAACGTTTTAAGCACTCTTGCAAGTTTGTGGACTTCCTAGATGATATTTTAAGGTTTGTGGTTTATGAAAAATGGGTTAAATTCTAAAATATTATAACATGTTTAATCTGAAATTATCTCTACTTGGCCAAATCAGCTGGCCTGTATTCTCTTTCACAAAACATTTGGTCTCAATTGTAGTTTTCTTTCCTCAAAAAAAAAAAAAAAAGGTCAGGAAAAGTTCAAAATGACATGATGGAATATATATTTGTTTGGAAAAATGATCTGTTATTTCCATGGCAGCTATATTAAATTTTTAGGGCTATGTGATATAGTTTTTATATTAATACCATCTTTGAAATTTATTTACATGAGGTAACAGCTCTGATGGTTGCATTTCATCCTTGAAAGCAAAAATGTGCAAACCAGCCAAGATTTATGCAACTTCTCAGCAGGGTAAAATTGTCCCAGCTAAAGAGGAAAAAAAGACATTTGTTGGGTTTTAATTATACCAATTCAAACTTTGACTTGTATTTAATTTATTGCAAAAGAAATGCAACGACGGCTTACAGGGGGAAAAAAGCTTCTTAGGTTATAAAAAAAAAAAAGGCCCATTATTCTGGCAAGGCTGTATTTATGCTTTCTGTTGAAATCATTCAGAAGTCTGAGAAATGGGTTGTCTAAGTGGGATGGAATCTTTCTGTGTTTGGTCTTTTTTATTCCAGGGACTTGTTCATGCAGTTCGTCTTGCGGAGACAGGAGTATAAAAACTGCAGTGATCAAGAAAAGGCAAATGAATTCTTCAATAAGTTACAGTGATAGGCAATAATGTTTTTCAAGTACATTATAAGCCCATTTTATGTTTAAAGACTCATGTATTTGAAAGCCAGAGTGAGAGAGAGAGAGAGAGAACGAGAGAGCATTTTTATCTTCTGGTTCACTTGCCAAATGGTTGCAGTGGCTGGGGCCAGGCCAGCCTGAAGCCCACAGCCAGGAGGTCCTTCCAGGTCTTAGATACCATACGGGGCGCTGGTGCTGCAAGAGGCGGCTTTACCTGCTACGCCGTAGCACTGTCCCATGAACTGTTCCTACATCGAAGATGAACTTCAGAACTAAAGTTAACATTTTGTAAAAGGTGAACCCAGTTACTTCTGGAAGTCAGTGCTTGGAGTTGTTGTAAGAGTGGCTCTAGGAAACTAAGCAGACGAAAGTATTGCTTCTGTGTAATTGGTCATGATTATCATGTGCATTTGTTGGTTTTATAAACCCAGGTTTGGGTAATTGTATCCAAGGCCTATAACATACATGTATGAAATTCTGCTTGTTTGGGTGATATGGGAGGACTGTCATTGCCTGCCTTTTAAAACATTATTTTAATTTTCGTAATACAAAGAGTTTTTACAAGTTTATGGGGAAAAATGATTAAAAGATAATGTGGGCCTAATACATTAGCCTAGCAGCTAAAGTCCTCACCTTGAATGCACTGGGATCTCATATGGGTGCCAGTTCTAATCCCAGCAGCCCCGCTTCCCATCCAGCTCCCTGCTTGTGGCCTGGGAAAGCAGTCGAGGACGGCCCAAAGCCTTGGGTTCTTGCACCTGCGTGGGAGACCCGGAAGAGGCTTCAGATCGGCTCAGCTCTGGCCGTTGCAGTCATATGGGGAGTGAACCATCTGACAGAAGATCTTCCTCTCTGTCTCTCCTCCTCTTTGTATAGCTGACTTTCCAAAAAAAAAAAGGGGGGGGGGAGGGGAAGGGAGGTGCGTGATGCAAGTTTTCCATTAATTTTTTGAAGTCCTTTTGGGTGATCTGAAGACATAAATCTGAATCCTTTGGCACTCCATTTCCGAGGTTTAATGTGCCTCAACTAATATTTGTATTAGGCTTTTTTTTTTTTGTACTTTTGTGATACTACAGTTGATTTTCACCAAGAGGCCAAGAAGTGATGGTGATTTTTATTTGAAAGGCAGATTTACAGAGAAGGACTGTCAGAGAGAGAGAGAACTTCCACCTGCTGGTTCACTCTTCAAATGATCACAATGACCAGAGCTGGGCCATTCCAAAGCCAGGAGCTTCTTCTGGGTCCCCCACGTGGTGCAGGGACCTGAAGTTCTTGGGCCGTCCTCTCCTGCTTCCCAGGCCACTGGCAGGGAGCTGGGTGGGGTGGTGGACAGCCAAGAGTTCAGGCGACACCTACATGGGATGGCAGTATCGCAGGCAGAGGCTTAACCTGACCATCTAGAAGTTTTTCAAAATTCACTAGGATTTCTGAAATCCACTTTGGGTATTCCTGAAGTTAAATAGATGAGACTTAACTCCGGTTCGGCCGAATGCCGCTTGCGACAGAGCATAGCAGGATCCAGTGTTTGCTGTCATTTTTTTTTTCCCATACTCTGTTTATCTACTTGTCCTCCAGACACCCTGACAAAGATGCAAATGTTTTTGGAACGGGCATCAAGTCGCAGTGCTGGTGGTGCTGTATGCTGAGCGCTCACTCTGTATCAAGCGTTGGTGTGATCATCCAGCGTTCTAGAAACCCTCTGAAGGATGTTAAGATCTTTTCGTCTCCCAGATGGGCTAGTGAATGAGTCATCCTGTTTGGGCCAGAGTGACTCAGCTCATAATTGCCGAGTCCAAAATGCAGACCCAACCTCTCTGGGCCACTCTGCTTTCCAGGCTGCCCTTTACATTTAAATTTAAGCTTCTGCCAGGTCTCTCACACGGGTGCAGGGTCTCGAGATTTTGGGCCTTTACTGCTTTCCCAGGCCAAAGGCAGAGAGCTGGATGGGAAGTGGAGCAGCTGAAACATGAACCAGTGCCCATATGGGATCCTGGCACTTGCAAGATGAGGATTTAGCCAGTTGAGCCGTAGTGTCAAGCCCTAGGTTGACTTTTTAAATCTTTTTGAGAGTTTATCCTTGAGTTAGCACCTTGAAAGTTATGCATTATAATTAAATTTGAATAGTCTAATAAATTATTATTCCTTAGGATTGCATCATCTTCCCCTTATTGGGCATTGAAACATTTTTTTTAAAGATTTATTTATTTTTATTGGAAAGGCAGATATACAGAGAGGAGGAGAGACATAGAGGAAGATCTTCCATCCGATGGTTCACTCCCCAAGCGGCCACAACAGCTGGAGCTGAGCCGACCCAAAGCCAGGAGCCAGGAGCTTCTTCTGGGTCTCCCACGTGGGTGCAGGGTTCCAAAGCTTTGGGCCTTCCTTGACTGCTTTCCCAGGCCACCAGCAGGGAGTTGGATGAGAAGCAGGAGCCTCCAGGATTAGAACTGGCACCCATATGGGATCCCGGTGTGTTATCTGCTAGGCCACCATGCTGGGCCCAGGCATTGAAATGTTGGTTACATATACTTGAAGAAATTCCATTATGGCTTTTATTCTTCTGGCTTCCAGCAGTTACCTTCTATGATGAAGTCACATTACACTGTCACGGATCGTGTGGTCACAGATACTGGGCTGGTGGATCCTGACGTCATTTACTGTGGTATCTGTACTTCACAGCAGAGCACACACAGTTGGGTCGAGTGACCACCTTGTCACCAAGGAAGCACTTTCAGAGTCAGAATCTGGGATTCATAATTCGTAGCCCACCTACTGTCTAGTTTATTAGGAAACTTAAGGACATAAGCCAGAGGAAGATGAACAGCACCTTAAATTATAAAAATGTCATAGTTTACAAAGCAAGGGATTCTCATCGGGGTGGGCTGATTCAGTGCAATTCAGTATTTGTATTAGTAGGGAAAACTGGCCTCCGAGGGCTTGATCCAGGCCGAGAGGGATGCCTGGGTGCGTTGAGGAGCTTTGTCCGAGGAAATCGAGCTATAGGAAGTTCTGGCTGTGCCTGCCCTGCCACACTGAGCCTGAGCTGGTGCAGTTTGGGATGCTCAAGTGGTTTCTAACCTCCAAAGAAAGGAAACCAAGCAAAAGGCTCTCTTCCGGTTTGTTCTTGAAAGTGAGGACAGAGGTTTCAGCAAGACCAGTCCATCAGAGCACAGCGACCCTCCGGTGCGGAATGCAAGGACTGCAAGAGGAGTGTGGGAGGCCCAGTGGCTCCCTGTGCAGGACCGAGGATGGGAGGACAAGCTTAGGGACTTCGAGACCTCAGGCACCTGCTGACTGGAGAAAACGTTCCTCCAGAGTATATGGACCACCTCCCCGATGCTGCTCACCCCCAGAGGTGCGTGTCTCCTGGCTCCACTCCTCTTCTGTTGCACGGTGTGGGATTTGGCAGTAGTTCTTGATTTGGGAGAACCTGACAGATACCATGGAACCCTCTTGCCAGAGGCTTATCGACACGCACGTGGTGCTGTGTCCTTGGGACCTGAAGGTTTTATGGCCTTGCCTCACACCTTGGTGTGGACCCCAGTCCAGGGGATTATTTCTCAGCTCTTTCCTTTCAACCACATGAGCTTCCTAGGGAAAGTAGGGAAAACCCAAGTCTTGTTGAAAAATTGAGACGCATACAGGTCGCAGGTAGGTGTGGGTTGACATGACCACAGCTGACCAAAGATTGGCAAACCTTGTACCCCTAGCATCCAGGTCATACATCTCGTGGTCAGATTCCTGGGAACGGTGCCTTACACACCAAGCCGTTCTTTCTGTGGGAACCTGTGGCGGTGTCATGATCCTAGTGTGGGCACACTTGCCAGCCTTCAACTTGGATGTGTGAAAGAGGATTCATTAGCCAGACGTGCCGGGGCTGTGGAGAAGCCTGGGCTGTTTCCGTGTTTTGAAGCTCCTGATGTATTGAAAAAAAAAAAAAAAGAAGCCAAGACTGGGTTACCAAAATAGTGTCAGACTTTACATATTTACCTGTACCAACTTAATGGTGCTTGTCCCAGAAACATATAATTGTGCTATTCATAAGTTAATTACAGGATTTATAAAAACCTTCATTTATGGCTTACTACAGGCAGTGTGGTCCGGTTCCAGGCCCCAAGTTGAGAGTGTGCGTGGAAGGTCTTGTTCTTTGAATCCTGTGTCTGTCTCTCGGATGGCATGTGTAACCATGTTTGGAAATAACCGCAGAGGCAAACATCCGATGCTCCTTATGCAGGTGGAGTGAATGGCCGTGGAGAACCACCCCACCACTGCGGGCATCTGCCCGCCTCACCTTGGGCTTCCTGCCTTCATTAAGGAGCCTACTCTCTGGTGCCACAGCTGCACCTGCACCTCCAGCTGTCTTTCTTGGTCTTATGCTAGAGGAAGGGTCAAGGGTGTACACTGGTTCTCTCCCAGTGATGATGTTGTCTGCCCCATTGTGGTGCTTCAAATTCCTTTACAATCTCATTGCCCTGTTGCAAACTGCACATAAAGATTATAAAGCTCAAAGAGTGGCTGTGCTTTCCTGGAATAGCACCTTGACTTACAACAGCGAGGTGTAAGTCACAACTGCCAGTGTCCCTATGAGAGTGGGCGCTGGATCCAGAAGAGAGACTGGCAGAGTGGGGCTGGTGACGGTAGCCATCAGCATGGGACAGTTAGGGGCTTGCGATGGGATAGGAGACCAGCATCTGCATAGAGGCAGGGGTGCACAGGCCCTGGGTAGTCTTTGCCTTCTCCATGGACACAGCGTTTGTCTGTGTAACTGCTCTGCAGCAGCCTCCATTCTGCAGTGACTAACAGGAATTTTTCAGAACAGCATAATTTGTTGTCAGTGAGGCAAGGTGTAGCACTGTGTCTGTTAAAATCGTCTTCCAGTAGAGTGGTCAAATTGGTATTAGCCGTGTGCACCCACACACTAAATAGTCACCGTCCAGCCCTTAGAGCTTCTGAACCAAGACTGCTGCCCGTTCCTGCGTCTGTATCCGCCTGGCTACCCATTCAAATGTCTAACCACCTGTTCCACCATTCAGTCCACCAACCAACAAACCTAGTGGCTAAAGTCCTCTCCTTGCATGTGCTGGGATCCCATGTGGGTGCCGATTTGTATCCTTGATGCTCTACTTCTCATCCAGCTCCTTGCTCATGGCTTGGGAAAGCAGAGAGGACGGTCCAAAGCCTTGGGACCCTGCACCCATGTGGGAGACCTGGATGAAGTTACTGGCTCCTGGCTTCGAATGGGCTCAGCTCTTTCTGTTGCAGCCACTTGGAGAGTGAACCAGTGGACATAAGATCTTGTTCTCGTCTCTCCTGCTCTCTGTAAATCTGATTTTCCAATAAAAATAGATCTTAAAAATACTTCTTTCCCTTCATTGGTTTAAGTTACTAGTTTTAACTCTAGTTCTGAAGTCCTTATTGCAAAGCCCAAATGGATTCACCATTCCACCCAGGAGCCAAATGTCCAAAAATTGGATAGGAAACTTATAGACTGTAGTTCCAGAATGAATGCGCTGATTTCTTTTTAAATGTGTATCTCTTCTACTGTATGGTAAGTTATTGGAGAGAGAGGGAACGGGGGACCTTAACGCCTCCTCGCAGGTCTGGCAGCTGGCACATAGGAACTGCTTTCTAAATGTTTGTTTGTTGGAGGAATGCTGCCTGGGAGGTCAGAGGTCTGAATCTGAGACTAACCATGACTGCTTGTTGCCCTCCATCCAGGCTGCCTCATCTGCTGGATCTTGATGGGGAGCAGAACTGTGGCAAACAAACGGGTTTGCTTAATCCTTCCAGAAAGATGGTTTGGAGATGACAAAGTTTGGGAGCAGCATGGTGCTGTAATGGATAAAGCCATTGCCTGCACTGCTAGAATCCTCGAGGAGTGCTGGTTTATGTCCTGGCTCCTCCACTTTCTATCCCGCTGTCTGCTAACGGTAAGGGAAAAGCAGCAGAAGATGGCGCAAGTGTCTGGGCCCCAGCCACCTTCGCAGGAGCCCTGGGTTGCAGCTCCTGCCTCCTGGCTTCAGCCTGGTCCACTGGTGGCCGTCGTGGCCATCTGGGGAGTGAAGAACCAGCAGATGGGGGAGACCTCTTCCCTCTTTCTCTCTCTTTCTTTCAAAATAGCTGAATAAACAACCAAAAACAAACAAGCAAATAAAATCCAGAGATGCCCAAAATCTGTCACTTCCCACTGTACTGTGTCCTCCTGTCCGGCTATGGAATACACTTGGGACTTACTGTTTCTGACAGTAGCCCAGGGGCCTCTCAGCGACCATGCCTCATCTAGCTAGTTGTGCCTGCCACGCTGTGACTTTCCTGCGTGCCCTGAACCTTAGGGTTGTCTACATCTCTGTCATTGCTCTGTGATCTAGGATAGGCTGGCACAAAGTAGAAACTGAGTTTATGGTTGGTTGTGTCCCAACTTGGCATAAGGAATGTTTCCTAAATTATGTAAGATTTGAAATGTGTTCTCTGTCTTTGACACATGGTCACTTTCTCCTTAATAAAGCAAGTCTGACAGCCACACTTTATTGGTGGTTTGGGAGAAGAATGTTGTAGACCTAGGAAAACATAATAATTTAAAGAGTGAGACATTTCAGCAAAGAAATAAAGCTGCAGGCTTCTCTGAAAAGTGAGATCCTAGGAAGCTATGACTTCATTGGGACGCACATCCCGTGTCTTTGGGAGTTCATGAGAACTGAGCAGTAGGACATGGTGTGTGTCTTCACATAAGAAGAGGTCGTGTCCGAGGTTTTAGGAACCTTCCCTTTAGAAGTGTTGTGAGAGTTGAACACAGCGACCATGTGACATTGCTGTGTGCACCCAGGCTGTGGGCCAAGCTGCCTCTTGGAAATCACGAGTACATTGAGACGTGGAGTTACTCCGTCTTCACTGAGTCTGTGTGGGGTGTTCCCCTCTTGCATATACAAGAGGTTGTACCCCAAGAGGTTGAATTCCATCAGATGTGTCTGATGCCTGAGTCCCACGTGCACAGTGGTTTCTACCCTTTCAGAGGCCACTTGGAAATGCCATCAGTTTGTGAGGCTGTTATTTCTAAGATAGCAACATGATGGTCCCATTTCCAGTTGGATGGAAAATTAAGACTCTGCTTTCCCAAGTAGAGGAAGTTGGGAGTTCGACTGTCTCTGCTGTTTATTTTCCAAAGTGAATACTTTTTCCCACACAGCACCTTTTTATTTTGCTTGATTCGAAACCTACCTCTTCCCGATGCAGTCAAGGCAGGAGGGAAGCTGTTCTGGTTAACTGGTCACAGTCTGGGATCAGGCGCCAGGCAGGCTCCGCCTGACACCAGGTGCTGAAATCAGCGAGGCTGTGCCCACTGGTCCTTCCACCCTTGGCAAGAGGGTAAGGGGGGCAAAGAGGGAACGAGGCCAAGAGCAAGGCAGGGAAGCTGGAAACGGGGCCGTGACTCAGTTGTCCTGGCACATGCTGGCACGAGAGAAGCACTAGCAGGAGTTGCTCTTTGTAACACCTGGCGTTTAAGGCTGCAGTCCTGTGGCCCCTCACTAGAATCAGGAGGTGCAGGGTTCCTTGATTACATTCATCTGAACGGTTCCTCAAGCTCCCATGGGGTATTTATTTGTGCGGAGCTGTCTCCATTGCATTTGTATAATTGTGGACTCGTGAGTGCAATAACTTATTTGTCAATATGTGTGCATGTTTTGTAAATTTTGTGGAAATTGGAATTAAGATGTGGGTTTATTTTGGTGCTCAGATCTTTGAAATTCATACATACATCCTTTTTTAAAATATCATTTCCATAAACTTTGGTGAAGAATCCTTGTGCATGTAGATTTTACCTGGTTTTCCCCCCACCAGAAAAAGCTTGTTTTTAAAGCCATTTTTCTGGGAGCATTGAGGAGTCCCCTGACATTTCACAGAGATCGGGACATCTCCTTGGATGCTTTATTGACACTGGGATTTTACAAAACTGCATCGAAGCAGTTTTTAAACTAGGGGGTTGAGATCAAGTAATTATAGTTGGTAAAATATAAAAAAGTAAAAGATAGAGTGAAGAAAAGAGATATAGAAGAAATGAAAAAGAACTGGCTGCACCCGTGCGTCACCGGGGCTGTAGGGCGAGCAGGATTTACCCATCTGGCTTTGCTGTTGGCTGCTGCAGTGGGTGCTGGAGACCGTGGTGTACCGTGTAAGCAGACAGCTGGGCAGGGGAGGGACGAAGGTAGGACTCTGCAGTGGGGCCTGTGCATGGCACCCCGCCAGTGCCCTGAAAAATGGCCAGCATGTCACAGCTCACAGCTGGGTTCAGAAAGATTTCTCTTTAATTTGGATGGATAAAATTTTTTTCACAGCAGGGCACCCTTGAAACAGTCCGACATCAAAGAGGGTGGGTCTCCCCAGTCAGACACCAGTCGCTCCAGGATGGAGGGAAATGAATGAAGTGTCAGGACTTTTCCAGCACCGGCATTCCTGCCAAGTGCCAAGCTAAAGATTCAGTACCTCGCTTGGACCCCAATGTCCTGAGGATGGCAGCCACTCCTCTGGAGTCTCGCTGTAACCAGCAGACAGCATGTCTAAAGAGGACGCCACGGTGACCAGCGGCAGCTTCACACCGCAGCTCCCAGCATCCCCGAGTTGAATGGAATCCAACTGCACCCAATAGTTCCTAGGGCCTTTGGGGGAATGCTCAGAGCCACTGGTCCCCTATATTGACCCCTAGTACGCGGGGAGACCCTGTGTCATGCCTTCAGGTGGCCAGCTTGCTGCTAGGACCATCACAGAATCTGCCACGGTGTTTTACTGTCCATTGGCACTTCCCAACTGTTTTTCTGATTACTGTATTTCAGTGCTGACTTGTGTGTTAGTATTATGTGCAAACTCAACATAAACCTCTAATGATTTTCTAATATTTCTGGAACTTGATGAATGTCAATTGACAAAGTACAGTATACAGCTTTATATCAGCATCACCAAGAACGCCGCGGCAGTGCGGCTTACATTACTCATTTATTTTATGGGGCGTTTGTGACCTGACCTTTTGAAGCCTTGTTTCGGAATCTAAAGTCATTCCAGAATATTGCAAACTGCAGTGAGAGGAGAGGGTTTTCTTACATTCATGGGAGGGTGAAGGAGCTATCGTCAAATTGAGAAATCTAGATGTAACATACAAGTGAGAAAAAAGGAGAGAAAGTGGAAAAATAGGGGCATGCTAGCTGGCATTTGCCTAAAGGAATAAGTTTCTGTTGTGAAATGTGTGTCTTCAGGCACAGAGCTGCCTGTGTTTTGGTGTTCCTGGTCGCCGTGGCATGTTGCCTGTGGAATGGACAGCCTTACAGAGGCCCAAGGATGCGTGTCTCCATCCAGTGTGTGCTGGCTGCGTGTGTACACTTGATCAACAGATTCGGTCTTTCTCGCGGAATTGACATTTGCTCGGAAAATAGGAATCTGACAGATGACATTATTATGAACGTACTGGTGGAGACTTTCAGATGCTCTTAAAGGAAAAAACATTGGAGAAGTGAAGAAGACAAGGCATTGGTGGCTGGGGAGGCAAGGTTGAGGTGTCCTTTGGCCAAAAATGTCACTGAGCTCAGAGGGGAAGCACTCCTACATGGTAGGCAACACTCAGTGAGGGGCTTGTGGGACCCCAAAGCCACACCCAAGCCCCTGTGATAGATTCCTGTTGGACCCAAGAAGATTCTGGAATGTTCTAGAAGATCTGCTGAGTTGCTGTGCTTGTATTATTTGTATTGTATTATATGCCAAGGGCCACTACATTTGGCTGGAAACCAATTCACTTTAGGAAATGGAAAATGTGGACGTGAAGAGAGAGATGTTATTTTTTGTACAATGTTTACATTCATACGGCAATTTTAGTTTTTAAAATATGTTAATGGTCTTTTCTTTTTGGAAAACTTATTTTTGCTTTGCTTGAAAAGTAAGCAGAGCACAGACATACACATGCTCACGTGTGCATATTCACACACAGAGCTTCTACCCATTGGTTCCTTCCTCAGATGGCTGCAGCAGTCTGGACAGAGCCAGGCAGGAACCAGGAATCCGGAACTCAGTCCAGATCTCTTATGTACAGGCAAGGGACCCAAACACGCAGTAGGAAGCTGGATCAAAAGTGGAGCATGGACTTGAACCAGAAACTCCAATTTGGCATGCAGGTGTTCCAAGCCATGTCTTAATCACTTAGCCAAATATTAACTGCTGGGGTTATTAAAAATTATTTTACTTATTTTAAAGGCAGTAAGAGGGAGAGACACAGAGAGGTCTTCTATCCCCTGGCTCCCTCCCTCAAATAGCCATGAAGGCTGCAGCTGGGCTAGGCAGAAGCCAGCCAACAGCTTTGTCTGAGTTCCCCCATGGGGATGATAGGAGCCCAGGTACCTCGGCCATCTTCCACTGCCTTCCCACGTGCATTAGCAGAGAGTTGGATAGGAAGTGGAGCGGCTGGGACTCGAACCCGTACCTACGTGGGATATACTGTCATAACAGGTCGCAGCTTTATCTGCTGTGCCACAATGTCATCCCTCTGTATTATTTTTTGATAAGACTCAGAAGTCTAAACTGAAGCAGCTGGCTTTCTTGGGCAACTCCTTGGTATCATCATCTTAGACTTTTATCTTGTCTCTCTCTCTCTCTCTCAAAAATAGTTGACTTCCTGGAGTGTAGAAAATCCTGTGCAATGCATGCATGCATGGATTTTCCAAATGGTTTAAATGCCTTCCTGTCCTCAGTAAGCATATGGTCTGGTCTGGTAACCTTTAGCAGTGATGTTTTTGCCCGTGCACCATCTAGACAAGCTTTTCAAAAAGTTCATGGGGATTATTAAACAGTCTGGATTACACAAACATTGTGGCAGCAAACAGACATCATTGTATTTTTCCATGAACACTCGGAAGGATTAGATTGTGGCCAGGGTCCCGAAGCAGGCGAGTGGATTATAGCTGACCAATCTTTCTCATGGGCTGGTAGCGTGGGCCTGTGGCTGGCTATGATTCCTGGAGCCCTTAGTGGGTGCCCCATGTGGGTTTACATCCTCATGTGATCTTTGACAATAGTGCCTGGAAGCAAGGGACTATGATTAGCACTTACCTTTTCCGGTGGAGATGTCAGCTTCCTCAAGAGTTTAAATAATGACTCGAAGACGCATCACCAGCCAGGCGCCTAGCATGCATTACAGTGCCATTTCTCAGATGACATACATTTGCCTCTTACAACCCAAGCCTCCCCTCTGAGCTCGACAGAAAGCATCATGTGGGGAGGGAGTGAGTTGATGTAGGGCAGCCTGTCCTCTCTGTGGCTGCTGTGTCCTCCATGTGCTGTGACGTGTTGGAAACAGTGGTACAGGATTCGCAGGTACAAGCAGAACTTGAACCCATAGCCTCTGCTCTCTGATGATGCTGTATTACATTGCATCAGCACACGATCTTCACCTTTGCTTTGCATGGGGTTGAAAAGCTTTGACTTGGAAAGTTTTTTTTTTTTTTTTTTTTTAAAGTCCCAGCTGTTTAAAAGCCTTAAAATTAAGGTTTCCTTGCCTTTCATGGTGATTTCATCTTACGTGTTCTTGTGAGAATTCAGTTTGGTTCCCTCTGTGTGCTGGGCCCTGTGTGAGATGTTTGGGTATAAAATTGGCTCCCTCACCCCACCTGTCAGAGGCTGACATCCAGGCCCTTGGCACAGGCTGTGTGCAAGTTGGGGACATGGGAGAGGGAGGGGCAGAGGCCTGCCTGCTCCCTGGGATCCATTTGATTTGGGAGCTTCATACTTCCCTTTCTTGCTTGCTGTGACAAATGGCAGGGTCCCAGGATCTGAGAGGAGCAGCTGCATGTGGAATTTGTCACTCAGGTTGCCTTCGGTGAGGGTGGTTGGCTTTCTAGGGGGTGGGCAGGACACAAAGTGGATCATGTGGCTTTAGTGCAGAAGCAGAGGGTGGGATGGTGGGTGTGGGCTGTGGATCGGTGGTCTCATTTTGCTAAGTCATTAATTTTTGAAACCCCAATTTCCTTACGTGTAAGTGGACCAAGTCAAGAGAGGATGACCCTAGAAGTTCCTTTCGAGTTGGACTTTCCTAAGCTCAAAATTTAGCCGCAGTCTGCAGCATTCTGTTAGAATTGGTGACCAAAATCGGTATGAAGGCCTTCCCTATGAAACTCAATGCTCTGCCTGAGGGCTTTAGCACAAGGTCCCCAGGAAATGGTGCACCCCAGAACTGTCATGCAAGTAGTGGTGATTGCCTCGTGCTGGCGTGCTGTGCCACCAATCCTTCCTTCTTCGTCAACTGTTTTATTGTGGAATTGCACCTTTAGACTTGGAATTTGCGGCTTAGAAAGATACTTGAAAATCTTAGCTGGCAAACAGGAGAGAGAAAAATCTTTCTCTTTTTCCCTCTGAGCTGGAAAACTACTGGTCGGTTAGTGGCTCCTGTGTGGCTCAGGATGGATGACAATTTGCAGTGTTTCTAGACTGTCCCTTGCAGGTGTCCCCATCTGTAGCAGAATGGTGTTTGATACTGGTGATTACAGCTATGGTTACAGGCACCAGTGCTCCTGAGGCCAAGATCATGAAGCAAACTAAAGCATGTGTGAGGCAGTCATGGGAACGGTAGTTCTGTACACTGTCCACAGGGAACCACCTTCTCTCAGTTTCAGATGCTCATTGCTGGAGACTAGGGACCTGTCTTTGACTTGTTCCAGAGAAATTGGTAATATAATTATGTCGCTTTTAAAGGATATATTTATTTATTTATTACTGGAAAGGCAGATTTTCAGAGAGGAGAGACGGAAGGATCTTCTATGTGCTGGTTCACTCCTCAAACGGCCACAATGTGCAGAGCTAAACTAATCAGAAGCCAAGAGCCAGGAGCTTCTTCCAGATCTCCCACATGGGAGCAGGGTTTTGGCCATCCTCCACTGCTTTTCCAGGCCACACACAGGGAGCTGGATCAGAAGTGGAGCAGCTGGAACATGGATTGGTACCTGTATGGGATGCCTGTGCTTGTAGGCAGAGGATAAGACAGTTGAGCCATCGTGCTGGCCACTAATTTATGTAGCATTAAAAAAAAATTGAAACATTGCAGCCAGCATTGTGGTGCAGTAACTTAAGCTGCTGCTTAAGGTGTGATGCTAACACCTATGTTTGAGCGATGGTTCGATTCGCAGCTGCTCGGCTTCTGAGCTGACTCCCAACCAGTGCACCTAAAACGCAGTGTTGGGCCCTTGCCTGCCAACTGGGCGCTGTTGGCTGCAGCCTGATCCAGCTGTGGCTGTTGGGGCCAGATGCTGTCTCTGTTGTTCTGCATCATTAAATAAATTAAAACAAACAAAAAAACATCTTTTTAACAAACTTTATGCAGAGTGAAGTTGGGTTACTATTTTGAGTTTAATCTGAGAGCCACCAGTGCACATTTCACTTTAGAGAAGCCTTTTCACAGGCAGACATATGCCTGAGTTCTTTGTTGCGGAAGCTGCTTTTCTCAGTGTCCTCTCACAGGCCTGAGTCAGTGACCAGCTGTCATTGTCTCCGAGGTGGCTGCTGGTCATGAGAGCTGGCTGCGGTCGGAGATCACAGAGCCCAGGACCAGCCTCTCGTCACAGGTGTCGCTCCCAACACTTGCCTATGTTTTACTGCTGCTGCTCTTACTGAAAGCAGCTTTCTGTTCCAGGAACATATGCCCCTGGTGCTTCCCTAGGTCTAGGGCGAGAAGCCTTTGGCAGCTTTGTTGCTGGCGCTTTGCGGTGGATCCTGCCTGTAACTTAGTGAGAGCTTGCATGATGCTTGTTGCACCCGAATGAGTGATGCCCCAATAGATGTGTTTGAACTGAAACTGTCAAAATCTCTTTCAGAAGATAAGAGTTAGTTCTCTCTGGTTATCTTTCTAATCTCATTTACTAAAACCAAGCACAGACCAAAAGCGATCTTTTTTTTTAATTTATTTATTTTTATTGGAAAGGCAGATATACAGAGAGGAGGAGAGACAGAGAGGAAAATCTTCCATCTGATGATTCACTCCCCAAGTGACTGCAATGGCTGGAGCTGATCTAATCTGAAGCCAAAAGCCCAGAGCCTCTTCCGGGTCTGCCACGCAGGTGCAGGGTCCCACGGCTTTGGGCTGTCCTTGACTGCTTTCCCAGGCCACAAGCAGGGAGCTGGATGGAAAGTGGAGCTGCCGGGATTAGAACCGGTGCCTGAGTGGGATCCTGGCGTGTTCAATACAAAGACTTTAACCACTACACTATCGTGCTGGGCCCAGCAATGGTTTTAAAATAGCAGAAGTAATAACCACAGAAGAAACCTGAGGTTGGCCATGTAGTGATGTTACAGGAAGTGACTTCCCAGGAGGACGGTGTGGGCATAAGCTTTAATCATGAGTGACAGCACCTGCGTCTGAATGACACGGGCAAAGTACAGAGCAATAGAGCTAGGTTTTCTTTCCACTTATTTTTCTCTCTTTGATATCAAAAAAAGTTTGGAAAAGCAAAAAGTTAATGGACAAATGGCTACATACAAGCCACAGAAAAAGTGAATAAGTGCTAGCATGTAAGTAATAACTATTATAGAATCAGTTTATAAATGTCATATATAAATCTATATACAAATGAATAGGTATTATATAGGAACGTACGCATATGTTTAATTATTACTATATATGCCACAATAGAATATACTAAAGTACTGGTAATTTTAACAAATGTCAAGCTATCATCTACAACTTGATTTTTTCAATCACCAGTATGCTTATGAAAACTGTGTGTAACAACTGTGTCTCAGTACGAACAGGCCTAGCTCTTTCCTTTTATGTAATTCCACTATTTCATGGGATAAATAAGCTACAACTTATTTGTTCATGCAACGATTGGCATTTCTGAAATTCCTCACTGTTTCCTGTTAAAGGCTGCCATGCGTGCCCATGAACTTGTCTCTTGGCCTGCGTGATCAGTTTCAGTGGAGCGACTGCTTAGACGTGAAGTCGCTGGGCCAGGGGATACACCTTTTCTTGACTTTCTTGCTGAACCCCTTGCCAAGGTGCCCGTGCCACTCGGTGCTCCTTTTCAGTTAGGCTGCAGTTAGCTTTCTAGAACAGATATGCCACGTTTTGAGGATTTTCTGTGCAGAACAGCACCCTTTGCTTTGACCTTCTTTGCATGCATGTCCCCAGCTGTACAGACTTATTTGTCTAGCTTCCTTAGGGAGAAGGGAGCAAATACTCAGACTTTGTTGTACAGTTCATTCAGAGTGAAGTGCATGATTTTCGGCAATACTTCACTGTGTTTAATTATTCTCTCAAAATGGATCTTAATCTAAATTTAACTCTCTTGCCTTCATTCTCACTATTTGAACAAAAAATATTTCTGAGCTTTTCTGCATTTTTATAGGTCCTGAGGGGGTTGGCTAAACACTTTGCCTGCGATTTTCAATATTTTTCTGCTTATTTAAAGTCCTCTCAAAGGTAATAAAAACAAAATAACTCTTAGTGTTGGCGTAAGTTCATCTCCTTAAATTCCTTTTGTTTTCTTTTTTCTTTCTTTCTTTCTTTCTTTTTTTTAGATTCTCAGGTGTCCAACTTGAAGCTTTACTTTAGTGTCCTTCAAATGGAGAACAGCTTCCTGAACTTACCATTGTTAAGCTCAGACTGAAGCCGGCCCAGGGCCCTGCACCTGCACTTCCTTCTGCCTGTGGTCCAGCCTGGTGGTTTTTATTTTGTTAAGCGAAGCTCTTAAATGGTAACAGAGTTAAGCTAATGATGGCGAGTAATGACAGGGTACGGAGTTGTACCCAGGGCTTGTCTGAGAAGTGGTCTTAGCCCTCGGGTTTGGATATCCTGCTTTCTCTCAGTTCTGTGTGCATCTTACTAGACAAATGAACACAGCGGGCATTAGAACCTTGTGGCCCCTCAGTTGCCATTTTAAGAAACACTGAGTTTAAATAACTTTATTTAAAAGGCAGTTAGAGAGAGGAGAGAAAGATCTTCCATCTGCTGGTCACTCCTCAAATGGCTGCAACAATCAAAGCTGAGTCAGGCCTGGAGCGTCTTCCATGCCTCCCATGTGAGTGTAGGAGACCAAGTGCTTGGGCCATCTTCGGCTGCTCTTCCAGGCACAGTAGCAGGGAGCTGGATCACAAGTGTAGCAGCCAATCTGCAGCTGGTATGTGCGTGGGATTTTTGGTATCACGGGTGGTAGCTTTACCTGGTATGACACAAATTAAAAAAAAATAATAAGACTAATTGTTTTAAAAGGCAGAATTATAGAAAGGGAAGGAGAGACTATCCCTGCACTGGTTCATTGCCCCAGTGGCTGTGACAACCAGGATTGGGCCAGGGCCAAAGCCAGGCATCAGGCTCTTCTCACTGCTCGTCTACATGGGTGCAGGAACCCAAGCACTTGGGCTGTATTCTGCTACTTTCCCCAGGCACTTTAGCAGGGAGCTGGGTTTGGAAGTAGAAGTCCTGGGACTCAAACTGACTGCAATGCCATAGGGTGCTGGCTTACACTGCTAAGCCACAGCATCAGTTCTTCAGTGTTTAACTCTTGATGACACAGGCCTGAAAGCTCTGAGAACTGAGCCAAACGCAAGAGCCCTGTGGTTTTATTTGGACCGGAGGTCTTGGTTGTATTAGTGTGATAAACACCCTAGAGGAGACCCAGGGTGGTGGAAAATACACTGAGGCCTGGATTTAATTTGTTGGTACCAAGATCAACTTTTAATTCTGTTTTCCATGAGCTTTCTGAAGGACCCTCCTGTGTATGAGCTGATATTTACAAATTCATGCAGTTTTTACTCTTTGCTTTGGGGGTAGGTCAGGTGGGATGTATGTTCATGTTTGGTAAGGTCGCTGTGGCTATGGGCAGGAAGTATGTTGGAGGGGTCTGGAGAGGCTGTAGGGAGGTCAGCCAAGCAGCCGACAGCTTGTGGGCTGCAAGGGTGAGGCTCAGGTGCATGTGCTTGAGAAGCATTTAGGAGGCACCTTCCGCGGGAGTTGGGTGGGGCGGTCAGGACAAGACAGTGTCAAGGTTGTCTTCAATGCTGGGGATGAAGTTGTAGCATCGGAGTAGGCATCGATGTCGCGTGAAAGGCTGGTATCCTAGGGCGAGCTGCGGCTGGAGAAGCCCAGTCCAGTGGCATGAGCCATCCTGCGTAGCATTTGGGAGCACCCTGAGAGCTAGCCACCTGCTTCTCCTACTGGTGGACCGCAGTCTGCAGCCGGCAGGCACGGGGCGGATGTTTCCTCAGTGAGGAAAATGGCTGCTAAGACCAGAGTATGACACAGGCTCTTCAGGATGGACTGGCTTGAGGCTGCCGTTCAGGTGAGCCACCGCCTAGTCAGTGTTTGCGACTTTGTTCCAAATACTTGCTAAGAATTTCTACCAGTATCCATGACGGGAGGTGGGTTTGCTGGGGCAAGGAACTGGATCATGACCAGTTTTTATCCCCTTGACAATCAGCAGTGGGGTTAAAGGAATCAAGTGGCTTTGCGCAGGGTCGGGTTGGCTGTAAACAGTGGGAGTCCTAACCAGCTTGCTAAAAAACAGACACGCCGTGGAAGTCCAACACAATAGCTGTGGAATCCTGTGAGCGAGCTAGAGTCCGTGTTGGCCTTCTCAGGTAGTAGGCATAGCCACCACCGGCCAAGTTTCCGTTTGCTGGCGTTTCCCCAAACCTGGGACTTTAACGAAGTCATAAGCCCTCACTCACTCCGACACAAGCCAGAAGTGCCTCCTTTGTCTCCGCTGAACTAAACATCAGCTATGACCCGCCTCCCCCGACTACCCCTCCTTCTGTCTTTACTCAGTGGCAAGTTCTCTGACAATTGTCTTTCTGAAATTAATGCTTGTCTTCTGCTTGTTGGGGTGGAGAGGAATGCATGGAAGGAAAAAAGGAAAACCCAGCCTGCTCACTGTAAGAAGACGCTGTCGTCACGAAGCCCTTGGGCCCCAGCGTGGAGGCACTCAACCAAGAGCTGACCTCAGGGCCTGCGTGTGGCATCTGAAAGGCTTGGTCTCCTTGTCCACCGGGTGCGGGGGAGGTGGGGAGGGAGGGGGCGAAGGAAAAGTAGGAAGGCTTGAGAGCAAACCTAGAAGATAGGACACCCGAGCTGCTAGGGGCAGAAGCAGCCAGCTGATGTGCTATGAGACGGTTCAGCTGCACTGAGCTCCCCTGCAAGAACTGGACCTCAACGCCGCCCAGCTGCCCCCTTGCTTCCTGGGTGCCCCTAGGTTTGCTGTGGCTGTGCTGTTGAAGCTACCACTCCCCCTGAGGTGCCCCAGATGGGAGGCGCTTTTTAGAAGAAGGTTCTGAGATGCCACATGTGTGCTTGGCCGGTTCTCACTTTGCATGAGGCGTTCTGTCCCGTGCTTGTCACCGGCCCGGGGTTGGAGTGGATTTCATGGTCTGGAATGAAGACGAGGAGGAGTCCAGACTGAGCGGTGAATCTTAGCCCAGCCTCAGCTGGGACTCCTATAGTCCGTGGGAAACAGCTTTCTTCCCCCCTTTCCCTTTGTGTGGGGTGGGATGGAGGCAGGAAGGATAGGGTCTCTCTCTCTCTCTCTCTCTCTTTCTCTCTCTCTTATTTATTTATTTTTTTGGCTTAAGACTCCTTGGGGTTTCAGGTCCCCGCAGTGGAGCTTCTGCTTCTTCTGTGAAGTGAGAGGTCATTGACTACCCCCACCCCAAATTAGAGTCTGTTTTGCCAGTTCTGTAAAGCTCCCTGAGGCTCTGACTGCCTCCTGGCGGGTGTCCCCAGCTCGCCGGACAGGCGGACAGACGGACAGGCGGGGCTGCTGCCCACGTCTGCTTGCGTGCTGCAGACTTGGGGCCTGTCCCGGGCAGTTTGGACCGCGCCAGCATGGCCTTTCCTTTCAGCTTGCTCGTGTTTTCCAGCAGCTCGTTACTTCAGGCTAGCCTGTCAAGATAGGGTACGTGCTCTCTGGGAACCACCATCGCATCCTTGAGGGACCACAGACATGTTTAATTCAGGGGAGATTGGCTCGATAAGGAAAACGTGATCGACTTGCATCACCAAAACATATTTTCCCGCGATTCCAGTTGGGTTGCCGCAAGCATCGATAAGCAGCGGCCAAGCCGAGGGCCGTAAATCTCCACCAGGACCGCCGCTGCAGACACCCAGGGAGGCCGGGAAATGATTGCTGATGATTCGTTCTAACTACTTGACCTTCTGACCTCTTCTCCAGATATATGATCAAGATGGGACACTTCAGCACTTTATTGATGGTGGGGAGCCTAGTAAGTCGAGCTGGATGAGGTATATCCGATGTGCGAGGCACTGCGGAGAACAGAACCTAACAGTAGTTCAGTACAGGTAAAGTATACCTCGCGTACCGCTTCCCACAGTGCAGGCCCTGCAGCTCCTGCCAACGCAGCTTTACTGCTAGCCCTTGTCATAGTCGGGGAGGGCTGGGAGCGGGGCGGGGGGAGCTGCATAAGGATTGGCAGGACTTTGGTTTTTTTGTTTGTTTTCTAGGTTAGGAAAAATCTCAGTTTCTACAACAGTCATTTCATAAGCACTCAGGGGGGAAAAAAAAAAAGGTAGACCCTGCCCTTGACCCAGCATGAGGTCACTTCCTGGTCACTGTTTGACCACATACCATGGCCTGGGTGAGAATGGCAGACACACAGACTCAGGGGTTTCCTCAGCAGGTGCACATGCATGTGGCACGGGAGATTTGGTGCCAGGAACCCAATGCTGTATCCTTGGGAGTACTTGAATCTCTGCACCCAAGACTCAAGACGGAATGCCCAGCACCTCAGGCTGCCCTTCCTGAGCTGTCGTGATCAGCAGCGATGCTGAGCCACGGCGACCTTCCCCTGCCTCCTCAAAGACGTCCTAGTGTCAGAGTCTGGCCCTTTGACATGGCAGGGAGTGCCCCCCTGCTTCCCAAGATGTTGAGAGGCGACGCCCTAGAGTGACAAAGCCAGGCAGAGCTGCCCGCAGTCCTCCGGTGTGAGCTGAGGAGCCCCCTGCATGGGCAGGTGCACCTGCTGGTCCCGCCTTTCCACACAGACTGGAGGGGAGGTGAACAGGCAGGGACCAATCAGACAGCAAAAAAGCCCTACCGCTAAGTCTCTTTGCTCAGAATCCCTCGAAAACATATGCCATGTAAATACGTGAGCTCAGTCATAAACAGCCGCGAGCGCCTTAGAGGCAGAAGCGACTGTTTAGCTTTCCTAGGCACCACAGACACATCAAAGCCGAGGGCCCCCAACTTGGAGTCTTGCCGCTGGCTATTTTCCTTCTTCGCCCCTCCCCCCATTTTAAAAAAAATAATAAAAGAATAATTTCTTCCCCTTATAAGTTAAAGGCTGCCCAAATCTGGCTTGCTCTCCGTAGGTCTCCAGTTCCAAAGGAACCTGTTTGAGCAGCATGTGACATACTACCTTGGTTTGCTCTGCGGTTTTTGGTTGTTAATAGTGCTAGAGATGCAATGGTGCAGTGTGCTGTTTGATTTTTTTATCTTGGTGGCAGCTGCATTGCAATGGCCAGGGCTCTTAGGGGACCCTGAGCCCTGGGGAGAGCGGGTTTCAGGCCTGTTCTTCAGGCCCATGCTGGCCACGGCTGGGCCCAGCTAGCTTCCAGCTTAGGAAGCAGATTTGAAGGTGGGAAGACAGCGCCCTCCTGGGAGGGCTGAGCGTGCCATCTGCTGCCCGTCTGAGAGGAGCAGATTCTGTAACACCGCTTTCTCCACGGGCCTACCCTGCCTCACCGATCTGTTTTCGATTACTTTGAATCTCCATAAAACAAACGACAAAAACACAATTTTCGGAACTGGCATCCCTCCCTAGTGACCCCATCCAAGACAGAAAAGTTGGGCCCTGCAGAGCCAGCCTGGTTTTGTTTTTTTTTTTTTCCTTATTATTCACGGACGCCGCCTTCACAGGGAGTCAGCTGGTTTAAATTCGTTCTGTTATGATTTGTAATATCTAAGTGGAATTCTCTTCAAAGCGTCCTTGATTGATTGACCCTTAGCTGAACGTCTTGTTTTTATTTTGAGGCTGACAATAATGTTTGTTGGCGTGAGTCCTGCTTCAAGTGCGTTGGGACGCGGTGGAGCTATCTTTATGAGTCACCCCACCACAAAGGAAATATTATTTGAAACCGGGAAAATCCCTTTGATGTGCCTCAACACGCAGAGATTTCTGCGAGTTTTGGAAGCGCGGCCTGCTTGTAAGGCATGGTGTACGCTTACACAGTTTTTTTCTCCCCTCCCCGGCCCACCCCCGCCTCGGCAGACCACCCATCGCTCGAAAACAGTTGCGCCCTTTCAGCGCCGAAGTGTGTCATTTAGGTTTCGCACATTCATTTGCCGGGCGCTGTGTTTATACGAGGGAACGCCAAACCGAGAGATGAAATGTTACAAGGCTGAGGCACAAAGTGGACTCAATTTTTCTCAAGTTAGGAGATGCCAGTGATTTATAGCTCGGCTCCCATTTTGATTTTTTCTTTTTTATGTAGCAGTGGAAAGAATTAATAAAATGCACAGCCCTCGGAGCGGCCGAGGCAAGAAGAGTGGCGCGGGCCGGACAGCCAGCCGGCTGGAGTTTTTGTCAGATATTCATAGAATGTTGGAGCAAACATTCTGCTTAGCTAGCAGTGCCCTCCTGAGACAGGACGGCAGCGAGTAAGGAAAATAACAAGATAAATGAAATTTTTGCAGCTGCAAGTAAAATATTGAGAATCTGCACTTTTTTATTGATCTTGATGATCCTATTGCCAAGAGCCACTTTGTGGTGACAAAATATGTTGACAAGTGCATATCTCACCGCCATGAAAAATGTGCAGCAGGATTTGCCTGATGTCTGCACTGTTGTACAAGGAACAAATTGCCCTGCTACAGCCGCTCCCTTGCAGAAAGGGGAAATTTAAGGCCCACCAACCCTAAACACTTTTATCTTGAACTTGAGGCTAATATTTGTAGCCATTCTTCATTGAGAAAACCAGTCACAGGCTCCACATGTTTTTTTTTTTTTAATCTGTGGATTTTTCTTCCCAGGAACCAAAGCTGCTGTAACAAGCGTTTATCCCCTGGTCCCCCCAGCCATGCCTTTTCGGAGTGCAATCTCTCAGCCAGAGGCAGGTGCTCCTCCTGTGTTTATCAAGTTTCCATCCATTTCACAGCAGAGCCTTTTCTTCTTGTCCTGTACCCAACTTTTGAAGAAAGGCAACGAAGCTGATTTTTATTTCCCTTTATCCTGCTGCCTGATTTTATTGCAGATCAGGGAACTCCCCCTGCCATGGTGTAAGAATGCATTAAGTGTTTTTCATCCAAATAAGAAATCAGTGGCATGAGTTTACATGGGAAGTTCAGGCACCAACGTCTTTGTTATTGGCCAAGAGAAAGGATTTTCTTATCAGTGTGAGTTATATATATTATATATATTTATTTAAAAAAATACACTCATGTCTTTCTGCTGTGTCCAGGGCCAAGTGTCTGTGTTTTCAGCCAGAGCCCTGCTGTGGGACATGGTGGAAATCCTCTGTGTTGTGTGCAGGCTGTACCTGGATGCTGGGCACAGTCTGATGGGGGTGATATGCTGATTGTCAACAGAAGCTGCTGAGGTGGAGCTGGGCAGAAGTTTATGTGGGTAATGACAATGTGATTGGGACACATGAGTCTTACGTGCGACTAAGCTGGTTTTCTTTTGTTTTGAATAGGTCGAATATATTCTACCGAGCCTGTATAGATATCCCCAGGGGTACCGAGCTTCTGGTGTGGTACAATGACAGCTATACGTCTTTCTTTGGGATCCCCTTACAATGCATTGCCCAGGATGAAAACTGTAAGAATTTCTTTTAGCTCTGAATTCACATCTTAACCTGTTTCAAAGAGAAATGTTTGAAAAAGTGTTGATCGAGACCCCCCACATGTGGTTCGCTGTGACACTTGATGCAGACACACACAGGCCTGTCCCACTGCTTCCTTGCCCCCCAATGTCATTTGCACCCTTCTTTGCTTATCCTCAACCTCGAAGCCTTGGCCAGGGTTGTAAATCATCAGTGGCAGGCAAGTTAAGTCAGCCACTATTCCCAGTGCACCTGCTGTGTGTCTGGTTCGATGCTGGCACCTCAGTGGGTTATGAGAGCAGCTCAGCACACAACAACTTGCGCTCTGAATTTAGTCTTGGAGCCAGTGTGTAGGAAAAACAAAATGATGAGAAAATGCCAGTGTTGCCCTCTGCAGTCCATTGTGCGAGCCTCCCTCTAAGCTGGCAAGGAAGGAAGAGTGGTGTCCAACTGTCAGGTGCACAGCCGAGGAAAGTCGTGTCCTGCTTTGGCTAAAACCATAGGTAGGCCCAGTCTGCATTACCATGACAACCATTACCTAAGAAACAATAATTAACACTGAGGCAAGTGTGAACCTGCCACTGCATTTTTGAATTTTGTAAAAAATTTTGTATAAATTTCAAAAAAGATTATTTTATCAGTTCTTTGGAAGCCATTGCATGGCGATGTCCGTTGTTTAAAACAGGATTGGTGGCTCTGCTGGGCGTCAGAGTCACTTAACTGGGTTTGTGGATGCCACATTTTCCTGTCAGCACATTCGTTCGTGTGTGAACTAATAATCATTCGATATTATGCTAGGCAGAGAGTTTAGAGATGAAAGATCTGTTTTGTGCCTGGAAAGAAAAATTTCATTTTAAAGAAAATGTTATTTTCCTTTTTTGTTTTCCTTCCTCCACTTTCTTTCTCTCATATATGTACGTGAGCGCCAACAAAAATGTTGATGATTCCACTGGTCAGAATGCTGATGTTCAAATATTTCTTTCCCGTATTCAGATGCTTTGTCAGAAGTACAATTCTCCAAAAGTACTGCTATCAAGCTTTCTTTTTCTACTTTACACCAAACCAATCTCAATTAAAAAAAAAAAAAAAGAATCTTTGGACGAATGGTACATTCCTCTTGCTTCCCAAGTTTCCATTGGAAAATTTCTTCCCAGCAGGGGCACTCCTGTGTGGGGAGGGGCTGTTTTCCTAGGGGGCAGTCTAAGTGCTGGTTGTGAAGGTGTGGTTGGTATGAGGGGCAGACGTGGACACGGAGCCTTCTTGCTCTGCCTCCCCTGAATCTTGGTCCAGGCCTTGCGTGGAAGACCACCAGGGCCAGCCCAAGTCGTCTGCTGATGGGAGGTCTTGCACAAGCCTTGACATTGGCTCACCTTCTAGCACTGTTGTGAGGTCCTCCTTTTCCTCTCGATTGCCACCTGCCATGAGCTCTGTAGATGTCCTCGTTGTTTGAGTGTTGGAAAATGGGAATAAACTTACAAGGCCCAGGGTTCTACATCATGGAGCACATGGTGCAACCACTCATTCACTCACTGCATTCATATTTACTGAGCACCTGTCATGGGCCAGGAGTTTTGCAGATATACCAGGGAACAAAACCCAAGAATGTGGAACAGGAGACATATTGTTTTGGAGTCTACATCAGTAAGAAAATAGGCTGTGAGTTGGTGAGGAGTGTTGCGAAGTGCAGAATAGCAGTAGAGAAGAAGGCGGGAGCTATGTTTACCAAGAGGGGCAGCGCAAGCTCTGTTGGGACATTGCTTCTGGGAATCCAGGGAGGTGGCACCTACACTGGGTTGCACTAGTGTAGATGTATAGAGGGCAGACTGATGGACTCTGCCTGCGGTTTGAAAGTCTACAACATTTATAATGCATTGGATGCTGAGGATGGGGAATGGACGGAGAGAGAGGGAGAGAGCAAAGGGGGGCTGGTGGGCTGGTGGTCAGGCTTGGTGTAAAGACGAGGAAGAAGCTGTTCTACTGAGTTCTGAGGCAGCAGCAGAAATGGGGGCGTGGCTGCTTAGGGAATGCATTTCTGACTCTGGACGTTGGAGCCCCAGAGTGGGAAGTCCAGCCACAACTGGCTTCTACCTTACTGTGCTGTTGTTTGGATGGAGCCAGCCCAGTGGGAAAGTGGCCTTGGGGAAGAGAATAAGGGGAGGATGGGACGGAGCATTTGGGTCCTGTGTGTCGCTCGTAACCACCTGGCCACAGGTGTCCCAGATGTCAGCTGGTTTTCACATGTGGCCCTTCAGGCCATCGGAAATGTGCTTTGTGGAACAACGCGGGGTTTGCTTCTCAGTTCTTCTTTCTTCTCTGGGGTCCAAACCTGTGTGGCATGTTCTCGAGGCTGCTGCTTCAGGGATACATCACCCTGTCCCAGGGCATATGCAACATCATGTAGTTCCCAGAATCCTTAGCGGGAGACTCACAAAGCTCCCACAGCAGCTTGAAACTGGAGCTTCGATAAGAAAACCGAGCAGGTGCTCGAGTTCATGTTCAGAGGTCTTAGCAAGAGTTGAGAGCAGTTTAAAGGGAAGGATGTCATTGAATGAAATGCTTTATGGCGACAGTCCTTCTATCCTAGAGTCATGGGACTTGTCATGCCGCATACCAGCAGAGTATGTGGTCAGATAGTGTGAGGTTGATGGCCCATGCTCGGTCTACTTATGGACAGCCTGTCCCATCCCACATGATTCATGGAGGGGCATGGGGCTGTGCAGAATCTGTTCTGGAATATTCTCTGTGATTTCAGAGCACACCCATGTGAAAGGGCAGAGAGAGCTGTACAGCTGGTCTCACCCTGACCAGGGTCCTTTGAATCATTTCAGTGGATTACACTGCTAAGACTGTATCCCCCTGGGCTTACCACGAAGTAAATTAGGTTCCCTCAAAAGAAGCTTGTGGCAATCAAAGATGGACCTGAGAAAATGCTGGTGCCCTACACGCAGTCTGCAGCGGTCCTGAGACAAGGACTTAAGGATTTTAGCTCAATCTTTCTTTGCAGTTGAATCTGATACCTGGAGTAGGACCGGAAGAAAGTAGGGCGCTGCCTAGTGAAGGTTTCTGACCAAGCACTTTGGTTTATAGACATCGTTTTCCTCGGGGCTCTTTCAACACCAAAGCACCCATTTCCTATGGCGTGGGTGTGGTGGGCAAGCTCTGTGTGCTCAGCTGAGGCAGGCAGCAGGGGCACTGTGGGCACCACCGGGCAGGCCCCCAGCACCTCATACGGGTGCATGGGTTCTGAGAGCAATTGCCATGCTGTTTTCTTTGAAAGACATCACAGTTAGCCGCACCACGGAGCTCCACGGAGTGAGAGGTTGAGGAAACGGCCGTGTTGACAGATGGCATCCGCCAGGAGCAGTGCAGCTGCTTCCAGGAGGGGATTAGCTCCTGCAGGGTGTGGAGACCGCAGTGCCTTCTTGCTCCTTTCAGAGGAAATGAAAAAAAAAATCGCTGGGAGTCTAGGTCTTTTGCAGCTTTGCCTGCCTGAGTGCATGGAGTCAGGGTGGCGGAGTGCAGAAGAGGTTGGCAGGGATGGCAGTCCAGCCTCTCGCCTCCCAAGAACAGAAGACAGAAAAGAACACCTCTGCTTGGTGACTCCCATCTCCACTGCCTAGGGGAAGGCGAGCTCATGGGCAGGAAGCTCGTTTTCAGCCCTTCCCTCACACCTTTGGGCCATCCCAGCATCCCCGCATCCAGCAAGAGCAGCTGTGGGCATGCGCCAAAGGGAAGCACCACATGGTGCAGCAGGGCAGACCCTCCCTGAGTAAACACAGTTCAGAACGTGGCACAGGGTCCAGCAGAAAACACAATGCAGGGGCCGAGGTCTGAGCCAGGCTGGGCATGGGTGCCATGGAGAAATCCATGTTCTAGATGTCTCAAATACCAACAGCTGGGACAGAAATCCCCAGAAAGCAAGAGAAGCAGTCGTGCCCTGAATAGGGAGCTAGAAAGATGCTGCCCTCAAGCCCATCAGCCGAGGAGGAACCATCATCCTGGGCCCTGGGTGTGAGGACTGCATGCGAAGCAGCTGCACCTGCTGAAAGCAGAAGGAACATGGGGAGAGTCCATGTCACAGGAGACTTGCCTTCCTGGGTCCTGTAGGGGGGTCCTGCTGTGGTGCTTCCATCCCTTGCCACAGGGCTGGCACGCTTGAACTCACAGGTGGAAGTTAGAGTAAGCATCTCAAAATCTCTTAACTGGAATCTGCTTCGTCCTTCCGGCCGCCACCACACACTCCAACCTGTGTCACTGACCTTGTGGCCTGGGCCGGTCGCTGACTCCGCTCTGGGTCCTTCTGTCTTTGCATGGTGGCAGCCAGCATGGAGTCTCATTTCCTGTCTTAGTGGTGTTTTGGCTTTGTTAACAGAACTGTCCCAAGGCCCAAAGTCCAGAAAGGCCGATGATGTCCCTGTGTCCTCCTAAGAGACACTGAGTCACAAGGAGCAGCTCTTTTGCTTCCAGAGATGACTGCTCATTACGGCATCGAGGCATATTCTGCCTTCCTTTCTCTGGTCACTCTTGCTCTCCTTCCCTCCCTGTTTTTACACAAACAGTAACATAATATTATGTGTTGCTTTTCACCCATATAGAAAGTGTTGCATTTAAAGTATATATCTGATCATTCCATGTCTTGGTGTTAAAAAAAAATTTTCTTTTTTTTTGGCCTGCCATGATGCTGTCTAAATTTTAGTTCTAGGGCTGGCATTGTGGCACTGTGGGCTAAACCACCAGCTGCAACGCCTCCATCCCATAAGGGTGCTGCTCCCTGCTGATGTACTGGGTACTGCAGCAGCAGATGGTCCAGTTACATGGGCTCCTGTCTCCCACATAGGAGACCCGGTTGGAGTTCTAGTGTCCTGGCTTTGGCATGGCCCAGCTTCGACAGCTGCACACATCTTCACCGTGGGTGAAGATAACTCTGCCTCTCTGTGTCCCTGTCTGTCTCTCCAAATAAGCAAGCAAGCAAACAAATCTTCCAAAAAAAAAAAATTATTTCATATGAAGGCCTATGGGCTTCATAAATCCTGAGACACATTTTGCATGGCCTGCGAGTGTTTTGCAAAATAAGAATGCATCTCTGGACTGGCCATGCCCAATTCATTTTGCTGCCAGTCCAGCCTCCCTGTCTGAATAACAACACAGCTGCGATCAGCCTGGCGCATTGCGTTTCCTGCCCCTGTGCAGCTCCAAGCTCTGCTCCACCTCCCTTTTCTGGACACACTGGCCTTCGCCCAGTGCTTGACGGGTCCAGAGCTGCTTCCCCCGGGGTCGGGGTGTTGCAGGCCTTGCATGGCGTCTCCTTGGCTTGCACTGACACTGCCTGCGTCCTTCAGCACGCAGGTTCCCTAGGATCCCAAGGGCAATAGTCCCTAATACATGCTGGGTCTTTAAAATAAAATTACGCCTGGGTCCCGACTTTTCTTTTCACAACTAAATAAACTTGTTTTTTATTCCGTTTTCCATGGACTGTTTGTGGTCCTCTCTGCTTTCCTGCCACTCCGTGTTTTGTTCTTACGGTGCACGTCACCATTTGTTCGTTCATTCCCCAAGTGATTACAAGGGTGGGAGCTGAGACGATCTGAAGCCAGGAGCCTGGAGTGTCCTCCAGGTCTCCACATAGGTGCAGGGTCCCAAGGCTTTGGGCCATCATCCATTGCTTTCCCATGCCACAAGCAGGGAGCTGGATGGAAGGTGGATCAGCCAAGACATGAAGTGGAGCCAGTGTTTGCACGTGGAGAACAGCCTGTTTAGCCACGTGGGGGCCTCGACTTGTCACAGTTTAATCATTGGGAAACTTCGGGTGTCTTACGATGATTGCACTGGTAACAACTCCACGGAGAGGATTTTAGGTTTGGTGAAAATGAATCAGTGCTTTTCTGAAAGCATCACTCATTTTCCCTTGGAGGTGGAAGGGCCGTGGGGGTGCGGACTGTGGCTTTCGTTTGCTCTCTGCAGTACCTAGCCCAGCAGCAGGCATCGGCAGGTGCTCAGTAAACACAGGTGCACTGAGTGGGTGGGCCGTGGAGTTAGCCCTGGGTTCACAGTTTCTGAATCCACTCTGTGTTGCCTTCCCTCCATCTTCAAGGCTTTGAGTGTATGTCCCAGCTCCTTGTTCATCTATGTCTCCGTGGCCTGAAGAGGTTTGTCCATCTTCCTTAGCCCTCTTGGATGGGCCTTGCTGTCTTCTAGGGGGTCAGAATGAAAATGTGTTTTCTGACTTCGTTCCTTGTCACCTTCCACTTTCTGCTAGGTGCCACAGCCAGTGAGGATTCTATATGCAGGAAGAGCAGTCCTTCCTAAAATTCCTGCTTTAAAAAACACAAAACCCTAGCCCTCTGGGTGCAAGTGCCATGTGATTGCATTGATGAAGATGATGCTTTCCTATCCTTTTTCTCCTCCCTAGATTGCAAGTTTATGTTCATTCCATAGCTTGAGTTTATTCCTAAGTACAGCAAGGGACTGGGCCAACAGCAGATACAGTGCAAGCCTTCCCAATGCTGGAACTCTGATTATGTTTGCTTTGGGAAGGAAAAGAATAAAAGGGAGAGGCATCTTATCTCAGGCAATGTCATCTTGATGCTTGAGTGCTGTCACTGGCACCAAGAGCTCAGATTCCCAAATGGCCTTGATGATTCTATAAGGGGTTAGCTACATGATTGTATAAAGGTTTGGCTACACACATGTCAGCTTTTCTTCATTACCATTCCACACTAATCATCCCAGACCTTACAGAAACACCCTGGCCCACAGATTCCTGTGTCTTCATGTAAAGGTTGTGTGGCCTTCATTTTTGAGAATTGATCGGGCAGGTTACATTCCAGGAGCGTGACTGATCCGTCAGGCTCTGTCATCCATGCTTGGAGCTGTCTTTCTAACGTTTGTCCCCAAAGGCACGGGGTCCCTCTTCCCAGCAGTGGCACTTCCGGTTGACCTCCCCCCACATCACTGCATGTTGATGACATGTGTGTTGCCATACTTGGCAACATGGTCTCCCTGCCATACTTTCCTGCAGGTGGCCCTGCTTTTCTGCCTTTTCTGATCACAGGGTGTACCTGACCTCTGACGCTGCCGCTTTTTTTTTTTCAATTTAAGAAGCACCAACATATGCCGAACATTCCTCCTGACCTTTTAATGTGCGCAGTAGTTGGTGTTTGGCCAGCGGGTGGGATGCTGGTTATGACATCTGAACCCCTTCTCGAAGTACCTGGGCTCCACTGCCGGCTCCAGCTGCTGTTTCCAGCTTCCTGCGAATGCTGCCGCATCCTGGGAGGCTATAGTAATGGCTCAAGGAACGGGGTTCCCGCCACACATGTGAGGGGCTTAGATTGCGTTCCTGGCTTCACCCCGGGACTGCAGGTGTTTGGGGGTGAGCCCATGGAGCTCTGCTTCTGTTGTGTCAGCCCCAGGCCAGTGTCAGGATAGGAAGCTGTGGGCACCTTCTCTCTCTCCACCCTTAAGGTGACCAGTTCGGGTGCTTGTTTGTAGTCACAAGCCTCGTGCCTAGTGGAGTTGAGTGTACCACCCCCGTCCTGGGGCTGTGCTGCTGTTATTGTTAGACCCATGTACCACCATTCTGCTTTGGGAAACAGAGACCAAAACCCTAGGGGATCAACAGGCTCATAAAAGGCAGAATCATTCCTTGTATCCAAATCTTTCTTTTTAATCCTGTTTACTTACTGGAGAGAGATTGCCTCCTTCAAGTGGTCCCTTCCTCACCCAAATGCGGCAGCTGGGGTTGGACCGGGCTGGTCTCCCAGGGGGGTGAAGTCACCTGGTGCCCGAGTCACCATCTGCTGCCTCCCAAGGTTTGCAATAAGCAGGGAGGTAGTGTCGGGAGTGCGGCTGGTCCTCAGACCAAGGACTCTTAGAGGACCTGGGCATCTTTGCTGCTGGGCCAACACCTGCCCCTGGGGTCTTTCTGACCCCACAGCCCAAGGTGCACATATTGCTCTGTGCCACTCCCACTCTGCCCTTGTTCTTTGTCCTCTGGGGCACATTCTGGGTCTCCTTCTAGCCCTGGATCATTTATTTGATTATTTGTTTGGACCTTGAGTGCCGTCTGAGGTCAGCCCTGTTCCCGCTATGCCCCAAACCTGCTCCTGCAGACTGAGCCCATCTCCCTTCCGATCCCGTCACCTGCCAGACATCTCCTCCCCGCCATGTTCTGATCCCCTGTGCTGGGCGGGCTGCCTGGGTCTGTGTGGGGGGCAGAAATCCCCTTCTGTGTTTTGTTAAGGACCACCCTTCAGGGGCTGTTTCTGATTATTCTCCCGTGTTATGTCTCCTACCTGGATCACACCCCTCCAAATACATAGGGTGCAGGGTGGGGCTCGTTATGTCATCATGGATGTTTTTAGGCCAAGGTGACCTTCCTTAGGGTAAAGACCACCCCGAGCACATGGTAAGTGCTTCGTCTGTGGCTTTGGCCATGTTATTGAATGTGCCTTACCCTCCTTGAGCCACCTGTTGAGGATGTTGAGTCCCGAAAAGCAAATTTTTAAAATGTGAACAGTGTGTGCCGCTGTGCTATTTGTAAGGCTCGTGACACTGACGTCCACCCATTGCTGTCCTCCTAGTGAATGTACCCTCCACGGTCATGGAAGCCATGTGCAGACAGGACACGCTGCAGCCATTCAGCAAGAGCAGCAAGCTGCCCGCCGCCTCCCAGCCCCGCTCTGTCGTCTTCCCGCAGACTCCCTGCAGCAGGAACTTCTCGCTGCTGGACAAGTCTGGGCCCATGGAATCGGGCTTTAACCAGATCAATGTGAAGAACCAGCGAGTGCTTGCCAGCCCCACCTCCACCAGCCAGCTGCACTCGGAGTTCAGTGACTGGCACCTGTGGAAGTGCGGCCAATGCTTCAAGACCTTCACGCAGCGGATCCTACTGCAGATGCACGTGTGCACCCAGAACCCAGACAGGTGAGCCCTCCCCGTCCCCTCTCCTTCTGACCTGGCCAAGGGACTCCCACGGGTTGGCTGTGGCTTCTGGTCCCCAGCTGCAAGCATGCCCTTGCTCAAAGCCCTGTGATGAGGGGTGCGTGCCTTCTGGCTGAGGGCCTTGGATGGACTTGCTGGAACCACTGGGAAGCAGGTGCTACAGTGAGGAGCCAGTGGCACCTGCTATGCCATTGTTTTGTCCGAGACTCTGAGGAAGCCGAATAGAAGGCGCGTTTATGAATATCACGGATGGAAGACTGGGGTCAGGGTAATTAGAATCCTCTCCATCTTTCAGAGATAATATAGCCGGCTGCTCTGCGGCTGTCACGGTCACTTCAGAGTTCACCTCCAGTGTGCCGTGGGTATGAACTTAATTAAGTACTAAGAGGTAATGAATTGGAATTTTTTGCTTAGTACTATTTTTCTTCAGAGCATGCAAACCCATAAATCCTGTGAAGCTGTCAAAAGGAAATACCTACTCTGCCAGTGATGTGGAGGAAAACAGATGCCATTTATTCAATAAACTAATATCCACACACAAGAAAAATGTTGACTAGATACCTCAGAGTCAAAGTTGGTTTGAAAGTTTGTCAATAAAGAATTTTATGGCCATGAGCTGAGGATGAAATTTAGCTGAACAAGTGAATTAAAATTTCAGGTACTCTGACGAGTGGCACAGTAGATATAATGGAACTATTATTTATGAATCAAAACTGGTTTATTCAACAGACTTGATGGCTGGGAGCACCAAAGACAAAAATCAAATTAATTCAATAAGAAGGGACTGCTCGTGTTTTATCTCTACGCCACGTCCTGTGAGATTTGATTAAAGCCAGAATATTTAAGCATAGCGTTGGAAAAGCGCTTGGAATTAGCAACATAGAAAACAGTTTCGGAAACTAGGGTATGAGACTCAGAAGCAGGACTGAAATTATTTTCTTAAATTTGTTGTCAGTTAACCCGCAGCAAGCCATTTAACTCTTGCTGGCCGGTAACCTACACCTGTTTCTTCTTTCCCAAGTCCGTGGGGTTGTTCTAGTCTGCCTAGAAAACGCAGGCATAGGAGGGAAGAGGTGGTGTGGTGCAGGGGAGCGGAGTTTTCAAGAGACACAATAGCAGCTGGTTAAGTGTACACCTTTGTGTGTGTACAGTTGAATTTGAGCCCTTCTAGAAAGCTCTTTCTCAGCCTTGAGCTCTGCTGTCACTGGTTAATGTGGGGACATTTGCACTTGGGCGTGGTAGAGGCACCGCTGGCTAGGCAGCTCTAGAGATGGTACAAGATTTGAAAGTGTTTCTTCTTCATGTAGGAAAGGGTTTTGGAAGCCTGCCTTCCTTGCAAAAAGGCCTTCAGCAACATGTGTTTTAATTTGGTAAAACAATGTAGTTTTAAGTATGAAACACACACCACAGTGTTCATTATTCTGAACATTATGTCAATGAATGAGTACAGATCTATTATTTGCATAAGTTCACATTACAACATGACAGGTAAAATACAATGATAGTTGAACGTTTCTGGGGACTAGATATAATTTTATGCTAAATATCATGAAAGAAGTGAAATTATTTCCTGGTCAATAAAAAGACACTGAAGTGATGTTTTATCTGACCCCAGTTAGAAAACCATGTGTGGATTATAATTGAATTCCTTATGACATCTGTTCTGAAAATTAATACCACAGTTTTATATATACTGTATGCATGTCAACTATCAGAAAATACAAAAGTACTTCAAAAAGTCTGTGGGGAATTAAAATGCATTTTCATGCAAAAAATTTAAATTCATGAATAGCTTTTATATATACAGAGCTATGAGCCCTTTGAAGATACCTAGTACAATTTCTTTCTTTTATATATACATATATTTTTAACTTCTTTTTATTATTTTCATTTTATGATACAGTTTCATAGGCCCTGGGATTTCCCTTATCTCCTCCCTAATTCCCCCCCACTCACTGAGTTCCGCTGTATCATTAATATAGTATAGCTCTTCTTACACAGTCATATGTCCATCATTACGGGCAGGGACAATGGCTGAGACAGCATCCTATTGTTGAGACATAGTTAACAGTTTCATTGGGAGTCCATCTTTGTCTGGAAGTAGAGATGCATACTGCATTGTATCCTCACATCTGGATATGATGGTCTCCATTTCACAGTTACTGTACATCCCCTTAAATGAAAAACCACAATACAAAATTAAAAACAGGAAGAAAAATAGAACTTTACAAAGCCATGAAGTTAAATAACATGCTGCTAGATATGATGGTCTCCGTCACACAGTTACTGTACATCCCCTTAAAAGAAAAGCCCCAGAACAGAAAAAACAACAGGAAGAAAAAAAACAAAACAAATGAACAGCACCATGAAGTTAAATGATATGCTACTGAATGACTAATGTGTCACTGAAGAAATGAAAAAGAAAATCAAGAATCTTCTTGAAGAAAATGATGGTTCTGTATGATCTATGAGTCATTGAAGAATTTAATCAGAAGAAAGTGTTTGGAAGAGATGAAACTGACAACAACAAAAAAATCAAAATTCATTGTTGGTGAGATGTGTCTCCTGTAGGCAACAAAAAGTTGGGTCGTATTTTTAATCCAGTCTGTTCATCTATGATATTTGATTGATGAGTTTAAGCCGTTTACATTCAGGATTAATACAAACAGGTGATAATTTGGTTCTGTCATTTCAGGAATAGATTGTTTGTTGATTTAATCTTCTGTTATTTTACTGGGATGTTCTTCGCATTTGCCTTTGGTTTTGGTGGGTGGGCGCTATTCCTTTTCTCTGTCAAGAGAACATCTTTAAGCATCCTTTATAGGGCAGGTCTGGAAGAGGCAAATTCTTTTCACTTTTCTTTATTGTGGAAGAATTTTATTCCATTTTTAAGGACAAAGGAAAGTTTTGCTGGGTACATTATCCTGGACTGACAATTTTTTGCTTTTAGAATCTGGAATATGTCACTTCATTCTCTTCTGGCCTGCAGAGTTTCCTGTGAGTTTAATTGGCATTCCTTTATATGTCAATTGGTTTTTTTCATGTGCACATTTAAGGATCTTTCCCTTATGTTCGATTGAAGAGAGCTTGATTATCACGTGTCTTGGTGAAGATCGCTTTTGGTCAAGCCTGTTGGGAGTTCTGTGCCCCTCCTGGATGTTGTTTCTCAATTCTTTCTCTAGATTAGGGAAATTTTCCCTCATTATTTCATTAAATAAAATTGCATACCGAGCTCCTCTTTCTGCACCTTCGGAGACTCCCATAACTCTTATATTTGGCCTCTTAATAGTGCCTTTCAATTCTTGAATACTTTTTTTTTTTTTTTTTTGCCTGATCCAGCTTTGCTTCCAGCTTTTTGTTTCCCCCTGGTGACAGGAGATATCTTCTAATTTTGAGATTCTTTTTTCTGCCTCCTTCATTCTATTTTGGAGTCTCTCCACTGTACTTTTAATTTGCTCCACTGTATCCTTCATTTCTGATATATCAGCTTTCATTTGATTCATTTCCTGTGTGACATATTTCTTGAATCCTTGGATGCATGCTTTATGTGCTTCTCGTTGTTAATAAGAAGTTTTATAACAAATCTTTTGAATTCTGTATCCTCTATTTTCTCAATGTCTTTCTCAATGAACTCTGAGGTTGGCAAAGGGTTTTGCTCCTTTGCAGTGGATTCTTCAGTAATATTCATTGTGCCTTTTTCTTTTATTTGCTCTTGGTCATTGTACTTCTGGTTATCAGATTCTTCTCTTTGGTACAGGTTTCTAAACTCTGTCACCCACAGGTCTACAGTTCAGTTTACTTATTGTAGTTGGTACACAGCTCTTTGTTTGCAATCACTTGTGCCACTCCCTCCAGCAAGTTCCAGGTCTGGCTTCTTATGTTAAATTTCTACCATGATCTCCACCTCCTGTGAGACTGTGCTGAGGCTGCACTGTTGTCTGTACAACCTTTCTCCCGCTTCCGGTTGAAGTAGGTCCCAGGATTAGGGAGACACCAGGTGTCCTATATAGCTAGGTTGTTGGTGGTGCTAATCTTTTGGCCGTTAGGTCTGAGGGCCGCATGGACCTATTTTGACCTGTACAATGCCATAGTTGCTATTATTTTCATGTGGGACCAATGCAATGCACTGAGCTCAGTGAGTTCTAACTGAGCTCAGCACATGCACAGCTCACTGTTGTCCCTTGCAGTCTTAAAACTTTTACCACACTGTACAAAATGGCACCTGATGTGCCACTATTAGAGTTCTTGGTCTGCTGGCCGTCAGGTCTGAGGGCTACCCAGACCTGTCTTGGGTGGGACCTGTAGGATGCCACGTTGCTGCAGTTCACTGAGTCAGAAATGAGTTTACTCCCAGGACTGTGCATGCGCAGTCTTCCCCTTAACCTTCGCCTCCTTAAACAAAATGGTGCCTAATTCAGCTCTAGGAGGCAGACTGGTCTGTGAAATCCACCCTATTCCCACACCCCCTGTTTGGTTGCTGCTGCTCTGTCTCTGCTCCTGATCAAATGGAACAGACCAGCAGGATAGACAGTTATTTGGGTTCACCTCCTGAGCTCCCAGTAAACACCCCCTCCCACCTTGTTGCTGGTGGAGTTCCAGCTGCTGGTGGAGTTCAGATCACTGTTTGCTCATTGCCTCTGGGGTATCGGTCACTGCAACACCACACCTTTGTGTCTGCTGCTTTCCTGTGTCTGTCAGTCTCCAGGTGCCCCTCTGTTGTTCTGTCCTCTGCTATTTTCTGGAATGTGCCCTCTCTGCTTCACACTGGCTAATATTTCTCCGTCTGTTTAAACGTGTCCTTACCCTATTCTGCCATCTTGATTCTGAAGATATCTAGTACAATTTCTTGAGAGGTTGTTAAGTCAGAACTGATTCCCAATTATTTGAGAATAATTTGCGTAGTGTTAGTGATCAGAGGCCTCTATCTTGTGCTGGACCTGCTGGACTTTCTAGAGCCTTCCACCCAAGTGTGTAGCCAGAAGGAATCAGATGTTGGAAGCAGTGGCTTCCTGCTCCGCTCTTCCCTGAGTTTTGTTGAAAATGTGGCAAGTAGTTACCACCATGCTGAAGAATGAGAAGTCCTACTTGACAGGCCAAGAAAGCACAGCTTTTCCCTGTGATGGGACGAGTGAGGGATGCTGGTGCTTCTTGGAAATAAGAGCAAGTGGAAGTGGGGGCCAATCCCTTCTCCCCACTCACTTGGTTCATCCTAGGTAGGGCAACAAACTCTTTTCTGTTCTAGAATCCAGCGTCATGTGGGGGCTGGGCTGTCTTTGTACTAGAATCTTTGAGAGTAAAAGTGTTCTCCATAATTCTTAACTGTGCCAGTGAATGCCCAAATAGGAGAAATGGGCAGGATTACAGAAGAAAATGTCACACTTGTCGCTGCGGGCTGTCGTCTATGCAGAGACCATAGTGGCTGGACCCAGGAACGAGCTGTCTTTTTCATTCTGGGAAATGAAGGCCCATTCAGCTGTATGAAGTGGACAAGCTTAACAGTCAGAAACCATTTCCCTCCTGTTGGGACACTCCAGAGGCTTTTATTTTGATAGGACATCTTGCTAGAGCCACAGGTAGGCAGGGAGACCCAGAAGAGGCAGTCGGAAGGTAAACAGGTTAGGGTTTCAAACAGGTCCAAATTTGAAACAGGCGCCTGAATCTGAGGTCCAAGAGATTTTTCACTCAACAGATGGAATATTTGGCCGTGAAACTCCAGACATTGGAACTTTCATCAAAGCGACTATGTGTCTCCGTGTGTTTTTCCTGTGAGGAGCCATCAGAAATTCTATGCCTTGTTGTAAAAAAGAGAGGCGTGTGGCTACCCAGGGGTACCAGCACTGCTGCTGTCTGCTGCGTAATTCACACTGAACACACACACACACACACACTCTCTCTCTCTCTCTCTCTCTCTCTCTCTCTCTCTCTCTCTCTCTCTCTCTCTCCTGGCAAAGAAGGACTGACTCATCCCTAAAATACAGCCCTGGGTCCTGGAGTCATGCAATTGCTCTTTAGTTTTGTGAATATTAAACAAACACTACCAAAAACAAGCTGATGACTTCTTTCTCTGAGTAAATTCAAAGCGAAAGAGCAGTTGGAATCTAGACCAGCTGAGATGTTGTTTAGGGACTCCGTAAACGTTTGACTTTTTACTGCAGTGTGTTTCCTAGGTCAGCACAGCTTGACTCCTTTTTGCTGGATCCGGGAATTAGAAGTGCATGTTCTCTGTTGTTTTTCTGCTTGTGGAAAGGCGTAGGCACAATTTCCCAATGGTGTGGATTACCTTCTAACAGTTGTTTTTTTATTATCATTTTTTTATATTTATTGTTATTGGAAAGTCAGATTGAGAAGGAGAGACACACAGAGAGATCTTCCATCTGCTGGTTTGCTCCTAAAGTGGCCACAATGGCCAGAGCTGAGTTGATCTGAAGCCAGGAACCAGGAGCTTCTTCCAGAGCTCCCGTGTGGTGGCAGGGTCCTGAAGCCTTGGGCCATGTTCTGTTGTTTTCCCAGGCCATAGGCAGGAAGTTGGATAGGAAGTGGAGAAGCCAGGCCAGGAACTGCTGCCCACATAGGAATCCTGGAGCATGTAAGGCCAGGACTTTAGCCACTAGGCTGTCACTTCGGGCCCTCTGAATTACCTTCTGATGGTCACATTCTTTTTTTCTACAGGGGGATCATACATATCTTTATTTTGCATCCTTTTCCTTTTCCTTTTTGATTGTTTGCGACCATGGGGAAATCTGCCTTCCGTCTCCTGGGCACATGTCAGCTTTCACATTTGTGCATTAGGTTCCGTTGTTTGCAGCGGGAGGTTGTCGTACCAGAGGACAAAGTGGCTTCAAGAAGGTGCTGGTTGGAAGTGGGAGCAGCATGGCGGTCTCCAGAAATGTGTCTTCCCGTGTTCTGATGTCCTTAAGGGCAAAGGTCCCCTTCTTTGCAGCGTCCAGGCCCTACATTCTGCCGTCTGGTCACTTTTCTGACGTCTTTGTGTCACTACATTGAGCTCAGTAAGTTCCTCACTGCACAGCTGGTGGTGACTCAAGTAGCCTCACTTTGGAGCCTTGCGGGCTCCACACTTGTCTTGGCTCATGTGGGTCGAGGAGAAAATGGGGCCCCAAGCAAGCAAGACTGTCCTCAAGGCTTTCATGCCAGAGAAGACGAATCAAAGAAGGGATGGGGAACAGGACACCAAACCACACTTAATTTTGTTAAATGTTTCATCCTTTTCCTCTGTGTACACCAAACCAATTACAGACTCAAAGTAAATGAACTGCACATTGTGCTGGAGTGATTGCTGGCAAAGGAGCTGCCAGGAGCAGGATGCCGAGGATGTAGGACATTGTCTCGCTGCTTGCTTTCTTCTTACAAATTGGCTAGCAATGACACATGCTAACTAACTCTGCCCCGTTTTAGTCTGTTTGCAAGCTATGTGTTTATTGAGTACCTTCTCATGTTTCATGGAGCTTAATAATGCTGTGTTGAATTTGTCACAGGAGACTATTTCAGTTGGTTGCAGTTAAGCAAAATAATCCTTGACTTTCTCGGTGGCACTTGCTACATTTTATGGGCTCAGCAGCTTCATGGAGTCAGTGACTGCTGTATGGGAATTCAGAAAGTGTGTGGGGCAATGAAACTGGAAAATGAGCTTATTTTGGTGCAAACATTATTTTGGAATCCATGAATTTTTTGATAATACTCATTTTTTTGTGTGTGTGCTTCTTGAGGACTGTTCATTAGACATCTCTCTGGCTGGGCAGCCACTGCTGGAGACCTCTGTCACCGACAAAGATGATGACACGTTGCCTCTGAGTGGGGCACACTTGTGGTGTTTGTTTTGAGAATGGTGGCGTGTTAGATGCCTACATCAGTTTTGGAAACTAAAATGCTTTTAAGAGAGTTCCATTTAGCCGGAGGACAGAGGACTTGGCAAAGCAGCAGGCAGTGCCAGTTTGGGCATGCTGCTCCTGCCATGGTACATCAGAGGGAGACAGGGCTTTATGGTTAAGACAGAACAGATCTGAAAGCTGAACAATTCTTACCTCTGGACTATGAAGCAATTGCTAGGACTGTTGGCCACCAGAACGAACAGCTAAGTAGTAGCACCTGTCTGTCCCAAAGACCTTCCTTGGGCTGCGAGTTGAGGGGTGTCGAGTTAGGATGAGGCTGACCTGCTGGAGGGTTGTGATGTCCGGCACTCTGGAGGGGGAGCCCCACCTCCCTGTTGGGTTTGAAGGGGTAATTCTGTCCTGCATATGTTCCTGTTCTCAGGATGGAACCCTAAGGCATACTGTCAGCACCAAAATGACTTTCTGATAATTGACTTATTTTTAAAAGAAGCTTGGAAAAGATAGGAAAAGAGCTTAGAGGAGTGTTCTGTACCAGCAGTATAGGTGCTGCCCTACCCAAGGGCCTCCTCACTCTGTCATACTAGCGGTGACAGGTGCGCTGGAGTTCTATGTTAAATCTTACTCTTCAAGGTACCTAAGGATACAAAAACAGCACATTGCTTTTTGAGATGGTCTAAACTAAGTGTGAGGCTCTGAATTCCTCACTTTGCACCAGCGGATTGGAGTTTTGCACGTTCTGGTAAGTGTGTATGCACACGCGTGCAAGCGCACACATTAGCAGTTGGAATGCTCTGTGTCCAGGGAGCTGGACGTAGTGGCTCATGTTATCGCTGGTGAGCTGCACTTTGGACACAGAGCTGTTGGTTGCCACAAAGCATGATGGGAGATGAGGACACACTGGTGAGACAGGTTGAATGACCGGCCGATACCATGGCTAAACAAGGTGAGGAGCCAAGGCAGGTCTCACCTCTCCTGTCCTGAACCCTTCTGCTCAGACGGGGTTCTGCCAAGTTGTACAACTTCCCTGGTGTCTCTGAATCCATAGCAGGTGCTCTCAGGCTGGAGGTGTTGGGCACAGGGAACTGTTGGGAGTCCTGTCTGGTGGTACCTTGAAGGGAAGTGTGACATCAGCTCTTCTGTGGCCAGCTCTGCTCTGCTGGATGCACATGCTTGCCTCTCTGACTGTGAAGTGAAAAAAGGACAGGCTGGCTGCTGACATGGGAAATTGATCACTTCAACTTGAGACGGAAGAGTTAGGAGGCAAGAAGATTAATTGGTTTTATTTAGTAGCTTATTGTTTATTGTGATAGCTATTAAAAATAGATAACCAGAGGCTAATAAACGTTAATGGTCCCTTCACTATTAAAAAAAATCAATTGTCAGTGGCTGTAGCATGTATGAATAGATTTATTTTGCGTAAAGTCTTCAACGGTGCTTTTAAAAACTTCACCCCAAGAGGATTATTTTTGGAGGACTCCTTTAAGGTTAGTGATATTTTGGCAGCAGTACATGCGACAGTAGCTGAAGATCAGAGACATCCCGTCCCTGGTGAGCTGTGTGTTGTCCGTTGGCTTTCACAGCACAATTTTATAATTGTAATAACATACATATGTAATTTGTCAAGATTGATAAACTCCTTACCAAGGACCATTATATATTTCTTTGAAACTTGTTTGAGAGCCAGTTAGATAGATTTCTTAATGTAAGTAATTAAAATTGTATAGTATTGAGTTATTGACCAATGCTGGACTATTAATCAAGCTAAAAAATTCTACAATCAGTGCTCAGTGTGCTGAGGCCTAGTAAAATAATAGTATTTGTGTTCAGTGAGGCAAGTAGCCACAATTAAGCACTTGGCTTGACAAATGAGAGGGTACACTTTATTCTGCACTTAATTGAATTGTTGTATAGGCTGGGGCACCATTGTCTCCTGGCCCTTCGTGTTGGTTGCTGGCCACTGGAGGTCATACATTCGCTCAAAGTAGGGGCAGTCATGTCTGTGTTTGCCTTTGGCTTTCTAGAGGCAGCCAGAGAAGTCTGGACCACAAACTGGGGCTTAAGGAGTGCAGCTAACATCCTACATGACAGATTACTGGTTTTCAGAACGAAATTTGTGATGAACAGATTAGAGCCCCATTGAGGAGTGATATGAAATAGCTCCGAACAGGGAAAAGCCCTCGGGTTCTCCATCACTCAGCAGACTGCTTAAGCAAGCAAAAGTACTGCTATAGAGAAGACAGAATTTTAATCTATCTTATGAAATCCAGAATTGATTGGCTTCTCGTGAGCTGGAAAGATTGTGCTCTGATAATCTTGCTAATTATCAGGTGTTTGCCATTCCTTGCCCTGGCTCGGGCCTTGTCGTCACCCATCCCTGGTCGTAGCGACATCCCGTCAGCTGCTGGATGAAACCAGGGAACTGAGCAAGCAGCACCTGGGCAAACAGGTGCTGCGGAGAAATGTTTGCAGGGGCTGTAGTAAGCAAGGGTCAGGATTTGTCTTCCAAATGAACACATTAGGATGCGTGTCTCTTCGTGCAGTGCCAGTGCCCGCACTGTGGCCGGCCCCAAGTTGGCTTAATATTGATTAGAACGCGCATGTGCAGTGCAGAGGTCCACATGCACCTGACACTTGAAATGAGCTCCATACACCCCAGGATGACCTTGGTGGCAAGAACTTGATGCCCTGGAAGGAGAGCAAGTACTCGGTTTTCTGGGCTGGGTGAAGTAGCACTTGCTTTTCCTGTCCCTGATTAGATGCTTGATTTTAAACCTGATGGGAAAGTTAAGAGTGCCAAAGAAGTGTGACAGACAACTTTGTGTTTTCTCTTGTAATCTTCTGATTAATACAGTCTGTGCTTTCTGTCTTTTTAAAAATCATTTTTGTTCATTTGAAAGGTAGAGAGAATCTCTTCGTTTACCGGTTCACTTCCCAAATGAGCACAACAGCTGAGGTTGGGCTAAGCAATAACCAGAAGCCAGGAACCTAAAAGCCCAGCCAGGTCTCTTACAGGCGCCCAAGTCCTCAGGCCATCTTCCACTGCTTTCCCAGGCACATTAGCAGGGAGCTGCGTCAGAAGTGGAGCAGCCCAGACTCAAACCAGCACCACTGTGGGAAGCAAACCTTGAAAGTGGTCACTTAACCCACTGTGCCGCAACACTGGCCAAATGGTCTGTGCTTTCATTGCTCAGAAATGCACACTTGTGTTTGCTGGAGGGAAGTGGGGGTTCTGTGGATGGTGTAATTAGGAAGGGGTACTCATTAGGTATTGGTGGGTTCACTTCCCCACCTCATGCTGCTCACCTCTCCTGAGTGATGTGGACAGCAATGACCAGGCAGTGTCTTTATTCGTTTCAGACCCTACCAGTGTGGTCACTGCTCCCAGTCCTTTTCCCAACCTTCAGAGCTGCGGAACCACGTCGTCACACACTCCAGTGACCGACCCTTCAAGTGCGGCTACTGCGGTCGAGCCTTTGCCGGAGCCACTACCCTCAACAACCACATCCGAACCCACACTGGAGAGAAGCCCTTCAAGTAAGTAGCAGCCGGCTGGCCCTTGTCCTCCCCCTCTCTCTGTGCCTTCCCCACCACAGCTGCAGGTGCAGCTCTGAGAGTGTGGGTGACTACCCAAACCCTCGGCATCCTGCAGCAAGGCAGCTTCCGGTTCAGTGGCTGCCATCTGGCCAATGAAATCAGGAAACCTGAACGCTGATTGGCTGGCTGTGGTTTCTCTTGTATATGAAACACGCTTTCTGCGTCTTTGTTCTCAATGACAACTATCTCAATGAGGTGAATGTTCTTTCTAGTTCTTGGGTGTCTGTGCTTTACAGACTTATCCAGAAGCCACAGAGATGTCTGTGGCCATGAACTAGCCCTGGGACCGCCAGGGACGTGGCTACGGGCTGAGGTTGTCTGCAGAACCCCCCCCTGAATCTGGTGAACGATTCCTTTCCCTCCCTCGTGGGTGGAGCATTCCTGAACTGAGTATCAGCGCTCTCGCAGCCATCCTTATTGTGTTCTCTGGAAGTTAGTTACCATGCGGGTTCTCAGCAAAGCCAGCTGAGCACAGGGCAAGTCAGGGGAGCTGGGGAAGAGGTCAAGGGAAGGGCACCTGAGCAGCCGCTGTTTGTAGATGAAGCACGATCATGGGGTCAGCTGGAACGTGCTCTAAGGTGGCCCCTCCGCTCACTGCTTTTGCTGTGTTTGTGTTCATGCGTTCCTTCACTCGCATGTTTAATGAGCACCTTGTTTTGCACACAGCACCCTGCTAGGTGAAACAGATGCAAAGATGAATGAGCCTCAGTTTCCCCACTGCTGTCCTGTGTCTGGACACCTTCCTAGTCTAACCATTAACTGAACGTGCGTGTCACACCGAGCGTGAGAAGGGAGTACAGTGCTTCGAGGTAGCACGGAGTCCTTTGAGTCATTGAATCATTGAATCATCAGTGCCATTTGGGGGAAGGGCTGGTGCATGGGGGGATGACATTTAAGATACATTCAGGAGGCCCGAGTAAGAGTTCAGCAGACAGATGATGGTCAAAGGGCAGCCCAGACCCCAAAGGCTGGCGCATGTGACCTGCGAGTGTGGCTGCTGGTGGCCCAGAGCAGGTGTCCCTGATGGCGTGGTGAGCTCTCTTCCATCTCTCGCTACTCAGTTGCTGCACTCATGTTTCCTCTGGGAAGAGGGAAATTTGAAGGGGCATTGATGCGCAGTCTGAAGTTCTGTGTGACCAGGTCAAATGAGAGAGGGTGAGATTCAAGCAGTAGCAGCCAGGCCCCTGGCCTCAGTATCAGCTGGGAGGTCATCCTAGGTTCTCACAGCCCCAGACACCTGCTGTTGCCCCGGGTAGCAGTGTCCTATTGCTGCGTCCTGCTTGCCACCATGTCCGTCACTGAAGAGAACAGCTCATTGTGAGTGGCCTTCTTCCCACCCTTCTCTCCTCACATGGATCAGTCTGTCTCTTTCTCATTGGCTCAGTGGAAGGCAGGACCATCTATGTCAGCATGTTCATTGTAGGATGAGTTCTGGATTGAACCTGTGCTAAGCCAAGCATGCTAGTGTCCCTTGAGGCTGCCATGTCCTTTTCTACATCATTCTCAGGAGTCACATGGGTTACCCCTGTCTGGCTTGGGTACCCCGATCACCAGTGTTTGCGTTCTGTCTGGTAAGTTTGGTCATTGCCGTTGAACTTCGCCTCTCTCCTTCAAGCTTTTGGGTTTTGACTTCCCCACTCCTCCACTTGTGGAAGGTGACCGTGGCACATCTAGTGTGTTTCTGAGACAGGCAGTTTTTACGTACTAGAGGTGCAGGAGGACCTGGCATCCTTCTAGCGCCCCGTATTAGAGAGGACAGCCAGACAGATACAGTGCCAGGAATCAGATTGATTTTTATCTTGTTGCTGTGTAAATAGATTTTAGTAATTAATTGAAGAGGTTTCAGGGTCAAAATGGGAAATAGATTTCTATTAATGTTAAGGTGTTACTTATGTGTTAGCTCGTTGGCTCCACTCAATTTTTTCCTTTAACATCTTGTTTTTGTCATGTTTCCAATAGAGTTGCCATTTTAACTTAAGTTTAATTCATCCGATGAATATTTGAAGGGCTTTGGTGATCACAGCTTCTCTTTCCTTTCTGGAAATACATTTTGCGATTATCCCTGGGCCTGAGCTGGGAAAAATGCAAGGACACGAACCAGGCTTTGGAGTCAATTGTATGCGCTTATGTGTTTGTTCCTTCGCTCTGTTCTTAGGAAGATAGCCACATGCTTTCATTTTTTGGTTTCTTAAACTCAGTGAACATTTGTTCGCAGTGAAGAACTGAGTACATGCTGACTTTGGAAGTGCAAGATTTAAACGTCTTCTAGAAGTAGGGCAGTAACTCCTCTAGGGTAGACTCGGTTTCCCAGGATCAAACCCTCCCAAGGCGACCTGGGGCTCTTGGAACCATAGCTCATACATATCCATCCCATCCCACCAACATGGGTAAATATTACAAAGATAGCCTTTTACAAGTCTATGAAACAAACATTAAAAAACAAAAGTGAGTTGCAGATTAGTCAATAAAATGGGTTTCACCACAGCAACTAACTTAGCTACTTTGACTAATGGCTGTTTGGCTTAAACAGTGTGACACAGAAGAAGAGCCACATTAAGTGTACAATGAAAAATGGAGTAAATGGAAAACTCCTACATACGTGGCCCAGGTGGCTTGGATCTTGAGTTATGCCTCCACCCCCACATTCCTCTCCCATCCCCAGGGCTTGATAGGCCTTGCCCGAATTCCCTGGGTTGAGTGGAATTGAGCCTCTGCATGGGGCTGGGTGGAGTGTTTTAATTCTCTGGGCCCCTGCTAGTAAGTGAGTTTGGAAGGCAGGTCAAGATTATTGCCATGTGATGGAGACTGGAGAAGGTGTGACATTAAGAGCTCGCTTCATGGTCTGAGCGGCCAGAAGGATCCCACCATGTAAGTTCTGGGTAGAGCTTGGACTTGTTTGCAGAATGTCAGAGGAACGGGGGTCCTAGGAGAGTGACAACCACAGGGCTGCCTTGAAGAACTTGGCTTTGAGTGTGCTGTCACAGAGAACAACAAACAAACAAAAAACTTGGTTTGGTGTTAATGGCCCAACTCATTTAAGAGGGAAGGAGGAAGGGAAGGGCGTTCTAAGGCATCAACAACTTCAACAGGATCAGACGCAACATCGAAGGAAACCCAAATGGCTGATTGGTGGTCATGCATTGAACGCTTCAAGCATCAGAAGCCATGAGCAGTTTGACGCTTTTTCAAGAAGTTGTTTTTGACATGTGAGAGAAACACAGGCCCTTCTTGCAGGACTTCCCTTTGATGTGTTGAGCTCTGTGTTCGTAATCGGCCTTCATAGAAAGCCATCAGCTGTCTCACCCCTACAAGGAAGTGACGTGGACACGCTCCTGCCCATAGGAAGGCAGGAGTCACTGCTGGGGTATCTGGGAGCCTTTGCGTGTGGGAGTTGCTGCGTTTTCCACGTCATCAGCACCAGGGCCAGGGATGAGGGGACGGGGGTGCCATGTAGAAAGTGGGCGTGCAAGCACTCTGCTCTCCTCATGGCCTGTCACCTGCAGCCTCCTTCCTCCTCCTCTGTGCTGCAGCTGGTCACTTTGTTGGGGTCCTGAAAACCCAGACAAAGGCTGGCTGGGACATGTCAGAGCCTGGGTGCCTTCATGGGACTGGTCTTTCTCATGATCTTTGCTCTGCTCTGAAAGCGTGTGGTCTAGGTGGCTTCTCTATAAGATGCTGAACCCCAGGCCTTACATAAATAAAATATTTTTGTATCCACTCGTCATTTCCTCCTCAGGAACACACACATTGTGTTCTCATTCCCTAGCCATCAGATGCTATTTCCTATAGCCTGGTTTCCCCAAGAAAGGGGGCATCTCTGGGAACCTGGCCTAAATTAAGGCAACTCCTGAACCCCTGCTGTCTTGGACATTAATTCCAGAGCTTCAGCATGAAGAGAGGGATTCAATAATCTGGAAGTTTGTCAGCCCATGAAAGGTAGTATATTATGACACCGAAATCCAGGAACCAATCAGTTTTCTAATAAACAATCGGCTATCGCCTAACATGTCATCAGGCCCGCAGGAGCCCGGGCGAGGGGCCTGGCTGCCTGTGGACGCTAATGAATACACCAGAAATCATTACGTGATCAATACTTCTGAGTTATTTCCATTGAGCTGATGGGCCTGATCCATTAAAGCTGACATCATACATTTGTCAAGATCACAGTGCAGTTTTTAACACAGGCGCAGACCTGCTGAAAAATATTCGTGGAAACAATCAAAGAAACGACAGCTTCTCCTTGACACACACAGTTGGGGCAGGGGTCCGGAGCATGGTGGTCAGGATGCAAGAACCTGGCATGGGTGTGCTGTGAAGAGAGCATCCTCCCCTTGCAGGGCTCTCGAGGCAGTTGGTGAAGCAGCAGAGAGCTGGCCATGCAGCCAGAGGATGGGATCCACAGCCTGTGCACCTGGACTGGGGGACTTGCTTTGGTGGCTCTGACATTGCCCCATTAGTGCCAAGACCTGTGGACCTGAGGTGGCATTATATAAAAGAGGCAGAGTTGTCTGCAGCTGTTTCTAGATGGTTTTTGTGCTTCAAGAGGTGGAGAAGAGAACAAGAAGGGGATGGCCTAGGTGGCTGCTGGGCCCAAGCAGGTGCAACCCAGCGTGTGGGCGGCTCAGATGACAAGGTGCTGTTGGGAACTGTATGAGCAGTTCTCTGCCTCAGTTCATGAATATGTATGTATGAGAGGCAGATATTCCCCATCTGCCGGAAACGACCACCACAGACAAACCAGAGGCTTCCAGTGGTTTCTGTGTGAGCATTGCTTCCTCAAATTGAGGAGCCGTCAAGCTAGTGAGTGGGAGAGAAGCAGGGCAAGGGTTGCTAGACAACAGTCGTGCCATTCCTTTTGAAAGATTGATTTCTTTGAAAAGCAGAGTAACAGAGAATGACAGAAATCTTCCATCTGCTGATTCACTCTCCAAACAGCCACAATGGCCGGTGCTAAACCATGCTGAAGCCAGGAGCTGGCAGCTTCCGGGTCTCCCACATGGGTGCAGAGGCCCAAACATTGGAGCCGCCTCCACTGCTTTCCGAGGCACGTTAGAAGGGAGCTGGATCAGAAGTGGAGCAGCTGGGACTCACAGAGCAGCGGCATCTGTGTGGGATGCTGACCTCAGGCTGAGGCTAGCCTCTGGCCCAGCAGTGCCGTTGGTTCCTTTGGAGGTCACGCACAAGGGATGCTCTCGCAGTGTGAAGCCAGCTTCCTCTTCGTCAGATGCACTGGCCGGCGGATGACCGTGACGCTCGATACCCACTGTGCTTTCTGCACAGGTGGAATTTGGTCCATGTGGACACCCTTCCATCGCTGGTTCTCCCTGCCGTCCCACTGCGATGCTAGCTTTGTAGATTGTTTCAAGGCTGACTGGTTGGGCTGTGGCGCCGTAACCAGCTCTTGCCAAGCAATAGCCACTCTGTCCTCACTCTGCCAGGCCCTGCAAAGGGGCTGCTTCTTGCAGTCTCCACATTCCAAAGCCCATTGCTCCTTGGCTGGCTGGATGATGGGAGAAGAATTCCTGGGTTTGAATTAGCAGCACATGAAATTCTATTTGTCACCCATTTCGGCCTGGGGTTACGGAGCAGAAAGCTGCGGACAAGCTGCAGCATTGATGGTCCGCTCCTAAAAATCTCTTTTTGTTCTTTATCTATTTGAAGTGACAGTGATCAGAGCTGCAACAGGACAGGGCTCTCTGGAGAAATCACCTTCCCCCGCCTATTGACACATGCCTCTGTTGTGTAGCAGACGCCTTTGTCCCATCCCAGCCATTGGGGGCCGAGGAAGGAGCCGCCAATTAAACCTCGCGAGCCGAGAAAAGCTGAAGCCACTTTGGAGTGTCTGTTCTGATTAGGCAGGATGAGAGGACGCCCGTCACCCCGCAGGCCCTGCACCTCGGTCTCAATTTTCTCTCTTGCCTCCACCAGGTGCGAGAGGTGTGAACGGAGCTTCACACAGGCCACCCAGCTGAGCCGACACCAGAGGATGCCCAATGAGTGCAAGCCGATAACCGAGAGTCCGGAATCAATTGAAGTGGATTAACTGATTGACTGGTTGGAATTAAACTGCAAGGAAAGTCATGATTAAATGTCACGGACACTTAAGCAAAACCAAAGATTTCCTCTGAGCAACTTTCAATCAGTCCCAGAAAACCAAAAGCCGTAATAAAATAAGTAAGATGTTAAGAGATATTGATCCCGGCGTGGAAGTCAGACCAGGAAACAGATTATTTATTTATGAGTGGGAATGAGACTCATTTCAGTGGACCGTGGACCAGGGGTGGCCGAACATTTGCAGTCCTCCCACCGTGTATTTGCTTTGTTTCTAAAAAGCTTTTTAAAGAATTGTTATTTAATACCAAAGGGAGGAATGGGTGTGGGCTGCTGTGCCCACAGTTGCAACTAAGAATGCACAGGGACTTGGATCTTGTGGCACCTTTTTTTTTTTTTTTTTTTTAGCATGTTTCAAGGGGACTTGGTATAGAGCCCTGCCTCCTGCTGTTTCAATTGGGCCTGACCTGCTGCTAAGTGCCCTGACACTGGGCGGAGGCAGAGGCGAAAGAGAGAGTCTCGCCCACGCCGTGTGTGCCCATGTTTGCCATGCTCGCTTCTCATGAGTTTTTTTTCCCAACAGCTTGGTCTTGAAGAAGCAGGCGAGCTGTGATGAGGAGCCGAGAGCTTTCACTTTCCGATTGCAAAGGAAGAGGTTGGGGCAGGGGAGGGAGGGGTTGTCCTTCGTGCTGTCTGGATTTCCCAACTGTTAAAAATATACGGGGCTTTATCATGCGGTATATTGCTCTGAATATGAAGCAGTTAGTTGAGACAGTTTTGTTTTCAATGACATTTTAGCTTAAAAACAAAAAGGACATGATAATAAAAGCTGTTCGGTGTGAGGCTGAATAGAAGGTATGAGGCTTCAAGTATCGTTGTTGTTGTTGTTTCTTTACAAGCATTGAATCTGAAAGCTGAATCGGCGTTCACCTGCGTGGTCACATCCTTCAGGGGCAGGTGTGGCTGGGAGGCTCCTGTCCATAGTATAGTAGCTGCACCAAGGTGGGGTGAGGGCAAGGGACCCTTGGCGATTAGAGTGTGGTATGCAGCGTTGCCACTTTGGTCAACAGGAATTTGCTTTTCTCTCTCTCAAGGTGACTAAGTGGAATGGAAAGACCTGGCTAAGCAGTTTCTTTGTGGGGACAGCTTGCAAGGTGAATTGAGTTCTTGTTACCCCGATGGTGGCCCAAGAATGATGTTCAAAGAGTTGAGTCACTTTGCATGAGTGAGCCGCCTCGGCCCATACAGCTCCTGGGCCATCAGCTCCCAAGAGTTCCTGGTCCGGGCACTGTGCAGTGTTGATGACTAGTGCTACTAGTCATTTCTAGGTCTCCTGGCAGCAGGGCGCACCCTTTTAAGCAACTCATGTCTTCAAGTCTTCCCAGTATTTGTCATTAAAAAAAAAAAAAAGCAAAACCAAAAAATGGAAAGCCATCTAGCTTTTGTTGCTGCTGCGAGGCAAGGATACGTGGTTTCAGTTGATCTGTCATGACATGATTGGGTCTCAGGAATATCTTCCTTTTTATGTTACTGCTCTCTTCCTTAGCACCTTACTGCCTCATGTAAAATGAATTAAAGCAAGGCCTAGCTTATTTGGGAGTCTCCGTGAAATTCATTGAAAATGTGTATGATAAAACTGATCACAAAAAACTTTGGCACATGATAAAGTTACCTTTCAGTTGATTTTTAACAGGCTTTCTGAAGTCCATGTGCACAAATATGGGGGTACTTCCAATGTTAGTGGAAATTGAGTTATTTTCTGCCAGAGACACCTCTCATATCCCAGGCTGCAAGGACAAACCTGGCCGATTGCGACATCCAGTGCCTAATCCCGAGTCCTTCGCCCAGAAATGTCCGTTGCTCTGGGGGAACCCTTGATACAGGAAGCACATATAGTGCTGTGTGATGGTGGCTGGGGGACACAGTCCTCTCGTGGGTAGACTGCTCCAGGATCTCATGGTTCCCTGGTCTGGGTGACGACAAAGCACACCTGTGTGTACCCGCAGTCACCTGAAGCCTGCAAGCGCAGCACTGCTGAGCTGCACCAAGGGCCGAGGTTGCCGAGGTGGAAATCTTCGGCTGAACTTCTGTTGGCAGGTGGTACTTAGGGACTCCCTTGTGAGTTTCTAATAGGTCTGTCAGTGAAACAATTTAGGTGAGTGGATCATTTGCCTTATTTTCTCGTTTTGCAACGGAACACAAACTGTGTCTCAGTCAGGGGGAAAAAAAAGCTCTCCTGCCTCATTTCATGTCTGGCTTATGACGAGTTCCAGGAGCAATGATCGCTTCAAGAGAGCAAAACTCATGGATCCCAAACTCCCCCTGAATGTGGCACAACTGCTGCAATCCAGTGTCCTGCCTTCTTCTCTTTTTAAGTCTGTTTCTCCTCCGTGTTGAGGGTTTTGACACAGCGTGTACACCAGCTCTGGGCCAGAACTGGTTTCTGCTTAACAGAGTACAGAGTAATCCGATGTTCCAGGCAGCTGGGAACATTTATAGATTTGTGATGCTGACTTATGGTCAGCTTCTGGGAGAGCAGCCTAAGCTGCCCAACCTTGGCCTGCAGGTGGACAGGGCGCTCTAAGTGAGTACAGAGGTCGTTTGGGTCCCTAGTGCTTTTACTTTTTGTTTGGTTGTTGTTTTTTGTTAGTACTTTCTTTATGGAAGTATGCACTGGAGAGAAAGCTTATCCTTGAAATGAGGCCACAGTTGCTTTAGATTTTGCCAGTTGGCACAAACACAGAATTTCTGGAGAGCCAGGCAATGGGTAGTAGAAGATGCAGTCATCAAGATGTGCCCGTTTCCCGGGTTACCAATCTCTTACCTCGTGACACAGTCTCAAGACAGAAAGCTCTGTGGCACTGGCGAGAGCAGGTGTCGCTGTAGGAGTCGCTGTGAGGCGAGGCAAGGTTTGACCCGAGCAGCAACGCTCTTCACTGTTCTTGCAGCCAGGGGCTTCCTTGTTCTTTTTCGGGAATAAGACTTTCCCTGCCAGCACATGCTCATTGGACTAGTTAGTCTAAGCCAGAGGATAATGCCTGGTCAAGGTTAAGGAACAGGACAATTGGGAAAAATCTTAGTCATTGAAAAGTGCTTGAAAAATCTTAGTCATTTGAAAGCACCACCAAGGACACTTGAGTATTTTCTTCAGGAGATTATGCATTCTTTTTTTTTTTTTTCAAGTAAATTTTCTTTTTTATTTTGAAAAATGCCCTTTTTTTTCCAGCAGAGAAAAATTTATTGTATGGGTAACTAAAGCTGTAAAATTTCATCTCATATAATTCTGACAGTAAGTTTGTATTGAGAATCCATTCAAGTGTAGCCTTGTTGGAAAACTGTAGCAGAAAGAGGCATCGATGCCCTTCCATCCTCACACGGCTTACAGTTTATTGGGTTGTGCCTTGGGGGAAAACTTCATTGTACTCCAGATACGAAAGTGTTATCAACACTTAACAACCTACCAACTTCTTTGATCAGTTGCCTGTTTGATTAGTTCATGTGTTGATTCAGCAGGTGTTTCTTGAGGACCGCATCTTAGATGTCTGCCATGAGCAGCATTGCTTGTTGCTTAGGGAGCTATTCTCTGAAGAGGCTGGCTCATAGCATGGGAATTTGGAGTCTTTGGGTAATTGTCTCAGTCAAGTTGCCAGGTTTGCTGAAATGGGCAGGATCTGTGAGACGTATACTCAGGCCAGGACCAGGAAGTTGCACCCTATAAAACAAAGAAAGATGCCCACCGTGTTGTCCTTGATGAACCCACTGTACTGCTGGTCCTTAGCAATACTGTTGAGAGGCCGGGGTCCTGGGACCTTCGTGACTCTAAGGCAGTGATGAGCCAATGGAATGAACCCGGCCTGGAGTAGCTAGGGGCTGAGCTCCCTCCAGTCTCTGCGTGGTCAGAGGGGCCTCAGTGAGCCCCCAGTTTGTGGCCGTGGTACTCGTGCTGATAGGTCGTCCCAAGCGTCATCCTCAAAATGCTACAGAGGACATCCGTGTGGGTGTTGGGCAGTCACTTAAAAATCCTAGTTGTGGCATTCAAGTCACCTTTACTCCCCGATGGGGCTCCCTAAGTGTCCTGATGGCAGATTGCCCAGGCCAGGGACACCGCGTCCCATGGTTCCTTGTCTCAGGTGCTTCGGTGCGCAGTGGGGCGCTAGTCAGTAGTTATTACAGTTGTTCCCATAAGAAACTGACAGTTGCTTTTCTTAGTACAAGTAGCTTCGCCATTCCATTTGTTTTGCATTGATTTGAAAAAACCAAATGTGAGTGTTGTTTAAAATAGAAAGCATGGTATGGCTCTCAAATTAGGGCATTTCTAGAATGCTGGTGGACCAATGGGGCACTCCACGCACACCCAGGAGCCTTGGGTTGCTCTCATGTTAAATCTACACAGGCATGCTAAAGCCTGGCCAGGAATAACATATAAAGCAAATAAATACATTTTCTAAAGCAGTTTTGTTTGCTTTACTTGATGTAGATTTATTTCCCAGAGTCTGTACCAACTCCTGGCATAAAATCCTGGAAAGTAGGAGAGGTATGCTGTTTAATTTTTCTTTTTTTCTTAAGATTTATTCATTTGTATTGGAAAGACAGATATACAGACAGATCTTCCATTCTCTGGTTTACCCCACCAGCGGCCACAACAGCCAGAGCTGAGCCAGTCAGGAGCCAGGAGTTTCTTCCAGGTCTCCCACACAGGTGCAGGTTCCCAAGGCTTTAGGCCATCCTCCACTGCTTTTCCAGGCCACAAGCAGAGAACTGGATGGTATGCGGAGTAGCCGGGACATGAACCAGTGCCCATATGGGGTCCCAGCATGTACAAGCAAGGATTTAACCACTAAGCCATCATGCTGAGCTCAGGTGTACTTATTATGTGGTGAGAGTAGGTTCTAGATTCAAGGTAAAAGGCTTTGGAGTATGTGTGAGGGGAGGGTAAGGTATTCCCACTATCGCTTATCGAAGCTCCCACAAACTAGTAGCAGAGAGTCAGGAAAAGGTGCATGTTCTAGCCCTCCTCCAGTTTAAAGCTTGTAAACCCCCAAAGAGCTGTCTTTGGGAACTCCCAGGGGGCTGAGGGTGTTACTGTTTCTGTGAGGCTAGTCGCAGGGGTATAGATGCGACCCAGGGCCGAGTGGAACATTTGAAAGAGGTACGCGATTTCTTCTGTAAATGATGGATGCCAGATGTTTCATCAGATCAAAATATGGAATGATAAAAGATGATACCTCCTGCATCTTTATTCCTGTGTTCTGAAGATCCTACCTTTGTACTTGGCGTTGGCAAAGAATCTGTTGAGTAAATTTTAGTGGAAAAATGAGGGAACTCTTGGGTTTATTCCCTCAGAAGTGGATGGAGGTGTTGATAATGGCCATAATTTGGATTCTGCAACTGCTGTCACCTTCCTAACCAGTCATCATGGGCTGCCCTCAGTGACTGTATCAAAGGCCCGAGCATTGTTCCTTTCTTGTACATTCTCAGTTTTCTTAGCAGCTTTTTGGCTCCTGCCACCCCCTTCAAAATCCTATGATTTGTTAGAAAAGGAAAGTACTTCTCGTTTCAAGATTTTTGAGAGCAAATGCTTTTTAAAAAGTACCAAACACAAGTATCATCTATTTACAAAACATCTTTGTGAAAAAAATGCTAAGATGCTACCAAGACACGCATCATGCTCATTGTTGATGCTGTGACTTCCACTTTGTGTTAGCACAATTGCAGATACCTCGTTGTTGGCAGGAACTTTTCATTTTTCTAGATACGTCTTAGTGATGTAACATGAAAGAAATAACTTGTGTCTCAAGTATATAATCCACTTTAAGGCACTTGCCAACCAACAGTAAGTCAAGTCATGTTAGAATGTGACTGATGAAGAGAACTGGACTCAAAGACTATTGGCAACTGAAAATGCATCCTGAGCAGGCCAGGTGGGGTCTGGTTTTCCTATCTGAATGCTAAGCAAGTTACTCTCCATGAGTCCATGGAATCACGGTGCACTTGTCCATTTGTGTGGTTAGCTGTAGGCTCGAGGCTGGGAAGTAGGAAAACCAGAGTCATCGCAGGTTGGCAGTTACGAGCATGAGATTCTCAGGAGCTGGTTCAAACTCTTAGGCATGATCTAGATGAAGCTGTGAGCTTGGCTCAAGAAGCAAGCTTGGGACGTGTCTTCATGAACTGCCAGGGCATTCTGTAGTGTGGAACCAGGTGTGTATGGGCTCCTGATAATAGGCATGTTTGTTGGGAAAGTGATTGCACTTTGCTCGTCTGGGAATATGGGGGCTTCTGGTTGGTATTTTCTATTTCCTGTGTTGCATGATATCTCTGTATTCCCAACTGAAATCAGTCTTGATGCAAATTTTGGCGAGTTAGATGTTGGTTTCTACATGTCTTCATGTTTACAGAGTCCTCGCAGAGCAGGGGAGCACCATGGCCTGAGGCCAGAAGCTACATTAGACTAAATATCTCCTTGCAGCTCTGTAAATCCACAGTTGAACACTGTCTACTGCTAACAAAATCAACTTGCAGACTCCCTTTCTCTGAATAACCTGGTGTGCATTCTTAATTTTCTCCCACTTTGGAGAAAGTGAAATGGCAAAAACAAATATAAATTTCTTCTTGAAAGTTACAAGGACAGGAAAAAGGGTTTCCCTGGTTCAAATACAAAGGCTAGGGCAGTGGCTTAGGTATATAGGGGAACTTTAATTCACATTAACAGAATGAATTTGGAACCGTGTTATCCCCAAGGTTATTTACTTTGCATATCAAGTGGGCAATATCCAGTTTCATGGTATGCTAATGAAATATAATATTTAGATGCTATTGGGGCAGAATGTAAATTTTCTTAATATAATTCTGTCAACACTACTGTCCATGTGCTCCATGGAAATGTTTAAGTGTCTCTACCTTTCAGAAAATAAAATGGTTAGAATGAGTACTCAGAAGAGAAGTCCACTGTGGCTGGGGAAGGGTCTGTGGACAGTTTGCTATAAGGACCATTGAAAAGACAAGGAGGAAGGACCTTCTGTTAGAATGGTAAACTTGGTTAAGCTCACATCTTTTAAGATAACTTGCCAAGGGCCAGGGGACCATGCATGTTGCTGTGTTCTTATGGTAGAATCCACCAGGATTGCATTGTATTGAAGTGCAGAAAATGGAAGCTTTGAGAGATGATGACCAAGACGTGTAAGTATGTTTGACTAATAAAGCATTCCTATGATGACTTGGTGTCTCGGATTTTAACTTTCCAGTGCTCCAGTGGTCATGGTTGAGCAGGATTGCTTGGTGCTAGCAAACAGGCAGCTGAGGTCCTGACCATCCACCACATTGTTGGTGGGGAATCCTAAGGCAGAGAACAGAACTAGCCAGCTGAGAGGTGATTTAATTCCAGCCCTGGGCTCTCTTCAGATGTAGTGGAGGTGGCTGTGGCCTCACTCAGTGCTTGTGTGTTCATCTGCTCAACTAAGTCCACTCTCAGGAAAGTCACATGGAGACAGCCAGTTGTGACCTAAGACAGGCGGACTTGAAGTTTGACCTCTGACCCCAGATGTCGTGGAAAGTTGCTCTTGCTGTGAGCTTGTCTGGGATCTGTCTCCTTTCTGATAAATGGGACCATGGGGCTTCCAGATAGAAGCCCAGTGGCAGTTGTTGTATTTCTCTTATTCTGTGGGAGAATACATTTCTGCTTGACTGAGAAAGACTGTGTGAGCTCCAGGGACCATCATGGAAGGTGCTGAGGCTGGAGTAGAGGGAGAGACTTGGAGACTGCGGGCAGTAAAGCCAGAGAAGAGAATGGGATGGGCCACACAAGCATACATAGAGAGCCTTGAAGAGCATTGTGGAACCTGGCCCTGCCTCTGAGTAAGAGGGAAGCTGGTTTTGGGTGAAATGGAATATGATCTGATAGGAAGTGACCATTTTGGTCCCTTTGTTGACAATGGACCACAAGGAATAGTGGCTGAAGTTGTGGGATGGCCAAGGCTGGCTGCATGCTCTGTGGAACACAGGGGTCGTGGCTGAAGACAGGAGATGGTCAGGGTGGAAACTCATACCAGACAAGGATGATGACGCCTCCTACCAGGGTGGAGTAGTGAAGAGAACTGAAAGCAAATTCTGGGCCCGTTTTGAAAACTGAGCAGGCGAACAGATTGTATGTCAGATATTAGATCAATCAAGGATGACTCTAATAAGAATTTTGAATCTAAACAGCTAGAAAGACAACTTGTTGGGTTTGGAGGAGGTGAGAAATCACTTTCTGCTTTAGGTTCTATCTCCTTTTTCATGAGTGCCAGTGTTCTCCCACTGTACCTGATGGAACTGTGGCTGGGCACACCAGGCAGGTAGCAGCCCCAACTGAAACCACCACTGTTGAATTTTATTCTGCTGCTTACGTCACATCATGTGAACAGGACGTTGCTTGTGTCAATATGCCAATGTTTCTGGAGAAAAAGCTTCTGTCTGAAGTGAACGTCCTTGTGAACGTCCTTTGTTGCTCAGGGGCACCTGTGTCTCGTTCTGGATGACGGGAAGAGTTCCCTGGCTGACAGTCATGAGGTCTTCTCCTGGTCAGGCTCTAGGCTTAGGTTAGTGGCTCCCGAAGGGGACAGGGCAGAGCTACCTGGAGGGGTGGAAGTGGATGGTTTTAAGTCTTCTGATTGGGGTAGTTCTAAAGGGTGTCAATGGGACCTGGAGTCCAAAGACAATTAATGTTTGTCGTTCATCCACTTAACAGGTGTTTTTAGAAGCCAGCTATGTGCTAAGATGCTTATATATGAAAATGAATGGGACATGCTGGCTAATAAAATCTGGAGAGGACAAAGAGCCGTGGACAGGCAGGTCAGAGTGGCTCCTGAGACCATATGGGAAGGAGGAGGGACCGACTCAAAGGAGTGGCCAGTTCCTGGAGTTGTTTTCTGGGACTGAGTGGCAGGGAGTAAGTATTTGAATCCCGTTACCGCCCAGTTGCCACAAGGACCCACCCCATGTCTCCACTGGATGATCTGCCACCAAAGACTCTTTTTCCTGTTATTTAAAACTTTTTTTCATCACTGTTGTCATGCTCTGGGTGGGTAATAGTTGCGCACATGGAAACTAAACAAGTTTTCAGAGCCAGCACCAAACTGCTAGTTCATGGCACTGAGCCAACCCCATCCGTGCATTTCTTCCTCTTTGGAGGTGATAGTTTCTCTGGAGTATGAGGGCAAGCTGGACTGCTCTGGGGAGATTTTCACAAATGCACATCATGCATTGTGTTTCAGAAGTGGCTCTGACTCCTTGGTAAGACCCCTGAATTTGGTGAGTTTTTAAATTTGTAATGGTGCCTTTCACTGGGCAATTAGAACTTGGAGAGAGAGTGGAGATGAGTCCCAACGAGTAAGCATGAAGTAAGCATGAAGATTCTAAAGAATGGAGGATACAGTTGACTAGCTTCATCTCAGCTTCGTCACACCATGTCATGGACTGGTTTGCTCATGCAGTAGACAGACACTGCTTGCAGGTCCAGAAACTGCGAAGTCCAGGGTGAAGGTGCCGGCAGCCTTGGTTCCTGGCGAGAGCCACTTCCTTGCTGTGTCCGTATGTGGCGAGAAGGAGAGGAAGCGGTCTGTTCTCTCCTCCTCTTCTTGTTAGGACACTGACCATGAGGTCTCAGCTTCAGGATTTCCTCTAAACCTTACTACCTCCCAAGATCCTTGCCTCCAAACTGGGGACTTGGGGGTGCATATGAACCTGGGAAAGATAAAAATTTTGCATCTGTAACACTGACTGTTACTTGTCTTTCAAGTTGTCATTGGCTACTAATTATGTATTGGCCAGTAAATATCTGTGAGGTGTGTGTGTGGTGAGCGGACACATAAAATTTATACATATGTATGTGATGTTTCTGTACAAGTGTGTTTTTCATAATGTTAAGTCAGGGTATAGCTCCTTGCATGTTTATCTTTTGTTTATGGTACAAGCTTTCAAAATCCTTCCTTCTGGTGTGCGTATTGTAGAGATGGAATGTGGTTTTTCCCTGTGTTGTCCTGATCCTCAAGCTCAGGATAGGTGGCTTGAGCTGTTGGTCTGTTTCCTTATCTTGTCAAGGGTTTTGTTTTTTCTTTTTAAAAAGAATTTCTACTTTAGAACCCCCAGCTTCCAGGCGTAAGCTGTTGCCAGTGGCAGGAGGTGTTTGATGGCTCTGTGGGGTCATCAACATTCATGCTAGGCACAAGTCCAGCAGCTAAGGAGAATGTATTCACAGAAAATCACGTTGGCTCTCCCGTGGCCTCTAACCTGAAGAACATTCACCGTGTCACAGCTGGTAATTTGACATTTCAATGTGAGAACGCACGGCCAGTGGTTCTGTGATCCACTCTGGCTGCATATGGCTTTGGAAGGTATTTCTTCCTATTCTGAAAGTTTTTGTTTTGGGATTAAAAATGTGTCCAAGGTATCATGAGTTGATAAATGATACATGAGTGACTTTTTTTTTTTCCTCTCCTACCAGTGATAAAGATGATCAAGTCCCAGGAAAGCTTGGCTCTTGGATGTCTGCGTTCCAGTTGGGCCTTATTAAGACGTTATGCTTTTGACTTGAAAATCATGATATCAGACAAGGTCAGACTTTTGGCAACCACAGCCCTCCATGGGCAGGTCGTATAAATACAGCACACTGATTTTAGGTACATTTTATAAATACATCCCCAGGATAATAAATCTAAGATGTTGAGCATATAAATCCTCGGCTCTCGTGGCTGTTCCCCTTCCTTGTGAGTTTGTGATTTTTGTATCTCAAAGAGTAGAAAAGTGAGCCTTGAGTGTGCGCTGGCTTGTGGTTCGTTTGGCCCAGAGTGTGTAGCAGAGGTGACAGTGTGCTGTTTCTGGCCAAGGCCTTGGCATTTTGGGGGCGTTTCTGCAGGCTGTCTCGCACCTCTTTCATTGCCATAACAATGTGTCTAGGAGACTTGCTGGAAGGTGAGAGATCCTGGTAACTGGGCCAGGTTGCCCCAGTAGCTCCGGCTGATCACTGCCAGCCCTGAGATGCGAGAGAACACAGCCAAACTGCGCAGTACGCTCCAGCATGCCCCAGGTGATGCAGCCATACAAGCAAGACTCAGACGGGCCCATGCTGCTGAGGATTTGCTAGTGTTTGTTGCACAGGGTAGCTGCGGACACACAAAATCAATATCATGGCTAACATGGCGTAGCATGGAGGTTCAGAGAGTGCCATAATCCATGTGTGGAAGAGGCATTCAGGGGCTGGGAGCTGATTATCCAAGTATTTGCAATTTTCATGACTTCTTTCAGCAATTAAGTTTTGGAGGCTCATTTTTGGCCAACAGCTGTTCTTTGAGAAGCCACATGGCTGTGGGTCGGCACTTGGAGGCCCTGATTTTACTGTATAGTTCTGGCCACATAAGGTAAGTGCCCTGCCGATGGCCTCATTCACTTTTCAGCTTCTATTGTAGCCTGAGAATAATGATTACATTGATAACAAGAACTTTCCTGGGGCGTTACCTCTCTGTTGATTAGGATTGAAGGTCCTCCCATCTTTGCCTCGCATGTCTTTCTCCTGCTTACATCTTTCAGCTGTACATTGGATGGCCATGCTTTCATCCAACTGAAGGGGGTGACATTTCAGCACACCATGTATTCGCTTGTTTGACAAAGGTTTCTATAGCAGATAGTGCTAGACACCATTCTCAGTACTTTGTGGTACTGATTTGTGTAATCCCTTAGTAACTCCAAAGTCGCTCCTATCATTATCCCTATTTGCAAATAAAGTAACTGAGCAACGTGGAGGCATAGTCATACCCAAGGTCACGGTGCCAGCAAGGGGCAGGGTTGTAGAGCAGACTTGGGCCCTTCGGCTCTGTCATCTCTACACCTGCTACAGCAGCTCATCCACACTTGGTGTCATTGATAGGATGACACTCGTGATCTGTTTACAAAAGGGACTGCTCCAATAGCTGTGCGGCTCTCTCACCACCCGCCTCCTCTCCTCTGGTAACTTGTGACTGGTGTCACACGCTCGCCAGTGAATGCGCACAGGGCTTTGCTAGACAGTACTCAAAGTGACTCCACATACTTTTGGCTTCTCCTTTGCCTTCATACATTTTGTAAGATTTCAGTGCTTATTCTAGAGAAATCCAGTTGTACTCATGTGGTTAAACATAAGGAGAGGGCTTGCATTGCTGGATTTCTCTGACAGTTTCCATACCCACTCCAGCCAGACTACCTGGGGTCAAAGTCCAGTTCCAACACCCTCAGGATATATAACCTTGAACTAGATTCTTCCTCTCTGTTTAACTCTGTTTTTTCATCTCTAAAATAAGGACGTAATAACACCTGTCTTACGGGATGGTTGTAAGAATTCAGTATGTTCATTTGAAACTGACTGCGATGTGCTTGTTAATATTTTCTACCCTAAAAATGAGAATGTATGGTGGACTTGTGTTCCGGAAGTGTGGGGCAATGAAGTGCCCGCTCCACAGTGACAACTGAGAAGGCACATGTAACTACTGTGTGTGACATAATGCACAAATGAAGGGCAGTGCCGCCTTGACTCAAGGGCAACAGTGACGGTCTGTTCTTGTGAGATTCAAATAGGGCATAAAGAACTTAGGAGCGTAATGGTTTCTGATGGGAAAAATCCAGATGGGATTTTTGTAACAACCATAACAAACCTTACCCTGTAAGTCTGTGGCATGTACATAATTAAAGTTGGCTTTTTAACCCTTTCTCTGTAACCACAGAGGGCTAGCTCACCACACTCGGGCTATTGTTGCTGCAGTCACTTGAAATCTTGGAGCCAGCCTTGTAGCATAGCAGGTAAATGCCTGTGACACTGGCATCCCCTTTATCCCCCATGAGTCCTGGTTCTACTTGAGGCTGCTCCACTTCTGGCCCAACCACCTGCTAATACACCTCAGAAGCCAGTAGAAGTTGGCTCAAGTGCTTGGATCCCTGCATGCATGTGGAAGACAGGGAAGAAGCTCCTGGTTGCTAGCTTTAGTCTGGCCCAGCGCTGGCTGTTGCAACCATTAAGGAAGTGAAGCAGTACATGGAAGATCTCTCTTCTCTCTCTCTCTGTCTGTCTCTCTGTCTCTCCATCTCTCTGCAACTCTATCTTACAAATAAATAAATATTTATTTTAATTTCCTTAAAGCTTACCTGCTTGAAATATTTCTGCTTTGCTGACAGTTTTGTGGATGTGGGATTTGGGAAGAACCCAGAAGGGCTGTTCTTGTTTGAAATCTTAGCAGCAGGTGCAGGCTGTAGTTGTATGGGGCTCCACATCCCTTTTGTGCTGGTGGTAGCCAGGAGCCTAGCTGAAGCTGTTGTCCAGGGTGTGTAGACATGGCCTCTGCACTGTGGCAGTCGTGGGACTTTGGTTTGTTTCAGTGTCAAAGCATCCTGAGGACAACATGTCCTCCACCATGTGCTATTGATTGAAAGCAACATGAAATCCTGGCAGACTCAAGGGAGCAGATGTCAACTGTGTATCATGATAGGAGGCAGGTCAAGGCATTTGGGAGATACATTTATGTCATGGTCGCGGACACCATGTCATCACACCACAGATCAAGAGACATTCCCCGGGCCTGTGTGTATATGCAGGTTGATCAGTCTTGCTTCTTCAGTGGTTTTTGCAAATGGTCCATGTGGCAACCTTGGGCCTTTCACGTGGGTTTGCAGCCAGAACGAGGGGAAGCCAGATCAGCTGAATATAGTGGCCATTCCTGTGAGATAGCAGGTGCTGCTGCTCCGCCCCTCCCTTCCAGTCTCCCTCCCTTCCAGTCTCCCTCCCTGGCTCTCCTGCTGCAGCCTGACCCTCTCACCAGGCGTTGCCCAGCCTTCGGGGGGGGGGGGGAGCACCTTCTGGGTTCCTCTTGGTGAGGGGTCTCCTGTCAGAGTGTCAGTCCCAAACACAAGGGCACACTCCCCAACCCCCGCATGTCCGATTGGCCCCAGAGCAGCTTCCCTGGGAGAAATTGTTCTTAGATGAATCCGCCGTGGCCAGGGGCCAAATGCTGCAGCTGGAGGGGATCTGTTTTCAGGTTTGGAAAAGTTTGCTCTCTGGAAGTTGACATTCTGCATGGGACAAGTACATTCACTATCTCCCCGCTGCTACTGCGAAGGACTCCAGGTCCCTGATGCAGCCAAGAGGCCGGATTTCGCAAGGAGCTTTGTTGGGATTTAGGGGGGTGGGGAGTAGGTGGGGTTTCATCTCCCATGCCCTAGAGCATCCTCTGTCTGCCTTCAGTGCCTGTCCTGGCATGCACTATTGCCCGAGGTGCCCTGAACACAAGTCCACCAGCCCCATTATCTCTGTGGGCTGTGTGGCATCTGGGAGGCCAGGCCTGGATCCCGCCCTTCCTGCTCTCCTGCCTGTTGCCCAGCCCTCAGAGTTCTGCAGAATATAGTGAATATGGAGTGTGAGATGCAAAATATATTTCCCTGCAAGCCTTTGGCTGGAGCCAAGTTTCGGAAGTATTCTTCCTGCTGCAGGCTGCGCTTGGGGTAGAAATTCCGATTTGGCTGGTCCCAGAGCCTCTTTGATTAGAAACAACCAAGTCAAGAAGAGGCTAAGGTCTTCTTGCATATCAACAAGCTTTTCAAAGCAGTGTTTCAAAAAGTGCTAATGACTCAGACCAGATGGAGTCCATTTCCCCCCCAAAAAAAGTCCAAAAAAAAAAAAAAGCGACTAAGCCAGTGTCTGAAGAGGCAGGAAGTGAGGCTGTGCCGACCAGGCTCTTGGCTTTCGCCAGCCGCAGCCTCCTGTGGCCCTGCTAGCCCGGCTGCCCCCAGGGTCACGTGGCTGTCCAGCCTTCAGAGGTCTCTGGCTTGGTCTGAACGGAAACGGTCTGCAGGGTGATTCTTGGGCTCATTTTACTACCAAAACGCTTTTGTTTCAGACTCACCTTTTTCTCCTTTAAGTGTTTTAAAAATACTTCAGGATTGGATTTCTTTTTTTGCGTGTGTGTGTATTTGAAAGGCAGAGAGACACTCAGATCTCCCGTCCACTCGTTCACCCCCCCCCCAGATGTTCACAACAGCAGAGACTGGACCAGGCAGAAGCCAAGCGCCAGGGACTCCTTCCGGAGGCCCCTCCGTGAGCGCTGCCTCCCAGCTGCTCTTTCTGCCGTCTGTTTTACTAACCTGGGAACCTCCTTCCGTGGAGTGATTCTGTAGTTTTCCTTTTGTGACTGACTTGTAGCATTACCAAGTGTCAGAACTTCTCCCTCCTAAGACCAGCGCGTGCTGCAGTGTGCTCGCAGAGTGTCTGGCCGCACGTGCCCGCTGTGGACACTTGTGCCTTTTGCCCAATGTGGCTGTGACCATGGCTGTGCACGTGTGTTTATGAGATCCTGCGTTGTGTGTTCTAAAGGTGGGATTGCTATGTCACAATTCTATTTGTTTTTCTTTTCTTTTCTTTTAAGCAAGGGGAAGTAGTCCGGCTTTAAAAGGATTTGTTTGAAGGGTGAAGTGAGAGAGAAGTGTGTGTGTGTGTGTGTGTGTGTGTGTGTGTGTGTGTGTGTGTGTGTGTTCATCCCAGGCCTTCTGATGGGGGATGCAAAAGTCCCAAGTGGCCGCTGAGCCCACAGCGCCACACTCCAGCTCAGCTTTTTCCTGCTGCTTATGCCTTTGGTGTCACAGCCAAGAAAGTGTGTGTGTGCGGGAAAGAAAGAGTTTCCCACGTGCTGATTCACTCCCCAAATGCCTGCAGCAGCAAGGCCTGGGTGGCAGGCACCCTGGTGCCTGGGCCAGCATTTATTTCCTCCCAGGTACCTTAGCCAGAAGCTGGCTGAGAAGGGTCTTGGGGCCCGCCTGCGAAGTGGGTGCTGAGTTTGTGAGCTCTTGGAGCGGAGGATCTGGAAGGACTCTGGTCACCTGGCCCGGGTCCTGAGGTCCACAGGCAAGGTGGGCCCTGGGTTCTTGAGTCCCGGGTGCACTGGGTGAGAAGGATGAAGCAGCCAGGACTGAGACCACGCCCTCTGAGGTGAAATGCCAGAGTCCAAGCTGTGGTTTAGACCACTGAACCACACTTCTCCCATTTTTAATCTATTGAAAACCTGTGCTTCTTGTCATTTGTTATACTTGCTTTGGAGACATGTATATTCAGGCCTTTTGCTTGTTTTTAAATCAGGTTGTTGGCTTTTTGTTGTTGAACTGTAATTGTTTCTATATTCTTGAGAGTAAGTCTGTGTCACGTGTATGATTTATGAATTATTTCTTCTGTAGACTGACTTTTCTGAGTTAATAGTTTCCATTGATACACACCTTTTTACAGTCCTAATGTTCTGTTGCTTTTCTTTTTATGTTTATTCTTTTCAGCTATTTGGAAGGCAGATAACGCACACACATACACACACAGGAAAGATGAGAGAGAGAGCTCATTTTTCTAGCCCCCCATGCAACTGCAACAGCTAGAGCTGACCCAGCTCAAAGCCAGGATCCCAGAGTCCCATCTAGCTCTCCCATGAAGGTGACAGGAGCCCAAGCATTTGATGCATCTGGAGGAAGCGGCATCAGAAATAGAGGTGGGATTACATCCCAGGCCTTCCGATAGGGGATGTGGAAGTCCCAAGTGGCCACTGAGACCACAGCGCCACACTCCAGCCTCAGTTTCTTCCTGCTGCTTATGCCTTTGGTGTCACAGCCAAGAAAGTATTGCCAAATCCAAAGTCAGGGAGTTTTCCCAAAATGTGTTTGTGCGGGCTTTGTAGATACAGTTCCTATATTTAGCTTTGGGATTCATTTTGTGTTAATGTTTATATGTGATATATGGTAATTATCCACTATTTCTCTTTCCTATTGCATATACACTTATTCTTGGACAGTCATTGAGAAGAGCATCTTTTTCCCCATTGAATGGTCTTGCCACCCTTGTTGGAAGTCATCATACCCTCTGGGGGGGGTGTCTATTTCTGGATTCATTGGAATGTGTCTATGGCCCCTTACTATTCCTTGGGAATAAAGCTGGACCCAGAGGACCCCAGGGTATCCTGGCATATTTGATTTACCTCTTAGTTGGTTTCCTATAAACCACTGGAGGGGCATGTTATATGGTCTGACATAGCCTTGAATACAAGGGGGCTGAGATGGATGTGTAGTGAGCAAGCTGTTATCTGTGTGATGGGCATTAGCCACAGACACACGGGTGCCCTGGCAGTGTCTCTCACTTGCTCTCTGCTGAGGGTGGTTTGGTGAAACCCAGGAAGTTCTGTGCGGAAGCTGGGGGATGCGTGGGGTGGATGTGCCTGGGAGCTGGATGTCAGTGTCCCAGGCGAGGGACGGCATGGTGCGGAGTCTTCATCTGCCTTCAGTACATGTTTCAACATTGCAGAGAGCCACATGGAATGGAAGAAAGTATTCCTTCAGGTTCTCCCGCTGGACACTGGAGGTTCCCTGAGGCTAGAACTGCATGACACCCCACCTTGTATGTTCAGTGCCCAGCAGGAATCCCCACGTGTACGGCTCAGGAAGTACTTTATCACTGTGAACACTGGCCAGCGTCATTGGTCTCTGAGTGAAGCATCACTAACTGATGAAACGTTTTCGTATCTGCATTCTTTGCCTTTGTCCTCACAGGTACCCAGGGATAAAGCTATTGCCGTGGAGTTTAGAGATACAAATGCTCATAGAAAGTAAATTGGCTCAAACATGGGCAGGGCCAAGTTGGGAGCAGGGATGCTAGCTTGCACGAAGAGAGGTCTCAGGTGTCATGGGAGGGGCCTGACATGTGAGTACCTGGCTATACTCAGCACATGGCATGTCTTCTCTCATTGAATTCTACACTGTTAAAGGTGGGTGCAGTGGAGCAAAACTGGGGCACAGAGCGGAGATCTCATCCCAGTGAAGTGACTTGGGGACCAGGTCTCTCCCAGGAGCTGCTACTCCTTCCTCTTTGAGAAGGGATAATTGGGTTCAAGGGATGTTGGTTTGGAGTCATTTGTAGGATCGGGGATGACCTTGCTGTCTCTGGACAGCTCTTTGCTTCAGATACACACAAAGCTCCCTGCCGTGGGCCAGACTCTAGGTCATTCTTTCTCCTCACAGACCTTGCTCAAGTCTCAGTTCTTTCTGCTCCAGGAGGGCGTATTCAGAGCCCGGCAAGGAGAGGAGAGCAGCCCCTGAGTCCCAGGCTTGCCCCCCCCCCAGGGCTGGGTCACAGGCTCTAAGCATGATTTATAGAGCAATAAAGAGCCTGCCTGGCCACCCCCTGCCCTACCCCGCCTCTACTGAAGGGGCAGGCAGCCACCTCACTGAAGGGTAAACCTACTTCTCATGGAAGATTTGTGCTTGCTTTGGGAACATGCTTCATGTGGGGCTGGGGAGGGGATGAGCAAGCGTGTGAGGCAAGCATGTGGTGCAGAGATGAGATGGCAAAGGCGGGGCAGGGCTACCTAAGACCCCCATGGACCCACGCTTACGCATGGCCACTCAGGAGGCTGCACCTGCACAGCGCTTTCTGCATCTTCCCGCACTTGGCGGAAGAAAAAAAGTAACCCTCCCTCCCCCAAGAAATGAGGCTTCTCCCCTTCTCCTTCCCCCAACCCAACTGGTCAACCAAACACCTGCACTTTCTTGGAGTTACATGGTGTGACTTGTTTTCAAGTCGAAGGGGGCAGTCGTTGTCTCTTTCTCAGCTCATTTTTTGTTTCAAGACTGCCCAAGGCTTGAGGGAGATGACTTCCTGAATGAGGAAAGTTCTGGAGCGTTGGCCTGGCAAGACACATGAAGCCCAGACCTTAATGGGCATGGGGTGGAGCTTGGAGCTGGAATGATCAGCGAGAATATATCCTTGGCTTCCTCTTACCTGTCCATCTCCCACCTGCCCACCTCTCCCCTGCCTGTCTCCCATCTGCTCGCCTCTCCCCTGTCCATCTCCCACCTGCCCGCCTCTCCCCGTCTGCCTCTGCCCTGCCCTCTCCCTTTCTCTTCTTTCCTTCTTTCCCTTTTATTATCCCCTGTGTCTGTAAAGAACCCTATGGACTTTAAATCAACTCAACTCCCTTCACTTTGGGGGAAAAAATGGGAAGGCATTCTGTTTTCTGGGAACGTGATTGTGGAAATTGGTTCTTAGGAGATGTGCTTCCAACCCATTCTGACCTGACCTATTGGGTTGTTAGGTTAAAAATTTTGTGAAAGTATAGGTTCCTTCTGTCTCCAGCACTGGAGTGGAGATGGTGGGAGGAGGGTAGATAAGCATTTGGCATCAGAAAATTCCACAGTCTGGTCATGAACGCAGCGGTGCCCTGTTAGCAAGCAGCCCTCCTGGGAAGGTTGTGCACCATGTCCAGGACTTGGTGTTCAGTGACCTTCTGCTGGGCTCCATTTATTAGTCCATTACCAGGTCACGTATCCTATCACGTTTTGTCTTCTATTAAGCTGAGGTACAGTGATAGGTTTGTTTCCAGGCCAGCCTGTCGCAGAGTGGAGACTCGCGGCGTGCTGGCCCCATCCTCCTCTGTGCAGCCTGTCTAACCACCACCTGCTGCCATTTGTGTGGCACAGATGCTCCTGCCCTGCGTACCCGCAGCTGCAAGATGAGGGCCACTGCCGGTTACTCTCTTTAGGGTCCAGCTCATTCTCCTCCAAGTACAGTCCTAAAAGGCAGGGAAATGGCCTGACTCCTGCAACTGGTTCTGCCGTCATCACAGTCGGACAGGAAGGATGGAGCAGTGCAGGAAGCTGGCATGGACGAGCCTTGTTCTGACACTTGGAGCCAACTGGCTCTTCCTTTTATGACACGTGCTCCGTTTCCAGCATAATGCCCTTTTATGGGGTCATGGGGAGGACTGGTTCATGACCAGGGCTTTGCTAGGATTCGCTCTGTTCACTGCAAAAACCTCTCTGTGCTGCCCGCTCCCCACTTGGCAGAGCAGACCCCTGCCCGCCAAGGGCTGGAACCCTGTGCATCATCCATTAGGCTCCTAATGCTATTGCCTGCTACCCCTCCGTCCCCAAATGCTTAATGCTCCTGTGAGTAAATGATTTCTTTCCACGACTGCTTCAAGTGCCAGAAGGCAAGAGAAATTTAAACAGACCTAAAATCAACATTGTGAGTTTACTTGGCCCCTCCATCCAGCAACACTGCCATAAATTTCGTTGGCTTCTTAGTGAGGGAATTTAAAAGGTCCATAGTCATGGCAAGGTTTATATAACAATGTTTCTTCTATATGGATTATAAACTTGCAAAATCCCCAGCAGTGGTGGAGATCATATTTGGTCACTGGGTCAGCTTGAGAAGCCAACAGAAAACTCAGCACTGTGTCTAGCTCCACCCGCCTTCGGGGATGGCCTGGTGGGCATCCCAGACAAGGTTAGGAGACAGGATTGGGGGCCTTTTCTATCTCTCCCTTGGAGGTTTTGGGGCTTCACTGTCTTCTGTGGCCTCGGCCCTCATGGCCATGATGTATGCTGGAACTAGTAGTTCTAGTCCCCCAAGACATCTCCGATGGAAGGTTCTGAGTGCTGGTCCCCAGATGGCTTCTGCTCAGAGCAGGCATTGGTGTGGGTTTGTGGTGAGGCTGGCTTGGGCAGGCCTGGGTTGCCTACACCCATGTGCTTGGTTCCATTAAAGGAACCTTTATGGTACAACAGGGCCCTCCCCACCCCTCCCACACGTTTCCTTTCCCCTGTGAGCCACTGTGAATGAGTCTTCCCCAGGTCTGTGGGAGGAGTCCTGGGACTCGGAGCCGGGAACAGACATTCCCAATGACTTGGCCTCTAGGAGGACCCAAGTGGCCTTCACCAAAGCCAAAGAGCATTTCTAAATGGGAGCCAGGGTCCCCAGAAGACACTCTTCCTCCAAGCCAGGGTGGGGTGCATTTGGCCTACATGATACTGGACCAGTGACATCCCTGGGTCTGGTCCTAAAGAGGCAAACCTCAGGAGGGTCTTGGAATTCCATACATCTGTAGCAGGCTGGTTTTGCAGGTAACCCAGTTTGTGTGGTTTACAAATAATATTAGGAATATCTGTCCCATGGCAGAATCAAAGGTGTCCCACCCCAGCTCCAAGCAGGTGTCAAGTTCTCTGCCTGTCTTATAGGGTCATCAATAGAACAGTGCGATTCAGCACTGACTCTGAGGCTGAGAGTTGGGAACCAGAGGCAAACGGTGTTGTTGGGGCTGGCTGGAGGGTCAAGGGTGCCGGAAATCAAGCAATGGGAAGGGGGTCTGACTTCTGAAAAGGAAGCCAGAATACGGAGAGGTGCAAATGGTACAGATGACATCAACCTACGGATAGCTCAAGGAAGCAATGACAGGCCTCAAACTCATTTACAGTCATGCAGGGGGGCCAGGGGCCCTGGAGGGGATAAGGGGGGACAGTAAGAAGGGGAGGGCAGGGGAAGCAGTTTTGATCAGCTCTCTGGCAATTTGAAACCCAGTCAGGATTTCATTAGCATCTATAAGTTCCTATTGAAAGCTGACTCAAGGATGCATGCTTTTAGACTCTGAATTATTAATCTGTAAAATTTTCACCCGAAGAGTATTAGTGAAGTGCAAATGAAGGAGAAAAAATTTAGTTACTGGTATGGTGATTATAATGAGTAATTTTTAGGGCCTGGTGCTATAGTCTAACGGCTAAAGTCTTTGCTTTGTACGTACTGGGATCCCATATGGGTGCTGGTTTTAATCCCAGCAACCCTCCTTCCCATCCAGCTCTCTGTCTATGGCCTGGGAAAGCAGTCAAGTACGGTCCAAAGCCTTGGAACCCTGCACCTGCTTGGGAGACCCGGAAGAGGCTCCTGGCTTATTTCTTTGAATCAGTTCAACTCTGGCTGTTGCGGCCACTTAGGGAATGAATCAAAGAACAGAAGATCTTCCTCTCTCTCTTTCTCTCCATATATCTGACTTTCCAATAAAAATAAAAAGTAAATCTTAAAATAGTGAGTAATTTTTAAGCTATTTTTATGACAGTGACATGATGAAACAGCAAAACCTTAAACACCCAGTTTCTAGGACAGTTCCAGGTGGACTATTGGGGTGAAGGGTTTGAGGCCCCTGATCTGACCTCAGCTCATTGAGGCACCCCTGACCTCCACAGGACACAGTATGGAAGTTTCTATTTGGGGGAATAATTTTAAGGACGTGTCAGTGTACATGGCTTGGCCCAGGCTTCTGCAACAAACTGATTCCCAAGGAGACCTGGCTGGCGATGCCTCCCTGTGTCTGGATGTAAAGCTTCCAGGCGTGTTTGTGCTGGGGATGGCGACATGGGAGCAGAACCCAGGCTGGCAGCTGCTTTCCTGCTCTGCTCCCCGGCAAGGTACTCCACGGCCCGGCAGTCCAAGGCTGTGTGGCGTGTGGGTTATCCGTGCCTGGTGCCCATTCACCTGTCACCACTGGCGCTCTGATTTTTGGGAGCGCTGGTGTTGAATGGTGGCCAGTCTGAAAACCGTATTTGGTCACAATTTCACGTGTTGAGAATGTCAGTGACCATTTGCATAGCATTGTACCTGTGCAGTTATTCTCAACACTCATGCCTCTGGGTCTCCAGAGACTGCCAGCAGTAAGCAAATGAGGGCATCTATGAAGACACGCTTCTTGCCAGGGACTGTGCCGCTTCATTGGGGTGTGGTGGAAATCCTGTAGCTCTGCCCCATCATAGGCCTTGGTTGTACATGGAATGTGCCCCTCGCTTGCCCATGTGAAACCAAGTCAAGTTCCCATGGATTTGGAAGATCCATGGTTAGAGTGCGAAACAGGTTAGCAGCGAATGAAGTCTTTCCAAAGGAGGCACAAAGCTTTAAAAGCCGGCATGTCTAGAACACGTGTTTGTTTCCAACTCAACCTGGAGTCCAATTCAGTTTTTATATTAACTCCCACTGGTAGATAAATATAAATGAGGTGCTTTTGCTTTGGAGAATGGCGTGCTGGTTTCATATTCAGAATTCTGATTGATTTAGAAGTGACTGTGAAGCTGTGCAATAAGGTCCCATATCAGAGGGAGATTTGATCCCGTTTGTCAGTGTTGAGGGAAAGCAATGGGTAGCACAGCCCTTCCAAAGTCCTTATCAAGTGTTTAAACTAACAGTGATAGGTCTAGAAGAAATTGAATTATCTAGATGCAATAAAAGGTAGAGGACATATGTAAGAAATCGCATGCACTATTTCTGCTTGCTTCAACAGATGGGGTCCCTTTGAGTGTAGGGGCTCATTGGGCACATAGGGCTCCCCAATGGGCTACACTGGTGTTGGGGTTGTGTGGAGTCACAAACCTCCACTCCTAGAGTTGGTCGCCACCCTGGCCTGTTCTCATGATCCTCTTTCTTTGAGGTTCCCTGTCTGTCCTGGATCTCTGCTACACTTTGCTGCAGTGGAACTGGCAGAAGACTGATGCATATTGCTTGGGATAGTTGTCACTTATTTCGTACATACATAGGAAGAGTAGAACTGCAATGGGAGACAGAAATCAGCCTTATCAGATCAAGGTATTTGGGGTGCATGCAAATAGATTAGGATCCACTTCTGGCCATCTCAGCAGTCTCCTCTGACCAGCGCAAAGGATCGCTGTTGTGGACATTACAGGGATGGAAGCCCAGGGGATGGATGCAATCTGATCCCCATTCCTTCTTCTGTCATACTCCAGGATAAGTCCTTTCACATTTCCAAACCCAGAGCATTTGCTTTGGTTCACCCAGCTCCTCTGAAACTGCACTTGGCCAAGGCAGACTGTGGCTGGTGTTCCTTAACTGAGACACTCCCAGGGTCACAAGGTCAAATACAATTCCAAAGAAGAAAACTTCACATGGCTGATAGATCAAATTATTGTCTTGCCACGCTAAGCAGTACGCAGAGACTTGACACATGGCCCTTAAATAGGAAACATAGACGATTGTATAACTGTAGCTCCTTTCTCTGGAAGTAAAGAATAAACGGTCCATCCAGAGGCCTATAAAGTTACAGCTGAAACCGACTTGTATGTCAAATAATGGCCCCAGGAGCCATTAAAACAGCCATCATTTTAAAGGGCCACATAGGACTGGAACCCTGGGAAGTAAACGTCGCATTTGGCAATACCTCACTATTGTAAGTTGAGAAGTGGGCGACTCTGAGCGACCAAACTTCGGCAGTAACCTTCTCCCCATCCCCCTGCCCAATGGCTGTCTTTAGAAATTCTTAGTAACTTGTCAACCAAGACAGTTGATTTTTAATGTTCTCTTTGCCCAACATTTAGAGGTGAAATGTACAATATATGGGTCACTAAATTTTTTTTAAAAAGCAGAATGTCCTCTTTGAGGCACACTGACTGATGACAAATTGACTTAAACAGATGCAGCTTGTGGCTGTCTTCCAGCCAGTGCTCTGAATGCTAAGGGGTTTCATACAATGGATTTGCATTTTCAAAGTCACAGGCATTCTCACTTTGAGTGTTTCTGAAAACAAGTACAGCTACTTCCAATCCACTGCCTGCTAATGATTCCAGATTCTGCTTCTTCAAAGTGGTAGAGGTTTGACCAACATGGGGCAGGATATCATGGTGTCTGGATCCGGAATGGGCTGCCAGGGACTGTGTTATCAGTGGCTGTGGGACAGAGGAGACGCCACCCAGAAGTTTTCCTGGATTTTGGAGTCGCATCATTTGGAAGAGGGAGACAGATCTCGGGCCAAGCTCCTTTTAGGTCTTGGGCCAAGCTGCCTTCTGCGGCTGTACGTGGGAACAGGAGACTTGTGAGTCTGCAGAACTGATTGATTGCTTGGTATTTATTGCACACCTAAGGTGCATGGACATGACTGTAGTTCTCTTTTCCAAGCAGAAACTTGATGCCTCAACGTGTCACCTTATGAACTTCGTGAGGTCATCCTACCTGCAGTAATTCCTGCATCTTTTCAAGTCATTCCTATTTCTTTTCAGGATAGGAAGAAAGGGGAAAAAATGACTATGTGAATATAGTTTTGTCAGAGGTCCTTGTCTGTCACCCACAGACTGAGCCTAACCCCATGAGGAAGAAAAGTGCCTCTTCTCATTAGTCAAGTCTATGGGAGGAAGCCAAGTTCTTTCCGACTTTCATGCCAACCATTGGTAGATGTCACAGCAAAGGTCTTTGGAGTTGGGAGGACTCCTGCCATTTCCGGACCTGCCGGGGGTAAGAGCCCCAGGGTTGGCAAATTTAATGGATGGTCTGTGCTTCCAGGATGGTTGTTCTGCTCTGGACTAGATGATCTCATTAATTGATGTCTAGCTCATAAGTCTGAGTTGTTTATTGTAAAATCAAACAGGAACCACATGACTTTGAAGATCTGATCGGGCCAGGCTGTGTGGGCCAGATCCTGAGCACATCAAACCTTCCAGCGTTAATCTGTCACAGGACATTTTTCACTTGCTAAATCAGCTCTATGCAGATCCCGCCCTAGCACGGCTTACCTCTTCAGGAACCCCTTCTCTCTCTCCAGCATCTGTAGATGTTTTTGAGATGTGGGCACATAAACACAAGTCTCTAGAAGGCTGCTTAGAATCTTAAAGTGGGAGGAAATATTAGCAGTCATCTGGTTTCAGTCCCACTTTGACTTTCAGTGCAACTGAGGTGGAATGGCTTGTCTTAGGTTCACAGGGCAGAAATGTCATCAACAGGAGAGAATTGTTATTCCGCAGCGCACTTCAAAAAGCTGATAGAAAAGAAGAACTGGAAGATGTTTCTTGTGGTGTAAGAACTTTTGAAAATTGATGTGGAGTGTTTCATAATACATACTTCCTCTGAACTCTTCCAAGGCCTTTGTATAAATCCTGTGCGAAGAGTTCTTCAATGAGTTCACTGCTTTTGGAAACATCACACATTCCCAGCAGCTTGCCATAGTTCCCCTTCTAAGCCATTTCAGTAGGTTCTAGAAGCAAAACAGAAAGTGAAGCAACATGCCAGGGAGCAGGCATATTTTGGAGTACCCCACCCATTGTACTCAGAAATAGCCATTGTGGATATTTTGATGCCTGTATTTGCATTCTTGTTAATATACACAGAGGCCATAGAACCTTTTACAGAGGTTCGATTGCATTAAACCTGATAAAAGTAGCAGTACTACCCATGAGACTTCTATGTCATTCCACAAACACAGATTAAGATTGTTTAAGGCACAGCCCTGTGATCTACACAAATATGGAGTTCTCACTTGGGAGCTGGTTCTTGCATAGGAAACCCACATCTCTGGATATAGAATAGTAGCACTTGTCATTCATGTTGTCCTGTGGCTAGCCACTGTTCTACTGCAATGACAACATCACAACATCATGTACCTGGAGTTAGACTTCCCAGGTCGAGGGCAGGGATTGTTCTCAGTTGAGACAATCAATAGCCAACTCAGGGTCCCCCGACTCCCTGCACTTAGGGCCAACTGGGTATAAATCTGAAGGTTCCTACTATCCCTCAGGTTTGATAGAATTCAGGAAATTGCCATGTAGTTATCCCTTGAAATCTGAGGGGACTTGGGTCCTTACCCCTGTAAATGCCAGAATCCCTGGGGCATAGTATTTGAATAAGATATCCTCTTACTGTAAGTTGTCTCTGGGTTATGTCTCATACCTAAAACAATGCCAGTAGTTGTTGTACTGCGTTGTTGAGTGAATGTGATCAAGAAAAAAAAAGTCTCCACATGTTTAGCACAGATGGAAATTTTTTCAGCTATTTTTGATCTGCTCTTGGTTGAGTCTGTGCATGTGGAACTTGTAGATTTGGAGGGCAGACTGTGCTGCTGATTACAGCCTTATGCAGCAAAAGGAAACATGTACAGGAGAGAGCCTGGAGGGTGCCCCAGTTGCAAGGCTTCTTGGTCCTCAGGGGTGTGCCATTTTCCCAGCAAATCAATGTGTGGAAGTATACAGAAGAACACCAATCAAAGAAGTATGTCTGTATGTTGATGTTCAGTTTGTATCGGGTGCCAGTACAGAGACACAATGGATCAACTCATTGTTCACATAGTTCAACCTCTAGTTCTCCTCCCCTGAGGTTGAGCTGTTGTCCTTTGCCTTAAGGCTCCAACCATCTAATCATGTTACCTTTCTTGCTCTATCCTGCATCATTTTACTAACTTAAACCCAGATATGGCCTGAGCATCCACCATGGGAGATGAGGACATCCCAGTTATTTGGAAAATCCCAAGAGTTTAAAGGCTACCTCCTAGGAAGGATGGACAGAAGTCAGTCCAATTTATTATTATGCAAGACTTGAGTTAAATACCATCTCTTCCTTCTCCCATGCCCTTACCTGTAAAGTGCACTTTTAAACTTGGGTTAATAAATGGGTTTACTGAGCCAAGAACCCACCAGTGTGCGTGAGATCCTGCCACTGGGAGGAGACCTGACAGAGGAGCTTGTGGAACTCCTTCATTGAGGTGCAGTGCCTGCAGCTGAGTGCGAGAACCAAGGCAAGGAGCAGCCCAGATCATGCTAGGTTACATTACTTACCGGCACACATGTAGGTCAGGTCTGGTGGTGGGCCAGGCTGGCCCAGATCATAACATCCAGTGGCAGATCTGAGGACCAGGCTGGGGTGCAGAGGAGGGGCTGGGTCAGACGTAGCACAAGCCAGTCCAGATTAGGACCAGGACTGTGGACCGGCTGGACTTGACTAGGCTGCAATACCCACCAATAGGAATTGGAACTGGGGGCGGGCTGCACAAAGCCAGGTTGAAGCATCCACTTGTTGGATGTCAAGGTGAAGCAAGCTATGCCAATCTGAGCATAGTGGGTACCAGGTCTATGAGTCCTGGGGGTGGGGTTAGGGGGTGTCCAGTGGACCTGCTCTGCCTGTCCCTGGTCCTTGGGCCTGCCGGCGAAAACTCGTCCTCCCCAGTGGAAAAGACAGAGCAGTGGACGTCAGGCCTGGATACACATGAAGGATGTGGCAGTCCATTGAAACCTTCAGAGGACATTTGACACCATAGCAGAGGAAGGAGAACAAAATAAGTTGGCCAACTACCTGAGCCAAGCGATGACAGCCAAACTCTGTGTGAATGGAGCCTCTAAGGTTGGCTGTGTCAGCCAGTGAACATTGTAAGTGTTCCTTCGTGCTTGGACTGGTGAGATCAACAGCATTTCAAAACTATTGAAACCACGTGGGCAGAATCCTTCGAGCATGCACCACATTGGGATCCTGGGTTCGTATCAGGAGGCCATTCCCCATCTCTGGGTGCTGGGGTGGTTGGGATGCTGGTATGTCTTCTTCCCTTATCTTTCCCCTTTCCCCCAGATACAGGAAGAAGAAATAGAAAAATTTGGAAACAATGATTATACCCACTTTTCCCTAACTCTTGATCCTTCCCACCCTGATCAACTATGTAATAAACATCCTAAAAAAGATAAAAATTTTTTAAAAATGGGTTTAATCCACTGAAGAAAAGAGTGAATGCACACAGTGAGTCTTTACATGACCTGGGAAGTCTGAGGTATCTTCCAGCATTGTTCGCTGTCTGAGTGACGGCGGAGTTTCCTCTTGTCTGCAGTTTTCATTCGAGATCTCTGATGCTAGAATGTGGGTAGCCAAGCTCTTAGCTTTCCAGGTTGCCTGGAATGTCCAAAGCCATGGTGTTAATCTCATCAAAGATTAGTACTTGCTGCCCCTTTCCTGAAGGCCTTGCATCACTTGATTTCCTACCTTGGTCATGAAGGCAAGACCTTCGTCTGCATCTATGGGTGTGAGAAAGCTCTCAGCTTGTTCTTGAGGTGATGCTAGTTTTTTTCTTTTCCAGCTTAGCTGATTATCTTGCCCCTTTCCAAAACAATAAGAAGAAAAAGTGGTTTTTTTTTTCAGAGAAGGTTGGCATGGCATGGCATGGTGACTAGGGGTAGGAAGGGGGAGCATTGAACGTGCCAAGAAACACAAACTCCTGTCCCTGGAATCAAACACTTCCCATTCCTTTTGTCTAGCACTCCCTCTAGTGACACCAGAATTCTCTCTGGTGATGGTTGGGACACAGCAGAGAGAACGAGAGGCCCTTGGGAAGAGGCAGAGGTTAGAGGAGGCATAGCTGCCATGGGGAAGTCAGGAGACTTAGGACTTGAAAGCCACTGACAGCTTGGTAATGTAAGCACAGAAAGAGGAAAGATCACAGTAGCCAAGACCCTGAAGGAAAGAGAACTAGGCAAAGGCAGAGATGACCAATGTGACTGAGACTTCGAACTCATTAAAGGCGGATCAGGCAGGTACATGTGATGTAGCCAAACCAGGATTAAGGGACAAACAGCTGTCTGTATTTTGATTAGTCTAAAACTTGCTGTTTTGTCCTTCCACTTCTGAGGATCAGGAGCCAAACTTTACTCCTTCCGTGTCCCTGGAGCAGGAATATCCACACCCTCTCAAAGTAGATGCGTGTTAGGTAAAGAGCTCAATCTCTTTAGGACAGAGAGATTTATGTGACCGCGTGCTGCCTCTGAATCCAAGTTCATGGTCTGTATCTGGGCATTCTTCATTGGTGTGTGAGACAAAGTTGGATAAAATAGGGCACTGATAACATTTGGCCATGGCAAAGGACTGCCTTGGACATGAAAAAGTTTCACAGACTTAACTCCAAATGCGTCTCACGTCTTTGTGGAGAAAAAGTGGCCCACTGAATTCTGTTTTGACTTTCCCGAAGTGCGACCTGATCTGTGGGCTGAATTTCTACAGGCGCAGCTGTGCCAAACCCCGTTGGTGTTTAAGGCATGGTCATGCCCAAATATGGCTCTCGTGTGTCGTGTTGACCATGTGCCTGGGCCCAACTGTCCAATCCAGGGCACCAGTTCCTGGCTGAGACTCCAACAGACACAACATAGACTAGCATTATGTGATGTGTAAACAATTTTGCTTGAAATGACAGCATGTGAATAGCTCAGCTGGTAGATTTGTGAGCAGGAAGTATGATGTAGCCTGTGAATGGCTGCTCCTAAAATCACAATCTAATTGTTTCCTGCCAGCTCTAATCTTAGCTTTGAAAGCAAGGATGAGGAGGTACTTAAGTTCTCTTTGGAGATTTTCAATCTGACTCTCTTTGGGAGATTTCTGTAAATTAGTGGTGCAACAGAAAACCGAATAAGGGTCAAAAACTAAGAAGAAAAGAAAATACAGAAGGAGAGCAGGGAGTCAAAGAAGAAATAGGCAGAGAGATAAGCAGAGTTTCTGAAAGGAGGAAAGAAAGAGGAGCAAACTGGAAGGAAACAAGAACTTGGGGAGGATCCAATGTGAGAAGACTCCTATGGCTGTACCTGCTGTCCATCTCACAATAAACTTTTAGGGGCCCAGAGGGTCTGGGACCTTGAGTAAACCTGGATGGGTTGATTGGCTTCCTGTCGTGCTGATCCAATGTAGACATAAGAGGATCAGCATCCAGTGTTGCCCCAAAGTCTGGGTTTTTCTGCAGAACTTCTAGAGCCAGAATCTGTACATCCACTGTGCTATGCTGCCAGATCAGCATGATTCCCCTGCAAGCATGCCTGGTAATGAACAGGGAGACGGTCCCTCCAGGGAAGCACTCAGGGACTGTCCTTGTTTGTGTCTGTTTTGTATGGACCATATATTGTAGTTCCTTTTCCTTCGTGTTCTTCCTGCTGGAAGTAGCTGTGAGTCCCTAAGGCATGTCTCGCTTGTGGTAGCTGCCTGCTGAGTACCTGCTGGACGAGTGAGTTTTTATCTCATGCCACTTTCTGCCTGTTAATGTGCACATTCCTCTGTGTGTCCCTCATAACAGACATTACTGAGTGCTTCCTGTGTTCCGAGGAATGCCCCTTGAGGGGAGAAGGGGTCAGGAGTCTCAGAAACTCCAGTTGAGTGAACTTGGCTGCACAGTCTGTTGCTGGATACTTCTCTGCTTCCATTATATATGTAGATAGTCTCATTTGCCACATAGAGACCCTCTCAAAAACAATTCTCAAAGTCTTAACGTCAAAACTTTTAAAGTCTTAAATTTTTAAAGTCAAAATAATTCTTTAAAGGCTTTTAAAAAGATCCTATGTTAGGGATTGGATATGAGAGTTAAGTGAGGCGAGGAAAGCAAAATGTCTAACACACAGCATGTGCTCGGCAAATATTCATTGTCTTCCATTTTCAGAGAAAAAGAAAATGGTGGTGTCATGCTAACACAAATTTGGATCAACCGATCATGAGGGCTAATCATGGGAGCTTCACTGACTACCTGTGTGTGCTCAACCTCTCTGCAAATTAGTTTCCTCCTCTGTATAGTTGGAATGAAGAGAGGATGAAGTGAAGAGAGGATGAAGTGAATGGGAAGTCTTGGTCACAGTGATTGGTCAGAGTAGCAGGTCACACACTGCCCTCACAATGGGCTGATTCAACCTCAGCGTGGGATATCCCAACTAGCCCAAACTTAGAGACCATCTGGATGACTCAAGAAAAATGTTGTTGAGATAAAACACTGGGCTGAAATGATTAAGAATGAATCAGGATGGATTGCTTATAAAAATAAGTCTGCAGGTTTAGAAAAAATTACTCAACTTCAAGTGGGAATGGGAACAAGTCAGTGGCAAGAATGGCTAAGCTGTTAGTTAATGGAAGTCAATGGTTGATGGATTTGAGGCTTGTTCATTAGAATAACTGGGGAGCTCTTGGATTTCATTCATGGGTGATTCCAAAAAAGTAGGCCATACCACGCTTGAATTATGACGCAATTAATTGTATTCTGTAATTCATGTGTGAAGAAATAAATATGGACAAACTAATAGCCTTCAGAGCAGGAGCTCCAGGAGCTACCAAACCTGGAAGTCTGCCTTTCTAGAAAACAGTGTTGTTCGGTGATTAAAAGTGAGTTTGGGAACCATACAGATCTAGGATGTAGCTTTAGTTGCCCCTCTGAGTCTTCTTGAACAAATTATTCAACTTTCCTACAGATTCCCAGAACAGATCACACTTAGACTCTCTGTCTCTCGGTGCTGTTAGGATGTACTTCTTTCCCTTTGTTGGGAGGTGGGCCCACTGAGGCACTCATGCCAAGGACACTGTCCTGGACAGTTCCAGCTCCCTAAAGTGTCGGACCCGTCGCTGGGTCCTCCCGCTTCGGCTGTCTCAGTATTTCTAACTCCTTCACTGGTGTTCCGTCTCACTTCTCTCACCCTGGTACAGGCCATTGTTATCTACCTGCACCTTTCCCCCTTCTACCGTGTGAAGCAATGCAAAGCTCACAAAGTCTGAGGTCAGGTGTGATGTGAGGTGAGAGGCCTGTCATTGTGTAATGGTGTGAAGGCCATCGCTGCGTGTTGTGGTGAGAGGCCCAGCACTGTGTGCAATGGGTTTAGCCTGTCTACAACACCAGCAATGCAAAAACATCACCCTCTCCATCTGTCAGAAACCTTGCACTGAGTGTCCTTGAGGTGTCCTAGCTTCCTGTGATGGTGTCAAGCTGCCCAGTGTCTCGTGTGAGCAGGTATCAGAATGAATGGGGGATGTCTCTTGGCATCACAGGCAATGTTCTCACGGGTGGCCCTTGCCCCCAAGCATCCCTCTCTTTTAGGAGCACTCCAGGGTCTCAGATGCCCCCGGATTGCTAGCAAAAGGGCATCCCTGAATAGTCACCATCCATGAATCCACAGACCACTCTCCTCCTCATCTCCAAAGGATCTTTACTTCCAACCCAGGAGGCAGCGCACATTCTTAACCTGCTTCTCGCCTCAGCCCTTTCAACTTCCTTCACAAAAGGCCAATCCCCCTTCTAAGGACTTCGGATATTGAAACAAAAAGCCGGAAATCCCAACAAGATTCTGGCCCTGGAGCTCCTCTAAACCCACAGAGAACATTGTCGGGTGTTTGGTTGACAAGCAAAGTAAAGGATGAAGTAGTGGGGGAGGGATGAACCTGTGGTTTCAAAACATGCCCAGACCCCAGGCACTGGCTTCCCACATCACATCTGTCTCATCTTGCCTGGTCTCATCTCAGCCCACCTCTGCACCTCCTCTTCCTGCTCTGATCCAGGACACTGGGCAGCACTGGGGGCTATAACTGCGTTGATCCTGGGTAGCGTGCCCTCCTTCTTACCCCTCACCCCACCTGCTAACTGCTCTGCAAGCCCCAGCACTGGTTATGGTACAGCCCCTACAAGACTGGATCCTCTGTTTTACAATCTGCTTATGACACCTGCCTTGCTTCTTCCTTAGCTGTCACACACAGGACTGTGTGTGCATTGCTCCGTGTCCCTGAATTCTGTAAGCGGGTGATGCTGTGTGTCAGCTGACTGCTCTGGCCGCAGGGGCACTTGGCCAGTGCTGTCACAGGGCCCTCCTGTTGGGTGATTTGGCAGCCAGCGGGCACATCCTACTTCTGTCCACCCATTTGTGAATAGAAGGGCTGGAGTAATTGTGTATGTGATAGAGAAAGAGAAAAAAAAGTCTTGTGCTCCATTTCCCCCTATGATGCTATAAACAAGAATTTGCGTTTGTAGCAAATTTATAGGGACAACAGCCTGTTCATTCTTTTACTAGGATTTGCTTTACTTTCAGAGGCTTCTCATGTTGAATCTTGGCCCTCTTCCTACAAATGCCCCCACCTCCCCAATTCTGTGGGAGCAGAGGGGGGAGGCTGGGCAGGGCTGTGAGCCTGAAATCCGGAGGAACCAGAGCCACATGAGCAGTGGACTGTGGCATGACAAGGCCCCGGCAACGAGGACACAGAAACTCTTCTATTTTTAAGGAATGCGTGTTTGTTTTTCACACATTGGGAACTTGCTTCGCAAAGAAGCAGGAAATGAAAAAGTCAGCAGAAAAGAGCGTCAGACCGAGTTTCACAAGTTTCCAACAACAATATTTTTTTTCCAGGGGCGGGAGGGGGCGGAGCCAAGTCTTTTTTAAATGTAAAGAAAACCCTGTTTTATTAACTGATGATAGCTTTATGACAGTTGTGTGATCTGGTCTGTAATGTCCAAGTCGTTCTTCAACTTGTTCCTCTGGAGCCGGGGCTCAATAGTCGCCCAGAAACTGGAGCCCGCCGCGGGCTTTCTGGGCAGAAGCGGACCATGCGTGGCCGCAGCACGGTTGCGTTCACACAACCGAGCAGATGTGAAATGCGCCATGCTTGTGGCTCTTAGCTGGGGTTGTCATCTTTCGGGGAGTCCTGTAACACAGGGGTGCACGGGCGAGCTGGAGTGACTTGGGTCTGAGCACACAAATCATGCCTTAGTGCAGGAGGAGTCTCTTCTTTCCCCTCAGTCTTCAACGAGCTCTCCCTGTCTCCACACCGAGCTGCAGAGCAGGCCCTAGATATCCCAAAATAGAATGTGGAAATCATGAATTTGAAAAAGAACAGTGCAAGCCTGCTAAGATGTAATTTCCCTAAAAATAGTGACGCTTGGAGGAGGGAATCCTCCACCGCCACCGAGGGATACATTAGGCCATGAGGTCATTTCTTTTTTTAGGGCACAGGAACACTCCTGAGGGAAGGGGACAAAGATCCCAGTTAAAGGGAAATAACTGTGGACTTTAAGTAGTCTTAGAAATAAATGTGGACCTCACCCCACCACTTTACTCTCATTTCTGCAAAGCACTTCTAGTGCCAGAAAGTGCAAGAGATGTAAAAGCTTCATGCACAGAATCTGATGTGATTTTTATATGTAAGAATAAAGCAGTTTAATGCCTTTAGGCGAGTCATTTGTTCAGCACCATATTGTGCGACTATTGAAAATAAGGTCGTCATTGCTCTCTTGTACTCCCCACCTGCCACTGTCCTCCATGGCTTTCTCCTTTGGTGTCCCCTTGCCGCCTCAACTGGTACCTCCTGAACAGGTGTCCTCAGTGCAAGTGGCTGGGTGTTTCATCTGAGACACTGCAGATACTCGGTCCAGCTGCTGCCCCACACAGGACACGCACCTGGTGGTCCGTCTGTCCGTGATAGCTGGTGGTTGTCTGTGTGGCACTTGTAGCAAGATGCACTTGTTAGTAGCCTGCAACTAGGACCCAGTCCCAGAGCTGGGAACACACGGGGAGTCTGAGAACAGTGCTGCAGAGATCAGAGGTCCCGGGAAGTCCAGAGAGCTGGGGCCACAGGACGCTGCTAGCTGAAAGCAGCTGAGGATGGCCTGAGACCCCTCTCCTGCCCACACGGTGCTGGTGCCGTTCCATCCACAGCCCAGGGAGTACAGATAACACCGCAGAAATCGCGCCTCAGAAGGTAGGCGTTTTTGCTCCAATATCCCCTCATCCTAGTAGGGAGAGAACGCATCTTCAGAATGGGAACACACAAAGCTAGAGCTGATGGAGACGGAGCAGGTGCCACGAAAACCTGAAGAACACACACATCTGGTGAGCAGGCTCTGCACTTTGCAGTTCCTTGAAAATTGGAGGTCGAGCGAGGGAAATTTTGAAATGGCCACATACTGGACATGGGGTAAAATACCCGAGGCAGTCCTCTGGGGCCTCAGCCCTCTTGTACTTGGAGGTGCTGCTTATTAAGCTCAGTGTGTGCCAGCTGGCTGCTTGTGCTCATATGTGATCCACTTAAGGTTACAGCTTGGGAGTCGTCTGGCTGTTAGTATTTAGATGCCAACCATGATTATTGGAGACGTCCAACCCACTTGATGCATCCTTCTGACAGCCCTCTCTCTGCTCCACCTAACACTGCCCATGTTCACTCAAAGAATCGCTGCTTGCTTTTTTCCAGGAAGAGATGCAGTTGGCCACTTCCATGAATCAGGCCGTGACCACTTCCTTGCTCATGTGTCCTGCCCGTCACCTGTTAGCTGCAAGGTGTCCAGTTGAGCGGCTAGCTAACTCATAGCTTTCCTCTTTAGCTGACTTTCTTTGGCACAGCTCCAAGGTGAGCGTTCAGTTTTTAAAATGTGGTCAGCCAGAAAACCCCAGGTCTGTATAGCTGTGGCAATTATGGCTCTGTAATTTCATGAAAGTGAGCTTGAAGTTACTGTGTGATTAGCAGCAGTAGTGTGTGCTGCCAAAATAGATACATCTATCCAGGACTAGATGTAGTATTTTTTGTTTGTTTGACTGGATTGTCTGACACTGATGCTTGGCATCCCCTACAGAAAATGTATTTGAAAAACAACAACAAAAAAGGAAAGTGTATTTGTAGATAAAGTCAGATGAGAAAAAAATAGGACTTACAAAGAATTCATGAAGATGTGGAAATTTACCATATTGTAACATTAAATAATAATATAAGAAACCATTTCTAAAAAATTTTGACACCAAAACAAACATGTTTAAATTCATCTCCCATGAGTTTTTTTTTTAAATAGCTTAATAAATCTAAATGCTTATATTATATAGGAAATCTTCCAAAAGTTTATGAAAAATGTGTTACCTGGCCCGGCGCAATGACGCAGTGGTTAAGGTCCTCGCCTTGCACGCCCGGGATCCCATATGAGTGCCGGTTCTAATCCCGGCAGCCCCGCTTCCCATCCAGCTCCCTGCCTGTGGCCCGGGAAAGCAGTCGAGGACGGCCCAAAGCTTTGGGACCCTGCACCCGCGTGGGAGACCCAGAAGAGGCTCCTGGCTTCGCATTGGTTCAGCTCCAGCCGTTGCAGCCGCCTGGGGAGTGAATCATTGGACGGAAGATCTTCCTCTCTGTCTCTCCTCTCTGTATATCCGCCTTTCCAATAAAAATAAAATAAATGTTTAAAAAAATGTGTTACCAAGGCACTCTGCATGAACTTCAAAATAAGCTATCTTTTAATTCCATAGATTGACCATAGACCAATACCAGAATATAGAAATGAGCAGGTAAAAATTCACTAACCTGTAGCCATGTTGTTTGATGGGTGTTTGAGTTACGGTCAATTTCTGCGTCTACTTTCCTGCAGTGTTTACAGGGAAGGGAGAAAAAGCTTTATTTTTCAGCACAGCATCATCTTACATCTTTCCTTTCTTGCAGCCCCTAATTAAAGGTACCTGGCTATTCAAGTGTATTAGATGAATGTCTTTGATTATTCGCCTGCCATAAGCAATTACTCAGTTATGGAATCAGAGAATAAAAATGAATGATATAAAAGCAATAAAAGATCTACTTTGTCCTGTACTCGCTGCTCTATCTATAAATGATATCCTGTATTTTCCAAGAAAAAGTAAATCTCCTTGGTACTCTACCAAGGCAAACCAATGGTTGACATTTCTGTTCCTTCTCAAAGTTTCTTCATGAGAAACATGTTGGAAGTTCCAAGAAGCATGTTTGCTTCTTGTGTTAGAGAGGTCAGGTCTGCTGCTGGTGGCAGTCTGAGAGCAGTGGGACAGAGTTACCGTGAGCTGGCTGCATCGTGGGTGAGCCCTCTCCCATAGCTTCTCTTCTCTCACCATCAACCTTCGGCAAGACCCTTGTGTGTGAACGTAGAAGAATCCCTGGAGACATGTGTTAGGTTGGCTGCTGGGAGGACAAGAAGCCCTCCTAACACGTCCACCCATTTCCTGGGCAGGAGAACCAGGCTGTGCTTCCAACACTGCACTCGCCCTGGTCCCGGTTCTCTGGTGTCACCCTCACAGTTGGGCTCTGGAGTCCTGAACTGTGTTCTTGTGTTGGGCAAATCATATGGTGAGCTCATTTGATCTGCATGTCATCCAGGGTGCAGGTGTACCTGGGACATGTTTGTGGCCCATTAGCACCTGCACTCCCAGCCTCTGGGAGAGCTTCCCCAGCTATGGCCCAGGTGGGGGAAGAAGCTCCTGCCCCTTTTACAAGAGCTCAAAATGTCTGTCCCAGTTTCCTTTGCAGCAACGATGTGGACACAAAACTGAATGATGAAGTCTTAAAAAAAAGTCATGGAGAATGGATAAGATGAGCCAGCTTGGAGGGATTTCAAAATGTTGGGGAGCTTCAATGGATTTGCCTTTTAATAGCATCTTCCTTGATCTTTTTGAAGTATCCTCGTGGGTGCCCTTAGTCAGAGCTGGGGCCAGGAGCTATTGGCACCAGGACTCAGGAAGGCCCTGGGCCCCATTTTGGCAGAAGGGAAGTGGCCACCCCAGCAAAAGTGGATCCAGTGGCAGTACTTCATGCTCTGTTCCCAGTAGTGATACCCTGCCTTGGGCACTAGTTGAGAAGTGACTTTGGATGTGGCTTCTCAAGGATTCAAGCATGAGTGACCTGACCTTTGAGTCTTTGTGTACTGGGGCCAAAGGGTGTGGGCACAGGGCAGTCTGCACGTTACATGCTGGAGCCAATGAGCCAGGTCTTCTAGCCTTTGGAGACACTCGATCCATTTCAATTCTTACGAGTGTCTTGGTTGGTAAAGCATTATTAGTGCTATCGCATAGCTGAGGAAACCAAGACGGCATGGCTAGCCAAGGTTAGTTCTTGTTCAAGATCACACCCAGCTCCGTGAGACTCCAACCCAGAGAACATTCCTCTACTATTGCTGTCCACAACCCCGGGTCCACAGTGGCCTATAAATTATGCCCCTTTTCTTTCTGCGCTTAATCACACACGATAATGTGGGAAATAAGGATATAATCAGTGAAGAGTTTGAGTAGAGATTGTTTCTTTTGGCCTCATTTGACATTCTGAATGCATAATTTTAGTGGTTTGACAGGATTGTCCCATTTTCCAAATGGAAATATTTTGTGTTGTCTGATGAAAATTTTTATTCTGTGTATGGTATGAAAAGGGATTTTAATGATAGGTTTTTCTCCATGTGAAATTCCAGTGGTCCAGCACCATTTAATGAATAGCCATTCTTTTCCCACTAACTAGAAACACGTTTGCTCTGTGCTGCGTTCCCAGACAAGTCACACACCTGCCCCTGGGTACCTCAAGTGGTACATGCTGTCAGCCCATCTAGAACTTGACATTTTCACTTTTGTATTTCATAATTTCCCTTTGGTTTCATCTTTGTGAATTATTCAGAAATTTCTAGTTTTTTTTTCCCTACTGCCTAGATTTGCATTTATTTACATTTATATTTGAAATTCTGAACATTGGCGTTTACAATTGCTTAAATTGTTTCTGCTTCTCACTGTGCGGTGCTGAGGTGTTCTGTGTGGTCTGTGAGCCCGAGACGGCACACACTTAGCAAGATGTGGCTGTTGAGCACTTAGATCGGGGCGAATTCTGTCCAAAAATGAGACGTGCTCCATCTCTAACAATATGAGAAAAAATACTATTTGGATGTGTTGATAAAATATATCTTTAAAATTAATTTTATTTGAGTCTTTTTACATTTCTAAATATGGTTACTGGAAGCCCTAAAATTACCTACAGAACTCATAATATATTTCTGTCGGATGGCACTGAGGTATTTGCCCTGTTTTTTAATTTTTTATTTACTTATGTAAATGATAGAGTTAGAGGTAGGGAGAGGTAGAGAGAGATTTTCTGTATTCTAGTCTGCTTCATGCTTCAGCTGGACACCAGCTGGTGCTGGACCAGAGCCGGGAGTCTGGAATTCCACGGCGGTCTAACCTGTGAGTGCAGGACCCATGCACTGGGTCCCTCCACTGCTTTCCCAGGCGCATTAGCAGCAGACGGATCAGAAGTGGAGCTGCTGGGACTCCAACTGATACCCCTTTGGGATACTGGCATGACAAGCAGTGGTTTAACCTACTACTCCACGATACTGATCCAGGAATATAACGTGTGGTCAGTTTTTGTAAATCTACTTGTGTGTTTGAAAAGGATAAGGACTCGTGGGGAGATACAGGTCCCTACCTGTGCTCATTAGACCGAGTATAACCAGCTGTTTTCCTTGGTTCCTGGCTGATGTTTTCATCTCTGTCTATCAGACTCTAAGAGGGTTGTACTACAAACCCCCAACTATGGGTGTGCGTGTATATGTTTGTTGAAATGCTGTGTATTTCTGTTTTATGCATTTTCAGACCACGTGAGCTATTAGATGCATCTGAGAGCTGCTGAGTTTTGGGGGCGCTTTTGTTTTCTATATTTCCACATATTTCTGTTATTTTAGACATTGATCTCTCTTGTTAATCAACATTCATATCTCCTCTCCAAGAAACATGTGGCTGTGACTTCTCTACCAGCCATGTCCAGCCTCATCCTCTGTTTTATTGCTTTCCCCTATTTTTTCACCATTTCATTAGTATTATTTTGTACAATGTGGAGAACTAACAGTTCATATAATTGCTTTTCATGTAGTTAATGCATATATATGAAGGAACTTTAAAAAGCTCTGGAAAATAACATAAATGATGCATCTTCTTTGGTGCAGAGTTTGAGACCCATGCATAGATTTTTATCATCCACATCTTCCATGAATGTTTTTTTTTTTAATCTTTATTTGGTTTTATTTTTGTAATTTTTTTTTTTTTTTGCAATCTTCTGCATTCCGTTTTATTATTACTGAGAAAAGGCCTTTATGTTTCTCTCAGCAAAAGTCTAGTAAACTCTCAAGCTTGGCCATACTGTCTGAGATGTGACTGCCCCTCCCACTCTCCCGAGCTTCAGCGTGAGGCTGCTTCACAGGTGAAACCAGTATTGTCTGGCCCGCAGACACCGCCCCGGAAGCACTTGGGAATGTGCCCCGGCCCAGCGACGCTTCCAAGACCCTGAAGGGGGAAACTGGTTCCGGGTTATCAGGTGTTGCCACTGTACTCCCAGGAGTCTGTGCAAGTGGAAGGCAGGCCAGTGGTGACCAAAGCCTGGAGCGAGGCAAGGTGAGGCGAGGGCGGCGCCGTCTGTGCGGGTGACTGGGCAGGCAGGAGGAGGGCGCTGCAGGAAGCCCAGAGCCAGGCTGAAGGAGGCCGCCCTGCTGAAGGAGGCCGCCCTGCTGAAGGAGGCCGCCCTGCTGGCTTTGACAGTTGAGGAAGGAGAGGGCCAGGCGAAGCATCCACACCCGGGGAGAGCCTGGGACCCAGTGACGCTCCTTGACTGTAGGACAACTCGGCAACATAGTTTCGGATTCCCGACCCGCGGAAGAAAGGTAATGCTTTGTTTTGTGTAATGCTAGCCTTTTGTTGTGGAAGCAGCTTGGTCATTAGCCCGACTCTGAAGGACTTTCATGAGAAGAAAAAACTGGCAGTTTAGCAGAACCGGTCACAGATGCTGTGAATAATGAGTTGATTGGCATCAGGTATTTCAACTTAAAGATATTCCATGACCTTCTTCTGACTTTTTACTTTTCTATTTTTTTTTTTTAATTTTTAAATTTGTCAGTTATCTTCATTCTGGTTATCTTTAAGACTTTGTATCTTTGCTGTTCACTTTATCCTGTGGGATTGTACCTCAGTGTGCATTTTTTTTATCCTGCTGGAAACATTGGTTTCCTAACAAGGATTCATGTCTCTTCAATTCCAGAAAATTTGCTAGCTCTTACTCATGTCAGCTGTGAAGGGATGAGACCCTTTTCTTCTTGTCGTTTAAAATCATCTTTAACTGAACTATTTTACTTGGGGAAAAATGCATTGTCAAAGTTAACAAGAAATTGGAAAATGTCGAGATCTCTGCGGCCCTAGGCTCAGCTTCTCCTTTAGGGCACGCCGTCTGCGCAAGTAGCTTCCTAAAACAATCTTGATCTTAATGTACCTAGCTGCGGTCCTTGGAAATAGAAACTTCTGAGTTTCTTATTCTTCTTAGTTGACTAACCTGGAGGAAACTTCATTTTGTAACCTCCTCTTATTCATGCAAATGAAAGCTAGCGGTTAGCCTGCTGGTTGGCATTCCAGAAGGTTCTAGTGTAGCTTTCTTTTTTTCATTCTTCTAATGATAGCCACACTCTGCCAACCCAACCCCTGTCTTCTAAGCTTCAGCTAGAACTGTTACAAATCTTCCTCTAAAACCATTCGCCGTTTACGGGATAATTTACTTGTGCACCTGTTTCTTTCAATGTTCAATTTCTGGAAATTGTGCACTGGCTGGATTCTGGCTTTCTAGTCTTCATGCTTCTTAAATTCTCTTCTGTATTTTCAATCTGTGTAAAAACCTCGAGACGGAAGATCTTCCTCTCTGTCTCTCCTCTCTGGATATCTGCCTTTCCAATAAAAAAATAATAAAAAGAAATCTTTGAAAAAAAAAAAAAAAACCTCGAGATAGTTTTCCCAAATCCACTGGCAGGTTCACGAATGGTGTCTGAGTGTTGGCTGGTTTGGTTTAATACAGCTGTTATGTTTTTAAAAGCACAAGGTTTTCCTCCTAGGAGCTTTGTTTGGTTTGGTTCATGGTTCTTCTGGAGAGTTTCATGAGATTCTATTATTTCATTGTGATTTCTATTACAGCCTTTCTGTTCTTAACCAGTTTCAGATGCACCGACTTCATAGTTCCTTTAACTGAACTGTATCCGGCTAGGTGTTTATGTCCGTTGGCTCTGACTTGTAGGTCTTTTTCCTCGTTATTTGCTCCTGACGGGTACTTCTCATTTGTAGCACTATTTTTTGACCACTTGAAGGGTGGAGGGGAGGGAGAGAGGGAGGAGAAACAGGAGGGGAAAGGAGAAAGCTGTCAGGAACCCAAAACTGGGGCCGACACCTACTGCCTTCAAAACGCTTCCATGGGAAGCTGGATCAGAAGTAGAAAAGCATGCTGTTGTAGGATACAAGCATAGTGATGGAAGATTAACCCCCTGTGCCATAGCATTTATCCCTAGAGACAGAGTTGTTTTTTTTTTTTTAAGGGGCCAATCATAGTAGGGGTCCCAGCCTTGTGAAAGATTTTCGCTGAGCACTTTTCAGTGCATGTTGTCCTCTGTGCAAAAATACTTCAGGAATATCATGGATGCTTGTTTAAACTTTTTTTGTATCCATGCATACAAGGAATCCTCAACAATGAAATGAAAATTTGTATTATGAAAAAGCTATACATGAATTTAAAAATACTTTTGCACCATAATGAAGTTATCTTTTAAATCCATTTTCATGAGTGTTTGAATTATTCTTAAATGAATTTTGCAAGCCCTTGCTGAAAGGGGTTTGTGGTGCAGTGGGTTAAGCCTCTGCATGGGATAGCCCTGTGCTGGAGTTCCTGGGATCGGGTCTCACCTCTGTGCCTGATCCAGCTTCTTGCTAATGTGCCTGCAAAAAAGCACATGATGGCCTAAGCAGGTGGGATCTGCCCTCCACAGTGGGAATCCAGGTGGAGTCCCTGGCTCCTGGTTTCAACTTGGCCTGGCCCCAGATGTTGTGGGCATTTGGGGAGTGATCAGCAGGTGGAAGCTACCGTTTTGCCATGTTCTCTTTCTGTCTGCTTTGCAATGTAGCAGCCCAAGCAGCACAGACTAGCGCCCATGGAGAATGAAAGGACATTCCTTGGTGGAGCAGGAGGCGAGCACGGCTGGCATCCCTCCAGTTCCTGCTCAATCCAGCGGATTATTTTATGATTGGGATTATTTATGGATCACACATTCACCTGCCAAAGTCAATACATCAAATGCCAGAGGAAAAGGTTGATAAATGTTGGCAACACTGAATGTGATGACCGTCCTGATGTAATCATTACACACGGCGTACATGTGTTGAAATGGTCCTCTGTACCCTCCACGTGTTTATATTTATGTGTCCATTAAAGTTGAGATGTTTTCACCATGTGTTTCATGTTGGACATTGCACATATAGTACCCCATAAATAGGCATAATTTTTATGCATCTTTACATTTTTAAAAACGAAAAGTAAGACCTAGGGAGAGCACGGCTCTCCATCCCCAGATAAAAACAGGTTTTGACAGGAAGGGCTCTTAGTATTTGGAGCCAGTGAGGCAACCACATAGCACCTGCGGCTGTCGGGGAGCCTCAGTGGGAACCTGGAGCTCAGCTCCAGCTGGAAGCCTGCTAAGGCAGGTGGTGCGCTCATCCAAACTGCAAGGGGCTCACTTCAAGCTGTCTTCATCTTCCTCCTTGCATGTTTACCTCCCTCCTATTAGCCCCTTCATCCCTTTCTCATTTATTTTCCTCTCTTAAAAAAAAAATTTCTGTATTTGAAACACAAAGAGAGCTGGAGAGATAGGGATCTTCCATCTGCTGCCTCATGCCCCAAATGGCTGCAGCCCCCAGGTTTGGGGCTGGGCCAAGCAGACGCCAGGAGCTTCATCCAGGTCTCACATGTGGGAGTAGGGGCCCTGTGCTCTTGGCCCATCCTCTACTGATGCCCAGGAGTGCCAACAGGGAGCTAGACCAGAAGTGGAACAGCTGGGACTCAAACTGGTGTCCATATAGATGCTGACACCACAGGCAGCAGCTTTATCCGCTATGCCACGGTGCTAGCTTCTTTCCTTGTTTCTGTTAAAGCTTTCTTACATCCTTGGACTCTCCATTTACAAAATTAGATATTTTTCTCGTTTTCTCCTTCTGCTCCCTCTCCACCCATCTTTCTTCTGTTCGCTCCTTCCTTCTGGCTGCACAGAAATTCTTGCCTGCTGTCCAGATCGAACTAAACTGATTGCAAATGGAAGCAACATTTGGGGATAATCCTGCCCCAAATCATTTGATGTACCTTCCCGTTGAACAAGCAGAATTTATATTTTATAATGAGGTTTTTTTTAACAATGAACATAGCCGTTTTGCCACATTAAACCACATCTGATCTGTTCTCAGAAAATGGAAGGACGTCCGAGGACTCCAGTAAGTGGGACTTCTGTGATCCCAGGTCTTTGCCCAAAGCTTAACAAAATAGAGAGATCAGAAACTCTATCCATTGACTTTCACTTTTCCTAGCTATATGCAAGTTACTAATTATAACAGAGGGGTCATTCCAAAGGAATTACTAACCTTCAAACGCTATGAGATAATTATTCCCAAGAGAACCAAACACATTTGTAAGACAAATACACTTGAAATTTCAGACATCAATCTCTCTCTCTCTTTTTTTTTTTAGCCATAGCCTGGGAACAAGGGAACTATGAAATATAATTGTACCCCAAGGTCCAACAAATGTGACTACATGAATATAATTTCCCTCCTGCCAGAAAAAGAAAAAAAGGAAACCAACTTTATTTAGGTTTATATTCTGATCCTTGCATAGGATGCCTTGTTTTGTTTTGCTTAAGTAATAAAAATTCCCTAGAAGAGAAAAATCCTTCTCTTCCCAATGAAGAGTTTTACAAATAAAATCAGTGTGTATTTTCGGAGCCATTTGCGTGGTGCTGGTCAGTGATTCAGGCTTAGTGTTGCGTTGCTTCAGTGCGTGGTGCACGGACTGCTAGGCAGGCTCCTTGCTCGGAGCAGCACGCGACATGCGGGTCTCTCCTGGCTTCCCACAAACACCCCCAGAGATGTTGCAAGCAGCAGAATGGTCTCCACATGTCACCCTGAAGCTTGTGTGACCGCAGATCACATCAGAGAGGACATGCCTTGAGACTCAAGGACAGTCATTCCAGGACTGGTGGTGTGATGTTGGTTAAGATGCTGCTTGCCGTGCTGGCGTAATATATGAGTGACTCCCAGCTGCTCCACTTGCATGTGGCTACTTGCGGAAGCTCCGGAAGGTGCCAGAGAATGGCCCGAGAACTTGGAACCCTGCTACCCACAGGGGAGACTTAAGTGGAGTTCCTGATTCCTGGTTCTGTCCTGGTCTTGTTGTAGCCATTTAGGAGCAAACCAACAGATGGAAGGTTCTTTCTGAAACTGCCTTTCAGTTATAAATAAGTAAGTCTCTCTGTGAAATGGATGTCCAAGTAGAATTAAATAAATCTTGAAAAAAAATCTAAATCACAACAAATGTGAGATTCATCTTTATTTTTTTAAAAAAATAATTATTACAGTTTTGAAAAGAGTTATTTATCTGAAAGGCAGAGTTCCATACATACACAGTTGCATACGCAAAGAGGAGAGAGAACGCTTCCATCTTTGGTTCTCTGACCAGATAGCTAAGACAGCTGGAGTTGGGCCAGGTGGAAGACAGGAATCGGGAGCTGTCTAGGTCTTCCCAGTGTCCAACAAGTTGGGCCATCCTTCACTGATTTTCCAGGCACCTTAGCAAAGAACTGGATTGGAAGTGAAGTGGTAGAAGCTTGAACTATTGCCAGCACTGCAGACCGTGGCTTAACCCACCTACGATGCCGCCCTTATTACAGTTTTTAACAGATAGTCCACCTCCCTGAAAAGAGCCGTGGAGGGGGGGGAAAAAGGCATTCCCTCATTCTCCGAGGTGTTGAAAGTGTTGGGGGAAGGATTCACACAAGCCAAGGTGGTCCCTTCTACAAAGCACATCTGCTTTCGGGGCTTTGGAGAAAATGTTTCTGACATTTCTTACAGAAGTTTGTTTCATTTTATTTACTTGGGAATTTCTGAAATGTGTAAGGGATTGTCAAAAAGTTCATGAGAATACAATATTGTGGGGGGAAAAAGATGTGTGCGGACTTAAGGAAATGGTTTGCACCATAAGAAACTTCCCTCGAATTGCAGTGCCTACAGCATGGCTGCCTGTGTGGCGATTTCGGAAAAGCTGTGGATTAATTCCCATCTCCATCTCTGGTTACATCAAGCTTCCAGCACATTCTTTCAAAATAACCTGGTGTCAGAGCTGACTGAGATTGTGGTGGGAAAAGGCCTCTAGGATAGCCATAGACTGAGATGAAAAGGAAGCCGCGTATGATGAAAACTGAAGAGCAGTGAGATACAAAAGGAGAGTTAACAAAATGGAACTTAAAAGCGGATATAAACATGTTTTAGGAGCAGGCCTTGTGGCACTGCGGGTTAAACTGCTGTTTGAATACCCATATCCTATATTGAATTTTGCCTCCACTTCCAAACCAGCTTCCTGCCAATGCTGGGAGGCATCAGATGATGGCTCAAGCACTTGGGTCCTTGCCACCCATGGGGACACCCAAATGGTGCAGCCTTGCCCAGCGCCACCTGTTGTGGACATTTGGGGGTAAGGGCGGTAAACCAGTGAGTGGTAGATTTCTCTGTCACTTGGCATTTCAAGTAAGCATAAGTATGTTAATAATTTTACTCAGCAAGTCATTTTAAGGTTCATGTGGGGAAACGGGCTAGAAAGAATAGCTGGAGAGATTTGGAATGAGAGCTGTAATGGCGGAAATTAGCCTAACCACCTGGACCTTCTTATATAGCAGCAACTTATGAAACAGACTAGTTCCGCAGACAAGCAGGCACCCTGCTCCCCATGCGGGAGAGTCCTGGGGCAGAGGGATGCAGCTGAGAGACCCCAGGGTGTGGGGCGGGGGGCTCTGCAGAGAGTGGCGAGAGATGGCTGCAGCCTGATTTAGGTGTCCCCTGTGGACCAGGGCTCTCTGAGCACTTCGTGTTGATGAACGGTTTCATTTCGCTGTCACATTCTGCAGGGAGTAAGAGACATTAAAGCCGCTGACAGGTGGATCTGGGCGTGGTAGGTGACCAGAGCTGGCATTCAGGACCAGGCTACAGAGCTGCAGTTTCAACTATTGTACCTGTCAATTCTTCTATAAAAATTCACCAAATTTTCAAGTAATTGCTGTTAAAAAAAAAAAGCGGAGTGAGGTGTGTAGACACATAGATGCAGGAAAATTCCTTATGACATGCTGGTATTTTCATCATTAGGTATTTGCATCCTATCTGCATGTCTGTGCATATATGGAAAGAACTAGAAAGAAAAAGCACCAACAGTGCTTTGTAGGGTGAGAGGTATAGGGTTTCATTTGTAATTCTACATAGCTTTCTGTTTTTTAAAATTCATGCATTAATTAGATTTTAAAGATTTATTTTCATTGAAAAGTCAGATTTACAGAGAACAGGAGAGATAGAAAGATCTTCTATCTGCTAGTTTGCCTCCCCTACCTCTAAGCAACCACAATGACTGGAGCTGAGCTGATCTGAAGCCAGGAGCCAGGAGCTTCCTCTGGGTCTCCCACTTGGGTGCAAGGTCCCAAGGCCTTGGGCCGTCCTCTGCTGCTTTCCCAGGCCACAAGCAGGAAACTGGAAGGGAAGTACAGCAGTCAGAACACAAGCTGACACCCACATGGCTTCCCCGTGCATGCAAGGTGAGGACTCAGCCTCTAGGCTAGCACGCCAGGCCCCCTATATAGCTTCCTAGCTTCCTGTTGTCACGCTGCTTTTAGAATTAGAAAAATAACTATTCTAATATAGAACAAAAGAGAGACCTGGAGAGAAAATACCTTCTGCATTAGTCTGCTCGTAGCCAAGGTTTAGGCTCGCATGGCTTCAGTTACCAGTAGTCAACCACAGGCTGAAAAGGGAACACTCCAGAAATCATGTATGTTGTAATAATTTTTATCATAGAATTTGTGTTATTTTGTTATGCATTACTATTAATCTCGTACTGTTCCTAATTTGTAAATTCATTTTCATCATAGGTGTGTTCGTGGAGCGACAAGCAGTGGATATGAAAATGGGATTAAAAGGTAAGTTCATTTTGACCCAAAAAGAGAGAGATCTGTGCATAATCTTTTTTCATAATGTCCATATTCCATGACCATTTTGAAGACTCCTAGTATAGAGTTCAGTAGCCCATGGTTTTACACATTTGATAATGAGCTTGGACCAGATCCCCTATGGATTGAATGGGGGGTGAGGTTTGGCTACTATTTTAGTATATAATGTAAGAAGAAAAATGATATCATGTTAAAATAAGTGTATTTACTGTAAGGCATAGACTGCAAAGTTCACATTAATTCTAAAATTAGAATAAACTTCAGAGAATACTGTGCTGATGGAGACCCACCCAACGACGGCGGGGGTGTACCATGGTCGTCTGGGCGGGGGGTACCATGGTCGTCTGGGTGGCCACAGGGGCTGCTTTAGAGAGAGTTTGAGAAGAGCAGGGTGGCTCTTGGTCTGGTGGAGTGAGAGGTCAAGGCTGTACAAACCACAAGGTTCTACCACGCTTGCTGCCTGATGTCCCCAAGGTGGAAAGCTCTCTAAAGAAAGAATGGCCTTATCCTCCATTTTCTGAAGCCTTTTCCATAAAACCCAGGCTTTCGCCCTGGTAAACACATTGCAGGCAAACACTGGTGGTGGGTTCTGTGATTCTTGTTATGTTTGGGCTCAACCCTGAGACAACAGGAGGAAGTTACAGCAAGGAGAAATGACTTGAGAGGGCCATTTTCGTGCTTGACCTTGTAAAGTCAACCACCCTTAGGACTCTAGTGAAGGAGAGGGTGATGAATTGGGTCGTGAGGTTGCTGGGGCCATGGAAATGTGGAGCTGTCACCTGGTGTGGAGGCCTTCCCTGGCCCCTCTGTCCATGGCACACTGGGCTGGCCACCTCCTCTGCCCCTGGTGGTCATAGTGGTTAGGTAGCTGGTTAGGTAGCCATGTTGTTGACATTGGTTTCTTGCCTGTCTCTGCTCCTGTCTGGCAAATTCTTCAAGAACACGTTCTCCTCCATATCCTGCCTTTTAGCTCAAAGTGGTTTAGTATTTGTAGAGAGGTCATGTTGAGGAATCAATACCTTTTTATTCCGTAGGAAAATTGTTGGTAGGAAATTGCAGAGTATAAATACCGCTCGGGGGACAGGTCTGGGCTGGCATAAACTCACAAGTCACAAAACTAAACTGAATTTCTCTAAGACCATCTCTGGACAGCCCGTGACTTACAGTGATTCAATGTACAAAGCTTTCACCTTTTCAATGGGGAGGAAACAATTTTGATCTTTTCCTTGGGAACTGACATGCTTTGAGGTCCTGTTTCTTAATGCCAACTCATAGGCTGACCAAAGTGCTCTGAGCGCGTTTGTGGAAGGTTGAGCTGTGGAGATCAATAGGTTGGGTATAGTAAGGACATTTTTAAAAAGAAACATTTACTTATTATTTGAGAGTCAGAGGAAGGGATAGGTAGACCCCCCCCCTTTGCTTTGTTACCCCTCCAATGCCTCAAGCAGTAGCTTTATGTGCAATGCCACAGCACCAGCCATATTGGTTCTTCTTACTGGCGTGTTATTCATAGAAATAGATGGGCTCTGCAGGGACTTGGTCATTTGGGATAGAGTGGAGCATCTCTTTGGTACCCTTAGTTTTATGTTTTTGGATTTTCCCTTTAAGTTGATAGGAATAATGAGTCCTCTTCTGCTAGGGATTTCTGGATCAGGAGAAGACAGTGTCGTGGAAGGAATTTGAAGCATTGAGTCTTGCGTGCAAACGTCAGATATGACTCAGTGGTTTCATATGTGCAAATTTTCGTACTGGGATGTTAGCTGATGTCCTCCGTTCCCCAGTATAAACCATGGAGACTGATGTTCAGCTGTGGTTTGGGGACCTGCCCACTATTCCCTGGTGCGCAAAGGGAATGTTCCAGGATGGACCAGAGCTGCTTCCACTCTTGCTGTCTGTGCTTTAACTGTTACTGTGACACAGGAAGGTGGCTTTGGGAGATTGACACAGAGGGACTGCACGGAGTCTCCCTGGTCCCATCCATGGTGGCTAAATGCAGTGGGCGGGTAACAGCTTCCATCCACATTGCTGTCCAACTTCTGGTCAGAAGAGGCAAACTCCCCTGAGGGGGCTGGTGCCCTGTTGGGTGCTGGCTGATTCCTTCAAGTGAGTCACCCCTAACGTTCTCACTCCAACTCCCACCAGCAATGGAGGGGACAGACCCTGGCCACTTTACTCTGTAGTATGGGAGGGCAGAATTTGTGGCTTGGTGATGAAAGGAAATTGATTTCTGAACCCTGAGGATTCCATGCCATTAATCCTCAGGCCAGTTCTTCCCCGGGGGGAGTTATTCGATCTGAAACTGAAGGATGCGTCCCTGGACACAGCCAGGGGAGCCCACATAGTCTTAGGCAAGCCTAGGAGGCTGAGCAAACAGGCAGTGAGCTCAGCAGGCTTGGCTTCCTCTTGCTGTGGACCTGCAGAGGTGCTGTGTGCTCATGTGGCGACTCACTTGGGAACAGTCGGAGTGGCATGCTATTCTGTGTCCAGCGAGGAGAGTAGGCTAGCATGCCTGGCACCAGGGCACTTTGGGTCCCCTCCCCCCCCCCCGTCCCGGGGTGGGGGTGTTCCCGGAAAATCCCCTATATCAACCTTTCTTTTAAAATAACGTTTCTCTATGGGAAATGTAGGCTTAGTCCCATGTCAGTAAATGGTCCCCTAATAGCCCCATGGCAAAGTTATGACTTATCCCCAAAGAAAAATGCTGCCTTGGGAGCATGTTTATCGAGGCTAAGAGTCAAGTCATAAAACATCCACCTTCACATCTGAGTGCCTGTTCGCTAAAACACTATTTATTTGTACATAAATATTTGTCTTTTCTGTGCAAGGATGTATTTGCTTGCATATGCAAGGAGACCATATGTGTAAATTTAAAATGTCTAACGTGTTATAATGGGAATGTAGATTAGGAGCTGATTATGGGGGCTGCTAGTTTTTCAAATATATTAAACAGCTCTCTGCTTTATCTGAAGAGTGCACACACATACAGTTCTCACACTGAAGGGTCGAAATTGTGTAAAGCGAGAAGTATTAAAATATGACAGACTGCACAGCTGTTTTGTTTTTTGTTTTTTTTTTTCTGTGCTTTCGGCATCTTCTGTAAAAAAAAAAAAGCTGTTCTCTGAAGCTTGTTTCTTATGAAAGCAAGTGGTTCATTTTGTGTGTGTGATCTGATGAAAGTGTTATGGTAAATTAAAACCACCATGTCAGTGTATACGTTAAGCACGTGAAAATCAGGCATGTCTCCTGTGTCTTTCCATGTGTTGCTTTTAGTCTCTGGGTCTGTGAATGCTCTGCGATCTGCTCTCCTCCTCCCCCCATAATGCCTGCGATGAAATTGCCTTTGCTGTAAATTATTGAAGAGACTGCTCCTACTGGCTTCCTCGCTTGCCCTGATGGAGCACCTGCACATCCACGGAGAAACACAAGGGGACTTCCGCAAGTTCAAGGAGAAGCAGCATGAAAAGATCTGTGTGTTTGGTGAAGTGTTTGAAGCCCCCCTTGCATCTTCATCTTCACGTGGCTTTTGGGCAGAAGTTGTCAGTTGGTAGTTGGAGGGCAGGTGGTTGCCTCCACTTTGGATTTGAGGGTTTTTTTTTTTCTCTCCATGGCGTCTGTCCAGGGAGTGTGAGCTTCCCAGAAATGCCTTGTCCTGCTCAGACTGCAAGGTAGAGGGAAATGATGCACATGAAACCGCCAGCAGAGCTCGGGCGGGCCGTGCTTACCTAAGACGAGGCGCAAGTGGTCTTGTCAGGAGGTTTCCGAATCTCTTCCTTCATCACGCTTTCTCCCTCAGGCGTTGATAGCAGTCTCATTATGCTTAACTTTGCACTTGCAATGTAGTGTTTGAAAAGAAGGTGCTGAAAACAAGTTTAAAACTTCTTTATGTGCACGTGAAATAAAAATAACTGGCTGGAACAGAAGAAGAAAGGCGAGCCTGTCACCTCTGTGAAAGCGGCTTGTAGGGGGGCACTGATGCAAAATGGAAAATGGAAAGGAAGGATCCTTGCCCCGCCCCCCCCCCAGGGTGAAGCATATTTGGTCTTGCTTGTTCTGCACCCTGCCCAGCAGTGTAGGTAGAAATTACATTTGAGATATTAATGGCCTAATGTGAGCTGCAATTATCTCTGGATTGAGCTGTGTGAGAGCCATTTACATAGGACGATCAGGAAATTACAGGTAAGTTTCAGAGGATTTGGATTTGACCTTGAGGGTGGGGCTGGGTCGGAGAAATTGAGAGTACTCTATGGCAAGGGGCGGGGCTGAGTGTTACTATTTACCTGAAGCTGCTTTGGAGACTACATAGAATTCCTTGAACCCTCTTGCAGCTAGAACCCAGGGCCTTAGACAGCCATCTGACTATTCTGATTATCCGTAAGGAAGTGACTGTGGGTCAAGAAAGTAAATGCAAAACCATCGCGGCAGACACAGATTGAGGTTGTCGGGGACTGAGGTGAGAGTTGGAACTGCCTCTGGGGGGTGATGGAGCCAGCTCGTCTCCTGACTGGTGCCAGCCCTCTTGGCGTTTGGCAAAACACCTGTCTGGTTTTAAGTCTCTTTTTAAAATTGATTTACCAATTTTCAGTTTTATTTTGAAACAGAGAGAAGGAGAGTGAGATGGATTTTCTATCTGCCAGTTTACTTGCCAGGTGCCTGCAACAGCCAGGGCTGGGCCAGTTGGAAGCCAGGAGCTCAAAATTCCATCCAGGTCTCCTCTGTGGGTGGCAGGGACTGGCACTGGAACCATCCGTAGCCGCCTCCCAGGGTATGCAGAGGCAGGAAGGTGGATTGGAGGAAAAGCAGTTAGTGCCTGCTTGAACCAGTCGCTCTGGCATTGGATGGGGCGGGTGGTCCCAGGCAGTGACTTAACCACTTGGCCAAACACCTGCCCCTATTTTTCATCTTTTGATGTGGTTTCTGACTCAAGGCAAGTGGAAGGAAAAAAGACAAGCCAGAGGGAACCAACTGTGTGTATCGAGTTTTTTTCTCTTAAATAAATTTACATTTAAAAAAAAAATCAAACACCAAAAGACACATCACTCGGAATGAACAAATATGTGTATCTTGTTTTTGCAACCACTTTCATATATCAAGAATATTGAACTCTCTACATAAAGGAGAATGAAATACACTTCATTTTCCTTTCCCGGCCTGATCTCCTACCTGGAAATGTGATTCTGAGATAAAAGTAGCCTGACCCTTGTGGCTGAGATCCTGAATTCGCTCTTTAGGGAGTGTGACAAATCCATCACCTTGGTCACGTCGTCACTGGGTGTTCTCGGACAGGCTGTGTGGACAACTGTGTGTTTACCTACAGGAGACGCATGAACACACGTGGTGAGCTGGTTACACGGAACTAAATGCCATCCTGGAGGTTTGCACCAGATGTTGGTTCAATGACCAGGACAGAGGTGCTTGGTCACTCCTGCAGGCCAGTTACCAACATCTGATTTTTCTAACTTTCTCATTGGCCTCTCCGAAGAACTCCTGAAATTGAGTCAGGGGGAAAAACATTCAAGCTGCCACAGGTTTGCTTAGCAGGGGTAATGTAGTCTTGAGCTGCGCAGCCGATCAAAGCAAAGCGACCCAAGGGAGGGAGGATGTAGCACTAATGCCGAATTTGCCATGTTAGTGTAAAAGAAAATAGCACTAGGTGGTTTTTCACCTTGCCACAGCTGCCGGCCTGTCCAAGTTCCCCCACTCCCTTTCTGCTGCAGACCCGTCTCTGACAAGAAAATTGCTAGTCTTAATCCGAAATCAAGCAATTACCAAGCAGAGATGTGTCATGGTTAGCGTCCGCTCTTAGTCACAGAAGCGACGGGCTTGTAGCCTGGAGAAAGCCACTCAGAATCGCTCCCTTGCATGGTTTAAGGAATTAGCAGAGCCCCAGAGTAGCACACTGGCCTGGCTCTAAACGACTCCGTTTGTCTAAGCAGTGAGCGAAGGACTGCGTGGCACTGACATCGGCTCGCCATCAGCTCTCCGTCAGCTGCGTCAACCTCTGGACTCCCCGATGGTCATAGAGGGCAAGAATGGTTTCTCCCAAGCCAAATTCTCTGCAGTGGCCTTCGCATCCCTTTGCAACTGCATCCAGCCTTGGCCGCCTCGTTGAAGTGCTCCCAGTGGGAGCCTTCTGACTCGACCAAACTGGCTTGCGGGAGATGCGTCATCAGTGCCCATGGTTCTGGTGTTCTTGGCATGCCTCGCTCTCTTGGGGACTCATCTAGATGTCTACTTCCCAAATTATGTCTAGGGCAGGGGACTTGAAAAAAAAGAAAAGAAAGTGGAATTAAAAAGTGTTTATTTTAGTACAAAAAAAAAGTTAGAATCCGTATACATGAAGGGTCTCATACAAGTTTGTAGAAATGTATTTGTTATTGTTTTTAAATATGGATATAAACATTTTTGCATCTGGGCAGGTGTGTAGTCAGCTTGCCATGCGGGATAGCTACAGCCCTGAATAGAGTTTTGGGCTCCTGGCTGTTATAGGCATTTGGAGAATAAATCAGCAGGTGCGAGACCTCTCTTTTCCTATCTTTTCTTGCTTTTCAAAGAAAATGAAAACAATTTTTTTAAAAGGAAAATAGCATCAACATAATTGTTTTCATTCTGTTTTTTCTGAACTCTGTGAAGCTCCCTGGCTGGCATCGTTCCTGAATTCCACAGGTGTATTCCTGCCTTCCTCCTTGACATCTCCATGGCTGGCCAAAGCCCTGTTGTTCAAAATGGGATCCTCGGCTTGGCATCCCCATTACCTGGAAACTTGTTAGAGATGCACAGAGCCCTGGCCTCTGACTCAGACCGCCAGAATGGGAATCTACGGTGTAACAAGATCCCCAGATTGGCCTGCACATTAAAGTTTGAGAAGCACTGGCTGTGTTACGATTGGGGATTTAGCCTATTTCACTCTTATGATGTTATTTATTTCAGGCAACTGTTGTGTCTGATTATAAACCCTGCCTGGTCGGACTCCGTGGCTTATCCCACTTTATACTTGTGGCAGCTGGCTGAGGCAATGCCAATGTGTCCAATTATGCTAAAACGCAAATGAGCAGTTTTGTGTGAAAGCCTGTGGATTTTGAGGTGGGGCGAGTTGTGAGCCATTGCTGGTGGAGCTGTCCCTGTGGCTCCGTGAGCTGGCAGGTCGTGCTTGGTGCTGGTTCTAGGATGTCAGTTAAGTAATGTTTCTATACTTCTGCTTTATTTGAAGTTTGAATTTGTCCAAGGAGCCAATTAGAGATGCTGCTGCATTAGACCTGCTCTGACCTGAACATCTGTATGATAATTGGAGCATAGCTGAGACTTTCTCTTAAAATACGCATTTATCAGCAGCAGCCTGGTCTCATGCCACACCGCACTGGGTCGTGGGCTTTAGCGGAGCAGGTGGACGTTTGTGTCTCCTGCGCTGTGGCTTTTCCCACTCAATTTCTCAGTCCTGTTCCCATAGCTGATCTTCACTGAAGACCATTTCACAGGTCAGGCAGGATTCGTGGGGCTCAGGGAGTAGTAGGTTTGCCTCCCAGGTGATGTCCGAATGGGCCTTGTTTATTCCAGGAGTGGAACTGTGGTCTCACATAGACCAGAGGTGGGACTTCAGGCCTGGGGGTCCTGGGGCGGAGTCCCAGTCATGGAATGACCTGTGTCTGCAGGACTTGTGTCCCTGTGAGAAGTAGAATGAATGAAACTGTGTGTGTGATGCCTGTGTCCATTGCCCAAACAAGGAATTCCCCAATGGAAACATCACATCCCTCTTCCTCTCCCAATTTGTCTTCCATGGCTCTATTTCACTCGCCTGGCCTGCTGTGTGTGGGGACCATAGTTGCTTGGGGAACTGGGTCAGTACCTGGGGTCCTGAGACATGGCCAGGCCTAGGCAGAGGGAAGGAGTGTTCAACATTTTCTGGTGATTAAAAAAAATTAGTTATCCCTTTGAAAGTCAGAATGACAGAGAAGGAAGGAGAGACAAGAAGAAAGATCTTCCCTCTGCTGGTTCTCTCCCCAGAGGCTGCGATGACCAGGGCTTGGCTAGTTTGAGGTCAGGAGCATCTGTCCTCCAGGTGGGTGAGGGGATGCTAGCACGTGAGCTAGCATCCTCTGCTTTTCCATGAGCAGGGAGCTCCATCGCACGACTCCAGCCAGCAACCCTACGGGATGCTGGTATCGTGGAGGCTCTTACAGGATGAGTTTAACCGCAATTCCTCCTACCAAATGTTTGCTTTGTATTTTTCGTGAGGCAAATCACCAAAGCTCTTCTGACCTGGTTCATTCACCCACTCGACTCCTGAGTCCCCAGGCCTGTGTTGAGCAGGAACAAGGAAGGTCCAGTCTCTCTGCCTTTCAGGCCATCCTGGGGGACTCCACAGAGCCCAGTACACAGGGCAGAGGCTCCAATCCTGTTCCGTCACCTGCTTGGAAGCAACAATAATCTTTCAAGTTTAAAACTATGACCTTGACCCCCCACCAACTGTGCATTACACCCCAAAATGAGATTCTTTTTTGTGTTTAAGAGAGAGCCAGAAGGAAATGGAAGTTTGCATAGGATCTGGGAAAAAACGATGCTGAATAAATATTTATGGAACACAGTGCTGTCAAGGCATTCCCACAAAATACAGAATAGGGAGTATCTCCCTTCCGCTGCTTCCCTGAGCCGTGCCCTGGGGTAACTCTCCCATGAGCCCCTGTGGCTGACAGTGAGGTGCTTCCCTCCCTCAGCACCTCTGCTCTTCCTACTTGGTCCTTGGCCTGCCTCGTTCCCTTTGAACTACAGAAGCTGTTTAACGTGGATGTGCGTTTGTCCCAAGCAGGACAGAATGTCCCAGTCTGAGCTTCCAACCAGGGGAATTCCCAGACTCAGCAGAGCCAGATGCTACAGCTCTTTCAGCCCAAGTTTTTCAAGTTTTCTGGAAAGTTTCTAACTGGCTCTGAAGGGACTTTGGATTGACAGCCTTCTGGATGAAAATAAATGCATACATAGTGAGCTAGCCTGGGGATGGTTTCTCTCTGTGTTACCATATAAAGAATCCCAACTGAACCAGAAATGAATGCTAGCTCTTCGTGTCCTGCTATGTCCTCCCAGCTTTTCTGCACAGTTGTTTTAAAAGTCCATAAACTGTACACCTGAGCTCCTGGTTGGCTTTCTAGAAGGTGAGGGATAGGTGAGGCTGTTCTTTTGTTGAAAGCTGCCCTCTACATCTCCAGGCATCTGGTTGTGTGACATATGACCTTAGCAGAACGTGTTTCTTGAGTTGGACTCTCTGGGTCACTGTTGTGACAAAGCTCTCTCGGAGCTCATGACAACATTGCCTTTGTTGGAGTCCAGGAGCTCTGACAATGAGAATCTGTGTGGCAGCCACATTGTCATCAGGCTTCTTGCTGAACTGCTGTTGATGTGCTAGGATCTCCCTAAAGGAGTTAGACCTTGCAGCAAAACTCTCAGCTATGGGGCCACCGTAGTTGGTCCTGTGTGCTTGAATAGCAACAGCAAGAGCAAATTGCAAATTTTTGTTCCTTGGATTTGCAGAACATTAAATGTTGCTATTGTTGACGGCAGGTGGCAGTGGCTCAGCGTGGTCACTGCTGTTGTAGGTGCTGTGTGTGCATTGTAACACGACTTCTCGTAGCTATGACATGATACCAAAAACAAAACAAAACACAAGGCACACCAGAGTGAGGGGCCACTTGCGTAAATTTCTAGAACAAGCTGAACTGCTGTACGCTGTTGACAGTCAGATCTGGGGTTGCCTGTGAGGGTGAGGTAGGGCTGCGGTGGGGCTGAAGGAACTGCTTGGGGAGACGGAGGTGAATGTTCGAAACTTGGGGTTGGAGTGAGGGCTTGTAGGGGCACTTACCGGGCATCCTCACCACTTGTTGACCTGAAGAGATCAGACCCTGGGTTGTGTCTCTCCCGGGGTGGTCCCCAGACTTTGTAAGTATATGAGATCTGCCCAGAAGGCCTGTTTCAGATACAGCCCAGTAGGGCCTTCTCTGGTAAGGGCGCTGGAGTCCACGCTCTTGGCCCCCACCCCAGATGCTTCTGCAGTGGAAATCCCAGGTCTGTACCATCCTGGACTGTCAGTCCTCCTGTCTGCCACTGGGCATGTGGCCATCTTGGTGTGTGTACACATGGTCTGCAAAGCTCTCCCAATTCTCTGGAAGAATTATTCAGAGCATGTGAAATTGGCAAGCGGCTACATTATTTGCCTCCGCAGCAGAAGGGAAAGGAAACCAAGAGGCGCGGTGTGACCTGTGACCTGCAGGCTCTAACTCAACAGTGCCTGCTACTTCCTCTGCCCAGCTGTCCTCTTCTTGTGTCCCAGCGATGCTTATGTGTACCTGGGTCAACTGGTTTCTAATTGATTTTTTAATAAAGGTCTTTCTAGCTCTCTTTCACTCTGATTAAGAACCAGAGCATGATCTCATCAGGCCTGGACAAGTATTGATGGGCTGGCGTGCCATGGGGCCAATAAAGAGAGTTTGCCTAGTGAGATAAATACAGCATCTCCCTCATGGAAGGCACAGCAGCCAGAGCGCAACACAAACAGCTTGGTAGAAACAGTGGTGTTTAGCCCATCTGGCTGGAGGTTAGAGTTAGTGATTCCATTAATGTCTGAAGATGGACAGTGGGGATTAGGCTGTTGAAGGTCAGGAGGAAGGTGTGGGGGTGTCTGCTACTAATGATAGCGTTGTAGGGCTCTAGGTCTTTCTAGAAGCGCTGCAAAATCACTCAGATGCTTCTGCTGAGTAGGAAAGGGCTTGATTCAATTCTTCACTTACCCGTCTGCTTTCTTCCAAATGCTGCTTGAACTATTTCAGAAGGAGTAAGGTACCGCCAGGCAGTAGCACCTCGGGATCCGTCTACTCACGAAACTGTGTGAATCCAGTGTGATCTACTCCACTGCTTGGATTAATGAAAGGAAGCAGGACTCGGTCCGCGAGCGGGGGTGGCTCTGAAAAAAAAAAAATGGTTTGAGACTTGCTACCCATTGCTGGGTCCCAATCCAGTGAATGTTTGTTTGTTGGGGAGAGGGGAGAGTTGTCTGCCCCATATTAGCAGAAAAGACCCCAGTCCACCATGAGGAGGCTGTAGGATGTGTTAGAGTCAGAAGCCCAGGAGGCCAAGGGCAGTAGAGCTTTTGGGATGCCCAGCCCTCTCCACCCCCAGCTGTTGTGGGGCAGGATGTATCCAGTTCTGCCCTAGACCCATGTGATGAGGGAGGGAAAAAGTCAGAACTTCCATTGCCTTCTGAGAAGAGACTGATGTGGGGCCTCAAAGCATACACTGAATAAACCCATGAAGGATGCATCCCAATTCACACGCCCCTGGCCGTCAGAGAGGCACGGGAGCAGGAGAGGACGTTGGGGGAAGTTAAAGGAAGTTTATCTGCTAGGAATCAACTTGGGAAAATACCTCAAAAGACACGTCCTCTTGTTAGGTTGGTCTCTGCCTTCTCACTGTGCACTGACAGCAGTGCTTGCAGGCGATTTTGCGCTAAGCAGGTAGAAGCAAGTTCTTGTGGAATTGCAGTTGTTGGCAATCGGGTAATGCCGCCTGTCAAGAAGTGGGGTGTGCTTGAGATGTGTGTGTGTGTCCGTCCATGCCTGTGACGTAGCCATCATGCCAAGAGTTGCACAGGGTCATGTGGCTCTTCCGCTGGGTAAACTGTGTGTGAGTGAAGGTGTGTGTCTGTGTGTGTCCCTGTGACATCGCTGTCATGCTGTGAGTTGCACGAGGCATGTGGACCTTCTCCTGCGTACACTGAGTTGTCCCACCATGAGGCATCTCATTCATTCATTTTAGCAAGGGATCCCCCTGCTCCACTCTCCTCCTGTTCCGTTTCTCCAGTCTTTCACTCCTTCCACTTTTGTTCTGTGCTGTCTCACAACTGGAAGCCTAGAAAGAGCTAAGAGGACAACTTGTAAATAGGAAGGTAGGGAACTGAAAGGGCTCTGGCCCCCAGATGTGGGACAGTCTGTAACAAATAAGGCCATTGACCACAGCTTGATTTATTTTGTTCTATTCCTTTCATGTTAACAATTCAGAAAACTCGGTTGCATGAAGTAACATGTGTTTGCTGAATGCATTCAGAAAACTCCTACATGCAAAAAAAAAATTAAGATAGAAAGCACGCACCGTGGGTCCCACCCAGCGTCACCCCTCTCTGAGTCACACACTGCTCACACACTTCGGTGTGCCAGGATCCCTGCATACCTACTGTGGGTTTGTACTCAGAACCAGGTGGCTGAACAGCTTTGGAGCCTGGGTACTTACTAGCATTTCATGAGTTCCGTTTCCTTTGATATCGTTTGAATTCAGGTGACACTGAACAACGGGCATCCTTTTGTTTTCTGTATCCATGACCACAAACCTTGGGCTATTTGCGGTCACTGTCCTTTCCAGTCAGAGCTTTTTGGGTGTCAGGAGGTCATGGTGGCAGTAGCTGACTCTGACTGAGCAGATGTGACACACCAGCCATTTAAAGCGTATACTGCTGCCTTGAAAACAACACTGTGAGGCCTGTTTCAGAGCTGAGGCTCCAAGAGCTACGGACAAAGAGCTTGTGGGTAACAAAGCCCACCTTAGAACCTGTCTTGTGACTGCAAGATTGCCAGCACCCTCCCCACCATCACTCGATGGTGGCAAGGACCTTTCTCGATTTGGGGCAAGGACCTTGGGGCTCAGTTCTCCAGCTACTTGTGCTGTTCCTTCTCCACCACCACACAGTCTCCTGCCTTCCCAGCATGTTTTCCCTTCCCAGTGCACCCTGTGCACTTGAGTGGTTGGGGACATGAAAGATTAATAACCTCCGTCTAGAAGGCTGACTGTGGGCAGGCCTTGTGAGAGCGTTTCCCACACTGTGGTGCCAACAGGTCTCAGGCCTGCGCTGCACACCCCTGTTATTCTTTCTGACTGGGGGCCTCCCTGGAGTCCCCAGTCCCACCATGACAAACCGAGCCGAGGTTTGGAGAGAGGGGACCCATGGGACGTCAAGGAGGCAGCTCTGCACGTCTTTACCTTCCCTCTCAAATTCATGTCAAACTAGAGACAGGCTGGAACCCTCCCAAGTTGACACTTTAATCTCTGTAACTAAATCCATCAGTGAAATATTAATGCTCCCCACATTATTTTTCCTTTCCTAGGCAGTGATTAGCAGCCAGAAAGCTTGGCTGCAGAAATTAACTTCCCCCAGGACCTTTTGCAAGTGCCATGGAGTTCATGCAGAAGAATAAGGGAGCTGATCCCCAGGTCTGGGACCAGATTGTCCCAGTGGGTGGCACGGTGACTGTGGACCATTCTGAACCAGCTTTTAAGAACCAGCTAGAAGGCTTTGCTTGCAGGGCTCCACAGCTCCTCCAGCTCTTAACACTTCCAAGGGCATTGTCAACCTCAAAGTTTGCCTTGTTCTCTTTAAATTTGCAGGTTTACTCATATACTGAAGAATCTAGGTAGCCTATGTCCCCTCTTGGGGATGGGGAGGTTGACTGGTAGATGTGTCACCTGTTCAGTTCTGTTGTCACTAAGGAAAACAGCAAGGGAGAAGTGAGTGGATATTGATATGGGTAGGGTGGGATCTGGTGAAGGGTTGATGTAGGAGAGATGGAGAAGGGGGTGTCCAAGGTTGGCCAGGTTTCTGGCATGAATGGATTGTTTTGCCAATGTGGAAAACACTAGAAAGCAGGTCTGTAAAAACGTGCTATATTTTGAGTAGTAGGTGCATCTCAGATTTCGCAATAGGACCCGTGATTTGGGGCTCAGAGGTCAAGACAGAGCTGGAAAACTTGCACTGGGAGTTGTGGTGGCTTGGAAGTGGCCAGTGTCAAGAGAGACAGAAGTAGGCCTGTATCCAAAGATCCAAGAACAACTTTCCCTTGAGCTCCTGAAGGGCTCCTGGCAGGTGAGAGAGGTCTGGTTTCAGGTCGCAGGAGTGATGGGGTTGATGACAAGGGACCTGAGGTTGAAGGAGAGGCTTGGGGCAGAGCAGGATGGTCTTGGAGGCCACTCGCATTGATTGAGAGCTACAGGAAGGGGTGCACACTTGGCTTCATCTCACAAGGACCTGCCCCTTATCGACCCATTGCTGGGTGGATTTTGATTTGTAGGTGAAATCAATGCAAAAAGTTTGCATACTTGATCATATTGTAGTTATTTTAATATGGTAAGATCCATGTGGGCAGCTGACAGAAGATTTAGGTCATAGAGAAGAAAATTCCCCCATAATTCCTTCACCAGAGCACGAATGGTTGCCATCCAGGAGTGTTCTGCTCTTCTTACAAGTTATGTGAATCTTTCCTTTTGTGAGTAGAATTTTGTCTTTTACTGAGCATTTTAGATTCCAAACATTTTCCATGAATCTCTAAAGTATGCATTTAAATAAGCTCACTTAGAGGTTTTCTATTTTGAAAGTAATACATACTTGAGTGAGTAAAATTACAGGAAGCTCAAAGGCTCTCTGTCCCAGCAATCCCTCCTTCCGGACAGCAAACCTGCAGCCCGGAACGCATCTTTCCGCAGGTGCAAAGGAGCACACACGTGCACAGCCTCTTAGTTACACAGAAGAACTCCAATTCATGTTCCTCTCGACGTACTGTATCCCACATAGTCCCTCATACCGGCCAATGCAAGGCTGTCTTCTTTTGGGTACAGGCTGCATTCTATTTTGCTCAGCAGACAGCACCAGACCCAATCTTTCTCTTCCCATTCTCTTCCTACTCCATTTCTGAAGCCCCTTATATTAAATTGAAACCCATTGACATTTGACCAAAAGTTCGCCTTTCTTCCCAATTCTTCTGAGTCCTTGGATCTTGGAACCAATTGCGATTCAAGTGGATGCTTCTTTGCAAAAACTAGCTGAGTGCACCTGACAATCTTGGGATTAGCATAAATATTCCATTTCCTGTAAACTGCTTATTCTCAGGGTTATGGCATAAAAAGTTTGTCCAGATCTGTTTCTTAACTTTGCTTCCCCCCTCTCTGCCAGAAACTATTCATGTCAAGAGATATTTCATGCCTGTCTTTTATCGTTTTCTCCATTAAAGGTTGTAGAATTTTCTAGCAATTAGATGTGCTGTGATTTGCCATTTGTAAATAGTACTGTAGTGAAAAACGTTGACCTATAATATTTTCCTATATTTTGGGTAAGAATATATATTATCATAACATATATTGTGGTAAGAACATATCACAATATATGACATAATCATAATCATAAAATGTATGATTATACAATATACAACATGTTATATATAACATGTATAATATATATAACATTATCTATTATAACAAATGTACATTAAGACTGTTTTTCTGGAGTGCAGCACTGGATCTTGTCTTTTGAAAATGCATTGGCAAATAATTTTACAAATGAAAACCTACTAGCCAACCGTGAGACTGCCAAGTTAAGCTGTTTTCCTGTATTTCCAAAGAAACAGGTCCTGTCCTCTTGGGCTGTGAACACTTTGCAAGGTTCCAGAGAGCTTTTGCCATCATAAAATGCAAAACATTTCTGAAGTGGGTTCTTCGCATTGACAGTTTGTGTGGTCCTCAAATAATGGAAGCAAACTGGCTTGTGCCAGCGGGGACCAGTGGATGTGCAGGGAGGAGCAGGAACGTTGCTGGGCCGGCTCAGGATCCTGTGCGATGGGTCAGGGAGGGGAGAGTGGGCAGCAGACTTCTCAGGAGACTTGTGTCTTGATTCGAGAACATTTTTTAGAAATTTCATCCAACCATTCCTTATCTAACAAAATTAAAAACCATTTCTTTATAAAAAATTCTTTTTAATATTTTTTCAGCAATACGTAAAGATGGCAGCTCGTTTTACTATCTGCCAGCCGGACCATATTCCCCTCGCGGTGACTGGCTCGGAGGTGGTAGTTATTTGCAGATAGCTTGAACCCAGTGCTAATGCAGTGTGTGTTTGAGACCTCTTATAAACATGTTGTATTATAAACAAAGCTTACTCTCTGCCCGTGGCGTGAATTTGTTCTTGAAAAGTGGATTGGTTGGCCTGTAGAACATCTCTTGTTCTGTCTCCTTTTGTCATGTGGCTTAATTTGTTCTTTTCTTTCTCATGTTTTCATAATTTGTTAACTATCACTAAAAAAAAAATTTTAGATTCACGTGCACTACTTGAGGCAAAAATATTTCCTTACAACTTGAATTGCAAAATGCTGAACTCATCAGTAATTGGTTTTTCACTAAGCTATCTAAAAATCATCCTCAGTGACGAGTAAAGACAGTGAGATTTTGCATATCAAAATATTCAAAGAGAAGCCGACAAAATGAAGGAAATAAATGAAAAATATGCAATGATCACCACTTGGTGATTATCACTGTCCCCAAATGGAATATACTTTTTTTAAGAAATCAAGCTGTTCTATTATTCTGTTTAACACCAAGGCGGTCTGGCAGCCAAAGAGACCCCACGAGAAGGCCCGTGCTGTCCTCTGCACCTGACCTTGCTCACGTTTGCTTCTGCACCATGAGATGTCCCCCTGATACTTCAGGGCTGCCCACCTGCCATGCAGCCTGCTCCATGAATCTGGGCTTTCTGGAAGGCATGTTTATATAAAGCAGGAGACGGAATTGACCTCTGAACCCATCAGGAGAGGACTTGTTAGAAAACTCCAGGCTGCCTTTGCAAGTATGTCTGTAGAACCCTGTGAACTCCTAAGACGCCACTCCCAAGATGGAGCATGTGGCATAAAATGTGCAAGCTACACGCAGGGCAGGCCGTGGCTGTGTGCTAGCACGCTTACTACATGCCAGTGTGTTATGGTAACAAGACATGAACTTGAGAGGGGCAGTTGCAGGACTGGTGTTACAATGTGATTTTTCTCTACTTTGTAAACCCTCTTGGGATCTTTGCATTTTTTTTTGCTGTGTGTGAATAACTTGTTTAAAAACGTAATTGTGAACTTCATGCATGCCTTGGGGCCTGGGAGGGTGCGCGGTGCACCAAGGCGAGGCAGTAGTCTCTGTTCCTGCTGTGTTTATCCAGCTCGGCAAGTGACGGCCAGCAGTTTGGATTTGAGATGCTTTTCAGCTTGCATTTGCCCATTTTGAGGAGGGAAACCAAACAGACATTTGGAGCAGTTTTTGCCAATCAAATGTGTAGTGTGTTTGAAAAGATTTGAACTCACAGACGGACCTTTCTCTGGAATGACAGTCTACACTTTGAGAAAGTAAAGCAAGTAGCTTGTACCAAAAAAAAAAAAAGTTTAAATTATGATTACTTCTGATCAAACATGTAATGTCAAGTCTGGAAGACAGGGAGAAAAAAAAAAAAAAACCTTCCAAAATAGAGTCTGTTAGTGTTTCCACAAGACACGCCATGTCCTGCGCGCTGCAGGGCACTGGGAAAGGAAATCTATTAATAGATTGAGAAAACAATAACAGGGGCCCATAGGGCCTGGCCATTTTTAAAGATATGAGAATGAGCCCTTGGCCCTATAATTTTGGAGCTGTTTAATACCTGCCAGCAGGACTTCTTTTCAGTGTGGTTTTTTTTTCCCCCCATGACATTGTGTGTGGAAAGACATTTTCAAACAAAGTGTAAAGACCATTGAGGAAAATTCAAAGCCCAAACTATGAAGCTTGATCGAGTGGTCTGGAGAAGCGGTGTTTATAAATCTGAAAGCTGCCCCCGGGGACTCTGGTAAGCCACAAGCTCGCAGGCAGGGGAGGGGGGCATCCCAGTTACAGGGATCGCCTCTGTGCTCAGTTGCCGTCTATGAGCCCGGCTCACGTGTAGCACGTGTAGAAAACACGGCAGGTGGATTCCATAGTCCAGGCAACCCTGTGCATCTGTAGATTCATCTGATTATGGGCAGAAAGTGCTACAGGAAAAATGGTGTCTACTGAGCTTGCACCAACTTCACTTTCTCATCCATGTTCCCTGAATGATGCAATGCAACAACTATTGGCAAACACACATATATATCAGTAACCTAGACATGCTTGAGAACATCCCAGAAAGATGTGCAGGGGTTACATACTCTGCTGTTCTGTGTTAGGTACTTGATCCTTTGTGGGGTTTTGTATCCTTGAGGGACCCAGAATGAACCCTCTGTGCATCCCAAATGACAGTGTGGTTGTCAAGGATTTATCTGTCAGGGTCACGGGAGCACCTGAAGAGGAAGCTTCCTGTTTCTAGGCTTCTGGAAGCTTCCTGGTTCTGGATGTCATGGCTTCCCAACACCCTGAGGGACTGAGCCCCTCCCAGCTTCACCCTTTATTCCAGTCCCTGTGCCCATCCTACACTCAGTGTGATGTGGTGTAAAAGCTTGACTTCTTCAATGTGCTTAATACAAAAATGCCAATTGGATTCCTTAGTTTACTAGTGGTTAGAGGATAGGTCCTTAAGGAGAAGGCAGATGTGAAGAACACAGAATGCATTCTGCTAAAGAATCTTCATGTCTTGTTGTTTGCAAGAATATTGGGAACAGTTTGGACATGCGCCAAGGACGGTGCCATCTGTCTCACCCTCCCGTGCAGCACTCCTGAATCGGGAGCCAGGAAGCTGCCTGAACTCCAGGCTGCCGCCCTTACAACTAGGGACTTCTCAGGCTTCCTATATCACAGGGTCTGCATGTCTGTGCTTTGCTTGCCCAGATAAGAGCGAGCCGTGGAGGTTTCAAAACCAGCTCTGGTGCCCGAGATCCATGTGGTGCTCAGGATAAGAAGGCTGATGTAACCCAGCCCGTCCAACGCCTGCTTCCGAGACAGCACGAAAATAATGCATTTGCACTCTTTATTTTTCCACTTTGCTTGCATTTTCAGGCAAAACTTTGCCAGCTTCTTTTCCTAAGGATGATTCCTTCACATTTCTTGGTGCCTTATTTGGGATGTGCGAGTATAGGCAACATCCTTTGCATCAGCATCCACATACTCAAATGGACCTCCATCAGCACCAGATTCTCTGTGTGGTTATTGCAAGGTTCAAAGTTCACGAGGGCTACTCTCTCCTCCTCCTGTGCGATCAGATAAATCAATGAGGAAAAATAAAATCTGCCCCACACCGGCTGTCAGCAGGATCTATGAACATTAGCGAAGCTTCTAAGATGCAGCCGAGGGCCAGGCTGTGTGCTTGGAGCTGCTGTTGTGCTGTTGGCAGTGCTGGGTCAGAGCCAAGGCTGCTGTATGGGTCCCTGTGCCCCGGGTATAAGAGGCCATGGCCTCACTGGTTCTTGCTATCCCGGGCAAGAGTGAAGGATGTTCACCTTCAAGGATAGTGCAAGTGTAGGAAATCAAGATTTCCCCTGACTTCCCAGGCCTTGGCTTTGAGACACAATCAGAAGCAGTTGGAGAGAACCAGTGCCCACCCGCTCCAGGAAAGCTGGTGTGCAGGATACCAGAGCAGTATGGTCAGTGTTCGCCCACCATCGCTGGCAGTGACACCACTGCTGAGGTTTGCTCCAGGCATAGAGACTAGCTTGCCCTCTGAAACATCTACCTGCATTCACTGGGTCCTGGGTGCTGTTTTAGCATGGTCTCTACTATGGGACTTCAAGCAATTCTTGGAAAATAGAGTTTAAAAACAGGCTTACTCTGACTTTAGTGTTAAAATATATTTGGGATGGGTGTTGTGGGTAATAGCTTAAACCGCCGCTCGGGGACACCTGCACCTGGGACTAAGTCCTCTCTGGGTTCGGATCCAGCTTCCTGCTGTTGTGTCTGGGAGATGGCAGGTGGTGGCCCAAGTACTTGGATTTCTGCTACCCGTGGAGGAGACTGGGATTGTGGTCCTGGCTCCTGGCTTCAACCTGGCGCAGTCCCAGCTTGCTAGCTCTCTCTTGCAAGCTCCCTGACCCCTCCGTGTGTGTGTGTGTGTGTGTGTGTGCACACGCATGTGCATGTTTGTCTCTCTGCCTTTCAGATAAATAAATATCTTCGTAAGGTCTGAAATCCATGTATCATTTCTTCATAATACATATTTCCTGTGAGCTTTTGAGGATCTAAACACGATGTGCGTGTACACACACACACACACACACACACACACACACACACACACACACACTGGTATATTTAATCCTTACCATAATTCTGGGACACTGACTTCTTCTTGTCATTGCACTTGACATATGGGGAAACTGAGGAGAGGAAGGTGCTGGCCAGGCTGTTAGGCTGAGCAGAAACCTAGTGAGACTTCAGACTCGGGCACCCAGAAGCCAGAGCCTGCCCCAGCCCTCAGACCCCACCCAACACATCCTCTCCCTTCCCCCTCCCAGGCACCTCCATCCCCACTCGCCTCCCACTCACACCATTAGCTTTGCTGATTGCTTTTGCCAGGACAGTACTGGTGTGGACTGTTTGGCTTCAACTCGCCAAAAGGAGCCACATCTTTTATTCTTTTTAGAACCAATTTTGTGCCTCCCAGTGCCTTCACTGTGAACAGTTAGAGACTGCTCAACACAGGATGCTACTGCTGTCCTGCCCCCATCCCACCCCTCAGCCCTGAATGCTTCCATCTGCCCCAGAGCTGATGTGACAACCAGTCTGGGAGGAGGTAGTGTGCCTTTGGGCCCTTGAGCGCCACTCACCTCCCAGGCTCCCGAAGGCCAAGTTCCTTGCTGAAGCCAGGCTCAGCCACAGACAAATGATTGTACAAAGTTTTAAATAAACATACATTTGCGTTGTGCTGTTTCTTAAAATGATGGATGGTCATTTTCTTCTTTTGGTCTGTGCTCTCTGGACATAAAAGACACGAGCTTTTGCAGTTTATACAAACCAAAGCCTCTGTTTGCTCTGATTAAGCGTTCGTGGGTCTTTAATACAGCGCAGGCTGTAGATTTGGGATTATTCCTCCTGGGAGTGGTGGAATTAAACACATTAGCTAACGGAGATAAGGAAGGGCCCTGGAGTTGAGCTGCCATTAAAGCAGATATGGTAACAAAAATAGAAGGCGAGGAAGCCCCTTGCACTTCTGTGATCCTGTGACGTGCTGTCTCCAGGACAGCCTGGGGATGTGGGAGATGGGGGTGGTGTCCTTGGGGACAGGTCAGCCCTGAGTTCCTGGGGAGACCTCACGGTGGGGAGCGAGAACCTCAGAGGTACCTTCCCTGAAGAGCCCCCAGCTCAGCCCCGGTAGACCCTGCGTGATGATGTGTCACCCCACGGCAGCTCCTTCCTCACGGAGAGGGCAGAGGAGAGATGGGCGTAGGTGATTCCACTTGGCAGCTTTTCCCTTTGGGCTGTTTCATGATTGGCAGACCTGTTTGCATTTTCTGTCTGTGGACACCGACAATGGGGCTTGCCATGAACCCCACAGGGAGATGCTTACAGCTGGCCAGGAGCCCCTTCATCCACATGCGAGAGATAGGCTGCACGAGCTTTTCAGGGGCCAAGGTTTTCCCTCCCGCTTCGAAGTCTTTGAGTTCTCTGGCTTTCCTTAACGGAAAACTAGATGTGGGAGAGGCAGCACACAGAGGCCTGACCTCCTGAGCAATGCAAACCAAGAGACACATGTCAGAGAACCCAGTTATCGGCATGACGGAGTCCCTGGATTAAAAATAGATTAGCTGGCTCCATTTTATTTCAAAATTCTAGAAACAGCCACACTGATCCAGAGGGACAGAAAGCAGAGCAGGGGTGCAGGGAGGCTGGCCTGTGGACAGAAAGGAGGCTGGGGGTTCTCGGGGGGCCTTGGCAATGGCCTGCATCTTCCTGCTGGTGGTCACATTAAAGTGAGTGCATTTCATTGTATGTCAGTTTTACTTCAATTAAGGTAGGTTTTCCAGATATCCTGGCAAATGACCAAGGAGCCATGGGAAACCGTTCTGAGTTGTCTTTTATTTTAATATAAGGGAAAATAGTTGAGCAGATACTCCAGGAGTCATTAACACAAGAATGGATTTTTTTTCCCCAACGCAAACAAAAATAACATATATCCGTCAGCTTTAAGTGCTGGGGCTGACAGCCTCGGCGGCCACTGCCAAGAACCCTATCACAACCTCCGGCTCCTCTCCCCAGAGCTGCTCAGCCTGGGCTGCTCAGGAGTGAATGGAAGCTACCACATGAACTTGGACTGGGAGGCTACCACATGAACTTGGACGTGGGCATCCAGCGCCTTCCCCAGGAGGCCATTCAGGAACACAACTTGCCCAAGCTTCCACTCCCCTAGTCACTTGAAGGCAGGAAGGTGTTCATGGCCAGCCTCAGTGCCAAACCTAAGGTGTCACCTGCTGGATTGGCAAGGTCATACTGTGTGTGTGTATGTGAGAGAGAGAAAGAGAGAGAGAGAATTGGGGGAAACAGAGTTTTCAGAATTTATGGAAATGCAGATTGTTGGGGAAAAAAAAATCAGACTTTAACTTGTTTTTGCCTGCAAGTCAACTGTTAATTCCATGTTTCTTCAAGCTTTGGGGAGTCCTCTGAAGTCCCCATGCTGGGGCCACAGGGTGCTGCTGGCCAGAGCTATGGCCCCCTGGCCACAGGTTCCAGGAGAATTCACAGCCTCATTGGTGGAATTAAGGCTGGGCAGGGCGGGGCTGGGGGAGTGGGGCTGGGGTGGGGGGCTGGGCGGGGCTGGGGGAGTGGGGCTGGGGTGGGGGGGCTGGGCGGGGCTGGGGGAGTGGGCGTGGTTCGCGCTTTTCCCAGAGAGCCCTTTGGCTGGCGTAGGCAGTTGCTTCCTGTCCTCGCTAGTCCTCTGCCTGCAGTTCCTCCTGGAAGATTTTCTGTTGTGTTTATTGGGATCATGAGGATTTATTTTTCACTGCTATTCCACTATGAATGCCAGGAAATGATTCCTCCAAGGAAACTCTTCTCTTAAAGCCACACGTTAGATGTAATCAATGTAAAGCCTGCTGCAGTTCAGCGTTTCTCTTTTCAAAAACTGATCAACTATTGAGTTAATGCAAAAGCAACAGTTTAAATAGGTAGGAGGTGTGAGAAACCCTGCTGCAGTGAATACAGAGAATATGGGAAAATAGTGTTTGCTTTTGACGTTCTTGAATGCTTCCTCGTCCCTTTCCAAAATTTGCATTATTATTAGTCCATTAATGGTTTTTTGTTTGTTTGAAGGAGTGAGAGAAGGGGGAGGGGGAGAGAGAGAGAGAGATCTGCTGGTTCACTCTCCAATGCTTGCGGTAGCCAGGGCTGGGCCAGGCAGAAGCTAGGAACCCGGAGCCCCATAGGGTGGTAGGGACCACGTACTGGGGCTGTCCTGCTTGCTTCCCAAGAGGATTTGGAGGAAAGTGGATGGGAAGTGCAGGAGCTGGAGCTGCATCACAATGCGTCACGAGATGCAGGCGTGCTGACCGGTGGCTTGGCCTGCTGTCCCACAAGCCCTTGCTGACCCTTTGCTGTCTTGGGGCGTTCCCATCTGTGGAATCACGTAGCTTTACACTTTGGTGGGTTTTTGGACTTTATGTGCATAACCTCACGTATTTTTGTGTTGTGACGTGTTCGAGTGACATGTCATGGAGGGTCTTCCAGGAGCAAATGACTGGGCCATGGGCATAAGGATCTTCAGCAATACCAAGCTGCCTTCTGTTCAGGACACGCCGAAGCGCCCTCTTCCTGGCGATGTCTGGGCAGAGGCCATCCAAGGCGCCCCCAACACTTGCTGTCATCTGATTGTTAAAGATGTAGCAATAATCAAGGATTTCACGGCATCTCTGCCGCCAGGGGGCCGAAGAGCGTGCACAGCGTGCCAGTGGTTCCTGGCTCTGTGTGGGATTTTCTCCTTCACGAAGGCCTGTTTTCCATGACCCATTGCTGCTCGTTAGTTACAGATAAATAGCTTCTCTTGATTTATGGTCCGTGCTTTTGCTATCTTTATGGGAAGTTTTTGATGAACTGTGAGCCTTACTTTTTTTAAAGATTTATTTATTTTTGTTGGGAAGTCAGATATACAGAGAGGAGGAGAGACACAGAGAGGAAGATCTTCTGTCCGTTGATTCACTCCTCAAGCAGCCGCAATGGCTGGAGCTGAGCCAATCCAAAGCCAGGAGCCTGGAGCCTCTTCTGGGTCTCACACACGGGTGCAGGGTCTCAAGGTTTGGGGCTGTCCTCGACTGTTTTCCCGGGCCACAAGCAGGGAGCCGCCAGGGTTAGAACCAGCACCCATATGGGATCCTGGCATGTGCAAGCTGAAGACTTTGGCCGCTAGGCTACCACATCGGGCCCGAGCCTTACTTTTAACATTGCTGAGTTGTTCATTCTTTGCTTTGTGCTTTTCATGTCTTTTATTTCAATGATCCTTCCCTAATCCTAGGCTGGAAAGATGACCTCCACTTTTGAATAGGAGTTTTATCATTTTCCTGAAGCATTTTGATCTTCAATCCAAGATTATTGATTTTTTTTTTCTCCCATGGCATGAAGAATTGTAAAAATTTTGCTTTTCACAGTGTGGAGGTCTGATTTCTCTTTATTGAAATGGCTGCCACTCAGCAGGGACATCAAGTCCTGTGGGCGGGGCTTTGCACCACTCCCCGCAGTCCAGGTGTTGAAACCCTGTCTGCCACTGTGGTGCCAGTGGGATGGGACAGTTGGCAGGGAATTCGGCTTAAGTAAAGTCATGATGGCGCCGGCCTCCCAGGAGAGGAAGGGGAGGCATGCGAGAGACCCCAGGGAGAAGGCGGCCAGCTCCAAGCCAGGAAGGAGCACGTCCTGGAAGGCTGATTGGCTGCCCTTGCCCTTCTGAGTTCCTCCAGGCCACCTGGTGCCCGGTGTCCGTGATGGCAGTCTGAGCTGACTAACGCGCTGGGCTGTAGTTTGGTTTCCCCACTCTCAGGCCTGCCAGGCTCTCACTCCTGTTCTTTTGATTAATTTGTCTATTCCTAAGATGATAAGATATTGAATCAATTATTCATTGTAAATGGTGATGCATGTTATATTACATTCCCCCTTAGGTCTTTAATTTTTCATATAAATATTAGAACCAGCTTGTCAAAGAATAAAAACCCTCTGGGGTTTTTATTGGAATCACATTGAGCCTCACTGTGAGCTTGAGAACGCTGAGTGAAGGGTGCTGACCTCTGAAATCTTTGAGCATACCATGTGGCGTGATGTAAGGCCTCCCTGACACAGGAGCCGCTTCAAAACCCTCCTGCAAAAATGGAATTAAAAGACCAGGCATTGTTGCTCATAAACTTTTTAAAATTCCCTCTTGATGAATCTCTGACCATTTGTTTGTGAAAAAAGATTTATTTATTTGTTTCATTAAAAGAGTGTCTGAAAGAGACCAAGAGACTTTCTGTCCACTGGTTTACTCCTGAAAGGGCTGGCATGGCTGGGGCTGGACCAAGCTGCAGCCAGGAGCCTGGAGCTCTGTTCGGGTCTCCGACGTGCAGGTGAGGGCTCCAGTTCTTGGGTCATCTTCTGTTGCCTTCTCAGGGAGCTAGATTAGAAGCAAAGCAGCAGGAACTCAAACCAACATTTGATACGGGATGCTGGCATTGCAGCTAGCGGTTTAACTCACTGTGCCATAGCATGCTCTGATCGTAATGTGTGTGTGTGTATCATGTATATGTATATATGTACATGTGCATATATAATATATGTGTACATGTGTGTATACATTCTGAATACGTATGCACACATTTAAAGACACAGTTGCAGAGAGCGCCACCTGCTGGCGCAGTCCCCAGATGGCTGCACCTGCTGGGCAAGACCAGCCCATTGCTGGGAGCCTGGCCTCCACCTGGGTGGCAGGGGTGCAAGCACTTGGTTCATTTCCCACTGGCATCCCGGGTGCATTAGGGCAGCTGGGTTGAAAGCTGGGTCTTGAACCTCTGTCCTGATACTGAACGGTGCTGTTGCAGCATATGGCTTAACGTGCTCTACTCAACACCGGCCCCAGATCCTTTACATTTGCGATATGTTGAAGGGATTAACACACACACACACATTTCTTGACTATTCAGTGCAAGTGCAATTGATTTTTATACATTGATTTTCGTATCTAGCAACTTGTAATTCTTTATCTGTTATTTTCTTCTACATAATGATTTTGTCTGAGAATAAAGATGAGTTTGTTAGTATCCAATCCTTGCCCATTTTAATTGTTTACTTATTTATTCTTCCCAAAATGATACTGAAGAGGACCACTGATACACAGTTGGATAGTATGAATCATATTAGGCAATCTTTTTTTAAAAAAGATTTATTTATTGTTATTGGAACGGCAGATATACAGAGAGGAGGAGAGACAGAGAGGAAGACCTTGTGTCCAATGGTTCATTACCCAAGTGGCTGCAATGGCTGGAGCTGAGCCAATCCAAAGCCAGGAGCCAGGAGCCTCTTCCAAATATCCCATGTGAGTGTAGGGTCCCAAGGCTTTGGGCTGCCCTCCACTGCTTTCCCAGGCCACAAGCAGGGAGCTGGATGGGAACTAGTGCCCATATGGAATTCTAGCATGTTCAAGGTGAGGACTTTAGCCGCTAGGCTATTGCGCCGGGCCTGGCAATCTTGTCTTATTTATAACTATATAAGAGAAACTATCAACATTTTACCATTGTGATGTTAACTATAAATTACCTTTGTTGAGTTCAGTAAGTTAGTTTTATTTCTTCTTTGATGAAAGGTTTTTATTATGGACATATATTCAATTTATAAAATGCTTTTACGTTATTGAGATGATCACAAACATTTTCTCTATTATAGCGATATGTTTCTGTAATTGATTTTTCTTGTACTAAATTAGTTTTGCCGTGTAGGAAAAACTGATCGTGATTCACGACTATTTTATATGATTTGGTTTGGTCTGCTAATATTTTCCCTAGGAATCTTCCATCAAATAGTCCCAAGTCTTTACTTCCTAGAAGCCAAATAATTTACCCAGCATTGCCCTGTCCACTTCATGTTGAAGGGGGCGACTGAAGCTGTTCTCTGGGTGATTTGAAACACGTGCATCCCCAGGAAGAGAAGCCTTCACGGGCGTCCTGCGGCTACCACGTGGGCTTGGTCTCCAGTCCCAAGCACATGCTACATCCTCTACATTCTTAGCCTCTATTCCTTCTTCTCAAACAGCCCAGAAACACCTGTGTTTTCAGGGCGATGTGACGCTGTCATATCCACGAGAGAGTTTCCGCCCTTCTGTTCTTCCTGGGTGCCCTGCTCACTTGGCAGGTGCCGCACCATGGAACCTTGGTATTGAGGAGCAAGCTGCAATGCCATCCTGAAAACCACCTTTCCACGGTGCACATGTGCCAGGCTGCCTCACTCATCCAGGCTTCTCAGTTACCACCTAAGATTGCCACACTGTTTTTCTGCTGGTGCAGTCAGTTCTCCAAGGTGGGAAACCAAAACAGGTCAGGGAGGTGCGCCCTCTGGAAACAGAGTAAGTGCTAGATCTTTCATTGAAGCTCATGTGTGCCCGATCTAAGCTTCCCTTAGGGTCTTTCCAGGCCCTGCTGGTGACTTTAAAGAGGAACCAAACCTTAGGTTTACTGGTAATCCCTTCTTGCCTGCAGCCCCTTTTATGGCAGTTGGGGCCGAGACCTCTAATTTTATTAGAAGTGTCAGTGGATGTGGCTGTTGGGGAATGAAAATGATTGAGCAGGGTCATTATAGGGAAGAATTTTTGAAAAGTGAGGGCATAGCCAAAACAAGCACTATTTCTAAGTCTGGATCCACTGATCTTGGGAAAACCCCCCCCACCGCAAAAAATCATTATTTACCGAACCAGCTTTTGCTCATCTGAACCTGAATTCACACAGTTATTCTACTTTCAACAAGTCTTTACTAAGCACCAACCCTCCGTCTGGCCTTGTGCTGGAAGAGGCTGGGCTGTCCACCACGTGAGCACACTGCCTTTTAAGAACCAGACATTACAATAGATTGAGGGAAAAGTGCACCTGTGCCAAGAGCCAAGGAGGACTGGGTCCAGGTGCTGTCAAGTGTCTGAGGGGGAATGTACCCCCTTAAGAAATTGGGGACAGGACTGTATGGATGGTCTCTGGAAGTGACATTAACTAAATAGAAGGAGATGGGGAGCATTCTTTGGATACGAAAGGGCAAGGGGAGAGACTCAAGGAACTCGCTGTAATGAATTAAAGACAAGGGGTGGGCATTGGTGCAGCATTTAAGATACCTGTATGCCTTATTGAAGAGCCTGGGTTAAGCTCATGACTTCCAGTTGCAGCTTTCTGCTGCTGCACGCCCGGGACATGGCAGGTGGGGGCTCAGGGACTTTGGTCACTGCTGCCCACATGGGAGAGCCAGGGTGGGTTCCTGGCTTCTGGCCTTCTGGCCTTCTAGCCAAGCCTGACTGTTGTGGGCGTTTGGAGAGCGAAGCAGTGGATGGAAGATCTGTCTCTGTGTTTTGTCTTTTTCTTCCCTATCTGTCAGCTTTAAACTACAACTAAAAATCAAATTAAAAATCAAAGAATGGAACAAACACCTTCCTGTTTGTGGTTCGTCTCTGAAAAGCCTTTTTGCATTTGCTGTCATGCTGGGCATGCCAATGCTGTGTGGCTTTAGAGACTGAAGCCACATTTTACTGAGGCAGCAGACACAGACGCTGCAAGGCTGGGACCCGGGCCCCGAGTCCCCTGTCTGCACTTCCCACGGCACTTAATCACAACAGCTCAGCCACCCGGGGCCGATAACACATGGTACGAGTGGCTTGAAAGTACACACCATGCAGAGGGAACTGCGTAACACTGGTACCTAGAGAAATGTGTTCTGGAGCTGGCACTGTGGCATAGTGGGTAAAGTTGCCACTTCCTATGGCACTGACCTCCCACAAAGGCACAGGTTTAAGTCGTGGCTGCTCCACTTCTGATCCAGTGCCCTGTTAATACACCTTGGAACAGCCTCAGAAGATGGCCTAGCACTTGGGTCCTGACAACCACATGGGAGACCTGGATGAAACTCTTGGGTCCTGGATTTAGTCTGGCCCAACCTTGGCTGTTGCCACCAGTTAGGGAGTAAGCTAGCAGATGGAAGATCTCTCTTTGTCTCTTTTTGCTTCTTTCTGATTCGGTCTTTCAAATGAATAAAATAAAACCTCGAAATATAAATACAAGACATGTATTTTATCTGGATGTCAAAATGAAAGCACAGTTCAACATATAAGCAAAGACCTCAAGCCTATGAGGACTGACAAAGCAGAAATGCGAACAGAAGTCAGATGCTGGGCCAGACCCTGGCCGTGTTGGAATCACTGCAGAACCAGAGCACGCTTCCATAGAGTTCGTAGTGACAAGGACAAAAGCAAGGGAAAGTCGAGAAACGTGGCTACTTCTAAAGAAAATCCCTAAGGTTGGTTTCTCCACGTGTTCTGTGAGAGCAGCAGCCACTTTGGTGGCATCTTCTGGAAGAAGGAAAAGAGCAGGAAAAATGTAATTACATGGAATAATACAGACTTTGTATACTTCCTTTATATACTTTTTTTTTTTTACAAGCAATCAGTCTCTTATGGATGATTGATGAATGGGTTACATCACAAGGTCTTATTACAAAGGTACAAATAATTAGGAAGAGCAATAAGGTAGAATTCACAGGAAAAATCCTTAGATTTGACATCATATTATCTTATGTTAGGGCAAACATATGATATCTGACCTTTTGAGATTGGCTCATTTCCCTTAATGTAATGGTCTCCAGTTTGGCCCATTTAGCTACAAACAATTGGATTTCATTTTTTCAAATTGCTGAGAAGTATTCCATTGAGTAGATGAACCAGTTTCTTTATCCAGTCCTCTGTTGATGGGCATTTAGGTTGCTTCCATGTTTTGGAGGAACAGAGACAAGCCAGCTTGGACCAGTATCCAAAAAACTTCACCAGGGACTCTCAAAAAAAAAAGCACTTACAGCAGCTTTGCAAGTAGTTCTCCATTTTGATGACGAAGAGGCACTCTGGCACCACACCTCTCCAGCTGCAAAGCTGTTTTCCTTTATGCTTGGCTCTGGTCTTTCCTATCTGAAGGTACCTGCTGCTATTTCCTCTTGGCCAGTCCCCAAGTCACTAGGGACTCTTCTGAGTGAGTCATGGCTATGTAAGGAAAAGCTGGTCGAGGGTCTAGTGAGGTAAGAAGATGCCATCATTAAACGAAACTGCAGGTGGCCCGTCAGGAGGATGCTGTGGCCTGAATGCGCATGTTCCTTGTCGCAATGTGGTCCCTCGTCTGTGGGTGCTGAGAAGTGAAGCCGTAAGACTGGTCATGTGCAGTGAGTCAGACCACTGGCTGATGCTAGCATCCTGTATGAGCATCAGCTTGAGTTGAATTTTAAGGATTGTTTTCAATGACACATCACTGTAAATATTACAGTATGCAAGATGGCCATTTCTGGTACATGCGATGATTGATCTGTGTCGTTGGCCTGTGCTTCACATGCACTTGGTCCTTTCTCGGAGTTGAGAGTGATTTGTATCTCACCAAGCACAGGCCATGCGTGTGAGAGGCACCTTGTGCACCTGTAATGCAGAGGTGCTGAGCGCCTACGTGCAGAGTCGGGGCTTGAGACAATGACTTTGAACTTGACTATCCCATTTCCCCTGCTCTTCCCTGGTGCAAGTTTGGGGAACCCCCTTTTTGAGAGTTTATTTAATCCAAACATGCATTACAACTTTGTGTTGCTGGTCCCGCTGTTAGCCAACCTGCTCTGACCTTTCCAGGCACTAAACATGCTAGACTTAACTGTCATCACTCGAGTGACTGCAGCCGTCTGATGCTGGGTTATGCATTCTGAACACAGCGCTGCATAGATGTCCTTTAGTAAAGGAGGTACATGGTTTTCTGCTTAGTGAGTCTCTTAGGCGCATACAAGGTGATTTTTTTGATGAATTAACCTATAATCACAGATGTGACTACTTAATACTTCCTGATAATGACCTTTGCTTTTTGGTAGTGCATACATTTTGAACAAAATTGCCTTTATTATTGTAGGAAAATGGGAATGTATCAACAATTGTTTTAAAAAGAACTGAGTAAGAGGAATTCAAGGCCATCGTGAACGAAGTGGCATTCTGCAGTGTTTCTACTCAGTGTCTCCGGTGACTTGATTCTGCAAGATTTCTCTGCTTTGAGCATCCTTTGGATGGTCCCTAGCATCCCGTTGCAGTACCTTGTTGATTTAGATTGAATCTTCTTTAGGATAACAACCATGTTCTGGTTTTTTTCCCCACTGAATTTAGCTGATTATACAAAATGTAAAATCACGAGATAGTCAAGGTACTAATGAGTGGATGCTCAAGCTTGGCAGACTTCGGGTAGATACGCTCACACAGTTTGCATATGCAAAATGCCAACCCAGAAAGGAAGTCTACCTTAAAGCTAGTTAAAAAGTAGAAGATTGAATTTAAATATGTATATATTTCAAATATTTATTTACCAAGAGAAGGAGAGACAGATCTTCCATCCACTATTATACCCTCAAATGGCCATGACAATTGAAGGTGAGCCAGTCTGAAGCCAGGAGCCTCCTTCAGGTCTCCCACATGGGTGCAGGGTCCCAAGGCTTTGGACCATCCTCCACTGCTTTGTCAGGCCACAAGCAGGGAGCTGGATGGAAATTGAAGTGACTGGGACATGACCAGCATCCATATGGGATGCTGGTGCTTGCAGATGGAGGATTAGCCAATTGAGCCATCACACGGACCCCAGAATTTACGTATTTTTAAATGTAACTAAAAACAGAGTATTGAATATGTTATGCTAGGACCAGGATGTGTGTTAAAACATATAATTTAATAAAAATTTCCACAAAGGGGTCATCTTTCACTTTCCCAGACACGTAGGCAGGGAGCAGTCAGGACTTGAACTGGTGGGCACGTGGCGTGTCAGCAGTGTAAGTGGCAGCTAAACTGGCTGTGTCACAAAACCAAGCCCAGCTCTTATGTTTTGGGGGTACTTAATTAAGACTTCATTTGTATGTGGCAAGATCTGTATAGAATACAACAAGAGTACAGCTCAAATTTGTTTATGCCCGTGCAGGTCGTACAAAGCTTGTGGCAAGTAACTAATATGAAAGGCCCGTGCGTAGATTTCACAGTTTAATGTGAAAACAAATGGATATTTTCATTAGATGAACTCTGAACCCTTTGTAGGTGTCCACTCGTGTGACACAGATCACTCTGACCACATCCAGAAGGCTCCCTGTGTCCTCCCTGTGGCCCCTTTGCCTGCCATGAAAACACTGTCGTCGCGTGCTTCATAGAGATGGAATCCCACAGCACGTGCGGTGTGTGTGTGGCTTCTTTCCTCAGCATCACGTTTCAGAGGCTCATCCGTGTCAGTTCACGTATTAGCAGTTCATTCTGTCATTCCTGTGCAGTGGTCCCCTGCGGCGTGAGTAGGACCACGTCTCCCTGTGCCCGTTGTTGAGTTTCAGTGCTGGCTCATGTTTAGCTGATGCCATGAACTTCTCGTGCAAGACTTCCTGTGCACATCTACATGTATTTCGTTGAGTAGATGCCCACAGATAAAACTGCAGGACTGTGGGAACGTGTCTCCGCGACGTCCTTACAAACGACCAGACGTTCTGAGAGTAGTTGTCAGGTTTCTTTGCTTTTAACCAGTCATGTGAGGATTCTGTTCGAGATATTGTGAGCTGGGGATTGACTGCTGGAGCTGAACAACTGAACTCGAGTTCTGTAGAAACAGACTTCCTTCTCCAGCTTGTGGATTTGGAGCCTGGTGTCCGTCCACGTCAGGTTCATGGTCAGCACCTGCTTGCTATATCCTGTAAGGACAGGATGGAAGGGCTGGGAAGCTCTTGGGGGTCCCCGAGGATGCTTCTGATCCCCTCCGTGAGGGCTCCTGGTCGCCCCCAAAGGGCCCAGCTCCCGCAGCCATCCGATGGGGCTGGGCGTGACCAGCTGGGGGCAGGAATGTCAACATTCATGACAGGTTGTGTCCCCTCTGGAATTCTCCCCCACCCTACCTGCGCTTTGGGGTGTGGTCATGTTACTTTTAGGGACCTCCATCTCCTCCTGTTTGTAGCCCTGTGCCGAAGTTGAGCAGGTCGGGGGGGAGGGGGGGGAGGGCAGAGTGCCGGTCCCATGTGCCTGTCTGACCCATTCTGCCGCCCGCATCGCCATTTCCTCGCGAACTTGTGATCTCCCCATCGCAGCCCTGTATGTGCTGCCCCCCAATCTCTCCCGACCCCCGCGACCCTCACACATCTTGGGGGAGGCGCGGGGGATGGGGCAGCTCCTCTTCCACCTGTTCCAGGAGCTGCCGCCAATAAACCTGAACCCCCCACAGCTGTTCCACGAGGAAGTACAATTCCCCTTGCTGAGCCATCTGCAAGCCTCTTGATCCAATTCTCCCCAAACCCTTCACAAGGCTATGCCCAGAGAGAGTGCAAGGTCTTCATCCAGTCTGAAGGCTCTGGGCTGTGGCAGGGCCTCCCCTCTCCCCTTCTAAGCTCCCGCCTGCCATATCTGAGTGCTTTAGGGCCAGTACCACTTGTCCATAGGAACCCCCGTGTGTGCCTACAAGCAGGTGTGGAGTGTTGGCGCATGTGTGCTGGGGCTCAGGGGAGTAGCTGGAATGGGACAGCTTTCCATTCCAGCGTTTGTCACATTTCAGACCACCTACGGAACACCCAGGGGTCTTGTTCATACCCAAATTCAAATGTAGGAAGTGCAGGTGGACTCTGCTATCCTCCAGTTAAAAGGATCTTTCCGTTGCAAAAAAAAAAAAGTATATACAGCTTGAGCACCTGAGCCATCTTTAAGTACACGGGTCATTCCATGAAGGGCGTTCACCTTGCTGGGCGACACTCACCAACATCCACCTGCGGGACTCTACCCCCATGTGTCGCTCACCTCCTCTCCCCTCACCCCCTGGCAAGAGCATCCTCTTTGTAGTCTGAGACTGACTCTTCTGTGGCCCCTGCACTAGGAATATCAGAATTGGCCTGTCGGTGCCTGCCGCGTTTAGCTCTGCGCCCGGGGCCCCAGGTTCATTCGAGCTGGGAAGCAGCCAGTGCCCTTGGGAGCCTGTGGGTGGGATACATGCCCAGGTGGAGCTGATGCTGGGTTCCTGGGCGGGGCTTTGAATGGCCGGGCCAATGGGGATGGCGCATCTCCGAGCTCAGCTGCTCCGAGTCTTCTGTTGGGGAGCCAGAAAAGAGGCCATCTGCACAGCACCAGGGTGTATCCCTTTTGTGAGGTAGGAAGGCAGCAGTGGCCAGATCGCTCTGGTCGCAGTGTGATGGTCTTTCATCACTGTGGTGGCGTTTCTTCCAGGAGGTGAACTGCAAGGCTACATTCGTGACTCTGCTTAATGTGGGCCAGCTGAAGATTGTCATCAGTGTAGAAGAGCGAGGTCCAGACCGAGAACATTTTGCCTGCAGTCGCCTTGGCTCTCCGCTCTTTCCTGAGAATCCGGTGGGCCCACGGCCCTGCCTGCAGCGACTGACTTCCCAGCCTTCAGGATAGTGTGAGTCAGTTCCTTAAAATCCATCTCTTTGTATGTGTGTGTGTCCCGACACATCCCCAGCGGGTCTGTTGTCCCACAGAACCCCTGTTACAGAAGCTATGGAAAATTTTCCTGTGTGGCTCTAATGCGTGCGTGGCACTGTGTGCATGGCTTCGTTGCGTCTTGCTTCTTGTTCGTGGCCACCATTACTGTGTTTCTAAGACTCAGCCATGATGAGTGGGTGACTCTCAAACTTGATCATAGAGTAAGGACAGCTGGAGACTACCTGCCTACCTACCTAAGTAGGACTGGGCCCCACCTGACTTTCTGGTTGACTGGTAGTAGTTGAGGCTTGATTTAGCAGTGGGGGAGAGAGTTGGTGCTGGAGCTCCACGGAGAGCCGGAGAGCCGCTGCTTGGATTCGTTGGCTTTCATTGTTGGATGATTTCTTGCTGTCCTATAGATTCCACAAGAGAGTAAGTAAATGGGACGCAGCAACACAGCTTGGTGGTGGTTAATGATTTCCCACGCTGACATGGACTAGCACAGACTTTGGTTTCTGCCTCAGGCACACACATGAACTTTCCGGGCTTCTGAGCCCGGTCAGACCCCCAGAGAACCTGTTTGTAACAAGGATTTCCTAAATCTCCTTTCACAGGGCTGAGAGGAACTTCGCAGGTAGGGTTGTCAGAAGGCAGATGTGGGCATGAATCCCAAGGAACCCTAAGTAAGATTTCCGGTTCCTTCTGGAGGCTCCAAAGGCTTTGTGAAATCTTGGGAGTTGCCTGGGGTTTCTTGGCGCATTGGCCCCCATCCCATCACTCCTAGGTCCACACCCGTCCTCACTTTTGGTTTCTCTCTACAACCACTGCTTGCCATCGCCCTCTCCCTGAGTTTTCCCAGGACACGAAGGTCATGCCTACCTCAATAGGCTCACCCAGGTAAGGTGGACCCATCTCAGGAGCCACAACTGCACCTGCAGATTGTGCGTTGTTAGAGAGGGACAGCGTCACAGGGTCTGCAGGTTAGGGCCTGGACATCTGGGCTCCTGACTCAGCCTGCCACACTGTTCTTAGTTAATTACGACATTCAGGAACCAATGGTGGGCCTTAGATTTTTATGAGTGACTTTATAACTTCTGTTGATATATACATTTTTTTTTTCCGGGTTAAAATTGTGAAGACTAATGAATGGGTTTCTTAGCAGTAAACTATTCTCTCGCAGACAGGAGGTACTGATGATGGTGGCTTCTCTTAGAAGCTCATGGACTGAGGAATTTCATGTTGCTATTCACAAATGGGAGATCTGTGTGCTTATAGCACACACATGTGCACATCTGTGTTCTTTCCAACCTCAGACTTTGGTGTACATATTACATTTATTTTGCAAAAAGTTTTAGAAGATGATTTTCTTAAACTGACTCAAAGTTCAAACATTTGAAGGAGCAATTGAATTATGTGGTTCCCCAGCGTTCCCACAGCCAGCCCCATGGAAGCACTTGGGTCCAGACCATTTTGCAGAGGTTAGAGAATTGAAGATTACTTACATTAAATTGGTTCCTTAAAGCTTTCCTCTGAGTTTTCAAATTTATTCTCACTGGTCAGTTCAAATAGATTGTAGTGATTTTTCTATGTTTGTATTAGCAGTATTGTATATTTATGCTTTTTCCTTTTTAGTTACTTTGTCAGTTTGTCGGTTTTATTTCTAAAGATGTGCTCTTCAGGTGACCGGCTCTGTGTTGTTACTTTGTTGTATATATTTATTTCACAGTTGACTCCATGACCTTTACATGACTGAGCTCTGCCTGTCAGGCAGTGCATAGTTCGTTTGCAGTTCAGCTTGGGTGCAGCTGTGGCAGCACTTCCATCAGGGCTTAGGTCCAAGGGATTTGAGCACTTGTTAACATGCCTGCATTCCACAGTGGAGTGTGTGGGTTCAAGTCCAAGCCACACTCATGATTCTAGGTTCCTCCTGAGCTGTCCCTGCTTGGGCTCTGCAACCCACACAGGAGACCTGCATGGAGCTCCTGGCTGAGGCCTGGTCTCAGCTGTTAAAGGCATTTGGGGGCTGCCATAGTACAGCAAGCTAATCCTCCCTGTGGTGCAAGCATCCGTGTGGGTACTGATTTGTGTCCTGGCTGTTTTACCTCCCGTCCAGCTCCCTACTAATGCACCTGGGGACTCAGCAGAGGATATTCCAAGTCCATGGGAACTTGCAGCCATGCAGAAGACCTGGAAGAAGCTCCTTGATCCTAGTTTTGGACTAACAGCTCTCGCTGCTGAGGCCGTCTGGGGAGTGAGCCAGCAGATGGAAGATCTTTCTGTCACTCCTTCTCTCTGCCTTTATGATAAAAAATAGTCTCACAAATGAAAACAAATAAATCTTTTTTTTTTTTAAGGAGTTTGGGAAATCAAGAGATAAGAGTTCTCTCAAATAATTTTAAAAGGTAGAAACTTATGTTTTTCATAAACGTCTGTTTTTAGTTCATTGTAGATTCCCACACAAATACAGAGAATAATAATGAAAATAATCCCAAATACTGTTCTACCAGACACACCCAGTAGTAACACCTTTCCAACCAAAGCCCATTATTACCACCAGGAAACTCATTTCACCTATATGTGGATGTGGTTTTGTATGCTTTAGGCAATTTTGAATAACTGAAGTAAACACATATATCATTTAACCCGTTTTAACTGTCATTCACTTGCAAAAGTCCATTTGCCTTGTGCTGTCAGCTTGTTATACACCCATGGAACTATTTAACCTTAAATTCTGCAAAGTTAACTCTCCATTTTAGCTCTACTCTCTCTAGCCATTTTCCTAAATCCTGGGAATAAGCATCTCTACCTCTTTTTAAGAAAGATTTATTTGAAAGGCATAGTTACAGGAGATGGGCAGAGGAGGAGAAAGAAGGAGGAAGGAAGAAATAGAAGGAGGGGGAGCGATAAGAGTCTTCCACTTCCTGGTTCACTGCACAGATGGTTGCAACAGCCAAGGGTTTGCCTAGGCCAAGCCAGGAGCTCTTTGTGGTCCCTCACGTGGGTGCAGGGCCTTAACCACTTGGGGCGTCTTCCACTACTTTCCCAGGGAGGTGGCCCAAAAGAGAAGCAGTTGGAGCTTGAACTAGTGCCCATGGGGTGATGGCCCTGCAGGCGACGGCTTTACCCACCCTCCCACATCACCCACCATCCTGTCTCTCTCTGGTTTGTCTGCTGTGGATTCCTTACCTACCAACGAGCAATCTCCAGAAAGTTCATGTGAAATGCATATTGTGAAAACACTATTAATGGGTTTCAAAATATCTTTCTAAAGATTTATTTTATTGGAAAGGCAGAGTTATAGAGGAGAGACAGAAAGCTCTTCTATCTACTGGTTCACTCTCCAAGTGGCTACAATGGCTGGAGCTTCTTCCAGGTCTCCCGCGTAGTTGCAGGGTTCCAAGGCTTTGGGCCATCCTCGACTGCTTTCATGTTGTATGTTTAGTCTATTTGTTTCCTGTGTTGGTTATGTACGAATTCTCCCATGTCATTTTCTAGAAGTTTTCTGATTTTGTTTCTTACACACTTGTCTTTGACTCAATTTGAATCTATTTTTATATTGGGTTTATGGTACGCAACTGGCTATCTGATTACCTCAACACTATGTTGAAAAAGCAGTGCTTTGTTCAGTAAATGCTGGTAAAAATCCCTGGACCACACGTGTCTGCGTTTGTATCTGGGCTGTGTTCTGTGCTGTTGATGTGTATGTCTTAATATTGGTACCAGACAGTTTTGACTATCGCAGCTTTGTAGTAGGTTTTAAATTCTGAATTTGTGAGAATTTCAACCTGGCTCTTTTTCAGGATCATTTTGGCACTTCAGGATCAGGGATAGTTTAAATGATTGTGTCCCCTTTGAAGTTCATGTTGAAATTTAATCCCCAGTGCAGTAGTTAAGAGAGATGGCCTTCGGCGGGGGTGATTAAACCATTGCAGAGTATTTTGTGTGGATTTGATCAGCGCTCGGGCCAGCAGGCCCACAGTTGAGGGAACACACTTGTCCTTGTGTGCCTGCTGTGTGAGGACACAGGGTTCATCTCCCTGAGAGGAACCAGCTGGAGCACAGTGTCGTGGCAGAGGGACCCTCACTGCCGGCAGAGCTGCAGCTCTTTGACTTGAAAACTGAGCAAGGCAAGCCAGGGTTCCTTGAGATGCCAAATGAACATAACAGTGGAATCTTGACAAGATGTTGGTTGTTTGATAGGGACTGTCCTGAATCAGCAGATAGCTTTTGGGAGTATTGACATTTGAGTACTATTCAGCTTTTTAGGCCGTGAACATAGAATGTGGTGTTTTGGGGGGTTGGTTAGTTTGTTGTTTGTTTTTAAGAGATTTATTTCCATTGGAAAGGCAGATTTACACAGCAGAGAAATAGATCATGCATCCACTGGTTCATATCCCAAATGGTCACAATGACCAGAGGTGAACCAATCTGGATCCAGGAGCTTCTTCCTGGTGTCCCACATGTGTAGGGTCCCAAGGCTTTGGGCCGTCCTCCACTGCATAGAGCTGTAAGAGAAGTGGGGCAGCTGGGACACAAACTGGCACCCAGATGGGATCCCAGCACATGGAGGCGGAGGATTAGCCAGTTGAGCCATTGCACCAGGCCTGGGATGTGTTTCTATTTACTGATCTTTTTCTGTAGTACAAGACCTTGGCGTCCGTGGTTAGCTGTGCCAGTGTTCCTCAGTGACTATACAAAGTTTGTTGACAGATGCTAACTGTTTCTGTGGGGTTCAGAGTGGCAGTTCAATGTACATACACTCACCTAGTGTGTAATGATAGTCGGCTGACTAGCATTTTCTGCTCACTTACGATTTCTTTGTATTAGAAACCTCCAAATTCCTCTTTTCTAGCTCTGAAATATGTAATTACTGCCGACTGCAGCCACCCTCTTGTGCCACATGTGACATGCTAGAACTTGCACTCTCCAGCTAGATTGAGCTATTCATTCTGCAGGCTCCTTCCCTTCTCACCTGTGCTGTCCAGCTGCCAGCACTTCACTCCCATGGAATCAGTCTTTCTCATTTCTACATGTTAAAGTGAGAGCATACAATGTTTATCTTGCTGTACCTGGCTTATTTTTTTATTTGTAATGGCTTTCAGCATATCCATGTTGCCACAAGCTGCAGCATTTCAGAATTGTTAATGGCTAAATCATCTTCCATTGTAGATATGAGGATGCTTCAAAAAGTTTACTGAAAATGGAAAAGATGGTTATTTTTAATCAGTAAAATATAAAAATTTGTACATTTTCTATAATGCGTATTTTTTCCATGAAGTTTTTGAAAATGTTCTTGTTTACCACATCTGCTTCATCTAGCCAAAATGTGTTGGCACAGTGACATACCAGGCTAACCCTCCACCTGCTGGTGCCAGCATCCCATATGGATGTCAGTTCATGTCCTGGTAACTCCACTTCCCATCCAGCTCCCTGCCTGTGGCCTAGGACACCAGTGGAGGATGGTCCAAAGCCACGGGACCCTGCACCTGTGTGGGAGAACCAGCAGAAACTCCTGCCTCCCAGCTTTGGATTGGCCCAGCTCTAGCCTCTGAAGCCATTTGAGAACTGAACCAGCAGATGGAAGACCCCAGACTCTCTCCCTCTATGTAACTCTGTCTTTCCAAGTAAAATAAATCTTGAGGGGAAAAAAAGAACTACGTAGTTTCGTCTCTTGGCTCTTGGTGAAAAGTGCTGCAATGGATGTGAGTGCAGCGTCTCTTGACACGATGGATTTTTTTCCTTTGCATCGTGTGACAGTTTAATTTTAATTTTTTCAGTAACTTCCATTCTGGCTTGTAAATGGCTAGGCTGATTTGCATTTCCACCCACAGTGTGTTAAGTCTTTGCTTCTCTCCATAGTTTTGGCAGTTTCTGTTCTTTTGTGTATCAACTCTTCTACTTCTTCTAAGTTTGGTAAGATAACATATTAGTGTGGTTCTTCTGAATTTGAGGGATTCTGAGCATTTTTTATGTATACTTCATGACCAAATAGTTATATAATTTCTCATGGGAAATGTTGATACCATTTATTTAGCTTAAAAATCAGGTTGTTTATATTCCAAGTGCTCTATATATATATTAGCTTTTCACTATCCTCTGTTTTCTTACTGCACAGAAGTTTCTCAATGTTCTATGATCCTTTTTGCCTACTTTGCTGTTGCTGCTGCCTGTGGTTTGGTTAACTTATCCAAAAAATCATATTCTATCCTGATACGTTGGAGTGTGTTCCCCATGTGCGTGTTTGATGTGTTGATGGTTCATTATTCCTCGTGAGAAACTGACACGATCATTTGCAATAAAGGCCTTCCTGAATGTGTGCTGATGGACAGTGCTAGCATTGATTTTGGCAATTCCCGTTTTCCTTTAATTGTCGCGTTTCTTGAACTCAGAAGCTCTTCATGGTCTCAGCAGGCCAGACCCTGCGATTCTGCATGGGCACTCATTTCTCCTTTCACACACAAGCATCGTAAACCCAGTGTCTTGCCATCTCCAGAATGGGTTCTGACTTTACTGGCTGTAAAGAACAGGTTTGAAAGAGTTCCTTCCCGATCCATTTTTGGCATGGTTTGAAATAACTGGTTAGTTTTCTTTTCACAGTTTGGTAAAGTTTGGCTATGAAGCTATCTGATCCTGGGTTTTTCCCTGTTATAAATGTTTTTCCTTTAAAAAAAAAGATTATTTTTATTTAAAAGGCAGATTTACAGAGAGGGGAGACACAGAGAGAAATCTCTTCCATCCACTGGTTCACTCCCCAAATGACTGCAGTGGCCAGAGCAAGCTGATCAGCCAGCAGGCAGGAGCATCTTCAGTCTTCCCCGCTTGGTGCAAGGACACAAGGACTTGGACCATCCTCTGTTGCCTTCCCAGGCCATAAGCAGGGATCAGTCGAGGCATGAACCGACATCCATACAGGATGCTGGCAGTTGCAGGTGGAGGGTTAGCCTGTTGAGTAACTGTGCAGGTTACTCAGACCTTGTTAGAAACTGTTGATTATTGATTCTGTCTCTTGAACTGTTTGAGTTTTCACAGTTCAACTTTGTTAAGTAATGTGTCCAAATTTTTCTAGTTCTGGTTATCAAATTGTTGACGTGCAATTAATCATAATATTCACTAGTGATCCTTCGCATTTCTGTTATCAAATGCAATATCTTCTTTTAATTACTGATTTTAATTACTTAGGTTTTCTGTCTCTTGCCAGAAAAATTTCTTTTCAGTGTTGGTTTGTTTTTTAAAAAACCAACACTTAGTTTATCTTGTTTCTTTCTCCTAATTTTTAAATTGATTTGTTCTTGCTTCACTAGTTTTCCTGAGTGTCATCGGTAAATTGTTTGAGATCTTTGTAACTTTTTGAAGATTTATTTGGAAGGCAGAGAGAGAAAGAGGAAGAGAGAGGGCGAGCACTTTCATCCACTGGTTGACTGCCAAATGTTTGCAGTTGCCATGGCTGGACCAAGCGGAAGCCAGGCGTGTGGAGCTGCATTTGGGTTTCCTCTTGCGGTTACTCCATCCTCTGGTGCTTGCAGGTGCCTTAGCAGGGTGCTGGATTGGAAGTAGAGCAGCAAGGACTCGGAGCTGACACCCATCTGAGACACCAGCATCTTAAGTAGTGGCTTATCTTGTATTGCACTAGCCCCTCTCTTACACACACTTATTTTTTTTTAAAGATTTTTTTTTTTAATTACAAAGTCAGATATACAGAGAGGAGAGACAGAGAGGAAGATCTTCCGTCTGATGACTCACTCCCCAAGTGAGCACAATGGCCGGTGCTGCGCCAATCTGAAGCTGGGAACCTGGAACCTCTTCCGGGTCTCCCATGCAGGTGCAGGGTCCCAAAGCTTTGGGCCGTCCTTGACTGCTTTCCCAGGCCACAGGCAGGGAGCTGGATGGGAAGTGGAGCTGCCGGGATTAGAACTGGCGCCCATATGGGATCCCGGGCACGTTCAAGGCGAGGACTTTAGCCGCTAAGCCACACTGCCGGGCCTTGCACACACTTATTTTTAAAATACTTACTGCTACGAACTCTCCTCTTCTGCTCTTGCTCATCCAGCAGGCTTTAGTGTATTGTTTTTCCATTTACACTTGTGCCAAGCTTGCTGCTCTGGCCCATTCAATCAAGAACGTATTGTTTCATTTCATTTTTCTGAACAATTTGTGCAGTCCTCTTTTTTGATTTCTAGTTTCCATTCCACTGTAATCAGGGAAGATCCATGCTATGATTTCAGCTTTTTACAATTTAAGTCTCTTGTTACGGCCTAAGAAAATGTTCTGTGGCAATGAAAAGAATGTGTATACTATGGCTGCTTGATGAAATATTCTGTAAATGTCTATTAAATCTGTAATATAAAAATGGAAGTCTCCAAAAAATATTGTATTCTTTGAAGTCTAATAGTCTTTGTTTAATATAACTGGATGCTGCAGCATTGGATACAAGGATATTTACAACCGTTATTTATTCTTGTTGAATAGGTAATTCTATAGAGACTGTTGTAACCCCTTCTCCCAGTTTTTGTTTTAAAATCTATTGTTTGATGCTAAATGCAGGTGCTCCTACTAGTTAGTCCATCTCTTCACCTTCGGTCTGGGTGCGTCGGGAATGGTAGTTTTTGGCAATGTGCGTGTCATTTAGCCTTTCTTGCTTGGCCAGTCTGAGTCTTTGTTTCGAATTGATATTCTGTTCAAATTATTTTTAAAATCTTAGTAATATAAAAAGCAGACTTTGTGTATTTCACAGGGCAGTTGTAAGAATATAACCACACTCCACTTCCCCATCCTTCCTCATCCCCCCTCCTTTCTTCTTTTCTTTTTGCAAAGACGTAATTTCAATCTATTCTATAATCGCAAGCTTAATTCACCATTGGTCATAATATTGAATCAGTTAGAAGTAGGAAGATTACAGCTCCACAGGCATATGAACAAGGACTCACAGTAACAATCGTATTACTAGATGTCGATATCATTTTTGTTATGTATTCCGTATTAATCGCCACATATTGGAGAGCATATGATCCTTGTCTTTTATTTCTGTAAGCATAATGGTTTTCCATTACATCCATTTGTTGGAAAAATGGGATTTCATCCTTCATTATAGCTGAGTAGTATCCCATAGTGTGTATATATACCACATTTGTCTATCCGGTTGCGGGTTGATGGGCATTGGGGTTGATTCCATAACCTAGCTATTACGAATTGTGGGTACAGGTAACCCTTACATGTTGGTTCCATTTCATTTGAGTGAATTCGCAGCAGTGGGATAGCTGGAACTTACGGTAGATCTATTTTTAGACTTCTGAGTAAGCTGTACTGCCTTTCCGCACAGAGTAACCAGAATATGTTGTGTTGGTTTTTGAATGATAGCTATTCTGACTTGGGTGAGTTATGTCTCATTGTGGTTTTCATTTACATTTCCCCAGTGGCTACTGATCCCATGTGTCTGTTGGTCATTTGAATGCGCTCATTTGAAAAATACCTATTCAGGTACCTGCCTGTTGAATTGTTAATTTTGTTGTTGCATTTTTTGAGTTATTTGTAAATACTGGATATGAATCCTTTACTAGTTGCATAGTTGACAAATTTGTTTTCTTCCTCCTCTCAGGTGCCTCTTTGCATTGTTGTTGTTGTTTCAGTACAAAGCTTCTTAGTGTGGTGTAACTTATTGGTACATTTTTGTCTTGCTTGGCTGAGCTTCTGGAAAAGGTTCCAGCAAGTCTTTGCCTGTGCCAGTACTGACAGTTCCCCTGATATTTCTCTCTAGTAATTTGGTGGTATCAGCTCTTAGATTTAGATGCTAGATCCATTTTGAGTTGATTTTTGCATAACATATAAGGTAGAGATCTAGTTTCATGCTTCTGCACGAGTAGATCAAATTTTCTCAACATCATATGTTGAAGAGACTGTCCTTTCTCCACAGATGGATTTTAGCTCATTCATTAAATATTAGTAAGTTGCAGGTGCATGGATTAATTCTGGAGCTTCTATAGTCTATATGCTTATTTCTGTGCCAGCACCAGGTGGTTTTGAGTACAACTGCACTACGGTACATGTTGAAATTTAGTGCTGTGGTACTTCCAGATTTGTTTTTGTTATTTAAGATTGCTTTAGCTATTCTGGGTCTCTGGTGTTTCTATTTGAGTTTTAGCATCATATTTGCTAGATTTAGTAAGAATGTCAATGGTGTTTTCACTGGGATCACATTGAATCCATAAATTGATTTTGGCAGTGTGGTCCTTTTGTTGTTATGAACGCTTCCAAAAAAAGACTTCTTCCATTTTTTTATATCTTCAATTTCTTTGTTCTGTAATTTCCATTGTAGAGATTTTTCACATCCTTGGATAAATTTACTCAAAGGTGTTTACGTTTTTGTAGCTATTATACATGTATACAGATCTCAGAAGTTCTTTCTGAGCCATGGCATTGTCTGTATATACAAAGGCTATTAATTTTGGTATGTTGATTTTACATATGGCAGTTTGACATACCCTTGTGAGTTCCAATAATCTCTTAGTAGAGTCTTTGGGTTCCCCTGTATATAGGGTCATGTCATCTACAAAAGAAAATAATTTGACCACCTCCATTCCCTCTCTTTTATTTCTTTTTCTTGCCTAATTGCTCTGGCTCAAACTTAAAGAAATAGACTGAGTGCAGTGGTGAAACTGGGCATCCTTGTCTGTTTCTGGTCTTGGTAGCAATGCTTTCCGTTTGCTCCAGTTCAACATGAAGCCAGGTATGAGTTTGTCAAATATTACCTTGATTTTGTTAAGGAATATTTACTCTGTACCCAGTTTTCTTCGGATTTTTGTCATGAAAGGATGTACTTTATTAAACATCTTCTGTGGAGATATTGACATATGGTTTTATTTTATTTGCTTATGTGATATATTTAATGATTCATAACTATTGAACCATGCCTGCATACCAAGGATAAATCCTACTTCATCAGGTGAATTTTCATTTTGAAGTTGTTGGATTCAATCAGCTAGTGTTTTGAGATTTTTTTAGTCTGTTTATTCACCAATGATGTTGGTCTATATTACTGTGTGGTTTTCTGGTTTTGGAATTAAGTGATGCTGGCTTCTTGGAGGGGATTTGGGAGGACTCCCTCCCTTTTTGTTGTTTTGAATAATTAAACAAGAATTGGAGCTACTTGCTCTTGAAAAGTTTGGTTAAACTCCCCGGTGAAGCCATCATGTCCTGCATTCTTTGTTGGGAGGGTCTTTATTACCAATCCAATCTCCATCTTCGTGTTTGGTCTATTTAGGTTTTATTTTTCATCCTGGCTCAGGTAGGCTATATGTATGCACCCAGGATATATCATTTTTTCTACATTTTCCAACTTGTTGGCAAATAACTGTGTGTAGTAATTTGTGAGGAGCCTTTGTGTATCTTTGTCTATTGGAACATATTCTTTGTATTGAATGGGTCTTCTCCATCTTTTTTTGGTCAGGCCAATGGTGTATTGATTTTGTTTGTTTTTTTAAAAAAAGGTCTGCATTTCACTTCATTGTTTTAGCTTGAATTTTATTTCTTCGTCTTCTTACTAACTTTGCATTTGTTATATTCTTGCTTTCCTTGATCCTTGAGATGCATTGTTGGAGCATTTCCTTGATGCCTTTTCCAGATCTTGATGTAGGCACTACTTGCCATCAACTTACCAGGGCTCTGGCTGTAACACATGTCTTGGTAGGTTGTGTTGTCCTCTTCCTTTGTTTGAGGGAACCTTTTGATTTCCAAATTCATGTCATTCAGGGACATGTTCTTTCAGTAGCATGCTCAGTGTCCATGTGCTGGCATGTTCTATAGGGTCACTTAGGTCGTTGGTTTCCAACAATAAAATATACATGGCATGGCCATAAAGATGTACATGATATGATAGTTTTAAAAAGTTGTTGATTTATTTTGTGGCCTAAGAAAGTTTTAAACACTCAAGAAAAGAATAGTTGTTCTACAGCTATATGAATGTTCTCTAGGCATCACTGAGATCCATGTGGTGCATAGTAGAGGTTAGTACTGTTGCTTCTTTGCTAATTTTCTATATAGCTGATCTGTGTGAAAATGGGATATTAAAGTTCCCCGTGATTGCATCAGAGCCTCTGTCTACCACCGGATGCAGTCATGTTCATTTACATAGCCAGGTGCCGTAGCTTGAGTGTACATACATTTATTGTAATCACATCTTCCGGTTGAATTGATCCTTGAATCATTCTATAATGACATTCTTCCTCTCAACATTTTCTGTGTTAAATTCTCTTCTGTCTGATGTTTTGCTTTCCATTAACTTAGAATTTGGTATCCTATCCTTTCACTTTTGCTCTGTGTGGATCTTTGTTGATGAGGTATATTTCTTGTGGCAGCAAATAAATGGGTCTTATGTTTTCTTTTAAATCCATTCAGCCAGTTTGTCTTTTAATTAGAGAGATTGAGTCATTGGTATTAAACATCATTATTAAAGAGTACCAACTTGGTCCTGCCGTTTTTCCTTAAATATTTCTATCGTTTGCTTTGAATTTCCTTTTTACTTTTACTAGAATATCTGCTTTCACATTCTTTTACAGTAATAACTGCCTTTGTTTTGTTTCTGTGTATAGCAATGGCTAGATAAGTGGAGACAAATTCTTTGAAATTTTGTTTTGGAAGATCTTTATCTCTCCTTCATTTATAAAGGAAAGCTTTTCTGGTTACAGTACTTCAGGGTTTCTGATAAGATACTAGCCGTCTCACTGGCGTTCCTCTGAGAGTTGTCTGACATCTTTTGTGCATGGTTTAGAATTTCTCCTTTACGCTGTCCTTTAGGAAGTTGGGCTGCACCAGGTCATAAGGAAGCTCATTTCTAATTGTGTCTATTAGGAGTTCTATGCTTTCTGTTCTTGGATGTTTGTGTCTTCCTCCAAATTGGGGAGGTTTTTTTGCTATAAGTTCATTGAATAGTTCCTTCAGGAACTTCTAAGGCATGTAAGGTTAGAATGTTTCATAAGATCTCAGAAATATCAAATACTATTTTCAGTTTTTCCAAAAATTTTTGGTGTGAATTGTTTGGGGGTTTTTTTCTAGTTGTATTGTCCTTTGTGCTTCCTTTATTTTTTTCTTTTTGAAGTTTGATGGATTTCTGAATTGTTTGCATTTTGCATTCCTGCTCTGCAACGGAGTTTTGTGTGTTCACATGTTTCTGTAACCCGGCTAGTCATTTCACATCCCTCAGTTTGTCCTTGTCTTGGAACACCCACATCTTTCATACCTGATGGATAGCTTTGCTGGGTATATTATTCCCATTGGGCAGTTTTTCTTTTCAATTCTTTGCATTTATCATCCATGCTCTCCTGGCTTGTAAGATTTTTATTGAGAAATCTGCTGTTCATCTATCATGATTCCTTTTGTGTGGTTTGATGTTTTTCTCTTGCTGTTCAACAATTTCTTTATACTACATTTTTCGCAGTTTGGAGAGGATATTTTTGGGTCCAGTCTCACTGGATTCCTTGAGCTCTTCTCATCTTGTTTCCCTTTGAGTGTTAGGTGGCTCCACCGTGTAGAATGCAGGTCTCTTAGTCAAGGTGAGTTTGCTGGGACTTAGTATGTAATTTGAAATAACATATGGTGTTTAAAAATCAGGGAAATTTTCCTGATTTGTAGGTTGTAGATTTGTAGATTCCTTCTCATTATTTCACTGTTTAGAGACCTCAAGGTTTCCTATTTACATATTAATGAAGTCCGTAACGGGTTGTGGCAGCTGCAGCCGTCCCAGTGCGCTGTGGCACACTAGACCTTACCCTGTTCCCAGTGTTTCCGTGCCTGGTGCATCACCTTTCTGCACCCTCCTCTCACCCTCTTCGGCCTCCCCCATGTTCTACCTAATTAGCTACAAGTAGTGTGATAGTCTGACAGCTAAAAAAAAAAATTAGTGTGTGTGTGAGAGAGGGAGGGAGGGAAGGGGTCGGGGGTAGCAGTGCCTGTTCTTAGCATTTGCCATTGCATGCAGACATGCACACAGCATCTCTTCTTTATGCATTTGTTGGTGGACGTCTAGGTTGATCCGTTGTTTTGGCTAACATGAGTGGTACAGTAGTAAACCTGGTAGTGCCTCTGTCAAAGGACACGGTAAGTTCGTTGCCTTTGGATGTATTCCCAGAAAGGGAATTGCTGCCTTACAGGACACATCAGTTTTTATTACTTGGAGGGAGCTCCTTATCTCCATCCCCACTCTTACTTACTATTTGGCTTTTTTATGGTAGCCATTCCAACGGGGGAGATAGCTCATTGTGGTTTCAATTTGCACTTCCAGATGTGTGATGCTGCTGAGTATTTTTTATAAACTCGTTTATCACCTGAATCTATTTTAGAAGTATCTTTACTTGTCATGTGCCCATTTTAAATTGAAATTTTTCCCCTTTTGGTGCTGAGCCTCTTGAATTCCTTGCCTATCCTGAATGCTGACTTCTTCTCCGAGAGAATAGTGTGTAAGCATTCTCTCCCATTGGGTTGGTCCTGTCTTTACTTGCTTGAAAAGTTTCTTAGTTTTCTATAATCTCATGTATCCATTTGGCTTGTATTGCCTGTGATTTTTGAGATTTTATCCAAAACCTCACCCGTATCCGTGTTAAAATATTTCCCTGTATTTTCTTGTAGTAATCTGTTACTTTTAGGAACAATATTTCTATCTTTGAGTTTATGACTGCATGGAATGGGAGAGGCGGGGTTCTGCTTTAATCTTTGGCATATGGCCAGCCAGTTTGCCCAGCACCATTTATCAAAAGTGCCGCCCTTTCCTGGCACTTCTGTCCAGACTCGGTTGAATGCAGGTGTGTGCATTTATTTCCAGGCTCTCTGAGAAGTTCCTTAAGTCTGTGTTTTTATGCAGTGCATGTCTTGCCTGGGGTGAAGCCAGGAGCATGGAACTCCATCTGGGTATCCCATGTGCGTGGCAAAGCCCAAGCAGTTGAGCCATAAACTCGTGCCTTGGAGATCTTCAGTCGTAGGGAGCTGGGTTGGAAACAACGTGGTTATAACTCGAACCCACGGTCTGATACAGGATCCAGCTGTTCCAGTGGCTTAGCCGCTGTGCCACAGTGCCTGTCCTTTAGCCTGGTTCTTCTGCTGGTCAAGGTTAGTTAGGCTATTGGTGATATTTCTGCTTCGTTGTGAATTCCCAGATTATTCTGTGAAACATCCCACTGTAATTTTGATGGGGATTTCATGCAATTGGTAAATCACTTCGAGCAGTCTGTTTTAAGAGCGTTAATGCTTCCAGACTACAAGCGTGAGAGATCTTTCTAGTCTTTGTGTATCACTTTCAGTTTGTTTGATTAGTGTTTTCTAGAGTTCATTACAGAGGTCTTTGGTTAAATTTATTCTTGGCTATTTTGACTTTGTTGTGTCTATTGGTGCAAGGGAATTTCGTCATTCTGATTTCGTCATTGAGTTCAGAAGCATGTTGTTCTGTCTTGGTGTATCTATATCCACTAAAAGTTCCTCTTGTCATTTATTTTATGCTTTTCAGCTCAGAAAAGATGTGATTTCAGTATGTTTTAAATTTGTTGGGACTTGTTTTGTGGACTAAAACATGTATTCTGAAGAATTTTCTGTATGTTGATTAAAAGATTGTGTATTAGTGACAGAGTGAAATGATCTGTTAGTGCCTCGTAGGGTCATTTGGTCTGCAGTACAGTTTATTCTGTTTGCTGATACTGGGGTTATACAGATGATCTGTCCATTGATGGCAGAGGGATGCTGAAGGCATTAACACTCGAATAGTCTGTGTCTCCACTTATATCTAACAATGTTTGTTTTATGTAATTAGATGGCCCTGTAGTGGGTTCATATATAACTATTATTCTGTCTAAATTGATCTTTGATTATTATATCGTAGTTACATTCTGTCTCTTCTTTTACTCTTTATATTCATTTATTTTATTTGAATGACAGAGTTAGAGACACACAGAGAAATAAAAAGCAAGAGAAAGACATAGAGGAAAAGACAAAATGAAAGAGGTAAAGATACACAAAAACAGGAAGATAAACACAGAGACACACAGGGAGAGACAGCAAGAAAGAAACAGAAGTAGAGAGAAAGAGAGAAAAAAGAATGAGAGAAAGAGAATGACAGAGATGCAAATATGAAGAGAGATGGAGAGACAAAGAGACGCACAGCATGACCTGCTCGTGCATGACAGAGAGGCAGGGATGTCTTCTGTCTGCTGCTTCACTCCCCAACTGGCTGCAATGGCCGGAGCCAGGCTGGTTCAAAGCCAGGAACTTCTTCTGAGTCTCCTACCTGAATGCAGGGTTCAATTCCTTGGGCCATCTTACACCACGGTCTCAGGTGCATTCGTAGGAAGCTGGATCAGAACTGGAACAGCTGAGACTTGAACTGGTGTCCAACTGGTGGAATGTTGGTGCTACACACAGTGGCATTACTTACTACGCCACAATGCCAGCCCCTCTTTTTAGTTTCTTTCATAAGTCTATTTTTTTCTGGTTTAAGGTAACTGCTTGAACTCGTTTTTATTTTCTATTTGCAGAGACCAGAAGGCTTCAAAAAAAATTCATGGAAAATTCGCATTGCCTTTACATTCCTTTTCCCATGATCTTTTTGTGATTTTTCCATCCTTTACTTGTAGTTTGTGTCTTGTAGGCATGATATGGATTTCAACACATCTAGTAACATGACACGTATTTATGCTTTGGATGTTGTTGATGAGTAAAAGTAAGTCATTAAAAGATTCATTTGAAAGGCCACGTTGAAGAGAAAGAGGGAGAGACAGGCAGAGTGGGGAGAGAAGCAGAGATGAGGATCAGTTGATCTTTAGTCTGCTGGTTTGTTCTGCAAAAGGCCACGATGTCTGAGATTAAGTCAGGTGGAAGCCTGCAGCCGGGAACTCAGTGGGAGTCTCACACAAGTGGCAGGAGCCCAGGCTCTTGGGCCATCTGCTGCTGCTTTCCCAGGCACATTATCAGCTGGACTGCAAGTGGAGCAGCGAGAACTTGAACTGGCACTCTAATGGGATGCTGATGTTGCAGGGGTGAGCTTAACCCACTGCACTACAATGCGGGCCCCTCATTCAAAACAATTGTGGTTCTTTTTGCCTTTGTGTATCTGTTCTTCTAATGAGTTTTATATTTGCCTCGTTTCCATGATGGTCGTTACCTTTGTCATGGTCTTGGATGTTGGACTCCAGTAAGTGTTACTTACACGGCTGGCCTAGCAGTTATGAATTCCCCCAGTGTTTGCTCTCATACAAATTCTTCTATTTTCATTTTTGAAGGATGACTTTGAAGTATGCTTGATTTCCTCTGAGCCTATGAGTTTTCTGCTGAGAACTATGCAGTGAGTCTGACAGGGTTTCCCTCAAATGGAACTTGGCACTATTTGTTTGTAGTTTGTTCAGCTCCCTCTGGGTTTGGTACTTCTTGCAGTTTCACTTTAGTAAATTATTGTGAGGATCTTTTTTTGATCATGTGTATTTGTGAATCTTTGTGGGCCTTTGTACCCAAATATGCAAATATTTCTGAAGATAGGGAACTCTTGAGTTATTTTACTGATTGAGGCTTCTGTGTCTTTTGCACTGTTTATTCTTCTGGAATTTCCTCATGTGAATGTGGTTCATTTAATCGTATCAGAAAATCTTGGAAGCTGTTTGATGTATTTATTTTGTGTGACTGGAATATTTAGTCAGATCTGACTTCAAGTTCAGCTTGATCTAGTTTGTCATTGAGGCTTCCAGCTTCTTCATTTGATCGATGTAGTTTTTGTATCTCCAGGGTTTTGGTTTGGGTCTTTTTCAAGATTTCTATTCATTGAATTTCTCACTCAGTTTGTTTTCCTGATTGTATTAAGCTGTCTTATCATTCTGTCCGTAGGCATTTTGTCAGCAGCCTTTTCTTTGCAAGCCATCGCTGACAGATCTGTTGTGTTCCTTTGGAGGGGTCGTGCTGTCTTGTTTTTCTTCCTTCTTGTGTGTCTACAGTGATGTTTGTGCTTCTGGCAGATCAGTTGTCTTCAGTTGTTGAGGGTGGCTTTTGTGTTTTTTCTAGAGATATCTCCTCAGCTTCAGGTGAGGAGGTTCCTTTGGCTTTAGTTCCAGTTGGGCTCGGGCTGTTCTGGACGATTAGCCTGAATCCTTGCTGCGCCCTCAGTCCTGCTGGGGGGCTGTTCAGCTCTCAGCAGCAGGAGCAGCCAGCACCTCCCTGGGCAGCAGGAAGAGCAGTGACGAAGGGATGGGCCATGTCCAAGGGAGTAATGCCTCGTACTTTTAGGGTGGAGTCTGCTGTTGCTTGCAGTAGAGTGTATGGTGTGGGCGAGGGTGCTGGGGCTGCCGTGCTGTGCTGTGGGGGGAGTCTGAGGGGAGCTGGGGACGGGCACATGTAGGGGCCCATGCTGCCCCCTGCAGTAGTGGGCATTGCTGCAGCAACTCCCACCTCCAGATGGGGCCCATACTGCTCCAATCTGTGCTGAGCATGGGGCAGACACCGCAAGTCACTGTTCAGCTACAAGACAATTCCTCTGCATAGCTGGTGCACGTCCATGCTGACCATGGCCCATCTTGCAGCTGGGATTGGTGGCACCCAGCACTGGGTGCTAGGATGCCCCTCTTTGCCCTTGCCTCCAGTAGGGGTTCTCTCCAGCCTGGGGCCTGGCTGGCATTTGCTGTGCGTTTGTGTGTCTATGCTGTCATCCCAGTTCTGTGTCCTGTAGGTGCCCCTGTTCCCTTGCTGGGTTCTAATCCCCTCCCTCCGACTTTCATTCGGAAATACAGCTAGCTGTCTGTCGTTTGGGTTCCTGTTCCAGTTTTGGCTCCCAAGCACCTCTCCTTGGTCCTTTTGGAGTTTGTTTTCCTCCCTTATTTTTGATAGTTGCTCTGGGCTTTGCATGTTGATACATTTGTTACATTCAAGCTTTCAGTTTCTTAAAGCAATCATGCTGATATTTTTGCTGGGAACAATACTGAATCTGTAGATCAATTTAAAGAGAATGACACCATCAGTATGAACTCCTGTGACATGGGACATGGTAAGTCTCTAGTGAACTTCAGCCAGCAGGGTTGTGTAGCTTTGAGTGTGTCCTCCTTTCATATTCTGTCACTACCACTGCTTAAGTCCGGTGTTTTTTTTCACATGACGGGGATTGTTCGTTGCTCATATGTAGGAAGGCGGCTAATTTTTGTATATTTTCCACATTGATCCTGTAACTTGCAAAATTCACTTAGTCATTGTCACCACTTTTCATACGTACCAAAGGATGTTTCAGACAGTCACTGATGTGATCTTTGAAGAAAATACTTTTACTGTGACGTTTACATTCTGGTGCCTTTAGTGGTTTTCTGCCTGTTTCAATGGTGAGCTTCTGCTAAAATAGCGATGGGGTGAGAGCAGTTATTCTTGCTTGTTGCTGCTCTTGGGGGAAGGTACTGTCTCACTGAACCAGTGAGTGTGACGTCAGCTGTGGGTTCTCATAGATGTCCTTCATCAGGCTGAGGAAGATGAGGTGGTGATGTTGGGTTGGGGAATTGCTTTTTCTTACCTGATCGGCAAGATGGCCTGTTTTAAAAAGATTTACTTATTTATTGGAAAGTGATATATACAGAGAGGAGGACAGACAGTGAGAAAGATCTGTCCGAAGATTTAATCCCCAAATGACCATGATGGCCGATGCTATGCCGATCCAAAACCAGGATCCAGGAGCCTCTTCTGGGTCTCCCACATGGGTGCAGGGTCCCAAAGCCTTGGGCCATCCTCCACTGCTTTCCCAGGCCACAAGCAGGGAACTGGATGGGAAGTGGAGCTGCCGGGATTAGGACCAGCACCCATATGGGATCCTGGCACGTTCAAGATGAGGACTTCAGCTGCTAGGCCATGCTGCCGGGCCCCATGGGCAATGGATTTCTTTGTGGACTGCTCAGTCACCACAGAAACGCAGTCCGTGCTTCACAAAGGTTCTTCCAGCTGCTCACTGTATCTCGAGTGGAGAGCTGCTTGTGGAGTTGACTGATGGAACACAGCTCTCGAGGCACAGGCTGTCACTATTGGGTTGACAGCCACCAAAATGTACAGTGATGTCAGAGTCCAGTTTTTGCAGCAATATTTGCTTAGCGTAAGCCAGCTATGAGTGCGGTCTGTGGGGCAGATCTCACGCGGTGCATCTGGGTGCTTCTGACTAGCTAGCGTGCTAACCAAGACAAGGCTGTGCTGTACAACTAGTAGACAAGGTATTTGGAAAAGAGAAAATATTTGTCTATGAATTTGTGGGTGAAGTATTTCCAAGAAGAAATTGTAAATGGGCCCCATTTTTTTTTTTTTTTTTAGTTCTTTCTTTCTGAATGGCAGGTTTAATACAGTTGGAAACTTTTAGAATGACTTCATCTTTAAGTCTCAAGGGATTCTCCTATGTTAATATACTGGAGTCAGGAAACTATTTATCTGTAAATTCATCTTTCTAAGCAGATTTGCACCCTTCAGTTTGAAAGCTAAATGTCTTGAGTCTCCACTGCAGCAACATCATATCTGAGGCGCCTACATCTGTGAAAACATTTGTAATGAGAACACAAAGGCGACCTCCAGAGAAGCAAACACGAGGAGACAGCAGCGGGCAGCAGCTTTCCCGTGGAGACTATGCTAACAATGGCAAACAGGTTATATCATGCCATCAGGAAGCAGCCGAGCTCTTTGCAATTGTTCAGTTGGAAAACACTGGTCATTTCGGCTTGTGCCAAGGTGTAGCTTTTTTGAAGACCCTTTCCAGTCCGTAGCTCAAAAGTTAGAAATAGCTTTCAATTTTCACTCCCTGCAGGTTTTGGTAGCTAACAAAGGCGCTTACAGGCATACAGAAAGAACATCTTTGATCATCTCTTATGTTGGTCTGACAGGTGACCCTTGCATAAAGTCAGTATGAGAAAATCAGCTTCACAGATGAGATGGAGTGTGAAAGAACGTTCTGTCCATAAAAAACCAGAAAGTATATGTGACAAAATTTACCATTAGAAGAGACAGAGTAAGTTTCTCTGGTCGCTCCTCAGTGACCAAGGTAACCTGGGCTGAAAGTGGGGGTTGGCCATTCTGGTACAGATCACTCCCATGTGGCAGGATCCCAGCAGGAAGCTGGAGTCAGGAGCCAGAGTGGGGCTGACAGCCGGGGCATTGCGACAGAGAGACGAGCGAGTTGGCAACTAGGTTAAATGCCAAATCCACCTTGTGTTCCTTCTGTGTGTAGTTGTGCTAAATGCAAGTGTGCTTCCAAGAGTTCATGGAAAAAAATGGAATAAAAAGATGTTTGTTATCATGCCAGAAGTTGTGGCAATGTGGACATGATCTTAAAATATTCTGTGAATTTTCTGGTGACCCCTTATGACATCAGCATTGTGGCACCACTGTCATGACCCTTAATCCAGAACTTTTTCATTGAACAAAATAGAAACTGCATCCATTGAACAAACTCACCAAATATTGTCCATTCTGTTTCTGTGAATGTAGATAGACTTAATTAAAAGTAAGAGCAAGAAAAAGAATCAATTCCAACAGGGCCAGTGCAGTGGGGACACAGGACATGAGCCCGCCAGTGGAGGAGGGCCTCCCGTGTCGCCAGCACCACAGTCATCACAGGTTTTAGGCCAACTGTGACAGGCTGACAGTGCACGGAGTTTTCTTGAGGTAGTTCCTCAGGAACTTCAAGCATGTGCCATTAGCCCTCTGCCTCCCGGATCCAACCAACTGTGGATCCACAATATGCAAAAACAGAGAGAGGTGTGAGAACAAGGCAGACTTTTTCCCATTGCCACTGTTCCCTGTGGCGTGTGTGGATCTATAATCTACTCTGTATTAGGCCTTGAAGCAATCTAGTGATGATTCCGTCTCATGGACGATGTACAGAGGTGACGTACAGTGGCATGGGTGGACGCCTGTGCAGGGTGGTCTGCAGGGGTCCCAGGCCCAGCCTCACAGACCCGGAAGCAGTGCATCCACTCAGCAGGAACCACAAGGCGACCACAAGGCGATCCTGAGGTTGACTGGTCCTGTGCACACTGCCCTGCAGGTCTGGATAACTGTGCGTCCTGTCATTCCTGCTTTGTGAGATATGTAGTGATGTGGTTTTGATGATGCCAATGACGTCACACAGGGCTTGTACCGATCATCCACTTCCAGCACCAGGGTAGCAGAACATGATCGGATCTGGACTGTTTGGAACAGTGCTTCCTCAGGCCTCATTCCTAAGCTGTGATGTGTCTGTTGCCTTCTGCTGCTCTTTGAATCTTATCACCCATGTAAGACTTGGGGTGGGCACTGGGTCTGGCCTGTGAGTACCTGTTAAGCCTGCCGTACATCAGAGTCGCTGGGCTTGACCCCGGGTTTAGCTCTGGATGCCAGCTCCCTGCTCATCTGGCAGCCTCGAGGGCTTGGGGAGCTAGGTTGCTCACACGACTTGGGAAACCTAGGCTGTGTTCTTGCTGCATGTTTTGCCTCCAACCATTGCAGGTAAGAAAGCGAAATAGCAAATGCGATCTGTGTCACTTGATTTCTCCACGAAATTAGCAAGTAGTTAAAACCCTGATAAAATCTTATATACACATCTGATAGTCTTAAAATACTCATGGAACTGGCCAGAAACCTGTACTGCGTGCTTTTCCAGTTATTTTCAGTTCTAACGAATGATGCTGGGCTGCACACCTCTGAGGTGTTCAAAAGGCAGTTACCCGGCCGGGAGGGAGGTGCTGGCTCCAGAGCTGGGGAGGAGAGGATGGGGACTGACTGGTCAGGGGTTTTTGTGACAATGAAAATGTTTTAGGTAGTGGTAATGTGCACTTTAAAATGGGCAATTTCATGGCCTATAAATTGCACACTTGTTTTTTTTTTTTTAATCAGGCTAGACAAAATGGTAGAGACAGTGTCCAGAAAGTGTACCACACACAGGGCCAAAGCTGTCCATTCTCGAAGGTGCCCACACAGTGCGCAGGGCAGCAGGGCAAGGAGGAAATGCTGTGGTCAGGCGAGCCCACCTACCCCTCGGCCACGCATGTGCCTGGCACAACAGGAACTTGGCTCCCAATGTCCTGGTTCAGCCTGGACGTGCCTGGGGACAGCGTGCAGTCCTCCGGCAGAGGCCACACCTGCCCAGCTGTGGAAGCGAGGCTTTCTGCATAACAAGCATGGCGATGGAAAGGTGGATTTTATTTTGCCTTAAAATACTGGATGAAACATCTCATTACATGTAGTAACTAGGAAGTGTGTTCCTCTCTTAGCCACCTGCTCATTTATCTCCCGTGGACAATGAGTCAGCGTAAACTCTTTGCCACTTGCAGATGGAGCGGCTGCTGCCGAAGATGCACACCAGGAATGTTCCATCTGACTGGCTGTAACCCACAGCAAAGTGACAGCAACAGAGACGTGGTGACGTGAGGCAGGAAGGCTGCGGTGACCCTCCCACTGTGCAAACGCAGACAGGAATACAGGAACACTAAGATGTATGTAATTCTGATTTTTATTTGTTAAATTACAATAGCCAAAAGATCACTTTATAGAAAGCACACATCCATTTCTTTACGTTTTTGTTTCTTTAAATCTGAGGCCCCCTCTAGTGTTAGAACGCAGACACAGCAGCAGACAGCGCAGCTGCAAGGACTCGGAATCCTTCACCCCGCAAGCCCCCAAACAAAAAACTCTCCCATTCCTGTGGCACAAAGGTCAGGGAGAGAAAATAACCATAATTAGCATTTCAAATTGTTGCTATGATTAACAGATTCAGTATTCCCTTACTTAGTAATTCCTTTCTCTTCAATTTACTGCTGGGTTTTTAGGAGAGTAATACTTTAAGAAAAAACACACAAAAACGTGTACAGGGGATTTAATTTACCCCCAAACATACTATAGCTTGTTGGAAATACAAGAAAATTCATTTCATGAGCAAATCTATTTTGCTTAATGGAAGTTATTGCTCCATACTGTTGGTACAGTATACAATATACTTCAAAAAGTTCATGGAAAACGTGTGTGAACTTTCCATCGCTTTTTCCCATGAATGTTTTGAAGTACCCGGGGAATCTGTTTCCCGTTACACCACGTGCCGGGCAGGGCAGGAGGAATGCTGTCTGCAGGGGGCGCTGTGCAGGCAGCATGGACTTGGCACTGCAGATCTGAGGTACCTTAACCTCACGGACTCCCGGACAGGACTCAGTGGGGAGGAGAGGTGAGGTGTTGTCACTGTCTCCAGCTGGAGCCAATCCGTGTCTGTTTTCACACTCCATAGTAATGGGTTTGCAGTGACAACTAATGTGTCAATGCTGGGAAAATAAAAAATCTCTAATTTCCATAATATAAAAATACATTATGCAGTCCTGGGCCGGAGACCTTATCAGGCTGCTATTTTGTGCTCTTAAAAGTTGAATCTACTGAACATTTCAAGTCTGCTTTCAGAGCACTTGAATGTTAGCTTGTGACCCCAGGCCACAATTCCCTGCACTGACCCTGCTCTGTTTCGAAGCTTGTCACCCGGAAATGCTACCAGCTATCCAAGTAAGGCTTTGGCAATGAGTAAATCAGCAGGAGTATATTTACAGCTAGTGTTCATCCAGCAGGTATGGAAAAGGACACAACACTTTGAAAGTTGCACACATTCTTTTGGTGTAAAAATCACACAATTAGAAATTACTGTGGTCATTTGTCCTAGAACCAACTTAGCGAAAAGCTGGGTGGAAAGTCCGCCATCAGCTTGTAACCTGTGAGCGAACATACAAAACGAGTGTATAAAATGCCGTTAGGAATAAAGCCAGTGTGGGAGACGCAGCGTAAGGTAAGTAGCATTAAATAAATACTGTACAATGATATACAACATTTTACTTACAAAAGAATGTTAGAGCATCTCCACATGCCTCCCTGCCGTGGTGAAGGTGTTGCAGACAGCTGCAGCCGGGCGGGCCCCACAGAACCCTAAGTGCTCGCAGTGTTCCTGGCCAGCACCTGCCGGATCTGCCGGTCAAGCTCACTGATGATGCGGTCCTCGTGGCTGTACACGCCCGTCCGCATCAGCGTGTCCCGCTCCTCGATGAGGCGCGTCAGGTAGTCGTCCAGCCCTTCCTCCAGCGCCGGGCCGGGGGGGCCGTCCGCTCTCCCACTTGCCATCTCCCTGGACTCCTGGCACTGTTTTTGCTCTTGTTTTAACCTGCAAAGTCAAGAACAAATGCCGCTCTAGCAGCAACAGATGCTGTTTTTGTTTTCTTAACAGTGCTGTCTAAGAACAAAAGGACTCGATGGTGAAATGAAAGTATCTTCAGAGAGAAAGTGTTCATTTGGCTAAGCCACTCACACTTTATACTGTTTTCAGTTTTTAAAAATTGCCTTTAAAACTGCAGACATGCTGGAGCTGCACGGAGTAGCACCACGTGCAGCCTGTCTTGCTCAGTGTCTCCCAGCTGTGCACAGACAAAGTCCATGTCAAATGGAACAGTTAGAGAATTGTCACTTAAGACTGAGTTACTGATTAATGCAGCAGAAATTCCTTACTCTCAATACTAAATTCCACAAACTGTAATGCGTAAGTATTGTGTATTTTGTATGTCCTAATTTTTTTTTAAAGACTTTTAAATTTATTTGAAAGGCGCAGTGTAATAGAAGGATGAGTTGGGAGAAAGCAGATCTTGCATCATCTGCTTTACTCTCTCGTGGACCTGAGCAGCTGGAGTGGGGCCGGCGGAAGCCAGGAGCCCGTCTGAGTCCACTGCACACGTGGAAAGACTCGGGCAGCTGCTCTCACGTGGGCGGCAGGCCCTGGCAGCAGTGGCTTAACTGCTCTGTCAACACTGACCTTGGTCATGTTCTCTGAAGACCTGTATTGTTTCTGCAAAGATTACCTAAGGGACTAGTGCTGTGATGCAGTGAACTAAGCAGGCTCATAATGCTGGCATTCCATAGGAGACTGACAGTTCGAGTCCCAGTTGCTCCGCTTCCAAGCCAGCTCCCTACAAACGAGCCTGGGAAAGCAGCAGCAGATGCCCCCTGCCATTTCAGGAGTAAACCAGCAGAAGCTAGATCCCTGTGACTTTGCCTTCAAATAAGTTTAAAAAGAAAACAAAACTACAATCTTGGGGAAGAAAAGTGACTGAGAGCTCCATAATACAGGAAAATTGTTAAGATTATTGGATTAGAACTTTCTTTTCAGGAAAAACTCTTGCATTATACCTGTTCAGTTCATTTCTTATATCCAACAGTTCCTGCTGCTCCGTTCTAACGGTGTCCTTCTCCTCGGCAGCCAGGTAGCGCAGCCTCATCTGCTCCAGCTCTTCCTGCTGTTTCTTCAGGCGAGCCATCTGACTTTCCTGCTCCTTCTAGAGCACAGAAACAAGCCAGACGCATCAGAGCAGTGTTTCCATAGCCTCACCTGTCGTTACGATCCTGTTTTAGAAAGTCCTGACACAGCCATGCACTGTTCATTCTATCAACTGGCAACGAGCACATTTTCTTAGAGTCGCTCGTCTCTTATTAAGGTTATATAGGTCATAATCATTTATGGCATCCATTGCTGGCCCACATTAGCTGACTGTACAGCCGAAAGCCAGGAAGCAGTGCAAAGAGTGGCACCTGCAGATTCCTAGGAAAAGCTGGATGAGAGCACCCGGGACCTGCTGGCCACCTCAGAAAAGGTCTTCAGTTCTTTTCTGTGAACACATGCAAAAATATACACAGAACTGACGTGATTCTAACAGAAACCTTTGATTCCTCCAGGTCAAGCTAACATCTTTCAAGAGCCATTGTGCAACACTGCTCAGGCTGGTCTGACTTCCCCCAGCTTCCTAACAGATCCTGCTGTACTGTGACATCGCACTGCAGCTTCCCGTCTCCCTCAGCGCTGGCTCCTGCCCCTTTCCACACAGCTCTGCAGGTGCTCCTCTTTGGGGCAGAACCCCAGCGAGGGGGAGCTAGCTGAAGAGGTATGTATCATTCATTGCTTTTAAACTGAATTATTTACTAAACTACAAGGACCTACACAATGACAGGTGTACCCTGTCAAAGGACAAGCACGCCAACCTGCAGACAGCACTGCCAGCTCTCCAGGGTCCCTCGGAGCCCCTCCCTGGGGGCCGGTCTGGTGCTGTGGGCCTGCTGTGGAGCAGTGCGGTGAGCACTGCGTCCAGGCTTCTTTCACGGCCATCACTTCCAAGACCCATTTGAATTATTGTGTGTAACTGAACATTCAAGTTCTACAGCATTCCACTGAAACATACAATTTACTCAACTTGCAGAGGGACACTTGGGCAGTTTCCAGTAATGTGATATAAAGAACGCTGAGTGAAGACTATAACATGTAGTTCTATTGGGCATTCAAACTGCTAGGTCAGGGGGTCTGGAAATCTTTCAGCGTAACTCAACTTTTACCAATTTGTTCTATGTGAGCATTCCACTGCTCCCAGTCCCTGCCAACACTCAATAATGTCTTTTTCTTTGTGAACACTTGGGCAGGTGGATACAGTGGTACTTTCATGAAAAATCTTACATTTTCCCCAAAGCTACTGAAGTGAGCTGTGAAGTGGAACACATTCCTTCATGGCATGTGGGTATCTGCATTTTAAAAGTTGGCATTGCAATCTGTGGCAGCAGTACTTACAGTATTATTTAGATATGCTGGATAATCCCAGTATCGTTTACATAAATTGCAAATATCCCATTGCCTTTGTCTTGTCTTTTAGGCCTTAATTGGTCTGTAATAAAGTCTTTAATTTTAATGCAGGTTATTTTGGTCTAAACCAGAGAGGGGAGGGTGGTGTTACACTTCGTTGTTGTGCCTCAATCACATTGCTTGTACCACCCTCCTCTCTAAAGGTCTTTGGAATTTGTGAAACTGCCTCATTTGTCCTTGAACTTTCCTGCCAAAAGGAAGGATAACTTTAATAAGCAACTTAACTTGGACAATTTTCCTTATTATTTTTTCCCATACATTTTTATTTCGCTTTTCCTACCTTAAATTCTCATTTCACCGATTTCTTCAAAAGGTCTGCTACACGTTCTACTGTTTTGTGGTTGCATGCTTCCCTCTAAAGATGACTTCTACCAAATCCCATGCTCTGATAACGCTACTTTGTCTTTTCTTCAGCATGAAATATTTTAAAATGTAAGCACAGGACATGCATTAGTACCTTTTAATTTCTAGCTTAATCTCATTGTGCTTTAATCACTGTGAGCAACTTGGGGACAAGCTCCATATGCACCAGGAAATGTCTGCTGGAGTTCTGTTCTTGGTGAAGTATTTTAGACTGATGGATCAGTCTACTTTTTGTTCTGATTTTGTTTGCTCAATTAGGATAAAATGAATTTAACTGTTTCAATAAAAAGTAAGGCCTTTGAACATTACTATGCACAGTACTGCTTCCTACAGTAAAGTCAACCTTGCCTTATTAAGTGCTAGAACCTTCCTTATATTTAACATGTACCCTTTACTTAATAGGCTTCTTTAAAAATGAACATTTCTTTGAAAGGCAGAGAAACAGGAGATCTCCCACCTGCCGCTTTTCTCCCTTCGAGCCTCACCGGCCGGGAGCTCTGCGTCTCCCACTTGGGCCAGTGTGCAAGTGGAGCAGCAGTGCTCCAGTACTGAAATGCAGAAATCCCGACTGGCAGCTTACCTTGCTCCAGCACGCTGCTGGCACTCACCCAGTTGGCTTACTGCTGCCTTTCTTTTACACAGTTGATTTTATCTCATTTGTCTTTAAAAGGAAATGATAATATGTATGGATTTAAATCTTTCCATCTATTTTTTTTCACTTTAACCAAATATTCTATGTTTAAATTTTTCCTATTCCCTGATGAGTCCAAAGTCTAGATTATGTGTTGATAGCATTCATACTAAAGAACAAACCGGCATAAAGGTAAGTGGCCCAGAAACGTAGAAAAGGTTCTTGAAGTTTTAAGTAGATAGAACCACTTTATGGCTTAAGTTGTCTCCTCTATTTCGACCTACCAAACGAAATGTGTACAACCAACCTTAGAAAAGTGCTGCGGCCATTTCCCTGTTCTGTTACGAGATCTGAAAACTAGAGAAAACTCTTCCATGTACAAAATCATGTCCACCGGAGAGGAAGAAAAAAAGTTTAGCAAGCTGATAGACTGGAAACAGACAAGGAATAGTGAATACTACAGCACGGGCAGGCCCGGAGACAGCCCTGAAGCCCTGCCTCTGCAGGGACAGTACAAATGTCCCGTGCTTGAAATCTAAAACTTAAAGTGAGGGAAGCTATCTGGACAAGATTATACCAGAACATTATCCCTGGCTAAAGAGCAGTACTATTATTGTTTTTATTTTATGTGTTACAGGGCAGTCACAATTTAGTGTTTCCAAGGAGCAAAATGATTGTAAGCTGAAGACAAGGAAAAAATCCATTTGCAAGACTTTTTTTTTTCCAAAATGCAGGAAAATCCTTTCCTTGCTCTGCCTTTTGAATCAAGTACACAGCATTAATAATAGGCACGCCAAGTCGAAGCTTGTGCAGGAAGTCCTGTCCACTGCCAGGTGCTCTGGGTTAAAGGCTCCTCAATCAAGTGAGTATAATCTTTATTTTGCCTTGGCTGCCTATAAATCTAGAGAACAGATGTAAACATACACACACTAGACTAAACAGCGGCTAAAAAGTGGCCACTACTTACTCTCCCACTCACACATACCATCTAAGTCTGTGGGAAAAAACTTACAACTAAACTAAGGAACTCAAGTAAAGTTTTCTGAAAATAACCCGGAGCTGACAAGTCAGTAGGAGGGCCTGGATGGTTTCAAGACACAGTTTTTAACCAAGACTTGGACCTCCACTGTTTTCTTAAACAAAGATTTACATCCCATCCTTGGCTAAATTACTTGTAAATTAATCAAATTAATTACTCTGAGTGGATAAGCCCAAGCTGGACAAGATAGTGCTGATGTGAGCCGCACTGAAGTCTGTTTGAAAGCACGCTGATACATTCAGTTAAAACAGACACACTGTGCACAAATATGCTAAGGGACCGACGCCCCACCTCAAATCTTAGTTCTCTTTGCTGTCCTGAGAACAAGTACCCCCAGATAGAATGCAGCTGACGTGATGAAAATGTGACATTTTCTACTGTAACAATTCCTCACAATAAGGCATGTATTTTTTAAAATAATGCCTTCATTTTGCTTACATAATTTAACATGTCAGGTTAAGTAAACATGCAAGTGTTGTTTATAACACAAAGAAATAAAGCAGTTTTCTTAAATATTTCCATAGTGTATCCAAGGAAGAAAAATGAAATTATTCCAGAATTGTCTAACAGAACTTGTAACTTTGTTCCAAACCCCCAAATCTATCTAGTATGTGAAGGTTTTCTTTTGTTCTCTAACATTTTATGCTGCAGCCTATTGTATAGCTGTCGGCTCTCACGCCTCTCCAGGTACCAAACACAGTTGCTCTGTGGAAGGACAAACTGGTAGTTGTGAATAGAAGATTTTTTTCTAACCAGTGAGAAGGTTATGATTTTTTAATTCACAAATCGACTCTGCTAGGTCACCTTTGAGTAATGGAAATCTCTGTGTAAACATTCTTTTGGCAATGGGCACTGAGCATTAGATCTTGTTTCCAAGCTTTACCAGCTGGGTTTTGTCATCAACATTTATTAACAATCTAAGAGATGGCTTTCGCCGTCTAATCCGTACTGCACAAATGTTTTGTATGGTTCTCCAGAGGGTTGGATGTGACAAATCACTGGCACAGATTACGGCCCCATGGCTATTCACCAGAGGCAATGTAAAATTAACATGGTACTAATCCAATTTAAACAAGAAGTTGCACAAGCAATCCTTACACAAAAGCAAATAGATGATGCCAGTTTTATATCAAAAACAATAAATGTTTTTATGAAGATATTTCACGATAAATTGTGACATGAAAGCTCACCCATTAACTGTTTGGAAACGCTAAAATTAACAACCTCACCAAATCAGCACATTTCAAGCAAAGGGCTGCACCTGCACGTGGTCTGCAGATCAGTGGCTCCCAGGGACCACACTGTGTAATTACAGTGCTGTTTCTAAAAGGTGAAGTTGTGGGAGAAGAAAGAAAGCTGGTACAGTGACACAGCAACGAATCTCCTTGCACTTCAAGGACAAGACTTTTTGTCATGAAGTTTGAGAGTGTAACTACTAATGTAACAGCATTTTCTTTTGCCTTTTCAGTAACTGAGGAAGCAGAGGGAATCGGAACTTCTGCCATCACCCTCTTACTAGGAACAGAAAGATCTACAAGGTAACCAAACCAGCCGGGGACACTGCTAGCAGGCGGGCGAGCCTGGCAGGGCAGCCTGATACTGCATCTCCCTGGGCGGCAGAGGAGCTCAGCATTCCATCGGAACACTAACAAAGCAGCAGGACTTGGGAGTGGCTAGCAGCAACGGTGTTGTGTTTTAAAAACCAACTCTTCTCAACTGGTTCTGACACTAATATAATAAAGATTATCATTCACACTCCTTCCACAGAGCCGCTACCGTCCTGTACGTCTCTGAAAATGTCAGACCTTACAGTGTCATTTCAGATATTTTCTCTTTGAATTTCCACTCAGCTCTGTACATAGAAAAACAAGGCACAGCTGTGTTAGCTAATACTTGCCGACTTCACTCTGCAGAGGCACAAAGCAGCACTCCATGTGTCTGAGTACAGGATGAGCAGATTCACCATGGATCCTTCTTCAAACCCAAGGCCTCAGGTCCGGGAACTTCACCTGTCATCACTTGCATATCTTTAACATCTGGCCCTTCTCTGCACATTTTTCTATACGTTAATTAAAACGACTATCCGTGCAAGTGTGCCTCTTGCCCAGCCCCATCCTCCCCACCTCCCTGCCACACCCCACTATTCTGTAAAGTGCAGAGTGCTCAAGGTCAGGGCTGACCCTGCCTTCTCACAGGCGCTCGGCCACGATCACCAGAGCTAGCACTGGTAGAGACTGCGCGCCATCTCTAGGGCTTCTCTTCCTCGCCAAGTCACCACTTACCAAGCACATCCTAGGTGCGGACACCTTACAATCCTACCTCCTCACCTGCCGAGGTCCCTCTCAGATACCTCTGCTTCTAAAACTTCTTTCCAGTGTCCTAGTACATAAACGTACTTTTCTCTCCTAAGTGCTTGGTTCCAGCTTTTCCCTGAGGCCGTACATGGGACGGCTTGAGTCGTTTCTTCCTCTTTAAAAAATGACAAGCTCCCTGAAAGAACAGCATGTCTGCCTCAGCTTCCCCTAGGATAACATCCTAAACGCAGGGGCCCTTGGCACTGTCTACAGTAGCCTCCTGTCAGCACTCAGGCCCTCCTTGCTCAACAAGCTGACAAGGCACTGCAGCAGGCATACTCCACACCTGGCTTTGCTGAACACGTTACAGCCAATTGCAGGCACACCGGAAATGTTTACTTTTGTGTGCTGTCCAAGATATCTCATCATACATACATAAATATTCCAAAATGTGAAGAAATTCCAGTTGCAGTCCCAAGCACTTAGGATAGGGGGCGCACCTTCTTGAAATCTACCTGGTTTCATCTGGAATGTTCATTACAACGTCAACTACTGTACCAAACAGAGTAAACACCTACTACATAAAGCCACAGGAAGTCTAATAGTATTTGCAGAAAAAATTTCATTCACAACAAAACAAATGTAGTAGAACCACACTCATCCTTATCACTTGTTGTCTAGTAGCAATAAAAGCAGTCTGCAAACTTTGAAGGTTTCTGCCATGACTCATTTTCTTAACTGAGTAACTCCATCTTCCTAAGATTAGCACTTTGAATATTGTTACATTTAACCAAGTATTGGCTTCCATCCATCTATCCTATCTTCCCCTCCTCCCAAAAGTCCTCTCAATGGCTAAGAAAAAAAGAGGGGTTGTTCATAAATGAAAGCTGCACAAACTACTCCAGACCTTTTCTGGTCAAAGACCCCGATGTTTCCATTTGTAATTATGAAAAAGGGGATTATTCTATTTAACACTTAGAATAGCTGTGGTGCTTCGGAGACAAACACCTCCACACTGCACATACTGCCAAACACGCACACTTGTAAAGAAGGGAAAAAGACATAAAGAGAACGAGCTATAAACTACATACCTGTTTAAGTCTGGCAAGTTCTTTCAAAGCCCGTCCCCACTGCTGCTTGTAATGCAGTTTAGACTTAGTCGCAGATTCCAACTTTCTTTCAAGTTCAACCTAACAGTGATTAAAATCATATCAAGTGAAACACTATACCACTGTGTACAATCACTGAAAGATAATATATACAGAGAGTCTGGCTTAAGAAAAGAGTTTATATAGTGTAACATACGACATCATCTAAAACTGTTATATAATGTACTATAAATATTATGGCACATGAACATTTTCTTGTTTAAAATATGGTCTTATTTTTATTGCCTAACAGCCTACACTAAGGAGAACTGAATTAGTCTTAACCTCCAGACAGTTCCTATAAATGTATTTAAACATGTATATTACATCAAGATCACAGAGCAAAAAATACACTATTTCTTACAAAAAGCAGTTGTAACTGTTAACATTCCAGTTGCGCTGGCACTCTGAAGCTCAGAGACCCCCCTCTTTTTGGAGTCCTAGTCTTATGGACGCATTTTGGCACAACCTTGTAATGCTGGAAACAGAAATGTTTTATCAGAAAGTACTTTGTTAAGAATGAAGAAATATTTGAAGAATGTTAAAACAAACCCAGGAATTAAAAGAAAGCTCCCTTAATAACACATATCTAACTCTACTTTTGATTTCTTAAATACATAAAGAAAAACACGTGACTCAATTAAAACCGTGGTTATTTATACTTGCGGCAGGCAATCTGTTGTGCATGAAATGAAGCCAACTTGGCCTTGTCTTCGGAATGTACTCACTCCGTGTTTCAAACCAAGCAGCAAACCGGCTCATGGAGCCAACAGACAGTTTTACTATTAAGTGATAATGTAATCATCTGAACTATAATAAAGCACTCTTTGAACTGGCCCAAATTCTTTGACATCAAGTCTAATTTTTCCCACATACACATACTCTAATGTTTCATAGAAAAACAAAATGAAGACACTGCCCAACAATTCACACTTCAGAAAACTATGAAATAAAATGAAGCACTGCCAAATTCCTCTCCCAGCACAGCACAGCACGCGCAGCAGTGATGTACGGCCTCCAGCAGTCAGGTCTCTTCTGCTTCACAAATCCCTGGTGTGCGGATTTCCACGTGTTGACATTTTCCAACCAGACTCAAGCATCTTAAGTCGAGTAATACTGCCGAGATTATCAGGGATGAGCTCTCCCACTTATCCCCCAAAGATTTATAAATATTACTTGATAATTTAACAAGAGGCCATACCTCAGAAGAACAGATCTTTTTATAGCTGTAGGATACAGGGAGAGTAGTCAATTGTAAGAGCAACTGTGTCCATGGTCAGTTATATCCAGTGGATGATCTCCACTAGGAAACGAGCTGCATTCGAACAGCTTTGCCCATTATTAAAATAATTCACAAATGCATTGTTAGTGATTTAAAAATGCATGCAGTTACACATCTTTATATTCTTTACACACCTACATAGCAAGCTTCTCAATCCTACCACCAACTCCAATTTTTTTTTAAGATTTAATCTGACACTGAAGGCATGAATATATGTACTCAATTTCCAGAAAAATGCAGACAACCAAACTTTTGACAGACATTTCCGGGCACTCAGACTCCCGGGTAACCACACTTACATCTGAGAATCTCTGACCTTTGACCTGTACTTCTCCGGGTATACGAGTTCCGTACAGAAGCAATGCACCACAAGCCAGCTCAGTGACACACTGGCATCCAGAGGCCGAAGAAGATGAAAGATACACCTTCCTCGTTCCCAGCCCTCATAGGCCCACAACTACAATTCCCTCCTGCAAGTCCTAAGAAACCACACATTTCCTCCCCCAGCCGACTTTCCGAATCTGCTCCTTCATATTCCTAATGCCCAGGCTGCTCTGTACGAGGATCTCCATCTTTCCAGCCCCGAATCTGCTCTGACAGATCCTGCAAAGCACTATCAGGAGAAATTATTTGCCTCCAGTATTATTCTTAACTTTTCAGTGTGAGACTCAAGGCACTCCATAAGAGGGTACTTCAGCAATTTGTACCAACATGGAATGTATACTAAGGCAAGAAATTTTAGAAATCCATGCATAATTTTTCATAATTGACATTTTCTATGACCTTTTAAATACCCCCTCCTAATTTCCACCCTACTCCTTAACCTTTCTTCATACTCCAACAGAAAATTCTCTATTCCGAGATCAGGCGCGTTCAGGGTGGTATGGCCGTAGACGACACACAGAAAATTCTCTATTCCAACCACGTCTGTGTCCCCCGTGCTCTCCTCTCCTTCCCAAGTTACTTTTTTTTTTTAAAGATTTATTTTTATTATTTTTTTTATTGGAAAGGCGGATATACAGAGAGGAGAGACAGAGAGGAAGATCTTCCGTCTGATGATTCACTCCCCAAGTGAGCGCAACGGTCGATGCTATGCCGATCCGAAGCCAGGAGCCTCTTCCGGGTCTCCCACGCCGGTGTAGGGTCCCAAAGCCTTGGGCCGTCCTCGACTGCTTTCCCGGGCCACAGGCAGGGAGCTGGAAGGGAAGCGGGGCTGCCGGGATTAGAACCGGCGCCCATATGGGATCCCGGGCGTGCAAGGCGAGGACCTTAACCACTTGCGCCACTGCGCCAGGCCCCCAAGTTACTTTCTAAACCTGCTAATTCTCTGCTCACCTAAACCTCCAGTCTCAGCTCAAGTCTTACTCTAGGCAGAATGATCTTAGAGCTACTATGTCGTAGCCATGAAATGGTTTCTCTCACGCACTGCGAAGCATCTTGACTCCATTCCTTGGTATGTGATGACCCACGTACTGAGCCACTGTCACAGGAACTTTACAAGCTCTTGAAAAGTCACATCCTGTAAAGCTGTATTTTTTTCTGTTTATCCCAAGAGTGGGCATATTTGAGTCTTGTTGAAAGTCTCAACATTATTTTGATTTGTTTTCAATATTCTCAGCCTCTGTGCCCTGCTTTATTGTACACTTTCCATACTATACCATCCCGTTATATTCAACCAATGCTAAACACATCTACAGGCACAAGAAAACCGTAAGGTGTTACTTATTACATAGTAGAAAAAGTCACAGGAATAACTACACTGGATCTTGATAGATCTCACCGAGGACTAAGAATACCCACATTTGTGTTCCACTGAACAGAATGAGTAAGCAGAACGGGAAAAGGGCCTTTCTTCAGACGCAACTATTCAGACACTTTTCACTTAGGTTCTTTCCTGTGCTCACTCTTCTGTTACTACTATTTCTGAGAAATAAAATTCTGCCCTCTTCTGGTTCTAAGAAGATTTACAAAAGAGTCTGCCAACAGCAGGAAAGTTTTGTTGTCATCTTATGCTAGAAGAACTATTTCAGTTTAATACAATTTAATTATGCATATCCTCTTAAATTCTGTCTACATATTCTCAAGACACTAACTGTACTTTTATTATGTTGAACAATTTCCTTCCTAAAAGTTTTATTTTTATTGTAAAGTCACATTTACAGAGAGAAGGAGAAACAGAAAAATATTTTCAGTCTGTTAATTCACTCCCTAAGCAGCCACAATGGCCAGAGCTACACCGATCCAAAGTTAGAAGCCAGGAGCTTCTTTTGGGTTTTCCATATGGTGCAGGTCCCAAGGCCTTGGGCCATCCTCGACTGCTTTCCCAGGCCACAGGCAGGGAACTGGATGGGAAGTGGGGCCACCAGGATATGAACCAGCACCCATATGGGATCCTGGTGTGTGCAAGGTGAGGGCTTTAGCCACTAGGCTAGGCCACTAGCCAGGCCTATGTTGAATAATTTTTACCTCTAAGAAAAGTGTACTCAGAAGAAGGAATTTTATGTACCACCTAGAATTTATTTCTGGAACTGGTCCTGTGATAGTGCAAGTAAAGCCTTCACCGGCAGTGCCAGCATCCCACTTGGGCACAAGTTCAATTCCTGGCTGTCCCACTTCCAATCCAGCTCCCTGCTACTCTGCTCTAGAGTGCAGCAGAAAATAAGGCTGCAGTATGTAGACCCTGCCCCTCCACTGGAGATCCAGAAAAAGCTTTTGGCTTTGGCCTGGTCCAACCCTGGTCCCTACAGCATTTAGAGAAGTGAACCCCAGTGCAGGGGTGAGCTCTTTCTAGCACTCAGGTAAGTCAATCTTTAGCAAACTTCTTTCTATGGTGGATATTACTCAGTCAACTAGGACATACTTAGGGATAAACAAGATAATGCTTCTGTTAAAACTAGGGTATTTGTATTCTGAAAGTTTCACAAGGTACAATGAAAATAATCTTTGATGCCTTTTACCTAAATGCTACTGTGACAACTGGTGAAATGCTATCCAACGTATACTTCAAATATCCTCGGCACATCATTCCTACTGCCAGCACAGACACTTCACTCCCTGCTTTCATCAAAAGGGGTGGGGACTGTCTAGCTGCATGTAAGTTACTGGAAGAGAAATGAAGAGACTGTCCAAATACCTAACACTTGGCAGTTAAACATAGTAGGGATAAGAATGTGGCCTAATGATGGCCTGGCAACTGGGACTGCACCAGAAAGGTCACATGGAGAACACACTGCAGTTGCGGGCACTGGGAAAGCTCACACTAGAGCCGGACCTCCAAGGGTCCAGAAAGTCAAAAGAAGCCATTTTTTTTGTACTACTAACATATTGGCTTTTCTGTTTTTCTTTCCTTTATGAATATACAGTGGATTTTTCCATGGGATATCTGTTGCATAAATCACAACAGAATAAATGCAAACACAGATATTGGAATTTAACTTTCGCCTAAAAAATAGCAAAGATTACTCTTGCCAGAATTTTTTTTTGTTCTAGGAAATAGAGAACCTTTTATTTTAAAATACTGTTTTAAAATGCTTTTTAAAAATATTACTATGGGGCCCTGCACAACAGTGCAGTAGTTAAAGCCCTCACCTTGAAAAAGCCAGGATCCCATAAGGGCGCCAGTTCTAATCCTGACAGCTCCACTTCCCATCCAGCTCCCTGCTTGTGGCCTGGGAAAGCAGTCGAGGACGGCCCAAAGCCTTGGGACCCTGCACCCGTGAGGGAGACCCAGAAGAAGCTCCTGGCTCCTGGCTTCGGATTGGCTCAGCTCCAGCCGTTGCGGCCACTTGGGGAATGAACCACTGGAAGAAGATCTTCCTCTCTGTCTCTTTTCCTCTGTGTGTATCTGCCTTTCCAATAAAAATAAACAAATCTTTAAAAAGTATTACTATACTTTTTTAGATATTTTAAGCATGTCCAGCTTCCATTTCTAACAATGAGGATGCTCCAAAAAGTACAGTAATTTTGGTGCACAAGCTCGTGGAAGGTGCCGTCTGTGCATGGGTTTCAAACAGCATGGAAAAAATTCCCACTCTAGTAAACACTTTGACTACAATAAGCTCTTTTCATCACAGTCTCCATGATTTTGGAGGGGCCCTTAGCAAAGCAATCCGGAGGCCAGCACCCCTAAGCTGAGCGGGCCACTGCCTCCTTGGCCTTCAGCACAAACAGCCACTGTGCTCATACCTGTATTTTCTACGTGCTTGTAAAAGGCTTTTGCTGCCTTTATCAGCCTCGTCTGAAAGGCATGGGAGGACCCCAACTTGTCCACACTGATATATGCACCTGGTGACAGAACTAGGAATTGAACCTGGGTCACTGTCCACTGCGATTATGTAAACCCTGACCGCCTTCCTTCTAGACTGCCGCTCCTCAGTGCCTCTGCAGGTGCTCCCTGGGCAGACATCTCCTTCCTTCTAGACTGTCGCACCTCAGTGCCTCTGCAGGTGCTCCCTGGGCGGACATGTCCAACTCCTTCCACAGCTAACTACCGCTCTTCCTGCAGGCCTCAGTCCAGCTGCTGGCTCCACACTGAGGCCTTGTTTAACTGTCATATTCACAGTGGCACCTGTCCCACCATGCCACTGGCAGCATCACAGTCACCGTAACACCATCCTTTTGTTGCTTTTACTGTTGCTCAGCACTAAGTAACATCCTTTACTCCTCTAGACTGGAGCTCACAGGAGTCTTATTCAATGCAAGACTCGCCATCATCCTAGGAACAGAGAGGCTACTTTGTAGGGACCTGACTCATGGCAACTGAAGATCTTAGCGACTCGTGTACCAACATAACACACACAGGCATGCTCTACCTCAATTTCTGCTCCAACAATACACAAAAAATCCAAGTGGTACAAATATGATTTCACACTATTAAGATTTGACTCAGTACTCCAAGGAATAGAGTGCCGTGTGGTTCACAGATCACAGGAAAGCAGCTTCAGCACGGACTGCACCTTGGGCAGAATGCAATCTAACTCTGGACTGGGATTGAGTCCCAGTTTGGAAGTTCTCAGAGCAACCTAACCCAAGGCTGCATGGTACAGTTCTGAAATGAAAGACTGTTAAGGTACTCTGTCTTCTGTGACTGCCACACTCTAGCTCTCATCTGTGGCTGGCTCTCCTTCCTCTACAACTTTGTGTTAAGTTGCTCCTGTTACTGCTGTCATGTTTTATGTCAAAATTCTGCATTTTTATTAACATGCACTAACCTGATTCTGTAAGCAGACAGGGAAAAAGACACTACCCCCTGCATCTTCCCAACTCATCCTACTGCCCCCTGGTGGCTGAATATACAACAGGGAAAGGGCAAGGCAATCACCAAGACAAGGTCGAGTGGAAGGACAGGCAAGAGTTGGTGTAAAAAAACTGCCCAAACTGCTGGAGGTCACTTTCTGATAGTATTGCCTGCATTTTTGTCTATGTTATGTCTTTATAATCATACTTAAACAAAATCACATATGATCAAACTTCCTCATCTGTTGCACACAACACATTCACATTTTTTAATGCCTAGGTGCTGAATGCCTGGATGCTATCTGGGGGCAATCCCGGTAGAAATGTTTTCTAAGCAGAAGAAATCCAAGAGGAACACTGCCCATTCTTCCTAGCTGGAGCTACAGTGCCGCTCTTACCTGCATCGGGCACCTGAACACCGCTGCTCTGAGCACGCATTCGCAGCAGCTGCCACTAAACTCAGTTCCACAGCAGGATGCTCAAATCGGAGCGAGTGGAATCCAGTCACTGGGAGTGGCAGTGCCATCCCACAGAAAGCCCACTGTGAGACAGGCAAGGCCGTGCCTCGCCTCCCGCCCCCTCCTTGCCCATGTTCTCAAATGGTTTTCTAGGCTGTGACAGGTTTTTACATTCTTTATTTCTACCAGCAGTCCAGTTTTGTTGTCCGCAGCTAACTCAACAGGATCCGTCAGTACACTGCACACATGCATTTAACTTACACAGTTTATAAACTCATCACTAGGATTAGTTAAACTGTCCCAAACCGACACACATACCTTTTCCAAGTTGAGAAGATTTATTTCAGACTGTAGACGAACCTCAGGTTTGTTGCTTTGTTGTTCCTTGAACTGTTGGAATTCTTTTTCCAAAATCTTGTATTTGTTTTCAGAATCACTAAGCTGTATTTAAAAACACACATTCATAGCTATGTTAAAACAATGATATAAAGTATATTACTGAATTCAGTTTAACAATGTCAAGGCTTTCCTTAATCTTAAACCATGTTTTCAACAGAAAAGTCAGAAATTACAGAAAATATAAATGTACAGACTCCCCTTCACAAAATCAATTAGAAGTATACAGAACTTCCATACAAAATTTCTTTTAACACCAATATCATACAGATGTCTTCATTCTATTTTGCATGGCAAAGTAAACATCAGCTATGGAATGCTAATACTTGCTTTGTAACTCTCAAATCTTACATGTCGGACATGATTAAGTACCATACTTAAGCCGTCCTCTCATGCCTTCCTGGATCCAGTGAGGACTTAAACCACAGCTCCTGTTTGGAATCTATACTGTTCTAAGTTGTTCCCTAACCTGCTGTGCCAAAACACCCACTCCTGGAATGTGTCTTAACTGGCACTTCGGCCCAAACACCTGAGCCCAAAGATACATGCAGAACATCTGCCATAAAAAACAGAACTACAGCAACAAAACAGTTATAACTAGGATATTACTCAGCACTTTATGAGTTTTAAAAATACTTTTACTTGAAAGTCAGAGAGAGAGGAGGAGAGAGACTTTCCATCTACTGGCTCGCTCCCCAAGCAGTCACAAAGTAAAGAACTTCTTTTGGCATCCCATGTGGGGACAGCGGCCTAAGGACCTAGGCCCTCCTCCACTGCTGTCCCAGGCCATAAGTAGAGAGCTGGGTCAGAAGTAGAACTTCCAGGACACAAACCAGTGCCCATGTGGAATGCAGCGACACCACAGCACCATCCCCCAAGTGATGTAGTTGAACCTTTTAGGAGTATCTGCCTTGGGGCTGGTGCATTGGCTCAACTGGCTAAAGCTCCACCTCCAAGCACCAGTTCGTGTTCCAGATGCTCCACTTCCCATGTAGCTCTCTGCCTATGCCCTGGGAATGGAGCAGTCCAATGCCTTGGGACCCTGTAACTGTGTGGGAGACCAGCAAGAAGCTCCTGGCTTCAGAGGGAATCATCTCTGGCTGTTGCAGCCATTTGGGGAATGAACCACTGGATAGATCTTTGTATTTCCTCCTCTCTGTAAATCTGCCTTTCCCATAAAAACAAAAAACTACCTGCCTCACACTTCTTTTTTCAACGAAAGCTAATAAAGTGGACAACATGTGGCAACTTCTTCCCCCCTCGGGACGTTACCCTGAGCTATGATTACAACTGGGCTGTGGACCACAGCGATGAAGTCAGGCTGAGCTCTTTCCTTTGGCTACAGCGTCCACAATTCTGAGGACAGATGCTTTGCCATCACCAGCTCTCACAAAGTGTGCTTTACTGTCCTGATCCTCGATGTATCTCGTTAAAAATTGTTTAAGCAAAGGTCTAAGCAGTTTTTCAATACATAAAATATGAATTGTGAGCCTAGCGCCATGGGCGCAGGTAGAGCCACCACCCGAGGGACCAGCCAACCACACGGGCACTGGTTCCCGTCTCGGGTGCTCCAAGACACCTAGACAGCAGCAAAAGATGGCCACGTTCTTGGACCTCTGCAGCCACATTATGAGCCCCACAAGCAGCTCCTGGCTTTGGCCCAGCCAGCCTCCAGCCACCAAGGCCAGTTGGGGAGTGAGCCAGCAATGGAATGGCTCTGTTTCTCCCTCTGACTCTGCCTTTCAAATCTGTTAGTCTTTTTTTTAAAATTGTGAAACATACGCATGTGGGCATCTTGGAAATTTCTCCCAGATTTTGGAAGAGAGGTTCAAGAAGAGGTATTTCCTGCTTGATTTTCCCCACAAAGCCGTAAGCTAAAGATACCAGTCTGGGCAGGGTACGGACATCCTTCTGAGGAGCTCCCCTATTGATTAACACAAGTTATAAGTTGTTATTCTAGAAGGGTGACTCTTCCTCACAAGAAATGGCAGGTTACTAGTGAATCCCTTCACAGCTGCCTGCTTTCTAAGTGAGACCCTCATAATACCTGTCACATCAGTGTTTACCACTAAGTGTGGCTGTAACTGACCCTGAGCTGTCAGCCGCTCTCCATGACACGAGGAGGGCTACAGAGAATTCATCAAGAATGTCTCAACTACAATCAACTTAATCTCTCACAGCCTGGTCCCTTTTTTTCCAGTTGTGTATCTATGTGGTCCTACTATGTGCTCATTTCTGGACTGGGCTCCAGGCACACAGCTATGACCCAGCAACTTAACACTGATCAAAATCCTCTTGCATCCTGAGCGTTGGCAAGTCCAACACTTAATGGCTGGAGAACAGGTAAGTCTGCTAGAAGAGTGGCTGAAGGTTCCCGGAAGTGATAATGTAGAAATCAGGACCCGAAACAGAGTGCAGTATATTGAAAGATGCCTGTGAACTGAGGACATGGAGAGAGAATCCCCTTGTGAGTGCCGCTTCCTCAGCCAGGAGCTGCATCAGAAGTCACCCGAAACAGTCCAGTTCCACACAAACGGTTACAAGGGCAATTGTGCCGAGACGCACTCAGCTTCGACTACAGCCAGACGCAATCTCAAGCACATCTGGATGAGCGCAATAACTATGATTAATAGTGCAAACCACTTATTAAAACACCATTTCTATTGCTTCTAGAATGCTATTCAGTGTCAAGCGTGAGAAGATGACTCCTGCCGACCTGCTGCTGAAGGCGGAGCTTCTCCTCGTCCAGCTGTTTGGTTTTCAGCCTCTCGAGCTCCACCTGATGAGCGCAGTCTTCTCTGGCCCTCCGGATACAGTCCTGAAGCTCCTGTCGGTTCCGCTCACGGTCTGACTCTAGTTCCTTTTTTTCTCTTTGAAGCTTAAAGTAAACGAATCCTTAAAGAGGCTCGTGCTCTGTTATTGCCACATTACACTGTTCAACAGTCTATTATCAATAGCTATGAACGTAGATAAAATCCATACATAATTTGTACAGTCAGTTGAAAAGGCCTTAACACTTAAAACGTCTACCTCAGTGAAGCTGCTTTAAAAAAAAAACAAAAAACATAAGCAAGCATGCCCAGCATCTTCACTTCTATTACAAACTTTCGAATCACTGTCAAATCACTCAGCAGGAAGCCTCTGCCATGGGAACAAACTTACACTGCCCATGTCATGAGAAGATTAGCATGATTTGCAAGGAAAATTTAAAAAGCATTTAGTTTTAAAAAGTATGAGGGGGGCCCAGCGGCATGGCCTAGCGGCTGAAGTCCTCACCTTGAACGCGCCCGGGATCCCATATGGGCGCCAGTTCTAATCCTGGCAGCTCCACTTCCCATCTAGCTCCCTGCTTGTGGCCTGGGAAAGCAGTGGAGGACGGCCCAAAGCTTTGGGACCCTGCACCCGTGTGGGAGACCCGGAAGAGGCTCCTGGCTTCGGGTCGGCATAACATCGGCCGTTGCGCTCACTGGGGAGTGAATCATTGGGCGGAAGATGTTCCTCTCTGTCTCTCCTCCTCTCTGTATATCTGACTTTCCAATAAATAAATAAATCTTAAAAAAAAAATGTATGAGGGAACAGCCTTGTAGCCTGTGTGGTAAGCCACCAGCAGCAGCACATATGAGCTGCAATTCCCACCCTTCTTCCCATGCAGCTCGCGCGGAGTTTTGTGAAAGGCAGAACAAATTACCTCTGACTCAGCACTGGCAAGCTGCTGTTCTCGCTTCTCTAATTCAATTAGGGTTTTCTGAAGTTTTCCTTCCAGAATGTTATACTCAGCCACCTGTGAAACAGTAAAACAGAAAAGTTACCTTCTCCCCCTATTCAAAATGCATACATTCAAAAATGTGTCATCTCCCTGAAACAGGGCCTGAAGACAGCAATGTGGCAAGTTCTATCCACCAGTCAAAGCAGACGTGGTGCCATGGTCCTCCACAGTGGGAGTCCGCGTGCTTTTTGCCTCGGCGTCCTCACTGCCGCTCAGTCCCCGGGCAGGGAGGCCTCTGCCCGGCCGTCCGAGCCCCTGGCCTTGGTAAAGTCCAGCTGCCCGCAAGCAGCGTCACCAAGCTGCAGCAGCCCTCTGAAAGCCTCCAGGTCACTTCCCAGCCGCTCCTGGGACTCAGCCCACAGGAAGATGAGCCAGCGAGCTGCAGGCCAGCGCCTCTAGGGGTTCTGAGAACTGCCGAGGCTGCTGGCCTGGCCGGACACCCGTCCCCCTTCCTCCACATTTATACCTTCTCTGCTTTTACACACAGTACTGCTCCCCTCGTCCCCAGTGCTGGCCGCACATTCCTCTATTCCACCCACTCAAGTTCCAGCACAATGACTGTTCTAAGATGCCAGTTACACTGCTATGTCAAAATCTTTTTCAGACAAGTTTCTCAAACGTCAGTCTCTCAACCAGAAAGTATCATCAACTAACAGAACAGAGAGGATGAACTGAGTGGCTATATTCTCCAGCGTCTACAATGTGAACTAACACTGCCCTTGCACACAGGACACAGTGGATCCACTCCCAGTAACCGACGCCTCAGAGCATTCTAGCTGCCTTCTCTCGGGGACCCCAGCGGGGCCGGCCTGAGGATCTGCCCTCCACTCCTCGCAGTGGAGCACTCTGCCCGCTCATGCTCACTGCCAACTGCCTCCTGCCTCGCTCCACGCAGCGGGCACTGTCAACTGCCTCGCTCCACACAGCACGCGCTGCCAACTGCCTCGCTCCACGCAGCACGCACTGCCAACTACCTCACTCCACGCAGCACGCACTGCCTCCTGCCTCGCTCCACGCAGCACACACTGCCTCCTGCCTCGCTCCACGCAGCACGCACTGCCTCCTGCCTCGCTCCACACAGCACGCACTGCCTCCTGCCTCGCTCCACACAGCACACACTGCCTCCTGCCTCGCTCCACACAGCACGCACTGCCTCCTGCCTTGCTCCACGCAGCACGCACTGCCTCCTGCCTCGCTCCACACAGCATGCACTGCCTCCTGCCTTGCTCCACGCAGCACGCACTGCCTCCTGCCTCGCTCCATGCAGCACGCACTGCCTCCTGCCTCGCTCCACGCAGCACACACTGCCTCCCCTCCACTCCAAACGGTGCCATCTCACTAGTGCAAACTTCTCTGCCTTTGCCCAGGGGACTGTCCCTGATGGAATGCCATTTGCATCCACCTGGCCCTCTGCTCATCTTCCAACAGGCCGATAGCATCTCCCCTGTGCAGCGCTGCCCAGGTCCTCCCCTCTGGAGCACAGAACTGTGGCCTGCAGTTATCTGACGGGCGGGGACATGAGTTAAACACCGTGCTCTCTGGCCCAGAGAGCACAACAGGCGACAAGGAGGCACACTCCATCAGATAAACTTCCCAAGTTTTAAAGGAGTTACACAACATTTTTAGGAACTCAGTTCTATATGACAAAAACAAACAGTAAAGAACCTCATATGAAGGACATTTAAAAAGATTCCATCTTCATGAAAATAAACAATTTTTCTTACTTCTGATTTTACAGTAGCTTGTGAAATTTTTGGAAACCAGTCATATATGTTAGTATCTGTTAGTTCCATAATATTCTTTTTTAAGATTTATTTATTTTTATTGGAAAGTCAGATTTACAGAGGAAGAGGAGAGACAGAGAGGAAGATCTTTGATCCAGTGATTCACTCTGCAAGTGACCATAAGGGCCAGAGCTGAGTTGATCCAAAGCCAGGAGCCCAGAGCTCCTTTCTGGATCTCCCACGCGGGTGCAGGGTCCCAAGGCTTTGGGCCATCTTGGACTGCTTTCCCAGGCCACAAGCGGGGAGCTGGATGGGAAACAGGGCTGCCGGGATTAGAACTGGCGTTCACATAGGATCCTGGTAGGTGCAAGGCAAGGACCCCAGCCGCCAGGCTACAGCACTGGGTTCCACAATATTCTTTTCAAGACAGGACACCATAAAATAAAGGTGTTCACACATCTTAAAGTGAATTTATAAGAAAATCATCAACTCAAATCTACCTTTACAACTAATTCAAATTAGTTGTTCAAAATGTATCAGTGAAGCCTCCTGCTTTGGTTTTGTTGTTCTGGACTCCCTCGGTGCCCGGGAGTCACCGGGTCAGGACGCGGCGCCCGAAGCAGCCGCACACACTGACACCAAGCAGGGCACTTCAAGCTCACTATCATTACCGAATGAGAACAAACCCAAGACTACTGCTTGATGAGGTTGGGCTGTTCTGTTCTGCCTCACCAACTTCTGACTATGCAGAGTTCAACTATGGCAAAATTTTATTAAGCTTTTCAAATTTGCTCATGATTTAATATTGTAAACCTCAGTACTGAAAAATCTTTAACAATATAGAAATAAAAATTTACAGATAAACACATCTTGCCTGAAAGGTTAAATAAAAAATTCAAAATACTGAAATGATATTTTCCAAATTCCGTAAACTCAATTAATACCTAACACTTGAGGTCTATGAACACTATAAATATAATAAAACTAGCACAATGAATTCAGTATGTTCAGGGTTTCTAGTTATTGAAATTCTAGTTAATACTGAGTATTTCTCTTTAAAAAAATTTTTTTTAATTGGAAAGTAAGATATACAGAGAGGAACAGAGACTGAGAGGAATATCTTTTGTCCAATGATTCACTCCTCAAGTGACTGCAACGGATGGTGCTGCACCAATCTGAAGCCAGGATCCAGGAACTTCTTCCAGGTCTCCTATGCAGGTGCAGGATTCCAAGGCCATCCTCGACTGTTTTCCCAGGCCACAAGTAGGGAGCTAGATGGGAAATGGGGCTGCCAGCATTAAAACTGGTGCCCATATGGAATCCTGGCACGTTCAAGGCGAGGACTTTAGCCACTAGGCCACGCTGCTGGGCCCCCAATACTGAGTATTCCTTAAGAACATGGACTTTCAGGTAATCTTGCCTTTCTAACTTTTTAGAAACTTAGCAATTAGCTATTCAAGCTTTAATGGCTTGAGAATTAAGGTAGAAATGCTCAAATGCTGTATGTCAGAAGTCTGGGGACTTCCACTTCAGTCATAGAAGACAAACTGCCTCTCCACAAACATGAACTGAACAGCATTCGCAAACAGCTTTTGTAGGGCACTAGACAAGAGCCAATGCAAGACAGGATCCCAAGGGAACACGGGGGCAGCCCTGAGCTTGCTGTCTTGGAGACCCACACAGCCCACCTGTGCTGCCCAGCAGAGGTGGGGGCAACAGCAGCGCCCTGAGCAGTGCGTGGCGAGTGGGGAACGCGGACCCGTGATTACACCGCCAGCTACTGACAACAGACTCTCAGAGACTTGCGGAAAGTCTCAGCTCCGCCAGGGCTGCTTCAGTGAGTCCCTTGGTGTGAAGGAATATCTAACTTCCTGGTGCTTTCAGGAGCTCATGTGGTGACTGACTTTACAACTTCATTCTACCAGCTTCGAGGTTTCTGAGGACCTTTATAGGACCTTACAGTTTATAATGGATGTATGCATAGGTCAGCGTGCTATTTTCTTATTCATACACAGGCAGTGTTTTTCTCTAGAGTATTCTTTTAAAAAATACTTATTTTCTTAAATAAGACAGCTCCTTTGCATTCTTCAAGACCCAAAAAAAGCACAAAAGCCCTCAGTGAAAAGGTTCCCTCGTGCCCTGACGCAGGTACTGACTCACGCTCGGCCACATGGCACCGCTGGCCATTCCTTCCGCAGAGTCCACCTGCTGCCTACGTGAGACACGCCGCCAGCACTCCTGGCCTTCTTACCTTTTTCTTCACTAGTGATTCTCTTTCTCGGTCTCTTTTCTTCCATTCCTCTGCAAGAGCTTGCATGTGAGCCAGTTCTTTCTGCTTTAGCTACACAAAGAGAAAAATACACCAACATTACGTATCAGCCAATCAGTTCTTATTATTTTTTTTAAAGATTTATTTTATTTTTATTGGAAAGGCGGGTATACAGAGAGGAGAGACAGAGAGAATATCTTCCGTCTGATGATTCACTCCCCAAGTGAGTGCAACGGTGGATGCTATGCCGACCCGAAGCCAGGAGCCTCTTCCGGGTCTCCCACGCGGGTGCAGGGTCCCAAAGCCTTGGGCCTTTCCTGGGCCATAGGCAGGGAGCTGGATGGGAAGTGGAGCTGCCGGGATTAGAACCGGCACCCATATGGGATCCCAGGCGTGCAAGGCGAGGACCTTAACCACTGCGCCACCGTGCCGGGCCCAAGCCAATCAGTTATTCTTAAAGAACTATCGCCTCATAGGTCAGTCTTTGTAAGGCAATGCTGACATGCAATCAAATTGCAGAACACACAAAAGCAGCCCTGCTATGAAGAAAGAAAATGTACTAAGTAGGCTAAAAAAACTTCGGAGTAACATTTTAAAAGTAACCTGATTTTCAAAAATGTCTTCCTGCATCTCCTTCCACATTTCCAGCTCCAGGGCTGCCTTGTACTCCAGGGTGTCGCGAGGCTCCACCTGGCCCTCAGCAGGAGCGGGGGCTGCAGGCAGGGAGCAGGGCTTCTGGGAGACGGCAGCGAGACCCTGCAACAGCAAGCAGAAGGTAGAAAGAGGCCACGCTCCCGGCACCTCACCCCCTACTGTGTGCTGCAGACCCCTCAGCCATTCCACGTACCTGGGATGAATCAGAGACGAAAACCTCACGCATTTTTACCAATCCGTAATCCTCCAGGGTTGTCGTGTAAGACAGCTCTAATATCCTGTTATTTGACCTACAAAGGAAGCCAGGCAGAGCTTAAAACGCACAGAAACACAGGTGAACCCTGGTCCTTCTCATTCTGCAGAGCTGTAGGACTGGGGTTGGGCTTAGGGGTGCTACGGAGTAAGAGATGCTCTCTGGCCCGGCCATTATGCTGAAACTGCAGTGGCCTCTGGCTTCGTGGCATCTGACCATCACCAAGCTCCTGGAACGCACACCCGTCTACCACACTGGCAACAACACCTGCGGCTTACTCAAAGCCCTACTGCTGATGACTGTTGGTACTTGGGTTACTCCTCTTATTTACATATGTAGACGCGTGAGCGCACGCAGTTTGGCACTTATCCCACCTCCTCATGTTATAATTTTAAAATGTGACTTTTTACTGCTTATAAAATACACTTAAAAATTCTGTTTTGGTTCTATATACTTTAATACTGTATTTTGTCTTTTACCTGCAAGGAATACACTGGTAGGCAAATCTTTTCTTAGATATGAACACTGCTTCAGGGTAATTTTGACAAGTGGGCTAATTATGTATTATTTTTCTAGGAACTTCTCTGTCATGGAACTTACAAGTGGTATACATCATTTAATAAACAGAAGAGAAAATAATACAGAAAAACAAAAATCTTGGTAACCAAAAAAATTTTTGTCTAAAGAAGACGTTGAAATAAAATCACTATTTCTAGGCCAATTTAGAGAAAAGACAGAAAGATCTTCCATCCACTGACTACCTCTCCAAAGGGCCAAAAGGGCTGCAGCTGAGCCAACCTGAAGCTAGGATTCAGGAGCTTCTTCAAGGTCTCCCATGGGGATGCAGGGTGGGCCATCCTCTGCTGCTTTCTCATGCCATCTAGCAAGGAGCTGGACCAGGAAGTAGAGCAACTGGGACACAAACTGGTGCCCATATAGGATATTAATGCATGCAAGGGGAGGATTAGCCAATTGAACCATTGCGTTAGGCCCTAAATAAAAGGACTAAATGATCTCACACGGGGGCCAGTGTAGTGGCCTAACTCCTAATCCTCCATCTGCAGCGCCAGTATCCCATTTGGGTACTGGTCTAAATCCCAGCTGTCTACTTCTGCCACAGCTCCCTGCCTGGAAAGGCAGCGGCGGATGGCTCAGATCCTTGGGTCCCCACACTCATGTGGAAGACCAAGAAGCTCCTGGCTTCAGCTCAGCTCCATCCACAGTGGCCACGTGGGGAGTGAACAAGCAATGCAAGATCTCTCTCTGTAAAATCTGCCTTCCAAAACACAAAATTAAACTTTTTAAAAACACACACAAATCTAATTCTTCGCTTTTATGCTTTCTCCTAATCTCAAAAATGTTAAAACATGGCAAGTTCCTCAGCATATCTTGTTACCTAGAGAAATTTCCTAAAATCTTGTCTGAAAAACAGGGAAATAAAAGTATTTGCAACAAATGGCATCAAAAATACCCTCCTTCTGATGTCATTATATTTTATTTATCATTACAAATAATACTACTTTTTAGAAACAAGTTTTTAATAATGAGTGATGGCAACACCAATTTTCAGTTAACCAAGTATCATTTTTTAAGAAACTCGATTTCCCTGTCTTCTAAGTAAATACAAACTTTGCAAAAGTCTTCCGAAGCACTCCGGAGGGGGTGCAGTAAGGGAAGCAATTTCAGTAATACTTTTAAATCTCTTAATTTTCACTGAACTTTAATTCCTTCTACATTCTTATAACACTTCGGAAAGCAACATAATGTTAAATTCAACTTAACTTTGTGGTATTAATATACTTGCTGGTTGATGTTAAGTTACTCTGGGTTGGTACTGTGGTTCAGTGGGATAAGCTGCTGTTGGCAATACCAGCCCGGGAGTAGCAGTTCAAGTGTCAGCTGCTCTGTTTCCTAACCAGCTTTCCAGTGGAGCATCCAGGAAGGTAGTGGAAAGTGGCCTGGGGACTTGGGCTCCTGACACCCATGCACAGGAGACCTGCAGGGAGCCTGAGGATGTATCCCAGTCTCCAGGAGCATAGATTTACTTGTAATTTAAAATGGGTAACAGAAGGCTAGAGGAAACTGGAAAGCAGCCTCAACAGGTCAAAGGCAAAGTTTGTGGCTAACTAACTAGATTCACTGCACACATGCACACATAGGCACACATGCACACGCACACAACGGCCAGTTCTGTAGAATGCATTACCCTTGTGCTGCTATAACAGGCACACTTTCACTGTAAGTCTGACGCCAACACTGTTCACCATTAGAACCCAAAAAGCGCGTTTTTTCTGAAGCCAAGATATTAGAAAGCTGAATCCTTGCAATTCCCAGAAGTAAATCTTTACTCATTTTGTCCTTGTGCCACAGTTCAATCAGCAATGGAATCCTATAGGAGACAGAAACATCCTTAATGGAACCAAAAGGTTTTGGAAACTGGAATATCATCCAACGCAACAGTTGGAATAAAGGCTCAATTTTCCAAGTACCAAACCTGAAATACTGGCACATTTTCTACACTTCTTTCTAAACAGAAAACCCTTTAAACAAGATTATTTCCACAAATGGTTAAATAATTTTTAGTTACACCTCTTTCTTCCCCTTAAAATTCATTAAGTTCAACTGTAATACTGATACTCTAAGAAATAAGACGTTTCAAAGTTTTATTTTTCTTCACAAATTCATTTCACAGGATTAACTAGTTCATGCACTAAAAAGAAAAAATTGTTTAACAAACAGTACATTTATTTGGTGACTCATTAATAAAAACTAAGCAATCTTAGTTACTTTCAAACATGGACAAAGGGACATGACACAGATCACAGAAAATGGATTTAAGACTTCTCTCCATACAGGCAATTTTGAAATTCATGCAAATAGTCTCCAAAAAGTTCTTGAAATTTATGCTGTTACAATTTCCCCCAAATTTTTTGAAATATTCTATTAGGAAAAGGCGAGCACGACCCCTTTTTAAAGCTCCTTCATTACCCACAGATGATGTGTTCACAAAGTTCTGTGTCTGCTTCCAGCAAAGAGGAAAGAGCCCTTTAACAGAAACCACTAGCAGGTATACCGATGTCATAGACATTACAGTAAAAAAGCAAATAATTCTGCTTTTTGATGCTGAAGCGTCTAAATATTTGTGAATTTCAAGCCGCCTGAACTTCCCTTTTCAGTAAGAATACACACAGCGTGCTCATTACCGTAGGAAGGTGTCCTGCAGCTGATGAGGCATCGTGGCAAAATCAAACGCACAGTAGGACTGAGGAAGGAAAACCTCCATGTTCTTGCGAACTTCTACAGGAGGATTGGTCATAATAGGAGCAGCACTTCCAAAGAATGGGTAGGAGTACCTAGAGTTTAAGAAAAACAAGGTGTAACGATACAATTCACAACTGTTTCCCACAAGTAAAACAGCATTGTTATCAGCAAATAAAATTCTGAGAAAGAACAACGGGAGGGAGGCTGAGCTGCCATTTGTGAGAGAATGTATCCTCTCACCACCTTTGCCTGGGGACCAACGAGGAGCTGCTACCTCGGTACCACTCAGGAAAAGGCTGCTGGACTTAGGGTCTAAGCCCACAGTGGTGTTCCCATCTTGTGTGGGTTACACTGCCCTCAGTGAGTGCCAAGAATACATTTACGGTCTTGCATCTCTGAACAAACACCGAGGGATGCAAGCAACTCGGAGGAATCGCGGACGGGGAGACATTACACAAAACCCGCAGCGGGCTACGTGGAACAAGGCCTCACAACTGCGAACTTCAGCTTGGACTTAAAGCCACAGGTGAAGATACGACGATGATCACTTAAAATTCATTCCTGCATCTTGCTGTTTACATAACTTAAAAATGTAACCACACTTGCAAAAACTTTTTCCTACAAAAAAATGCTATGCATCCCTCAATTCCAGTAGAACTATAAATCTATTTAAATCAGGCCATTTCAGAGTTTTTTAACCCTGGAGTAAGAGGGGAATAAGACTAAGGAAAGTCCTATATATTAACCTTTTCAAATAGCAGTACTACCTCACATATTCTACATAGTTTCAAAGTACAATTTCATATCAAAACAGAATACAAAATGTATCAAACTGAAAAAAAAAAAAAAAAACTAAGTGCCATATATTTTTTAAAATGCTTTAAAATGAATCAAAGGCAGGATTGGCAATCCTGACCGTCCGGATTCCGTGGACAGCGTTAGACTGAGCTCCCCTTTAGCAGGTGGAATACTCTTCTCTTTCTTCTCTTTCTCACTAGGCTGAGCTCTTTGCTCCTGTGGCTCATGTTCCCCTAGTATTAAGCATACTGTAGGTGCTTAATAATTGTCCCCGGGGGAAGAATACAAAACCTGTCAGAGTGCTTCGTAAGTGAGTCTGTGTTAACATTCCCTCTCACGGCCAGCACCCTCTCAAGCTATCCCAAGAGCAGACTCCCGAAGGAGCAGCACAGACATCTCAGTTACAAGAGCACATTCTTTGGAAAGAAAAAAAAAAAAAAACGACAAAATAGGAAATAATCGTTGCTGAAAGTAATTTTCAAGTGTCACAAAAACATTTGAAGCTGTGTGTATGAGACCCAAGAATCCTTTTTCAGACCTTAATTTTCAAATGTAAACATTGTAGAATAATGCTCAGCATCTCACATGAGGTGGATGGCAGAATGTCCAATGAATTCATGATCACACTGGACACAGGGTCCCCTCCACCCAGTCCAGTCCTAGTTACTAAAATTCACAGAAATGCCAAGAGAAGATGAAGCTGTTCTCACTTCAGTCACTCAATCAACATTTTCATGTCAAATGCTAATGCTGACTCCAAGAAATTTATGAGACGCTAAACATTCCAAGCGCAGTACGTCACAAATGTAACAGTAGAAATCTACCCATGAAACTGATTCCACATCGAAGAGACTGGACACATCCCACTTACACCTCAATGACTGACACAGACTCACAGCTATACAATGTGGGCCTCAGCAACACAGCCTCTCATCCTAATACAGTTTTATAGAAAAATCAGATGTTGCATGGTTCTGTTTTAACCTTCAGCACCTGTCAAACATCCTTAAAGTTCAAGGACCACTTAATGCAACACGGTGGAGGAATCCACCATGGGGAGAGGGTTCGGGGAGGGGGGAATCCCAGTGCCCATAACATTGTGTCACATAATGCAATACAATTAATAAAACAAACCAAAAAAAAACTAGAAAAAAAAGTTCAAGGACCACTATATTTCAAACAGCATTAATAATTTATTATTTCTCACAGCACCAGGACTGCTCAGGTTTAAGTTCAAAGTCTAGAATTCAGCCTTACCCTCTTCTATGTTAATGACTGAACAATCACTAACTTCTTTGGTGACATTTCTTTGCGCAAATCCCCAGAGGAAAAGCATTTCTCCTCAGAAAACACTACTTTGAAACAAGATCAAATCACACCTTAATATACAGTTGATTGGAAAGCCGATTTCCAAGTCATGGACACTTCTTAAGTCTATTGAGAAGCAAAAATGATGGGCCGTCGCGGGAACAGCAATCTTCTGTCCTGAAGCAGTCTCTGAAGCATTGGCGGCGGCCACCAGCTGGGCCAGTGACGCAGGCACAGAACTGAGGGCTACAACAAACAAAAATGGACATGCGACTGGCTAAAGTTTCTATTAATTTGTTAAAATCATTTAAAAATGCCATCTCATTCACCTTCAAGCAGCAAGGAAACTGTTGTTCCATAAACTTACGAAGTGAGACATAACTGTAAAATCTACTTGCCCCCAAACTATGTGAGCTGTAATTCCCACCCAAGGACTGCATAAAGAACGACCTAGAATGCATGCATACAGAACTGATGCAACAGCTTCCGACTGCAGCCTACCTGGAGTGTAGCTTTCAGAGGGTTATGTTTAAGATCCAGTATAGATATAACTAGACCACCTTTGTAAAAAGCACTATGCTTATTTTAGACACAGAAAAAAGCAAATTGAAAAGATGTATGTAACTCGTTTTGGAGCAGGAATTTCAGCCAGTGGCCCAAGTCGTACAGCTACTCAAGACTTAATCTGCCACTAATTATTTAGAGTACAACTATAGAACCAAATGTGATTGAAAAATTATATAAAAACAGAAGTACATACATTCTTATTTCATCATTAAGATAAAAAATAATTACTGACAATTACTGACTCTGTAAGCTTTTTCCTCTAAATTTCAAATTACCACAAGACAGCTGACTTTAGTAGTTCAAAAATCTGAGGGGCTGGCATCGTGGTACAGCCAGCTAAGCTGCAGCTGGCAGCACCAGCTTCCCATACAGGCCCTGGTTAGTGATCGGGCTGCTCTACTTCCAAGCCAGACCTGTGCTAACATTCCTGCGAAGGCAGCAGATAACGGCCAAGTGCTGGGGCCCCTGCACCCCCATCGGAGGGCCCGGGGAAACTCCAGGCTCCTGGTTCTGGCATGGCACAGCTCCGGCTAATGTAAGGGGTGGGTGGACGGGTGTGTGAGAGAGACAGAGAGGAGAGGAGAGAGAGAAATTTTGCCATTCAAATAAATTAAGTAAATCTTTTTTTAAAAAATCCATCTGAGGAGGTGTTGTGGCACAGTTCTGCAATGCAAGCATCCCATGTAGGTGAGTCCCAGCTGCTCAGGCTCCTAGACACTCCATTTCCAATCCAACTCCCAGAAGGTTCATTCCCAGAAAGTTAACAAAAGAAGGCTTAACTACCTGGGCCCCTGCCACCTTCAAGGAAGCCCTGAAGGGCTGCAGGCTCGGGCATGGTCCACCCAGCCACTACCGTCTGTCACAGCATACATCAGAACATGAAAGCTCTCTTTTTCCCTCCATCACTTCATTTGTCTAATAATTTTTTTAAAAATTTAAAACTTATCTGAAACAACCATAATCTTTTAGTTCTTTTGATTAGGCTCTTTCTAGTGTGAAAATATCAGGAAAAATGCTCCTAAGAAAATTTAATCATAAGGCTAACTGCATTGCATTTAAAGTGTTTTTAATACACTCCACATATTAATGGCTCTTCTAAAAAAATGCACATTTTTTACCTAAAACGAACAGAAGATCTCACAGCCATTTTTGAAATGGCTATGAGCCCATTATTTATACAAGACCTGGAAAAAAATAAGTCTCACCCTTTGGATTCGGTTTGATGTCTTTATCATATTGTAAGCTTTCCACTTCACTTTCCGTTGCATCATCTTTAGTTGGAGGTGACTGGGTGGGAGGTGGAGCAGGTGACCTGCTGGGTGATTTGGGTCCAGTATCTGTCCTCTCCTCTATGGGGGTTAAAAGTCTCTTCTTGGAATGCTGTAGTTCATGTCCATTCTGGGTCTTTAATTCAATTAAAGACTAAAAACAATTTTTAAATAAAACATAATTTGCAAAGAACTTTCCTTCACATTAAGCAAAACTTGGCGTTGTTATTTTTTTAATGTTTCCTTTCCCAGTTGGGATATTCCTAGTCTATTTTTCTTCATAATTTGCAAATTTCCTTATAGCATCTAGGACCAGAAAAAGGAAGATGAACAGGAAGGAAATATTTCCAGAGCCCAGTATCAAAACACATCCTAACAGGCAAGCAGGAACAATGGCTGCAAGAGCTGGCTAAGATGTCACACACAGGTGTCTGAAAATGGCTCAGACAGACCTTCCTACACCACCTGTGGCGCATGGCTCTCTGTATGTATACACATGTATTTTTCTTTAAGACGCTCATTTCAGTTTTCCTAACTTTAATTCACACTGTATAGAAACATTAATTCTTGAAAGAACAAGGTATTATATTTCATTTTGGGAACAGACACAATTAGAAAACATACTCAAATGACCAGGTCTATGGCGAACCTCCCTCTGAAGTACATGAGGAATACAGGGGCTAAGGAACCAAGACAGTTACCACAGCAAGAAGAAACCCCTGGTGTAGATTCCCAGAGACTAGGTTTAAGCAGGTTCTCTCTTTAGCAGGAGCTCCTGGGCTGCCAGTTGACAACTATGAGGTAGGGGCAGGGGCGGGCTCCACGAAATAACCGCCTAGAGGCTGGGAAGGCTCTGGGCAAAGCTACTTCAGCCCTGCCAACATTGGAAGCCACACAATTTTTCACAAGGTTTCTGTTTCTAGAAAGGAAGGATTACAGCGTAGGCCACTCCTGACGAGCCAACATCTCCTCAGGCCAGGCAGTTCCCCTGCCTCCTTGTCACCAGCCACACATGACACTGAGAAGTAGGGGATGGGACAGAGGGCCACTACTTGCCTGGCACTCTACACCTTCTTTCTGCAGAGCCACAGACACCCCCACCGTCGGGGCCAGCTCCAAGGGAACAGGTGCAAGCTTCTGCTTGGCTCGGTTGGGAGGGTCGAGAGTAAAGGCGCCCTCGACAGTGACTGGGTGCTGGTGGATGTCTGTACTGCCTCTCTTCAGCAGTCCCGTTAAAGGAACCTCCGTGCTCCCCAGGGACTGGTCTCCACAGCACAGATGGATCTAGTATGAGAGAAAACCAGAACAGGGCTTTAGACTCGTCAGTCCTGCAGAGGTTACATAGTGCTTCTCAGCACAGACCACACGGCAGGGTCTCAAACAGGAGTTTCAACCCTAGTAACAGCGTCCGAAGTTTTACTAGTAACTCACTACAGCTCCTTAATTTCTTCTCCCAGCACTGTGCACTCATGCCTCCACTCTCTTTTCTTCCTTCAGTAAGCTATGGTCATTTTAGTATTTCACTCCGGGGAACAAGACGGTCAGCACGAGGGTCAGATACACACTGTATCGCAGTGCCTGGCATCAGGTCCTGCCCTCCCTGCTGATCCAGCTTCCTGCTCGTGAGCACTATGTGAGACGGACTGGCTGATCATGTGCTTGGCTCTCCGCCACCCGCACGGCGGCCCAGATGCAATTCCAGGCTCCTAGCTTCAGCCTGGCCCTGCCTTCTGTTGCAAGCATCTGTGGTCAGCATGAATCAACAGATACAGGCTCTCTGTCGGTTGGCCTTTCAAGCAAATTTTAAAACATTTCCCATATGTAAATTAATGTAAATTATATTGTAGAGTGCATGAATATAAACAGAAAGCAAATACCTCAAACATTCTTTCCATTTTCACCTTAACATTAGCACAGTTTAAGAAAATTCAGTGGATCAACTCTGATTTGGATCAAAAAGCTCAAATAATCTAATTTTAGTTACTTGCTGATCAAATCAGTGTTTCTTTCATTCTGTTCTTCTTTTGCGGACTTTTTAACTAAAACAAGGAGTTTAAGAATAAAAGGTATAAGAATGCTCCAGCGTGGAATATGCTAGTAATTACTGATAATTAACCAAAAGATCAATATAAATGAATTCCAGGCATCTGTCACATAATTCTTCTCCTCTATTACAGTTAGCCTTGGGAAAGTTCCCACTCCTATAACAAGCAATCATTATACAAGAGACACAGACTTCAGAGCCACCTGCAACTAGAGCTTTATGCTATGTGCTGTATCATTTTGATGGGCTGCGGAGGATATATTTTCATGGCTTAATGTTCTCCATCAAAAGCAAATAAAGCAATCTTTTTGGTAAGACTTGATCATGTTACAGAAAAAAATGCAAATTGATTTTTCCTGCATTTCAGTTTCCATTCTTCTGTTTCCTGGCAATCCTGGGTTTACAGACCCACCCTTAAGATACAGTACTACTGGGGCCTGGCGCGATAACGTAGTAGTTAAAGTCCTCGCCTTGAAAAAGCCAGGATCCCATATGGGCGCTGGTTCTAATCCCAGCAGCCCCGATTCCCATCCAGCTCCCTGCTTGTGGCCTGGGAAAGCAGTCAAGGACAGCCCAAAGCCTTGGGACCCTGCACCCATGTGGGAGACCTAGAAGAGCTCCTGGCTGCTAGCTTTGGATTCTCTCAGCTTCAGCTGTTGCGGCCACCTGGGGAGTGAACCATTGGATGGAAGATCTTCCTCTCTGTCTCTCCTCCTCTCTGTATATCTGCCTTTCCAATGAAAATAAATAATCTTTAAAAAAAAAAAAAGATACAGTACTACTAAAAACCCTTAATGTCGCTCCTAACCTCCCGCCCAGCACCAGCACTGCCATCAAGGACACTGCTGGCCACGAAGGCCTCCAGGCCTGGCCTTCACACCCCGCGCCGCTCTCATCAAAAGCAACTGCCTCTCAAGAGGTCAGGTTCACTAGGGACAGAGTGGGAAAAAAAAAGAAACCAAACTACCTCAACTGAGACTTTAGAAACTGTATAATTTGTAAATTTCTAAGAGTAATAAGGTAAATAAACGCTAACCTTATTCCTACAACTACATCAACCATTTCCAGAGACGACACTGAACCCTTGACTGTGCCCTTTAGCTCCAGGCATCAGGTAAAGACTTTTTCTAATATTCAGGGCTGACAATTCTTCCAACTCTTGGCAAGAACTCTGTGAGAAGGTAACAGCTCTAGAAATTCCCAAGTAATTGTAATGTTTCTCTAGGAGTCTAAAAAATACCTTAGAAGTTAACACACATGTCAAAGCTAGCCTGCTTTACCGAAATAACAGAACTGCAGCACTAAACTAATGTTGGAAAATGCATCACCAATTAAAAAAATGACACGATTCTTACCTGTAGTTTAGACTGAAGATTCAGGTAAGCACGGAGAATCTCTACACTGCTACGGATACGAACAGACGCTCGCTCTGGCTCGAAGTTGGGGTTGATGAGATCGTTGAAGGGCTCATTTGTAACATCATTTCCCAGTAGGGAATAGTAAAAGAAAAACTCCGGCTGTCTTTCCGGAAGCTTCATGGTACACGGAATTAACTAAATAGTGAAGGTTCAACAAAACAAAAATGTATTACTTCCCAAAGCATTAAATATGGTTGGTGAGTCTATTACATTCCAAAAATATTTGCTGGAATACTTCCAATTATTTGATTCAAGCCCTAAAACCATGGAAACAATTTGTGAATTCCCACCAAATCTGTTTTTCTCAAGAGTTACTTTAGAAAAAAGCACAAAGATACTGAAAAAGGCTGTCCTTACACATTTATGCTGTTTTAGTGTTTAAATTCATCCAGTGGATCTATAAATATGTGACAATTCTTTTTAGAAGGAAACAAGACAAATGCCTTAAATCGAGTTTTCCTTATTTTTATGTATTTTTCTCTTACCCATACTTCACCTTCAGGGAGGCTTTGCTTTACAAAGATTAAAAAGAAGTCTTGATCCAGGCTGCTTAAAATGTAACAGCTAGTCTTGGCTTTTCATGCGAGAGTTTAGCTCCTCTGTAAGAGCTGAGACACTAAGAATTCACAGCTCCTGAAGGATGCTGTGGGCTACTTTGCGCTCCAAGTGACTACGGACGGGACTCGGGTCCTGTCTTCTAGGTCTCAAGGCCCATTAGAACATTACTCAACCATGAACATTTCATGTCTATCAACAGGAGATAGCTTACTGCATCCCAGTATCTTGACCGGAAAGCTACAGACCACCCCTCATGCCACCTTTGAGTAGGTGAGAAGCAAAAACCACCTGGTTCTTTTCCTCAGAAACATAACCACTGAGCAACTCCGCCCCCCTTCTCGCTGTTTCAGACCCCAGAGACCACAAACCTGCTTTGGGGCTCTGTTTTTCCTACTCTGGATGTATCATGATAGAGTGTGGTGTGAGGCCTCTTCTGTCCAGCTGAGTTCACTCAGCGTATTTATGACACGTCGTGGACTGCACCGACAGACCACGCTCCGCTCGTGAGTGCAGCGTGCACCTGTGGGCATTCCTGCACAGCATGGGACCGAATCCCTGCTCTCATGCTCTAGCTACCCAGCCAGGAGTAGCACGGCTGGATCCTGTGGCAAGCATGTTCAGGAACCCCTGTGTTTGTTCATTTTATGACACAGTTCCAAAGGCTCTGGGATTGCCCTCGCCTCCCTTCCCCACTGATGTCCCCTATTTTATTACGATAATATAGTCCTACAGATACAGCCAGAAGTCCATCCTTCTGCTATTTAAGTGTATCTTGATACTGTAGGTATGGACATCGGCACATCCCACTGTCAAGATACATTTAACACTTTCATTGAAGTCCAGGTTTGAATCTGAAGTAGAAATACATGCCTTATCATCTTCACATGCTTCCATTTGTTATTGCAGACTGCGCTGTTGTAAGTACGGGATGACAGATCCCTTTCTCGTACGCAGACTCCACTTCCCTGGGACAGTCTCAGAAGTGGGATAGCCTGCGTATAAACAGCCAACCCCGCATCAACTATGTGTGTCGGTTGTTGCTTTCTAAAACTAAACTGAGTACTCCAGTTAGTGCATTTCAGCAGGAAGCGTGTCAGTGAAGGACTTAACAGGCCAATTACCCACAACACACCATTGTCACAGAAATGTCACGGCTCACATACACGCTACATGAAAAGCACAGGCTAATATTTTCATTCCCTTTGGGTGCTTGAAAAGATGGTAATTTCACCCCTATCTAAATGAGACAACTCGAGCCTTAGAATCAGTCTCAGGAAAATATTAAGACTGACTCCAGCTCAAACTGTCTCATTCTAATTTCCTGACAGCACATGAGACCAGAGCATGACAGATAACCAAGTGGTCAGGGGCACCTGAGTCACAAGATACAACATCTTCTGAAAATTGTTATTTCCACATTTCTAAACTGTAAATAATTATAAAGTTGCAGCATGAATGAATTCAGCATTTTCAAAGTAATTAGCACTGTGCTAATTACTTTGTAAAAGAGAATTTAATATATAGTATGTGATTAACAAATGTTAATTATGGGGTCCAGCGTGATGGCGTAGTGGTTAAAGTCCTCGCCTTGCACGTGCCAGGATTCCATATGGGCACTGGTTCTAATCCCGGTGGCCCCACTTCCCATCCAGCTCCCTGCTTGTGGCCTGGGAAAGCAGACGAGGATGGCCCAAAGCCTTGGGACCCTGCACTTGCATGGGAGACCTGGAAGAGCTCCTGGCTCCTGGCTTCGGATTGGCTCAGCTCCAGGCATTGCAGTCACTTAGGGAGTGAATCATCGGATGGAAGATCTTTCTCTCTGTCTCTCCTCCTCTATATATCTGCCTTTCCAATAAAAATAAATAAATCTTTAAAAAATATATTAATTATGCTTCCCTAGAGAAGCAAAAAATATTTAAAATATATCAGCTACTTAAAAATGCTTTCTAAATATACTACTGTAATGAACTGCTAATTATCTGATGTCCAGATAAGACGTTTTGATGCAGTTAATGAATAAAAAGATGAGCACAAGCCTTTGGAGAGGCAGCAGGCACCAATGGCAGGCTGTCACTAAAGCTCACCAGGTCCAGTCGCCGCCTATGTCACTAGCATCCCATCCTGACACTAGGTGGAGGGCTGCTCCACTTCCGGCCCACCTCCCTGCTCCTGGCCTGGGCAAGCAGAAGCAGGTGGTCAGTGCTTGGGCTCCTATCAACCCTGGCTTCAGCCTGGTCCAGCAATGGCCACCACAACTAACTGGGGAGTGAGCCAGCAGATAGAAGACCTGTTCCTCATTCCTTCAAGATAAATATATAAAACCAAAACAAAAGCCAGCAATCGGGAAGCTGCATTCTGTGGTAGGGTAGGTTTTTGTTCAGCCTCCAATTCCAGCTTTCCGCTGATGTGCTACTGAACTACTTGGGGCCCAGCCACCCTCACGGAGGCTACCCTCATGGTTCCTCAGGAGGCCCAGGTTTCAACCTGAGGCAATGGCAATAATTAGAGAATGAACCAGTAAATGTCAGATCTTTCTCGGTTGCTTTGCCATTCAGATAAAAATAAATAAAATTAGCAAAATACATTTAAAAATGCTTAATGAAATTTCCTATGAAGCTGTGGATGAAGCAAAGCAGGAAGCCCATTGGGGGAAGACACACCTGCAATGATGATTGGCAGGACAAGATTATCAAAAAGTAAACGTTCCAAGGACACAAGGACAAAGAGTTTTTTCTGTGGTGGTTATTAATCCAGTGTATTAAAGTAGAAATTTCCACAGAATCAAGATGGCGGAATAGGGTGAGGACATGCTTAAACAGATGGAGAAACATTAGCTAGGGTGAAGCAGAGACGGCACACTCCTGGAAATAGGAGAGGACAGAAAAACAGCAGAGGGGTACCTGGAGACTGATGGACACAGTAAAGCAGTGGACACAATGGTGTGGTGCTGCAGCAACCAAGTACCCCAGTGGCATTCAGTGCATAGCAATCTAAACTGCACTGGCAGCTGGAACGCCACCAGCAATCAGGTGGGAACCCGAGTTCACCAGGAGCTCAGGAGGTGAATCCAGACAAAGAACTGCCCGTCCTGCTGGTGTGAGCAACACCAGAGACAGAGAAGCAGATCCCAAACAGGTGGGTCAGGAACAAGGTGGATTTCACAGTCCCCAGTAGAGCCAATTTGGGTGCCATCTTGCATAGGGAGGCAAAGGCTATGGGGACAGGACTGCACATGCACGAAGCTGGGAGTGAACTAATTTCTAGCTCAGGGAATTGCAACAACCTGGCATCCTATAGGTTCCACCCAAAATAGTTCCGGGTAGCCCCCAGACCTAACGGTCCTCAGATCAAGAACTCCATGAGTGACACATAGGCACATTTTGTACAATGTGGCAAAGGCTTTTAGACTGCAGGGACCACAGTGAGCTGCACATGCACTGAGCTGCAAGCAAACTCACCAGGCTCAGTGCATTACACTGGTCCCACGTCGAAAATAATGCTGACATTGGCATCTTCCTGCTCAAAATAGGCCGGCAGATTCCGGCAAGATCAGCACCATCAGCAATCTAGCTGTTCAGGACATCTGGTGTTGCCCCAATCCTGGGAACTGCTTAAACCAGAAGCGGGAAAAAGCCTGTACAGACAATGGTGTCAACAACAGCACAGGATAAAAGGTGGAGTGCTGAACCAGGAGCTGGGGCTACGAGACCATGGTGGAAGTTTAACCTAAGAGCCCAGATCTGAAACTTGCTGGAGGGAGCGGCACAAGTGACTACAAACAAAGAGCTGTCTGCCAACCACAAAAAAGTAAAATCAAATTGCAGACCTGTGTGTGACACAGCTTGGAAACCTGCCCTAAGGAGAAGAATCTGCTAACCAGAAGTACAATGACCAAAACCAAAGAAGAGACAAAGGCACAATGAATATTACTGAAAACGTCCCAGCAAAAGAACAAAAACCTTTGCCAACCTCAGAGTTAACTGAGGAATACATCGAGAAAATGGGGATTACAGAACAGAAAGCTCATTATAAAGCTTCTTATCAACAATGAGAAGTACATACAGGAGTTCAAGGAATTGAAAGAACAACACTGAAATTCAAGCCCAATTATTGGGAATGAAGGACACAATAGAGCAAATTAAAAATTCAGTGGAAAGTTTCAATAATAGAATGAAGGAGACAGAAGAAAGAATCTCAAAATGAGAAGATATTTCCTGTCTCAATGGGGAAACAATCAAAAAGCTAGAAGCAGAGCTGGGTCAAGCTAAAAGTATTCAAGAATTAACAGACACTATTAAAAGGCCAAATGTAAGAGTTATAGGAGTTGCAAAAGATGCAGAAAGAGAAGTTAGGTTTATAAATGTATTTAATGAAATAATAAAGGAAAAGTTCCCTAATCTGGAGAAATAATTGGGAACCAACATGCAAAAGGGGCACAGAACTCCCAACAGGGTGGACCAAAAGTGATCTTCACCACCACACATGATAGATAGTCAAGCTCTCTCCAATTGGACATAAGGATAAGATCCTTAAATGCAAATGGGAAAAAAAATCAACTGACATATAGAGCAATGGCAGTTAAATTCACAGCTGACCTCTCACAGCAGAAACTCTACAGGTCAGAAGAGAAAGGAGCGACATAGTCCAGATTCTAAAAGAAAAAAAATTGTTGGCCCAGAATAACATATCCAGCAAAGCATTCATTTGTCTTTGAAAATGAAATAAAATTCTTTCACAGTAAAGTTAAAAGGATACACCTCTTTCAAATCTGCCCTACAAATCTTCTCTTGAGAGAAAAGGAATAGCACCCACCAAAACCAAAGGTAATGCAAAGAACATCCCAGCAAAATAACAGAAGATTAAATCAATGAACAGCCCACTGCTGAATGACAGGAACAAATTATCACCTATTTACATTAACCCTAAGGTAAATGGCGGATTAGTAGACTGGATTAGAACCACAAAGCCCATCTATTTGTTGCCTACAGGACATACATCTCACCAACAAACATCCGTGGAAACTATCTCATGGATTTTGAGGTTTTTCTTTTAGTTTCATTTCTTCAAAACACTTTTTTTCTCATTAAGTTTTTAAATGACTCATAGATCATACAGAAGCATTTTCTTGAATTCTTCAGTGACATATTAGTCATTCATTCAGTACCATGATATTTAACTTCATGGCATTGTAAGTTTCTATTTTTTCTTCCTGTTGTTGATTTTGTGACTTTTCATTTAAGGGCGTGTATAGTAACTGTAATGGAGACTATTATATCCAGTGGCATGTTGTTTATCTTCATGGCATTGTAAATTTCTATTTTTCTTCCTGCTGTTGATTTTGTTTTGTGGCTTTTCACTTGGGGGGAGGGAGGTTTATAGCGACTGTTTAGTGGAAACTGACATGTCCAGATGTGAGGATACAGTGCAGAGTGCATCTCTACTTCCGGATCCAAACTGTTGGATGTATCTTGACAACTGGATGCTGGACTCTGCCATTACCCATGCCTGCAACGATGGGCTTAGGACTGTTTGAGGAACTGTGCTGCTGTAATTATTTGGGAGAATTCGGGCCGGGGTGGGGGTGGTCTGGGAAACAGGTAGGGGAAATCCCAAGGTCCATGGAACTGTCATAAAATGCTAACAACAAAAACAAATGTTTTAAAAAGTCAAAATAAAATAAAGTAGTAGACATTTCCTAAGAAAAACATTTGCCTAATCAATCTTGAAAAATTTTAAATGAGGTTATTCCATTTTTCTTGGGACTATGGCTGATACGGCAAATTTTCTCTTTAAAAAAAAAGGATAGTCTGGTAACAAACATGCTGGAGGCATAAACCCATATTCTCTATGGTTTTTTTTTAGGTTTATTTTGGGGCTGATGCACTGCTTTGCAGCACTGGCATTCCATATCGGCGCTGGTTCACATCCCAGCTGCTCCACTTCTTTTCCACTTCCTTATCTATCATCCGGAAAAGCAGGGGAGAATGGCCCCACCCCTGGCACCTTGAACCGGCACTGGAGACACGGAAGAAACTCCTGGCTCCGGATCTGCTCAGCTCCACTGCTGCAGGCCATTTGGGAGGTGAACCAGTAGACTGGAAGATCTCTGTCTCTCTTCTATTCACAACTAAATAAATTTTTTTAATAAATAAATAAAATTTAAATTTTTTTTTATTTTAAAGGTAGCGTTACAAAAAGGAAAGAGAAAGCATGCAAGATCTTCCAACTACACGTTCACTCCCAAGCAAAGCTGCTAGACCAATCAAAAGGCAGGAGCCAAGAGCGCCCTCTGTTCTCCCAAGTGAGTACAGGGACCAAAAGACATGAGCCATCCTCCACTGCTTTCCCAAGCTCTAAGCAAGTAGCTGGACTGGGAGTGGAGAAGCCAAGACATGAACCAGCAGCCACAGAGAATACCGGGCCCATAGCTACAGGCTGAGCCTGCTATGCCACATCACCAGCCCCCATGTTCTCAATGTTTAGAAATATTAATTCATGGGCCCGCTGAGGTGGCCTAGCAGCTGAAGTCCTCACCTTGAACATGCCAGGATCCCATATGGGTGCCACTTCTAATACCAGTGGCCCCGCTCCCCATCTAGCTCCCCGCTTGTGGCCTGGGAAAGCAGTCGAGGACGGCCCAAAGCCTTGAGACCCTGCACCCACATGGAAGATCCAGAAGAAGCTCCCGGCTCCAGGCTCCTGGCTCCAGATTGGCTCAGTTCTGGCCATTGTGGTCACTTGGGGAGTGAATCATTGGATGGAAGATCTTCCTCTCTGTCTCTCCTCTCTGTGCATCTGATTTTGTAGTGAAAATAAATCTTTTTTTAAATAAAAATATTAATTCACTTTAATGGCAAGAGCCAAACAAAGTCCTTGAGCAGAACCAAGGAGTGCCGGGTAATTTCACGAGTGAGAAGAGGCAGCCTATTCCATAAGCACCCTGGGGACTCTTGTTGGTGTGCCAGGACTGCCACGCTTTGACCAGGAGAGGCATGCAGCCAGCAACCTCCAGATAAGAAACATCTTGGACAAAACCAAGGCTGCAACCACTGAAGTTAGTGGTAAATCCCCCACACTCAGTCTCCTCAACTGCACACAGCAAACCACACCAGCAGCCTCAGAGCCAGCCCCCAGGACCCTCAGTGAGAGGACCACGCCAGCAGCCACAGAGCCAGCCCTGGGACCCTCAGTGAGGGGACCACGCCGGCAGCCACAGAGCCAGCCCCGGGACCCTCAGTGAGGGGACCACGCCGGCAGCCACAGAGCCAGCCCCATGTGACCTGGAGTGAGAGGACCAAATGAGCTTTCCAATACTCACGTTGCTCCTGCGCTAAGGGTACTAATGTCCTTCGTTAACAACCCAAGCAACATCTGTCAGTAACTGGCTATTCTGTTAGTTCATCAACTAGTAAAATATAATCCCAGACCGAGCAGGCCAAAGTATTTTCTGAGGCAAAGTATTTCAACATTGCTAGTTTCTCCAGGAAGTATATTACTCCAATAACTAATTCTTAAAATCTCTCTGTCAGCCCTCACCGTATCGCAGAGTACAACTAGAGTCTGTGGATGATTCTTTTAAAACAAAAAGATTAACACAATCGCTTATTGCTAGGCAAGATTTACACGTAAAATGTGTGAAACTCATGAGTCCACCTCACCCGAAGCCTCACCTGCTCCAGCTGGGTGGCAAAAGCAATGGTCACGGACAAAACGAAGGAGTCGGTGCAGTATTCGGTGGGGCCGATCTGGTGGTAGCCGCCCTCCTCATTCAGCACCACCGCGATGTCCCTGGGGTCCAGCCTGGCCAGGCCGGGGGGCACTGTGCAGAGAAAAACGAGCATCATGCTGCGGTCTGTCACATCCCCACATTTCTACAAGCTGACCACATTCTTTTTCTAATTTGCTTGCAAACTGTCACAGAAACAGTGAAGATTCTAATCAAAATTTCAAATTTCTTACATACCCTCCAAAGATATCTATTTTTAAGATATCTATTGTCTGTATATACATTGTCACTCTGAAAGAGGACAGCATTTTAAAATGTCATTTAAGAAGTCACAATTGAATCACCAACTGAATCTGTACCAGGAAGTGAAGATGGAGCCAGATATATGGTTAAGAGAAAAGTAAGCGAAAAGGGACTAGAGAAGCAGTACAGACAGCAAGCAACGTGCACAAACACGAGAAAAAACAACTGGTGGTTTTAAGCGCTGACAGGTGTACAGGGGGGAGGCCGGACTGAGAGAGGCGGCAGCAGAGATGGGCGGAGGCCGGATCACCACGCTCTCCTTCATTCCTGCCTTCCACGTCTGTACGGCCTCAAGAGAGTCCAATTTAACCAAAGCATGTCAGTATGACGAGACTGGAAAGCTAATGGTTTTTCCTAAGTGATCAAAAGGTGGGGCACGCATGTGTGTGTGTGTAAGTATGTAGCAATCTGCCCCTCCTATAAAAATAAACCTTTTTAAAAAAAATGCATTACATATATGTATACATGCACATGTTTATGCAGGTACTTCGGAAAGTTTGCAGGAAATGAAACTGTAAAGGTAAGTATTCCGGTGCAAACACCTTTTGAGGCTATACATAGGAGGCAGTTCAACAGTTCATGGAAAATGCATTACAGAAAAACAACGTACACATCTTTAATATATTAAAATAAACTTGCCTTATAACTATATTTTTCTAGTCTTTTTGAAATATCCTCACACACACACGTACACACATGGCTATATTCTGTCTCCTGCCAGGACATGAGCAGCGACACCCAACAAGAACGGACACACCAGGAACCTGAGCTTTTTCTTCTAAAATTCACTCCTCTCGGGGCCTTTAATCGTTTGGGATGATGCTTAGCTGGATTTACCTTCAGACCAGAGATGGTCACACCAAGAAATCGTTGAACCCACTAGGATAATAAGACATTGGACTTTATGCTTGGTAAATATTTCCAATGAAAGAACCACAACTGAATTTGAACTGTGGTAATGCAACAAGGTGGAGAAATCCACCATGGGGAGAGGGTTCGGGGAGGGGTGGGGGGAATCCCAGTGCCCATAACACTGTGTCACATAATGCAATACAATTAATAAAATTAAAAAAAAAAATTCACTCCTCACCAAGGGAATCAGGACCCCTACACAACCTGGTGAGCCCAGAGCTGCGAAGGACACATTCACCACGAACCTGATACATCTTCCCATGCAAACAACTATGAAAAAGCTCAAAGAATTGAAGGAATCTCAAGTAGCCTGATGGGTCTACCCCTTCTAAGACAAGACACAGATAAAGGTTTAAAAAGATTGAAAAGAAGAGAACTGCATATATCCAGTATAGATGAATAAATTAAAGGTGGTCGAATAAGGAATAAAATACTTTTAAAGTTTCACATTTCTGCCTCACAAAAGGTTATTACAAAAAAGAGTGGGGGGGAGAGAAAGAGAGAGAGACTAGTCACTGAGAACACGGACACACAGCCCAAGAACCAAGGAGTCAGCATGAGCCTCATCGGTGACAGCTACACAGGAGAACCGTGCAACCTCCGACAGGGGGCATCCACAAAGCAGCAACACTACGTGCAGATACGGTCAACTTCAAGTTTAGAAATGGCCTAGAAATAAACTACCTGTAGTCTTAACATTTCAAGGCCCTGGAAAGAGACAGGAACAGCTTCAATTGTAAACTGCTGGCCGGGCAAGCAGGACACGGCTTGGGCTGCCCACAGCCTCCGGCAGGAGACAGGCTGGAGTCCTGGTGCGCCTCCCAACGCCGGTTCCTGTTCCTGCACAGTTAAGTCTCCACGACCAACAAGGGAGGTGGAGGTCAAGCCCCCAGCTCCCCGCTCAGTTCTGGGCCCCCGCTGGCCGGCATCTGGTGACTGATCTGGTACGGAGAGCTCTCTGCCTCTCTTCCTCACTCCAACAGAAATGAAGGTTCATAGATCCATCAGCAGCCAGGGACTGCTGACAGGAAGAGACAGCACACACACAAAATACACAATGGAAGGCATCTGTAACATGTGTAATAAACACGTAACGAGAATACCAGAATATCAAACCTCAGACAGCAAACTACAGAGTCAGCAACCTCAGGTGTAATTCTAATCTTTGGTCCTAACTTTCCAGAAAGCATGCAAGCAGATAGTAATAGTAAAGTGTTCAAAATTTTGAGATAAAAACCCCAAAACTTAGAAATCTGCCTAGTGAAGGACCCTGTAACAGTGAGAAATGAACATTCTGAGACAAACGATAAGTGAGGGTTTTGCTGCCGGGAGTCCTCCACTGTGAGACGAATTTAAAAGCCATTCTACAGAGAAAAGGAAGTGACAGAAGTCAGAAACTCGGATGTATGAAAAGAAATGGACAGCACTGGGGCCAGAGTTGTGGCACAGCACGTAAGATTGCTACCTGCAGCGCTGGCATCCAGGTGGATGTGGGTTCTAGTCCCAGCTATTCCCTTTCTGATTCAGCTACCTGCTAATGTGCGCGAGAAAGCAAAGGAAGATGACCCACAGGACAGCTGGAAGAAACTTGTGGCTCTGGACTGGCCTAGCTCAAGCTCTTGTGACCATGTGGGGAGTGAAGCTATGGGTGCAAAAGCTCTCTGCCTCACCCTCTGCACCTCTACTTATCATAGTCATCCACTTTTCATATATATCTTTTTTTAAAAAGGGAACTGAAGAACAATTGTATAGAAGTGAATAGTACTTTTAAAAATGAATTTATTTTTACTGCAAAGCCAGAGGAGGAGAGTCAAAGAGGAAGATCTTCCATCCGATGATTCACTCCCCAAGTGACCGCAACAGCTGGTGCTGTGCCGATCTGAAGCCAGGAGCTTCTTCCAGGTCTCCCACGTGGGTGCAGAATCCCAAAACCTTGTGTCGTCCTCGACTGCTTTCCCAGGCCACAAGCAGGGAGCTGGATGGGAACTGGAGCTGCTGGGATTAGAACCAGTGCCCATATGGAATGCTGTCATGTTCAAGGTGAGGACTTTAGCTACTAGGCCACCGTGCTGGGCCCAGTATTTTTAACTCTTAACTGATCTAATCGTTCCTCCAAAATAGCAACAACTTAGTTCATTATGCTTGTGTGTCTATCTGTAGTTGTGTTTACCAGCAAGTTAAATGAAGAAACAATTTTAAAAGCATGAGGAAGGTATTAACACTTTGTTTCCATAAAGTAACAGAGTGAAAACTATGGGGAAACTACTGTAAAAACACAAACGTAAGTGACATGCCAAGAAAGAAGAAAATGAAATCATACAACTAAAACCATAAAAAGACAGAATGCAACGTGAGAAAAGGGCAACAGGAAATAAACATGGCTGCCATTGGTCCAGTGACAGCAGTGTGAACATGCGCTGCTGAGGTCTGAGTGTGCAGCATGCTCCCCACCGCCTGAGCTGCTCCAATGGATCTGGGTTGTGCAGTCCTAACAAGCAGGACACCACTGCAGTGAGTGGGATTCAGAGGTGAGGGCCTGGCAGACCACGAGACCGAGTCATCCAGCAGGAGCCGCTGACAAAGACCGTCAGGTCACACACACACACACACACACACACACACACACACACACACACACACACACACACACACACACACACACTGCCAGTTGTCTGCAAGAACCCACAGTGACTGTAAAAACAAACACAGATTACACACACCCCATGTCAACCATTAATCAAAGAAAGTGGAGTTGTTAGGAAATCTCAGAGCATTTCACCAAGACGATCTAATAACATAAAGTACCAAAATGAGGCAAAATCCAATAAAACCACAAAGGCAAACAGCCTGGTCCATTGTTCTAGCTGAAAACTTGCACACACCTTTCTCAGAAATGGGCAGATTTAGGAGGCAGAAAATCAGTACAAACTTAGTTGGACTCAACAATGCTATCAATCAACTGCATGTTAGGGAAATCTACAGGCTCCTTCGTCCGAGAACAGCAGAAACTTTCCTCTCACGTTCACATGGATATTTACCAAGACAGACCTTATTCTGGGCAATAAAACACACCTAGACAAATTGAACAGCTTAGTAATCGCACAGTGTTTGCTCTCAGATCCCAATGAAATGAAGCCAAAAACCAACAGCTAGAAAAATCTCCAAATACTTGAATATTAAGAAATACGGCCCCTCGCTTTGCATGTGCCAGTATCCTATGTAGGCACAGGTTCACATCCCGCCCGCTCCACTTCCCATCCAGCTCCCTGCCTGTCTCCTGGGAAGGCAGAAGAGGACGGCCCAGAGCCTGGGGACCCTGCGCACACGCGGAATATCCAGAGGAGGCTCCTGGCTCTGGATGGGCGCAGCTCTGGGGCCACTTGGGAGTGAATCAGCAGATGGAAGATCTGTTTCTCCTTTTCTCTGTATATATGCTTCTCCAGTGTAAGTAAAAACAACAACAACAAAATAAACCAATTAATAATTTGTAAGCCAAACAAGAAATTGCACAAGAAATCAAGAAATGAAAAATCAGCATCAAGTACACGAAGATAACAACAGCCAGCTTTGTGTTCTACAGTGAAGACAGCGTCCCAAGGGAAGCGCACAGCACTGATGCACAGAAGACGACAAATCAGTCATCCCAAATGCCACCTTCGAAAACTAAAAAACAAGGACAGTTAAGTTCAAAGTAAGGAAAAGAGATCAATGAAACTGGAAATAAGAATCAAGAGAGAAAAGTGAACAAAACAGCTAGTGGAAAAAAATTGGTAAACACAAACAGTAAAGTTTTATCAGAAATAAAAGACGGGGCGCCATTACAGAGCCCAGGGATATTAAGGGGTAATTAAGAAATGCCAAGAACAAGTTGTTCGCCCACACTTGATAACCTGATAAAATGAACACGTTCCTCAAAAGACAACTTATGCAAAAACTCATACATAAAAAATAAACCATCTAAACAGGTCTGTATCTATTAACAAAATTAAATACCTAATAAATATTCAAAACAGAATGCAGGCGCAGACAGGTTTACTGGCAGGTTCAACCAAACTTGTAACAACCATACTTAACAGCTTCTTCAAATTGCAATCTCTCAGAAAACATGAACAAGTCCTTGCACCAAAAATCAATGACGTTAACATCAACAGCAATAAGATAGGCCAAGAAAGTCCCTTAAGGACATGCTCCGACATATAAAACACCTGCAAGGAACACACTGAATCCTGCAAAGTGTAAGAAGAATGATGGGATACTCCCAGATCAAGCAGGCATTTGTACCAGGCACGCAAGCTGATGCAGCATCAGCTAGCCACCGACGTAATCAAAGCACCAACCCAACCCAACAGCCACTCACGCTGACTATTCTCAGGACACAGGATTACAGGCAACTTTCTCCAGCTGATCATAAATGTCTACAAATACCCCATGGCTAACAGCATACCTGATTATGAGAAAGTTGAAACATTCTTAGAAAGATCAAGAACGAACACAAAGTAAGTAGATCTTGGAACGAAAACACATTATCATTTGTATCTACATTCCTAAAAATGATATATAAATTTCACAAAATATGTACAAGATCTATTGTAATTAAGCTACAAAATTCTGATGAGACAAAGAACTGCACAAATGGACAGTTCTGATAAGATATGAGATCCCAACCTAATCTACAGATTCAAGCATTCCCAATCAAAATCCTGCCAAGTTACTTCACAGGTACTGACGATGTGACCCTGAAGCCTATAGGGACAAAGGATGCTGACCAGCCGCTCCATCACAGGAGCCAGCTTCACCGGTCAGGGCCCAGGGGCAACGAGAGATCCAGGAGCAGGACGCAGCAAAGGTGTTAGATATTCCGGGTTCTGTCACAGCAGGAAACACGCACCATGACACAGGGATCGAGCCCGGAGTGGCCGCTAATGTCAACATATACTTGGTGGTCCTGATGTCTCAGTGTGGCTTTATCAATCACCCCCTGACCCTGGTGCCAAGGTGCTCACAGCAGGGACGCTGTGGGAAGAAGGGGTAGAGGAATGCTTGGCAGGTTCCATTCAATTTTTTTTTAAAGATTTATTATTTTTATTGGAAAGGCGGATAAACAGAGCAAAAGAGAGGAAGATCTTCCATCTGATGGTTCACTCCCCAAGCAGCCGCAACGGCCAAAGCTGCGCCAATCCGAAGCCAGGAGCCAAGAACTTTCTTTGGGTCTAAAATGCAGATGTAGGTCCCAAGACTTTGGGCTGTCCTCGACTGCTTTCCCAGTCCACAAGCAGGGAGCTGGATGGGAAGTGGAGCTGCCGGGATTAGAACCAGTGGCCATATGGGGTCCCGGCGCGTTCAAGGCAAGGAATTTAACTGCTACGCTATCGTGTTGGACCCAGGTTCCATTCAATTTTGTTAGGAAGCTAAAAATGCTTTGAGGGAAGGGGGAAATTAGTTTTTCTTTTTTCTTTCTAAATTACAGTCGAGTTAAAGTATCATCTTGAGCTTTTTTGCATTTATTCCACAAAGAAATATTTCCAAGTAGCAATTCTCAAAAGCAGTGCTCAATCCTGCTGCGCTGTATTATGTACCGAACGGAGGAGGCAAGCTTTTGCAGACGTACAAGTCAGAACTAGGAGTGCCCAGTGCTACATGCCTGTGACAGCACAATGTCTGATGCACTGCAGTAGTCAGGTCCCAGCCAGCACAGGTCCTCAGAAACACTGCCACGCTTTCTTACAGTTCTAGTTCAAGCATGAATGTTCCAGAAAACTGTGCTGACCTTTGCCATCCCGGGGCGGGGCTCCCTTCGCTTTCAGGCTAGCGACCGGCGCCTTGGTGTCCGTCTCCAAAGCGATGCTGATCTGGATCTCCGACTTGAATTTCGTGTATTTATTACTCAGCAACTGGTACCATTTTGGTGCCTGGAGAGTAACAACAAAACTCCTTAATTGAATGAAAAAACAAGGACTGGCAATGCAGGGAAGGTTCTGATAAACATGCTGGCATTTTTCACCGCTTTCTCTATATAAGCTCCCACAATTTCTTTCATAGAAATGAAACCTGCTTAGGAAACCTCAAACTCAATGTTCCCCTGAAAAAACTGCATGCAAGTGTGGACTTTGCTGCTGGCCTGCCCACACTCCAACAGGCAAACCGGCGAGGACACACGTGTCTATCTTAACCCGCACAGCCCCAACCTCACTTCACCCCGAGGCAGCAAATCTGCAGCTTCCTGTCTCTCTCCTCGGTGATTTCCCGCCTCTCATACATTTTCTTCCAGCCAACTTCTGCTTTATTCTGTTCTCATCGAATTAGTAAAAGACAATCTCAGTGTTAACTGAAAACCACCAGTGCAGGCCCCCAGGTGCAGCTCTGGCTGCTGAGCCAGCACCTGGCTGCCACTGGCACAAAGGCCCGTTCCTGGAGGAACACAGTCTGTGACCCCAAGTTGTCCTAGCGAAGCCGAGAGGCTCGCACTATCCCGGCTCGGTGCCTGCGTCAGGCAGCTCAGACAGTGCCACCGAGCTTCCTGGAAGGAGCCCTCCTCCCCGACCAGTGTCACATGAGAACCAAAAACCGCAGCTTCATGTTTGAGGTATGTTCGATAAGGAAAACAGCACCAGTTGGGGCTTAATGAATACAGCTTATTGTTCTACTTTTTGGTGATTAGTACTATAGAATTTTAAAATATAAGCCAAGAAAAAAAGCATTCTAGTAGTCGCCAGATTTGTTCAGTTGTATAATTTACAAAAACAAGTCTGGATTTTTCAGAGATACTGTCTCGAGAGTCATTTTATCCCGACCTGCAACTCTTCCACCAGGCCAGGTCCAGTTCCGTCGGTGCACAGAAGAGGGTAAGCGAGAGGGCACTTGGACTCCATGAGATCATTCCCCTGAACTCCGCGAGACCCAGGCTCCTGCCCTGTGCCCTGAGACAGGAGTGCCCGGCCTCGCAGAGGCAGCCTCTTTCCTGACGCCCTCCCTGGGGGCGCCGCATCCTTGGCACACGCTGACCCAGGCTCCTGCCCTGTGCCCTGAGACAGGAGTGCCCGGCCTCGCAGAGGCAGCCCCTTTCCTGACACCCTCCCTGGGGGCGCCGCATCCTTGGCACACGCTGACCACCGCCTCACCACCCAGACACGCCTGCTGCAGGAAGCAACTGCTTTAAGGGAAACATACGGGCCAATCATGGCCTTTGGGTCAGCGTAGGGAAGGCAAGCCATTTTCAGGCTTTTGAGTTTGGGGACAAGCTTCTTGGAGAAAGAATTTGTGATCAAAGCAATGATGAAAAGTTTGAGAACTGTAAACGAAGACACTGAGTGCAGGTGAGTCTGAACCATCGTCGATGAGGTCATTACTGAAAATAAAGATCCGGTAACATGACCATTCACAAGCCATCAATGGTCCGTACCTGCTTAGTTTCCTGAGCAGTCCTTAAGTCCAAAACAATGTAACCTATGGTTTCTTTGGCGGAAGATGAAGGGTCCAAGGCGAAACACTGAAGCTTGATAGGTGTACGCTGTAACCTGTAACATCACAATTACAGTAAACAAAGTGGGTCTGCTTATACTGAGTTGACTTCGTATCAGTCTTGAAAAAAAAAAAAGCCTGTTTATCAAAATAATGAAATTTTCACAGACAGGAAATATAGAGTATCTTTAGCCTAAGAAATATTGCTAGTATTTACTTATCCAACTGCCAAGTTAATGCAGTTAATTCAAACTTTCCAAATCTTAGTTTGCCCCATCTAAAGTTCCCAATGTCTTCTACAGACTTGTGTATTTTCACGAGAGTCAGGAGGAGCCTGAACCTCCACTCTGCTTCACTGCCCAGAGCGAGGCGAGGCTGACCCCAGAACCCTGGACCTGCACCTGGGCGCCCAGGCATTTGGGCCCCCTCTGCTGGCTGCCCAGGTGCCTAATCAAGGTGTTAGAGAAAGAGCAGCTGAGCCTGTAATAGGATGCCGCCGCCAGACACACCTAGCCAGGTGCCACAAAGCGGACGCCTCACTGTTTAACTTTTGTAATAGACATGAGCATTTAACTATTCACACCTGCTACAGGAACTAGCATTTTATGCCTTTCATTTGTTTAAAATATTAGTCAATAATTCATTGCAACCCAAGTAATGCAAAGTACATTAACTAGCACAGCATCAGTATGCTTTGTACTTGGAGCCCTCAACTGGGCAGAGCTGAGCTCGCTTTCGATGAGAGCACTTCAGACTTGCTCACAGGCTCCACGGATCCAATTACCCTGGGCCTACAGCACTGGCAGTGGCATCACCTGGTCCTGACACAGCAGACACAGGCCCTATCCGTCACCACAGGACCCAGCTAAGCCCATACACGGACACTACCTAAGGAAAAGCACCGTTTTGATCTTCTCTAGGAATGCGTTACCCCCTTAAAAAAAAGAACCCACCAGCTGATAAAGCAACAACTTCCCCCTTTGATTTATCAGTGCTATGACGGCTTCCTAAAAGGAAATATATTTGCAATCCTTTAATAAAAACTATTGCTATTCTTGCCAGCTTCTGGTCACTGAGTCATAACAAGATTACAACGCTGCAGCTTTAAGCGTATTGCACATACTAATAAAGTATCTGCCAAAATCAAATGCTAAATTAGGAAAGAATCCTTCACACGGGGTCTTCAAAAAGCCCATGGAAAATGGGACTAAAAAGCAAGCCTATTGAGGCAAAAAAAAAAAAAGTCTAAAATCCATGCACAGTGTTTTATATTTTGTTGTGATTTTCTGCTGTTTTTTAACGCTCCTGTTTCACGAAATCCTTATATTGCTTTAATTTTCACTGGAAACCTCTTTACATGACCTCCAAGTCGGGCAGCTGCATCATGAATGACTTGCCAGACACTGCAATGAATCCCAGCCCATGCTCAACACGAGGTGGGCAAAATCGAGGCCCCGCTAGGCTATGTTCCGGTGCGCGTATTAGCAGAACAGAAACGCCAATGGCATCGTGCAGCAGCTCCAACTGAGCCACAGAGCTGGACAGACCGCTCTGCCACACAGCTCACAGACACAGGCAAGGCACTTAACCTCAGGCCGCGGTGTCCTCATCAGTAGCACGGGGCATAGCACTGATGTTGAAGGAGAGTAAATAATAATAAATATTGATATTCAAAATGAAATTTCAAGGTGCAGTACTAGAGAAAAATTCCCTGGCATATTAAAAAACAAGTATAGTTGTTAGTATAAACTAGCAAGACAGAGTTACTTTTTCTAACGGCCTGAGGAGACCAATGAAGACGCTCATTTACGCGACGGTCACCTGTGCTGGTGGAGCACTTTCCTATCAATCTCCCAGGCCAACTCGGTAGCAAACTCTGGCTGGTTGCTGTGGTCCACAGGATCAGTTTCCAGCTGCTCTCCATCGAACTTGGCTTCCACCACAAGCATGTGCTTTGGACGTTTGGGAAAGTGGCGACCTGGAGAGACAAGGCTGTGCAGGTGAGCCGAAGTGCCCGAGAACCACTCCCAGGTCACTAAGCATGCGCCTCGCAGAGATCCGGGCTCAGTGCGGTGACTTGGCACACATTTCTGAAAATACCTCCTTACGCACTCCCAGACTTAAAAGTCCCAGAAATGTGGGATTGAAAGCTACTGACTCGTCCTTCTCAAACATCCAGGTGCCCTGAGCCCCTTGGGATCCTGCTCACAGGGAGAACGCTCCGGATGGCCGCAGGTGGTCCCTCGGGTTCTGCCCAGCTCTCCGGTGGTTCACTGGCACTGTCCCGGGTTCACAGTCTTGAGCATGATTGATCTCACTACCATTTACAACGTCAGAGCGACACGTGGGGTGGCCCTAACTTTCAACAGTACTATGGGCTGTACTTAGGGAACAGCTGCCTCAAGGTCTCAGAAAGCACAGCAGAAAGACAAAACTGCCTGCGTCCGAATTTTCCTGATCACTCACTCAGGGTTTTTTTCCAAATGAGCTAAAGAAAAGGCAGCACACATAAGCCAATTCACTATATCCAAGGACAATGTCATATTAGGATCAATTTTCCAAATAATCCATGCACATGTCACTTCTCATTTGTACCAGCTAGCCCCACGTCTTCATGTTTCAGTGCAGGCATATTCAGAATCGGCCTCACCTGAGACGACGGGTCAGTGGGATGGCTCAACCGGCTCATTCTCCCTTACCGATACCAATTTGGGTTCCGGCCACTCCACCTCCCTTCCAGCTCCCTGCTTAGGCCTGGGACACCAGGCTAGGATGGTGACCTTGTACTTGTATGACCCCCAACAAGTTCCCGGCTCCTAGCGCATGGTCACTTCAGCTTTAGCCATTGCTATGTGAACCAGCGGGTGGAGGACCTTTAGCTCTCCTCTTTCCACAAATTTGCCTTTCCGATCAAAATATATTGTTTAAAAAAAAAAAAGAAAGAAAGAAAGATTTTTACCTTCAAGGAACTGTGGGTCTAATGGGAAAACACAAACAAAAAACCCCTGAAAACAGCTAAGCACCAGCAGCAGCAGCAGGGCGCTAAGAATCCTGCCTTGCGGCTTCCATGGGGAGCTTAGAACCCACCAGACCAGCGCACTCAAGAGCGCCACGCCCGGCTCCACCTGAACTCCCCCACAGCCCTAGCACCCACGGCAATGCTCTCCCCACGAGCCCCCCCAGAAGTCCTGAAAACCTCACTTCTGCTGCTCTCAGATCAGTCACAAACATCCCCAACAAACTTGACACTTGGCGAAGAATTTGGAGTTTCCGCCAGACTCCCATATCAGATAACCTACCACCACCAAGCTTCAAAACTGAGGCTGTGTTGCCAGACCCGCTGTGCCTGCATCACCCCGACGCCATTCGATACACCATGAACACAAACCTTGTGTCTTCGCCCTTGGGACCTGGGACACAGCCCCAGTCTTGCACAAGGTACAAACTCGGTGAGGGTCTTTCGACTCCTGGGCAGTTCTAGAAGCACTGTAAAGCAACTGCAAACACTGGCTACAGCTGAACAGTGGGGAATGTCTAGGAAAAGACTAGAAAGGTAGACAAGATGCCTCCCACCGAGAGCCACGTCCGCCCACGCTCAAGATGCACAGACACTTTCCTGAAAGATTTTTCATTTCTGAAAAATTGTCTTGAGTCACTACTAGGGGTAGGAGATGTTTCTGCAAAGGCAGAAACCATCAAGCAATCAGGAACTAGAGTGAGCAGCTGGCTCACGAAGGCCCCCCACCAAGGCACTGACAATGCAAACTCCTCCCTTTGAAAGTGTGTGTGTCTCACAGCAACAACATCTGGGGTCCCAGAAGGAAGGCGAGACAACAAGCAACCCCCAGCTCCTGGCTAGCGTCACAGCACGTTGCCATGAACGGAAGCACAAACACAGCAGAGCCCTCTGGCGCGCCCACCACACTGGCTTAGGTGTTTGTAGCAACAACTCAACCGACGCCGTGCCTCCAGGGTTTCCTGCACGACGCTATGAGAAAGCAAGCTCAAGCAAGCTACCGCTGGGAGCCTGTGCTGCCAGCTGGCCTCGTTCGTTCCCAGCGGCCCAGGTGTCCTCGGACCTCGATGCTCCTGCTAATCTTGCTGACCCCTTCCAGGTCCTCTGAGCAAGTCTGGCCTGTCCAGTCACCTGGCTTGACTTTCTTCCATCACTTCCTACAAAAAGCTTACTCGCTGCCCAAGCCTCTTCAGCTAGCCCCACCCCACCAAGCCTGCTACAAGCTGCATCACGTATCTGTATTTTATTTTTCATTCTATTTGAACAGCAGAGCCAGGGACAGAGAAACAGAGAGCCCCTCCAGCTGCTGGTCGAGTCCGCAGTGCCCCCAGCTGCTGATGCTGGGCCAGGCTGAAGCCAGGAGCCTGGAATAACCTAGGGTTTTTTCCTTCCATGTGGGTCGCAGGGATCCAAATATTCGAGTTGACATCCCTCTACTGCGTCCAAGCGCGTCAACCCCCAGGAGGCTGGTTCAGATTTCAAAAAGGTGCGAGTCTGGAAAGTGAGCAGCCCAAACAACACCTTACACACAGCGCCGGCCGGCCCATCCTTCTCATGACAAACCACACATCGCTGCACGCAAACTCGACTCCCCTGCACTCACCGCCTCAAATCCCTTCCATCCCGACCCATGGAAGCATGGGGGAACCACCTGGTCAGGCCCTGCCAACCCCACAATGCTCTTAGCAATACCCCTTGGCGGAAGAAAAGCTCCCCCCACACACTTTAAGCCAGCAGTATTTTAGCAATCCATGGTGGCCCAACTCAGGGCAGCTGCTGGTCTCCAAGTAGAGCACTCCAGCATTAAGACGGTCGCTTCCTTCCCTCTCAGCCTGCCTCTCACGCCTCCAGAACATGCCCGCCCAGGAGCTGGGCTAAAGGGGCATCCCCTATGGCCTGGCCCAAGGGACCTGGCCACCACCTTCCCACGCCTGCACCCCCTCCTTAGCTCAGAGCAAGATTCTCAGTGCTTGCTATTCTGTACCTCAAGTCGGACCCCGATTTGTGGAAAGCAAACCCATGCCTTGCAAACCCGGCAGGGGAGATAAAACCAGATTCTGAACCCGTCCTCACTAACCGCTGAAGGCTGGGAGCCAGGCAATGAAAAGTGAGGTACACACCAGCCCCACCGCCTATCTTAAACAGGGCATTCAACAGAATGGACACATGCGCTCGTTTTTAACTTGCAAAGTACTCTTTACTGAGTTAAAAAGCAGGTCGGCCTGCTTTCCCACCTTGGGGGGCTGCTCTGCACGATATGCCGAGTACATCTGACCATACCTGAAACCAGGCAAGCGCACGTTTAACTCGTTCATTCTGCCTTGTGGGGACCACCAAAGCAGCAGTCTGGAGGGGCCACCGTGGTCTCCCGACATTCGGCCGGCGCTGCCTCGCTGCTCCCACGGCTCCAGGGTGCTCCGCTCTGGCCCGGGCCTGCAATGCCCATTTGCAACACCTGACCAACTCCTCAGCACCTGCGGCCGCTAAAGAAACGCCCCCCGCTGGAAGCCGCTTATCTAGCTCACTGCTGAGTCCGTTACTCCTGCTACACCCCATCAGCTGTCAGAACCGGGGGGAGGGGGTCTCCAGAAAGCCCACTCCGCTCAGCAAACCAAACTTCCAGGGACCCACCCCTGGCAGGGGTCTCACGGGACCCGGGTCAACCCGGGGAGCGCCGGCCAGAAGGCGCTCCCGGGCACCTGAAAGCCGTCGACCCGCCGCAGCTTCCGAGCGAAATCGCCCCCTTCCACACACTCCGGGGGCTACAGCCAGTGACCCCCAAAAACCATCATCCCTAACAGCTCTGCCTCGAGAACGCCTGCCATCAATGGCCACGGCTCCGGGGACCGCGAAAGCACAGATGGCAGCCCCTTGGACAGGTGTCTCTCACCTTCTAAAATGGACACGACGATGAGCAGCTGGTCGGACTTGGAGACCATGGTCACGCTCGGCGGCCCGGACGCGGGGTCTGCAGGCGGGAGCAGACGTCTGCGTGAGAGGCGGGTGGTCCGGCGGCCCAGGCACGGTGCCCACCGCCCGCCCGCCTGCCCGCGGCCCCCGACGCCCGGACCCCGCTACGAGGCCGGACCCCGCCGCTGCCGCTGCCTGAGCGAGCCCAGGACCGAACCCTGCCCGGCTTCCAAAAGGCAAAAACCGCGCCGCAGGCTCGGCCCGCTGCCGGCCCGCCACTCGAGGACCTTTTGCCGCCTGCTCCGCTACTTTTCAAACGCCCGGGCAGCAGCCGCCGCGGCCTCAGCGGCGCTCCGCTTCCGCCTAGCAACCAGGCCCGCAGGCCCAGCGCCCCGCGGGGGCTGGAGGACCAGGGACCATAGAGACCAGCGCCGGCGAGGCAAGAACGCCCTTCCGCCCGCGAGGCCTCCCGCCCCTGACGGGTTCAGGAACGCACAGCGCCCCCTGCTAGCCGAAGCGGGAAAAGCGGACGAGCCGCTGGGGCCGCACCGCGCAGGCGCACCGCTGCCGTCCACGCTTCCGGCCGCTGAGCGTGGCGTAGTCTCAGGTGGACGCCGAGCCGCCTTGACCCGGGGCGGTGACGTCAGCGCCCCGAGAATTTCCTGGACCTCCGAAATCCCCCTCAAAACAAACACACCACACCGGGATGGAGCCCAGCCCGCGCGCTCCCGCGGCCTCCACGGCAGCGCAAACCTGCTGGCCCGGCCCCCTCTTGGGCTTTTCTTCATCGCTTCGGCTTTTGTGCGGATGTGGAGGCTGGGCAGTCCTCCTCCGCAGCCTCTTGGGGCTCCCCTGACATGGGGGCGCGTGGGCAAGCAGCGCGTTCCTCTGTGAGAACACGGCGACGCTCGGCGATCGCTGCTGTCCCGCTCACAACCGCTCCTTCCCGTTGGCTGCCTCGTGTGGAAGGACACCCTTCAACCGACTCCATCTCTTTGGATACGCACCTCCGAAAGAGACTTTAAAGTGCACCTGACACTAATAGAATTACGATTCCTTATGAAGGGCTACACTATTGTAAAATGGGGGAAAACACTATTGTAAAATGGGGTGGGAGTTTGAGTGGGAATCCCAGCCTATACGAAAATGTACCACATAATTCAGAATCCAAAATAAAAATCTATTTAAAAAAAAAGTGCACCTGACAATGTTAACCACAACCCCATTACTACACCCGAAATTCAATTCCTTCATATCATTACTTACACAACGAGTGCTCAGATTTCTTGGCGTGATTAATTCTTTGTCCCCAATAGTTTTAAGGAAATCAGGAGCTAAGCAAATCCACAGTGCGATGGGTTTGGTTGGCATACCTTGTTTCTTTCAAAGTGTGGGAATTCATGCCCGCTGGGTTTTTTTTTTTTTTCTCCGCACTTTATTATTAAGGAGATTGGTCATGTAAGCCTTAGAGTTCATGAAAGCCTCCGTCTTGTTGGTATGATAGCCTTGTTATGATACACCATTGCGTCTGTGGACAGAGCTAACACAACAATAACATCTTTTAAAAGTTTAGGGGACGCATCCATGACAACAAGCAAAGGACACTCTGTTACAACAGCACTTAGTATTAAGCTGGACATAAAGGCGGACCCTTGCTATGAAGACCGGAGGGCTCCAACATCGAGTTCCCCGGGGGGATCTGGGTTTGGCACCTCCCTCTGCCCTTCACCTACTGGGTGACCTGGTTCCAGCTGTAGAAGGGTGATGCTTGAGATTTCTTAGATGGGGAAGTTGGGGAGGGAAGGGGTTTGTAATGGCTCAATTGGCTCATCCTGTGGGCGCCCACTCACATCCTGGCTGTTTCACTTTCCATCCAGCTCCCTGCTTGTGTCCTGGAAAAGCAGTGCAGAACCGCCCAAAGCCTTGGGACCCTGCACCTGCATGGGAGACCGGGAAGAGGCTCCTGGCTCCTGGCTTTGGATCGGCTCAGCTTTGGCCATTGTAGGCATCTGGGGAGTGAAGCAAGGATGGAAAATCTCTCCCTCTCAATGTAAATCCACCTTTCCAATGATGAATAAATGAATATTAAAAATAAAAGATTTCTTAGCTGAGACTTAAACATAGCAAATGCCACTTGGTTGTTGTATGTTTTTGTTTGTTTGAGGGGCAGAGAGAGAGAGAGAGAGAGAAGCAGAGAGCTTCCATGTACCAACTCACTCCCCACATGCTCAAAGTGACCCAGCTAGGAGCAGTCAGACTTGGGAGCCAGGCACTGGAGAGTGGGGGTGGTAGAGGTGAAAGACAAAAACCCAATTAGGGGAGCCATCACCACTCCCTCCCCCATTAGCAGGAAGCTGTGGTCAGGACCCAGAGTTGGGTACTGAACCTCGGTCCTCTGATGTGGCTCGTGGCATCTTAGTCACCAGGCCTGCCCCAGTTACGTTGGCACAGGAACAGTCCTGACTATAAAAGACCCTGGCTCTGCCCGTCAGTAGGCCTCGCTGTTAGCTTAGGGTGTCTCGCACGTAAAAGGCTAGCCTGGAAATGACCACGGCATGCCAGAGAAAAGCCTCAAGCCATTGAAAAATTGGACGAACCATTCCACTCCACCGAGGAATTGCCTTCCATGGTAAACCTTTCACCCTTTATCTCAACTTCCAAACAACAATGATACTTCAACATTCACTTGATCACAGATATTAAACTTTGTTGGCATGAGGCATTTTTTTACAGACTGAATAAAATAAATATGAAATTTCCCATCTAGAAATGGAATTATAATTCCATTACCATCTATATCTGCTATTCTATAATCTAATTTCCTCTCATATTCTATGTTAAACAGGAGTAGCTTCAGTTTCTGGCATAAATCATCACATTTGAGCTCAAACTCATGAAGCAAAATGCTGTTAGAAGTTTATGAAGCACCAATTACTGTTGGAAAATACATGGTAAACAGCGGCTAATAACGTATGTAATTTTTATCCATTAGAGGCTGTGAGACCCACTGCACCGTAAGCCTGGCAGCATGCTAATGCAGACTGATAGGTTCTGAATTAATTTTAAGCCTTTATTTTTAAGCAACTTCTTCCCATTTTGCAAAACCACTTGGTAGCACATTTTTTTTTAACTCTTAAGCCATTTTAGTGCCCCAACCGCAGGGTAAATTGGGAGTTGTAGTTTCCTCTTTTAGCACCCCCTCCCTACATCACACACAAACCTAGTAGAATCTGAGGCAAGCTTCCAACACTAATAAAATCAGCAAATGTATTGAACAGCTGCTATCTGTAAAAGCATGAAGCCAAATCCTGCCCTTATGGAGGTGATAACATCTCCAGGAGTGGAGATGAAAGCCTTGATGAAGACCCACTGCTTAGTGCCCGGGTGACCCTTTCAATCCAGGAGCTGACCCAGCTACACTTGCTAATAATGTGAGTGTCATCGATCTCATAAACAAAACAAAACAAGACAAAACAAGAAAGGTGGGGCCCACTGGTATGCATGGTAAGAAAAACCAATAGCGGGCCCAGATCAGTAGCCTAGCAGCCAAAGTCCTCACTTTGAACATTCCAGAATCTCTCCGTATGTGATGCGGCGAGATATTTCTTTCCGAGCCTCAGTCTTCCCATGTGAAATGGGTCAGCATGGGTTTTCTGTGAGCAGGATTTGGCATGGCTCCTGTGATGGGCCAACGTAGGCAGTGGTAGCCACGTTTATTGTGAAAGGTCCCCTCACCTTGACCTATCCTTACATTCTGGAGGAGACAGCTCCCATGCCCCGCACATCCCTCTCTCTGGCTGCCGTGAGGAAGCGCAACGGAGCCTGCCCATGGCCAACATGTCTGCGAGCGCACCTGCAGGGCAGGGTGTGCTGGGAGTGAGGGCCCACGCCGTCCAGCGCTCCAGCTGCTTAGTGCTGCCCAGTCACTGCCGGATCATCCGAAGAACTCAGAGCTATAGATTTTGATTCAAATTTTCTAAATTGTAAGTTCTACTGAGGCACTTCCAAAGAAGAACCCCAAACACACAAACACATCTACCAGTCATGGCATAGTTAACCTCCAGCCTCGACTCACTAATGTGGTTACAACAGGTGTTTCCTTTGAAAAGCAGGGAGCAAAAAAAAAAAAAAGACTAATAAGGAGAAAAAAATGACCTGAAAGTGGGAAATGAAAGGGGTGACTGACGGCACGCAGAGGATCCACCTGTATCAGGCAGAACTTGACACAGGAATGGAAACCGGGACACGCCCCATGGAATTTCTAGGGGAGACCCAGCCCCCAGTTTATCCTCCCGGCAGAGATGCTTCTGCCCTGCTTGGACACGGAGTCAGTAAACTCACGTGACTTCCAGAGGTCAGGCTGACCTGGGCGTCAGAGAGCTCATCTGTGACCAGCAAGTTCCCCTCAGTGCAGGCTCCGAGTGCTCCAGGCCACCTGCTCTATATCGCATGCGAGGTGGCCCTAGGGACCACGAGACCAAACTGCAGTGGACAGGAGTTGGCAGTTCAGAATTTTGCCCAATCACTCAGGTTCCTGGCACCCCTGTGGGAAACCTGAATGGACTTCCAGGCTGGGTGGAATTCCTATCCCTACACCTTCCAAGTCAATCAACAAACATTTTCAAAACAACAACAAAAAAGGAGCCAATGTTTTTTGCATGCCTTCCTTTCTGATGTGGCTTCCTGCATGACTTCAGGCTGCAATGAACAGGGGGCCCAGCAATTGTGCTGTGGTCAGTGAGGGTCTCTCGGAGACAAGATGCACAGTGAGAATGGGGGAGAGACAGCGGGGAAACACGTGGGGAACTGCAGCCACGGGCTGCGAGCCAACAGAAAATGCTGCCTGGGACTGCTGTGAAAGACTGATGCCATGGGCAGGGCAACCCCGTTCTGCAGGCAGCTGAGAGCGGCTCACTTTCAGATCCTGGAATAAAAGACCTGCTGCTGTCGCACTGTGACATTGAGATAGGTGTTGGGGCTCTCCGACTCATGTATTGCGTCATGTCTGATGTGAGTCCTTATTTTTTTCCCTCTGAAAAGCTTCCTTCTGACGTGTTGAAGCCAACAGTGGAGGAGAAGCTGGTGCCAGCCCACTTGGCTGTCTGCTGCTGAAATTCTTTTGGGCAAGTGCTGTGGTGGTAGAAATCTGATTCAATTCAACAGAAACACTCATCCAACATACAAGTTATCTCTGAGTCCAGGGTTCCACTTCACACTGTTACAGATATATTCAAGGGGTATAAAGCTGTCCATTACTTCCTTGTGTTTTCATGAATAAATGTATGTATGTATTACAATAACAAGCAGTAACAGTACCCTTGATATTCAGAGGCGATTCTGGGTGCACGAGCTAGGGTGAGAGAAACTGCTACCCAGTGGTACAGGCAGCAACCCCAGCCTGTGGTCCTGCACCTGAGCCATCATCCCTTGATGCCTGCCTCCATCACAGAACCGTCCTTGCTCCCGGATGTGATGCATCTCTGCTGCTGACACCATCTCTGTGTTGGAGTGAACATGTTTCTTTCCAAGCCGGTTTCAGCAAGTGTACCGCCGAGAGGGTGCCAAGTGAGAGTTCTGTTATGGCCTCGGATGTGACGCAACCCGGGACGCAGAAGACGGCCAAGTGGTATCATGTCCCCTGATCCTCTAGAGCTCCCGAGGAAACTGGGAGGCCTCAGGAGTTCTCGCAGGCTGTAAGAGATGACCACGACGCAGGTGTTGCTCTCCCACAAGCATCAGTGTGCCAGTCACGTAACACTGTGCTCATAGATGAAAGATAGGAGAGGGAGAGAGTTATCTCCACCTGCTCTGTCATTTCCCGGACATTCAGCACAGCCAGGGTTGGGGCGGTCTGAAGCCAGGAGCTGTGGACTCCATCCGGGTCATCCTCCAGGGTGGCACACATTCACCCAGCTCAACTATCATCTGCAGCTGGTACCCGCAGCAGGAAGCTAGGACCTGGAGTGGAGCCAGGCCAGGAACCCAGGTGCCCTGCTGTGGGACTGAGCAGTCAAGCAGAGTCCTAACCCACTGTATCAAGTGCTTGGCCCCAGGAAGCACATGTGGATAAGGCAACTCTTCTGATCTCCATCAAGAAATGCCAGCACACCAAAATGAAGTCTCTTCAGGAAGGTGAACTAGAAAAAGTTATTTTATTATGTGTTCACTATTTTCCTGTTCAGAATTTTAATGCAGTTTTGGTACGGTGTCACCTAAATCCTTGTTTAAATGAACAAGGCTTTACATCACTAGGGGAAGTGCCAGTGAAATGCAATGAACTACTTTCTTTCAAATAAGAAGTTTATTTGATCAACACACTGTGCCCGAGGTCTAGAATAACGCCTGACATACAGTAGGAATTCAGTATTTTTGTTGAGTCAATGGATAAACCTGTAATGAATTTTAACCAGCAGACAGACTAACCCTCCCCTTTATTCCTGTAATCCTTTATTACAGGAATCTCTTATTGTGGAGTAAACTTATCAAAATGCTGAATCCTTTCTTGGACTATTTATTTCTTCAAAACAAACTACGGCACCTTATGATATTTATCTGGGAATTTTCTACTTTGGTGAAACTTTCCAACTTCAGGTCCTTTAACTCAGACATGAAAAGTTTTTAAGAACTCTGTTCTTTCTTCGCTGCACAAACATAGACCCTCCGGGCGCCGGAAGACTCCCAAGAGTTTCTTCAAATTTCAAACATCCAAACCCGTACCACTGTATACCTTGAGCGTTTTGACCTATGCGCTTACACAGGGGTAACTGAATGCATTCGTCATATATCTACTTTCACTAGCGTTCACTGGTGATTTTTTTTAAAGTAGGCATCTAAGCTTGAGGAAAACCAAGCAGACATTCCAGGGCTGGAGCTGCTTCGATTTCCAAAGTATTAAATGGTGAACTAAATGCATCTCAGTGGTCCTGATTATCATCCCATCCAAGCAGGCAGCTTAGGGCTTCCAACAGCGCAGCTCAGCGAGCACTCAACGCGCCGGGTGGCCAGACTGCTTTTGTCCTTTCTCAGATGAAACTGTTCCTGCTGGGATCAGTTAGCCTTCAGCCGCCCTTGTCTGGATTCTCATGAATACGGAAGCTTCACGTTAGCATTTTCACACGGAAAGGGAGAACTTCGGAGCACTTGGTGGGATTCGAGATCTTCAAACCCCTTGAAATGATCTGATACCCACTAACGAGACGCAACTATTCGGTACATTTCTCTCTGAAATAAATCAATCCTTGCTATGGATTGGAAGACCATAACATACCAAGACATGCTCTTGATCTCAATCAGTTTCACTCAAACAAATACTTTGTTTTTGAGTTCTCAGCCCTCAAAACCCAAGTCTTGTTGGATTAAAATGTCAATTTTCACAAGGGGTAGCTATACATCTGCTCACATTAGTTGCTCAGGTCTTGGCTCACACGTCCTTCCTTTCTTAATCTCTAATGTAAACCTCTACATGCTGAAAGAGCAGAGCTAATTTAATGCGTTTTTCCTTAATTTAACAGCTCTCTCTTTGTAGCTAGCTATTTCTTTTCCCTACCCTCCTGTGTCAGCAAACTAGAAATCAATTTAAGTCTGGATGATCAATATTCAGCTAGCCTGAATAACGTATGTCCTCCTCGGCCTCTTGCTGTTATAACATTTAGGAATGTATGAATCTAGCAAATTAAATCTAAGGAAATAATGGAAGACGGATGGCAAAGTGCTTACGGATGCCTCGCCTATAAGATACATACTGCTGAGCTGCATGGAAAGAGGAGAAGCCCAAAAGGAGCCTGTCCGAAGGCAGCAGATTTTCTATCAAAATGTAACACAAGTTCACAATCAGGCTCACAGCCAGGTCATCCTAAATACATACATACGTGTTCACTGCAGAGACATTGATCCCAGAAAAGAAGTATGTGGTCATGTCTGTTTTGCATTACCTCCCCTTCTTGCTAAAGCTACTGATTTCCTAGACACATCTGTGACAAAGCAGAACACAAAATCATATCACCAAAGAGAGGTAAGTTTATGCCTTAAAAAAAAAAAAAGATTTATTTACTTTTATTGGAAAGTTAGAGAAAAAGATCTTCTATCCGATGACTCATTTCCCAAGTGGTCGCAATGGCCACAGCTGAACCAATCAGAAGCCACGAGCCAGGAATTTTTCCCCAGTTCTCCCACAAGGGTGCAGGGTTCCAGGGCTTTGGGCGGTTCTGCACTGCTTTCCCAGGCCACAAGCAGGGAGCTGGATGGGAAGCAGAGTTGCTGGGACCAGAACCGGCACCCATGTGGGATCCCAGCACGTTCAAGGTGAGGACCTCAACTTCTAGGCTACTGTGCCAGGGCCAATATTACGTCTTTTGAACCTTGTAGCCTTGAACCTTTCTGCCATAATTAACTATGTAAAGATTGTCAAAAATAAAGAAGAAAAGAAAGTAACTCATGGATTGATGCTGTGGCTTCGCTGGTTAAGCTGCCACTTAGAGTGCCTGACAGGAATGCTGGACATTCTATACTTTCTGATAATGCACCTGGCAGGCAGCAGACAATGGCCCAAATCGCTGGGCTCCTGCCACCCACAGGAGAGATCCATACAGAATCCAGCTTCCTGGAGTCAGCCTGGCCCAGCTCAGGTCCTTGTAGCCATATGGAGAGCGGACCAAGAAACAGATTTCTTTCTGTCTCTCCTCCTCAACCATTCTGCTTTTTAAATAGATAACTATAGCTTTAAAAAACAATGGAAAATGAACTTGTTTATTTTTAAAAAAAAATTTTTTATTATATTTTTGACAATCTTTACATAGTTAATTGGGGTAAAAAGGTTCAAGGGCTACAGGAAAGTGGGTAAGACTATTATTTCCATATTGTTTCCTTCATGTTTAAAGGGGGCTATTAAGGGAGAAGGCCCACCCAATTTTATCTTTATTTTTATTGATATTTCATTTTGTTATTGGATAGTCAGATATACAGAAAGGAGGAGAGACAGAGAGGAAGATCTTCTGTCCGATGGTTCACTCCCCAAGTGGCTGCTATGGTCAGAGCTGAGCTGATCCAAGGCCAGGAGCCCAGAGCCTCTTCCTGGTCTGCCATGTGGGTACAGGGTCCCAAAACTTTGGGCTATCCTTGACTGCTTTCCCAGGCCACAAAAAGGAGCTGAATGGAAAATGGGACTGCCAGGATTAGAACCAGTGCCGGTAAGGGATTCCTGCATGTGTAAAGCGAGGACTTTAGCCGCTAGGCTACCACGCTAGGCCCGTCTTTATTTTTTTATAGTTTTATTTCTATGGTTTCATTGTTATATTTTTAATGTTATTTTAAATATTTCAATAAATGTAAACAAAGTATGTTTTGAAAAGATGCCTCTTTTCAAAATTCAAGTGTTGGTTTCTAGTGATATTGTAAAGAGTATTAAAATCTCTCTTATATCAACTTGATGATGTGATATATAAATTATTCACAAAGTAATATATTTTCATTACTTATCAGCATTGGTATTTTAAGATTGGCTTCCAAGGACATTACAGGTACGACATAGTTTAAGCACAAATCCTAGTGTTGAGGCTTGCTTTCAGATCATTGACATTCTGAGCTCGCTAAAAGCCTTCATGTCTTAGAACCCAACAGTATTAGCATGCTGTATTTAATGGAAACTTTTAGAATTAATAATTAAGATGCTATTTAAGATGACCAACTTCAATCAATAGTCAGACTAAAGCAACTTTTGTTTTCTTATTTACTCCAATTTCGGAAGTATAAGTCATGGTGATAAAGCTACATAGTTTCAAATGTGTGCTTGTTTCTTAATTTGAAAGAGCCATACAAAGACAGACTTCCCATCTGCTGGTTCACTCCTCAGATGCCAGCAGGAGCCAGGAATGCGCTCTCGGCCTCCCGTGTGGGTGCAAACTCAAAGCAATAAATAAATACATAAATAAATAAATAAAAATAATAACCACCCTAACGGCCTCTGCAGCCATCCCTCCAAAATCCAACGTACAAAAAAGAACCTTGCCTTGCTTTGAAGAAATCCCCTCTACCTAAAGTACAGACACGAAGTTAAGGCCCCTGGAGACGAGGGTTGGGCAGAATATTGAGAAGCCCCCTCAGAGTGGAACAGAGTGTTGCGACTCAAAAGTTGCAGCGGCAGGATTCTCTGTGTGTGACGTGGTGCGGCGCCGTGTCTGAGGCTGCAGTTCTCGCCGCTGGAGCAGCCTCTGCGAGTCCGTTGGCCATATCCGTCCGCCACCTGCGCTGCCATTAATATTTGTCTTCAAAGAAACTCAGTTCCTAAAATGTAAACAGCACCAGACTGGCAACCGTGTCAGTCTTTCCGCAGCGCAACAGCGTCATTACTCACCAGGAGACCTGCAAGGGAACCTTCGGGGTGCAATCAAAACAAACTTGACAAACAAACAAAAGCAGCATTTGGTTAGGGCTAGATGTGGTGGCTGCGCGTAAGGAAATCTTTGTTTATTTAAGAGAAAAAAATGGGGGGAGGGGTCCTGGAGTGTGCAGATAGGAATTAGCAAGTGTTAAAAGCATTACCAACTAATCCAGACGGTCCAAAGACTTCCTCAGAACTGCACGGAAATTAAATCACTTTCCCTTTGGGAGTCGCTGTTATTTCCGCCACCTGACGCCCAGTGCACACTCCTCTAGAAAACATGATGCTGGCGGAATCTGAGCTGCCCCCACGTGGCCCCCAGCCTGCCCTTGAGTTACACGGGGACTTGGGAGGTCCCGTGAAGCCCTGTGCTCTGTCGCCTAGTGACATGTTGGTCAGGGAATGCACTTCTGCCTTACAAATTGCAGTTACGGGCTTCAAAATCCGTGTTTCCAGGTCCTAACCCCAGAACTTCAGGTTGTGGCTGCTTTTGGAGACAAACCCTTAGGAAGATAACGAAATGAAAATGAAGTTGTGAAGCCAGGCCCTAACCACTAGGCAGGGTGTTAGGAGCAAGAGGAGGGGGTGAGGACCCCAAAACAAAGAGAGGGAAAACAATGTGAGAACCAGAGACACCATGCTCATAAAAATCTGCATGTCATAAACAGAAGTCCCAGAAGACCCCGAGCCCCGACACACTGACCTTGGGCCCCGTGCCTCCAGAGTCGCAAAAAAGAAATCCTTGTTACTCAAGTCATCCAAGCCGTGGTAGCCCACCATGGCAGCCTGGCAAACTAACGCATGCCCCATGTGAAACAAACTTCTCAAGAGAGATTTTGGACAACTGCTTCCACGGGCTCCCCGAAAATGACCAAGATGCTTATGCCTCCAGCACAATGTGGAGACCATTTGGATTTGGTGCCTTGATGCTAACTGGTGTTTTTTTAAGGCTCCTAATGGAAAACAGGTGTGTGTGGGGAGCCCACCCAGGGAATACATACCTAAGGCACCTGTTCAAGACAAGTCACTTAAAGGCAATCCAAAATGTGTCACTAGCGTAATGACGTGTGGTTGTCAATGGTAGAAACAGCTCAGGATTAAAATGAAGCAATGAATCTGATTGACAATGTCCTTGGAGGTGTGGTCTGGCCACAAGCACTGAAGGGACCTTGTTAGAAAGGAGGGTGTTCCCCCAAATCATAAAGTTGTCCCTAAGGAAGGTAGTAAGTAGTTTGTCTCTATCGATACGTAGCTGGCCTGAGCTAGTGCACACATGAAAAACACGCCATGCTAACTACCTGACAGGCGTGGGGCCGCGTCTGGCTCCACTGAAGGGCAGTTTGATCACTGGAGGTAGTGAGCAAACTTCTGGAACTGATCTGAATGCATTTCTCCAGACAGAGAGCCTTGTAGCTGCCGTGTGAGTTGGAGGGACGGCCCGTCTGATGGATGTGTCAGCTGCACAGGCTTCTCTGTATCAAACACCCTCAGATTCCCTGAGAACCAGGACAGGGCAGGGCTGTAAAACAGGACAGACGCTCATGCAGGAATGAAGCACTGAAGTCAGGGAGAGCAGCTGAACCCACACTGCCCCCTTACACAAGCATTATTTGAGTTGCTTGTCTTTTATTGGTCTCTCCTACCAGGCTCTATAGCAATCATTTCCTTTATGTTCCTCAGCATCTAGCATGGCAACGGATGCATATTTTATAGACAAGGAACCGAAGATAAACACAGGCTTTGAAGGGAGAGCAACGGATTTGAATCTCAGTGGTGTGACTTTCCAGTGCTGTGACCATAGACAAGTTAGCTAAACTTCCGAAGCCTCTGTCTTCTTATCTGCAAGATGGATTTAGCGATATCTACTCCCGAGTGTTACTTTAAGTATTTCATGAACCCTTACAGCATAAGGCACGTCTAGTGCCTAGTAATTACTTGTATCATTACATTGATTGCTTCTAAGAGAGCATAAAAACTGATCCTGTTGGTTTGACCTACAGAAAGTGGACTAATTGGATGAAAGTACATCATGCAAGCCATTGCTTTTCTTCTTTGATCCCTCTGGATGCCATATAGATTCTTGCTGAGACAACGGATTCTGAGAGCGGTGCGTGTGCGCAGCAGGACTGAAGGCCGCAGGATGCACTGGCAGTTCTTGCGGTGTTACTGGCTAGTGTTCCAATCGCTCCGCGCAGTCCATGCATACAGGCACCATCTTCTACAACACAGCAGCAGACTCTGAACAAAGTGAGTCTGACCACAAGAGCGTATGTTTGGAAGTGCTCATGATAGTATACTATAGGACTCATAACATTCCCAGCCTATTTTAGAATTTCAGTGTTCAAGTTTAGTCAGCTTATGTTATGTTTATAGTTAGCTATCCAGACATTTACTGAAAATAGGCTATTGTAGGGTTAAAAATATTCTTAAAAACTAAAACCAGTATTCAGTGAAGGAAGCATTCAACATCACTTATCCGTTAGAAAATCTCCAGTGATGTGTATGCAAATCATTGTGAAATAACATTCATGTAAACCATTATATAAGCAAGCATCGAAATGAAACATCTATAAATAACCATGCCTGTAATAAGTGCCTTTTATTATTTTTATTTAGTTAGTTAATTGAGATGGGACAGACAGAAAGATAGAGGTCTTCCAACCACTGGTTCATTCCCCCTACGTCCTTGACAATCAGGGTTCAGTTCAGGTCATCCATGTGGACGCCAGGGACCCAAGCCTGTGACTGTCACCTGCTACCCCCTAGCATGTCATTAGCAGGAAGCTGAGTGAGAAGCTGACAAGCACTCTATTCCTAAATAAAAGGTAGACACCGCAAGCGTCATCCTAAGCACTATGCTGAATGCCCACCCCAATGTAGATATTTTAAACTCATTTTTCTAAAGCAATCGACACAGGGTCCTGCGCAATGGCTCAGTGGCTAAATCCTCGCCTTGTCTGCACCATATGGACACCGGTCCATGTTCCACTTCCCATCTAGCTTCTTGTTTGTAGGCTGGGAAAGCAGTAGAGAACGACCCAAAGCCTTTTGACCCTGCATCTGCATGGGAGACCCAGAAGAGGCTCCAGGCTCCTGGCTTCAGACCATCAGCTCATCTCTGGCTGTTGCAGCCACATGCGGAGTAAACCAGTAGACAAATCTTTCTGTCTCTCTTCTCTCTGTAAATTTGCCTTTCCGATATAAAGAAATAACTCTTTGAAAAAAAAAAAACAAAACAACTGACACAAATATTCAGTGTGTGTGCTGTGAGGCAGTACAAGAAAGTGATGGGATACATTCTCTTTCTAAAAATAGTTTATAAGCTGAACAGGAAATACAGCAGCCACAGAAACCAAGCAGCAAAAAGAAGGACAGGGTAATACTTCAGAGTCATGTTTTGGGGCCTGTGCTGTGGAGCAGCAGGTTAAACCAGCACCTGCAATGCTGCCATTCTAAATGGGTACCGTCTTCAGCCCTGACTGCTCCACTTCTCATCCAGCTCCCTCTATGAGCCTGGAAAAACAGAGATGCACAGAACACACAAAAACTTACAGCAGATATGCTAAAGCACACACTGTTTCATGCTAATTCTGTGAACACACACGTTGAGAGGTCCCCCAAGTGTGTTAGTCAGAATACCAGCAGTGACTATCCTTTAGAGGTGAAGCTTAACGTGACTTTTTAAAATCACATTCTTAGTATATTCCTGCACTGCTTAAAATTGTTACGATGCGCATGTTTCACTTTTGGTTCAAAAGGCAGTTGATCTGCCTTCATTTCATTTCTAAAACGAAGACTCTTCCTTTAATAGCGACAATTGTGATTTCGGAGAAAACTGGACAACACTTCAGTTCCTTCCTATACTCCATAGAGGAACATGAGCCCCATCAGTACGGCATGGCTGTCACCTGTTGCACTGAGCCCTGTGTGTGTATGCACTGTTGATTACAAGAGCCCGGCCCAACAGGTGTGCTAGGCGGGGCAGGCCATCTGCTTTTCTTCCAAGAGATTGTGTTTAAGGGGATAGAATGGGATTTAAATCCTGTCCTCATTACTAAAAAGCTAGACGAGGAAACTTAATACCTTTCCTACCAACCAAGCATTTCCTGCAGTTATTGTTTGCAGGGAACATATTTAGAAGCCACCAACAACTGTTCACGAAGTTTTAGAAATACAAGCTTTGGCTCAGGCTGCAGCCTCCATGTTTACTTGTCAAATGGATGGTAATTTGTAGCTGTTGTTAACGTAGAAAGATCCCAAAACAGCGTGTTCTCTGTAAAAATTCCTACTTGCTACACGTAGAGCTCTAGTTGGTGCTAGAAGGTGGCAGAGTGTCCAGTGCGGCATGCAGACACTGCGGCCTCTGCTGCTCTCAGAGGAGTCCCAGCCCAGCTTCGTCACGGAAAGGTCCTTGACACGGTGCGGCCATGCTGGAAGGCGGGCTGGCAGTTTCTTCTCATACTCTCATCATCTGAGTTCACAATCAGATTTCATCCTTTTAGCCACGTTAGTTGGAAATGTGCACCGAAGCAAGAACCTCCATGAGCATGGCGAGAGCAGCTGCCTCCATAATTATCGAAACTTGGAGGCAGCAGCAGTCCGTCCCCAGAGAGGTGGGTAAGCTCACTGCAGTATGTTCAGACAACACGTAAAAAATAAAGCACCACTGGGGCTGGCTTTGTGGTGCAGTGGGTTATACTGCCACATGTGATGCCCATGTGAGCACTGGTTCAAATCCTGGCTGTTCCACTTCTGATGCAGCTCCTTGCTCATGCATCTAGGGCATCAGCAGAAAGTGGCCTGAGTGCATCAGCCCCTCCAGCCATGTGAGAGGCTCCCAACCTACACCTGGTCCAGCCCTGGCTGTTGAGGCCACTTGGGAAGTGAACCAGATTGGTTCTCTCTCTCTCTCTCTCTCTCTCTCTCTCTCTCTCTGTTTCTCTCTCTTTCTCTGCTTTATTATCTCTCCCTCTCTCTGTCACTATATCTTCCAAATAAATAAATAAATCTTTAAAAATCTGTTTTAAGTGGTAAAATGACACAGAAGAACCTTAAATGCATACCTTAAATGCACATATAAAATAGCTACATACTTTGCAATTTCAATTGCATGGCATTCTGAAAAAGCAAAACTCTGGAGATGGGAAAAAGACCAGTGGTTGCCAGGGGTTTGGAATGGGGGTAGTTAACGGAGGAAGAATTGAGTAGTGGAGCACGAGAGATTTGGGGGAACACAAAACCACAATAAGGAAAGCAGACCATTATACATTTGTCAAATCTGACAACATGCAACATGAAAAAGTCAACCCAGCAGCCAACTATGGGCTTTGATGAATAATACTCTACCAGTATTGGCTCACAAAATCTATCACATTCATGCCAAATGTTAATAACAGGGGAATCAGGTAGGGTGGGGGAAGTAGCTGGTGATGTAAGGGAATTCTGTACTTTGTGCTCGAATTTTCTGTAAGCTGAAACCACTCTAAAGTTTATTCATGATAAACAAATGGAAAGGTTACTGATGGCTGCTTTGTGAGCAGCTGGATCATCATGGCGTTCTAAATGACACCTGTGGCCTTGTTTTGTCAGACACTGCCAGTCTTGGGCTTGGTTTTGTGTCCTGCAATACATAGGACACAAGACTGGTCACATCGTGAAAGAATTACACTGGATATTTTATTATATTATTGAAGTGATTATATTAGCTTTCACCATGTGATACATTAGGATATTCTGGCCTTGAGCCATATGATCAAAACTTCAAGTGCAGAATTCCTTTAAAAATATGCTTCCATTTCCTCTTATTTATTTCAGAAGCTGCAAGTAAAGGAAAGAGATCTGCAAGATCTGAGCTACAACCCCAAGATACCTGGGTAACAAACCAGACAGGCGGAGCACACGCTGTTTTTGTAATCCTACATTTGATGCTCTTGAAATCGTCGGGTTGAAGACTGGTGGCCTGAGAATGTAGCACTGGGAACTCCTGCTTCCAGGGACATAGGTCATGGCCACGCTTTGGGGATTTCCCAGGTGACTAAGCACAGCTGCACTTAGTGGAGCGGGAGGCAGGGCTCATCCCAGAGGCCCCTCCAGCTCCAGGAGTCTCCCTCCATGTAAACACACTATATACAGACACATGCTTGCGTCTGAGACCTCCACCCAATTCTCTTGCCTTCCCTTCTCCCCACATCTTCTCACCATGTTGGACTCCCCTGTGGTCTGCTGGCTCTCTCTGCATCTTCCCCTGCATCCTCCGCAAGCATTTCCGCTTAAATATTTTTGCACATCTAATCCCATTTGGCATCTACTGCTCAGAAGATCTGAACTGACACAAAAACCATCCAACCTCTAACATATGGTCATTTTTATCTTTTGAAGCATAAACTTGTGAATGAAAATCAGGACAACTTACACCTACTTTTTTTTAAATTAAATTTTGTATCTAGACTTGCAAAGGTTTGGGTGAATATAATCACATATTCTGTGTAAACTCTTAAGTTTAGCGAATATTTATTCAGCTTATGTTATTTGTCATATGTTATTTGTCTTCCCAAGTAGACCTTGGATCTTTGGAATTGATGCAATTCTCTTAATGGGACGATGAATGATATGAGGAAGCTTTCAGTAGACCGCTGGTTGCACAGTAAGCATCTTTCGTGTTGTCATTTATGTGCCATTAGTACATTTTATCCTCCATATAAAAACAAATTCCTAGGCTGGCGTGGCAGCCTAGTGGCTAAAGTCCTCGCCTTGCATACAGCAGGATTCCATATGGACCCTGATTTGTGTCCCTGTGGCTCTACTTCCCATCCAGCTTCCTGCTTGTGACCTGGGAAAGCAGTCGAGGACTGCCCAAAGCTTTGGGACTCTGCACTCACATGGGCGACCTGGAAGAAGCTCCGGGCTCCTGGCTTTGGAACAACTCAGCTCCAGCTGTTGTAGCCATGTGGGGAGTGAATCAACGGATGGAAGATCGTCCGCTCTGTCTCTCCTCCTCTATGACTTTCCAATAAAAATACATAAATCTTTATTTAAAAATTTCTTTGCTTCTACAAATCAGACATTTGAAAGTTTAAAAAAAAATTTTAAATTAGAAATGATTCTAGACTTATAGCAAGTCATTTAAATAATGCAAAGAAGTACCATGCAAAGTTAATTCAGTTTCCCCTCAAGATTGGTACCTATTTATTTGCATGTACTTGAAAGGCAGAGTAGGAATTTGGGGGTGGAGAGAGAAAGGAATCTCATTAGTTCACTCCCTCAAAATGCTTGCTACAGCCAAGGTGGGATCAGGTTAAAGCTAGGAGCCAAACAGTCCATCCAGGTCTTCACGCGGCCACTCGGAGCTCAAGCATCCGAGAGCTGCCTCCCAGAAGTTCCAACAGGAAGCTGCATCGGAGGTGAATTAGGTGCATCTGATCTGGTGCTGGGGCTTGAATTAGCCTTCCCCTACAGGACACAGGCATCCTGACAGGCAGCTTACCCCACTGCTCCACAATACCCATCCCTAATATATATTCTAATACCCAGCAAAAGGTCTCAATTCAACTCAGCAGCTAACTTATTTTTAATCAAGCAAATCAGGTATTTTCCAGCAATTTTAAAAGTTGCCTAGAGTTCACCCTGTTCATCTAATCAGACTTAACTCATTAGGTGGCTCTTGAGCAGGCATCAGACTTACTCAGAGGACATGTTAAAACGGCATACTAGTCTGCTCCCCTAGAATGTCAGGCTCATGAATCTGGGTTGGAATCCCGCAGTTTATCTCTACCACACTCCCAACTGATGCCAATGACAGTGACTTGGAGATCACATCTTGAGAATCAAAGGATGAAACAGATTTGAATTAGAGCATGTAATTAGGATGTAAGGTGAAATAACTCAGCTAATTTGAGAGTGAAAGCGCAACTAGCGAAACCAGTCATTTTATGATCTCTCAATGAGCAATAGAAAAGATTGAGTAACAGTCAAGTCCAGCCAAGGTGCAAAGGTTGCATTTCAGTGAAATGAAATTATTAGGAATCATGATAAAGATAAAAGCTAGTCAGTTGACTTGTACCATCTGGACAGATTACGGAAAGGAAATGTGTTCAGTAAAACACAGGGTTATTCAGCATCACCCAGAAGCGCTCCTTGACTAATTGTTGTGGCTGGTCAACCTGGATCCTACCGAAGGGACCACATGTAGTGTTGGCCCTGATGACACCAGCTCAAGTGTCCCTAACTGTTACACTGACATTTTCACTTACTTGATGAGACTTAATGGCTTTTTCTGGCAGACTTCTTATCTACATGGGAATCACATTTTTTTTTTGTATAAATGAATGCGTCAACATTATGGAGTGGATGTCACAAGAATTTTGTTAGTCTTCTGAGCTGCAGCAAATTTAATTGTGCAAACAGTATGATATGGAATTTCTGGATCTGCAGGTGCTAATATTTTGAAGAGATTATTGAGGTGGTCAACCAGAGACTATCAGACACTTCTACGCCTATGACAGTTAAATTCTGCTCATATGTCCTGGAAAATCATCCATTTAGACACATGACATTTTCTGTTGTTTGCCAAAAGTCCAGGGAAGAGATTCCCAATGTTTCCAAGGAATTGTCCATTCCACTATTGCCAAGGACTGCAGAGGCTCTTACCTGACTATGAGATTCTTCTTCTTCTTCCTTTTTAAAGATTTATTTATTCCTATTGGGAAGGCAGATTTAGAGAGACAGGGAGAGACAGAAAAGAAGATCTTCTATCTGCTGCTTCCCTCCCCAAACAGCTGCAATGGCCAGAGCTGAGCCAATCTGAAGTTCACCAGGAGCCAGGAGTTTCTTCCAGATCTCCCACAGGGCGACAGGATCCCAAGGCATTGAACCAACCTCCACTGCTTTTCCAGGGCACAAGCAGGGAGCTGTAAGGCAAGAGGAGCAGTCAGGACACAGCTGGTGCCTATATGGGATCCTGGCATATGCCATTGTGCTGGGAGAGTCTTACCGGCAGATTCACACCTCTGAACTCACAAGCCATTCTGCTCACAGTCCCATGGATGCTGGAAAAAGGGACAACTCCTTGCTCCCACAAGGCAACACAAAAAGAACCAGGTGACAGTTGTACCACACTGTTGATTCTCATACAGGGAGGGAATCTGGGCTTGGAAAGCCTGAATTTTTTGTACTGAGCAACAACATGTAGTCTTTTATTATTTTTGGTGGGGGGAGGAGTACTATCCGAGTACCATATCCTCCAAGGCTTCAGGTAAACCTGCCCTTTATTCCAAAGGCAACGCTTTATCTTCCAAGTCCATTCCTTACAACAGAATCTAAGCTCATGAAAAGAAAAATGGAATCCAAAGATAATTTGTTGTTGATGTTGTTGTTGTGGCTGTTCTAACTCATACCAGTTGTTGACCTGGTTTCATGGCTTCTCAATTATGGAAACGTATAGTGATGGAGTACTGGGGTCTGTCATATCCAGACGTGGGGGTATAACGGAACATGCATCCTTACTTTCAGACGAAAGATAGATTCCCAATGAAACTGTTGGACATGTGTAGACAATGGGATGCTGGACTGTCTGACATTGTCTGTACCAACAATGTCGGGGTACACTTACATAACAGACTGATGGAATCATGACTCCTTATGAAGGAACACCTTTGTAGTAAAATGGGGAAAACCTGTCGGAGGTGGGAGTTTGAGGGGAGAATCCCAGACTATACGAAATTATACCACATAATTCAGAATCCAAAATAAAAATACATTTTAAAGAAGGTTGCAATATGAAGTTTTGTCCTAAGACATTATTTTCCACGAACTCTCTGGAGAGCCCTAGTCTGGGCCCTGAGACTTGTCCCGAGAGGCCGGCACAGGTCAGGCAGACGTGGACGACTGTCGCCTGCGGTTCACTGTGTGGTGCGACACGTCTTGGTCCTGAAAATGTTAGGTAGACAAATGAATTTCCTCCGGAAATGTCCTTCCAGGCTCCTATTCATGTAAACTAGAACTAGACAAAACCAACTGAATCTCTCTGGAGATGAGAGCAGATCTGTAGTAATAATAATAATAAAAAAAGGCAAATACCAGTAGATAATTATTTCCTCCATTTGTTCCCCTTTAATTAGTGGCTCCTTGTCCCCGCCCCTCCCCCCACACACCTATTTTTAATTTTTATTAGAAATGACCGATTCTCAGTAATGATCGCTTGGTTTTGTCCTTCTCTCCTTGAGAATTGTTACCAGCGCTCTGATTTGGATTTTATTCCTGAGTCCCTCTGGAAGTTTGCACAGCTCTGCGTGCTCATAAAATGATGATGTGCTGTTTCAGTTGGGACCACGGCGGCTGCACTCTGCTTGTTCCCCTCTGCCTGGCCTTTGCTTATGTCACGCACAGAATGCTTCTGATCCTCCCCTGATAGCCCGGGCCAGACAGAACGTCTTCTATGGCAGATCTGAGCCGGCAGGGGAGGAACACTCTGCCGTCTGCTTCTAATTGGAACAGTGTCTCCATCTCTCTTTTTCCTTGAGATGTAGAAAAATACTCCTTTTGGCTTATTTCATTTCTTAAAAAAAGGATTTAGCATTTGCCACAGAAAATGAAAACGTCTTCCTTTTTCAAAGCATGCTAGGTAAAATGCGCTGTCGCATCTGGTTAAACTCTAAAGGAAACATTATAACAATCATTTCTAATTCTTGCAGCTCTAATCGTCTTCAGCAGATTCATTTGATGTGGATATTAGATTTGTAGGGAATGGAACCCTCTTAACTCGAAGTCTGCTGCCCTTTTATTATAAGCAGGCTGCTCAGTGTAAGAATCAAAGCAGTTTTATCCTCTTCAGGAGCTCATTATTTTTGAAGGGCAGGCTTTGTCTTGATAACCAGAACGAATTCTGGCCGCCGGCCGGCCAGCTTGGTCTCCGCCGGTACACACACGCAGCCAGTCACTGCCCTCACACAATCTCAGCGTGGAAGATGAGTTAGGAACCAGCTAGTTGCCATGGCTCTCAAGCTGTTACGTAAAATATAAACCCACCACGTTCCTGGTTGCATTATAAAAAGAGAAACAACAGCAACCAAACCCCAAGCCTAAAATATTCCCCCCAAGGAGTAGGGGAGTTTCTTCCTTTAGAGCAAAGTCTCAGAATTTGTCCAGGAGACGCATACCCACTATAGGGGCTGCATCTGTGCCCCCAATAAACGGCGGTGGTGGAGGGCCAGTCCCCGCTCAGCCAGCAGTGGGTCTGCGCAAGGTCACACAGCCGGGAGGCGGGCAGGGAGGCTGGGACTCCGCACTCCCAAAGGTGCTTTTCAATCTCTCGCCCCCTGGGGCACCGAGCAGCTGCTCCCGGCCCCTGCAGGCAACAAAACGTTGCTCCTTCTGGGTGAAACTTCGACTGAGAAGAGAATGAGCCTTCGGCATAAATTAGGCGGCTTTCATAAATGCCTACAGGTCACTAGGGTATCATTCAGTAAAAGTTTTATTTTAGCTAAAAAGGCAACCCAGTAGCCTCGAATAATTTATGTACCTCTCACGCACTAAAAACAACAAACAAACAAAAAACCGAGGCTATTTAATGGAGTAACTTGGCAAGCAGTTCGAAACGTTTGCTCTCTCAAAAAATTTTTAAGAATTTCTACTGATGAGAATTCTGCCCTAGTCCCTTCACATATGCAACTCGGTGACTTTTAATGAATCATTGATTGCATATTCATTTTTCTGTGCCACATGCATACATTGGCTGACAGGAGCTTGAGAAAAAAAAAATGCCATACTTCCCAAACCCAAATCAGTCATAATCTGGGAAATAATTTTAAAAAAGGGAAGTCACGTGGTTTTACTTTGGAAAGTATTGTATAAGATCCCTGTTTTTGCAATGCCTATAGAATCCACTCTATTGAAGCTAACATAACAAAGAGTTTAAATAATACTTATTAGTTAAAAAGATTGATTAGAGGAAAAATTCTGAGGTGGGTCATTTTTAAAAACCGTATCTATTTATTTGAAAGGCAGAGTGCTAGGGAGCGGCGGGGAGAGGGGGGACGTTTGAGTAGGTGATTCCCTCTGCACATGGCCACAATGGCTAGTGCCTGGCCAGCCAGGAACCTTGATCTCACACGTGGGTGGGAGGGACCAAGCACCTGGACAGCATCTGCTGTTTCCCTAGAGGCTTCAGCAGGAAGCTGCACTGAAAGTGGAGCCGCTGAATGCCTGGCTGCAGGATGTATTCAGGACCAGCTGTGTTTAGCCTGCAGCACTAAGATGCCTTAAATTTAATTACAGTGACTGAGATGGTGGGGAACATAGCTAGGGGAGTCAATTAGTTAACAGGACCAACCGGACACAAACAAAACAACTATTGCAGATTCCTGAATTTGTGTGCGGATCTGGACTGAAAGCCATGGTGTCTGACCTCCCAGGTCCTAGCACCTGCTTACTGAGCCTCAACCAAGCCAGGAACAGCAAGGACTTCCCCTTATGACCATTCCATCCCCACACTTAGGAGTCATCGCACTGCTCTTGTCTAAAGTACAATGCAAACACCTTAAGCTCCTTTCCCTTAGGTTTTCATTAAAAAAAACAAAATCTTCATGCTTTGCATGTGGCAGGCGTATGTTACAGTGCGATCTAGCCTTGCAGCTGCCAGCTGGCGGAACCTGTCTTCAGACTTGGCCGTTTTCTGGCCAGCATTTCTAACACCTTCAATAAATTCTTATTTTGGAGATCTTCAAGTCTGAAGAGTTTTGGTTTCACAAGGTTTCTCTGGCTTCTTAAAAGTTACCAGACGATTGGGAGACAATCATCTTATCTTCAAAGTAACTCTGGGAAGTGAGTAGGATAATAATAGCATCCTTTTGTAGCTGGAACCCCTAACCTTGACCCGTAGCATTTGGTAATTGACTAACACACTGCAAGGTATCAAGACTTACCCCTTTCTGATCACTGCTGTTAACGAAAGTTCTGTGAGAGCAGCGGTCCAGGCATCAAACAGACTTTAGGACCCTCAGTCCTTTTCTCCTTTGTTCCTCTTGGACAAACCAGAAAGATTTGCGAAAGTGTGAACTGACATTGCTTATGCGTGATGTAGCAAACCCAACGCAGCCCTGATGAAACGGTTGAAAAAAGGCCTCACCTCCTCATAGGCTGAATTCTCCAAGACTGGAATTTACAGAAAACAAAACGTACGAAAGACTTCTCCAGCTTATGTCATGGTCCATGGTCCATGGAGCCATTGGATTCAAATCCCCTCATCCGCTGATACGGCTTCGACGTCCAGTGCGCAGAGTGATGAGCATAGAAATGGCTTTCTGCTATGCACTACCTGCACATTGTGGTTGGTGTTTTCTTTGCCTGTTTGAAACGCCTTCCGTTCTTGTCAACCAGGAGAGCCCTCTCACTTAACACAGTAAACATAGTAGAACATGTGGCCAACACAGTGTGGAATTTCTTTGTCTTACTCTATGTCCCTTCCATATGTCAAGCTCTCTCTGCTAACCTCTTTATATTTTTAATTTTGCTTCACTGAGTTGGTACTTACTCATCAGTACTTACAGTTCTCAAAGGAATAAACAAATCTGGTGCTTTTGTTCACTGCTTAGTCATCTCTAAAGAGCCATTTATCTTGTAAATCAAACTTTGTTTATATATCTTTCAATGATAATTAACACAGTATTAGAAACAGTCCCTAATTTTAAGATTTATGATGACTGGATGATGTTCCTAAAATGAGACAGTCATTACATAGCTTGAATATTCTCAGCCCAGTGATTTCATGCTATAAGATGGAGTACTGAGTGGGCAGGGGGAGGAGTTTTGGGGTCAAGCTGTCTGGGTAGGTGAGATTCAGGCTCTGCCTTTATTCCTTGGGCTGACATTATGGAAGCCATTCAACTTCTATAACCCCAGTTTTCTCATCTTAAAAAAAAAAGAACAGAGCTAATGATAGATCTGTCTCATTGGGCTGACAATTTAAGACACGCAAGACACTCTGAAGAAATACTGTTATGGCTGTTATTGCACACGGGCTAATAGTCCAGGGGGAACACTGCTTTTCCCCCTTAAGGGCCTGATGCTGTGTAAATCCTGGTTCCACTTATAATAGCCTCGGTTCATCTCTGGTTCTTCTAGGCTCACAACAAAATTACACTCTTCTACTTTGGCTTAAGCCAGCCCTGCTGCCTTTCACCTCCCCTCCTGCTGGCCTCACCACCTAGCTGGGGTCCACTCTAGATGGTGTCTAGAGTCCACCAGTTTTACTGCATTGAAGTCGAGGCCTTTTCTACCCCAGAGTGAAGGGGATCCCTCCTCTGCCTGTCGGTTCCCACCCAACGTCTCAAGCAATGCGATTGCATCCCTCATTCCAGTGCGTGTTTCTCTTTGAGCCCCAAGGCGGGGCGGGGGGGGGGGGCTGCTCAGGGAGCACAGTCCTCCTGATTTTCTCCACCTCCTCCTCTTCTCTGAGAAGTGCTCCACCCGTGTACTCACAAATGCCCTGCCCAGAAGATCCTTACAAGGGCTGCGATGGGCTTAACTTGTTTACCTTCAGCTCAGCCCACAGCCCTGATGCCCTCTGCATGTTTACACAAAGGTGTTAATGAAATCCCCAAACCACCTTTGACCACCTGCTTGGAGACTCCTCCCTTTTGGGTTCTTGTGCATTTCTCAACTATTTTCAGTCAACAAAGTAAAGCTTTCCATATGGTGTTAAGAGGACACAATGAAAGCTTTAAGTGAGCTCAGTGCTGGCAAGGCAGTTCCATGTGTATACCTCCTCAAGCAGCTTTCTGTCAAGAGTGCTAAATGCATCTCCAAGATAAACTGGTAACAAAATATGCAACTTACCGTTATATTAGTTTAAGCAATTAGGTGATTTGTTATTACCCAGAAGGCAAATTTTCCTTGAGATGCAAAATGGCAGACAGAAAGAAACAAAAATATACACAGGGCTATGGGACCAACAAATTAACCAAAAGGAACAATAATGAACTGAATTGGAGACTTTGGCTAAGCAGGGGATGTTTTCCCTGTGGAACATTCCCAATTGATGATGCTTACATGCACAGGTGTGTGCACCTGCTGTTACTACAGGCTGAGCAGAAGTATAATACTTCTTATAGAATATATCCTATAATTTATAGGCCACTTATAAATCCCCTTCTTCATCTTTCATTAATCTGTCGCAGATGAGAGATTAGAAACTCTTCTCGCATCCACTGACAATCCTTTCTACTATAAACAAACTATTTGTAAAAGCAGTTGCTAATAGACTCTGAAATACCTCTAAGCCCAGTTGATGTACTGTCTACTGGTGTTTCTAGATTCATGTCTGAATCAGTCTAAACGGAGAATGGCAAGGTCTTAGAGCAATGGCATGGGTCTTGAACCCTGCTTATATTTGCATTTCAGTAATAGACAAGTTTAACCCTAGTAGGCTTGGAATGTTGACAGAATGTGTGATGCAGGGATCCCCTAATACTTGAATTACAGCACTCTCCAAGTATGCGTCCTTTGAGCATACTGCAGGAAGAGGCAGTGGATTCAGCTGGTGTGGAACAATTGGAAATGAAGCAGCCTTCCTGAACCGAGGACATAGGAAAGAAATCAACGCTACCAACACCTGCTTAGCATCCAGCCCCTGCTCTGCAAATTGTGTGGCAGTCTAGAAGAAGAAAACGGTACATGCAGTTAAAGAGAATTATTGTTCCTGACAAATTTTCATAACCACTGTTCACCCTGTCATCACTGTCACTGATATCCCCCTCCAAACATTTGTGTTGGAAAACTAAAGTGTACAGAAAATTCAGGATGTTTGTTTTACTAGAAAACCAATTGCCTGATATGGGAAGAATGGATAGTGAGTATGGAGGCTCATCAAGGTACGACCTCGTCTGTAGTCTGAGAGTACAAATGCTCCTGTTTTGTCCACTTTGCTACAGTCCCCAGGAAGTACCGGAAGCCCGAGGGAGAACTTTCTAGAGGATGGACACCAACATTCCCTCACATCCCTGAAAACCGTGGAATAAGTGAACTACTTGAAATCACCCCATTTCCGAAGAGGCACTGAGCATCCGAGACCAATAGAGTGCATCTAGATATGTGTGATTTGTGACAAGTGAGTCATTTTCATGTTTCAGTCTTGTGCAGCTAGAGACAGAGCTACAGACTTCGTTATGGTGTGACGACTGTGTCCATCACTGTCAAATTCCCGTTGGCATTTCCGTTCAGGTTGAAGGAGGAACAAAGAGACAAGGAAGTGATAAGGCAAAATATTAGCCTTTGACAATAGGCTCAAATACTTGTACTTAGAATTTTCTACATTTTGATGACTTGGCAAGTGCAATGGGCAAGACTGAAGTCCAGCTTCCTTTGGCATTTATCTCAATGTCTTCCTTGCTCCCAGCCATGATCCCCAGAGCAAAGTGCCCCGTGATGCCAGCATGAATGTAAGCCAGTGTAGCACTTCAGATAGGAATATATCTCCACAAATGAATAGTTCATGATTCATTGAGGTCCCTCTCAAAACAATAATAGGTTTTCACCTCACTATCTGTGCGCATTCACTCAGTTTCTGCCGCCTTTTATCAGCCCATTGCCCAGGGCACCGAGGGCAGTGATTCATCCCGGGAACAGGGATTATTCTCCAAGGACGGGGAGGAGACCCTTCTGCAGGGTGAACCTTGACCTGAAGCTCCTAAATACAATGCACTTGTCAACTGACTGATTTGCTGGAGATGCAGAGGAAGTAAGCCTGATTGCTCAATGCAATCTACTGAATACTAACTAAGCCCCAACACTCATGTCCCAGGTCAAGGTTTCCACCCTTTTCATTCTTGACTCAAAAAGCTTTCATTTCCACAGACTTGGCACATAAGCATATGTGACCCCTTGATTGTATTATTTATTTGGGAAAACGTAAAGAATATTTTGGGGAAGGGCCCAGTGCGATAGCGTAATGGTTAAGGTCCTTACCTTGAACATGCCAGGATCCCATATGGCCGCAGGTTCTAATCCCAGTAGCTCCACTTCCCATCCAGCTCCCTGCTTGTGGTCTGGGAAAGCAGTCGAGGACGGCCCAAAGCCTTTGGACCCTGCACCCGCGTGGCAGACCCAGAAAGAAGCTCCGGGCTCCTGGCTTTGGATGGGTGCAGCACTGGCCGTTGTGGCCGCTTGGGGAGTGAATCATCAGATGGAAGATCTTCCTCTCTGTCTCTCCTCTCTGCATATCTGCCTTTCCAATAAAAATAAACAAATATATATATATTTTTTTTTTAGAAAAGAATATTTTGGGGGAAAATTAGAGAAATTTGAAAATGATTGTATTGAGTTGTATTTCTCCGCTACTGTTACATTTTGTAATGACAGTAATACTTTATATGTAAATATCCTTATTCTTAGAGATTATAGCTGCAACATTCAGAGGTGAAGTGTGATTTTTGGTCACTTTCAAATAATCTCCACTGAGGAAATACTGAAAATTACAAGCAAGGTGATGGGTACCTGCTGATTTGTTGTATTATTCATTTTAATTTTTTTTTTCTACACTCTTGACAATTTCCATTATACAAATTTGGGAAACGTAACTTATCTTTCCCAACTTAGGGCAACTTGGTAAGAACACCAATGCCCCAAGCAGTGGCAATGTTAAAAAATCGGTACAGGAAAACAGAGATGGGAACTCTGTTCCCAAGTTACATTTGCAAAGGAAAGCATGTTTTGGGTCCACTGATTTCATGTATTCATCCCCTGATTATGTGCTGAGTAGTTCCTCTGAGTGCGGAGGTAAAATCATAACCAGAAACTTGGCCAGGAGTTTGTAGTCAATCCTAAATATTCTCAGTACTAAATATTGCCAATTATACCTCCAGCTTCTTTGCAAGCCCTTCGACGATCCTGTGGGACCATCATTCCATGCTCTGAATACACAACTACCATTAACAGCTTTATCACGTCTCACCTGGCTCACCGCGAGAGCTCTGATCGGACCACCTCCCTCCTTAAGAGACTGCGTCTCCACTGGCCCCAGACCTGCGTGACTAATCAGGCCTCTCCAGATTGCTATCTCTCACCACTGCTCTCTCAAATTCCACACTCCACATCGACTAAATTGCTCTTCACGTTCCACATTGCTGCGCTCCATCCTGCTTTCCGGGTTTGCGCCTGCCATCCTGCGCTTGAATCAGACACTCCACTCCACTTCTCTCAATCCTGTAGGTCTCATATTACAAGCCACTTCCTGCAAGAAGCTTTCTTTGACCTCTAAAGTCATTGCCTTGGAGACACCGCCTCCTACTTTCCCTAGCATTCCACTTATCACACTATATTGCAATTGCCGGTTTAATAGCCTAGCCAGTGCGCAGAACTTAACAGGCTGCACTTCTCACTATGAACTTTGGCCTCATTCATAAGATAAGGATAGCAACACTGACTGGAAACATCAAATGGATATTGCAAGAGTGTTCAGCTCTCGGTACATGGGCAACCTGGGGATGACGATTATTGCTGTGTACGTCCATGGGGAAATTGACTAGTAAAGAATTTCTAACACAGACTAGAATGTGCAATACGTGCTGTTTTTTTGTTCGGAATTATGGTATCTCCAGGAATACATATGATGTCACAATTCAAGCCTATTACATCTTGCACCTTTCAAAGGCATCTGTATGTGCAACTAAAGTGAAATGGAATTAAGTGAAAATTTCAGACCCGACAGAATGTTCATTGGCTACACGGTTGTTTGTTGAACCATCCACAGTTAAGCTTTTCCTGGGTCCTTTGACCAGAGAAATAGTTCAAAATATAGGACGCTCCAGGTGTATTTTGTTACCGAGTGCTCCCGCCTGCCGCGCCCTCCGTTCCCTTGTCTCTCTCACACCCCCGTCATGGGTTATTAATGATGGCTGGCGGTGATTCATGAGCTGCCTCACACAGCACTTCCTAAGTGTATCACTGACATTAGCTAATTGCCAATGCTGTAACGCTGCCACAATCCGCGTCGCCCGCTTTCCCATTTAAACGCTTGCTGTTTTGCCCAACCTTCGTTCATCCGCGGTCTCCTTTGAAGGCCAAACACAGAGCTGTCTGCCCTTCTCTATTTATAGCCATGCTGCGATTCAGCATATTTTGAGTCCGAGGTTTGCCTTCAAGAAAGCATACGTTTTGTCATGTATGCATCCTTGAATATTCCTTTGAAAGTTTTAAAGATCACCGAGTTCACAGCACTAGTCCGGATACTAGGCTGAAGTGATAATCAGCTCTTACTGGGAAAAGGAGGAGTCACCTTGATTTGTAGTTGGTCCCGCCCATTCCTGATGCATCACGGCGGAACGATTTCCCCAGCACTGCATCTTCTGACACCTGTACATTCCGGTGGTAAGTAAGGTTCATGAGAAACCCAAAGAGCCTGGGAGATCTTGACTATTAAACTGTGATCCATGTAGTTCTAGCAGAGTGAATTTAATGTTTAAGCCCTACAGAGATGTAATGCGTAACAAGATCCTCTCGGTGTCTATTTTTAGCCGTCAGCTATTGTTAGTCTTCTGTTTCTTCATAGAACGTCCTGCGCACACAAAGTTGTTGTTAAACACGTCAAGTGTTTGCCTACTTTTCAATTAGATCTGTTTCCTCTGTGAAATTAGTGAGTCATTTCAGAACCCAGAAAAGTAGAACACATCATTGTGAAAGCAATTTCTCTCCAGTTATCACCATGAAGAGTTCAATTCTGGTTTTTCCACTATTAAGTACGTTATTTAAAAAGCAAAGGAGGTGATCATTGATTGTAATAATTTTAAATAAGATGTTGAGCCTGTTTGTATATCCTGATGGTCAAGCTGATTCTCTGCTTTCTTTGTAGAAATTAAGGTTCAACATAGACATTATCAGGCCTGAACAAGCAGGGCACAGGATTTGACCTCAAGTCCTTAGATGCCTTAATTGGTGCCATAAATTTAATCTCATGGTTACTCATTAACACATCTTTCACCACTCATCGTGTACCTTAGACACCCAGTCTGTTCCTCTCACAACTGGAAGTTTGTATACTTTGGCCAACATCTCCCCATTTCGCCCACCACTTCTGTCCCTGCCAACCATCATTCTATTTCCACATGAACTTTTTTAGCTTCCACCTACAAATGAGATTACACTGTATTTGCTTTTCTGGATCTGCTGATTTCACTTAGTGCAGTATCCTTCGGCTTTATCCATGTTGTGGCAGATGGCAGAATTTCCTTCTCTTTATGGCTGAACAATATCCTACTTTATAAAAGGCTACTTCAGAAAGTCTGAGAAAAACTGCGATTAGAAGACACATCGATTTTGGTGAAAAACATTTGGAAATTCATGCATACATTATATATTTCACAATATACATTTTCAGTGTGCATATTTTAGTGAAACAATTGATTTAATTTTTATTTATCTTTTTATTGGAAATGCAGATTTACAGAAAGCAGGAGAGACAAGGAGAAAGATCTTCTGCCTGCTGGTTCACTCCCCCAGTGGTTGCAACAGCTGGAGCCAAGCTCCATTTAGGTCTTCAATCTGTTTCAGATGAAGTTTTACATGTAGTGCCAAAGAAGACCAAATTTAACTATTTTGGATGCGGCTACCTGGTTTTCCCAGCAGCACTTCTTGAAGATTTTCCTTTCCCCGCAATGTATTCTTGGCACATCATGGAAGATTAGTGGACCACATAGATGGCCTCCAGTTTCACACTCCTGTTCATGGTTTTTGACGTTGTGATGGTACAAAAGCCATATATATCCAGTAGCAGTAAGCCTTGCCTCTTGAATGTTGATCTTTTTCTGGACTCCTGAAATGCAGTATGCTATTCTCACAGAGTCAACTGCTTTAGTAGTTCACAGCTTCCAGTCAACAACAATCAGGATAAGCCCTAAGTGGTGACTCGAACATCTGCCCAAGGATTGTGAAGACACCTGCCATTTTGGGCTCATCACCATTTTAAATATCTGCTTCCCCTACATCTCGGTTTCTTAAGGTTTGTGCCCTTTATGTCCAAATTTCATTGTCCACCAATCTGCTGTAACCTCGCAACTCTACTTTCACTAATATGCTGTAACCTCATGGCACCATACCTGTTGGTCCTATGCACCAATCTCTTATGGCCTCTCCCCTAGTGCCCGCCTACCACCACCACACCTACCAATCCCTCGTGGCTAATATTACCTACCTGTCTGGCCATAAAAGCGTAATCCTGCGTCTGTGCCTTCCCAGTTTTTGCTCTCTCTCTGTCTCTCTCTTCCTTTGGAGCACTCTCCTGTCACGATGGCAGGAGCTCAATCCTGCTTCCTCTCTCTCTCTCTGCCTTCTCTCCCTTCATGCGGCCATCTTCCTCTGCCAGGTTTTTGTTCCCTTCCCCCGTGGTAGCCTCTCCTGCTGCAATAAAGACCTACCGTGTGACTCACTGCATCTGGTGTCTTGGGTTAATGGCAAACATTCCTAATTTAAATGACTGATGCTCTACAATATACAGTATTATCACACTAAGATGTTCAATAGTTTAGGGATATTATTTATACTTTTTACCAAAGTTTTTTTTTTTTTTAGATTTATTTGAAAGGTAAAATAAGCAGAGAAAGAAGGAAAAATAGAAGAGAGGAGGGAGCTCTTCCATCTGCTTGTTCCAAATTGCCCCAGCATCCAGACTAGGAACACCATCTTGGTGTACCACCTGTATGACAGGAGCCCAAGCACTTGAGCCATTCTTCGGCTTAGCAGGAAGCTGGATCACACACATCAAGCAGCAACGATTTAAACTGACACTCCAGTGTGGGACACCAGCATTGCAGACAGTGTCTTAACCCGATGCGTACCAATACCAACAACACTTAAGATATTTTCAATACATACTGAGTTTATCAGTATGTATGAAAGGCACAGGTTTATTTCCGGATTCCCTATTGGTCTATATGCTTTGTTCTTATGCTATATAAATCTGTTTTTTTTTTAATTCAAAGATTATTAGAATACTCAAGATTAAAAAAAAAAAAGAACCAACAATCCTCATTAATGCAAGAATGCAAGAATGGGATCCAGGACATTGTCTCTAGTTGAGCTTCCGCTGTTTTAAAGCCAATAATTCTAAAGTTGATCAGAATCGCAAAAAATGAAGCAGGGCTAAGATGCTTTGCTTGACTTTTTTCATCCAATGACATTTGCATCTCTTCTAGTGAGAAATTTGTAATATTTAATTTTGTGTGTCAAATTGACTAGGTTATGGATCTCCAGACAACTGGCAAAGCATTACTTCCAGGTGTGCCTGTGTAGATGTTTCTGGAAGATTAGCATTTGAATCAGTAGACTGACTGAAGTTTTCCCTTCACTGGTGTGAGGGCACAGATATAACAAGAAACACAGAGGAAGGCCAATTGTGCTTTTTGCTTTGCAGTTGGAACAAGTTTGTTTTTTTCCCCACCCTTGGCTCTAGGGCTCCTGGGCCTCAGGACTTCCATTAGAAATCAAGCTTTCCTCCTCCTGGAGCTGAATTACAGTAGTTCAGTCTCTGGTTCTCTAAATTGCAAACAGCGCACCTTGGGGCCTTCCAGTCTCCAAAATTGCATGCGCCCATTCTCTTAGGAAAGCCTCTCTCATGCCTGCAGCTGCAAGCCTCGGCTAGTACAGAACACATCACTCTAGACAGAATGCTTGAGAAATGAGAAAGAAGAAAGAGAAAATATAGAAGCCACTTGCACATTTTCTTCATTTCCATTAACAATCTCTTTTTTTAAAAAGAAAAATCCATTTCTTTATTTGAACGAAGTTACAGAGAGAGGGAGACAAACCTACAGAGGAAGAGAAACAGAGAGAGAGAGAGAGAGAGAGAGAGAGAGATGGATCTTCCAATCACTGGTTTACTCCTCAAATACAACAACAGGTCCTGGACCAGGCTGAATCCAGCCAGATCTCACATGTGGATGGCAGGGGTCCAAGCACTTGTATTATCTTCCACTACTTTCCCAGGTACAATAGCAGGGAGTTGGACTAGAAATGGAGCGGCAGGCAGTGGCTTAACCCACTCTACCACAACGCCTACTCCCTCTTCTTGACATTCTGGATGATTTCTTTCCAGTCTCCTCTTTTTCCATCCCCATGGCACTAACACATCCCATTTATGACAGTACTGTAATGTAATCTATGGGAAGTAGCGCTCTGCCTGCCTTGGGTACTACCAGGTACAGAGTGCTAAGCGTGATATCCACTCCTAGCAGATGCTGGCCGTCAGCAGGTGGTTATTGTGTATGTACAAATGTGTGTATGTGCACATGAGTTTGCTGAAGTGATGTTAGTACACATAGCATAAGTTCTGAAATAAACTCCTTATGCATAATTCAAAATATTATCTCTGGTAGCAAAATGATTGACAACTTACTCCACTTCTACTTGGAAAAAAATATACTGACTAAATCTTCAAGTAAATACTCGACAATATGCTACATGTCCTAAGCCACATCAAACCCACACAGCAGGGAAAAAAAAATTCTTAAAAGCCAAATGTGGCAATTAAGGAGAAATTATCCACCTAAGCATTGAAAATGCCATGGTGGTCTTTCCAGATTTATGTTGGAGTATCACATCTTTTTAAGTTGTGGCAATTTCTCACTAGGAAAGCAATTGAGTTTCAATGCTTTCATGAGAACAACTGGTTTTTCTTTTTTCAAGTGGTGTGAGAAATTAGAACAGAACCCATCCACCAGTCTCTGGAGAGCAGATGGAGTCACCTGAGCAGTTCTGAAACCCATGCATAGTTAGAAGTAGGAAAGATTTTTTTTTTTTTTGAACATGAAAGAAAGGACTGGTAAGCTCCGTCTTCTCCTGCCTGGTAACTGGAGCTTTCTCAGCACATCTGAAACAAAATCACAGCACTCCACTCGAAGCCTTGCATTTACCCCAGTCTCTCCATCCAGCTGTTTGCACCCTCCCCTTCCCTGGCACATACAAGGCACACCCCAGTCACCACCGCCTGCGTCACTTTCGGTGCCCTGTGGTGGATCTCCACCTGCCTCTGGCCGTGTGTTCCCAGCCTGCCCATGGCCTGGCTTTCCTCTGGCTGCTCCGTAGACACCACCATTCCTCGCTGATTTTCTCTTGCTGGGAGCTGTCCTGAGCAAGTCTCACATCCTGTCCCAGTTTCCTCCACATGTACCTCCACAAACCACACGTCTATTGGGCTGGTCTGTGCCCTTCATGTCACTGACATGTCCAGCGCTTAGCTCTCTGGAATCGGGTTACTATCAGGAGACTGTATATCCCGAGTGTTTTGCCTGCCCTTGACCTCACACAGGCCCCACCACCTCCATGATGCTGCCGCGGTCATTTCTGGGAATTAAAAGCAACATAAATATCCCACCTGCAAAATGACTGACGCTAGCTCTCTGTTCTGTGACGGGTGTTTCCTCTTTCCAGTTTCTTTTTGAACCATACCCTCACCATGATTTATTAATATCTCATTAGATATCCAGTCCACTAACCTCTTTTGCTCGTCTTGACCACCCTTCAACTTCACTTCCTTTCTTACACAAGTCAGTGACAACGCCACGCTGGAGTACTCTCCTCCCCAAATCCCAACCTTACCTACTGCAAACCGACAACACTTCCATCTTCTGTCCCCCAAATTCTATCCCCTTCCCCACTTGTTCTTCTGTCCTACCATGTGGAACGTTGCTTACCTTAAGGTCTGCTTTATGAAGCCCACCCAGGCCCCAAAAATCTGGTGAAGAAAATTCCACACATAGGTAGGTTAACGTTTTGTATTTTCCTATCCCTCATGTCACCTCAAAATCTATTTATGCTCCGGATTCAAAGCTCCAATTCTTTGCTATGACTGCTACAAAGTATCTCCCATTATTCTGAAAATCTGCTAATCCTCTTCCACCTCTACAATTTTAGTCACTTTGAGATGTACTCATCCTGTAATTTACTAAGAAAGTAACTGCAAAGTGCGATATTATGAAGCTGGCATCTTAACGCCTGAAAACTGACACCTGCCTTCCATCCTTCCTTCTTTATCTTAGCACAATCCGATAAATAAGCCTTGACCAAGTGGCTGGATTTTCCAGGCACTGTGTTAGGTGCTAGGAAAACAAGGAAGTGTTCAACTGAGCATCTCAGATCACACGTTTAGTCTAAGCAGCTAAACCGTTCTATTTCACATTAGAGTACCTGGGTTTGACACGCAGCTCTGGCTCCTCAGGGTGGCTTTCTGCCAGTGCAGACCCTGGGATGCGGCAATGCTGGCTCAAGTGTCTGAATTTCTGCTTTGTATTAGACCTTGATTGCATCCCTGGCTCCCAGCCCCGGAGCAGCCCAGCCCCGGCTGTTGTACGCGTCCGGGGAGTGAACCAGAGAATGGAAGCTCTCTTTCTCTCTATCTGTGTGTGTGTATCTTTTTCCCTGTCTCTCAGCCTCTCAGATAAATAAATAAATATTTTCTAAAATAACAGACACAATGGGGACCAGCATGATGGCATAGCAAGCTAATCCTCTGTCTGCAATGCTGGCATCTACCATATGGGCACCAGTTTGGCCCCTGGCTACTCCACTTTTGATCCAGCTTGCTGCTAATGGCCTAGTAACGCAGTGGAGGATGGGCCAAAACCTTAGCCCGTGTGCCCATGTGGGAGACCCAAAAGAAATTACTGGCTCCCTGCTTCAGACCAGCCCAACTCTGGCTGTTGCAGCCAAAAGAGGGTGAAGCAGCAGATGGGAGAACTCTGTTCTCCCTGTCTCTATTCCTGTAATTGACTTTCAAGTATAAATAAAACTTTTTTTCTTAAATTTGTCTATTTTTTTTTGGAAAGGCAGATTTACAGAGATAAGGAGATACAGAGTGAAAGATCTTTCGTCCACTGCTTTACTCCCCAAGTGGCTGCAATGGCAGAAGCTGAACCAATCCAAAGCAGGGAGCCAGGAGCTTTCTCTTGGCCTCCCACATGGGTGCAGAATCCCAAAGCTTTGAGCCCTCCTCTACTGTTCTCTCAGGCCACAAGCAGGGAGCAGGTTGGGAAGTGGAGCTATTGCACTGGGCCTTAAACAAATCTTTTTAACAAAAAGAACAGACAACTATTTATCTATGAAGCAACCAGTTTAATGGAGAATAGGTCCCGTAAGTAACTATGCTAATAATCCATTACTTTCATGATAAATTGCATGGTTAAATTAGAATGCCGCAAGATGATACAACAGGGGTCGCAACCTATATTTAGAATAAGACTTTAGGTAATGAAAAGGAGTGCGAGGGGTCCTGGCAAGACATAGCTGCATAGAAGCAGTTTTAGCCAAAAGTATGGTTAAGAATTCTTCACAGCCATGGACGTGCAAACTGGATGACATGTCAGGGACACAGAAAGCACGTGAGAGACGTGAGTGAGGGCAACCGAGCCTTGTTTATCAGACTTAGGATTATGATTTTGGCCATTTTTCTAACAACAGAGCCATTCTAGCAAGGAATCGCATGGGTGGTTTTTGAATTATTTTTTTAACATATGTGCTGCCAAACCTACCACTGAATTATTGTTTAAGAGATGGAGAGACAAAGTGGGGTGGAAGGAGAAACAGAGCAAGGACCCCCATCTGCTGTTTGATGCCCACAAATACCAGCAGCCAGAAACTCCATGCAGATCTCCTGTGTGAGCTGAGGGACAGAAATCCAACCGTTGACTTGTTGCTGCTGAATTTGGGGGGGAAATACATATATTAAGAAAAAGTTGTTTTAACATTTAAAAACCCAAAGCTAAGTAATTTTGGATAATACCCACCTGGATTCCTTCTCACACACATGCATAACGGATGGTCCATAACAAAAGGGAAGATAATAATTGCAATTTTGAAGGTAGAAGTAGTAAATGAAATGGCATTTCACACTTAGAACATCACTGGCTTTTTGCTCCTTAATGGGCTACGATGGCTAAATGTTCTCTAGAGACTTGGGAGTGTTAATGCACTTCTGTAAGTACTCAACAAAAAGTAAGACACAGCAAGTTAAAAACTGCCTTTCGAGGCAGAACAAATGCCTGAATAAAATCCAGTTTGTGGCAGCCTCCTCCAGAGTTGAGATAAAGAATCCATTTAGAGTGGTCCTCGGTTCAGATCATAGCATTCTGTTCGGAAATCAGGTTTCTCTGTGATAGAGCTAGTTTATCACTCTTGGGAGTTAAAGTACCTTTCACTTAGAAGACTCACCGGAATGAATGAATGAAAGAAAAAAAATTATTAAATAAAGAGTGAGTGAATCAGTGGATGGGAGCGCTCTCTCTCCTCTCTATCTGTATCCATCTAGGTGAACATGTGTCTCTCAAAGAAATAAATAACAATTTAAAGCTATGAACATCAAGGATTATGTTTTGCAAAGTCTGCTTCAGGTTTAGACTGCCATAATGAGCACCGTGGACTAGGCAGGACCAACCTACATCCTTTCTGATGCTTCTGAGATGGGTAGCGTGACAGCAGCATGCCAATGTCGTTGGTGAAGGGCTGCTTCGCGGTGATGCCCTCATTGAGCCTTCCTTGGAGGATGCAGGCAGAGAAAGGTCATGTCTCTTTCACTTTTTGTAAGGGCATTTAATCCAATAAGAGGGCTGTCTCCTGCAACCACATCCAAAGATGATTTAACCCAAAGGCACCACTTCCAAAAGCTATCACACTGTGGATGGCGGCTCCGAATAGGAATTTGGGCGTAGACACAAACATACTGTCACTAGCAAAAGTCACCATGATTTACACAAGCAAAATAGTTGCTTAGCCATATTACAGATGGTGACATGAAATGACGCCATTAGTCAGCATAGATGTCTAAAACGGGGAGAAATCAGACACAAAGGCTGGTTATTGCCACGCATGTCCAGTGAAGGAGAGACACTTAGACCCTGAGCAGGTGTGTGTGTGTGTCCTGTGGTGGGTGCCCCCGTTTTGGAGACTGATAGAGGACATTGCTATAAGATGAAGTCACTCGGCCTTTAAACTCGACAATTCTGCCTCTTAACCATCACAACGCTTTCTCTCGCTCTGTAGTCACTAAACAGCTTCTGATTGTAATGTGCTTCCCCACGCAGATTTCCTGCAGGAATGGAATGTGCTGCTCTGGCCAACTTGGAGTTGAACAGTCCACAGGGCAGCTACATTCCTCTTCTTGGCCAACCGTCCCCACTTATGTCAGCCATATTCTGTGAGCCCATCTAGTGTCTACTGGCTAGCCAGAGGTTAGATATAGTCCAGGCAGGCTAATGCTATAAAGAGGGGGACATTTCCTATTTTATTTATTTCCAGAATTTGGTCCCTTGCTCACAGTTTTCCACTTAATCACAAACTGCCATCCTCATGGGTGATGTAAACCTTTTTATGTTGTGCCACCCAGATCCTGGCTTTTGGATTCATTTATATTATGCCAGCTCCTCTTAAATTGCTTCACACACAGGATTTTCTCGAGGATTTTTGTTGCATGTTTCCAAAGATTTTTCACTCATTCCCCTTTCCTTCTCCATCGTGGTAAAGAATATATAAAACAACGTTTGCCATTTGATCCATTTTAAGTACACCAGTTGGTGGTATTAAACACATTCACAATGTTGCACAGTCCTCTGTCCCAGGAACGCTTCTCATCCTGCGAAATGTAAACTCTTGGAGTGTTACACGCTGCTCTTGCTTCCTCTCTCTGTGAATTCCTCGGTCCTAGGTACTTGATGCCTGTGGAATTGTGTGCTCTTTTTGCCTTTGTGACAAGCTTATTTCATTTTGTGTGATGTCCCCAAGGCTCACCTGTTGCAGCATGGTTCAGAATTGCTTGCACTAAAAAAAAAAAAAAAAAAAAAAAAAGCTTTTATTTGAAAGAGCAGAGTGAGAGTGACAAAAAGAGAGGGGGTGGGGAGAGAGAGAGAGAGAGAGAGAGAGAGATTTTCTATTCGCTGTCTTACACGCCAAATGGCCACACTAGCTGGGGCTGGGCCCGGCCAAAGCCAGGCATTAGAAAGTCTATGTTGGGGGCCCGGCAGCGTGGCCTAACAGCTAAAGTCCTTGTCTTGAACTGGCGCCGGGATCCCATATGGGCGCCGGTTCTAATCCCAGCAGCCCCACTTCCCATCCAGCTCTCTGCTTGTGGCCTGGGAAAGCCGTCGAGGACAGCCCAAAGCTTTGGGAGACCCAGAAGAGGTTCCTGGTTCCCGGCTTCAGATTGGCGCAGCACCAGCTGTTGCAGTCACTTGGGGAGTGAATCATCGGACGGAAGATCTTCCTCTCTGTATATCTGACTTTGTAATAAAAATAAATAAATCTTAAAAAAAAAAAAAAAGAAAGTCCGTGTTGGTGTGCTCTGCGGGAGGTAGAGGCTCCCAGTACTTGGGCCATCTTGTACTGCCTTTCCTGGTGCAGGAGGAAGACAGCCAGCGTCATACACAGCAGTGTGATGTACTGTGCCACACTGCTGGACTCTCCGTTCATTGCTAAGCTCGAATCATGTTCCATGGCCTGTGCATGACTTCTTTTGTTATTCCATTCATCGGCGGATGGCCACTCAGGCTCTTCACCTTCGGGCTTCGTGAACTGCACTGCTGGGCCCGATATTTCTTGTTGTCAACCTGCCAGTCCCTCTAACTCATTTGATTGTGAACCTAAAACAATACTTAAATGACTCCTGGGGCATTTGCTGTTCAGTTCTCACATTTGCTCTTTTTGGTGCAAATAGTCATGGTAATGCAGTGACTCCCTTACACCTGCTGTTCATCGGTGGAGTGTGCTATCTAGAGTGTGAGTGCACCAGTAAGGCGAGTGCTAGCTGCCATGCATTTATCGGCTCCCGCAAACGTGCGTGAAGCCCTGTTTCCAACTAACAATACCACTTCCGAATGTGATCTTTGACAAGGATGTTAAAAGCTGCATTAGGAAAAAAAAAAAAGAGAGAGAGAGATAATATTCTTAATAAATGCATGGTGCTGGGAATATCAAATATCCACACGCAGAAGAATGAACCTCTGTCCTTATGATCCACCCCGTGCCAAAAAGCTCAAAGTGGATTACAAAGCTAAATGTGCCACTGTAACCTTGAGACTGCTAGGAGAAAGCATAGGGAAAGTACTTCAGGACACTGGGATGGGCAAGAATTTTCTGGGTCAGATCCCAGAGGCACAGGAAATAAAGGCATGAGTGGACAGATTTTATCACACTACAGAGCTTTTGCACAGAACAGGGAACGAACAGCTGAGGAAAGGCATAACCTACACAATGCAAGAACGTATTGGTGAGCCACGTGCCCAACCGGGGTTAGTAAGCAAAATAATATGTAAGGATATCAGACTGATCAATAGCAAAGAATAGAGATCGCCACAGTTACAACAAAAGCCCCCGACATGCTCCAGTTAAAAATGGCAGCTACACACAGAAATGTCTCAAAGGAAGACTTACAAATGGCCATTAGTTATATGAAAACTGCTCAGCATCAGTCATGTGGGAAATGCAAATTAAAACCACAGTGAGGTATCACTTCACTGTGGTGAGACTGGCTATTTTCTTTTTCTTTTTAAAAGATTTATTTTATTTGTATTTCAAAGTCAGATATACAGAAGAGAGGAGAGACAGAGAGGAAGATCTTCTGTCTGATGATTCATTCACCAAGTGACTACAACTGCCGACGCTGAGCCGATCCGAAGCCAGGAGCCAGGAGCTCCTTTTGGGTCTCCCACATGGGTGCAGGGTCCCAAGGCTTTGGGTCATCCTTGACTGCTTTCCCAGGCCACAAGAAGGGAGCTGGATGGGAAGCAGGACTGCTGGGATTAGAGTCAGTGCCCTTATGGGATCCCGGGCATTCAAGGCGAGGACTTTAGCCGCTAGGCCATGGCACCGGGCCTGAGAGTTGCTATTTTCAAACAGGCAAAACACAGGAGAAGATGGAAACTTTTGTGCTCTGTTGGTGGGAATGCAGAGAATTCAACAGCACTAACATAGGATGCTGCAATCCCATTCCTGGGTGTAGATGGAAGAAAACAATGAAATTCACGTGTCAAAGAGCCATCATTATTGCCACGTTTTATAACCAAAAGATAGAAACAACCTAGGTATCCATTCGCTGTTGAATGGGCACAGAAAATGTAGTGTGTATACACAGTGGGGGTATTATCCAGCCATGTAAAAGGATGAATTCTTCTCATTTGCAACAATGTGAGTGAAGGTGGAATTCCTTGCAGTAAGTGAGATAAGCAAGGCAAGTATCACACGGTCTTCCACGTGGGGTCTGATCAACAGGTGAGCCCGCAGAAGGTGAACACGGAGTGACTGTGTGGACTGCACTGAACGGGTATTGCTCTATTGAAACATAACCCTCAAAGTAGGATTTTGGGTGCTTTCACTGTGAAGAAATCTTAAATGCTTAAAAGCATAAGCATAATTTTCCTAACTGAATACTATACAGTATGTAAAGGTAGTGAAACATCACACATTACCCCATAAACAGTACACCATTTTTACGTCTGTTAAAATTTGACCTGGCCAACACTCTTTCCTCTCAGGCATATGGAACTTTTTACTGCCCTGCCTGTTCTCTTTGCTTTTAGGAAAGGCTACAGGACCAGTTCTGGTGAATGCACTGGAAGAAGTGCCTGGTGGGCAGGAGGGGAGAGGTGCAGGTGGCGGAGGCGTGTCTGTGTGTGTGTGCGTGTGTGTGTGTGTGTGTGTGTGTGCTCAGGTGCAAGTATATGTGTTTTGGCTGAAGGAATGTGGGTCTGCTTCCTTGCCAAAAAGCCTTCTTCCTCTGCTGCATCGACTCAGGGGGCCGCTGGTTCCAGATGGTACGGCCGTGACAGCATCACTGAAACAATCCCTGAGCAGCCACACGGAAGGCAACTGCCCTGGACAGGTGCCCGGCTCTCCAACAGACGTTCCTGTAAGCAGGAAACAAACTGATGAGACGCGTAGGTTCTTTGCCTCTCCTTGCTCACTTAAGCTAACCTGGCGGGTGCAGGAGTGGATTGTCTCAGCAAACTGCGGGTTGCTTTGCGTTCATTTGTCATGCATCTGTTACAGTGAAAGAGAGTGACACACGAACATCACTCAAAAACATTAATTTGGCAAAGGAAGATGCAGAATAGGATGACTAGTGTGACAAACACACATGGACACTGATTGTTGCACTGAATGTCTGTCCCAGCATCCGGGATCTTTTGCAGTTTGGGATATAAGTAGGTGGCATCATTGTATGCAATGACATTTCGATAAAATTTTCCTCTAATTGGGCTCGGCAGCATAGCCTAGTGGCTGGAGTCCTCGCCTTGAGTGTGCTGGGATCCCATGTGGGTGCCAGTTCTGGTTCCACCAGCTCCACTTCCCATCCAGCTCCCTGCTTGTGGCCTTGGAAGGCAGTCGAGGACGGCCCAAAGCCTTGGGACCCTGCACTCGCGTGGGAGACCTGGAAGAGGCTGCTGGCCCCTGGCTTCGGATCAGCTCAGCACTGACGTTGTGGTGACTTGGGGAGTGAATCATCGGACAAAAGATCTTCCTCTCTCTCCTCCTCTTTGTATATCTGACTTTGTAATAGAAATAAAATAAATCTTTAAAAAAAAATACTTGCAACCATATCAGAATGCAGATTTGAGTCCTGAGTGCTCTATTTCTGGTCCAGCTTCCTGCGAATGCATTTGAGGGGCAGCAGATCACGGATCACGTCCCCGCGTCCCTGCCATCCAGGCAGCAGAGCCACACGGAGTTTCTGGCTCCTGGCTATCACCAGGACTGGACCCCAGCGGGTGTGGGCATTTGGACAATGAACTTTTCCAGTTCGTCCTTTCTCTTTTTGGCATTCTGTTTTTCAAATGAGTAAAATCCTCTTTAAAAATTTACTACATTATTATTATTATTATTATTACTACTACTACTACTTAGTTTACACACTACCTCAGCTGCAGGTAACTTCTTAGCAAGAATAGTTTTTAAAAAGATAAAATCAGGGTTTGGCATGGTAGCCTAGTGGCTAAAATCCTCGCCTTGCATGCGCTGGTATCCTATATGGGCACTGGTTCTAATCCCAGCAGCTGCACTTCCCATCCAGCTCCCTGCTTGTGGCCTGGGAAAACAGTTGAGGATGGCCCAAAGCTTAGGGACCCTGCAACCACGTGGAAGATCCAGAGGAAGCCCCTGGCTGCTGGCATCAGATCGGCTCAGTTGTGGCTGTTGCAGTCACTTGGGGAGTGAATCGTCGGACAGAAGTTCTTCCTCTCTGTCTCTCCTCTCTCTGTATATCTGACTTTGAAATAAAAATAAATAAATCTTTAAAAAAATCAGATAAAATCAGACTGTGGAAATAAGGACTCAAATCTAATGATATGAAACCTAATTAAATGAAAGTTCAAAGGTCTTTAGAAGTTGAAAGCTACCTGGGCCGATGCGGTGGCACAGGAGGTTAAGTTTTCTACAGCCAACATGGGCATCCCATGTGGGCACTGCTCCACCTCCCCACCAGCTCCCTGCTTACAGCCTGGGAAATCGGCAGAGGGTGATCCGAGTCACTGGGATCCTGCACCCACATAGGAGACCCAGAAGAAGCTCCTGGCTCTCGGTTTTGGATCAGCTCAGCTCCAGCTGCGGTGGCTATTTGGGAGTGAACCAGCAGATGGAGAACCTCTCTCTGCCTTTCCTTCTTTTTGAAAAATTTGCCTTTCCAAAAAAGTAAATAATTTTTTTGTAAAAATAATAAAGAAATTGGCAGCTACCCAGAACATGGGAGCTTCCCTCGAATTTATGTAAGTTTAAATTTTGTTTAGAGTGTTCACCTTTCTTATTCACAGGTGACAGTGGCCCAGTGACCCAGAAAGATGGTGGGAGACCTCTCCCTGTGGCAGGGCTTTGCCTGCCACCAAGTACGACATGGGCATGGTACAGGAAGAAGGCCACCTGATCCTCCACTGCCTGGGCTGATATCAGTGGGCCACTATGACCTGTCACTTGGAACTAACTTTCCTGCCTTGAGTTCAGGACATTCCCCTTAACAAGCGTCTAGACTGTTTTCATGGCCGCTTCTGTATGGCAGACATGATTATAATCTCCATTCTTAAGCCCTTTCCCCAATAGCACGAGGAATCAAATGGCTGGTGGAGATTGTTGCTCACTTCCAGTTAAGTGGAGAAGTAACATTTTTATGTGGTGCAAGGAATTTTTGACTACAGAGAATTCCAGGTGAATGAGCGGAAGCTGAAGAAGGACACACAAGAGGATCATTAGGTCGACCAGTCGGAGGTGCTCTCTCATTGCACCCCACGGCTTTGGGGCGTGTGATATTGCTGTGGCATCAACGTTGGTGTCTCTCTGACAGTCGTATGCTGAAGCGCAACATCCCAGGTGACAGCAGTGAGGTCCTAGATCATAAAGACAGAGCTGCCTGCCTGGGACTGGATTATTCCCTCATCGAAGAGGCTGAAGGACGTTGCCCTGCCCTTTTGCCTGTCCCGAGAACACACAGCAATAAGGCACCATCCAGGAAGCACCATCCAGGAAGCAGAGGAGGCTGTCATGACACATAGAATCTACCAGCACTGTGGGCCTCAGTCTCATAGTTTCCCCATGTGTGACAGATCGGTTTTTATTTTTTCTGAAAATCACCCAATCTGAGACATTCTATTACAGTAGCCCAAGCTAAGGCACTGTAGGAAGAAACAGACTGAATTATTTGTCTCAAATTCATGGCATGTACTGTATCTCTAGGATAACACCCTAGATTGAATGATATTGTCGCCTAATCTACATAATTGGGGATCCAGTGGGCCCCTTGTTACTCTAGGAGAGAGGATTGCTTTCAAGTAGTGGAATCTATGCCATCTGTGATTCTATAGGCATCAATGTATAGAATGCCTATAGAAGCAAAACACTCCATGTTTGAGTGACAGCAACAGATAAAACATGTAATGGCTATCTCCTCTGATTTTATTGTTTAGTAATGTCACAACATCTGGTTTTGTGTTGGCACATGCTATGAGATTAGAAGTCACCAAATCATCTAAGCCCACATTTCTCAGAAGATAGGCCTGCTTTTCAGCTATCCTGAAAATCGTTGTATTTCACTGAAAGACTAGAATCAGGAATCGGCGTTTCGTGTTGCAGCAAGTCATGCTCCTGTCTGGGATGCCTGGCACTAGCTGAGGCCCAGCTGCGTCACTTCTGATCCAGCATTCCTGCTCCTATGCCTGGGAAAAGGCAGAGGATGGCCCAGGTTCTTGGGCACTTGCCACTCAAATGGGAGACCCAGATGGACTTGCAGGCTCCTGGCTCAGCTCTGGCCACTGTGGCATTTGAAGAGTATGCCAGAGATGAAATATTTCTGCCTTTCAAATAAGCAAATATTTTAAAGTGAATTGATCAAAATTAATACTTTTAAAGAGAATTTGCTGATTAACACAGTGCTTGCTAAGTCCGTAGCCTGGTGCCTTTGAACACATGGAAGTCAGAAAAAATGAGTTCAAACCCCAAAGCAAAGTCTGGTCCAGTGATGGCAGATACTGCTCCTCTAGTAAGGAAAGCAGTCAACGTGAAACCAAACGCCTTTCTGGTGCCCCTCTGGTGGAATCCACATTGGAAATGCATGCCTGGTTATTGGAGGTATTCAATCAGCAGCGACCATGTTCGGGCCGGCTGTGATAAGAGGAAGCTCAGCTCGCTGAGCCCAGGCATGGTTTTACTTGCTGGTGAGGACTTTTTTTTCACACGCTTACCAATGTGCCCAAGAATGTCTCCAACTTACTGCAAATCTCTCTCATTCCTTCCTCACCAGGATCCAATAATGAGCAAAAGCAGTTTCTCAAAAGAGGAATTCTTCCTTGGCAAAGCAGATGAGAATCTGTTCAAACGCCCTCGGTTCCCCGACGGGATTCTTTGGTTGGAATTTCCATGGGGCTTAGAGGGCATTCCAATCAAGCCACAGCAGCGCCGAGGCCTGTTGGATTCACTAGATCAGAAAGTCAAGGAACACAGCAGCTGGGGCCCGTACTGCTTTCTCTACGCCCCAACACTTAGAGCTGTTTGGGTCATCAAAATTCAATAAGGCCTATCACGTGTCACAATTTTTTATGTTTTTAAGATTTATTTTATTTAATTGAAAGGCTGTGTGTGTGAGAGAGAGAGAAAGAGAGAGAGAAACAGAGAAAGAGAGCATGTTCTGCCATCCACTGGTTCATTCCCCAATTGCTGTAACTGCAGGGCTGTGCCAGACAGAAGACACGAACCAGGATGTTCTTTCAGGTCTCCCACATGTGTGCAGGGGTCCAAGGACGTAGGTCACTTCCCATTAATTTCCCAGGTATACTAACAGGGAGCTGGATTGGAAGTGGAGCAGACAGATCCTGAAACAACATCCATATGGGAGGCCAGCATCACAGCAGCAGTTTGACCCACTACACCACAACACTGGCCACATGCTTGTTTCTTTGATGCTATCTAGCGCAAGTCACAGAACTTGTCCTTCGCATTGGAGAGGACATTTCGGACAGGTGACTCCACCTTAACTCACCATTCTTTTCTATTTCTGGATATTGTATTACTGTATTGTGTTATACCAAGACACAAAAATGCAGCTGGCACGATGCCTAATGAAACCGTGACATAATCTATACACTGTGGAATGGACTGTGGCACAGGGTTCAAGAGTTGTTATAATCCTGAGACAAAAAGAGTATGTTGGGTGTGGCACAGTAGCCTAGTGGCTAAAGTCCTCACCTTGTACACCCTGGGATACTATATAGGCACTGGTTCTAATTCTGGCAGCCCCACTTCCCATCCAGCTCCCTGCCTGTGGCCCGGGAAAGCAGTCGAGGATGGCCCAAAGCCTTGGGAGCCTGCACCCGTGTGGGAGACCCGGAAGAAGTTCCTGGATCCTGGCTTCGGATCAGCTCAGCTCTGGCCATTGTGGCCACTTGGGGAGTGAATCAGCAGATGGAAAATCTTCCTTTCTGTCTACTCCTCTCTGTAAATCTGACTTTCCAATAAAAATAAATAAAATCTTTTTTGAAAAGAAGTATGTTGCTCTTCCTGTTAGATTATAATAAGCTTTTCTTGACAGCCTCTAGTTTTTGGAATAGTGCTTGCCAGGCCAATCTGTTCAAAGCAAAAACTGTTTCTATTGGCTCTAGCAAAAAAAAAAAAAATACATTGGATTCTCCAATCTGATTTGAGAAGTACTGTATGTTTATGACAATCAGTTGGACAAGGGAGTTAATAAGACATTTTGAGCAGCTGTATTCTGCGTAGGAGAACCAAGAAATGTATATATCTTTTATGTCTTCTAACGTGACCTTGAACTTTCATGTCAGCCCTGCTTCTTTCTACTTTCTCCCTGGAGTGTGGTATGGCTTTTGGTTTATTCTTCTGATAGGGAGGGGAACTTCTAGAGTTTTCCTTGGCCCATTATGCATTAATATATCATGTAATTTATCATTACAATCAAAGTGTTTTTGGTAGTAAAATGAATATAGCTAAAAATTATGTTGGATAGGTGGTAAAAACTGGTACTTTAGGGCCAGGAATTGAAGGTGGGGCTTCGGTCACTTGAGGTTACTTATATAGACACTATACTGAAGAATCACAAAAATAGCTGTCCCATAGCTTCAGGAATTCATTGACTCTCCCTGGGTACAAGTCAACTCCCTGACTGATGTGTTTAAGCCTCTGTTCTAATCAGCGGTCCACATTACCAATCAATGCCATCCCCTGGAGTCCGTGTTAGTGCATCACCAGTATCCAAGATCTGCTGACAAGTCTGGGTATTTCCCATGCCCAGTGCCTAGCTCCCTGGCAAATGGCTGTCGTTTCCTTGAAGTTTCCTTTGTGACGTGGTTGTGGCAAGGTGCTTCCTTAAGTGTAGCCAGCGCAGAGCTGAGAGCGCAGTGAGAGCTGTGACTATTAGAGTAGCTCTCGACAGGCTCCTCAACCCTGCAAGGCTGTGGTTCTGTTGTAATGATCACGTAGGACCTCCAAGGGCTCTAATTATGGTCCTGCGCATATGCAGTGTTGGCAGAGTCAGAGCACGGGTTCATGTAAGGGAATTACAAGGTCTTCAAGAAATGAAGGAACAGCCTTATATTAAAAAAAAAAAAAAGGTGGGGTGGGTTGGGGTGGGTTTGGGATGGGGGAAATATTTCTATTCCAATTCTTTTATATCTACTCTTCTTAAAGATTCAGAGTTAAAGAGAGAGAGAAGGAGACCTTGTCCCTGCTGGCTGACTGTCCGAGTGTCTGCAATGCCTGGAGTTGAGTTAGGCCAAAGCCAGCATCTTAGAACTCCTTATGGGTCTTCCATGTACATGGGATGCCAGTATTACAGGCAGCAGCCTAACCCAGCATATCCCAGACCCAGCCTTGTTAAGACTCTTTTTTAATAACAGCTCCCATTCTTACATAAATCCTGGAGAAGTTGATGATTTAATTGACATTATTCATAGATCTATTGTATTTCATTTTGTTCCATTTTTGGCATTTTTAGACCAGCAATTTCAAGGACTAAAACTGTTTTTCTGTGTGAATTTATTTTGTTTTTGAAAACACTCATAGAAATCTATTGCCAAGCACTAATTACAAAATATCTGATCCTATAGCAGCTACTCCCCCAACTTTCCTTAACTTGCACCTTTTAGGGTTTTGTTTTCCCCAGCAGGCCTGCAGGCTTTTCCCACTCTAATGAAATACCTGACACTGTCTACTTACAAAAGAAAAGGCTTCCTTTGGCTCAGGTTTTGGTCAGTCCAAGACCTAGAGGCTCCCTGATTGGGCTGTTGGGTGATGGTAGTCCTGCTGGCAGAGTCTGTAATTGGCCAAGAGTATCAAGAGCACCAAGTGGCAAAAGGGAACACGTGTGCTGTTCATGTCTGCGTGGTCTCTTAGCAAGCCACGAGGACCAAACCATGGCCGGGCCGCTGTAATGATCCAATTCAATCCAATTTCTTCTTAAAGGCCTTCCCTCCAAACACTATCCCTGAATTAAGTTTCCACTACTAACTTAAGACTTTGCAGTCTAGACTTCCGAATGTGTTTGAGTCAGATTAAGTTCAAACCATAACACCAGGACACTCGGATGGACGCCCTTTTATAACATGTGTTTTTATAGACTTTTTGAAGCTCCATCTCATTAGAACCATTGTTATGATTTACAGGCATCCTAAATTCATCTTCCATTATTTTTGATTTTGTGCATCTTTGAAAAAACAGTTCTGTAAAATCAGTAAAGCATAGATTCATCCTCAGAAAGTCATTTCATTATTCAAGGCTACTGAAATTATAACGGATGTATCGTTGCATTTTTATAATTGAACCTATGAACTACATGAAACTTGCTCTCATTATTACAGCAAGAAGTTATGTTGGTCAGATAAAACTAATTTGATATTCCCTTATTCAACTTTTTCCGGTTGTGAGTTTGGGAATTAGCCTTCATCTGTGAGTTACTCAACCAGGGCCCCAAGATGTTCCATTTCATAAGAAATTATTGTGATCCATTCTGGAATGCGCTTCCCCAGGGCTTTCTTAATGGCCTGCACCTTAATGCATGATAGCCCTCAAAAATTTCCAATTTGATCAATTCCTTTTAAATTTGAATGAGATTCTACGTTTCCTCCTATGCTCAGATAATGGCATTGACCTTGGGCAAAGCACCTTGGGCAGACTGCATAGTAGTGGTGATATGAATCCTAGAGGATTCCAAAACCATCCCCCGCCACTCTCTCAACGACTGAAGACACTGCTGGTGAACTCGGATGAAGCTCTAGGTGCTGGCATGGAATAGAGCATGCTCTGCACAGCCATGTCCCACCTCGCCTCAGCCGGGACCACTGTGCTACCACCTCCACTCAGCAGTCAGCTAACAGCAAGTAGCTACCTGCCGTCTAAGAAGTGTATCCAGACTCACCCTCTCAGGTTCTCTCTTCCTCTTTCCACAAGTTGGAAAGTTTTTGTTTGCGAATACTTCCTAGCTCAGGTTGCATTTCTAGCCAAGGACATTTCTGCAAGAGCAGCGAGAATAGAAAATCAATACCACATCGATTGCCAGTAAAAATGGTGAAGAACAGCTTCAGTTACCTCTTTGTAGTTTAAGGTGCATTGCTCTGGCTTCCACAATTACTCTCGGAGTTTATAAAATGAAAGTATTAAGCTTGAATCAAGTTATTGGTACAAGTTGGTAAATATTTAAATGGTATCCTTTTCAAAAAAATATCTCTACCTTGAACTTCAAAAGGATTATTTTCCTTGTAGCTTTTTAATTAACAAAAGTGTCATTATCTTGGCTACATTTCTAAGCGGTCCTAGTAGCCTGATGTAATTTCAGGTTAAAATATGTGCCCTTCCACAATATTTTCACTGGATTTCAATACATCAACATGGATAATGTTTGTGTAAGAATGTATTTATTTGGGGAGGGGTGAGGGGAATCCCAGTGCCCATAACACATAACACATAATACAATACAATTAATAAAATACATAAATAAATACATTTTTTAAAAAGAACGTATTTCTTTTAGATCTGATATTTCTTTTAGACACTATTTATGTATTCTGTAATATGATCATGACAGACACTATTTATCATGTATTCTGTCCAACAGAGCAATGTCTTTTTAAAAATGATTTATTTACTTTTATTGGAAAGGCAGATTTACAAGGAGAGACAGATAGAGACCTTCCATGCACTGGTTCACTCCGCTCAATGGCTGCAATGGCCGGAGCTGAGTCAATCTGAAGCCAGGAATCAAGAACCCACCCACCCCCCCCCGCCGTCTTCCACAAACAGGTGCAGGGTCTCTAGGCTCTGGGCTGTCCTCTATTGCTTTCCTAGGCCACAATCAAGAAGCTGGATGGGAAGTGAAGCAGCCACGACATGAACCAGTGCACCCATGCGATCCCAGTGCTTGTAGGAGGAGGATTAGCCAATTGAGCCATCACTCTGGCCTGGCAGAGCAATATTTTAAATTGCCAGGAAACCAGAGAGAAGTGGGTCATGCTGTAAGCACAAAGGGTTTAGGAAAGGAAGTTGTTTGCTGTAGAATCAAGGATGAAGGGTGGCAGGAATAGGAGAACCTGCCTGGTTTGGTCATCTTCTGGAGAAAGATGTGACTCTGTAGATGACGACAGCTCTGTTGGAGGCTTCCTAAGGTGCAAACTCAAGGACATTGATTTTGATTCCTTGTTTGGGGTGGCTGACTCTAAAAAGAATCACAGTCTGGTTGAGTTTGTTAAGTGATGCACTTAGCATGTCTGGTTGCCAGCAACAGACACCAACTTGGCTAGTATAAACAAAACAATGCACTGACAGGACAGAGCTACTCCGGGGGCCAGGGACCCTTGGAAAAGGACAGCACTGACCACAGCTCTGGCAAAGTGAGTCTGCACGGCAGGCCCAATCTGGGAGGGGAACAGCACCAGTGTCCCCTTCCTTTCTGATTTGAAGATTCAAACTCAAGAAGTGACAGTCCAACTGATCTAGAGTGGACCCTGGGCCTAGAAAGGAATAGACACTTCTTGACTTTGTGCTTTGCTTATATTCGTAGGGTACAAGGAGGGTCCCTGAAGACCAAAGGAAGGGAAGGTAAAAACATCTATCCTATATATATAACATCTTTCTCAACATTTATTCGTTATCCAGATATTCAGCTCTCTCCATGACCCTGTGTTCCTGGTTATGTTCTCATCCTTCCCCAAACCTTTCTGTTGTAGGCTCACTCCCCTGGACAGGATTTAAAGCTCAGTTCAACTTGGCATGGCCCCTACGTTTTGGAGCTCTTGCTATGGCTAGCACGCACCTTACGGTTCCATTCTGGAATAACTTCTGCTCTGTCTTGTGATCCAGCCTCCTCGCTTTGCGAATCTGGCTCTCCTGACCAAGACCTCAGCCGTTGCCTGCATCTGAGCCGCACTGGGACACTGCTGGATTTCTTGTTCATCCCTCAGCTGTGCCAAAGGCTTGAGTGCTTTCCTGCATCTCTGCTGGGTGCCTGGTGCCTCGTTCCTGCAGTGGAATTTGCCAGGGGTGCTCTGGCTGATTGCTTCTGTGGTTCCTAGCACAGTGCTTCTTCTATGAGGATACATTTGATATTCCTGATGGGAGGCTGCTGATGCCAACGGATATTGTGCCAAATTCCCTCTCTCTCTTTTTTCAAATTCAGAAACATCTTTTTATGCAGTTCCGGTTCATCCAGAATTCCCACTCGATTTCATTTTTAAAAAAATCATTTAGGCAAATAGTGAATAAAGTCCCCACCATACACAAGGTTTAAGGAAATACTAGTGATCCCAACATACCTGCCAGCCAGCTTAAGAAACAGCATGCAATGCCATCCTCTCTTAAAATAATCCTGCCTGATATGGTAGAATGAGGCCGTCCCTCCTCTGCAGTCAGGGAAACTATTACAGTCTCAGCTCTCACAAGGCCTGCGTGATCTCGGCAAGGTTGCTTGGCTCTTCTGAGCCTCCACTGAAACCTCATAGGTTTAAATGAGCCTCCGCATAGTAAGTGTATCCCTAGATACAAACAAGTTTTCTTTATCAGACGGTGCCCAGTGAGGGTGTCTGTGCCCTGCCCCTCCAATGCCTGCTCTCTGCTGCCAACCCGCACAGTCTGCCACAGGTAGGATGCTGTATGCTGCTCAAATCAAAGGTCCTTGAATCCTTTCTGAGACCAGATCGTTGGTCTCAGCATAGCCTAGTAGGGTCTTTGGGGCCTGGAGGCTGGAGGAGGAACTTCACCATTTGAAAATTCATGACTCACATCCCAAGTAAGAAGGTTGCAGAGAAAATGTAGAGTTAGCCTAGTAGAACATTATTAATCGAGAACCTGACTCCTTAAACTCTGACCCCATTTAGTTATCCCAACCATCTCGATACCAATGTTTATTCCAGCCTATGAAATCAACTTTCTTGGGCAATTTTTCCTGAAGTATAAGACCCCATTATAGCATTTATTGTGCTAGATGCTATAGTCTGTTTAAATGTCTTCCTTCACACTAGGCATAGCTTCTTCTTCTTCTTTTTTTTTTTTTTTTCAAATGTAGTTTTATTTATTTGAAAGGGAGAGTCATGGAGACGGAGAAGGAGCGACAGACACCTTCCATTCACTGGTTCACTCCCCAACGGGCTGCAGCACACAGAGCTTACCGGGCTGAAGTCAGGAGCTTCATCCAGGCCTTCCAGTTGGGTTGTCCTACACAAATGCTTGCAACATCCAGCCATGCCACAGCGCTGGCACCTAGATGTGACTTCATAAGGTAGGGCTCCCTCTTCCCCTCACTATCTGTCAGTTTTCTGCACCCAACTCTTTGGTGCCTAGGACACATTCAGAAAATGTCTGTTTCATGGCCGGTGCAGAGGCAGGGCTCAGCACATTAACCTTTATTTACAAAACTTTGATCTAAAAATGGCACGGAAGCAGCTCTAAGAATAATGCTTCCAGACTTCAAAAGAACCAATGATCGAACTTGCACTCATGACTCATGGAGAGATGCAAGGTGTTACGTTGCCTTTTTGTATTAATTTGACAAAGGTTTAGCTTCTATGGCTGACTTCTGCCTCCCGAGAGATTCGATGGCTTTCTGCTCCTCAATTCAGTTTCTCCATTTCACACTGCCCTTATCTGTGCTTCAGTGGGCAGGGACAGCACTTCATGTTTGGCCTGAAGCAGCAAGCAGGAGCTTTTGCAGGCATCATGGCATCTGCCCCTCATGCCCACCCCAACCCAGTGGGCTGTCACGTCATGAGCGTGGGGGATGCTCTGAAATGTTGGCAGGCAGAATCACACGCATAAGTTAGCTCATTTTGCTTAAATGAATGTGTGCATGTGAATTGCCACCCACGTCTGAAATTCCCGGTTTTCATAGTAACAGGTTTTTTTTTTCTTTTCCTTCTCTTAAAAGATATCTAATTCTGCTAACAGTAGAAATTCCTCAAAACTCTAATAATTGTGACACTGTCTTGTAAAGATCACTAAGTCCTTTTCAATGTAATTTTTAGCAAAGTGTCTGTAAGTGTGTATAATGTTGCCTTTGATTAGGAAAAACAACAGAATGCAACATATCAGATTCTCAGGCTGAGATAATGAGCACTTGAACAGTTACTGTGTGGGGGTTGGTTGTGTAGTGGCTGAGCCAGTCAGAATACTGAAGGAGCAGTATTTCTCTGCGTGGGTGGTGGGCGGAAGCTGTAGCTCACACAGGGAGGCAGCTCAGCCGCAAACATGTTTATGACTGTGAAGTTGGGGAACATACTGGCGAAGCTTAGGACAGACTGCGGGTTGGGCAGCAGACGTGAGAGGGTCAGCAACCTGGAGCCCATGGCCTAATTCTGGCTCACTGAACGAGTCTCTAACGGCCATCCAACCCTTACCACACTAGACTTGATCTGGGCCACGCAAGCTGGAAGTTTGGGGTCCTGTAATCACCCTCTTTCCCTTGTATTCCTGGAATCTAAGTAGCGTTATATATGAAATATCATCATAATTTTTCTGCATTTAGAATCCACCTGGAGTTGTTGGTTTTGTGTGAAGATGTCAATGGACATTTTAATGAAAAATTTCCAATGTATTATTATTATTATTATTATTGAATTCTGTGGTTTTTTTTTTCTTATTATTCTTTTGTTGCCAGTTCTTGTATGTGTAAGGATTTTAAGTAAGTGAAATCTAATGGCTTGGCATTGAAGGGTGGTGGGACATGATTCAAAATAAGGTTTGATTTAAATTTCTGACTGTGCATGAAGGCCTGCCCACGGTGATACTCAAGGGCAATTGGTACGGAGAGGCGGGAAGTTGGGGAGAAGGGGAAACACCAGAGTCTGTAGAACTGTATCATAAAATAATAATTAAAAAAGTAATTTGAATTCAGAAGTCATTTTAAAGTGAGGCTAATTATTCTTTAGTGCAGCAGAGAAAAGAACAATCTGAAAAGGCAACATCCATCGTATAAGAAACATCAACCCAACGCTAACCTTTGAAATATGCAAACAAAGGGCAAGAGGAGGCTCCGCTGATCAGAGAACTCTAGGACAAAGAGTGTTGGAAAAGGATGATTTCCAAGGCCAGGCAATTGTATTCACGGCAGCACTGAGGACAACCACTTTCACAGTCTAATCTCAAGGGTTTGGGAAAGGTTTGCATAGCAGGTTAATTATGCACAAACTGGGGTTTGTGTCCCGGCTGCTCCACTTTCCATCCGGCTCTCTGCTAAGGACCTCGAGAAAGCAGCAACAGAAGGCGCAAGTGTTTGGGCTCCTGAACTCACATGGGAAATCTGCGGAAGAAATTCCTGGCTCCTGGCTTCGGACTAGCACAACTCTGACTGTTGCAGCCATTTGGGGAGTGGACCAGGGGATGGAAGATCTCCCTTTTTATCCACCCCTCCCAGAATGATGAGTTTCAAGCGAAATAAATACATTTTTTAAAAACTTGGAATATGATTTTGGATGGGAAGAGTGGTTGTAGGAAAGGAGTGGGGAATAGAAGATAATTCATTGTTTATTTTAAAAATGTTTATTTTTCATCTACTTGAAAGGCAGTAAGAGTTAAAATGAAGGGACATATATATAATATATAATATGCAATATGTATTTTATGTATATATGTATATGAATGCACACAGAGAGAATCTTCTATTTGTTGGTTTGCTCCTCAAAGGTCCACAAAAGTCAGGGTTAGCCCAGACTGAAGCCAAGAGAATTTCTCATAGGGGTTGCAGGAACCCAAGTCCTTTGGCTCTCATCTTCTGCCTCCAAGGATGCATTAGCAGGAACCTGGATCACAAAGGGAGCAGCCAGGAACTTGACCTAGAAGTCTGACGTGGACGCAGGTGTCATGAGTAGCTCATTCATCTACTGGGTTACAACCCCCACCCCAGGACATTTCATTGAAATCACATTTTTCCTGGGATAAGATTTCAGTTTCAGTTTACTAAAGTTGGGACAATCATAATATTTTATACTATCTTAAAAAGTTTGCCAAACACCTGCTATAATTTAAAGTGCAGAGAACTCAAGTTTTAGAGTTAGCATTTGCTGTTAAGCCAATCTCCATTTCTGGCCATAAGCTTACACTCCTTGAACAAGATTGGAGTTAACAACAGAGCCAGTGGACTGAGGGCGACCGCCCATACAGCATTCACTTCTCTTGTCTCGCACTGTGTAATCCACCGATGGAGGCGTGAGAATGACCATATAGCCATCTTTCCAAAACAAGTTGAGTTTGACCCATAAAGGTGGGATGACCTAAGAGAATTCATGAGAAATCTATCCAGAGCAATGTTAAAATTATACCAGAAACCTCGTGTACTGCTACACTTTTCAGTTAGAAAAGCCAATAAATTCCATTTATTACCAAAGGTAGGTTTTGATTTAGGCTTTCTGGTTTTTTACAAGCACTGGGTTGGTAATAAATACGTGAATCTCACGTGGCTGCTGTGAAGTTGATGATACAGCATATTGTTTGCTATATAAACATTACTATGAGCAACATTTCTCTATTAGTTCTTCTTAAAAATTAATGGATCAAATAACTAGCAAACAGTAAATTCTAGGATTATGAAGATAAATAGCATGGGTTGCTACTTTTAAGGAGTCCACAAACTACTGACTGGTTTGTTCCTGGAAGTTTCTTTTCACTAGAAAAGTACAGACAACAGAGACAGTTCTTTTATTCAGAATAGAAGGTTAGGTTACCTAGAACTTTAAAAAGTTCATCCTGGAAAGTGTTAGTCTGTTTCCTGTTACTATAGCAACCTGCTCGAAGCTAGGTAATTATTAAAAAAAGAAAAAGTGGATGATGTACCTCACAGTGGTACAGGACGAAAAACCAAGCTATAGCTCTGATTAGAACATCATGGTGGAGAAAAGGGAGAGAGCCCATGACAAGACAGGAGGGCTAAGAGTGGGGAGGTCCTTCACTGAAGCATCTTTGTATATTTTCCTTTACTTGAAAGACACACACACACACACACACACACACACACACACACACACACACACACACAGAGCTAGGAGAGTTCTTCTACCTACCGGCTCATTTGTCATAGGCCTGCAAAGCTGGTCTGTGTCTGGTCAAGGTCAGGAGTCCAGACTCATTTAGGTTCTTCAGGTACCTGGATCATCACTAGTTATTTACAAAGGTGCACTTTACCGGAAAAGGAACTGAGCAGAGCTGAACCCTGAACCAACCCAGGTGGTAAGTTATGGGATGCAGACTCCCCAAGTGGAATCTTCATTGCTGTGGAGGAGGGGCTCTCTCCTAACAGCATTGCTCTTGAGAGAAATAGTTTGAGGTCCCAGGAGAACACCCTAATCCCTTCCTGTGATAGAGTCCCTGTGAAGTCCTGTGAAGGAATCCCACTAGAGATCACTTGTTTCAGGTGCCGTCACCTGATGAGGGACTTCCCTGCCAGCACAGGAATCCATATGCAAATTCTGGCTCTATCTAAATGCTGATCATAATATTAATTGACTGCCTAAACAGATAGTGATTACAAGAAATAAGATGAGTCAATCACTTCTTTAGAAGTTAGCAATAGTGGATGGTCAGTGTACCGAGGTGTTACCCCTGCTCTCCCCTTATTCACAAGGTTGCAGCAATGCTGTGGCTCTTCTGATCATTTAAAAACATACATGTTCTTCCATGAGTCAAAAAACTGGTGTAGTAAGCTCAATATTAACTCTGTATGTCCTACTTAAGTATAACTCAAAAGAACCTGCAGATCTTTCATAGTAGAAACGCCTTTTTGTCAAGACTTCCAGTTGAAATTCCACAGCTACTGTGAGTATTTGCAGAGTGGGAGAGTACTATCTTTAGAACCAAAATACAGTTTCTATTCTGAGCATTCCTTAAGGGTAGTAGTACTCGTCAGTAACTATTACTACGCGTTCAGCTGGCTTTTGCAGACGTTTGCCTCTGCTTCTATTCTTAGCAAATGAAATCACTGAAGTAGATCTATCCTTCTCAGAATTAAGTTTACAACAGAGAAGCAACCAATAAGGAGTTTAAACTCATCCATGGTACGGCAGTGCAGGTGTTGGGCCTGGAGGTTATATCACCTGCCTGCATCTCATATCAGAGTTCTTGGAGCTACTTCTGGTTCTAGTTCATCGCTAAGGCACACCTGGGGGGTAGCAAGTGATGGCTCAAATACCTGGGATACTTGGGTCCTTGCCCTGCACATTGGTGAAATCAGTTCCTGATTTCAGCTTTGCTTAGTTCTGGCCACTGCAGCCATTGGGGGTGAGAACCAGAGGATGGGAGTTTTATGTGCTTCTATCTTTGTGTAGTAAAAATGGGGCAAAGGGAAAAGAAAGAGAAAAAGAAAAAAAAAACAAAACAAAAGGAAAATGAAAAAAAAATGAAAGAGAAGAGATATCAATGAGGTAGAGGTGTGTGTGTGTGTGTGTGTGTGTGTGTTTGTGTGTGTGTGTGTGTGTGTGTGTGTTTGTGTGTGTGTGTGTGTTGGTGCAGCATGTTAAGCTGCTGTTTGGGATGCCTGAATCCCGTATGTTCTGACTTCTTTGCTTCTGATTCAACTTCCTGCTAATGTGCCTGGGAAGGCAGTGGAGGGTGGTCCAAGTGTTCCTACCACCTGCATGGAGAAGGAGACCTAGATGGAGTGTCTGGGTCCTGCCTTTGGACTTGGGAAGTAAATGCAGAGTCTCTCTTTCTCTCTTTCTCTGTTCACTCTTGTCTTTCAAATATACAAACAAATCTTTACTGATTCCAAAAATTACAAATGCATGCATAAACTGCATCTATGAATTATCTTTCCCATTATTTTTACCATGCTCTTCAGCCAAAAGGAATACTATTCTTTTAAAGAATCTCAAATGATAAATATAGGTCTTTTTAACTAACAAATTTCAATAAATTTCTGGGTTAACTTTCCCAGGTAGAATTTGATCAACAATGAATGTATGAAAGCAGAATAGTTCCTGTTTAAGATAGAAAAAATATCCATGTAACTATTTTTAAAGGAAAAATTGTGGGGTGGGGACGCTGGCATAATGGTGCAGTGGTTAAATTCTTGCCCTGTGTGCACTGGGATCCTGTACAATGCTGGTTCATATCCTGGCTGCTCCACTTCTTATCCAGCTCCCTACTTCTGGTGTAGGAAAGCAATAGAGGATGGTCCAAAGTCTTGGGACCCTGCACCTACATGTGGGAGACCTAGAAGCCCCTGGCTCCTGACTTTGGCTCAGCTCAGCTCTGCCTGTTGGGACATTTGGCCAGTGAACGAGCAGATACAAGATTTTGTTCTCTGTAAATCTGCCTTTCCAATACAAATAAATAAGTATTTTTCTAAAAAAAGAAATTTTCCTTGTTGTGAATTATGATTTTAAAAACAAAGGTAGATTAGGTGGCAAGATGAGGAATAAACACATATTCATGCTTAACACCAGTTGAATTGCTATTTAATCTGTGGGTTATCATGGATAGAATGTTCTATACTTACCCAAAAGTTTGAGGGAACTTCTTGATTCTAACATTTGCTTATATTTGCTCCCTATAGCTTACCACTTTGGTACAAGATACATACTAAAATGTTAGATATAGAAAACACTGCTTTACACTAAAACCACAAAGCAGACAGGCAGATACTGAGAAGCTGACCGGCTGCCATTACAAACAACAAGACTTCTGCTCCTGTTTTTGGTTATTAGTCTGTTTTTTTTTTGTACATGTGCTGTACCAGCATCAGGTCAGTTCCATTGATGGATGACTGGCCCTGTCTCCTTTCTCATCTTTATATTAACTTTTGTTTCACTTATGCAGAACTCAAGTAATTCAAGAAGGCTAGGAACTGAGAGCGTCCTTGGGCATCTATGGTGAAGTGGAAGGTCATGTTCAATCTGAAAATGATGATGCCCATCTGCTTTTCCTGTTTCTCTCCACAACTACAATCCCCGGAAATGACGCAAAAGACATTTGGAGGAGAACTCTGAAATGTCGTTAGGAAAAGGTATCATGGTTTGGAACTCCAGGGCTCATGGGAACGGCCCATTCCCCTGTAAGAGTACACAGATTCTGCACACAGATTTCTCCGCATTATTTCCTATAGTTGCATGTGAATCTATAATGAATAAAATTCTATAAAATAGTAAGATAAAAAAGTAAAATGCGAAAAATCTCTATTTGAAAACTAAAATTGGGAAAACTAGGATAGTTAAGTTAGAAATCTGTGACCAATATAGAATTCACTTTCAGAAGGTGAAAATATGGACAGAATAAGAGAATAGGAGAGGGCCCGGCGCGGTGGCGCAAGTGGTTAAAGGTCCTCGCCTTGCACGCCCGGGATCCCATATGGGCGCCGGTTCTAATCCTGGCAGCCCCGCTTCCCTTCCAGCTCCCTGCCTGTGGCCTGGGAAAGCAGTCGAGGACGGCCCAAAGCTTTGGGACCCTGAACTCGTGTGGGAGACCCAGAAGAGGCTCCTGGCTTCGGATCGGCATAGTATCGGCCCGTTGCGCTCACTTGGGGAGTGAATCATCGGACGGAAGATCTTCCTCTCTGTCTCTCCTCTCTGTATATCCGCCTTTCCAATGAAAAAATAATAAAAATAAATCTTTAAAAAAAAAAAGAGAATAGGAGATATTTTTATATAGATGATGTGTTCACAGGTTTTACTGTAGACAGTTATGCTGACGAAGCATCGGATTACAAAAATTCTGTCTTTACAAAAATGCTTCTTGATGCCCTGACAGACAATACAGTGGTAAATTGGTTCATACCTTTATTGTTTGTCAGTGCAATTTCTTAGAAACTTTGCATAAGCTCACCAAAATATTTTGAATTTATACAGAAGACTCACTGTGCTCAAAATCTGTTTCATTCTAAAGAAAATACAGCTTTATAGAATGGAAAATAGTAATAAGAAAGAAAAATTATAACTTTAATTAAGAGTACAAATTATTAGAAGAGCATAGCCAAATACCACAGCTGTATATCATGATTTGATTGAGTCAAGTCAAGAAACAACCTACTAGGACACTAACTCCTTACCCTGTCAATCTTTACCTTGTTTAATGATAAAGATAAATAAGGAATATACAAGTAATTTCAAGGTAAACAGAAAGTCCTTCACCCAAGGCAACTTTCAGCAAATGTGCAATAATTTCATTAAAATTTTGAAACATAAAGTTTTAATGTGAGGTTTTATTAGACATCTTATTTCAGTTGACACTTTAGTGTGAGTTACAAGAAAATTGAGAGGCATGGAATGAACTATGAATTTCTTCTAAGTTTCGTTTTTTTCTCTGCTAGCTAATTAAACCAACCTACTCAGATCACACATACAAAAAAGTTATGCCTGACAGATGCACCGCATGGCTTGGTGTATCCCTGTTGACACTGTATTTGCTACACTGTGATAATATAATTTCCATTTGGGCCTAGTTTATAGGTGATAGGAGGTTCCCAAAATGACAGCAATGAAACAAATGTGTAAGGAGTGCTATGGAATCAATTCTAACCTACAAATAAAACAGAAATTATAAGCCTAGAAGACTTAGCATTTGGGAAGGGCCTGGCTTGACCAGAGTTCTCCTGGCACTTGTACCTTTAACAGCCAGTGGAAACCAGGCCATTTCTCAGACGAATGTGTGCAATATGAGCAGTGGGCTCACTGCCAATACAATCTCTCCAAGGTGACACCCTCTTACAGCATCCCCCCTAAGAGAATTGGCAGCTTTCAAAGGACTCAGCAACTGCAGGGGAGCACTTCACTATCCAAGGTGCTGAGATCCTGTTCTCAAAATGAATGCTAACACTATTTATTTTGTTATTGGCACAAATTTCATTGGCATTGTAAATGTCATTACAATTTAGACTTTTAGCACTAATTGTATCGCTTGTTAAACTATACAGCCATTCCATTATTTTTTTAAAAAATGACATGTATTGGTTTGAAAGCAGAGTGACAGAAAGAGGGAGAACGGAGAGAGACAGATAGGGAGAGAGAGCTCTGTCTGCTAGTTCATTCTCTAAACGCCCTCAACAGCCAGCGCTGGGCCAGGCAAAAAGCCAGGAGTGAGCAACTCTCTGCTGGTCTCCGTGGGACTCGAACCCTCACTCCAGTATGGGATGCTGATGATATAAGCTGCACCATCACACCGGCTCCAATCTCCCAATTCTTGAATCACTTACATTAGAACTAATTGATATACACATTGTCAGAGAACAATTTTACTACTAAAAATAAAGAATAATGGAAGGGCTTTATTTTTAGCATTTTTGCTGTGAATAAAGGCTGTTGTTACAGGAAGGTATTTTGTTACACTTAACTGATGAAGGGTAAAGAAATAAAAAACCACCCTAACGCTGACTAACACTAACGTCTGGACTTTTCTCTAGGACTTATGTTAACACTCAGAGATAGTTCTGTGATGCTAGACAGTCAGGCAAACTGACACAGAGGTATGCCAGACAGCCAACTGGCAGAGAGGGCATTTGCAAGGCTTTTGATATCACATTGGTAACCTGAAATTGACCATGGTAGGAAGACATATGCTATGGCAATTAGCACATTCTGTAAGTGACCGCTTTGCACCTCCACACAGCTCTGGCTGTTTAACATGTGCCTGTCCAGACAGCCCGGACACTGATGGGTTTAGTGACTTCTCACAGCTGTAATTTGTTCAGAGGCTACGCTGATGTCTTTCGCACTTCAAAAATAACTTTTTATCTAATTTTCCATAGAAATAGCGGTGCCAGTGTTCAACAGAGGAACTGTGGTCAGAATGTTCATCTGATAGTAAATTGTGACTTAGGAAAGCATAACCAATGGCTTCCATATAGGCTTGTGTGGTTTATAAACCTCTCAAGGTGGCGGATGTCACTTGTTCTTTATGACTATCCTGTCAAGCAGGTGTATTATTATTTCCATCTTACATATACGGTACCTCGGGCTCTAGTGGCTTTGTCATTGCGTGTGACATCACAACACAATGATGAAATGGATGAATAAATGTAGGTATTCTATCAGATGCTTTCCACTTGATCATATTTCAGAAAGCTATGTACATTAGGTTTGCCAAGAGGGTAAGTCTGATCGCTTCTTGGCCTTTTGGCTAAGATCAAGTGAAGAGGGTAAGTCTGTGACTTAGTGTGTTTCGTGCTGCTCTAACAGGAAGCCTGAAACTGGGTAATTAAAGAAGAGGGATTGATTTCTTACTGGCTGGAAGCTGGGAAGTCCATGGTCGAGAATCCTCTGGCTATAACACTCCAGGGAGTCAGGTCAAGGACATGTCTACTTGCACGAGAGAGGAATGGGGCCAAACTTATTCTTTTATCATGTATGCACTCCTGCATTCATGGCATAAACATATTCACGAGGCAGAGCCCTCGTGACCCAATCACCTCTTAACGGTGCCGTGTTTAAGCACTGTTTCTGTGGGGTTAACTTTGGGGGCCACTGCAAATCACAGCGGATTAGGAAAGTTGGGTTGGAAGAAGGCGGAGAACACAAACTACTTGTGGAGCAATGAGTAACCGGCTTCTAAGCGGCAGGAGAATGAAAAGATGGAAACAGGTAGCTAAGCAGCCAAACACCCAGAAGAAGGAACTGGAAAATCAAAGACAAGACTAGGAATTGTGCCAAAGGCAAAGCTGCCAGCTGCAAAGGAAGAGATCACTGGAGCCCAAAGGTTGCATTTCCCTCAGGGACCACTTCCGGCCTCTGTGAGTGTCCTGTCCAGAAAACAGAAACCACTGGAGGCATTTCAAACACAGGTGATTCAACAGAGATTTCTTTCTGCAAAAAATAAAATAGTGTGCGCTATGGAGGATGGGATGTGGAAACTGCAGGAAGCTGCTCCCGCCTCTAACGGTGAATATATTTACAGAGATAACTCTGTGTTAGGGTCACTTGAGCAATTCAGATCCTTCCAGGCTGTTGGGTGATTTGGGGAGGGGAATAGGAAACTTGAGTAAGCAATCAGGGAAAAATTACCCTGAGGACGTTGTTTTAGTGTGGGTCTTTGGTCCTCAAAAGGCGAATGATTGGAACCCACTGGTGGTCATAGAAATAGTTCAGCTGGGATTAGATCAGAACAAATGTTAGAATATTTAGATGTGACAAGCGTTTCCAAAGGAGCTGGTGCCTTTACTTCCTATGCTGTGCTTCTGGACACTTGACAGAACCAGTCAGCATCATCTGAGGCTGTTCCGTGTAGGATCCAAAGCAATCTAGGAATTCCACTTTGTAGAAGGAGATGGAATTAAAAGGGAGTAAGGAAAATCCTTAGAGCCTATGGACTTGTATCATAAAATTAAAAAAAAAATATGTGTGCTTTACCAGAGGTCAACAAAAGTTTCTTCTTAAACGAATGTGGGACCAGGAAATCTTTGAGATCATTGAATTTGTTTGCTCATGTGAGGTAGTGACTCAATCACTATGTTGAAGATGGCCGTTTTCAAAACACATACACTTGGCAACACAACAACCACCCATTAAATGACACAGACAGATCCATCCACATGAGATGTGATATGTCCTATACATATTATATATAAGCATTATCTATCTGCTTCATTACATTCACACTGAAGAATACAGACAGCTCTAAACTTGCAGCATTGCCCTCCATGACTGTCCCATCCTGGATCTTGGCTCAGGCTAGTTCAAGTGTATGGTGGCAGCCTCTTGCCACATTCGAGAATCTACCAACCCTATAATCTTATTGCAGACAGCAGAGAGATATATGGGAAACCCATATTAGCGAGACCACAATGAGAAGATCATAAAGGAGGAAGATATATCTGAGGCAAAAGAGGGCAAGAATTAGAAGGTGAGGCTGCAATGTCGACATCAGGCTCGGCTATTTTGAAACATTCTTTGTTTGGGGAGGGGGAAGGCAAGGACTCGGCAACTCACAGCAAACCTATTTTTGGCACAGTCTCCAGGCTTGAGACCTGGCAGGGATTAAGCCAATTCTTAAGTCTGTCCAGGCTCCTGGGCTTCTCTGTGCTCTGACTTACACAGGAAAGCTCTGATTAAGTAGGGGAAACCTTACAGAAGGGAGAAGTCAAAAGCCAAGTTTTCATCTCCCAAACATCTGTCCCTTTGGTTCCCTAACAACCTCGTGAAAAGAGACCAGAATGGGGAAGTTTACCATATTTGCGTTTTCTTCCCACAGTAAAATCACAACCCTTCCTGGTCAGGTCACCTCCATGGGAAGCACCACATCACCTTCAAAAGGGCCTGGCTTCCCCCGAAGCCTGGGACTGGAATGATAGGGGAATTTTTCTCGACATTTGAAAACCTTCGTTTGGTTGACTACGAGGCTGCTGGCTCTGAGAGAGCAAAGTGATGTGATGCACACACATGTACACCTGCTCCAGATCCGCCTCATCTCAGCATCTCCGTGATGCCCCTCTCTCTCTCCGTTCTCCTGGCCATAGCGTGTGTCCCTAGCAGGCCAACCACCTCCTAACTGGCTGTTCCTCTTGTCTAATCTCTTCCCGACAGCCAGGAAGACCTTCAGACAGAAATCACATGAAGCTGTGCTCCTGCTCATTCATCCAGTGACTTTCCTTCACATTCTCCTGAGTCAAAGGGGCTTACAGCTGTCTACTCGCTGGGGTTTTGAAATGAGAGAAGGCAGGCCACATTTTGTTCACATCGTTCCTGGTATGGGGCAGACACTCAATAAGCGGTCAGTGGTGGCACTGCTATTAGGAGTGTTCCATTTATTCAACACCTAACGAGTCGGTAAGCTATTTCATACTTGGACTACTTTTTTAGTTACCAGTGACTGGTTGATTTTGCCTGGGAGAATCATTAACCACTCTAAACAAACAAGTCCCTGGTACCTCACATTTGGAAGCCAGACACAGTGACTAAGTGGAAGCAGCCTCATAAGCAAATGAGTGCCTCTCATTGCCTCTTTTTGGGATACACTTACGTTTGCTTTTTTTTTTTTTTCCGGTGCAAATACCTTAATTTAATCGCACAGGATTCTCAGTCAAGACTCTCCTTTACTTCCGTGCTTCTCCAGTGGCTGCTGTCTTGGACACATGCCCTTCTCGAGGTATACCCCAGGAACAACCTAGGATTGCCATATTTGTAGCAGGGTAATACAAAAGCATACTCTTCAAATAAGGCAAAAATCCACCCATCTTCCCTGGATGGACTAAATAAGTAGATAATGAGAAATGTCATTTTTCCATGTCTTTTCTTCTATACTGCACTTTAAAGGAACCAAAGGAATCAAGGTAGTTTATGAAAACATACAGTTCATAAAAATATTCAAACCAAAAAGGCAAATGAGAAAATATACAATGAGATTCTACCAGTATGTGATATTAGGTAAATAGACCACCCAGCAGGGGTGGGGAAGATGTGGCCCATGGTCCAGATGAATACCAGGATGTCACCTGTCTACTGCTGCCAAGGCAACCATGGGTAGAATCTGAAATGCAACAAATCTATGTTAAATTATTAGTTGCTAATTTTGTATGCCCTGTGAATTGTGCTATAAATATCCAAAGGGCCCTTGTCATAAAAAGCTTCCCCATCCCTGTCAGGGAGAGGCTAAAAAGTTGGCTCCAATCAGTGATAGAAGTCAATCCGTTAGTTAAACGATTTATAACACCTGCAAGGTGCTAACAAGCGAACTGCTCAAAAGACATTTAGCTCTTCCAGTTATTATAGCTTAAGAGCAATTGGTTGTTTGGGTCTTTGTGTAGAAGATAGGGTGCAACATAGTAAATAGCATCCTTTAAATCATTCCTATGATATTTACTCTGATGAGTGTCCTAGGGGTTTGTTTGCATCGTCCCTAAAAGTCAGGAGTTGTCCTAATAGACGAGCACACCTCACAGTTTGGCGAGGTGTGTTTGCTGGAGCCATGGAGATGGCACTAAATCACGAGGCCAGATACATCTGACTAAATCCTGGCACAAGTTTGAGATCCTCTGCAGAAACAGGGCAACAGAAAAGGTTTGTCTTCCCGGGTGCTTTCAGGAAAGTATTACGTGATGAGACAGTTTATAGTTCTAGTCTCAAACGTTTCTCTCGCTAATTAATGGCAAACCCATTCATTAGATTTATATCATCTTTTTAAAGCTCAGCCTAATCAGGGCATGTCACAACAGACACTACCTAATTCCAGAAAAGTCCTTTCCCACAACATCCTTAAGGACACAATGGTCAAAAAGGGTACCTAGGGCTGAAAGTCACGGAAAGCTGGAGAGTGTTTATCAAGAATAATGACTAACGTTTGTCATATACACAGAAAGATCTGCCGGGAAAGATCAATTATATAACGAGGCCAATTGTACACAAGTAAATATCGGTTCTATGGCTGGTAGAACCTGTCACTTTTAGATGGCGTGTCTGACTGCAGAGCGTAGTCAGCCTCATTGGTGCTGTTCATTGGTGTCTGCTCCTAAAAGCTGTGCTGTGAAAAGGCTCTCTTCTATTGATCTGCCATATACATCCTTGCAGCTGGTATCAACCCTCTCTTAGGATCCCTCCTTCCCCTCTCTCCTCCACTTCTTCCTGCCTCCCTCTTTTCCTCCCTCCCTTCAGGCGGAGGAGTGGCCTTGTCGTAAGTAATCCTGTGGCCTGACAGTGTGTCTCCCTTATCACATCAGCTTTGGACTCAGAGTTGTAGGAGAATCTTAGCCCTGTCCTTCGCTAGCTGACAAGCTGAGTGCTTTCTTGAAACTTTTCTCACCTACAAAGCAGAAAATGATACCTACCCTTGATAACCAACAGAGAGCTTATCTAGAAAAATGTCTGACACTTTTTAGTTAGGCATCCAGCAGCTGCTACTTTCCTTCGTGGTTGCACAAACCTTCTAGGAAATGCCACGAAGATTTTTTTCTAAAAGTCAGATATGGCATTTGTTGCTGCTAGGTCCTATGTTAGCGGCTGGCATTAGAGTCTATCTCCCTTTAAAGATCTAAAAACCTTCTATCTGACTTAGAGCCCATGATAAGCAGAACAATGGCTCCTCAAAGAAATCCACACAGAAATCCCCAGAAATTGTTGTCTCTGTTATCTCAGATGGCAATGGGGACTTTGGATTATGTTAAAATGACAGATTTCCAGACAGGTGGATTATCTTGGTCAGTTCTATGTAACCATGAGGATCTTTAGAAGTCAAAGAGGGAGACAGGAGGGGCTGGGATGATGAAAGCAGGATTTGGGGTGTGGGCTGCTGGTTCTGAAAATGAGACAGGCACTGCACACAACCTCTGGAGCTGGGGGATGCAGGCAGCTGACCACTGGCAGCAGGAAGTGGGGTCAGCGGTAACCACTCCAGCCCTCTGACGTCCAGGTCCATGAGGGAACAACACCATGCTATCCTTGAGGCACAAAGTTAGTACTGACTTGGTAGAGCAGCAACAGGAAGCTAGCACAGCACCACATAACGCCCATCCCTTTTCCTGTTTGGAGTCAGCACCGTTGGGGTTAAACAAACTCGTTGCCATTGAGCTTGCTCATTGCCAGGCCTTTCTAGTAGACTGGGCTAGGACATACCTGTGGATTCATTATTCTTTTAATTAAAATACAGGACTCCAGGCTGTTTAGTTGGTTTATTTCTTTTCATTTAATTTCAATAGGGACAATGGAATTAGAATAGACAGTAATTACACATTTTGCTGTATCCCACATTACAACACTAACACCAACGATATGAAGCCTAAGGATTTTTTTCTTTTTACTGTTTCTTTTTAAATTGTACTCTTATAAGGATATGCAATTTGTTGTTTACAAGTCACTTCTAAGGGATATCTTTCAGAAAAATCTGTATCAGATAAAAACCATCACCTTTATCAAATTTACCAATCATAATCCTTTCACCTAATCGTTTACATTTGGGCTTCCCGACATCTGGAAATGAAGCCACTTCTTTGCTGTAACTATGATCATGGCTCTGTAGAGTGGCCTGCTCCTCGCCACCTGTGGGCGTCTCTGAGATGTTACTGTCTGGCTAAAAGGCAGGCGGGAGGAAGCTGAGAGCTGTAGGGTTTGAGCCCCAAATATTACACAACTAGACTCTCTTTAGTATCTCAAAAGCCGCACTGAGCTGGCTAGGGACTTTGTGGAAACAAATAAAGCCTTATCACCAAGCACCTAATTAGCTACCATAACTTTATAACGTAGAATTTATTCCACTGTGAAGGGACTAAGTTGAGCTCTCTTTACTGATATGAGTCAATAAGGTCAGATGAATAAGTTTAGATATATATACAGATATACATATATATAGAGAGAGACACTCTACTTGTTTATCTTTCTATAAGGGAAATGGAATATGGGACAACACTGGCTTTTATTATGAACATGCATTGGTAAATATAGATGATTGTGTATTAAAGTAAAAGCTACAGAAAACAGCAAGTATTGGTTTTTAGTTGACATTTGTTCTCAGTTAACTCAGATTACCCAAGCTGGCAGAACATAAAGTTTGAGTTCACAGTCCAAAGGGTTTGGTCTGGCATTGGCAGGCTTTCAGCAAAGAGGAGAGGTAGGGTTGCCTGGTGACAGGAGCTGCCCTGCAATAGGAAGCCTTGAGAGGGTGTGACCAGCTGTGTTCATCAGAACACACGCCTGAAGTCAGGAGCCTGATCAAGGTCAGACGGTCAGAGATCATGTCCAGGAAAAGCCAGGGCCGGCGACCAGGGCCGAGCTGTGGATGCTCTCAGAGGCATATGGCGTTGAGCGGAGCTCCCTACTGGGAGCCACACCCTGGAAGCCTACTGGGATCGGTGGCTGTGAAGGATGCCCAATGTGCACCCTGCACCAGAAAACACGATGGAGCAGGATTAGCGAAAGGAACTGAGCAGGGAACGGGGGTGGTATTTCACAGAGGTGACAGCAATAGGACAGCTTGATCTAGGCAGAACCTGAAAGCGGAAGTGGGCACACAGCCACAATCTCCTGGCAGGAGCTGTGCGGCAGGGTTCTGCTCCCAGCAGAGTGCCATCCCAATTGTTTTTACTTCCCAGGTCCCTCTGCTCACAATTGAAAGCTGAGAAGAGAATTATACTGTCTAGGCAACGTGCTCATCACTCCTGCTTTACAGCTTTCCACTAGACCTGCAAGAAAGCAGAACCTCTGGTTGCTAAAGAGGATGAGATGCAGAAAATTCATCAAAAGGAATTCTGCGTGCTGTCAGGGAGAAGGGAAAGCGATGCCCACATGGGTGACAGGGACCACAGTTATCGGAGCCATCATGTGCTGCCTGGAAGCCTGCACATCGCAGGAATGCTGAATTTAATACGAGCATCCCAAGAGGTGGCTACCACACCCATTGTGAGAGCTGAGCCTTCTGTCTGGAGTCTGAACTGCTACTTCTGATACAGACATCACCACATTTCATATCTGAGCTGACTGAAGTCTAGCCTAGCTAAAGAATTTGTACCTGGCAAGAGTAAAGAAAGGAACAGAGAAGTGGCATTGTGCTAACCAGAGCAGAAGCAGGATGAGAACCCTGTGTCAATTTTAGCTTCTGTTGACCTTGTGACCTGGTTCAGCCAGCCAGAAGTGGCATCAATACCAGAACAGGAGTGGTGGGTGGCTGAGGACATGCCAGGAATTTAGCAGTCCTGCTTGCTGGAGCGAGGGGTGAAGTTACCGTTGATCTCAATTGAGTGTGACAGAGACTAAAGAAACAGACAAAGAGGCTGACCCCAACAAGGTGGTCCTTTGTTCACTGTTCAGGGGGCACATGAAGTTCAGACATGGCTTTGGCAGGTTTTGGCACCAGTGCAGTCCGGTGCAGCAGGACAGAGTGGTCCAACCAGCCTCGTGGGGCGGGGGATGCTTGAAGTTGATAGTTTAAGGGGAATTATCCCAGTCAGCTTCTGTCCTGAACACAGGACCTGACAGAGGGACATTTTTGGGGAACAAAGGAAGTAAGAGTTGTGCTGGGACAGGCACTGACACCACCAGGACCGCCTCCAATGGTCACATTCACTTTTGACCCAGATTTAAGCTGCTCTTGAAACTGTCACACACACACACACACACACACACACACACACACACACACACACACACACCCAGAGCTTCAGCTAACTCTTGCATTTCTCACAAGCTACATTGCTTGGACAGCCAGACTTGCTTAAAAGCTGGCAAAATTTAGGTCTGCTAATGGAAAAAAACCAGATATTAAATTGCCTAGCTAGAGATGCAGCCACTCTGTTTTGGCAAGAGGTTCTTGCACTTTTATGGTTATAGCTTTTCTCTACAAGTTTTCTTGACTTGAAGCCCTTCTTCTGAAAAATGTTTTGTTCTAAGACAGTTTAACAGTGTTGTGTGTAAACTGTCTTCCTTTAGGAATATCCCAACTTTACCTCCTGTTTTACTTAAGACACTATATTCTCTGTCGCTATTAGAGGAGAAATATAGAGTGGATTTTATCATCCTGGATTCGTGTGGAAGCCCTAGCTCTTATGGGATGGTATCTGGAGAGGAGGCCTGTGGTAGGTGGTTAGCTGAAGGTGAGACTGGGAGGATGGGGTCCCCCGGTGTCTCTGCCCATGTCCTGAGGAGGTCCCAGGAGGATGCAGGGAGCAGGGAAGGGTGCTCTCCTCACAGCCTCACCTGTCCCCCGCACCCCCCCCCCGCACCCTGATTTCACACAAGGCATCCTAAAAGATGATTTGATGAAACTTGCCTGGATGTCATTATTGGAAAATGCCATCCAGGTTCTCAGAAAAGGTTTGTGATTTTTCCAGCTTTCTTCTACCTACAAAGTACATTAGCCATCCTTGCAAGGATGGTACAGCAGGGTCTGGAAAACCATCTACAGGAAACTTTGATCTGGCCACTGTAGGGGACTTTCCCAGAGTCCTTCCTGGCCCCGGCGTGGGCTACAGCTGGGTTAGGGAAGCCCTGTTCTTGGTAAACACCACTGCTGTGTTCCTACCTCCCCACCCACTCTTCCTCGCCCCATTTTGCTTCCTTTGTCTTTCTGTAGGACCGTTTACTTTTCCCTAATTACATCATCTCTCCCCAGCTATCCGACCTTACTGATACAAAGAAAGAAGGAAATATTGCTTGGAGATATGCTATGTTAACTGTAAATCAATGGGGCAGGCTTACTGTTATGGCTACACAAATCATATGGAAGAGGGGACTGAATGTGCCATCTGCTTTCATTTGGAAAAGTTTTACTAAATGTCTTCATTCCAAAACTTTCAGTTGAAGACTCAGTACTTACAGAAAAGGGCACATGGCCAGTTTTATTTTCCACAAAATCCGTATTCTCTCTTTCAAACAAAGCATTTGTAGGACATGAAGAAAAGCTTCTGTTCAAAGAGAGATTTGATAAATGCAAGCAGCCATCGTGCTACAAAAGCTGGGATGGCAGTAACACAGAAATTTATGCCGTAATTCATGCTATAATCATAATGAAAAAGACTCTAAGACTATAGATAACCTTAGAATGGCAGATCCAGGAAGCACAGGGCCATAGCAAATTCATTTTATTTAATTTGTAACGAAGCACATGGACCAAGCATGCTGTGCGGCTAATGTTGAGAATAACACTGGGGAGCCACGGTTTTTGGTTCAGGCGCTTCTGATTTGCCTGTACCATCATTCACGTAACTTGCTCCCATATTGCTCATCTTGCTTTACAAGTTAGTAGGATGAACTGTGTATTTCATTGCGTCTTCCCTAGGTTACTCACTCATTCTGAAGTATAGAAGCTGCCAGCTCACATTTGATTTATTGAATGATTTATTTAATTTACTTGGAAGGCAGAGTTATGGGTGGAAAGACAGGAGATGCCAGTCTGTCGGTTCACTTCCCAAATGGGCACAATGGTGAGGCAGGCCAGATGGAAGCCAGTCGCCCGATTCCTTCCCACGTGGGTGCAGGGGCCCAAGCACGTGGGGACCCATGCTTTGCTGCTCTCCCAGGAGCATCAGCAGCGGGCTGGATCGCAACTGGAGCAGCTCAACTCCAACCTGGGCCTCTACGAGATGCTGCCCTTGCAGGCAGGGGCTTTAACCCACTATGCCACAACACTGGCTGGCCCTCCAGGCCAAGCTGGAGTAACACAAAGCAAACCTTACTGAAGTGTTAGAACATTTATTCCCACGCCGCTTTAAAAATATGATTTGATTACATAACACTTAGTAAAACATAGGGAGGTTGTTTTTTAAACAAAATTTTTGGAGGCTGGGAGCACAAAATGGTTTGTTGACAACTGAGAAAAATATTTAGATGCTCACGTAGGAGCCAGTATTTAGAGTTTCAGTTATTGCCGTACTTCTCCAGTTAGTTGGGTAACACTAACTTGATTTCTTGCCCAGTAGTGCATCCTGGGAGGGAGCGGAAACTTCAAGATTATTTCCAAGTCGCAACATGTTAAATTGTAGCCGCTTTTGAGTTGCTTATGGACCTGATACAGTCACTTTACTTCCGTTTTTTTTTTCTTTCAGTATATTAATTTTAAAACAAATCTCACATATCAGTGACTTACCCACTTCTGGTCTGGAGGGGTGTGTGTGAGGACAAAGGTACGGAGACTGTGCTAACTCCCAAACACAGCCCAAGCAGCATCTTCCCGTTCCAGGCCTCCCCCATTGGGGCAGCACAGTAATTCCAGCAGGAGTCTGGCAGGGCAGGAAGGTGCCATAACACACAGCCTCAGTGACTTCAGGTACATATGGTTCACTGGGATCTTGAGAGAGAAAATAAAATTGAAATTGAAAATAAAATGAAAAGAAATTCATTTTGGGGCAAAGTAATTTTTGAAATCCATGCTTATTTTTTTCATAATATTCATTGCCATAATATTTTTCATAATATTCATTCTTTTAAAAAAAGATTTATTTATTTTTATTGAAAAGGCGGATATACAGAGGAGGAGAGACAGAGAGGAAGATCTTTGGTCCAATGGTTCACTCCCCAAGAGAGTGCAAAGGCTGAAGTTGAGCCAATCTAGAGCCAGGAGCTCTTCTGGGTCTCCCACTTGGATGCAGGGTCCCAAAGCTTTGGGCCATTCTCCACTGCTTTCCCAGGCCACAAGCAGGGAGCTGGATAGGAAGTGAGGCCGCCAGGATTAGAACCGGTGCCCATATGGGATCTTGGAGTGCACGCAAGGCAAGAATTTTAACCACTATGCTATCGCACCGGGCCCTGCAATGAACTTTTTGACGGCCCCTCCCCCTCGACTGGATTTCAAGTTTTCATGCACCAAAATGCACTTTTTCACTTAGTTTCTGGCCAGACCGCTGGACTGGACTCAGGTTTGTTGATGTAGCAGGGGGACAAAAGAGCCTAAGAACGCTTGGTTGCGGTTTTCCCTCTTGCACACCTTCACGTCTAGCTTCTGAAAGCGGGATTCGGAGCCACAGCAGGGTCCTCTGCTAGGCCTCCAGGCAGTGTGCACGACAGAAGGGGAGGGCCAGTGGGCAGCCGCCCTGGCAGCGGCGGGAGGGACGCTCCAACTTCAGGAGTCCCGCACCAGCACCAGAGGTTGTGGGGGTCCCCACGGGGCCATTCACTACCCACAGACGGCACACGGCACCCAAAGCCAGACCCCGTCCCCGTCAGTGAGCGGCGGCCCGAGCCCCGGCCGGGGTTCCTGGCCCTGAGCGACTGTGTGTCAGGTGGGGGACGGCGGATGCAGTGATGTCATCACCTGGCCCGCTCGAGGATGCTCCGACAACCCCGGGAGAACCTGCACCACGGCGCCCTGAAGGCTCTCAGCTCACTCAGCCCTCAAGAGCCCTCCTAAACCACCGGCTTGTTTGCTCTCACTTCTCTCCGGGGACCCCGCGGGGAAGAGTCGCTTCCCACGGCCGAACTCCTCCAGAGACAACACGCCCACCCGCGCGTCGGCTCCGCGCTCTCCTCACCGCCCGCGCGAAGGTGGCGAGGGGGGCGTGGCCCGGCCCTCGCTGGCCTCGGCAGCCAATGAGCGCGCCGTCTGCTTTCCAGTCGACGATCCGACCAATCGGGAGGCTCGGTGTCATCTTCGGCCCTCACTCGGCTCTTTTCGCGGAAGCAGGCGGAGGGGGGCGGGGGCCGTGGCCGCTAGAGAGAGAGAGAGAGAGAGAGAGAGAGAGAGAGAGAGCGAGAGAGCGAGAGAGAGAGAGCGAGAGCCAGAGCGAGAGAGACAGACGCTTTGCTTTTTTTTTTTTGTAATTTTTTTTTCCATGTGTTCACTTCCGGGTCCGGCGCCGATCCGGATGCCCGAGGCCGAAGGATGTTTGACCTCCGGATAAGCGAGGCGCCTCTGTGCATTCATTGCCGGCTGCATCGGAGGCTCCAGCGGCGGCCCGGGCGGCGACTGTCCGGCCAGCGGCGGCGGTAGGAGGCACCGGCAGGAGTCCGCGCTGCGCTCCCTCCCTCGCTGCGCGGCTCGCTTTCCTCCTCCGGCCGCCTCCGCCGCGGCTGACGGACCGACCGAGGCAGGCCGGCCGGGGGCGCCGCCCGCACCACCCCGCGGCTCGTGGCCGCGCCTCTGAGGTAAAAGCCCCGGTCGGCGCGGCCGCTGCTCTGAGGTAAAAGCCCCGGTCGGCGCGGCCGCTCGGCAGGCAGGCTCGGGCGGCCCTGGGCCTCGCGGGTGGGGCTGCGTGGGCTGCGCGGGGAAGGCGCTCGGGTGGGCGAGGGCGCCGGCTGGGCTGCTGCTCCGAGGCCCCGGGGACGAGCCGCGCGAGCCGTGGGCTCGGGAGGCGCCCGGCCCGGCCGCAAAAGTTGCCCGAGTGTGGCGGCGCGAGTGGGGGGCGCGTCGGGGGGCGGGCGAGCGTTCCGGAGGGGTGGCCTGGGCCCGGGCCGGCGCGGCTACCTGCGGAGTCGGGGATGGGGGGCGGCGGGGCCCGGGCGGGAGCTTGGCCGGGCCGGCCGGCTGTTCCAAGATGAACTTCCCGTTGGGGTGTTTGTGTTTCGGGAGCGGGGGCAGGGACTTACCTATTTAATGGAGCTTGTCGCTTGGCTCAGAAGTTGAGCAGGGCGTGAGTCAGGCAAAGGGAACCGCATCTCCGTGGCTTCTCCCCCACACGCCGCCTCCAGTGGGCACTCGGTGCCCGGCGCCCACGGGGGCGCCCAGCTTGGGGGGCGCGGGGGTGATGTTGGGGTGAGGGCGATAGGCGGCCTGGAAGGGGCGAAAGTAGAGGGGGGCAGCGTGCCCAGTGCCCGGACGCTGCAGTCCCAGGCCCCAGTGGGCACCTCGGCGTGAGATGTTAGCAGAACGCCCAAGGAAAAGTGGACACCTGCTTGTTTGCAGGACGCGAAGAAAAAAACACGTCCCCCTTTGTTTTCCTTGGGTGTCCGCCTGTCCTGATGCCCGGTGCCCACGGAAGGGAGGAGAGGTTGAACTGATATTCACCATACAACAGTTTTTAAAATTAAAAAAAAAAAAAGAAACTGGATTGTAACAATCGTGTGTGTGTGTGTGTGTGTGTGTCTTTGAAGGTGATCGTCCTTCCTTATAGATAGTGGGACAAATATCACGAAAAATGAGTGGTTTAGGATTAGAAAGATGTGAGGCCGCTTTAAGGAAGCCTGTTCCACCAAAACACCAAATCTGGTTTGTGACATTGTTACACTTTGTTTTTTTTTTGTTTGTGGCATTTTTTTGCACTTTTTTGGGAGACGTTTATGACAGTTGTTTTCAAAGTTTACTCTAGTGTATCCTAAGCTAATACAGATTTCCTTCGTATTTTGTGGGTTAGCCTTTGCAGTTGCATGACAGGAAAAGCGGTCCTTTGGGGCATTGAAAGAAAGATATTATCAGATACTTTGTGTGACTCGGGCTTGGATTTGTAACAGTGGGGAGACGCTTGCCTTTGAGTGGGGTTACATGTCTGAATGGACAGCAGGTAGCAGTGGTTGGATTCGGGGTGTTACGTTTGATTTCATTGTTGATATGTGTAAGACTTCTGGCTTGGTCTTGGAATGATTATCTTGACTGACTGGCCTCATTGACCTCTTCAGCCGTTTATCAACTTCAGAACTAATGCATTAGGTAATCGTTGATACTTTCATTATTAGATTGGCAAACATGAACAATATTAACAAAATCTCCAACACATGAAAGTCATTTATTTCTTGCTTCAAAATGACCGGTTTGTATTATAGTCAGGGAATACCATCCAGTAAGACCTTTGCTTTGTGTCAGGGCCTATATGATGTGGTGAGGATGGAAGCGTGGATAGAGAAATGAGTGAGAGGCGGGGGAGCATCCTTCAGGGGAGAAACAGGCAAAGGAATTGCAACACAGGATTCCTGAGGGCTTATTAGAGGTGCCAGGAAGCTTGGTGTGTGTGTAGGGGGTGCTGCCTGTGGGGATGATGAACGCGTGTGGAGTTGGCGACGTTCTGCTTGGGCCTTAAAATATTCTAACAGGCAGAGGGGGCCTGGGAGGGCTGGGTTCCTGGGCAGAGTGGAACATGAGTAAGGCAGATGGTGGAGCTGCACCCAAGGCTGCTGGGCCAGGAGGTTTTTGCCGAAGAGGAAGCTGTGGAAAGAGGTGGAGATGAGGCCAAGGGAGGTCAGAACATCTTGTATTTATAAATGAGTCAGATGAAGGTATGAAAGTCCAAGGATATAGAGCCTGTTCTGGGGCCAGTGGGTCGGTCCAGACAGTACAAGTTTAAGGAAACCAGTGGCAGCAAAGTAGCCATGTTTGTGGCAGAATGCAGCAAAGTAGGTAATGCAAAACAGTCTGTACATGGTGTTGTTCCATTTCTCTACTTGTCTTTGAATATGGGTGTGTCTGGTCGTCTGGTAATTGGTTTTACATGAAATAGGTTCAGACTGTAAGATGTGGCTCTGGAAGGCCTGGGATGCTCTCTAGTGCCCGCTCCGTGGCCTGGATGCCTGTGATCCCCTCCTCACCGGGAGGACACCATTGTTCTTGTTCAGATGGCTGGCTATTGAGCTTTCTAGGGCTTTCCTTAAGGTTATAGTTAACTAAGTAGAGAACTGCTGAGATGTTAAATGACAAATAGGTTGGTTGATAATTGTATTAATGTTAAAATGTTTGAAAGTCAGGTTTACTATGAGTATAGTGAAATGCAAAGAATCTGCATGTGAAAAGAATGAACTACAACAGTGGTATAAAACGAGAAACTTCAACGATTCCAGGGACTTACATGTGTGGTTTTTGGTCATAAATATAAAATGATCCTTAAGTAATGGAGCCCTAAACTCACTCTCATAGCTCTACTTTGTTTTAAATTTTTTATTTATTTTAATTGTTTGAAAGGCAGAGAGAGACTGAGAGATGGATCCTTTCTGCATTGTCTCGCTCTCCAGATGCCTGTAGCAAATGGGGCGAGGTCGGGGTGGCCAGGCGACAGGATTAAGGGTAAGAGGTGGAGGGTTAACTTTGCCATCACTGCTGCCTGCCTGAGTACACTTGGGCAGGAAGCTGGCATGTGGAGTGTAACCCCGGCACTCTTATATCAGATGTCCCAAACTGAAGGTTTTTTTTTCTAACATTGTTTATATAGTTGAGGGGGATGCATGCCCTTGTGGGTTTCTGATCAGGATGGGAAGGGTCAAGGCGTGGAGGAAGGTGGTTGAGACACATGTTTCAGTTCTTTTTTTCTCCTGTGTCTGCAGGAGGCAGGAACCCCCTCCTTGATGTCAAACTACATTAGTACCCAGGGATGAGGGACCGTCATTTGAGGATGTCTAGAGACCCTGTTGTGGGGAAGAGTGTTCCAAGGCTGTTACTACAGTGCTTTTGATAGTTCTGAGACACTTGTTGGCCTTGTTGCACTGGTATTGAGAAAAATCTCTCCAAGGCCTGTTGGATGACCAAGTCCACCATAGTGCAGGTGATATCCTCTGCTGGCCTAGAATGAGCTGACTGTCATGGCTGTGGTGTACATCTGGGTGTGCAGTCCACACACGGGTATCAGCAGCTGAGGAGGCCTGGTCCCAGTTCATGCACTCCAAGGTTGGACCACATGTGTTGTGGTTTTCCCTGTGCCCAAGATTTGGGTCCAGTGATCCAGTTGGGGAGTTCCCCAAGAAACTGCCTGGAATGACCTCAGACTCTGGAGTGACTCTTGTTTGCGCCAGCCATTGAAGGGTCAGGTTTGGTATATCACCTGTACCGGGCAATGCGCGTAGGGGTAGATGTAGCTGCCTGGTCAGTTCCACCTCCAGTCCTGTCTCATGAGGATGGATGGGTGCTGTGGCCTGCTTGGCCCAGCGCAGCCTGCCACAGGCCCAGTCTTCACACATACGAGAGAGTGCTATGTCCTAGTTGGGGCTACCCTTAGGGTTCTCCACCAGATCTATCTCCATCTCTGGTTTTTGCATGTTCCAGTATTTGCTGCAGCCCAGCATAGTCTGTCCTGTGCTCCATCTGGCTCTTATATACTCCAGTGGTTGCTGCAAATTAGCTCAGTCTGACCTGTCCCCAGACCCGACCCCACATGTGCGGATGGGTGCTGCTGCCTTGACCAGCCTGACCTACCCTCAGCCCTGACTCTTGTGCTCAACAGCAGTTGCTGCAACCCAGCAGGGGAGTCCCTACTGTTTCTGTAGGCCAAGTCCTTGAATGCTTGAGCCTGCCAGGTGGTAGGGGGGCCAACCTGACATGACTTGCACCCAGTCCTGGAACTTGCCAGTGGGTGCTGTGGCCTCGCCCAGCTGGCTGGCACCCATTCTGGCTTATGCACGCCAGCCTATTCTGGCTTATGCACGGCAGCCTAACCTACCAAGCTGGGTCCTGATCACTGGCAGATTCCCCTCCTCACTCCACACTTTTCAGTCATGGCACAGAGAAGGTTTTTTAATGAGTTGTTCCTGTTTGCTAGCATTCAAGAAAGATTTAACAGTTTAACTGAATTTGTGTTATCTTCAGTTTCTCCATAACAGTACCCTGTGTTACAATTGAAGTGCCTACTTGCACAAAGACCATAAATGATACTTTTGAGACAACTTTGTGATGTGGGTGGTGTGACCCCAGTTTTGAGAGCAGGAAACAATTTCTAGAGCTTCAGAATCCTGTTGAGAATTTATTCTGCAAGTAGCAGAGTGCATAGTTGGATCTCTTTTTTTCCTCCTGACTTCAAAGTCTTAAACCACCAAAGATCTGTTCTTTTCTTTTTATTTTTTTCTTTCTTTTTCCCTTCCTCTCTTTCTCTCTCTCTCTTTCTCTCTCTCTCTCTCTTTCTTTTTTTCTGGTCTTTGCTTTCTTCCTCTCTGTTTTCTTTCTGTCCTCCCAACACCCACCCCCACCCCAGTCCCTTCTCAAGCAGTTGCCACATGTGGTGTTACTGGTTAGTATGTGTCTGAATGTTGGCTGTTGATGATGCAGTTTTCTTGGAAGTGGCAGTTTCGGAGTGTTGTCTTTCTGTAATTGTGGGGATTCTATAGGTGCCGGCAGTGTAGATCCGGCAATGTAAACTCGGAGTGTTGCTTCTGTGCCCAGCTGCAGGAAAGACTCGTAAATAGGAGTCAGAAGTCATTGGTTTTTCTTTTAAATTAAAAAATCCTTTTTTTTTTAATTTGGAAAGAGGGGAGAGAGGAGAATACACACACACACACACACACACACACACACACACACACACACACACGGAATGTACATGTGAGGGAGCACAGCAGCCAGGTATGTGTCTGAGAGAATGAGAATGAATAGAATGGGTAGACAGGCATGTGAGCGAGCAGAGCAGCCAGGGCTGGTCTAGAAGCTACAGGTGGGCAGGCAGTGAAGGTCTCCTGTGTAGATCTGAGATGCCAGCTTGGGCCCTCGCTGCTGTACTGGCAGAGTGGGAGTCTGGAGCTGGAGCCCACAGGGGATCCCAGGCACGTGGTATAGACTGACTGTGCCTGACGCAACCCCGAATCCCATATTTGGAATTCTTTATGAGATGAAGTGTGTCTTACCCACTAATTGTGAAGTGTATTTGGAAAGCCTGTGAGTTACTTGGAAAAGGTGGCATGACAGGTATATGTGAGGGTAGCGGACTTAGAGACACTATGGAAGCTGCTCGTATATGTGTTATGTAGTTCCCTTCTCAAAGCTGAAATTTAGAAAGTGTAAATATTTGGAATTATCTACTGTAGCGGGACTTGAGAAAGGTAGCTGCTGAAGTGTTCTTAGACTGTAGCGAATTGTGGGTTACAGTGTTTTTTGTACTAATCCCTGTCTCTTAGCAGTGGACTTGAAATGTTTATGTAGTTGGGTGATAAGGCATACTTTGTGTGGTTGTCTTTAGTCATATGTTATATAATTTGATTTCATTGGTGGCCAGATCATATCCATGTGACTAAATCATATCCACTTAAAAATTATTTATTTTTATTTAAAAGGCTGTCACAGATGAAGGGAGATACTCCTCAAATGGCAGAAATGGACGGGACTGAGCCCATCTGAAGCCGGGAGTCAGGACCCTTCCCTGGGTGTGGGAGCCCAAGGTCTGTGTGGTCCTCTGCTGTTTTCTCAGGCTGTCAGCATTTAGCTGGATGGAAAGTAGGGCAGCTTGGACTTGAGCTGGTGTCTGTGTGGCATGCTGGTGCTGCGGGGCTATCCCAACATGCTGTGCCGTAATGCTGGGTCCCCTTAGCCACATTTTTTAATACCTTTCAGTGGAACTAGGAAAAAACTCATAGATCCTGTTGATACACACAGGTTTTTGGTGCTTTTTTGCCTGTACAGTGTGGAGATGTTAGATTTGAAGTTATATTCAAATTTTCTACATTTATTTAGCTAATTTTGTGTTAGGTACGTTTGCTTAGAAAAAAAGGTGGGGGTGGAGAGACCCTCCTTTCATGGTCTCTAACAGCACAGAAAATTGATATGAAGTGGCAAGGTATGGTGCCTGGCGAATAGGAGGCACTTTGTAAATCTTGCTTTCATCTCAGAAGCTGAGCTGTGTGAATTATTGGAGGCTTGACTGGTGAGTGGAATAAGCAGAGCGTTGGGAGGAGCCTGTTAGAGGAGCCTCTGCAGTGACCTCTCTTTAACCTTTTCATCAGAGTAAATAATGCTGTGCGTTCTCTGTGCTGTGTACTGCCTGATGCCTGTGCCTACTGAGGGGCAGTCCACGTCCCTAGATTCTACAGTATAATTGCTTCTCAGCTGTTTGTGAGGTGTTTCCCCATATGTTGGAAATAGAAATTGGGTACCATAGGTGGTATACTGTGACTGTGGTTTTTGCAACGTAAACCAAGTGGAATTCCATCGATAGGCCCTGCATTCTGAAGTTCTTAGGAGAGAACACTGTTTATGTCTTAGTTGGAATAAAATGTTCAAAGCATATGGATTTTAAAATATTTTATTTTTTAAGCTAAGACATGGATTAATAATCTGATAGACTGGTTCTAAAATAGTAACTTTTGTAATTTACATTCCCTCTTAGAAACTAATAACAATTTTTAAAAAAAGATTGATTTATGTTTGAAAGTTGGAGATACAGAGAGAGGGAGCAACACAGAGAGCTCTTCTATCTACTGGTTCACTCCCCAAATGACTGCCAGCGGCCGGAGCCAGGAGCCAGGTGCTTCTTCCGAGTTGTCCGTGTGGGTGCCGCAGGCCAAGCGCTTAGGTGTCCTCCACTGTTTTTCCAGGCCATCAGCAGATACCTGGATCGAAAGTAGAGCAGCCAGGATGTGACCTGGTGCCCGAATGGCATGTTAGTACCCCAGTTGGAGGATTAGCCTATTGAGCCAGTGGATCACCCCCATAACTGTCCTCTTAAAAAAGTAACAGATTTGGGTTTTCCTAAGCATACCAGCGATTTGGGGGGCTGAGAGAAGTGAACTGTCAGGTGATCTGTCTGGCGCTCACAGGTTGCCCAGGATGACACCTCACCAGACTGTGTGTTACCTCTTGATGTCTGTGCAGCCTAAGAGTTGGGGAGGAGCCATCTCAGAATGCCAGCGTCCCTCCAGTGGGACTTCCAGGGTGGATCGGGAGAGAGGATTGTTCTCTGGAAGGGAAAATGACATCCTTTAGTGGGAACCTGGAGTGCTTGAGGTTGCTGCGGAAAGCACGGTGCTCTAACATCTTGCAATAGCTTATTCCACCGGGAAATCAAAAGGTATGGATAGGGGAACCAGAAGCATGTGGGATGTGTTGTTTGTGATGGTGTCAGCGTGTTGACGTGGGTGGTGTGCAGTAGGAATGGAGCTAGAACCTGGAGCTTTGAAGATGGAATAGCCCTGGAGCACTCAGCTCTCTGAGTTTCTTGGCTCTGCTGTCCACTGAGTGTGGGTGTACCCTTGGACTGGCAGTAAGATTACATTTCAAGATGCCTTAGTTGGAGAGAGGACTGGAACTTTCTCCGCTTCCTGCAGAAGCAGGGAAATGCTTTTCTGAAGCTTGACTGGAATTAGGTCCCCTAAGTTCCTGAGAAGTCACGACAAAGGAGTGGGTCATCCTTGTAGTATCTATTAATTAAGACGTATCCCCTGGGGTTGGTGATGGGAATGAGTTTTTCTGAGATATTCGGTGGAGGGAGGATTTTTATTACCATGTGACAAGGAATATTGTCAGCTAAGTGGCTTTTAGAGAGGTAATCAGTAGTGACCACTGCGTGTACTTATTTTGAGGTTGAAAATAACTGACGTGTATGAATGCGCTTTGAGCTGCGGAACTCGTGGATGGTAGGAGGCTGCTTCAGTGTTGTCATCGCAGATATCCTTGAATCAGAATACTTTTGAAAGAAAAAACACTTTTTCTTTTAACTGCCTGACTAAAATGGGTTATCTAAGTTGTAAGAGTATGATTACCCCCCCCCCCCCATGAAACTCATGAAGCTATTTTAATATTAAATTAAGGACTGGTACTTTGAAATATGGGCAGTTTTTTTTAAAGATTTATTTATTTAAAGATTTATTTATTTTTATTGGAAAGTTAGACATACAGAGAGGAGGAGAAACAGAGAGGAAGATCTTTTGTCCAATCATTCACTTCCCAAGTGGCCACAATGGCCAGAACTGTGTCAATCAGAAGCTAGGAGCCAGGAACTTCCCCTTCTGGGTCTCCCACGTGAGTGCAGGGTCCCAAGGCTTTGGGCCGTCCTCCACTGCTTTCCCAGACCGCAAGCAGGGAGCTGGATGGGAAGTGGGGATTAGAACCTGCGCCCAAATGGAATCCCAGCACTTGCAAGGTGAGGACTTTAGCTGCTAGGCTACCGCTCCAGTCCTGGATAGGTTTTTGTTCTTGTGTTGTTCTGCTTTCTTCCCCTAAAATTACCCTCATGTTCGGTTTCATCACATTATTTTGTTCCTCATACTTAGTAGAGGATAACTGCTTTGAGAACATGGCAGTTTGTGAGAAGGTAGGTTTTGAATCGTGGTAACCTAGTGACCTAGGAGGAAGAATTTTCCTTTTTCTTAAATACAGTGACAGTAGCAGAAAAGGTGGTGAAGGCAAGAGGACGAGGGAAGAATCCCAGCATCTTAGCACAGTGAATCATGGGAAGGTTGAACAGCGCAGGCTTGGTCAGTAGCACAGCGGGGTCTTAATGACTGGGCCAGTGCTCCTCAAGTCAGGAGGAGGCCGTGAACGCTATGGCGTCCACCTGGCAGACTGTGTCCACTAGGCCCGGGACCTCGGCCTGCTTCTGTGACCATGGGCTGCTCTCCTGTGCTACAGATTTCTGTGTTCCCAGGGTTTGCAAAGAGAAGCTGGGGACTTTTTTTTTTTTTAATTTAAAGGGTAAAACACGCTTAGAGGCATTTCTTTTCATCTTCCTTTAGGCAGTAATGTGGTCTACTTAAGTGAAAGCATGCAGGAATGAATAGACTGGTAGGTGTCTTTACATAGATTTCTCGGACATATGCACAGTTAAGAACTCCGTGTACACGTATGTATGTGCGCGTACACGTGTGAATGCATTCACGTGGATGCGTGTAGATACGGTTGTAAGTGTCTAGAACCTGTCTATATTTTGGGCTGATTTGTCGCAGGATGGTTGTTTCTGGAGAGCAAGATTTGGAAGGATTTCGTTTTTATGTTTTCTACATTTCTCTGTTTTGTTGAATTTTCAGTGTGGTTCTTATTGTCTGAAAAAGGCTTTTATTTTTTGAGGGAAAAAATGGAATCTGGATGGAGGATGTTGTTTTCTGCCAATTTAGACTTCAATGTGCAATTAGAATTGTATCTTACCTTGAAAAAAATCTACTTAAAGTACATTGATATTTCGCAGTCTCTTTATTTTTAAAATTGAATTTACAAAAAATATTTGCCTTAGAGTTTCTGTGAAAAATGGCCATGTGGTACCTTTTTTTTTAAGTGTACGTAATGAAAATTCTGAACTCCTGAAAAAATTGGAGTTATTAACTGAGATTTAAAAGTTTTAAACTTGTTTGATTTTGATTTCAGGTGCTATGTCCTAGGTGTTGGATTTATAATGTGGTACATTAAACTCAGAATTTCCTTTAGTTAAAAAGGGAAGTGAAAATGTTTTTTCTTACACCCAGTCTGTGTGTAATGTTTGTTTTCTATTTTTGTGAAGGATTTATTTTATATTTTAGCAATGAATACTGTCCTTTCAAGTCACAGGCAGATACATTAGGTAGTGTATTAGGGAGAAAAGAATGGAAATTTATGGTACTTTGCTGACTTTATGGCTTATACATAAATGACTGTAAGACTCTTTAATTAAATCCTAGTGGGGAGTGCAAAAAAGCTAATTATCATTTTAGAGATGAAGCTTGTGTTAGCTGTAGGAGACATTTACAAAAAACGTATATTTCAATAATAAAAGTTTTTCACATTTTCTCCATTAGTTGGATATGACTCCCTTCACCTCTCATGTAAATCTCGAAGATGTGAGTCTGGTTCCTTTTATTTATTAAATTTCTTTTTCTGTTGTGTGATTGTCATGGTACTTTGTAGTGTAAGTATCTTACTTATGGAAATGAAATACTGCAAACATTTGTAGTTAAGAAAGTATCAAGATGAGACTAGCTCTTTAATATCATTCCTTTAAATGTTTTCTGGCCAGTTATTGAAAATTGATTAGGGTGTATATTGTGTATTTATGTATTATTGTGTTAACTATCTTTTAAGCTGGTTTTGTAAGACTGAAAAAAATCTGAAACATCTAGAATGCAAATATTAAATATGCCAAGGTGAACTTATATACTGCTGAAAAAACTTGCCTTGAGAAATTGGTTTTTTTTTTTTTTTCCTATGACAGATAAAGGTGGTAAGAAAACTACAGTTTTCACGGTAGTCCTAACTGGGGCCAGGAGGGCTGACAGAAATAGGTGAGCAGTGGTTCCCAGTTTACTTCACATTAAAATTTTCATGGGATCCTTAGAGAAAAACAAACAAAAACGGTTAGGATCCCATGCATGTTGCTTTACATTAGAATCTGAGGCTAGGACCATGACATTGACTTATTAGAATTTCTACAGGCCGTTCCAGTGTGCAGCAGAATGGAAAATGGGTATTTTTTTTTTTTTATGTATGTCGTAACCTCTCTTAATTTAATTGATTAATTTTTTTAAAAAATTTAAAGTTGTCTTTTCAATTGTGGATGGGAGTGTGATGATGATAAAAAAGAAATGCATATAAAATATTAGCAATAGATGGGGGCAGCTAGCCTCCTGCCTGTGACACTGGCATCCTATCTGGGACAATTCTAGTCCCAGCTGCTCCACTTCTGATCCAGCTCCGTGTGAATGGCCCAAGTGCATGGGCTCTGCCCTGGCTCCGGGCTCCCAGCTTTAGATGGTTCTAGCTCCAGCCATTGTGGCCATTTAGGGAGTGAACTAGCAGATGGAAGATTTCTCTCTCTCTCTCTGCATTTCTGTCTCTCTCCCTCTGTCTTTCCGTCTCTCTCTGTAACTCTGACGTTCAAGTGAAATACATGAATTTGGAAAAGGAAAAGAAAGTATTGGGAAGTGGGCCACCTTAAAGAAGTGACTTTTGTTTATGGGGTCATGCATGACATCCTTATTGATCCCCTCTGTTCTTTGCTTTGTGGCAGTTTTTGCTAAGTGCAGTATCATTGTGGAAGATTTCTGAGGTTTGAGAAGGGTGTTAAAATTTACCAAGAGTAAATTAAAGTTGGTTAAGAGGGAATCCTGAGAGCTAAGTGATTAAAAAAAAATACATACGTTAAAGTTACTATAAACTATGAGGAAGTAAGAATTGTTGGTAGCCCAGAGTTACTTATTTTAGATTGTACTTATACTGAGTTGTATTTTTCATGGCGCGTTGGGGCAGAAGGATCTTAAAGACTATTGAATGTAACAGCACTTTGGCTCTGCTGTCCCGCATGCTATTGCTGAATTGTTTTTTCCCTTGATGGGAATCTTTTACCTTAGTTATAGGATGTCCTACATATACCACATTATCTCTACTATGTGTAGTCGGCATATTTATACAGATTGGTACACTAAGCCAATAGTGTTTTATAGAATTATTGTATTATGACATTTGTGATAAATTGGTGTCTTTTGTGACTCATCTGATGCTACTTCTTGGGTTAAGAACACTCTTAGCAGTGAGAACATTTCTCCTGGGACAGAATGGGAGTGTACTGTTTTATGATGAGTTTAGTATTGGCAGTTCAGCAAACCTGTTTCTGCTTGGTAACAAAACTATATCTGGCCATTTTTCTCTGCATTGCCAAGGTTAGATTTCTGGACACTGCCCTGGCAGGAGAATTTATGGCAGAGAAAGTTAGCTATGGAAGTTAAGTATGGACCATGAGAGTTAAGAATTATTTTGGGTTCTCCAAAATACATCTGTATAGGTAAAAAGTTCAGGGTGTTTATGTATAGAACCGTTACTCCTTATTGAAATTTCGGCATCCAGAATACTCTGAAAAGCAATTTTTGTGTGTGTGTATTTGGCACCAGCTGTTTTTTTTTTTTTTTTTTCTTTTACAGAATGTCATGAACTGTTATCTTTATTTTCATGTATTGGTGGATTTCACTGCAGCAGTAACATGTCTGGTGATTGTGTGCCATCCCAGCCCTCCCCAGGGTTGGAATCCCTGGACAGTCTGGGTCCCAACACGTGTTGGGAAAAATGAAAATAGACTGCTGGGCTTGAGTCAGTTTGCATTTTCCTTTCAATAAAAACAGCACAGCAGAAACCACTCAGCATCCGATTCTGAGATGGAGTTTGAGTAAGATGCCAGTAAGTGGTGTTTGCTTACTCCTCTCCCCCTTTTTAAGAAAATTTACAAACGTGTATGTACTAAGAGGCATTTTATCTTACTGTGAGTTGCTTTCCATGACAGCTATTGAAAGTGTTTTTTAGTTATGTTTTTCTTTTTTGTTAACTCTGTTCCTCTGGGCGCTACTGTGGTCCCAGAAGCACTGTGGAGTGGGAAGCTTGACATGGAGAAACTTTCAAATAACTTTGTCATAGCTGAGTGTTCTTAGTCCACGTGATTGTATAACTTTACCTCTGTACATGGTAGCTTCATGCCCAAGCACCTGCAGGCAGCCATCTTTGTACATACCCTGGCTTCCTTTTTTATAACAGAAAAGAGCAGGGTGTGGTGCTAATGCTTCTGTTTTAGTTTCCTTTCACTTCCTTAATTTGTTTTTAAGACTTCATTACAAAAATCTTTATACCTGCCTTGGCTCATGTTTTGCCTTCAGTTCCTAATCCTGTCCTCTCTGTTTTAAATTTTTTTTTAAATTCTTTTCATTTCCTTTGCACTTCCCTTCCCTCCCTTTTAAAATAATATTCTTCAGAAAGAGTAACTTATAATTATGGTATTCCAAATCAGAAACATTTCTTGCTTGCTGGGATGGTGACAAATGAATTTACTTATTCTTAATTTTCCTCAAAAAGGATCTTACTGTAATGGAGTGGTGGTTGTGTTACTCCTTGTTATGGCGTGGTGATCTGGGTGTGTAGTCCCTTTGCTGTCGCTCCATCTTTAAAGCTTGAAGAGTGGTGGATGGTGAGCACTGGTGTTGCATGCCTTGTAAGTTGCATTTTTCTTTTTTTTTTTTTTCCTATTGGAAAGTCAGATTCACAGTAAAGAGGAGTGACAGAAAGAACTGTCTCTTGGTTCACAATGGCTGGAGTTGAGCTGAGCCAATCCTAGAGCCAGGAGCTAGGAGCCTAGAGCCTCTTGCTGGTCTCCTACGGGGGTGCAGGGTCTCCCAGGCCAAAAACAGGGAGCTGGAAAGGAAGTAGAACGGTCAGGACACAAACCAGTGCCCATATGGGATCCCAGTGCTTGGAGCATGGGGATTTTAGCCGTTGAGCCATTCCACCAGGCCCACTTGCATTTTTCAGTTCACATGGGTGTCAGGCACCCTGAGGTATACAGATTCTGATGGAACGGGTAAACTTACAGCATAGTTATCTTCTCCCCTCAGAGATAAGGTCTAGGACTTGCGTGGTTAGGTTACATGCCTTTGCTGCACGCAGTTCTACTGGAGTCCCTGTCATGCTTTATGTTAATGCTTACTTAAACTGTGATGTCGGGGGTGCTTGTCTTGTTTGTTTTTGTATTTCCTGTGCTGAGTATAAAATAATAGGTCTCTAATGATCAGTTGCGTTAAGTGGGTGGATTTGTTATTTCTTTCTTTTTTATTAGGGAGAATTTTAATGTGAGAGAACCTTAACTAAGCACTTCCCTGAGACACCAGTTTCATCCAAGACATTTTTCATTGCCACAAATGTATGAGACAAATTTTGAAAAAGTTGGTCTCTGCTTAAACAAAATAATTAATGCAAGCATCTGTTACTGAGTCTTGAACATACAATACTTGATGGAAAGATTTTTGTAATGATAAATAAAATTGAGTACAGTTTTGGACTCACCAGAAAACTTCTAGAAATATTTTGTTTTCTGTGCATTCCAGTACATTATGACTTTGTGTTAAGATATTTTTCTATGTTGGGTAAAAATTTCCCCCAGTTTCTACTTGGAGCTGTCTTCCCATTGAAGTCCACCTCCCTTTGTGTAGATGCAGAGCAGGCTCAGCACTTGGAGAATCTCTGCACACTGTGGTTAGCAGGCCTGCTCTGTTTTCTCTTCCTGTAATTCTTCCTTCTCCAGAATACCACGTAAGTTGAGTCCTGTAATGTATACCCTTTAGAGCCTGGTGTGTTTGAATCTGTGGAATGCTTGCACAGTCCCTTTTTGTTTTCAGTGTTTTTGAATTATTTTATGATACATAGGCTTTAGGATTTCCTTTACCTCTGCCTCAAATCTTCTCCTTGCCCCCCCCACTGATTTCATATACATATGAAATACATATATATATACAAACACATATATACACATACATAAATACACACACACATTTTATGTATATATATATACATATACATACATACATTGAGGGCATGGACAATGGCAGAGTCCAGCATCCTCTTGTTTAACAGTTTCATTGGGAGTCCATCTTTGATCTGGAAGTAGAGATGCATACTGCATTCTATCCTCACATCTGGATGACAGTCTCTATTACACAGTTACTATACATCCCCTTAAATGAAAAGCCACAAAACAAAACCAACAACAGGAAGAAAAAAAGAAATTTACAACACCAAAAAGTTAAATAACATGCTGTGGAATGACTGATGTGTCACTGAAGAAATGAAAAAGAAAATGAAGAACCTTGAAGAAAATTTGAAATGAATAGCACCTCCAAACCCAAAGGCAAATATGGAGAACAACCATTGCTAAAATGGCAACAGAAGATTAAAACTCATTAAACAACGAACAACCCATTGCTAAAATGACAGGACCAAATTAACCACCTGTCCATATTAACCCTGAATGTAAATGGCTTAAACTCATCAATCACATGTCGTAGATTAGTAGACTGGATCAAAAAGCAAAACCCATCTATCTGTTGCTACAGGAGACACGTCTCACCAACAAAGTTTTTTTTTTTTTTCTTAGATATGAGCTTATTTGAAAGGCAGGTTTAGAGGCGAAGGGGGAGAGAAAGAGGGGAAGAAAATTTTCCATCCATTGTTTCCTTCCCCAGTGGCCATGACTACAGCTGGCTCAGCTGAAGTCAGTGTCGTGGAACTCCATGCTCCTAGAGGTGCAGAGAACCAAGAACTTCGGCTTTCTCCTGTTGTCTTCTTGGGTGTGTTTGCAGAGAACTGGATTGGCAGTAGAACAGCAGGGATTTGAACTGGTGCTCATATGGGAGTTAGCATTGTAGGCATTGTAGACATTGGCTTAGCTTACTGTGCTACAACGCCAGTCCTGGCAAGTAAGGCAACCCTGATCTCTAAGAAACACCCCCCTCTTCATTGTGTTACTCAGTGTGTGGGTTTTCTGTTCAGATTTGTCAGAAGTGTTTTTGGGGAAGTTTCTCACTTTGGTCTGGGATGAAGACAATCTTTTTTCCTGGGATGAAGTTGTATTCTTAGCTTCTGTTACCTGTTGCATGTTTTCATTTCAGAATGTTGTGGTTGTCTACTTGGTTGATTATAATTGCAGTCAGTTATACTCTTAAGTCCCTTCTGTCATGGAAGTTCACATTATTAGTTTCATAATCAATGCTCGTGAAGGAACCATTTCAATTTGTCATCTTTGCTCAGAGTAGAGTTTTAAAATTTTATTTAGTTTTTAAGATTTATTTTTTAGGGCCGGCAGCGTGGCCTAGTGGCTAAAGTCCTCACCTAGAACGTGCCAGGATCCCATATGGGTGCCAGGTCTAATCCCAGCAGCTCCACTTTCCATCCAGCTCCCTGCTTGTGGCCTGGGAAAGCAGTCGAGGATGGCCCAATGCTTTGGGACCCTGCACCCACATGGGAGACCTGGAGGAGGAAGTTGCTGGCTCCTGGCTTCAGATTGGCACAGCACTGGCCGTTATAGTCACTTGGGGAGTGAGTCATTGGACGGAAAATCTTCCTCTCTGTTTTTCCTCCTCTCTGTATATCTGACTTTACAATAAATCTTTAAAAAAAAGATTCATTTTTTATTGGAAAGGCAGATAAACAGAGAGGAGGAGAGACAAAGATCTTTCTCCTGTTGGTTCACTCCCCAAATAGTCACAATGGCTGGAGCTGAGCTGAAGCCAGGAGCCAGGAGCTTCTTCAGGGTTTCCCACATGGGTGCAGAGTCCCGAGGCTTTGGGGCATCCTCTGAGGTTTTCCCAGGTCACAAGCAGGGAGCTGGGAGGGAAGTGGAGCAGCCGGGATATAAACTGGAACTCATATGGGATCCTGGTGGGTGCAAGGAAAGGATTTAGTCATTAGGTTATCACACCAGGCCCAGAGTAGAATTTTTGTAGTTTATATTATTTAGTAAATTGGGAAATAAGCCTTGTAATTGGGATGAAAGAATGTGTTTGTTTTAAATTAAAATTAACAGTCTTGGCTTCTGACTGTACATTTCTTTACTTGAAGGTACTTTTTTTTTTTATTAATTTAATGTTGTGGGGAAAAATAAATTAGAAGAGTAAGGGATCCTCTTATACCAAAATATATTTTCATTTTAGTTTTTTAAAATGATTAACATTGCAGTGGATCATTTCCTCAGTGTTTTCTAAGTATTCACTCCTTCCTGTTGATTCAGGAACTCATTCTGAGTATTACTTATAAACTATGCTGTCATGCAGAGATGCCTCCAAATTAATTGTTAAGTATGGAGTTGCCTGTTTTTATTCTCTGCCTTATTTTGAGTCACTTCAGCATTTCCCCTTTGGCTTGATTGCTGTTGTGAACTTACTAGAACTGCTTAAAAATAAAGTGAAGTTAAAGGAAGTTTTGGGAGCTTGGCAGGCTAATCCCTTGCCCTGTATAACTGCCATCCCGAATGGGTGCCAGTTCATGTCCCAGCTGCTCCAGTTCTGATCCAGCTCCCTGCCTGGGGCGTGGGAAAGCAGTAGAGGACAGCATAGAACCTTGGGACCCTGCCACCTGCATGGAAGACCTGGAAGAGTCTTTTGGCTCCTGGCTTTGGGTCGGCTCAGCTCTGGCTGTTGGCTGCTATATGGGGAATGAACCGATGGATGGAAGATTTTTGTCTCACCTTCTCTCTGTAAATCTGACTTTCCACTAAATAAGTCTTTAAAAAAATGAGAAAGCTGTGGTATATCTTATGGAAAAAATATGCTTATTAAAGAAAGCTCAGTGGACTCATGACTCTGTTGGCTGTGAGTTTATTGTTACTGAATCAATAATATATGCTAAATAAAGTGTTGAACACGCACATCCGCCTACCCATACAGAACATGGTTGTCTTGATGACTTGATGAAAATCTTGTCATGTGAGGCATTGGAAGAAACCTACTTGGTCTGTATTTTTCCTATGAGCAACAGTTCAGTGTCCAACATTTCAGTCATTATAGTGAATTTACAAAAAAACAGTGCTGCAAATGAACCATTTTTGATTTTCCGAAGATACTATAGAATAGTCTTTAAAATTAGTGTATAAAAACAAGTAGTGTTGGATTATGGATGTTGAGAACTTAACTATTAGGTGTTTGTGACTTTTGGGCAGCAAGTTCATGACTGTTTCTGGTACTCAGGCTGAATCCAGCGCATGGTAAACTAGCAATCAATGCTTGTTGCCTGAAGTGAAGTGTCAGTCTCTGATGGCTTACAGTTTAGTCTTGGCATAGTTGCTGTATTTGCGTTTGCTTTCAAGTTGTGTTTATCGGTAACAGCATGGTCTACTGTCCAAGTAAGTGTGGTGAGGATTTTGGTACTGTAAAGTTAGCATGGGCTCTGCTTTGATTCCTGTCACTTGTTTTGTTTCTAAAGGTTATTTATGTTTGAAAGAGTTACAGGCCATGGAGCACACGTGCATGCGTGTACGCGCACACACACACGTGGAAAAGAGATCTTCTATCCTAAAGGTCACTCCGCAGATGGTTCTAGTGGCTATGGCTGGGTCAGGCCAAAGGCAAGAGCCAAGGGCCAAGGGCCCACGCCCTTCAGCTGTCTTCTGCTGTTTCTCCCTGCTGTCACCGGGGAGCTCTGTTGGATACAGAGCAGTCGGGACTTGAACTGATGCTTATGTGAGATGCAGGTGTTGCAGCTAGTGGCTTTAACCGATGACCACAACACCAGCCCCAGTTCTTTCAGTTTTCTTTTCTTTTTTCTATTTACTTTTATTGGAAAGGCAGATTTACAGAGAGAAGGAGAGTTGGAGAAAGGTCTTTCATCTGCTGGTTCCAGGAGCCAGAAACTTCTTCTGGGTCCTTCATGTGGTTGCAGGGACCTAAGGACTTGAGCCAGCCTCCAGAGAGCTGGAAGGGAAGTGGAGCAGCCCGTGTCAAACCACCTCCTACAGGGGATGCTGGCACTTGCAGAGCAGGGTTAGCCAGTTGAGCCATTGTGTAGGGTCCCAGTTCCCATCATTCTTAGAGAAAAAAGATAAGGATAATCTGCGCTTCTCTATGTGTGATAAATAGTAAACTTTAAAAAAAAGCCATTTAAAAAGTATTTCCTTCTCTTTCACCTGTTGAACCTGAGAAACAGTTTTAATTATGAAGAACATTTAAATCTGCATAGTTAGAATATGAAATTAGACTTTCTAGTAATATTTGTTTACTGAGAAATTTGGCTTTTAGTGAAGTTTGTGATTTTAAAAAGGCTCAATTATGTTTTAGTGATCCATGCCATTATATAATTGCTTTCAAAGTGTAGATGTGTTTATTGACTGCCACCCATAGTGATATAATTTAACTGTTACCTGTGGAAATAGATTTTATGATGTGACCTATAGGTGGTTATGGGCATGTGCATAAACATGTGAAAATACACATCCATTTAAAGAGTGCAAATCTCGTTAGCATGACTTATCTGTGTTACAGAATGCACATTCTCTTTGCTGTTTGACCCGATAAAACAACTTGTACTTAACATCCTACTAAAGACTCCTCGTCCACAGTGTGGCAAACACTGAGAGCTCTGGATGGTGGTTTTTAAGGCTACCAGCTCCTGTAGCTTAGTAGAAATGTGCAGGAATATCACTGGAAGGAAGTTTAGAAGTTACAAAATGTTAAGGATTGTTATCAAATCTTTCTGAGACAAGAAAAGCTTCTGTAGTATATAATTAGAGAAACTGATATCCATTTTTGACATTTTAGTAAATGATTTAGCTTGTAAAAATAAATGTTTATTCTGTTCTTAGACAACCACAGTTGAGCTAATGCCAGAAGCCAGTAGCTGGGACACTTGGTGCTAATAGAAGCATGTGATGGAAGGGCCGGCCATCACATCACAGATACCCTCACTCGTTAAGCCTCAGGGAAGCTTGAAGACGTGAATTGCAATATAATCTTTATAGAGATTGAAAATCACATTTGAAACACTGAGTCATTTCATGTACTAAAGATGGACTTCTCATTTGTAGTAACAAAGGGGAAAATCATTGCTGTGGCAAATAACATTTGAATGTAAGATTTGATTCTCTGATTTCCATTTCTTATAATTTTGTTTTTGCAAAAATACTGAGTAACATGATAAACATGAAGGGTTATCTAGGAAATTGTGCTATTCAGTGCTATAGGAGTCGTGCCATTTGTTGCAGCAGTATTTTGGAAGCTGGGTAGAATATTGCTCTTCAGTGTGTTGTTTTTCAGGAATGCAGTATACTGATAGAGCTGGCTTCCTGTATTTTGTCGCCTCGCTGCCTTCAGGAGGTCAGTTGACCCCATCGAGCCCCGTGGCACTCCCTGCACATCAGGGAATCTGATTTTCAGTTTTGTGAAAGGCTGATCTGCAGCCGTCAGATGAGACATGCCATCCTGCCTTTTTACTCAGGAGCATAGCTTACGTTTTCTGAATGTCACAGCTCATTTTTATCAGTCGATATTATGTTGTTTTATCAAAATTATGTTTGTTTATGAAAGCAAGGCAATTAGTTTCTTAGTTCTTAAGGGTTATGTTTGATGATTTTTGTGTTTTAAATTTAGATTTCTAAAAAGTAAGCTGAGAATAATTATGGAAGCAGTCATAAATATTTTGTTAGTAGTTATTAATACTCGTGTAGCTTTATATACATTGATGCTATTACATGTTTATTAGTTTTAGTAGTAGGATTAACGTTTTAGTAAAAAAAAAATCCCCTAAAAATAAGAATATCCTTAAGTAGTGTAAATATTTTGCCTTGTAAGATTTTCTGAGAAGGTCTATTTTATTTATTTGAAAGACAGAGTTATGGGATTGGCAAGGAAGGGCAGGAACAGAGCTGGATGGAGAGGTCTTCATGTGCTGGGTGGCTCACTCCCCAAATGGCTGCAGTGTCGGGTTGGCCCAGGCCCAAGCCAGGAGCCGTATCTGGGTGTCCATCCTGGTTGGAGGGCTCCAAGCATGAGGACTGCCTTGCACTGCCCTCCTAGGTGCACCGGCAGGGAGTTGGTCGGCAGTGGAGCAGCTGGGACCCTAACAAACACCTCTTTGAGATGCCAACGTTGCTACTCTGCAACACAGACTCCCATTATAAGACATTTTAAGTAGGACGTAATTTTTTTTCTCAAAACTTTCATCAATAGTGTTTGTTTCTATGGATGCCTAGTTTTAACATTATTCTTCCTTGTAACTTTTGACTTGAATCTTTCTGAGGCCGATTTTCAGTTTTTACTATTGGCTATAAGCTGTAATATATTGCGGGGGTTATTCCTGGGTTGTTTTAACTTGTGTTGCTACATGTATGCTGTAAATCTCTTAGCTGGTCCTGTTTCCATTTTCTGCTTGACAACTAGAAAGTACAGAGAGAAACTTTCTACATGTGTGGATTGCACTGCTTGGAATATTAGCATCACATGGTTTATCTAACAATACTTTACTTCCCTTCTGATTTCCTAAGGTGAGGCATTTTCTAGTCCTATCCTAGAGAGACTATTTCAAAGTGCCCTATGTACTTTTTTCTAAAGAGATTGGCTTTTAAATGCTTAGTTTTTAAGGATAGATGTTAATGCAGTGATAAAATAACAGTGTACTTTGCATTGGTCGTGACTCTCTAGGGTCATACTCTCTTTGGATGATCTGTTGAAAGATTGCTTCTTCACAAAATGCTCAGGATGTAAACAATGAGTTTAATATCCCATCACTTAAGATAGACTTATTTAAAGTTTGCATACGGATAATTAACTATAGAAAGATACACAGGCAATACATTACTAATCTTTGAACTTTGCATTTGATGCAAGCTTTTTAACTGTTTATTTTAAATATTTTCATGTAGTATTTCTGTAGTTCCCACTACACACATACATTTTTGTCTCTGATTTTTTTCAAGATCTTGTTCCTATCTTTTAATTCGCTACCGGATACGATGCGAGTTTAGCTCATACGTTCCCACTTCCTTGACTGTGCTTAGATGGTGATGGAGTCTACTTTGTGTGCTGTTACTCTGACCGTGCTGGCAGTACTGTCTGTCTCTTGGCGTGGTAACTGTTGACCTGTTTGCACTGAAGGATGGGTAGTCCTGGCACTATTCTACCTCCTCGGCGCCTTGGATACAGCTCAGAATCTGTCAGCTGTGCTGTCAGTGTAACACTGTTGAGGGCGGTAGATGTGTATTTTAACAACATTCCACTTTTTTTTTTACACAAAGATTTATTTATTTTCATTGGAAAGGCAGATTTACAGAGAAGAGGAGAGACAGAGAAAGATCTTCTGTCCATCCACTGGTTTACTCCCCAGGTGGGCACAACGCCCGGATCCTAGCCTATCATCTTCTTCCTGGTCTCCTGTGTAGCTGCAGGTTCCCAAGGCTTTGGGCTGTTTTCCATTGCTTTCCCAGGTCACAGGCAGGGAGCTGGGTGGAGCAGGTGGGACACAAACTGGTCTCCACATAGGATCCTGTTATGTGCAAGGCAAAGATTTAGCCACTGAGCCATTGAGCCAGGCCCTCACTTATGAAGTAGTATGCTGGTTTTTTTTTTTTTTTTTTTTTTGTGAATTGTTCTGTAGGCTTTTTTTTTTTTTTATGATTCAAATGTAGCTGGACAGGTTTTAACAATTGCATTAGCCATATTACCCCTCCTGATTAAGAGGGAGAACACTTCCTTCCCTAGGGAAGTTCCTTGTGTTATTTTTCAAACTTCTTGCTTCTTGATTTGACTTCAGTCACCACAGTTTAGTTTTCTTGATACAGAACTTCATGTAACTAGAATTGTAAAATAGAGCCTTAAATATGAGTCATTACATTGTTTCCTGTATCAGCAGTTTATTTTTTTTGAATGTTGAAGAGTAATCTCTTGTAGGAATATAGCAGCTTGCTTGTCTGCTTGACTTTGGGATTGTGTCTGGTTTTTGGATATTATGACTAAGGTTGTTATACACATTGGTATATAAATCCTTTCCTTAGGTAGATTGTTAAAGTGGTACCAAGTAAATGATAAGATAGGTATATGTCTCATTTTTTAAGAATCTGTTAAAATTTTTTCCCAAAGTCATTTGGCTTTATAATCTCACCAAGCCATTTATAAGCCTTTTAGTTGTTTTCCATTCTTGTCAATAGTTGATATTATCAGTTTTTAAAATTTTAGCTGGTTCAGTAGTGTAGCAGGTTTCACTATGGTTTTAATTTATGTTTTCATGACCAGAAGTGATTTTGATCATTATTTTTTATGCTCATTGGCTTCATATAGAAGTTCTTTAAGAAATTTATCCTATTTATGGGCCCGGCGTGGTGGCGCAAGTGATTAAAGGTCCTCACCTTGCACGCCCGGGATCCCATATGGGCGCCGGTTCTAATCCCAGCAGCCCCGCTTCCCTTCCAGCTCCCTGCCTGTGGCCTGGGAAAGCAGTCGAGGATGGCCCAAAGCTTTGGGAACCTGCACCCGCGTGGGAGACCCGGAAGAGGCTCCTGGCTTCGGATCGGCATAGTATCGGCCCGTTGCGCTCACTTGGGGAGTGAATCAGTGGATGGAAGATCTTCCTCTCTGTCTCTCCTCTCTGTACATCCGCCTTTCCAACAACAAAATAATAAAAATAAATCTTTAAAAAAAAAAAAAGAAATTTATCCTATTTTGTGTGATCATAACACGAAATTGTCTCATTCAACCTCAGTGTATTTTTCTTTTTAAAAAGATTTATTTTTATTGGAAAGTCAGATTTACAGAGAGGAGGGACAAAGATCTTCCATCCGCTGGTTCATTCCCCAAGTGGCCACAGTGGCTGAAACTGAACCAACCTGGAGCCAGGAGCCAGGAGCTTCTTTTGGGTCTCTTACACAGGTGCAGGGTCCCGCATGCAAGGAGAGGACTTTACTACTAGACTACTGCCCCAGGCTCCAATGTATTTTTCTGAAAGATTTATTTATTTGAAAGGTAGAATTACAGAGAGAAAGAGAGATGGATACGTTCTTTGACTTCAGCTTCACTGAGCTCTCTTTGTGCAGTTCTTGTGTATATCCAATGAGAGTTTCGTTTTGCATATGATCTTTTTTATTCTAGGTTCTGTTTTATTGTTGGTGAGACTTGTTCATTTTCAGTGTATTACTAAGAATCCCTATGTTTTTGCTTATTAATGTGTCTTATTCATACTTAAAAGATTTCTTTTCAGTAAGCACTTAAAACAGTTGTCTTCTCGGCACTACTGCGGTTTCAACCTGCAACAATTAAATCAAGCATTTGGTTATTCTGTTACTTTTTTTCTCATTTCTTTTTTCACTTTGGAGATAATTAGAAGTGTGCTTAATTTTATAGTTGGGAATTTTGTAGCTATAGTATGGTTATTGGTTTTTAATTTTTTTATTTGAAGGGTAGCCTCTGTAATAGTCCAGTTATTTGAACATTAATTCAGAAATGCATGGCATTTGATTTTTCTAGATGGACCTTAGAAGGAAAGTTTTAATTTGTAATTTTGGATGTTACAATTTTTAAAAAGATACTTATTTATTGATTTGAAAAGCAGAGTTACACAGAGAAGCAAGAGAGGCAGCTATCCCCGCCCTGGTTTCCTCTCCATATGGTGGCAGGAGGCTGAGCTGGGCCAGGCCTTCACCAGTACTTCATCCAAGTATTCCACGGGGTGACGGGGTCAGCGCACGTGGGCCTTCTTCAGCTGCGTCCCCAGATGCCTTAGTGGGAGCTGGACCGGAGTAGAGCAGTCAGCCCTGGTGCTCAGATGGGATGGCGATGTGGCTTCACTCGCTCTGTCACAGTGCAGGCCCCGGTGGTGGCGCTTGTTACAGATGTCAAGATAGTTGATCTTGTTTAGATCTGCATACTTACTGATATCTCTATCTTCTGCTTTATCAGATAGTTACTAAACAGAATGGTGTTGACATTTTCCTTTATCTTTCTTCCATTTTGTTTGTTAAACTTCACTTTTGTAATCCATATTTTTAACTTCCATGTCTCCTTCTGGAATTAATACTTCTACTATGAAATGTGCTTGGAGACTTGGAGACACTCCTCTTTTCCAGATGTTATTTGGGGCTAATGCCTTTTCTGGGGAGAAAATTGGTCCATTTAATTATCTCTGTGTTTTTAAGTCTATTGTCTTGTTGTGTTTTTTTCTTGTTTTCTCTCATATGTCTTCTGTTTTACCCTCCCCCCCCCCCCAAATATTTACTTTTCAGTTTTACTTCTTTTCTTGGCCTTTTAGCTATTCCTGCTGTACTTAATTTATATAGTAGGTTTGGTCTAAGTATTAAATTAGTGTGGATTCTTAGCTTGTCACTGGCCACTTAGGATTAATTTGGAATTATATGACTTCACAATTATATATCTTTTTAAAAATATTTAATTTCATTTACTTGAAAGGCAATATCAGAGGAGGAGACAGAGTGAGAATGAGACTGAGAGGAAGAAAGAGATAAAGAGAAAGAATGAAAGAGCAAAGAGAGAAAGCTTCCATCCATCGGCTGGTTCACTCTCCAGCTGGCCACGATGGCTGAGGCTGGGTCCTAAGACGACCTGGAGTCTGATGCTTTCTGCTTGTCTCCCGTTGGCAGGGACTTGGAGGGAAACGCGAGCATCTAGGTGAGAACAGTTGCCCGTCGCCGGGGTGACATGGATCATGACACAAGCCTTGTACACAATGTGTTGGAGATTTGCAGACATTGTGGAATGGCTAAGTTGTGGTGTGAATACTTAGTATCCATCTAGAAAGATTGAAAATAGTGTTATTTTATAACAGTGTAATTCCATTTAGAGCAATAATCTTCAGGGCCTGGCATGGTGGTTCAGTCACTAAAGTTAACGCCTTGCATGCACTGGGATCCTATATGGGTGCTGGTTCGTGTCCTGGCTGTTCCACTTCACATTTAGCTCTCTGCTTGTGGCCTGGAAAACAGTCAAGAATGACCTAAACCTTGGGACCCTGCACCCACATGGCAGACCTCGAGGAAGCTCCTGGCTGCTGGTTTCGGATTGGCTCAGCTCCGGCCATTGCAACTGATTGGGGAGTGAACCAGCAGATGGAAGATCTTTTTCTCTTATTTCCTTCTCTCTATATATCTGCCTTTCCAATTATGTATATACACTTATATATGTGTGTGTGTATCTACATATATATATAAATCTTTTAAAAATCTTTTAAAAACTTAAGTTGTTGTATATTTTACTTTTACATGTTACAAATGACAGTAATACATTATTTATCTTTCAACTTGTAAATTATCTTTAAAGGAGATAAATACCCATGCATTTCCTGTTTCCAGTACACTTCTAATTGATGTCTTAAATTTCCATCTGGCTTCATGTGATTTATTTCACATTAAAAGACAGAATACGTGTTTTTTGAGGAAGTTTTCTGGTGACTAATTTTTAGTTCTTCATTCGAAAAATCATGTTTTCAAAACTTGTTTTAAAGAATAATTTTTTTGGATGTAGAATTCTGTGTTAGAATTTTTTTTCCCTTCTGACTTTCATTACTTTGAAATGCCTACCCATCCCCAGTCGTAGTTCACAACTATTTCTGAAAATAAGTTAGAATCCTTATATGACATACAATTTTATAATCTCCTTTCAATAATCTATGTATCTGCACTTGGTCCATGATGTGCCTAGGTTTCGTTTTCTTTACATTTATCTTATGATGGGATTGCTGATATCTTCAAATTATACATAGATTGATGTTTTTGCCAAGTTTTTATCCATTATTCAAATATTTTTTTTATCTTATTGCTTTTCTTCAGTAACAGGATTCCACCATGGTTTAGAAGCTTTGGAATCTTGTCTTCTAATTCTTTTTTTTTTAAGATTATTTTTTAAAAATTTTTATTGGAAAGGCAGATATACAGAGAGGAGAGACAGAGAGGAAGATCTGTCCGATGATTCATTCCCCAGGTGGCCGCAACGGCTGGAGCTGAGCCAATCTGAAGCCAGGAGCCTCTTCTGGGTGGGTGCAAGGTCCCAAAGCTTTGGGCTGTCCTTAACTGCTTTCCCAGGCCACAGGCAGGGAGCTGGAAGGGAAGTGGGGCTGCCGGGATTAGAACTGGCGTCCATATGGGATCCCGGGCTTACAAGGCGAGGACCTTAACCACTGCGCCACCGTGCCGGGAAACTTGTCTTCTAATTCTAATCAGGGTTTTCTTGGAGTCTGTTGTCTGTCAGCTTTGTTTCCTGACTCTGGGTCGTGCTTATTGCTTCTTTGCATGTTTGACAGTTTGTAATTATATGGTGGACATTGTAAATTCAACATCTGTGACAGTTCTGGTAGTTTTGAAAATGTAGACATAGTTAAGTTACAGAGAATTGTTTTTAGGTGTTTATTTGAAAGGCAGAGCCTCAGGGAGGGAGGGAGGGAGAGAGAGGGAGAGAGAGAGAGAGAGAGAGAGAGAGAGAGAGAGAGAGAGAGAGAGGTTACAACTGCTAGTTCACTCTTGAAGTAGTCCCAGCAGCTAGATTTGGGCCATGCCGAAGGCCATGAGGTTCTTCTGGGTCTTCTGCTTACATGCCGGGAGCCCAGCCCTCGGTCCATCTTCCACTGCTTTCCCGGGTGCTTTAATGGGAGGCTGGAGCAGAAGTGGTGCAGCTGGAACACAAGCCAGTGCTTGTGTTGGATGCTGACTTTACCTGTTGTGTACAGGATAGGTGGATAGGCGTTCTGAGAGCGATTCCTAACCCTCTCTAGACTTTGGCTTTGCTTAGGGAAGTCTGGATTAGTCACTGCTTTAAAGTGTGGTCACAGTCTCTGTAAGTCTCCATCTGCCTGCCTGGGATCTCAGTCAAGGTGCTCAGCCGTTCTTTACTGAATCCTGTAGTAGCATCTATCCTTAACTGGTTCAATGTATCCCCCTTTACCTGTGTCAGGTTTTGGCCTTACTGCCTCGTTACTCACAACTATGAAACGCCTTTACATTTGGTGCCATGTCCTGCAAATTGCATTCTTTTCAACAGTTTTGACTCTCTGGTCTGAGATCCGTGTGTGTTGGGGTGGGGAGATGTCCTGAGCGTGGGTGAAGGTGGGCCTTCCCTTCTGTGTCTCTCAGGGATCCCGGTTTGCAGTGCCAGTTACCTGAAGCCTGGAAAGAGATGCTAAGGCAGGAGAAGCTGTTCACTGTCAGTTACTGTAGTACGGGTGCAAGCAGACGGCTCCCCCAGTGTTAGAGTGAACAGGAGCTCCCAGTTTCATCCATAAGTAAAGGAGTATGGAGCATCAAATCAAACTTCGTAAAGAGGTTAGGTTACAACTAATTGCACTCTGAGAGGTTGCTCAGCAGTTAGAAAATACTATTAAATTAATCATATAGATTCAGAATTAATGTAATATTACTTAGAAAATACTATCATTAGAAAACCCCTTTTATGGTTATATTTTGCAGTCAGACTATTTCAGAACTAGATAGAAGTCTTTGATCTTGGTCTTAGTCACTGATGAAGTCTGTGCTTTAGTGGCTGCAAAGCAGGAGCTCACTCAGATCTGTTAGGCAGGTGAAGTAGATCGAATAAGGTTGCAGATTTACCACAGGATTCGGTTAAGTGTTAGTGAAATACCTAGAAAAGATGACAGGAAAAGATTTTCGGAGGTCTTAAATATTTTTCTAAGCTTCAGTGTTTCATTTGTATGAGGCAAGTTAATAATTTCCTTAACTTAAAAGGATTTTGCCTGTTAAAATTTTTTTAGTCTTGTGAAATTGTACATTGTTTTAAGGCTTAGTTAAAATGTTACATTAAACTTGGTTTTCTTGAGGAGTAGCAAGAACATTCACTATGTTCTCTCTTCTGTGCTCCTTCCCATATCTGCTAAAATGCAGAACATATTTGAAGAAAAATTCAAAAGAGAGTGTGTATTTGAAAAGACTTTGAAAATTATTATGTATGATTATGAGGGAATTATTTTTAAGATTTGTTTTAATTTGAAAGATTTTCAGAGAGGACAGACAGAAAGGGCGTCCATCCGCTGGTCCTCTCAGCTGGAGTTGCGCCAATTCGAAGCCAGGAGCTTCTCCCAGGTCTCCCACTTGGGTGCAGGGTCCCAGGGTTTTGGGCTGTCCTCCACTGCTTTTCCAGGCCAAAGCAGGGAGCTGGATGGGAAGTGGAGCAGCAGGGATATGAGCTTGTGCCCATATGGGATCTTGGTGGATGCAAGGCAAGGATTTAACCACTAGGCTATCGCCCTGGGACCAATAGAGATCTTATATCTGTTGGTTCACTCCTAACTACCCACACTAAATGAGGCTAGGCTGCATTGAAGTGGCAGCTGGGAACTAAGCCTAGCTCTTCCAGATTGGTGTCAGGGAGTCAGCTATCGGAGCCTAGTGGGGACTGCATCATTAGCAAGTGGAATTGAGAGGGAGCCAGAATTGAAACCCAGGAACCCTGAGAGGATGTGCAGATCCTGGAGGCACCCTAAGTGCTGCCGTCTAAGCACACCCATACTGCGGTTTGAAACTGGCAGTAGGTTATTGTGATTTTGCTGTCTCTTGTTTCCCAACATGTGCTGCATTTCCTAACTGATTTTCTTTTCTTCATATTCTAGCTCTCTGTCAAGAATCACTTCATTCAAAAGATCCCTTGGAAGACATGTTTTGCTGAGAGGACAACTGTTCGGATTCTCACGGATGGGATGAACACGCCCCAGTTAGCTGCCCACCTGCCGCGACCTGAATGGTAGCGTTGCCCACCTGGTGCAGCGCCCAGTGATGGACCTGCTCTCACCAGACCCCATTTCAGTGTGCTGGTCTTGATTAAAGAATTCAAAGTGGAGTACCGCAAACTTGATATGGATAATAAAAAGAAAGACAAGGACAAAGTGGATGACAGGATGGCACGGCCCAGTGGCCGATCAGGACACAGTGCTCGAGGAACTGGCTCTTCCTCTGGAGTTTTAATGGTTGGACCTAACTTTAGAGTTGGAAAGAAAATCGGATGTGGCAATTTTGGAGAACTACGATTAGGTGAATTGATTTTATTTCTCTGCGTTATAAGTGTTTCGTTTTTAAGTAGGCAATATTTTTTTAAAGCAAAGGATTTATTTATTTAATTGTATTAATTTAAAAGGATAAACATGTAGGAAATTTCTCATGTAATTGTGTTTTCATTTGTAAGGAATTCTTTTATATAGGAATATTTAGTTTGTTGTGATTAAACATGCAGAATATGAGAAAGCAGGAAAGTCGATTTAAAAGGCTCATTTTAAAAAAATGATTTTTAAAAAAGTCGATTTAAAAAGCTCATTAATAGCTGCTTAGGAAGGCTTTGCAGGTTGTATTTTACGAGATGCGTAGATTACGTTTTCAGACCTTTGAACATTTAGCAGCTGTTTAGGAACTGCTACGAAATGCATATGGCTTAAGGTCAGGGAATATAGTGAAATTGCATGAAGTTAATGAAGATTGTGTTGTTGAAATTTCATCTTTTTCTCGTTGAATTTCTTTGTATACCTGCCCACGTTTATGTTACGGCTAAGGGCTTGAGAGCATTGACTCTGATGTTGTAACCAGGGAATTTCGGGAAACACCGGTCAAGTTAAACCTACCTCTTCGGAGAAGGCAGTTGAAGCTGAGAGGGACAGTTGTTTGCCAGATGTCACAGAACAGTTGAGTGACTGGCTTGGGCCCTAGGTCTGGGAGCCGTACTGTCTTTGGAGAGGAGCAGTCAGGAGATGAGCCTGGTTCTTGAGCAGGGTAGGCATTGTGGTGTATCAGGGGCCTCCGGCGCCTGGACCACCGAGAGTGCTAACTCCACAAGTAAAGAATGTTGGCTTCAGTGTTGTGAGGCCAGTGCAGGTTCGTCAGATTGTTGATCTGCGAGCTGCTTCTCCTCTTCAGCTTGCAGAGCTGTAACGTGTAGCGGCTCCATCATCTGCTAGTTTGGTGTAGTTAATGTGTGCTATCTGAAACAAGCCCGTGAAGGACAGGGACGGACTCTGCACAGATGTCATCTGGTGTGGCTGGCCAGCTCTGACATTGAGGATCAATGTTCTGCATCTTGTTTTTGAAGGATTTTGGATTAAAAAGATTTTGAGATTTTCAGATGTTTCTGACTTTGGTGAGTTAGAGAAACCAAGTTATCTAGTTGTCTGAGCCATATGCAACTGGTTTTTAGATTATGCCTATCATGGACAAGCATGACTAAAGCACTGATAATAAATCAGAAAAATAGAAACATTTTAGCTGTCCCTGCACTCAGGTGTCGTTGAAGCACTCGGAGCCTCACATTTCTTAGCATTGTGATGGATTATTTAGTGCTTTCTACTGAGACCTAAAAGGGAGATATCACAGCGTGCGCTAGCCAGTCCTTTTAGTTTAAACCCGGGCACGTTCAGGCTGTTATGGCCGTAGACCAGCCAGTACTTTTAGAAGTATTTGATAATATTTGATTCTGTGGAGTCCATATTCAGTTTAACATCGTATCATGATCTTTCCCCCCTGTGTACTGTGGACAGTGAGCATACAAAAATAGTTGTGAAAAAAGGATAATGTTTTGATGAAACAAAAATTCCATGTTTGAATTCAAAACCAGAATTGTTCATTTGTTAAATATCAGTTCCTCAAGTTTAAGTTCCTCTTTATATCATTAGTCACTTAAACGTATTAGAGGCAAACTGAATTTTTCTACAAATATATCCTTATAAATGAAGAGGCATTTAATTGTTGAACTAATAGACCAAAAATATGAAATATGATGTAAGTTTTTGCATTTAAGTAGGTTCGTGAGTACATGGCTGGAACTTCATGTCCCTGCCCTGCAACCTCTGCTTGAGTTCCGTCTGTGTGCCAGTTGTATTGAGTTTGTGACTCTCCACGTCCTCCCATTACTATGAATGCTTCTATTTTTTTTACTCTGTTTTCACTCATTTTTGTGCCACAGTAACAAAGTTGAGAGAAGTGTTGGCATGTGTGTGTGAATTAGCTGTTCAAATGTGGCAACCATTGGAAGTGCAGCTCTTCAGGGGTCTTCCTGCCATCCGTCAGCTGCTGCGGTGCTGCTGGGCTGGGAAGCGTACGAGAGAGCGCCAGCCTGCCCAGCCTTCTGCAGCCACTGTGACCACAGCCAGTTACTTTTAGTTTTTAAAAAGTTCATTTTTCTATTTTATATAGTATAAAAAAGTAACATGTCTTAATTGGAAAAAGGTTAGAAACTCAGAGATCAAAAATTTACTATTGTTTTCATTCTTTTGAATATACTTACAAAGATACACAATAATTTTTTTTAAAGATTTATTTCTATTGTTTTTTTATTGGAAAGGCGGATATACAGAGAGGAGAGACAGAGAGGAAGCTCTTCCGTCCGATGATTCACTCCCCAAGTGAGCACAACGGCCGATGCTATGCCAATCCGAAGCCAGGAGCCTCTTCCAGGTCTCCCACGTGGGTGCAGGGTCCCAAAGCCTTGGGCCGTCCTTGACTGCCTTCCCAGGCCACAGGCAGGGAGCTAGAAGGGAAGCAGGGCTGCTGGGATAGAACCGGCGCCCATATGGGATCCCGGGCATGCAAGGCGAGGACCTTAACCACTTGTGCCACCGCACCGGGCCCTGATACACAATGATTTATATATTGAGTTGTTTTCATAGTTTTCTGCTTAGATTATAGATACTAACCCATTTGAATTTTCTACATTAATATTGATTGGCTAGTGCCAAAATTTACTATAATTCATTTGACTCTCTCATATTCACATTAGATCTCTATTCTGGTTTATTCTTTAAATTTGATAGATTTTTTTTCTTATATCCCAGAAGTTTAAAATATTTTATGTGATTACATCTGTTTAAAACCATCTGATCTTCTTTATATGCTGTAATGATTAGAAATTGTTCAGCACATTGCGATGAAAACTTATTTTTCTTACTTTGTTAACTGTCAAAATACTTGAATTAATTTGGCTGTCATCTAGTCATAAATACCTCTTTTTTTCTCAGAAGATTGGATTAATTTTTCAGAGCTAATTACTTAATAATGTCCTCTTTTCTTCCTATCTATCTATCTATCTATGATTACTCATCTACCTGAAAGGCAGAGTTATGGAGAGAGAGGGAAGATAGGGAATTCTCCATGAGCTGATGTGCTCCCCCGATGGCTGCAGCAGCCAGGGCTGGGACAGGCCAAAGCCAAGACCTGGAACTCAGTCCAGTTCTCTCAGGTAGAAGCAGGGATCCTAGAATGTGGGCCGTCTTCCCCTGCTTTCCCAGGTAAAGTGGAACTGGCACCCATGTGAATGCTGGTGGTACAGGCAGCCGTTTGTGGACACTGCACAATGCTGGCTTTATTGTTTTGTTTTAAGTGTATTCTATGTTTCTTACGTGCAGCTGATTTATATGAGCCCTAGTAAGATTATATCTCAGTAATAAAGAAGTTAACATGAAATGGAATGTTGCTTTGGAGAGTAAACTTGTATTTCTGTTTTTATGATAGGAGTTTTGGTCTCACTGTTCATTTAATGTGTATTGCTTACGTTTTTATGTATTAGAGTGGTTGTACAACATCAGTATCTTTTCATTTGTGTATTTGTTAGTATTACTTTACTAAGTTCAGATGAAATACTAAATGCGATGCTGAGTTGATTATAAGATTAAACGTTGCCTTAGTAAAGCATAATTTGCTTCCTTAGAAGCAAAAACCTATGCTGCACTTAAATATATTATGTGCTTTGTCCTCCAAAGCATAATTTTACCTACTGTAGCCTTAAAAATTCATTGCTTGCAGTATCTGACTTTTTTCTTTTTTTCTTTTTTTGGTTCAAGGGAAAAATTTATATACAAATGAATATGTGGCAATTAAACTGGTAAGTTCATGCTTCATGTTTTTCCTCAATTGTTGCTTATTATTTCTTTCAAAGGGAAAATAATGGGCGTAACTGATCTTGATCTTTGATTTTGTCTTCTACAAAAATCAGCCCTTTTACTTTGCCACTATTGTAAATTGGATTTGTAATTTGTGATACTATGTTTAATTAGGTATTATGTTTAATTAATTGTGTTTAATTAGCATTAGCAGTATTTCTCTTGGTAGTTCAAGCATTTTACACACCAGCGTGTTCTTTTGATTCAGGATTCTTTGCAAATGTATTTCCTAGCACCTTCTGTAATTTCTTTTCTGTTAATATTTTTTATGTGTGGTAAGACTGGTTATTGCTTGTCTTTGAGCTCTTCAAAGAAATGCTGTAACAGGGGAGGGAGATCAGGGAGAGTGAAGTCCTTCTGGACCTTTCTGAACCTCCAACTGTGGCCAGTGTGAAGGCTGCAGCAGGAGAAACTAGGGGCTAATCGGGACTCTGAAATCATTTTTATAAGATGTGCTTTCTCCAGGGATCAGTTTTCTTTTCTTGTTTTAATTTTATCTTTAATATGGCTTGCATAATTGAGGGGGATGCATGCCCGTGTGGGCCTCCGGTGAGGGCCAGGAGAGTGACATGGAGGAAGGTGGGACACAGGTTTTAATCCCTTCTTTCTTTTTTCCTCTAGTGACGTGGGAGGAAGCAGGGAGGGTGTTGCTTCTTGCTGTCAAACTGATCAGCGCCGAGACTGTTGTGGGGAAGTGTTCCAAGGGTGTTCTTGAGTGGCTTTGATAGCCCTGAGATGTTATCGGTATCATTGCTGCAGGGTTGAGTGAATATTTTCGAGGTCTGCTGATGGACATAGGCACCAGCTGCAAAGCTTGGCTGGGACAATTGTCCAGCGTGTCCTGCTTTCCATCCTCTGATGAGACGGCTGACTTTCCCTGCTGGCCTAGATGAGCTGGCTGTCATGTCCCCCATGTGTACCTGGACATGCTGTCTACTGTGCAGGCAGCAGTAGCCGAGGAGGCCCAGTCCTGATACCGTGCACTCCAAGGTTGGACCACGCATCCTGTGATTTTTTTTCCCCTGTGGTCAGGGTGTGAGTCCAGCAGTCCAGTTGGGGAGCTCTTCCCTCCCACCAAGAAACCTTGCCTGGGGTGACCTCAGACTTGACTTTTGTGTGCGATAGCCACTGTGCATCCTGTAGATGCAGATTAGTTCTGTCTCATTGCTCCTGTCTCACACAGACTGATGGGGGCTGATCCCAGCCAGACTGCCACTTATGTGCTTTTCATTTTTATTCTTTAAAGAAAAAATTCTTTTTAAAAAAGTGAATTTATTTGACTCGGTACAGTGGCCTAGTGGCTAAATTCCTTGCCTTGGATGTGCCAGGATCCCATGTGGGCGCAGGTACTAATCCTGGCAATCCTGCTTCCCATTCAGCTCCCTGCTTCTGGCCTGGGAAAGCAGTCGAGGATGGCCCAAAGCCTTGGGACCCTGCACCCGTGTGGGAGACCTGAAGGAGGGTTCCTAGGTCTTGGCTTTGGGTCGGCTCTACACCGGCTGTTGTGCTCACCTGGGGAATGAACCATCAGATGGAAAATCTTCCTCTCTGTCTCTCCTCCTCTCTGTATATCTGACTTTGTAATGAAAATGAACAAATCTTTTTTTTAAAAAAGTGATTTATTTTATTTGAAAGGCAGAGTTAAAGAGAAAAAAGAGGCAGGGTGAGAGATCTTCCATCTGCTGGTTCACTCCCCAAATGGCTGCATTGGCCACAGTTCAACAGGATCCAGGAGCTTCTGGGTCTCCCACATTTGTGCAGGGGCTCCAGCACTTGAGCCATCGTCTGCTGCTTTCCCAGGCCACAGGCAGGAAGCTGGATTGGAGGTGGAGCAGCTGGGACGAGAACCACTGCCCATACCTCTGGAGGATTATTGGGCTATGCCATGGCACTTTGAAAGATTGATTTCTTTGGAAGGCAGAGTTGGACACACAGAAGCTCACAGAGTCCAGTCACTGGTCCGCTCCCTACATGGCCGCAGTGGGCACACTGGAGGTAGGAGGCGAGAGTTTCTTATGGGTGTGCCATGTTGCATGTGTGGATCCAAGCTCTTAGGCTGCTCTCAGCTGTCTTTTCCAGGCACATCATCAGGGAAGTGCAGCAGCTAAGGCTCAGAGCAGCACCTAAATGGGTATAGCAGGTTGGAGTGTAACCTGCTTTTCAGCACCGTTCTTTCTGTTTTTGATCCATTTTGTGTAATGTTTTTCCTAATTTTTAGTTCCCACATTTTCCCTTCTGTTGTGTTAATCAGCTCGCCGATCAGGTTTAGCTATTTAATTTTCAGAGTTCTGTTGTTTCTTTACATTTTCTGTGACATTGTTATTACTTCCTTGCTGATTCCTGGATTTGTTACTCTGCTGTGGTTTTCTGTAGATATTTTCAGAATTTAGTGTTATTTGTACATATATAATTTGTGCTTTTGTTCATGTCTTTGTGTCTATAAATGCGTATATGGAAGATACACTCTGTTTTATCATTTAGGTAAAATCCAACAATAGGCAAAAGCTAATTCAAGGGTGATAGAAGTTCAAAAGTTCTTGCCTGTGAGGCAGGAATGGTGGGTGTAGGTTACTTGACTTAGTTGCCTAAGGCAGGTGTAGTTCGCAGAGCTCACGGGTCTATCTGATAATTAAGAATTGTGTTTCATCATATGTGAGTTTTTGTTCAGTTAAAACAGTTTAAAAGATATGGTTGCTACTGTCTGAATTTTCATGTCACAGTGTGTTCTTTCTTTTCTGTGACTTCATTTCAACCTAGAATCTATATCTAAGTTGTGGTGCAGTACGGTAAGCCACCACGATCCTAGCTGCTCAGCTTCCCCTCCAGCTTCTTGTTGTGTGATGGGGAAGACAGTCAGAGATTGTCCAATTACTAGGGCCTCTGCCATCCCTGTGGCAAACCAGGATGAAATTCCTGGGTCTCGTTTTGGCCCAGCCTAGCTGTCTGTTGTGAGCATTTGAGGTCTGAACTGCTATAGGTGGTATTTCCATCCTTCTCTGTCTGAGTGTGTCTCTTTCAAATAAATACATTCATTACAAATAAAAAATAAGAGTCATGGTTGAGTGTCAGGGCGTTTAGACACTGGTGGAGATGCTTGCATCTTGCATCTGACTGTGGCTGCCTGCTGATGCAGGTCCTGGGCACTGGTGTTGGTGCCTCATGTAATGGGAACCTGGCATTCACAGGCAAGACAAGGATTTAGTCTCACGTCCTTCCTTGGTACCTGGGAGATACCGGGGTCCTATGTATATTTGTGGGGGGATGGGAACTTTGTTAGCTGATGGAAACTTTTTCTCACTCTGTTTTTCAAACAAATAAAATTAACTACGTAAACAGTTCAGGGCTGAATTCCTGCGAATAGCAGATGTAGTGTTCCGGGTCACCATGTTGTTAGTTTCCAAGTTTAGGTGTGTATTTTTCTCTGTGGTCAGAGGTAAGCCTGAGAGAATCCCTCATGCCTGCTCTTCACCACACTTTTAGTTTACTTGACTTTATGTACAGTAATGAATGTCATCAGTTTATTGTATTCAAACATAAAGTTGGTTTTTATATTTATCTACCTTTGAACAGTGCAAGAAATCTGGTGCAATATTGCATTGTAGACTTGACATGCGAATTCAGTACATTAGCAAGTGGGGCTTGGTTGTTTTTGCTAACAATATCTATGTGTGTTTTTACTCTAGGAGCCCATGAAATCCAGAGCGCCACAGCTGCATTTGGAGTACAGGTTCTACAAGCAGTTAGGATCTGGAGGTGAAGTCTTCTCTTACTGTTGACATTTAGATTAAATTGCCACAATAAAATATTGTTAGTTTTAAGGAACAATATTTTAAATTTAATTGAAAATAGTTGCTTCTTAGGGCTTTTATTTACTAGACTTTTATTAAGGTCTGAGTGATTCCTTTTTGATTTTAAATATAGGAAATTTAGAGGCTTTTTAATTATTGCTATTGTATGCAGAGAAATGTTGTGAAAACATTTAATTCTGAGTGTAAGATGCAAATAACTGCCAAGTTCTTAAGTTTGTGGCAGTAAATTAGTTGTTAAAATGACTTGAAGATACTGTGGTGGGCTAAATAGTGGCCCCGTACGGATGCCCACGTCATAATCTCTGTGAATGTTACCACGGCACAAAGGCTTTGCCGCTGTGACTGATTACGGAGTTTGAACCGGAGATTCCTGCGGACTGTTTAGGTGGGCCGGAAATACAACCACAAATACGCACAGGACACAAGGCCAGGCGCACAATCTGCACACACCAGAAAGGAGAAGGCGGTGGGGCTGTGGAGCGGAAATTGGAGTTGTTGCTGTTAGATTTGAGCCTTAAGCACCTGCAAGGGTTTCTGGGAGTCTCTGTTAGAGCTTGTCAGGGGAGGGAACCCTGCCTGGTCACACTGATTGCAGGCTCCTGGTCTCTCCTTCCGGGAGAAGAAATTTCTGTTGTTTCAGAGGAGTCATTGTTTATTCAGTACGAATCTCCATCTGCAATGTTGAGAAGGCTTTGGGAATGTGTAAGGATGGTGGTTGTACAGTAATGAGATGTATTAAGATGTCATTGAGCTCAGCCAGGACCTGAGGCTTAATTAGGGCTTCCTGCAATTGTTAGAATGGTGAATTTTGTTAGTGTGTTTCTCATAATAAAAATAAGTATTTAATATTCTTCAGTGAGAGATCTGTGAATAAAGAGACAGTTTGGTTCTGTCTCTGTTCGCCCACGTGTCTCTCCTTTGTATCGCTCACCAGGAAGTAGCTTTTTTTCCCCTCTTGTTCACTGAATCTGTTTTATACATGTTCTCATAATGTTCATGGAAAAATGCAGACTATAAAAACCTATGCATGAGTTCAAACTTTTTGGCACCAAAATAACCTTCCTTTAATTTCTTTTTCCTTGAGGTTTTGTATCCTTACATAGATATTGTACACCATCACTTTCTACAACAAATATTTAGTATAGTCTTATTGTTTGATATCCAGTCAGTGTTCATTGAATAAAATGAAGATCCAGATTCACAAGTAAAGAACACACAGGTTGTTTGTTTGAAAGGGGGGAGGGGAGAGAGATTGACCCAGCAGCAGTCAGAGAAGCTCCGGGAAGGCTGCAGGTGCTGGCTCCTTCCCCAGAACTTGTACCAGTGGAGCTTGGGTAGGCCGGAGCCAGGACCTGAGGCGTGATCAGGGTTTCCTGTGGGAGTGCAGCGGATCCAGGCACCTGAGCCATTATCTGCTGGTCCCCAGGGAAGGGTGTTGCTAGGAAGCTGAAATCTGGAACCTCCTGCTGTTTGAAATCAAACCTGCCTGCTGTTTGAAATTAAAAGGAATGGGTGAGGTGTTCTTGGAGAGTGTAGAGCCTGGTGAAAAAAGAGGATCAAGGATAAACTACAGGATTCAGTGAATTGGTTCGAAATGAACTAGCCTATTGGTAGCAGAAATTGTGACAGAAGAGTTTAAAGAGCATGTGAGAAATAAGTTTTGAGATGGGCAATGATAAGGTTGGGATCCTTCCAAAGTAAGGAATCATGCTGCCATCCTTCATGTATGGCTCATCTCCCATAATCCTGGAGTGTTTCTGAAACTGTTTAGGTATCTCAACTTTTGCTGCTGTTTGGGTTATAGCTAATGCTGTGCCGCATTATAGCTGTTGCCATCTACTACATTAGAAATGAAAACAAATATACTATTGTGACACTCACTTAAAAGTAACAATACTAGTAATGCAAACATTTTAAAATGTGAATGAGCTGTACTTCCCAAAACAAAATGAGAAAAGTGAATTGCTTTACCTATTTTACCAAGCTCTTTTATGTCTGCCTTAATAGAAAAACAGCTAAATTTTTGTATCTTCTGTATTCTGTCATTTGTGATTCAACATGTCCTTTAGTACTTGGAAAACTTGCTCATTCATTTATCAGAGAATGAGAGTGGACAGGGTAAATGGCATCCTTGCGTGAAAGGTTTTCCGGGCCCCTGCCTCTGCTCCAGTACCCCTACCTTCCGCTTGCGAGTTGGGAACTGCTGACCTGGGAGTATAAGAAGTGTGTATGCTAAAGGTGAAATATGTCTTAACACAAAACATGTTTTAAAAAGAATACAGCTGGTGTTACAATTGGGTGTTAATAATTGTAATTAACATTTCTAATCAGATTTTAGTTTTGTTTAAATATGAGCTGTAGAGTCTAAATTTTAGTCTGTGTTAATGCTTTTATTCTAAATCTTTCCAATTTAACATTTTGTATGAATGACTCTGGAACTAAAGGTCGATCATGATACCGTTTCCTTTGATGATTCATTTGATGCCACACTTCAGGAACTATAGTGATTTAAGATGAGGGATAAAATGCCTATCCATCCAGCATTAATGTTTGTGATTTTAATTCATCAGTGCTGTTTTAGCACTTGAAAAACTAAAATACAAAATGAAATGTTTAATAAAGTGAATTTTGGGGGAATGAGGGTGGGGTTGTTGAAATGCACTTACTGAAAATTAGACATCCCTATAAATAGTCACAGAGAGCTTTCGTAAGCTCAGAATGGGTGGCTTTTTATAGCAGTCTCAAATAAAAATAGTTTTAGAACAGTTGGAAATGAATGGTGTTTAAGTTGATAGTTGACAGAATGAAAGCTTGCTTCTGCTGGTGACTTGGATTACACTCTGCTCTCTAGCAGTCAGATGCTTTGAACGCAGACACAGTGGGTGTCGTGACCACTCCTTGACTCTCCTTGCGCTTCTCTTGTGCCCTCTTTCCTGGACTTCCAAAAATATTGCTGCCTTTGGACTTGTCAGTCATACTTTTAGTTTGTTTTGTTTTTACCCTATGCCCTCTTATTAGTTCAAACTTTTTTTTTTTTTTTATTACAAAGTTAGATATACAGAAAGGAGGAGAGACAGAGAGGAAGATCTTCCATCTGATTATTCACTCCCCAGTGAGCGCAACGGCCGATGCTATGCCGATCTGAAGCCAGGATCCAGGAACTTCTTCCAGGTCTCCCACATGGGTGCAGGGTCCCAAAGCTTTGGGCCGTCCACGACTGCTTTCCCAGGCCACAAGCAGGGAGCTGAATGGGAAGTGGAGCTGCCGGGATTAGAACCGGCGCCCATATGGGATCCTGGGCGTTCAAGGCGAGGACTTTAGCCGCTAGGCCATGGCGCTGGGCCCCCAACTTTTTATCTTAACAATTTGACTTGTTCGCTCAGTGTTAGGAATTGTCAAAACTCATCCTGAGAAATGAAATTACATTTTAAGTAATTTTTTCTTTGTGGTCTGTATCTTCTTCATAAAAATTTGGAAAGGTCTCGTAACCATAAAAGTGAAAGCAGAAAGCACCTATGTTTCCATGAATCTCTCATCTTTCTGATTTTTCATTTTAGCCTTTTCTATTTATGTGTATGTTAACGACTCATTAAATGCATTTTATTTTGAAGAGGAAAGAAAGTTTTAAAGAGCAGCAAACATTTTTGAGGAGTGTTTAGGAAGAAACTAGTAGGTTTGTCCCCACATGGTAGGGGCTGTGTTACCCTTCACGGGTTGAATATGTCATATTTTGTATGAATTATTCAAGGGTGATGCTTGTTTAAGTAGTTGACAGTTGGAACAAACAACAGAGCCTGAACATAATCACATGGAGATTTGTGCTTATTTTGAAAAAGGATAGCATGGGTTTTTTACCCCACAAATGTGGCTAAATTTTGTTCTCACAAGGGAACAATGCTTTGTTAGTCTTTTCTGATTAAATGTACATGGTGAATGCCCTGTGGATTCTGTGTCAGTACGGGAGAAGTGCTTGTGTCTTAGTCACTCGCAGTGTAGGGAGAAGTCATGCCAGAGGCACTGCTCTCTGCAGGTGGCTGGGCCGTGGCTGGCTCATTTACCCTTGAAGGAGTCTGACTACTTGGCACTGTTTTTTTCTTTGAAATACTAGCAGACTGAATTGCACATATATTTGAAATATTGATGTTTCATTATGAAAAATTAAATCATAAGAATTAATAGCATCAGTTTTATTGAGCACAAGATTTTATGTATTGGAAATCTGTCAAGGTCATCAGATTTTACATGGTTTTCATTTTTGCTAGAAAACTTGAATTCAAGTATTGGTAATATATTCTTGTCAGTTTTTCTTGAATAGTATTATAATTCTAGGGAGTTCTTTTGTGTGTGTGTGTTTGGTTCATTTGGTTAATGAGAAATTTACAACAGTTTGTTTTAAGAAATCTTAATTGGCTGCATTTTCAGTTCTCTGATGAGGCCTTGTACGATAAAACAGAGTTAGTGTGTACATGGGCTGAGCAGAAATGTTTGCCTTTATTCATAAAGGGGTTAGAGAGAAAGGCTGGAAAATGCAGAAAGAGTGAAAGCACTTGAGGCATTTCAAAGCCTCTTGCCTTCTAACATGAGAATCTGAGAACAGTTGAAACACATCTGATGGCTTAAGCTCAGGTTATTTTAGGCAACACCTCGTGTAAGGTAAACAGAGGGAACTCATTGCCGTGCTGACCACAATCACCCTGCCTGGATGTTTGTTGTCTCTCAAGTCAGATAAACAGTTCAGTTTCAGTTGATGACTTGAAATGTTAATGTGAGGGACTCTTTTTCATCCAGTCTGGGCCTTCTGCAGACTTGAGTATAAAGCAACGACCTCCTATAATTTTTGCTTGGCACACTTTGGAGTAGAATAAACAAAAGCAGACATCCTTGCCTTGTTCATAAATGGAAAGTATTCAGGAGTTGACCAGGTAGTTTTTTGTTGATTTCCTTCATCAGATTTGGGAACCTTCTCTTCTGAATTCCTGAGGGTTTTGTTAGATGCTTTCTTTGGAACTATTAAGATACTAGAGTTTTTTCATATTTATTCTGTTAGGGTGCTGAGTGTATTTGGTAGACTTTAAACATTTGCCCAAGTCTGCACTGCTTTGATCATCTTAATCGTAGTGTTTTCTTCATTTTTGTATCTGTAATGTCCGGCCCTGTTTGACCTGTGGGATAAGATGCTGATTGCGATGCTTGTGTGCTGTCAGTGTGCCTGGGGTGGGTTCCTGGCTGCGCTGCGGGTCCCAACCTCCTCCTCAGGCGCGCCTGGGGAGACAGCAGGCCATGACTCAGACAGCTGTGTGTCTGACAGCCTCAAAGACGACCCTCATTGAGGTTCAGAATCCTGGCTGCTACCTGAACCAGCCTGGGCCGGGGCAAGCATTGAGACAGGAACTGTCGGAAGGACAAGCCTCCTTCTGTTTGTGCCTTCCTTTGCTCTGTCCCTGTCACTCTTCAAATAAGCACACTTTAATATACAATGATGGCCTCTGACTTTATATTTGAAGTTTGTATAATTTTGGATGGCTTTTATAATGAATTAACTACTAATTTAGAGACCTTGTGATTTCACAAGTTTCTTGCTTAGAAGGCCAGGCAAAAGCTTTGCTGGTTCCTCTGCAAGAGCCTCATTGGGCTGCAGTTACTTGTGAGCCTATACTGCATGCTCATCTTGGGCTCCCACCCTTGTCTGTGCTCATTGGTTTTTGTCAGAATTTACCTGCTTGTGGTTCAGGGTCCATGGCTTCTGGTCCCTAGGGCCTCCTCCCTGCCCTGGGAGTTGTTTGTTCTTGCATGGCCAACACAGGAGCCTCTTTGCTGCTGCTGGTGTCCAGCATCTAGACTCGTTTTCAGGGCCTTGGCCTCATGATGTTATGCGCACTGGGATACTTTTCCTTGTGAGTCACATCAGGTCACCAGACAAGTGCCGATGTCACTTCTGCCTTATCCCTAAACCTTAAGAATAAAATCTCAGAAATCTCATTTGTAGGGTGTATATACCCAGAAATTGTAGGGTGTGAAATTAGCCCTCCATAGGGTTATTAAGATAGCTGTGATTTTATTGTTCAGTTAAAATAGAATCTTCCTTATGTGTTAAGCATTTCAGGCCATGGAAATTTGAGCATATTTCAGAAGGTTTTTTGGAATAAGGACCAAAGGTTGGTTTGGTGTGAAGGTGTTTCTTATTGGTGTAAAGATGTGTTTTGTAACGTGCATAGTGTGAGCATCTTGAAGGCCTCTCCGGGAACAGATGCTTCAGCGTGTGGAGACACTGAGATACTGCAGCTCCTGTATGCCCGCCATCAGGGGTAACCAGGCTGCCAGGAACACAGCAAGGAGAAGGTGTAGGATGGGGGGTGTGCTTCGGAAGAGTTTATGATGTGTCTGGGAAAGGCACAAATGCTGTGGTGGTGCTTGAAACTATAAAATTTTAAAAAAATGTGTATTTGTTAATTTTCTGGGGGTAAAAAGCTTGGTACTTACAGTGGTGAGACTGTTAAAACCTGGTCTTTTCTTCCAGATGGTATACCTCAAGTTTACTACTTTGGCCCTTGTGGTAAATACAATGCCATGGTGCTGGAACTCCTGGGGCCCAGTTTAGAGGACCTGTTTGACTTGTGCGACAGGACGTTTTCCTTGAAGACGGTTCTCATGATAGCCATCCAGCTGGTGAGTAACGTGCTGGTGGCTCACTGGGAAAGCAGTTGGATGCTTTGTTGGTTACACAATTCAATAAAATGTTTGTAGTTTGATGCTTTAATACTGTTTGATCTAATAAAAATATTTCTGCTTTTCATATTATCTTTCTAGAGGATGCATTAAGCGTAAAGAAACTGACTCAAGTGTGTTTGAAAATTAATGTCTTAATTGCTTTAGGATAAGAATTACCACTTAAATGAGTTTTTCCCCAGTGTCTGTGTAAAAGACATGTAAAGGGAACCCTAAGAAGCATGAATTCCTAATCATGATGACAGATCTTACTGGCCTAGGAAAGGGAAGCAACAGATTAATGAAGGGAGCTTATTAATAAATTATTTACATTTCAGGGAACCTATGAGACAACGATTTAGAGTATGAATTAAAGGCACTTTTGAAATAAATGACAACAGGAGTATCCGCCATAATCTGTAAAACTAGGTTTGACCATTGACTGATTAGTTTCCCATGTATAGGTTTATCCTATTGAAGTATTCTGGTGTACTTGAAACTTAATGTTCAAAGATGTCTGATAAACAAAATTTTTTAAAAATGAGAAAAAACCAAATGTGCAGAAGTAGCCTGATTAGTTGAATAAAAGATTAAGAGCCATAAAATAATACATACTTAATAAGAGTGGGTAGTAAAAGAATGTGTCATGGCCTGTCAATTGCTCGTAGTGTATTGTCCATTAGAAGTTTTAAGTCAGGGGCTAGCATTGTGACGTTTGATGTCTGGTGGGGAAAACTGCTGCCTGGGATGGTGCTGTTGTCCTGGCTGCTCCACTTCTGGTCAGCTGCTGGCCGGTAGCCTGGGCAAAGCAGGGCAGGATGCCTGAGCACCTGGGCTTCTTTACTCACAAGGCAGACCTGGGTGAGGATCGTGGTGTCTGTGCTTGGTCTGGCCCAGCCCTGGTTGGTAAGGCCATATGGGGAGTGATGAAGCAAGGTAACAATTTATCTCTCCCCTTGTCTCTTTGTAACTCTGCCTTTTGTATAAGTGAATCTTTAAAGGAACAATTACAGATCATAGAAGTTACAGAATAGATGACTGGGAGTTGGTTAAAGGAGCCTATAGTTACGTTGTATTTACATGCCGTTATTAACACCATTATCTCTAAGTGAGGCAGTTTTGTTATTTGTGATGTTCTATTTTACAGCGGTTTAATCCAATGATATTACTTGATAATCTTTAAAATAGTTAATAAAAATATACTACATTATTATAAGATTCTGATTTTAAAATTTTCTGGGTTAAAGATGTTATTTCTGTTTGTTTTTAGTACTTAAAGAATAAAGATGTAATAAAAAGGAAAACATGTTGAATGGTGTTATTGTCTTTATTTAACAGTTTTTATTCGTAAGTTTTTGTAATATAGTTGTAAAGTTGCTAGGTTATTGAACTAAAGAAAACCATGCAGCTTTCTGCAGATGTCTGTATACTCCGGGTTATCTGTGTCATTAAAGTTTTGCGTGTTGTCAGATAGCACCCTCCTTAAAGTGTTGACTGAGTCAGGCTTGCTGATAGGAAAGGAATTCGTAAAATCCAAACATTTTATTTATGAACACCATAATTGGAAAGAGAAGGTTTTAACTATAGACTGATAATATTTAAAGTTTAAAAAGTTTTTGATATTCTTCTATGTTGTTTTCATTATGAAAGTTGTGTCTTGCCTCTATTATACTTTGTTTAGCTAGTTAACGCCTAAATAAAATTCCTCTTTTTTTTTTTTCTCTTTAAACTAAGATTTCTCGTATGGAATATGTCCATTCAAAGAACTTGATCTACAGAGATGTAAAACCTGAGAACTTCTTAATAGGACGACCAGGAAACAAAACGCAACAAGTTATTCATATTATAGATTTTGGTTTGGCAAAAGAATATATTGATCCAGAGACAAAGAAGCATATACCATACAGAGAACACAAAAGCCTTACGGGAACAGCAAGATACATGAGCATAAACACGCACTTAGGAAAAGGTACGTGTGCCTTTCGCAAGCACGGAAGGGAGCAGCCCCGGGACAAAGCTGCTGTTCATTTCTGCTTACAGTTTAGGTTTTGCAGGTATAACATGCACCTAGTGTTTATTTTTATTTCAATCTTAATAATAAAACATTTAAAGCAAGTTGCTGTAGAGTGAATGAATGACAGTTATCTTTACATTAGCTTCTATGTGTGCTTTATAGAACTTGGAATGTTCAACTCATGTTGTTACGGGATGTGTTTGCTCATTTCTACTGACATTGACTCCTGCTGTTAACTGGCTATAGTGTGTGTGAAATTCTGCGAGACTATAGCCCTCTGTTACAGCTGGCTATGGTATTAGCACCTTTTTAAGAGATAAGGTGCTTGGGGCACAGAATGTCACAGTGGGGAGAGTTGGCTTTCTAGTCTGAGCTTTGTATCTGATCCAACCAGAATTAATTTGTGTGGGGTAAGATGAAGATTGTGGTTCTTCTTGTGAATTACTTTTGAGAGTTTCTAGGTTGTATTTGGAGTAGTTTATTCTTCAGTCATGGTCACTGTTTGTGTCATAGGAAGTATAAGCAGTTTTCTGCTTTTGACTGTTCCTGATGTCTCACTCCCAAGAAATATCAGGAAAATAAGCCAATCAGTTATGTACCATCACCACTGTGAGCTTCTTACAGATTTGCATAGGACCTTCCAAGTTACTCCATTCTCTTTCCAACACTGGATCTGGCCTTTCTCTCCTGTTCCTTACAGACTAACTCATTATCTGCTGCTGTCCCTTACTTGCTTTCCGCTCGAAACTAACTTTCCTCAGTGCCTGCTTGTTGGTAGGCTTGTATGTTGTGTCCTTTCAGAATGTGCAATTTGCATTTATTTAAGGAAAGTATGTTTCAAACTCAAGTAGTTTTGGAGCTTGTTTTTCTATGGCAAATGTTTCTGGTGGTTTTGAGCTGTCATTGGGTTAGGTTATAGCTTAGGGAGTGCACTTTGTTAAACTTAGGCACATTTGTATTTGCATATGCAATGTCTGAGAAATTTTTGTTGCATGGCAGTTGTTAACAGAGTTGTAATAACAAAGAAAGGTCAGTAGTTGATTGTGAGACGTGAAGTCACAGCTGGGCCGTGGCTTTGTGTTCTGCATTGCACAGTGGTAAACAGGATCTGTGTGTAGAAACAGCAAAGTGAGGCCGACCTGATAGTTGGAAAAAGCCTTAGAGCAAGGGAAATGGCTCTGAACATCCCCAGGAATCTCTTGCTCTTCTCCTAAGGACAAAACAATTGTTTCTTTGGCAAATGCTGAAAACAACACAAAGCTTTTGTTTTTCTTTTAAAACATTTTTTTTTGAAGCAGTTATGGAGAGAGAGAGGCACACAAGGAGAGATTTCTTCCATCTTCTGGTTTACTCCCCCGAATGGCTGCTGGAGCAGGGCTGTGCCAGGTCAAAGCTGAGAGCTTCATCCCGTATCCCACCTGGAAGGCAGAGACCCAAGTACTTGGGACATCTGCTGCTCTCCCAGTTGCATTTGCTGGGAGCTGGATACGAAGTGAGGTAGCCAGTACATGAACCGGAGCCGGTATGGCATGCTGCCATTGGCAGTTTAGCCCACTATGCCACAGTGCTGCCGCTACACAAGACTTGATGTTTATTTTCCCCCGTTTGAGAAAGCCCTGCTTCTCAGTTTTCAGGTAGATGGATAAGATGGGTACTAGCAACAGAAATTTTTTTCTTCTCCAGAAAACTTGCAATCCTATATAAAAAAATAAGAGTGTGCTAAAGCAACATGCATTTGAATGCTGAAGAGTTCAAGCATTCTTTAACATGACATTTCTTGTGTGTGTGTGTGTGGTGCTATTAAGGTATAGTACTTTATGAGGGTTCAGGGCAAGATCAAGGAATAGAGGAAAGTGTGACTTGTTGATGTGGTTTTACTTTGTACCTGTCTAATTTTTGTGTTCCTGCTTTGCTTTGGTTTGGATGATTATTTGTAAAACCTTGTCTCCTTGGCCCATTCGTGTATTCATCTTGAGTATTCAGTGGCTTGTTGCATGCATGAACTTTTTAAATGGGTAATTTGGTCAGAAGTATGTTGTAAGCATGTATGTCTTGTTTTGTTTGAGGATTGATCCTGTATCAGATTTTGTTAAAAGGTTTATTTGTTTATTTGAAAGACGAGAGAGAGAGAGAGAGAGAATCGTTCTCTGCTGTTGCTGTCCAGATGGCCCCAAGAGGCAGGGCTGCCCTGACCAAAGCCAGCACACAGGCATTTCCTCCTGATTGCCCACATGGGACCTGAACGCTTGGGCCAGCCTCTGCTGCTTTCACAGCCACTCAGAGGTGACAGGTGGAGCGGCTGGAGTTCAAACTAGCACCCATACAGGATGCCGGCCCGGGGGGTCTTACCCATTTGTGCCACAGTGCCAGCCTTAGTGTTAAACAAGGAAAGTGAGGGTTACTAATGTCAAAATTGTAGAATTCAGCATTTTGATTCTTGTGGTACCTGTTGGTCTTTACTAGGCATTGTCAGTTCAGAAGGTGGTAAGGTGATATACTTTTATGCCTTTCTTTGGTCTGTGCCCATGTCAGAGGTGGAATCTTGACTGAGCTTTGTGTTACAGCTGTGCATTTGCATGGTTCACTCCAACAGAATCTTTATTTAGTGTTGTCTTGATGGATTGTTATTTTTGTGTCAGGTCTTAGCAAATCTACTTTTTCCTACCTTACCCTTTAAAGACTTTTTTTTTGTCTGAAACATTGAATCTTGTATCACCTTCCTTTGAATCCTTTTATTTCTTTTGTTGAAGTTAGTTGAGGTTAAGTAAAAACTCTATAGTTGGCCTTAGTGCATAGTCATAAAATGAGAACTAAATCTTTTGGGGCAACTGTTTGACATGGCAGGTAGCATGCCATCCAGGACACCTGTGTCATCTGTTGGAGGGCTCTGGGTCGGGAGTCCCAGCTCTGCTTCTTTTTGGTTTTAATTTGTAAATGTTTATTTATTGAAGGAGTTACAGAGAAAGAGGGATAGATAGAGAACAAGAGAAAGAGCAAGAGCAATCTCCTGTCCCCTTGTTTAGTCTACAAATGACCTCAGCAACCTGGGCTGAAGCCAGGAGCTAGGAGTTCCTATTCCATTGCTTTCCCAGGTGCATTATCTAGGAGCTTCTAAATCAGAAGTGGGGCGGCTGGGACCCCAAAACATCACTCACATGGCATACTGTTGCTTTAGGCAGCAGCTAAACCCCCTGCACCACAATGTCAAGGTCCCTAGCTCTCTTCCAGTTCCAGTTTCCTGTTGATATGTATTCTAGAAAATAGACGGTGATGGTTCAGTTAGCTGGATTCCTAGCGCCCATGCTAGAGCTCTGGATTTTATTTCCGAGCTCCTGAGCTCAGCTTGCCTCAGTCTTGGCTTTAAAGGCATTTGGGAGAACGAACTGGAAGATGGAACTCTCTGGCTCTTAAATAAATTAAAAGGAAAAAAATGTGTTTCTTAGGATATTTAAAGCTTTTAAATGATTCACTTTATGAGTAGAAGAGACAGAACTGCAGAATTACATTGTTTAAAAAAATTTGTTTTCTGTGATCTTGTCCTGTGTTGTAATCCTTGTGATTTATTTCTAGGTTAATTGTCCAGACTCCGAAAGCCTGCTTCTTAAGCTGCTCAAGCAGCATTTTAGAAAGATTTATTTATTAATTTGAGTGGCAGAGTTAGAGAGCTTGGGAGACAGATGTGCTGAGGGGTCTTAGCGTGTTGCTCTGCTCTCCCTGCGCCGCAGTAGCTGTGACCGAGAGGACGGGAGCTGTAGCCTGGAGTTCCCTCTTGGTTCCCGGGGCCCTGAGCACTCGCCCCGTCCTCTGCTGCTTTCCTAAGCACATTAGCTGTGAACTGGCTGGCTTACTGGCTTGGAGGTGAAGCAGCCAGGATACAAACTGGCACCCACATGGGATGCTGATGTGGCAGGCAGCAGCTTAACTCGTGTACCACAAACAGTTTTTTTTTTTTTAACAATTTAAAAATCTGCTTTACAATTACTATTTGATAGTTTAAAAATGTTTTCCTGGAGTGTAAAGAACATAATATTCCCTTTAAAATTTTTTAATTATCTATTTGAAAGGAAGAGAGAGAAGAAAAGGGTGGGGAGAGAAAGATAGAGATGGGAGAAAAGAGAGAATTTTCATTCACTGGGTTACTCTTCAAGTACCTGTAGTAATGAGATGAGGGCCACGCTGCAGCCAGTATGTGGGAATTCAGGCTCAGCGGGGCTCCCCCCGACCCCTGCTGGAGCCATCCCATATGACCTCCTGGGGTGCACGTGTGGGGAATGGGAAATGGTAGAGGAGCCAGGGTTCAAACCCACGCCCTCTGATAAGGGGTGGGGGTGTCTTCATGGGCACAGCGAATGCCTGATAGTTTCTTGGTGTTTTAGGGTAAAACTGTATGCAGTATGATGGTTATGTTGTACACAGTGGTTGGAGGATGTGTATATTTTGCTAAGTACATTTGTATTAGACACTATTTTCATTTTTAAATGGGTTTTTTTTCTGTTATTTTTGTTTTTGGGCTTCACCTCTATTTTTTTCTTGGCATTATAAATAGCACGGTTTCTGCCAGCACTTTTCTTTTGATTCATGTCTCCTAACCTGATAGCCAGACTTAGTGGCATTTTATTTACGTTAAGAGAACCAGATTTTTTTTAAATTGGAAAGGCAGATATACAGAGAGGAGGAGAGACAGAGAGAAAGATCTTCTGTCCAATGGCTCACTCCCCAAACGGCCAGGAACTAGGAGCCAGGAGCTTCTTCCTGGTCTGCCATGTGGGTGCAGAGTCCCAAGCTTTGGGCCGTCCTCGACTGCTTTCCCAGGCCACAAGCAGGGAGCTGGATGGGAAGTGGAGCAGCCGGGATTAGAACTGGCATCCATATGGCATCCCGGTGCATGCTAAGGCGAGGACTTTAACCAGGCTATTGCGCCAGGCCCAAGAGAGCCAGGTTTTTTTCATAGCACCACCTTAGCAACACAATCACCTCCTCTGACACCTGCTATGGCTTCTGAGTGTGTGTACTGGACTCAGTAGCTCAGAAAATTGCTTTTTATTTCTTTCTATGTCTCTTTGCTTATTTATTTGAAAGTTTGGAGAGTGAGTAAGTGAGGGCACATTTGTGTATTTCCATCTGCTGGTTCCCTCTCCGGGTGCCCACAAGGATCTAAGCTGGACCCAGCCTCTGCTGGGAGGTTGAGTCAGGTCTGTGCTCCCAGGTGGAGGGCAGAAATCCAGCTGTTGGAAGCCCCACTTGATTTCTTCTTGGGTGTCAGCAGAAAGCTGAAGGCAGGAACCAAAGAGAACCTGTCCTTGGCCTTTGATCACTAGATTAGGGTTTCCTGAAGAATCATGGAGGTGTATTTGAAAGATGCACACAGATTTAAATGTGAAAACTTGGTGCTTTAGACGGTTTCATCACTTAGAGATACTAAATGTCTATTATGTGATATTAAACTTCTGAAAGTTACATGTAAGCAAAAGTCAGTTCTCTGTTCTGACATCCTTAACTTCTAGAGGAAAGTGATGTCTCCCCCTCTCTTGCGTTTCAGAACAAAGTAGAAGAGACGATTTAGAAGCTCTGGGCCACATGTTCATGTATTTTCTAAGAGGCAGTCTTCCTTGGCAAGGCTTAAAGGTAATTGTGTTCTTCTTTAATTTCAGAAAGAACTAAGTTATGTTAAAGTCATTTTTGTAACTAAATGATTTTCAAAGTTGCTTTTTTTTCTTCTTTTTTCATGTTTTAGGCTGACACGTTGAAAGAAAGGTACCAGAAGATTGGAGACACAAAGCGAGCCACACCGATAGAAGCACTGTGTGACAATTTCCCAGGTAATGGATCATGCCGGAGGGAAGATGTGCTTCTGTACAGAAACCAGAGTTGTTCATTCCAATTACTTAAATTCATAAATACTTATCATGTTTTGAAAAAATTAACTCAGTGTGATGTGAATGATCAGCGTAAACCAGATATGGTTTGTATATTTACACAGGCAAATCCCGTGTTTAATAATGTTAACGAGTCAGTCCCAGCCAAAGTAATATTTTATTCAGTGACTTGATTTAATATGTTAAAATATTTGCTGGAGAATATTAACTACAAAGTTTTAGTGTATTGTGTTATTTAGTTATTTGGGTCTTAATGTCAGGTTTTTAGCAAGTATGTGAAATTGATTTAGTTTACTTTTAGGTAGATATTGATTATTTTGAAGTCTTTAAAAGGAAGAGAGGACGAAGAGAGAGTGTGTGCACTAGAGATATTCCATATGCTTGTTGGCTGCACAGATGGCCACAGCAGCTGGAGGCTGGGCCAGGCTGAAGGCAGGATTCAGGAACTCCCTCTGGGTTTCCCATGTAGGTGGCAGGGATTCAAGTACTGGAGTCGTCATCAGCTGCTTCCCAGAAAACGAGTGAGACTCCAGTTGGCACCCTTACATGGCATATGGACTAGTCGGTGAGGACTTGGCCTGTTGCGCCCCAGTGCCCACCCTAGTTTATTTTCCTAGTAAAATAAATTTAGATTAACATTACAAATTTAAATTGCATCTATATTGGGAGTCGTATACATATATGAAAATAATTTGAACTTTGAGGTAGGTTTGTGTAAACTCAAGCCAGATATTTAATCAAATGAGGAATAAAAATTTGTTGTTGTATCAAGATATCTCTATGATTTACCCAGCTGCACCCAGTGTAAAGATAACTGAATTAAACAGCATTGGGTTGCTGTCTTCCTTCTTAGTAATTCTCCTGTAAAATGCTGGCATTACTATTATAATGTCACTAGCAATAAAACCAGTGTAGCTTTTTTTCAAGTTTGCTTGTATTATTTGCTTATATTATATTGGCAGAAAATTTCGTATGTTTTTTGCTTTAACATCTAAAAGTGGAAGGTTAAAATAAATATTTGTTGATGGTAGCAGCATAGGAAGTGTAGATCGTGTGTCATCAGAGTTCTGCAGGAACAAGGGAGTGCTGGAGTGGAGGGGGGGGAGGGGGGGGGAGGGGGAGTGTCTCGGCACCGGAAGGCCCTGGGGAGCGCGGCCACGGGCTGTGCTCGCTCTGACCAGCTGCCTGTGGATGGCCAAGTTCAGCAGAAGAGAGAAACTAGACATAACCCAGCAGCCCCACTGCAGCGATTGCTGTGCCTGCTTGGGAAATACTGTTTTCCTAATTGCTTACCAGTTTTCACCTGTGATTTTAATGTTTATTTTTCTTCTCTTCCTTATAAAAAATGTGCCCTTTTAAAGCCTATGTATTTCATACATTTGGAGACTCTTAATAACATACAGAAATTTGTATTTTGCCAAATAATGATTAATGCATGAGAAGAAGTGGGCACTTTACTCTCTGAAGTGATGGATGTGTAACATAGTATTAGTTTTGTTAGCTCAGTTGGTTAGGAGACTGCATGTAGCTAAGGAATGTGGCAGGTGCTAGTGTTGGTATTGTGTATCATTGATTCTAGAGCAAACTTAGCAGGCTTATGTAAGTGCTTCGCAGAAAGCAGTTCCTACAAATATTTTAAATATGTGTTTCACTTTATATAATGAATATGATTCTCTGTGAAATAATTGTGTATTACTAAGCTGCTAATTAAACCTGATGCTATCCAAGATTTCTGTCAAAAGTTACAGAGTAAAAGCTAGCTTTTCCTCATACAAGCATCCTGAAGTAACGGCCATGAGGCTAAACCTCTTAATTTCCTTTTGTCTCTTTCTTTCTGTCTCTATTCTCTATTCCTCCCCCTCCCTTTTCATAAACTGTGAGTGTTTTAAATTGTGATAAAATTTTGATACGTCTCTGTTTTTGTAATACAGATGCTTTTAGGGCTTATTTAAATTTATTTATTAAATTTATTTAAGTTACTTGTTATTGGGTATTACAGAAGAATTTATGTAGTCAGAATAATTTTTATATCCTTTCTAGAAGAAATGGCAACATATCTTCGTTATGTAAGAAGGCTAGACTTCTTTGAAAAGCCAGACTATGACTACTTAAGAAAGCTTTTTACTGATTTGTTTGATCGAAAAGGATACATGTTTGATTATGAATATGACTGGATTGGTAAACAGCTGGTGAGTATTCTGTGCTTGTGGTAGAATGTTATGTATCCTGTTCATAACAGGCAAATTCTTCATTTGGAGAGTTAAGAACAGAGAAATTTTTACAAGAATTCTTTTTATTTCCCTTTTAAAGGATGTTTCTTAAGATAGCAACATACTACCATTCTTTGAATTATGTAGTACCCATGAATTTGGACTTTTGACATCCAAGTCAACAGGAACTCCGTTGGCATCTTCCACTGCTTTTCCAGGGCCTTAGCAGGGGGTGGGATTGAAGTGGAGCAGCGGGAATTGAGCCAGGGCTTGGGTGTGGGATGTTGGTGTCACAAGCGGTGACTTAATTTGCTGTGTCCCATCAGTGATGAAATCGGAATAATTTTATTTGTTAAAGGCTTATTTATCTATCTATTTATATATTTCTTTAAAAGGCAGAATTAGAGGAGAGGAGGTGGGAGATCTTCTCCTGTTGATTCACTCCCCAGGTGGACACAGCAGCCATGTCTGGGCCAGGCCGAAGCCAGGGCTCAGGAGCTTCCTACGAGTCTCTCGTGTAGCTGGCAGGAGCTCAAGCTGTAGGACCAGCTTCCTTTGCTTTCTCAGGTGCAGTAGCAGAAGGCTGGATCAGACGTGGAGCAGCCAGGACTCACTCTAGCATTTGTGTAGTATGATAGTACTGCAGGTAGTAGCTTACACCACTATGCCACAGTGCTGGCCCCAGTTTAAGTATTTTTGTAAGCCTACTCTCTGAGTTAAAATATTAAAGCTAGGTGATTTTGTTAATTTTGAAAACTGTTCTTTTAATAATACTTAATTTACTCTGCTTATACTTTAGTTTTGGAAATTTTGATAAGGAAAAGTTAACACTAGAGTAATGACGCCATCAAGATCTTTTGTAAATGAAAAAATTTTCTTTTTGTTTGAAATACAGAGAGATTGAGCAGAGAAAGATAGTTCATCTGCTGGTTCACTCCCAAGATACTCCTAACATCCAGGGTGGGGACACACTGAAGTGCGGAGCTTGCAACTCTGGATCTACATGTGGGAGCCTCAGACTCAGGGACTGGGGTCACTGTCTGCCTCCTGGGGTGCTCCTTAGCGTGCAGTGGGACTAGAAGCTATGTAACCAGGAAAGTGTGTGTCCTCAATGCCAACTTAACCCCTGAGCCAAATGTGTGCCCCATTTAGGAACTGGAAAAACACTTTAAAAGTGGCTAAGCCTTTTTTCTTGTTTCTTAGTTTGTTAGCTGTGACAACTCATTTTGAGAATGATACATTGGTAAAGTCATGATTTATTTGAGTATCTTATGTTTTTCTTGATCCCTTTAAGCCGCTAAACGATGTTAAATAAACAATATTAAACAGAATGAATTGTGATTTCATTGCAGCCTACTCCAGTGGGTGCAGTCCAGCAAGATCCTGCTCTGTCATCCAACAGAGAAGCACATCAGCACAGAGACAAGATGCCGCAATCCAAAAACCAGGTAGGATGCCCTGCTGCAACGTTAAGACACATGGTTTTCCTTAGTAGATAAAACATTATGCATACAGCTTTTGTAACAATTTTCATAACTTTTTAGTTGAATAATAAGATTAAAATGTTTAGCCAGATTCCCATTTAATGTTTTAAGTTAGTATAAACTTTGAGCAGTGTTTAGTATTTGTTAGGCTGGAGGTATATGGCTGGAGGTATATGGAGGTATATTGATATGAACTGTACTTACGTTAAACTCTCCAACTTTCTAGCTAGTACTTAAAGAATCTGTAGCTTAGACTGACATAAATCAAAATAATTCAAATTTAAACAACATAAAGAACGAAACAGTAGTGCCACTGAGATAAATATTGAAGATCAGGGCCAACTGCAGCCATGGAACACTAAGCACAGTAAGTGTGATGCACCGTCTCTTCAGAACAAACAGGCACATTTCATATACCACAGAATCCTCTGGACTTGACACACTCTTGGCTATCAGCTGCTTATCTGGGGATATTATAGTTAATCATTTGAAAAAATTACTCTTCTTTGAGACTCACAGAACTTAACCTGATTAGTGATTCACACATATTTAAGGAGAGTCTATTTTCAAAAGATAACTTTCCTGTCTTGATGGGAAACTGAATGTATGGATCTCAAATTCAAAATATAAACCTACCCTCAAGTATTTCCTGCATTTCTGTGAGTATATGTACTTGTACATGTGTGTGGTGATGTGTGTATGGGTATGCAGGTGTGTGCTGAGGTGTATGAGGGATGACAACTGTCTGATGTAGCTTTCTGTCTGTGCAGGAGGTGGATAAGCAGGTATCTGAGTAAGCGGGGATAGCACGAGGTGCTAGGAGAAACGACAGGAAGAGAACAGGATTTAGTAGATCAGGATTTCCTGGAAAAAATCGAGGCCTAAAGAATCTGTCTATCTATCTATCTATCCATCTGTCCATCCGTCCGTCCGTCCGTCCATCCATCCATCCATCCATCCATCCATCCATCCATCCATCCATCCATCCATTTATACCATTGAAGAAGATAGAAGAGGGCCAGGCAGGAGTGTTCCAGGCCGGAGGGACAGTATGCACAGGTACAGTGCAGGGGTGTCAGTCTGTTTTGAGAAATGAGATTGGTCGTTAGACAGGTTGCAGGTCAGCAGGGATCTAACAGGTTTTGTTGTTCAATTTGGACTCAGGCCTGAGGATATTATGGAACTATACGGAGAATTAGGGGCAAACCTGACTAGGTTACTGGTTGGTGAAGACTGTGGACCGTGTTGAAAGGTTGGAGTCGCAGTTGCACAGTCCATAGCTAAGTCAGAATGATGGATGGTGGGGAAAGAGAAATGAAGGGATCTGAAGAACATCTAAGAAGGTCAGGTTTAGTTGTTTGTAGAGACTGAGAAGAAAGGAAGGTTTCAGTTGCTTCCTTTTTGTGCATTTCTGCCTGGCCAATCAAGATCTCCAAAATTGGATTTTAAAGTGCCGCGTTGGCAGCAGACAGTAGTAATTTCCTTGCAGCTAAACATTCTGCTGTAGCACAGTGTCACTGAGGCCAGTGCCCACTGACAGTCTGATCCGTTGACTCTGGGAGGCAGCCCAGGAAGCAGAGGGAACAGGGCAATTGTTCACACCACCCTTGAAAAACCAGTTTATATGATACATTGTGCACTGCTCATTGTTTGGAAATCTCATGTAGTTGAGCAACCTGTGGCCTGAATCTCAGGAATAATGTGACTGAATTTGGGTGGTGGTGGGCATAAAGGCTAGAGTGACTGTCTATGCAAGACACGGACCATGAGGAACAGAAAGGACAGCGATGACTGTTGTCACATGCAGTATGATCCTTTGTGCATTAGAATGTCAGAAATAACAATCCCAGGCAGTATTAAGACAGAACGGGTTAGACGGATGTACCCTGAGTCGTGGAAAAGTGTATGTGATTCAGAGTCAGGGTATTTATAGAGCCATTTGTCATTCAGTTCCCGGTTATGCCCATTGTGAGTGCTCTCTTTTCCAAACCATTTTTAAAGCTGGTTTTACTCTTCTCTGTCCCATCTTTGAAAACTAACAAATTACCAGTAAAGAACAAAATCAAGTGACTGTTAAAACCACAACATTTTGTTCATACTTTCCTGGGGTACTGAAATGTGTAAAGGAAGTTGTGGAAGAAGTATAGTTGCCTGCCTTTACTGCAGAAAGAAGCTCGGAATTTCACTGGGAGGAATCAGTGTTGTGAATTAGTTTTGATACTCTTTTACAGTAGCATAACAATGGGCTTTCCAAAGATTGGAATGCTAAAGGAAAGCAGGCCTCTAATCAGTAACTCTGTAAGTGGAAGATCAGTTGAGAATCTATTTTGGTAACTCTTGGTTGAGAGAATGTCATTGTGCCTAGAGTCACCTTCTGGAATACCGAGGTATCAGTTACATGACTATTGCTATTAGCTGCAGAATGTTAGGAAAGTGTTGTTTTGTAAAATACGGTTCCAGTAAACTCTGAAAATCACTCTTTCAACACTATCTCATTTGTTAGTATGCTTTCTTGAGGATCATTTTAAGAAGGAATTGAGCATGTAGATAGACTGCACAGCATTTTAGTATTTCCAATGTATTTATTGGTTGAAAGAGACCTGTTGAATTAATTCAGCCATTCCTTTATGCCCAGTAATTATACTTAAATCAATAGAAAAATAGGGAGAGAGTTGTAATTTGTATGATTCCATTAAATCTGGAAAACATGTTAATTGGCCTTTAAAATCCATCAATCAAAAAGGTATCATGCTTATATTCAAAGGTCTGAGAGGAAGTTCGTTTTTTTAAAAGGTTTATTTATATTTATTGGAAAGTCAGATTTACAGAGAGAAGGAGAGACAGAGACCGAGAGAAAGATCTTCCATCCACTGGTTCACTCCCAAAATGTCTGCAACAGCTGGAGCTGAGGCAGTCTGAAGCCAAGAACCAGGAGCTTCTTCCAGGTCTCCCTTGTGGGTGCAGGGTCCCAAAGCTCTGGGCTGTTCTCAACTGCCTTCCCAGGCCACAGGCAGGGAACTGGAAGGGAAGTGGAGTAGCTGGGATACAAACAGGTGCCCATATGGGATCCTAGCACATACAAGATGAGGACTTCAGCCACTAGGCTACCATGCTAGAACTAGATTGGACAAGCATCTGATATGTCAGCTAACGTTAGCTCTCCATGCTGTTTACTTGTGGCTGTGCCCCCAGTGTCTTGTCTTAAACCCCAGCTATAGCTGGGGCTTTGTTGCTTTATTTTCTGTTTTCCTTTTTTGCTTCTTAAAACTGCTGTGAGGTTCTTGACAATTGAGAATGTCAGGAGAGATTTTTTTTTTTCGCGAAATGAGAAACATGTAAAACACCTGACTGATAATTTTAAAATGGGAAGCCTCAGCTCATGTGTCATTTTTCATATTCCTTCATTAAAGAAATCACTCTGATGAACACCAGTATGTCAGAGACTCATCTCTTAGCTCAAGTTAGAATTTTAGGAATAAAACCTAAATATGATCATTCTTCAGACTTCTGTGTACAGAAATAATTGATATATATAGTTGTTCATCCTTGTCTGTTCCAGGATGTCCACACACTAGCACGTGTTGCAGGCACCTGTGTGCACACACTGCGTCCTCAGACTGTGGTGTTTGTCATCTGTGTCCCCTGGCACAGACTCTGCTTATCTCCAGATTACTTACTATACTTCCTACAGTGTCAGTGCTGCAGCTGTTGAGGGACTGATGATAAGAAAGTGCTTAGCATGCACAATTTTTTTTTCTTAGATTTTTATCATCGATTGAATTCATGCGTGTGAAGTTTATGGGTGAGGAGGTCCATATTGTATTTATTTAATTAATTTGTGTAGACTTCCAGGAATATAACATACTGTTTTTAATGTCTTCATTTTGCAATTGCAAGATATATGTAAGCTTTTTCATTACTCTAATGAAATGCCTGAGTTAGGCTGACTTTATAAAGATGTTTAGCATGGCAAAGGATTCTCAGTATTCGGAGTCCAGGATCAGGCCGGTCCTGCTGGCCTGCTCTCGAGTGACTGTGTTTGGAGTCTGAGGCACAGAGGCCATCATGGGACAAGATTTCTCTTTCCCATCAGGGGATTGCACTGATCTGACCTAACCTTTATCAGTTCCCAGAGACCTTGATTCTAGACATCATAATTGGATTAAAATTTTACTCTTGTCAATACCATTAATTGAAGATTTTAAGAATTTAACTCCCGCATGAGTTTGGAACCCAGTTTCCAATTAAGCCATAACACGTAACATCTAAGATCATTGTTAGATTTCGAGCTTGGAATCTGGGAGGGTGCTGCAGCTTTAACTGATGTAGGAATGATAGGAAGAGTAATGGTTTCCCTTTAAAAGTGAGATTTGCTTGCTTTATTTATTTATCTATTTATTTATTTGAAAGAGCTACAGAGAGAGTGAGAGGAGAAAGAGAGAGAGCAACAGAGACAGATTTTCTTCTTGTTTTGTTCCTCAAGGACCAGGGCTGGGCCAGGCTAAAACCAGCAGTTCATTTGGATTTCTCATGTGGGTGGCAGGGACTCCAGGACTTGGGCTGTTCTCTGTTGCTTTTAACAGGTGCATTATCTGGAAGCTGAATGGGAAGTGGAGCAGCCAGGACAGGAACTGGGGCACAGGTGGAGGCTTAACCTACTCTTAACCTACTGGCACACAGTGCTGGTCCAAGTACAAGTTTTATTAAGAGAGAGAATATGATGAATTTAGTTTGGTTTTAAAGTAAGTTTGAACTTAGTCCCAGTTAACTAAAGAGGTGGGTCATTAGTTACATTCCTTTCTGGCCCCCTTTATAGAGAGATAAGAGTCAACAGTGATTATAGGTGGAATTGATAGAATGTGGTCACTACTGGTTGAGCTCATGCCATTATACCATGGACTATACTTTAAATTTTGGTGTCTACATTATATTTATATCTGTAAACAGTATTTTATATGCTGATGGTTAGGTATCAGTCTCATGTTAGCCTTGTTGAATGTATACTGTTTCCATTTTGTAGTTGAGAAAAACTAAGGCTTAGCAAGCTGCGGTGTGTGAGAGTCAATAGTCTGCATGGTAAAGTGAAGTTTGAAGTCTAGACTTGTTTTAATTCTGGAGTGCTCAGCTCCTGCCACAAGATAGAGAAATGAAGGTTGGACTGTGTACATTGAATATATTTTGTGAGAATCATCAGTAACGTTCAGAAGAATACTCACTGGAGTCCTGATGTGTGGACTGAGAACAGGTTGGAAGCAGTTAGGAGAATGAGTCAACACTGACAATGCTCTGTGAAGAATTCCAAACAGGGTAGAGCGTTAAAGTCTGTGACTGCCTGGAAACTTTAGGTAGTGTAATAGAAAAGACCCATGAGAGAATGCGCTCTGATCATTTGAAAGATTTAACAGCCTGTAAGTAGGCCGAGAATCTGAGGCATCTATAGTATGAGACGCTTCAGGAAAGTTTGTGAAAGCTGGGTTAGAATACTTATTTTGTACAAAAAGTTGAAATCTATGCATAATTTTTTCATGACTTACATTTCTTGAAGACTTTTTAGTTTGTATACATAAATCTCAAAATTACTTTGTACCCAATTAGCCTTACCTTTTAATTCTATTTTCCTTGAGGTTTTTAGTGTGTGATGGCAAGGCATTAAGTGAGCAGTGGATTTTTTATTCTTAGTTAAGCAGGAAGCCTGTAGTTGGAGCTCATTAAGCAGAACATTATACCTGATGTGTTTTTTGTGTTAAAAGGAGCACTCTGTTGTGTGGAAAATACATTTTTGAGAATGTAGACGCCTGTGAATGTTGAGGTTGATAGTTTTTTTTTTTTTGACTGAAGGCTCCTGGTGACTTTGGAGTGACTTAACTTGGCAGTCAGAGAGATTTGGAGAACTGGTTAGTTAGGAGATGTGTTAGGGAAAATCCTGGCCTGCCGATGACTGGATGTGCAGTCTGCCGGCAGAGGAGCATGCTGCCATCCGTGGAGGTGAGCCGTAGGAGATGGAGACCTGAGCTGGGCGCCATGCAGGTGCAGCTGAGGTGTCGCTGACCAGGAAACCATGAGGTGGGACACAGGAGGGGGCTGTGTAAGTCGCATGTGTGCCATCTGAGGAAGTCATTGAAAACCATGACTTAGTGCTGTTACTATATGTAGTGGGGTATGAAAACCACCTACTAATTGTTTGTATTCCTCATATCGACTTTCTGACTTCAGTATTTAATTTTGCTTATCAGTGTATATCCTATGACTTGGTTTGTCTGCAACGTGTGTATAGGTACAATTCTTTTGATTTTTTTTTTTCTCTCTTTGCAGGTTGTAAGTTCCACAAATGGAGAGTTAAATACAGATGACCCGACTGCAGGTCGTTCAAATGCACCCATCACGGCCCCTACGGAAGTAGAAGTGATGGATGAAACCAAGTATGTATTGGCCTTGCTTCTTTTATTGATCTTTTCTACTTGAGCTGTGCATGTTTGAGATGTCTAGTCACAGTTATTTCAGGAAATAGTTGCATGCAAAACAAAATGGTGTATTGAATTGTTTTAATGACTAAATTTTAACTAGTACTATTTCAGTTACTGTAACTAAAGAAAGAGCTACTTAAGACCTGGGCTCAAATTCTTAATCAGAATTAGTACCATATTATATATGGCTTTTGCTTTTTTTTATTTTAGGAGTATTAGTGCATGAAAGTTCTTGCTCTGTTGGTGATGATCATTTTCCCCTATAAACATAGGAATAATTACTAATCTTATGGAATGATGCATGGTTAAATTTTAGCTTAAATTATTTTTAAAAAATATAAATTACAATGCTGCTTGGAAAAATTGAGCATGAAAAACTGTGATAATTTCAATGTGGTGATATGGGCTGTTTCTGATGATCTCTCTTTGTCTCTCTCTCTCTCTGTTTTCTTGTTTGTTTGTTTGTTTTTTCTTTCTTTTTGTTTTTGTGTATAGCTGCCAGAAAGTGTTGAACATGTGGTGAGTTCTCAAGTGTAGACAGGCAGAAATAACTCCATGGGTTGTAATTTCAAAGATATAGCATCATATTGTGGCTTTTCAAATGAAACTTTTCAACATCAAAGTTCTAATTGGTGATAAGTATATTTGATGTCATTTACTTAACCCTGAAAAGCTGGAGATAATTAAGGAGCTCTTGCCTGCCACAACTTATTTTTGTTTAAAATGTTGCTGATATGGGGACATTTTCTAACTGAGTAGAGGATTCTGCCTGTGAATTTCTTTTGTAACACAATTTTTATCTGATTTTTAAGCATGCACATAGATTTTTGCTTTTTATTTATTTACTGTTTATTATTAAAAATGTACAGCAGATCACCCCCTCATAGTACCACTAAACCTATCTTCGTTTACTAACCACTTCTCATTGCCATTTAATACGACATTGATACATTTCATAATAAAATATAGTGTGAGAAATATTAGAAACCGTCCAGGGTAGTATAATAATTACAGATTTTAGGAACCAGTATTAATAGAAGTAATATTGAATGTAGATTTGTTCTCTGTGTTTTAGTTGTAATATGATATTTTAAATGCTTCTTTAAGTTTCAGAGCCGATTCTGAGTGTATCTTGGCATTGATAAAGGAAGCTGCCTAGCTTCATAAATGTTGAAACCTTTTACTCATAGATAACAGGAACCATAGCTGTAATTCCCCAAGTAATGCTCATTTGTTACTTCAAAATGAGGAAGGCTCTGTGGATGTTTTTTTGAAGTGCAGTGAGCAAGTGTCCATTTAAGTGTTTTCAGTTCAGAATTTATTAATGGTGTGACTAAGTTTAGTATATTTCAGAGTAAAAATACCTCGAAAAGTTCTTGGAAAGAGTAGGTTATGAAAAGGCTATGCTTAAACTTCAGAACATTTTTTAACAAGATAAACTTACCTTTAGTTCCACTTTCCCCAAAGCTTGTTGAAGTACCTGTAGAATCAGCCAGCTGCCTACAAGTATGTTTTCAAGTGAAGAACAAGGCACTGGCTTGTGTGTGCTTGTCAGCGTCAGTGGCTCTGAGAGTACATGGCAGTCTGGCAGGTGTGAGGGCCCGTGCACTATAGAGTCCCGCCCCTCCCACGTCTGCGTTACCTTCTGCTCTCGTGTCTGCGCCTGACGGTTCTCGGTAGAGCTCACACCCCTGCTTGTTTCTTTGAGTGCCGCTGCCACAGTCCTTTCCTGTCTGTGCCTCCCGGTCGTGGGCATCTCCTGCCGGTGTGCAGTGTCTCGGCTTCTTGGGGCCTTCCGCTGAAGCTGGCTGTGCTATGCTCCTCACAGCTGCTCTTAGTGTAGCCTGCTGCCTGTGTCCATCTGCTCATTCATCCACACTGCTGAGTTTCCAGAATTATCTGAGACAGCTCTCGCTCTTAAGTAGACTACACACTGGCAGGGAAGGCCCTGGGTCATCAGCATCTCCCAGGACAGCATAAATACTATCGACAGGTTAACAAGACCTGTTAGAATTTGCAAGGATAAAGATTCCTCCATGGCCCAGGTAATCAGACAGTGCTTTGTGGAGGTGGCTGCGAAGAATGTCCTAGTCCTGTTTAGTGGGGATGGGCCTGGGTAAGTATTATGGGTTTGGGTGACTCTAGGTGGTGGAGGATGGGAGAGAGGAATATATGGGACGGCTGTTTGTGCAGGGGTGAGTCTCTGTTGCATGGAGGGTTATGGAATGGCACCAAGACCCTCTGGACTCTGAGCGTGTGGCTCGTTCTGACTCTGCCAGCTCAAATTTCCATTCTGAATCCTGCCTTTATTATGATCTTGTTCTCTGTGTATCTCTTGCTTCATGAAATTTCTTGAATTGCTTGGGAACAGGATTTTAAAAATCTTTGCATCCCCAGTGGCTGCAACAGTATTTCTATGTAAATTATTTCTAAATAATTAACCAGTGTGATATACCCATGTAATGCTTTACCATGAAATGAAATGGAGAACATTCTGCTAACTGAATGACAGAGATGAATAGCCTCATATATGACGTGAATCCGTTTAGGTAAAACATCCAGAATTATGCAAATATACAAGCAGAAAAAGCAGGTGAGAGAAAGAGAGATGAAAAATAGCAGGATTTTTTACAGGCAGTGAAAATATTTTGAAGTTGGATAGGAATATATTGAACACTGCTGACTGGTATATTTTAAAAGATGAATTTTATGCATACCAGCTGTATCTTATTTAGGAAACAAAAGAATAGCAAACCCAGACTTTGGTGATGCTTCGGTCCCAGTGGAATGCAGAAGTCTTAACAACTGCTCCGCCTCATCACTTCACTAGTTAGAAACTCACTCTAATAAACATATACTATTTTGCCTTTCCTTTAATTGGGTTTCCTTACCATTCCTGTGAGTTCATTGGTGGCGTTCCTCTTGTTCTGTGATGAAAAGATGCTTTCTGCATTGCCTCTGCTGCCCTTGACTCTGTCTCCATTGTAAAGGCAGCCTGGAACTGGCTTGGCGTTCCCTTTTAGAGCTTGCTTCCCTTTGATCTCTTCTTAGCTATCCCTGGCAAAGACCCATGTTGTCTTAGCCCTTTAATTAGAACTTACGTTGCGGGGGGCATTCGTGGTGCAGTGTATTAAAATACTGCTGCTTGCAATGCTGCCATCTCCGTTGAGCATTGGTTTGGGCCCCAGCTTCTCTACTTTCCATTCAGTTCCCTGCTAATGCATCTGCAGATTGATTTGTTCAGTAATGAACAAATAATTCCTTATTGGGATCAATATGTGGATGCTTCAAAAGTGGAAATAATATATTTTGATGAAAAATCCATGCATTTTTTTCTTTTTTAATAAGCATTTTCAGTACTAGCATAGTTGTATAACAGATGAAGGCAGTGCCAGGGTGCCATATGAGTGCAGTTCAAGTCCCAGCTGCCTGGTGGTCAGTGTGCACAGGCAGTGGAGGACAGTCCGAGTGCTGTGGCTCCTGCAGCCCACACACGAGACCAGGCTGCGGCCTGGCTGAGCCTCCGCACTGCCAGTTGTTGTGGCCATGTGGGTGAGTGGACTGGCATGTGGGGGTCTCTCTCCACCTCCTTTTCCTCTCTCTGAATCTCTGCTTTTCAACTAAATGAATCATTAATAAGTTATGTTTTCTATGAGCTCTCTGAAGACCCCTGTAAACTGGTACTTTATACATTTTGGCACCAAAATCAACATATGATTCCATCTTTGTGGACGTTTTGAAGGTTGCTGAAAATTTATCATGTCTGATTTCCAGATGATGGAAAATGTTCTCTTCCCATGTATGTAGTGGCTACTTCTTTGTTTATCTTTCCTATTTAGTGTAATTGGTAATTTTATGTTAAGGCAGTGATAGAAATCACAGCAGTACCGTCATTTGTTCTAGAAAGGGGAATAGACTTCCTCTATTTACCTCTAAATTTTTTATTTGATTATCAAAGAGGCAGAGAAACAGACTTTTTTTTGTTTGTTTCTTTCACTTCATTTTTTGCTAACATTTACTGAATGCATTATTGTGTATTTGGAAATAACTGATGAAGATACATCACTGATGTTACACCATTATGTAAGATAAGAACTATACCAATGACCCTTATACTGTATTTCTCAGTCCTGGCTTCAGATTACAATCATTTGGGCAGTTTTAACAGTATATTAGTGCTTAGACTGCAGTTTCTGAATTTCTGATCAGCTAGTTGGTCTGTGCTGGGACCTAGTTAATAATATTTTAGAAAAGTCTTCTCAGGCGATTTTGAGCATCATTGCCCTGTGGACCATGTTTTGGATTAGCACTGTAGGAAAGTGATACATCGTTGCTGGATTTCAGAGAATGGATATCTAGAAGCTCAAAGAAGTTTGAGCCAGGGTGCATTTGCGCCAGTTTCCAGAGGTGGTTTGGTGAGGGCGGTGGCTGGCGGGAGGCCAGGGGAGGAGGTCGGCAGTGGTGGGCTGCCTGCAGAGCAGGAGGTCAAGGAGAAGGTGGAGGGTGCAGGGCCTGTGTGAAGTTCGCCACCCTGAGATGGCACTGCGCAGTGACCAGGCCCTTGACGACTGGGGCAGGGGTTGATTATTCATCTTGGCACCAGAAAGTGAGCTGTGGCTTTATGCTACAAATTGTATGGTCAGGTTGAGTTCCAGGAAAATTAATTTGACAACAACAGTGTTAGGCTATATTGCCTTCTAGTGTTTATCAAATTATAGAAAGTGGTTAAGAAATACACATCCAGGTTCCTTGTGAACTGGGTAAAGAATTTATGTTCTGAGTGTGTGTGTAATCCTGGGACTACTGTCCTCTTCAAAGGATAAGGATGAGGGCTGGCACCATGGCCTAGTGGGCTAATCCTCTGCTGGCAACATTGACATCCCTTGAAAGTGCCGATTCGGATCCCAGCTGCTCTACTTCTGATCACACTCCCTGCTTGTGCCTTGGGAAAGCAGCAGAGGATGGCCCAGGTCCTTGGAACCCCCGACCCCTGTGGGAGAACCAGGGGAGGCTGCTGGGTTCTGGGTTTGAAGTTCCCCGGGACCAGCCTTGCAAGCATTTGAAGAATGGAGCAGCTGGATGGGGATCTCTCTGTCTCTCCTTTCTGTAAAGCTGCCTTTCAAGTAAAAATAAAGATAGCTTTAAAAAAAGAAGGTTAGGATGAACAAAACACAGTTTGTTTTCTAAAGAGATGAAGTCATTGAGGAAGCGAGAGGTGCTGACATTTATGTATGAGCACAAAGTGACGTCCACTGTGTCGGTGTGTTTTGGACAGGAGACTTGGATTTTAGGTGCTGAGAAAAGGGTGTGCAGAAAGAGGGAGGTGTGAAAAACTTGCTGGTGTGTTCTACGAGTGTTACTGTTCTTTATTTTTAAAATTTAGTTATTTTTATTGGAAAGTCACATTTGCAGAGAGGAGAAACAAAAAGATCTTCTTTCAGCTGGTTCACTCCTCAGTTGACTGCAGTGTCTCGAGCTGAGCTGATCTGAAGCCAGGAGCTAGGAGCTTTTTCCAGGTCTCCCACGTGAGTGCAAGGGCCATCCTCGATTGCTTTCCCAGGCCACGAGCAGGGAGCTGGATAGGAAGTGGAGCAGCTGGGACATGAATTGGTGCCCATATGGGATTCCGGCATGGGCAAGGAGAGGACTTTAGTCGTTAGGTTATTGTTTCAGGCCCAGCATTGTTGCTTTTTTTTTTTTTTTATTTGAAAGGCGGATATACAGAGAGGAGAGTCAGAGAGGAAGAACTGTCCGATAATTCACTCCCCAGGCAGCCGCAACGGCCGGAGCTGAGCCAATCCGAAGCCAGGAGCCTCTTCTGGGCCTCCCGTGTGGGTGCAGGGTCCCAAAGCTTTGGGCCGTCCTGGACTGCTTTCCCAGGCCACAGCAGGGAGCTGGATGGGAAGTGGGGCTACCGGGATTAGAACTGGTGCCCATATGGGATCCTGGGTGTACAAGGCGAGGACCTTAACCACTACACCATCGTGCCGGGCTCCACTTTTTTTGTTTTTTAAAGACTTATTTATTTGAAAGGCAAAGCCACAGAAAAATCACTTTTCATCCACTGGTTCATTCCCTAAATGGTTGCAAAAGCCAGCTCTGGTCTTGACCAAGCTGAAGCCAGTAGCAGAAGTTCCATCCTAGATGCGAGTGTTGTAACCCTGGCTTACCCTGCTGTTCCAACTTGTTTAGCCCGACATTTTTTTGTTTGTTTTAAAAGATTGTTTTGTTTATTTGAAAGGCAGAATGACAGCATATCTTCCATCCTCTTCCTCAGTCGCAAGTGACTATAGGAACCTGGAGCTCCATCCGGGTCTCCCATGTCAAGGTGTGTTGAGCAGGCTGCTGCCCCAGAGGCCCAGCGTCAGGTCTTGAGCTGGAGCTCAGGTCTGGGGTGCAGGGTCGCGGCACCAGCCCCCAGGTTTACGTTCCCCTGTTTCTGTTTCTTTCTCCTTCTGTTATCACTGAGCCCAGTGCTCAGCTCCAGGCCTGCAGGGCTGGAGGAGCGGGAGGCTGGCGAGCAGCCGGGGGCAGGGCAGCACTGCACGCCGTTGCCATAGAAGCTGGCACAAGCCTGTGATTGCTGTGAAACAGCCTCTCACGTCTGGTGATGCTGCACTGGCATTGTGGCTGTGGAAGTGCTCTGGAATGCTCCCGAATGCTGACAGGGCTCTCGCTCTGGTTGATCGCATGTTTGAGGCCAATTTTTTACCTGGCAAATGTGAAGTGTCTGCCAACATTGTGCCACTTGGTTGGAATGCATCTGCGAGCAGGCACATAGGAAGCATACAGTCTGGTTTGAGGGTGCCCAGATAAAGGAATTTCCAGGAGGTGGGAGGTGAGTGGAATAGAGTGAGAGCAATGTGATGTCGTAGTGGAACTACAGCAACAGGACAGGGTGGTTGACTAGAGACTTAATTAATCGCTAAGACTTTAAATTATTTGTTTTGGTCATTAATTTTATCTGAAGGTATTAGCTACAAAGTTAAGTGTGTAGTTTGAGAGCTTTTCTGTTGTCTTCTGAGTACGTGAATTCCTAGCACCTAGTCCAATACTGCCCTCTCGTGGTAGTCACTGTACTAGCGTGCCACTCTTCAGCACATCTAGCAGCCAGCTCCAGGCTCCAGGATCTGGTTTTCCACACTTGTATTAGCAGTTCACCTTGCCTAGCTTATTTTTACAGTCTGAATTTCAGTTCTAAGAATTGAGTTCTTCATATTTGCAAAGTAATCTTTCCTTATATAGCATAAATATTGAATGCACAAAGCCATGCCAACTGTTTGTGTGGAAATAAAATTTTGAAATAATTTCTTATGATGGAAATCCTTTAAATTCAAATTTAGTCTATAATGACAGTCACATAGGATTAAAATATGAATTTGTTTTTCTGCAAAAAATTTTGAAATCGAAGCATTTTTCGTAACATATATATTTATTTTATTTTTCATGGAAAGTCAGATCTACAGAGAAAAGGAGAGACAGAAAGATCTATCATCCTCTGGTTCACTCCCCAAGTGGCTGCAATGACTAGAGCTGAGCTGATCCGAAGCCCCGAGCCAGAAACTACTTCCAAGTCTCCCATCAGGGTGCAGGGTCCCAAGGCCTTGGGCCGTCCTCCACTGCCTTCCCAGGCCACAAGCAGGGGGCTCGATGGGAAGTAGAGCATCTTGGACACAAACCAGGGCCCATATGAGAACCCAACGTGTGCAGGGTGGGGATTTAGCCACTGAGCCATTGTGCTGGACCCCAGTAATATGTATTTTTCCATGAGCTTTTGCATACCTGTAATATAACTTTAAATAAATTTCTAGTATAAAATTTTAAGAGAGCAAACTTTGAAATTTTAAATGACGAGAGATAGTACGCAGGATCAGTGAGTAAAGTTAGTACTTCTTTCCAACAGGCCTTTCCCGGGGGTGAGGGTGGGTGGGAACAGTGTGTGTCCACCGTAATATGACCAGGTTCTTAACATTCCAAGTACGTGATGGCTCTTCATTTAATGGCTTTTCTTGTTTTGCTGCCTTCTCTTGTTTTCTTTGTCTTTGTTTTGTTTTCTTGTTTCTCTTCTAGATCTTTGAAGTTCTGATTTTAGAGTAAAGATTTTTATCTCTCAGGCTAATTTCTCTTTAGCTATGTTGCCTTTGCTCTTTCATTTAGAAGAACTTACCTAGCTGGGACTTGGGAAAGTGCAGGGCCTTCTGGAGTTGATGGAGAATGTGTGCTATAAACACTTTGTCCCTGGATTACAGCATCTTTGCGCATCTAAGTGGCATACCTTTTGACTTTCTCCGTGAACTTGGGAAGTGCTCCCGGGTTAGGTAGCTGCCAGTTGATGTCTGGAGTCTTGGTGCTTGTGGCAGCGTGGCTCTTCTCATGGCCCTGGCTAGATGGTGGTTTCAGTGTCTGTGGTGTTGGCCCGGGAGAGGGCAGGGCATGGTTTCCTGATGGCACGTGTCCTGTGTCTTGACATCCCTGGAGGCCTGGGACCCTAACCCCCTGTAAATGCTGGAGGCCCAGGTGCTGAGCAGAGCAGTCACAGCAGGGCAGACGCGCAGAGAGCTGCTCCGTGCAGAAGGTTTGAGAGATGCACTTGGTACTGGCTTGGTTGATCGGCCAGCGCGGGGCCAGCAGTCTTCACCCTTGGTGTTTGTTGGCTATTGCAATTTGAATTTCTCTTTGTGGTTTTGGAAACTTTGTTGTAGTGGAAAGAACCTCCATCAGCACTGCCTTTCTTGCAGTGGCTTTGACCTCTCCTGGGACCAGCACTGTGACAGTCCCACTGCCTGGGTCAGCTGGCGCCAGCCGCTGGAGCGTAGTGGCTCCCTTTACCGTCAGGGACGTGTTTTGCCCTAAGAGGCACAGTGTCAGCTGTGTGCTCACGTGTCAGGGACGTGTTCGCAGCTTCCCTTGTCCTTGCCCGTTGCTTCTTAGAACGTAACGTAAATGTTAATGCAATAGCATCACCCTTGCTTGGTGGTATTGTGTTACTTCTGTAATAAAAGGAGTGTTTCCCTCCTCTGCAGGTGCTGCTGCTTTTTCAAGCGAAGGAAAAGGAAAACCATTCAGCGCCACAAGTGACGGGACGCCGCCGACGGGCGTTGTTTGAGCCCCTGCCCGCGTGGCCGCTCCCTCGGCCCTGCCCACGTGTGTGCGAGACTCGCTCTTAGGAACACGAGCGTTGTACTTTCATACTTCACTTTGTGGTTGTCTTACATTCATATTTTTTTCCTAATTTTTATGGAAGCTTTAAAGTTTTGTCAAAATATGAGTGCTTTGCCCATCGAGGAGCGGCACGGACCAGTGAGGTGGTGTTGAGAAGTACAGCTGGGTAGGGCACTCTCCACGAGCCCCTCTGCCGTAGAGCGCAGTGCGGGAGCTGATGTGTTGGCCAGGCGTGTGCCCGAGCAGGGTTTCTGTGACTTCTGTCAGAGTGTAGACTCCCAGGAATTTTCATCCCTGCAGTGGGGAAAGTAGAGGACGGCCAAGTTGCCCAAATATTTCAAAGACGTTGTTCCTCAAGAAGTTCTGTGTGACATCTGCGTTGATCTCAGTATTACTGATGGTACTGTCCTTCGTGGGTCACCCTAGCATTCTCTGTGAAATCATGGTACAGTCATGCCCAGAGGTACGGAGGAAAGCGCTCTGGGGCTTGGCGGGCGGCAGCACGGATGCCACGGGCCACGGCTGTGGGGCTCTTCTTCCATTCCCCTGGGGGAAGATCAGTGGCACAGAAGGGGCGGAATCGCTGATTTTTTTAAAAAGCGAGATATTTGTAAAAATGTAACTTTATGCTTCCAGATAACAGTGTGTGTTAGACAGCAAGCAGTGAATACTTTGGGAAGTGATACATGTTGGAGTTAAAATACACTAAGGAGAAGAAGCAGGCGGGAGGTGCCGCTCTGCGGAGGGCCTGGCCGCCTCCGCTGGGTGGCGCCCTTCTCCCTTGCGCAGGAAACGTGGCTGGGCCGTGCGCTGGTGTCTGTTTCTTCGTTATTTTGCTCTTTGATACAAAGGCCCCCAGCAATAAAAACTGGGTCACTCTATTGCCCTCTGTCCACATTAGTCTCTTGTGTTCCACTCTGTCGATTGTCTGGAGCGCTGTACTCTGGCGTGGTTTACGATGGAAGAACCCGTGGGAGAGAACGAGGCAGGTGCTTTGCCTCCTTGGTCTTCTGCAGTCTCTTGAAGTGCCTGCGTGTGAACAGTGACAGTTCTGTGAAGAAGGAAGCCCATTCCATTTGTCACCCATGCTTTGTTTCAAGCCATAAGGACACAGGTGTGCTTTTGTCACGTGTCTGCTAGCCGGCGTTTTCGAGAAGAGTTGAGGCGGCAAGCCTGGCTGGGACGAAGATTGTGTGGCTCGTTCTCTGTGCACCCTTCATTTCCGGAGTGTCGCTTGGTCTGTCTCTCAGTGCATGCCTCCAGGTGTGCTTATTTATTTTTATTGTCTCAAGGTAACATTTAAAATGTGTATTAAAGTAAAATAAATCCACTGTTTTTACTTTACTATTACATTTACATGGGTTTAATTATACTTTGTAATTTATTTTTTCTTATTAGCCAAAAGTTCAGTGTGTTGTTTTTGAAGAATTAGGCACTGTTCTCAAATCAGGGGGGTGTTTGTCATTGTTGCTCTGAAGCCTAGGAACGCCCTTTTCTTGGTTTCAAAGGCCTATGCTCAGCTTTGGAGACACGTGCCATGTAGTTCGGGTTCCAGTTGCATCCTGCTTATCTACGGTCAGGATACCTTAAGCTACAGGCGCTGTACACTGAGTTTTTAATTTTTGTTTGCTTGGAGCAAGGTAGATGGATGTTTTGGCCATTATAATGTGAAACCACTTCTTTCTTTACAGTATTTGACCAAATTTGTGTGTCTATGATATTTGTAAATACCTGCGAAATGTGTATTTCTTATCATAAGCCTATTTAGTTTTATCTCAGTAGGGTTTTTTGGACTGTACAGTGTTTATATGATCTGAACTCCTTATACATAAGAAGGTGTGTATATTAATCCAATTATGGACTTAAAATATTTTAAAAGTATAAATACCCTTATTTGCTGCAATGACCAGTGTGTAGACATTTGCTTTCTAGCAATATTTTTAAGTGCTCCATTTTAATGCCAAGGAATATGTCTTTTGGCAATACAAACTGGTCAGTAATAGGTAATGCAGGTTTGTTCAGGTTAAGCCGACGATGTTCTGCATTTTTATGCTTCTTTTCTGTCAACACTAATGAAGTCAACATTGCCTGAATGTCTGAATAATGAAACACATCCCCGTTGAAAAGTATGTAACTGAAAAAACAAAAAGAAATAAAAAATAAAGGTAGTTTTTTTAAACTTGCTTTTTCCCCTTTCCTCTACTAATGGGTAAAATAATGCCGCTGACTAATTTATCAGGAACTTAAAAGAAAATTCCATGTGTTATGTGAGAAGCAGAACTAAAGAAATACACTTTTTGTTTGTTGTGTTTTGTTGTAGTTTGCTGGATGGAGTTGTTAAGCAGTACGCACCAGGGAGGTTGTAAGCTTTCTTTGCTTTTCAACTTTATTTTTTAGCTTTTCAGATCTACCTAATAGAGCAGTTGACTAAAAATAATCTTTTCTCTTAAGCTAAGGAAACAAAATTGCTTATTCTTCCTGGAAACTGCCATCATTTTAGTTCACAGAAACTAAGCATTGTTGATTCCACTTTCAGTGAGGGCCTTGGAAACCACTGCCGCCCCTTGGGAAAGTCCTTCATGTGAATACATGGGTTATAACCAAAGATGGGTGACACGGGGAACAATCGTAGGTCACCTGTGGGGTGTGAAGATGATCTTGCTGGAGCGACTTGTGGGGATGCTTTCCTGTGTTCTGACTTGACTTAAACGGAAAAATGCTCCCGCCCTTGTCTCACACTGAGCTGCCAGACGGTTTGGGGGATGAAGGCCCGGCGTGGGGGCCTAGCTGTGTTGTGAGCAGGAGACATGAGCTACCGTGTCATGGCTGAAGTCCTACAGGCCTATGTAAGGAGAGAAAATGAGCTTCCCAAATAACTTACTGATGAAATTCAAGCTGAATTTGAATTGTATCGTAATGCATGTCTACTAATGCGACCAGAAGCATATTGAAGGGATGATATTTTACTGAATTAGAGTTGGGGATGATCGCATATGTTCATCTGTTAATGAATGGCAATGTGATTTTACATATCTCATCTTTGAAAGTGTCTTTGCACACAGACAGATACTACCAAATACTATTTCCAGGTTTTAACATAGTCATCATTTGCAGTGTATTTACAGAGTTCTGTTCAATTCTGTTGCTGATATTTGCCCTTTAGCATTTCATGAATCACTTCCTGTTCGAGGTTAGGGAGGCTTCTTGATTGTAGAGTTAGAGCGGAATAGGTGTTTGAGTATGGGAATTTTCTGTGCACTTGCACTGAGGTCCAAAATGCAGCTGGAAGTGCATGGGGTCTGAAAACAGTACTCACTGAAAATAAATGTGAGATCTTGCTGCTTGTTTCAACTTGACATCATGGCAGTGTATAAACCTGCCTGACGTGACTTGGGACTTAAACAGCATTCGTTATCGTTAGGATGACACAGAGACAGGCTGTTGAGCTGTGTCATTTTAGGTTGGATTTTTTAATGGGAGTTGTTGTCAAGCCTGTACTGCCAGCTGATTTCTGCACGTGTTCAGCAATGGGCCTTGAAGCCAATTCTTTCAGTCATAGACATTTCAGTCTTGCTTTGACTTCAAAAGTTGTAAGAGAACCTTTTCATTTTTTTCCCCAAGCTCGGTAAGTTACAACACAACTCCACAGCCAGCAAACGACTGTGAAGCTGGGCAGGATGCTCATCTTCTGTTTCTGACAGTACTTAGTAAGCTCTTACAGTAGGTGAAATGTGGTTTACTTCTTCATGTAACCCAAGTTAAATAGTTTCCACAAAATGCCTGCTGGTGACAGACAGTTTACATATAACCATCAACCTTAAGCGTCCATTTTTGCAGATAGTACCAAAACTGAGCTATTCTGAATGCATACCTGTTTTTACCATCAGCAGTTGGAGTACGTCTTAGCAGATTCCACTTCAGGTGCCAATAGATTGGTATTTTTCTTTACTTCCTTGAAAATATTCTTTCCTATTGTTGTTCCATGCAGGCTGTTCCGAAGAGCTAATTCACAGGTGACTTCTGGATTACTTAAGATTTGGTAGCATCTGTGAAGTCATCCAGGCCAAGGAAAGTTGAAATCCATTGCCCTGTGTTCTCGTTGACTGTTGCGACACTTCATTGTTCTTTCAACTCAATCAGACAATCTAGTTCACTGTAAACAGCATTTCCTTGACTAGCAAGTGAGCCACTTGGGAAGGCCATTTCATGACACATGTAATTCTGTTGTGTATGAATAAATTCTGCTGTGATAAGCTGTTTTCGTTTTCTAATTCTGACTGTTGCTTTCCTGTGAGTTAGGCACATCGTGATGAGTGTTTACTCTGCCGATGCTGTATTATTTTAGCATAGCTGAAGTGTCATGGCACAGTGAACACGATGCTTGTGTAACAGACTGGTCCACACCCTCGTGTGCCTTAAATACACCACACTCAAAACTCACTGTCCTTTCTTTTTAATGTGATGAACATATACACTCTTAACAAAACATCAGTGTGCATGACAACACGTGTGTCACTTGAGATACTGTCAAGTTCTCATCACAGCTGAGATACAGCGTATTAAACAGCAGTGAGAAGCAATGAAGTGCCACATGTGGTCTCTGGCACACTTTCTCACCCTGCTTCCGTGGCATGGAAGCAGCCCCACGGGTTGGTAAGCACATGAGCATGGCAGTATTCCAATAAAATTCTGTTTGTGGACACTGAAATGTGAACTCCATATAATTCTTTTTCCTGTGTTGTGAAATATATTATTCGATACTTCGGGACCAGTTGAAAACTTTGGTGTTATTTGCTCACGGAAGGGATGTGTTGGATTCAACTTGAAAGTGATGGTTTGCGCCTCTGTGTTCTAGACCACATTGGAAAGATTTGGATGTTTGAGGTAGAAAATCTGGCAATAGAATTCTTAGCCTCAGTTTCTCACCTCAAATTTGAGACAGTGCCAGATTGGGTAGTATCTGAGTATCAGCAGTGCAGTGTAGGTCTCAACTCAAGATCTCTTACCGTGACCGCAGTAATGAAGCGACTTAACTCCGTGTCCTGCAGTGTGCTGTTTGCAGGAATAGGGTCTGGTATTTGTTCAGTGTTGTTTTTCCGCTGAAGCCTCACTCCCTATTGGCTGCCCTGCCTTAACAGATAAACAGCTTTAATTCTGTAGTTTGTTGGCAGAAACTACCAACATGGCATGGCCAGAGCCACAGCCTCATCAAGCCACTGTTGTCCAGGTGAGCCCACTGAACCAATGCCCGATGTCTTTAGGATCCCCCTGATGTACCGTGATCCTTCAGCACCGCTTGAATACCGCTGTATGTTTCTTTGTCATTATGTCATCAAAAAAGGAATTTGATTTAGCTTCATGGAACTTTCCTTGAGAATCTTTTTCTGCTAATGATATTACTTTTTATAGTACTAACACTGAGAAACTGCTTTTGGCTAATTCTTTATAATCTTCCTTGGAATGGACACTTATCAGTCTGGCTTTTTAATTCAATCTTTAAAAACCACAGATGTTTGCTTTCCTGCCTCTAGTCTTTTGTCTTAGGTCTCTCAGTATGGAAAGTGTGGCAGTCTGGAGACTCGGTTGCTCTTTTTGCTCGGTTAAATTTTATCCAAATTATCGTGTCTTTTGCTTTGGGTGCACGGGGTCTCCTGGAGTGTATCTCCCTTAGCTGTGTGCTTCAGTGGGCAGCCTCGTTAGAGCCAGCATCCCGGCTGTGGTGCTGTTTGCTGTGCGGTACTTTTATGTAAGTGCTTTCAAGCTTCTTATCTGTACACCAGTGTGAGTACTTCTGGATATTGTTTTCAGACTTTGTGCTCCGTTTCTTACCCAACGGCTGACTTAGTCATCGCTAACCTGACAGTGTGTGAAATAGCCACTTCTGTGGTTTTTCTCTTGTATTTTTACCTTCATCATTGTCCTCTGGAGCAATCACTTCACCCATCAATCAGGCGCTGGCCAAGATCTCCTGAGTGCACTCTAGTTGTAACAAATTGTGCCTTGCAAATTAAAATTTCATTTTTAAACATCTCATGCGTAAGAATCAATTAATTCTTCCTTGTATTTTGTTCTACACTTGGTATTGAGTTTGTCAGGATGCATTAAGTATCCTGTTAGGCATTTTTTAGAAAATTACAGAAACGGCCATTATAGCTACTTTCCTCCACAGTGTACAGTGCTTAAATTCCCTACGTCTCCACAGCAGCTGAGAGTCCTGTCTCCTTAACACCAGGACATCACCTGTTGTCCCTGTGCGGGTTTGACTGAAGGAAGACTAAGAATTCAAAGTAACTTCTTTGTTTTTTTTTTTTACCTGAAAGGTAGAGTTACCAGAGAGAGAGAGTAAAAGTAGAGAGGAAGAACTTCCAGCTTCTAGTTCATTCCTCAAATAGGTGCAGTGGCCAGTGCTGTGCCAGGCTGATGCCAGGAGCCACAGCTTCAGTCCGGGTTTCACAAATGGGTGGCAGGGTCCCAAAGACTTGGGCCAGCTTGCGCTGTTTTCTCAGCTGCATTAGCAGAACGACTGGACCCTGAACTGGCACTCAGCAGGGCTGATGGCGTCATAGGCCACGGTGCCATCCTCGGCTGTTGGCATCATAGGCCACAGTGCCATCCTCGGCTGTTGGCATCATAGGCCACGGTGCCCTCCTCGGCTCATGGCATCAGGCCACGGTGCCATCCTCAGCTGATGGCGTCATGGGCCACGGTGCCATCCTCGGCTGATGGTGTCATAGGCCACGGCGCCATCCTCAGCTGATGGCGTCATAGGCCACAGTGCCATCCTCAGGCTGTCATCTCAGTATACGAGGTCAGTGTTGGGGCTCTGCGAAGCCCGGCCATTGCTCCTGGGACTTCTTCTGAAGGCAAAGTCGGCAGCAAGCGCCTCGTCTTGGGAAAGTGAGCCAATCGCAGGTAGCCACGCTTCCTCTGACAGCCCCTGAGGGGCCAAGGCTGTGCTCCAGGTGTGGCTGGCCACTGCAGCCCGCCCGCCAGGGACAGAGCTCCTCAGGTGTGTGCCAGCCTGGGTGAGTCCGCTCAGCCCTGCCGCCCCCTTCTGCACCAGTCTGGTTCCATGGTTTGCGACCCTTCTTGGGGTCACTCCATTCTCTGATCCTGACCATTGCATTTAAGTTCCAAGAAGAAATGTTAGCTTCTTGAAAAATAAATAAAAATTAAAAAAGTGAGTGAGGTGCTGCCCTAATTAGCACAAAGCATTACATTTATTTCCTGTGTAGTGTGTTAGAAAACAGAAAGCTGTACTCTGGATTCTGTGCGCTTTTTCAAGCATTGAGAGCTTTCCACCAAAACACTGTTGAACAAGTCTGGCACCTGGACCAGCAAGCATTCGGAGGCAAGTTGATACACCTGGGCAGTCCTCACCCCTAGGCAGGTGGGCTGGCCTGGTAGTTAAGGCTCTTCTGTCCACATTCTGGAAGAGAAACTGGATCTTGTTTCTTGTAGGAAGAGCAGTTGGTGCCAGTGGTTTCTCAGCTGCCGGGGGACAGGGGGTGCTGAAGGCAGATGGAGTTGCAGTCAGGGGAGGGCCTTGGGGCTCAACTTGGAGCTGGCTCATTTGTGTTTGAATCACTGTTTGGACACTTGCTGACTGACCACAGGTGAGTGACTTAACCTCGCCGAACCTCACGGCCTCATTTTGAGAGGGGAATTATTAAAACTCACTTCCTGGTCTTTGGGGAACAAAGTGCTGAGTCCATGGCTGCCAAGTGGTGGGGCGTCCAGTGAGTGCTGGCTCCGAGCGGCCGTGCTTGCTTAGACCGTGCAGGGAAGCGGAGCAGCCTGGGGAATGCGAAGTGGTGGGACAGGTGTGGTCTCCCAAATCTCAGTAAGGGAGGGCGCTCGTGGAGAGCTGCGTGGCATTGCGGACAATGAGAAAGGCTGTCAGCCTGGTGGCCAGGGAATGGCAGGGCTTCCCTCTGCTCCATCTCCACACAGTGGCTTCAGAGCGACAGTCCAGTGTCCCCAGCTCCGCCATCACATCTTCATGAGGAACTCTTGCAGGCAGAGGAGCACTAGTAATCACCGAGGTGCTGGTGCCCACTCCGACGGCGTCTCCTGAGAGCTGCTTTTCTCAGTCAGCAAACATCACCACGCGTCTCTAATCCCAAACAAGCAAAGCCGCTTCCTTGGTCCTGCTCTTCCATTCAGCTGTCCTTCTGTCCCTGCTCCCAGCCCAGTTCCTGGAGAGAAGAGCTGTAACAGTGCCTGAGAATGTTCCAGGGTCCAAATTGGTGATAACACAGCTGCTGCCTGCCCTTTCCCCTCCCCACCCTGCCCGGGGCCCAGCCTCCACCTGCTCCGCAGTGGGGCCAGGACTGTGATGGTAAGTGTGCTGACTTATAGAGGTCATTGCAAGTACAATTTTTATTTTACATTTTGCAAGAATGCACAGATAGTAAGTATGCATAGATGCAAGCAAAAACTGGGAAACTGAGAAGTGAAATGACATGATTGTTAATAGGAGCTGTGAGCTAAAACCTGCCTGGCTGGGACCCGGTGGGGTTAATTCCAAGTTTCTCTTTGGGAGACAGCGAGTAACAGGATCAGGAGGTCTGGGTCTGTCGGCCACAGTGCCTGTTCTGCAAGCACCCTGTGTCTGCTTGGTGACAGCAAGAGATTGTTAGCATCGTTCTGTCAGTTTCTCAGTTCTTCGCTAGTGATTTCTTTCCTGGACCAGTTCTAGAAGCTTGGTGAGTGGACCCTGCTTAGTAAGCGGGTTAGCTGTGAGCCAGCTCCATGCTGGAACCTGGTCAGTAGTCCCCACAGAGTGTCAGCCATGGCGGTAGTCTAACTTTACACAGATTTCCTCTGTGTTTGGGTAAAAAATGTCCAAGATTAAGCACGGGAAAGTGCTTGTGCCATCGAAGACAAGGATGGACACTGCTGCCTGCTTCTGTCCTTCCCTGGCTACTGCTGAGACCAGAAGAGGAGGCTGGGAGACCTGGAAGAGGTTCCTGGCTCCTGGCTTCAGATCAGCTCAGCTCTGGCCGTTGCAGCTTTTTAGGGAGTGAATCAATGGATGGAAGATCTTCCTTTCTGTAGGTCTGACTTTCCAATAAAATCTTTTAAAAAGTAAAATTAAAAAGATGTGTTTACTTGTATTTGGAAGGCAAATTGTTTAACAGAGCAAAAAGGAGAGACAGAATCTTCCATCCACTGGTTCACTCCCCAAACAACTGCAAGGGCCAGAACTGAGCTGTTACACAGCTGGGAGCCAGGAGCCAGGAGCTTCTTCCAGGTCTCCCACATGTGTGCAGGGGCCCAAGGTGCTGAGTCATGCTCCACAGCTTTCCCAGGCCCTTAGCAAGGAGCTGAGTGGAAAGGGGCAGATGGGACATGAACTGGTGCCCGTTAGCTTGCGTCAACGTTGTTTTTCTTAAACAATGAAGAGATCGTAGTGCTTTCTTTAGTTATTTTCAAACAAAAGTTTAAAATCTGTGCAGTGAATGAATGAGAAGTGAAGACATCCACTCTGGATTGTTTGGAATTCTTTTTGAAAGAAACTTGGGGAGAATAAAGAGTTGGGTCAGAGCTGGGTGAGGGCGAGGGGTCAGGGAGGGGCTTTGCTTGGGTCTTGGGATGGGGGGCTGTGGCGGTGTGGGTTTGCTGCTGGCAGAGGCCTCCCGTGGGGACGAGCTGGGAGGAGGGTGTCGGGCACGCACCGGGGCAGGTACGCTGTGCACGTGGCTGTGATGTCATTTGTGGGTTGGTGTGCGAGAGGTCCCGCGGGGTCGCCTGCTAACTGTGAAGAGAGCGAGACCAGATGGCTCTCAGAAGGTCAAAGACAAGGGCCAGGGTCGTGTGCCTAGTGGTTTACAGTGTTTGTTACCCGTGGCTTTTGGTTTTCCACGAGAAAGCTGTGGCATCACTGACATACAGATTATGGAATAGTGAATGTTCTAAGGCATAAGAAACTTTCTGATTTGCTGTGAGCTGAGTAAGAATAGGCTTTTTAGGTATTTTTTTTATAGAAAGTATTCCATAAGCCAATGACCCCTAATGCTTAATAGTGCGAGTTGCAGTTTGTATGTGGCTCTTGTTTTGTGAATGTTAATTGTCCTGTACTGTTTGTTTCTGGTCCAGATGTGGAAATCTAGGAAGCTTATCTCTAAAAATCCATTACTGATACATTTCATTTTCCAATATGCAGTGATCGTAAATTTGATTCTTTTGTATTTATCTCCTGAAGATTGTACGCATGGGTTTAAGTTTTCCCAGATCAGATGTTAACTGAGATGAAAACAGAGAAATGCATATAACTCCATTGCTTCTTACTGACTTCTGTTAATAGAAAGTAATAATGACAAAGTTCATATCACTTTGTTGTATATTATTGATTAAAAACAGAAACTTCAATTTTCATTTTGTCTTGGAACAAAACTTTATGTTTTAGCTACGTAAATCTCTTGCTAGCTTAACCATGTTTCATTTCTGTTTATACAAGTCTAAATTACCACATCAGTTTCCTTCTGTAGGAGAGGAGCCAAGGTCTTCTTTTGTAAAATATTTTTGATTTTTATTTGAAAGGCAGTTTACAGAGAGAAGAGGATACAGAGAGAGTGAGAGAGAGATTTTGGATCCACTGACTTACTCCCCAAATGACCGCAAGGGCTGGAGCTGAGCTGACCCAAAGCCAGGAGCTTCTAGGTCTTGCACGTGGATGCAGGGACTCAGACTCTTGGGTCATTCTCCACTGCTTTCCCAGGCCAGAAGCAGGAAGCTGGATCAGAAGTGGAGCAGCCAGGATTAGGCAGGAGCCCACAGGGGATTGCTGGTGTCCCAAGAGGAGGATTAGCCCGCTAAGCCCCCGCAGCGGCCCCAGGAGTCAGACTTTGCTGAACTCTTCCTCTTCTCCTGACAGTGAATCAAATGTGTGTGGTGCAAACAGACGTAATGCTTTCCGGGGCCAAGGGGAAAATGCAAATAGGAACACTTCTCTACCACCGGCTGAGGGTTTTTCCTCCTAGGCATTTTTTCCATTGCAGAAACTGCCTGGAACTTTTCCTTTTAAATCCTTGAGCTAGATTCCCTTGTCTGGGCATTATCATGTAGCCTTTTTGAAGTGTCCAGCCAGCGGCACTGTATACATTTTACCATGTTGAGCAATGTCACTAAGTCCAGAAGGTTTCTTAACCGGCTCCAAGGAGCCCTGTGGCCATTCAGTAGTCACTTCACATTCACCCTGCACTCTGGTCCCCGGTGATTGCTAACCCACTTGTGTTGTGCATTAAGTTGCCTTTTGTGGAATGATGCAGATGTGACCTTTGGACTTGTATGCTTTCAGCTGGCCTGTTGGAGTTTGTGCATTTAGGATTCTGTATGGTGACTTCATCTTACGACTGAATGATATTCTACTTTATACCGCTACCCTGTTGTATTTATTCATAAGTTGAGGGAATTGGGTTCTTGTTTTATGAGTAGTGATATTCTTAATAAATGTTCACAGTTCTTTGCATGAAATTCTGTTCTCAGTTCTCTTAGAATTTTCGGGCCGCTGTATTTTTTATGCATTCCCCAAACTGTCACATTTGTGCACAGTGAGTCTTCATTTTACATTGTATCAGGAGTGCATGAGGATTCAAGTTTCTCCACCTCTTTGCCAACTCTTGTTACTTTCCATTTTCTATAACATTTTTACTTTATATATGGATGTCACAGTGAATCTGTAGTTTTGATTTAATTTTGCTGCTGATTCGTGTTGTCAAATATGTAATTGTGTGTTTATTGCCCATTTGCATGTGTGTGTATGTGTGTGGAGAAATGTCTACTTTAGTGTTTTGCTAATTTACAGTAGGACATTTTTGGTTGTTGTTGAGTTGTAAGTGTTCTTTACATATTCTGGATCACTGACAGTAGCCCATTACAATCTGCAGACTTTCCTTCTGTGGGCTATGTTTTCCCTGTGTTGATACTAGCCTACAGCTTTGGTGAGTCCGTTTAATAGCACCATTTTTTTTTTTGGTGGATTGTTTAGAGTTTTCTCTATATAAAATCATTTTCTTAAATAGTTTATACCTTCCTTCATTTCCAATCTAGTGACTTTTATTTCTATTACATTTCTTTTCCTTGTCTAGTTGACCTGGTTGGGGCTTCCTGTATAAAGCTGTATGGAAGTGCTCAGAGCACACATCTTAATCTTGTACTTTAAAAACATTTATTTACATGACAGAAATATAGTGAGAACAGAGTGAGAGTGAGGGAGGGAGGAAAAGAGAGAGAGAGAATGAGAAAGGGAAGTGACATCAAACAACGGGAGCTCCCATCTTTGAGCTGATTCCCCAAACACCCCCAATGATTGTGCCTGGGCCAGGGTGACGCTGGGAGGCAGGGATTCAACGCAGGGCTCTCCTGGAGGTGCCAGGAGCCCAGGTGCCAGGAGCATCACCTCTGTCCCCCAGGGAATGCCGTGTGGGCTGGGAGTGGGAGTGGAGCTTGGGCTCAGACCCAGACCCTCTGCTACAGGATTCAGTGTCTCCACCAGCAGTGTGGCCGGCTGCACCAAACGCCCACCGCCCATCTTGTTCTTGATACTGAGGGAAAGATTCCTGTAGTTTATCAGTAAGTATGATGTTCACTGAGGAAATACTTTTACTTCTAGCTCGTTCAGTGGCTGAGTTTGAGCAAGATTAATTCTTTTTGTTAATTCTTTTTAAAATATTTGGTTGGGCCCGGCGCGGTGGTTCAAGTGGTTAAGGTCCTCACCTTGCACGCCCGGGATCCCATATGGGCGCCGGTTCTATCCCGGCAGCCCCGCTTCCCTTCCAGCTCCCTGCCTGTGGCCTGGGAAAGCAGTTGAGGACGGCCCAAAGCTTTGGGACCCTGTACCCGCGTGGGAGACCCGGAAGAGGCTCCTGGCTTCAGCTCGGCACAGCATTGGCCGTTGTGCTCACTTGGGGAGTGAATCATCAGATGGAAGATCTTCCTCTCTGTCTCTCCTCTCTGTATATCCGCCTTTCCAATTAAAAAATAATAATAAACATAAATCTTTAAAAATATTTGGTTATATTCACCAGTGAAATCACCTGGATGTGGAACATTTTTTTAAAAAAGATGTGATTATTATTTTGAAAGGCAAAGTTGCACGGAGAGAGAGAAAGGCTTCCAAGCCACTCCCCCAGACAGTCCGTACGGAGCTTCCTGGGTGCAGGGGCACAAGCCCCTGGCCATTTTCTGCTACTTTCCAGACACATGGAAAGTGCACGGAGCTGGGGCAGAGGCAGAATAACTGGGGCTCAAGCAGGTGCCCACATGGGCTGCTGGCCCCGCAGGCGGCAGCTTCATGAGCTCTGCCACAGGGCTGCCCGCCCTCCCCTTGAACATTTTTTAACTGGAAGCTTCCTTTCTCCCCTCCCCCCCCCTTTTTCCTTTTGATTAAGAGAAAGTCATGTTTATTTGTTTTAGATGTATTCAACATTTCTGTTTCCCTTTCAGTCAGTTTCAGTGGGTTATATTTCTCAAGAAGCTGTTTCACTTAGGTTGTCACACTTTGACGTGTAATAGCTCATGGCAGTTCCTGGCACCGTGTGATTTTTCTGTCAGGCAGGTGGTAACGTGGCTGCTTTCATTCCCAGTGTTAGGAATTTGAGGCTCCAGGGCTGGCTCTGTGTGCCTACTGGGTTAGGTCTTGGGATGAGTGTCAGTCTCCCATTTGGGCTCTGTAGAGTTTGGGCTATCGCACGTCCACTTCCTGCTGCCGTGCCCGGGAAAGCACGGGAAGATGGCCCAAGTCCGTGGACCCCTGCACCCGTGTGGGAGAGCTGGGAGAGGCTCTTGGTTCTGGGTTTCAGCCTTACCCAGCCCTGGGCATGTGACCAACTGGGATGGAAGATCACCGTGTGTTTCCTCCCCTCTCACTAACTGTGCCTTTCAAATAAACAAAAGTAAATAAGAACAAAAAGAATTTGAGACTGTGGTTTATTCTTAAACTCCTTGGTTATTTATGGGTATACTGGTTAGTCTGAATATCTGTGAATTATCTTAATTGCTTTCTGTTGCATTTCCAGTTCCACTTAATTGTGATCAGACCATATAATTTGTATGATTTCAGTTTCTAAACATTGGCTCACACTTGTTTTGTGGCTTAATCTGGTTGATCCTAATGAATGTGGCAGGAGCACTTGCGAAGAAAACTTCTCTGTGGAGGGGTCTGCGGCTGATGGTTTGTGTGCCGTGTACCGGGGCGTCGCTTGTTAGATACGCACATGACCCCACGTAAGAACTTGTAGGAGGATGAATTACGAGATAAGCTTAAATGTCTGTGCAAAAACATTTGAAAATCTGTTCATGTGAGGGATCATGAAAAATGCATATTATTTAAAAAAAAAACGACGCCTGGACACAAATGCAGATGATTCTGTAATTGTTTTGTGTTGGTGGAGATGGACATTTTTAATCGTTGTGTAATATTGGTCCTTATCCCTTTTAGCATGTCCTGTGTTAAAATGTGTTTCATCTGATGCGACTTGTATTCATTCCAGCCCCGTTTTTGGTTATTGATCATATGGAATGTCTTTTCTGTCTTTTTACTTTGTACCTGACTGCCTGGCCTGTTTGGGAGGGTGACCAACGAGGGGACCGTTTACCTACAATATGAATGTCTTTTATTTGCAGTTGTTTAATATCTGTTGAGAAGATGTCATATCTCCCATCTTCTTAGCTCCTGGTTGTGTGTGTGTGTGTGTGTGTGTGTGTGTGTGTGTGTGTGTGTGTGTGTTGGGAAAAGGTGGCCTAACCTGAGAATATACCCTTGTTCCTGTGCAACTCATTCAGCTACAGCTGCCAAACCCTCAACCAAATCCAGACTGAAAAGTTGCCGGATTATCCCCCAAATAAAGCAGATTCAAAGCTCTGTCCGTCACGTGATCCCGGTATGTCATTTCCTACCTCCTTGGTTGTAAGAGCAGCTCACCGTTCTGAACCATGTTTGGTTTGGAAAGCCTCCTTGTTCTAAACTCCTTTTCTTTCTAAACAGCCTTGCTGTATTGAACTGATCTTGGGTGTTCTTTGAACACCTGCTACCTGCTGACTCCTCTCTGCTATGAGCCTGTGTTCAGCCATGACACATCCTTGCCTGGTGTCCCCAAGTCCTAGCCTTTTTTTTATGATATGGTTCCATAGGCACAGAGATTCCTGCACACACTGTTTTACCCCATCTTATTACAGTAGTGTAGCTTTTCAGCAACAGCCGCAAGTCCAACATTCTGCTCCTTAGCCTTCTAAGGTGCTGCAGGATGGAATGTCTCTAGCATGATCTTTGCTCTGTGTTGGGCACATTAAGGTGATGAGACTACATTCTGCTGGATGTAATTCCTTCCTGTTGTGCCAGTGTGTGTGATTGTGTGTGTGCATCCTCTGTTGTAACAGCTCTACCAAGGAAGTAGAGCCTCAGGAAGGAAGCAGTACTGAGTTTGCCATCTCTCTCTGGGAGCCAGCCGGGGTGGAAGCTCAGGTTCTTCCAGTAGAATGGAAATTGCAGTCTCCCTTGTCAGTGAACCTGGAGTTCTGCTTTCACGTATCGCCATGAGAATAGGCTTGTCTCCATCTCCCAACCCTGCACAGAGCAGGGAAATGAGACAGGATGGCACCGGAACAAGCCCTAAGCTCTGGAGGTCGTGACCCCAGGGTAGTTTTTAAAGTCTCGAGGAAGGGAGTTTGTCCTTTGCCCAAAGCGCTCTGGTCAGAAAGAGTCCCCTGAGCTGTTGGGAATGCTCAGCCGCCTTGTGTGAGGCCCAGGCGGAGCGCTGCCTGTCTCAGGGACGCAGAGCCAGGCGTGTACTTAAGGCTTCTGCTCTTCTAGACTTTCTGCATCTTCATTTCACATGGGAGGAGCTCGGTTTGATCTCGGGGAAGAAATGGAGCTTGCTGTGGTCTCCTTTATTCAGTGAGAGGCTCCAAGTCATGAACGTGCATTTGGTTTTCGGGTTGTTTGGCCTGCCGGCAAATAGTAGGAAATAGTTTATAAAAATGCATGTGGAACCACTCTTCATTGTGATCCTCCCTGAAACAGGAATGTGTAACAAGAATAAAGTTAGACAAGAATTTCAGTGAAGCAGATCTGTCTTCTAACCGTGTCCTTCCTACATATATCAGTACTTCGGGAAGTTCATGGAAAAACAAAATTAAATGCTTGTTCTGGTTAAAAAAAATTTTGAAATCATGTGTAATTTTTTCATAATATGCATTTCCTATGAATGTTTTCAAGATTCCTCATACATGAATTGTAGTTCCTTCTACACTAAAAAATATATATATTTAAATTTATAAGATTTTTTGAAAAGTGTGGCTGGGCTTGTGACACAACTGGTTAGGCTGCATCTGGTATCCCATGTGGGCATGTGGTCGAGTCCCACCTGCACCAATTCTGACCCAGCACCCTGCTAACACAGCTGGAAAAGCTGTAGAGGATGGGTGAAGTGTTTGGGACCTTGTCATCCATGTGGTATACCCACATGAAGTCCCTAGCTCCTGATGCCAGTCTGGCCCAGCTCCTGCCATTGTGGCCATCTGGGGAGTGAACCAGTGCATGCAAGATCTCTCCTATTCTGTCTTCTCTCTCCTTTCCACTCCGCCTTTCAAATAAACACATTTTGAAACATTTGTTTAGATATTTGCACCTCAGTATGGGATGGGGGTCCCAAGTGGCAGCTTATCTGATTGCACCACCACGCTCACCCCTGAAAGGAAAATCCAGTCTGCCAACAAGACCAAGTCACAGAACATCTAATCTAATCAGGCAAATGTCAGGTGGAGCCTACGCTCAGAGGAGCGAGTTCTTCAAGGGCATGAATATTGGAGACTGGGCATATCTGTTGCCAACTACATGTTGGAAGTCAATGTTGGGACAGGAGGATGAGCGGAGGGGTTAATGAAGGCAAGGCTTGTAGCAGACGGGAGAGAAGACCAGATGTCAGCTTTGGGCATGGCAGAAGAGTCGAGGGATAAACCACATCTCGAGGATGGGATCGAAGGGGCCCGCTGCTGTTCCGAGTGCTTCCAAGTCGCCTTCAGAAGCAGCCTGTGCTGGGGAGGTCAGATGGGCCTGGAAGGACTGGGAGCCCTCCCTTTCTGGGGGTACTTGGTGCTGGGAAAAAACCACTCCAGTTAAATTTCAAGAAAACATAAACCACGATTTTACAGCAAAGAATGACTATTTGGATTTTTTTTTAAATAGTTTTGATGAATTTTAAAACGAAGCAGAAAATTAAAAAGCCTGTAGATTTAGTAAATTTAAGTTATAAATGGAACAAGGAATTGTTATTTTCATCTGTCACAAAATTGTACGATGACAGGATGTGAAGTATTTTCTCTTTGATTTTGCAGGGTGCTTGCAAAATGAGTCGGTTTTGTAAAATCATTGGAAGGAGTTATCCTTTTACTTTTTGACATCTAATTTCAACCTTTTTCATTAGAAGCATGAGTCCTGAAGTTCTGTTTTTGATACGGGTGAATGAGCCCCTGCAAAAGCTGCTCCAACCGTGGATAAACTCTGGCACTGAAGTGTGAAAGAAGGGAGGTGCTGTGGGATAGCCCACACGAGGCTTTCAGCCAGCGAGGTGGCAGCAGTTGGCATGGTGCATAGCTAACACTCCAAACAGGAAATGTGTGCACTTGTTTAATGAAACCCCAGAGAGGATGCCTGATTTCTGTGTGTAATTTTTGACAAATCTCTAGGTATTCCCTGAGCCCTGTGTGTGAAGGACTGTTTCCAGCCAAGGATAAAATAAATGAGATCCAAGTTCAACAACTACACAAACATAGAATTGGAAGTTTGAATACAACCTGGCTAATCGATTAAAGCAAGCAAGCAAGCAAGTGTAATAGCCTTCATCTTGAGAGAGAGATATAGAGGCTCCGCAGCTGGGCATCCACTTGGTCAGGATAGGATCCGAAACTATGGAGGACGTTAAGAGCAGAAAAGTGTAACTCAAAATAAGACATGGCAAATGAAAACAAACCCACAATAGCCCAAGTGTAAAATGAGAATGAGTGACTTTTAGAATTACGTTCGAGGATATAAAGGTGAATGTTACATGTTCTTGGTTGCGTGCTTCCGTTTCTCTGGCACTCTGACTCTTGGTCTCTTCATCACCCACCTGCTCTCTGGCTTCCCACCGACAGACTCCGAGGACAGGTAGCCCCTCTGAACATGGCCTCTGCATGTCTGTATTCCTCACCCTCTGTTCACTGCTTACGCGGGACAGTAAAGATGCAAATGCTAAATAAAACACAAAGGTAAAAAAGTTTATGAATCAATATAACTACCAAAAGTAACCGAATAAAAATTTCATTACCTAAAGCTACAATGTCTATAGTAAAAGTACAACACAGGTGTAACAGATGGCAGATGGACAGCTTTGGGACCCTGCACCTGTGTCGGAGACCCGAAAGAGGCTCCTGGCTTTGGATTGGCTCAGCTCCAGCCGTTATGGCTGCTTGGGGAGTGAGTCATCAGACGGAAGATCTTCCTCTCTGTCTCTTCTCTGTATATCCGCCTTTCCAATGAAAATAAATAAATCTTAAAAAAAAAAAAAAGAAAACCAGTGGATGAGTATAAAGCCCCTTTGCCGCCCGCATCTGAATGTAACTGGGAGTTTTTCTTGTTCCTTTGTCTCAGCCATACGTTTAGACTTTCCCAACGATGACACTTGTCCCCACCCCGTCTAAGTTTGCTCTTTTTTGAATTACGCTTTGGTTGACGCTATGAGGTCCTAACATGGACAGCCCTTCTCCCTCGCTTAGCTGTACTGGCACATTCCTGGCCTGCTTCTAGTCCCTGCATTCTCTTTGAGGTAATTATTTATAATAATTATTCCCTATGAAGAGAATAAATAATTCTCTGAAGCAATCATTTGCAAATGTTTCATTTGTATCTAGGCTCACTGTGCTGAAATTTCATAAGCTGGGAGTAATGACTAAAAAACCCCATCAGGTGCTTCATTGATTGAATGCAATACCAACGTTAGACACCTCCCCTTGGTCCTTACAGTCCAAGAGCAGTAAAATCTGACCTTTCTGACTCCAGAGCCCAATGTTTTGCCACTGTGCAATAAAGTCCCATTGCAAAGTTGCCACTTGCTGCAAGGCCGGGCTTAAGCTGCCACCGGGACAGGATTAGAAGGAACGCTAGAGCAGGCAGCATCCGCGGGCCGTCTGACTCCGGGCAAGCTGCAGGTGTGTGGGGTAGTGGGAGCTGCTGCTTGCGCGGCCTGTACCCCGCATGGAAGTGAGTGGGTTTGAATCTTGGATCAGCTTCTGATCACAGCTTTCTCTTCACGCCTATTCACGGAGTCACAGTGAAGACTCCGGGCTGTGGGTGCCCAGTGCCCAGGTGGTAGAGACCTGTACTGGCCCCGGCTACCGCAGGCATCTGAACGGCGACCCGGAGGATGGAAGGGCTTGCTGTCACGCTCTAACACTTTCCAAATAATTAATTAGCTAAAATTAATGAGGCAATTTAACCTAAGTGATTACTCTCACAGAATATTTCAAAATTGTTTCATTAATATAATTCCTCTCTCTGGTTAAAGAAGAAGGTTTGTTTGACATTTTCAAAGGCCATACGTGCGCACGATTCTGAGAGCTTGTGGACAATTGAGAAGAACTTTGCTCAGTTGTAAGAAAAGCACACGTGGGAGAAGGCGGGAGGACGGCGGAGAGAGGAGTGAACCGAGGAGCCGTGGGAGGCTCCACCGTGAGCAGTGAGGAAAGTGCGGGAGTTACACACCCGGCCCGAGGACACAAAACCTTTCACTTCCCTTTGCGTGAACCAGCCTGCCCTTCACAGTGTGGGAGTAGCGGGCGTGATGGTTCCCCGGTAGCTGTCCTGCATTTGCAGCTACTCATTCAGCAGAATGCTCAGCATGAAGAAATACAGTTAGGAATTGTTCGGGCAGATTTAACGTAAGAGCTTACAGCAGAATCAAATCCATATGTAACGTTCAGACCTGCCCAAGAGAGACTTCAGGTGAACTGTTCGGTTGAAAGCCCGATTCCCATTCATTTGGCCAGTCAGTGACGCATGGCATGGGAGGCTGTGATTCCGCTGAGTGCGTGTGGTGACGTTGTTGTGTGTTCGTTCTGTGGAACTGGGTCTGTGGCTACTGGGAATCCTGGCCCATTTCCTTCATGATGAAAGACAATAGCAACAAGGCGGATTATTAAAAAAAAAAAATAGCGTTGGGTCAGACACGGTAGCCTAGTGGCTAAAGTCCTCACCTTGCATGCGTCAGGATCCCTTATGGTCGCTGGTTCAGGTCCCAGCTGCTCCACTTGCCATCCAGCTCCCTGCTTGTGGCCTGGAAAAGCAATTGAGGACAGCCCAAGGCCTTGATACCCTGCACTCACATGGAGACCCAGAGGAAGTTACCACGGCAGCTCTCAAAGAAAAAACTGCTCTCACTCACAGCCTGGCGGTATCTGTCACCGTGGGTTAACGCAAGGTGACCGAGGTGGCAGGTAGAGCGGGAGGTCCAGCTGGCCTGTTCAAGCCGAGGGAGAGTCTGTGTCGCGCTGACCGTGAAGATCCCCGACTCTGTGCAGGTTTGCAGTTTTCAGAGAACCCGGCCTGTCTGCGCGCTCCCTTCTCCACCGTGGCTGAACACTGACGTTTCTTCACCGATTGTGGCTTAGAGTTGGGATTGTCCCTTAACGTGTTAGCTATTGGCTTGCAACAAACCACAGCACGATTTAGTGAGTTCTCTTTTGCCTTGTTTCTGCTGGCTGGGCCGGGCTGCTTGCCTCACCTGGGCTCCTTTCATTGGCTGCGAGCGCTGGTGGTTTGACGGGGACAGCAGAACCAGTTGAATGGTTGGGGCCGTCACAGACTGCTGAGCACAGTACTGCAAGACAGGGAGAAGCTGCAGCGCCACCGACAGCGGGGGCGGAGAGCTACCCAGGGTCACTCCTGCTGCATGCTGGGGCAAGGATGCTGGGCCAAGGTCAAGGGTGGTGACGTCACGCTGGAAAAGGATGTACATCCGGCAATCCCGGGCCAACAGTTCACACGGAGCTCCACCTGCACCCGGCTGTTGTTGCATTCCTTGGTAAATAAAGCAAGGGGCCGAGACAGTCTTACATGGAAGCTGGTTGTTAGTTTCGATGCTCTGAACCATAATAAAAGAACACGATCTGGTTAGAACTGCACTGATTTAATGAAGCCACACCTCTTATGCTTCCCGTGTTGAAGATCACGTGCTGAAACTCAGAGTTCTATGGTGTGATGCACCGATTCTGACGATGGAGACGGCAAGAGGTTTCACGGTGCGTCAGCGTAGTTTGGATTAGAGGACAGGAGGACTGCTTTTACTCTCCGTCTTCATTTTCGTTTTGGTGTCTTAAGAAAACCAGTTGGTGTCAGTCTCTTGTTTATGAGATTCTTCTTAAGCTGCAGGGTCATGGAGGTTACCACAGGATTTAAAAAAAAAATTAAATTCCTAGGTATTGCGGCACAGTGGGTACAGCCTCCTCCTGCAATGCCAGCACCCCACAAGGGCGCCTGTTCTAATCTCAGCTGTTCTACTTCCAATCCAACTCCTGGCAATGGCCCGGAAAAGCAGCAGAAGAGGGCTTTAGTTCTTGTCTCCCTGTTATCCACAAAGGAGACTGCGGAGAGGCACCTGACTCCTGGCTTCACTCACTCTGGCTGGTGCGGTCATCTGGAGAGTGAACCAGTGGATGGAAGATCTTTCTCTTTTTGTCTTTCCTTCTTTTTATAAATCTGCCTTTGCAATAAAAGTAAATAAACATTTTCTTTTTAAAAATTAAGCGCCTCATGTGATTTTGTCATGGGTGGTTTGTTGATACTTTGCAGAATGTTTTGTGCAACAGGTTTTACACAAATTCTGAAACTTTAGAGCTTGCTCCTACATCCATAATTCTGGTCCTTATGAAATGTATGTCTTGAAATCTTATTTATTCTGCAAGGATTGGACATTTGATTATCTGTATCAGCTGGAGTGTCTTTGAGATTCATCCTAACTTGAATATCTATTGTTTTATTGCATCTGCCATTATGTAAGTTAGAAATTTAGTTTTTTCATAAACATTGTTAACGTTCTTTGGTTTGAAAGGCCATAATCTTCATGATCGTTTCTATACCATTCTTCGATGCCTGGAAAAATGGCAACCATTACTACAAAGGATCACCGGGACACGGAGACGAACGTTTAAGAAGTTTGACATCTGTGTCTGCCATCGTGTAACAGGTGAGAGCATCAGGCTTCTCTCCAAGAAACCAGTCATCACCCCAGAAACGTAGTTCATCCGCCTCAGAGTCAGTTCTCAGTGAAGAACAAAAGTTACCACATATGGACTTTTACATAAGATAGACTTTTAACATCAGGAAATAGAAGAGGGCAGCTTCGAGGTTAGTAGGGGCTGGGAAGGGTGGTGTGGATGAGGGTTGAGGGATCCAGGTGGCAGGTCCTGAAATGTAAGAAGTTCTAGTGTCCCCAGCCCAGGAGGGTGACTCCAGGTCATAGCAGTGTGTGGAGAAGTAGAGAAGAGAGATTGCAAGGCTGCAAACACAAAGAAATGACCAATGATGGAACCATTGATGAAGAAATGATTGTGGTGGAATTGTCAGACAATATAAATGCACTCGTGTGACACTGTATGCCTTAAACATGCACAATTATTATGTGTCAGTTCAAAAAAGAAAATTGAGTCCAGTGACTTAACATAACAAAAATGAAGGCTAGGGCCACCGGCATATGTCTTTGCATACACTTCTTGACGAGGGCAGGTTTATGACGCAACAAACCGCTGTGGGAATATGAATTGTGGAGTTTGCTATCTTCTTTGCTTCTGTATGTTGTGGGCCCCATTTTTAGCATTAAGGCAATATAGAAAATCATACCGTAGCTTGCTTTCATCATGTGTTTGTGTAAAAATCCACATCAAATGATGAAGACCAGTTTGATACCAGTTTTTAAAGATGCTATGCAATTGACTTTATTTTTATGAGGACAACTCTCTGTTTGGCCACTTGATGGCAGCATTTACTATGGCTAGCATTGAAGCTCTTTCCCCCCCCCCCCCCCCAGTTGTTCAGCTTCGTTTAACATCAGTGGTGGAAAAGATTGATAGCAATGCAAATGTATTTATAACCACGAGAGATAGTCACCTTCCACCCCAATTAGCCTTTGCATTGATTTACCGAGCAAAAACATCTATTACTGAAAAAGTCTTACAGATTAGTGTTGCATTATTTGGTTACAGTTAAAATATCTGCAGGAAAAGTCATCGCCCACGTCTCTTTTACCCCAAATTGTACTTTGCCAATAATTAAAAAATAAATAAATAAAAAAATCCATGTCATTGTGAATGCAGCTCTAGTGCCGAGTACTCCGTCACGTTTCCCTCTCCGTGCTCTCTACTTATTTGAATATTTTTTAATAATGAGCTTGTGTCACGTTTTAGATCTTTAAAAAGAGATTTATTCATGAGCTGTTGCTTGGATAAAGCCATTGATCTACCAAAAAAAAAAAAATCCCGTTTCTCAATTTCTTTGTGAGGATGTAATTATGGTTTGAATTTGTCTTTCTTTCTTTTTTCTATATGAAAAAGCTTCCTGCCTCTTGAATTACATTTTTGCACCCCCAACCCCCCCAAAAGGCTCGAGCTGCAGCTGAAGGTTCAGCAGAGTCCTCCAGTCATGATTCTATAAACATTGTTGCGATTGCTGACTGGGGGAGGGTGGGCTGGGAGACCTCACCTTAGGGATTTTCATGGAGCGCAAATTGGTAGATTTACAAGCAGTAACAATTTAGTGCTTTTGGCTGGAAAGAAGGAAATAGGTTTTGTTTGCTTGTTTTTTTAACCCCCCCCCCCCCCCATTTCTCTTGAAGAATAATGGCATTTGCAAAAGTTTGGTGGCTTTTTGTTCTCTGAGCTGTCCGTGGGGGAAGGACACCCCTCTTGGATGGGTCCCTGTGTCAGAGCCAGGCTTGGGGCCCATGGTGGAGGAGGCTGTGCCAGGTCTGCCAGGGCTGCAGAGGTGGCAGGGGAGCGTCAGGGGAGTCTGGAGCTGTGTGTCTAAATATCTTGGTTCATGGGCATACATTCTTAGGCAGTGATTCCAGCTCTGTTTTGTTTTGTTTTTTTTCCACAGGCTCATTCTGTTTTTCCGGAGCCCGTGTGTGTTTACTTATAAGCAACTGCACATTTCCTCCGGCTTACGCACGCGTGGGCACTTTGGGTCTGCATCCTTGCCGGGTGCATCTTGTGCTAGCTTGACCCCATGCTCGCGTAACAAGAGTAATCCATTGTTGTAGGAACCCCAGAAATCGTGGGAAGTGGAAACGAATAGAAGCATGTAGTGTGGTGCTGAGAGCTGACTGGTATGATCCGTGCACACATGTACACACGCACGCTTGTAGATGAATGAATGTCATCCTATTGGACCATGTTAGTCTTGCATAGGTTTTCCCATCTCAGCTGATTTCTGCTGTTACCCAGCCTACTTTTGTTCCTTTCCTCTTAAAACTGCCCTTGGTTCTTTTTCTTGCGTTTCTCCCGAGAAGGAATGCTCCCTAGAGGATCCTTGAACTGATCATGCTGTAGTTGGTCACAGGGTCTGACTGTGTACATGCGGGAGCCGGTACAGCCAGCCCCACTCCAGATGGCCTGACGACAACGGGGGACTCTCTCACAGTGGCATAGGCAGTCTAAGTCTCAATTCGACGGGTATAGTTGCTGCTAGGTTCCGTCTCCGATGGAAAGAAAAAGGGCATGGTAGCTCTGACAGTCTTCCCAGTCTGCAGCGTCTGCTGTCTGGGAAGTGCTGCTGAATTCTGGCCGGCGGCTCTGGGAGAGGAGGCGTGAGTGCGCACGCAGGGAGGCTGTGGGGCCCGGGGGCACTGCTCTGTTCTCCATGTGCCAGGGCTCTGAGATGCAGGGCACCCAACGCCCAGATCTCCCCTCTCACCCAAGAAACGCCTCGTGATCTCCTTACCCACAAATGCCAGCTGCGAGTCCGCATCGCCTTGGCAGCCCCTCCAGCCACTCTCTCGGGGCTCTGCTCCTGAACACACACACACACACACACACACACACACACACACACACACACGCGCGCGCGCGCACGTGTGCCATCACAGGTCGCGTTGTGTGTCCCAGACTCTGTCACTCACTCCAAGCCTGGCCTAGGCAACTTCAGGGAGTGTGCGTGTAGGGCGGCCCAAGTACAGGGAGCCAAGCGGACTACAGTGAGGCGCGCCTCACCAGCCCCATTGATGACAGAAGGTATTAAGAATACAATGTTGCTAGCCCCTCTCCCAGCCCTCATCATGTCTCCCTCCATGATATGGATCGTGGGAAAGAAGACCGTCTTGTCTGCTACATGGAAGATGCAAAGATTGTATCTTTGCATGCAGAACTGTCATGTACCTATACCGTATTTTCCTTATTCAGCCGCCCAGTGGTGGGCTTCTGGGTTGAGTCTATGTTTTAGCATCTGTGCACTGAACTGCTATGAACGTGACAGGCGACTCCGCGGTGCGCTGTTTTCATTTCCTGTGGATCTGTTTCTCGGTTTGGGATAGTTGGGTCGTATGTTAAAACTACTTGAAGTGTCCTGAGGATTCTCCAAGCTGTTTTTCATAATAGCTTTACCAATTTGTGTTCCGTTCAGCAGCATGGAAGGGTGCCTTTTTCTCTATGTTCTTGCAAGTATTTATTGTTTTTTTGGATGATGGTTATCCTAGCTGGGATGGTGTGATAACTCACTGGGTTTTGTGGTTATTTTTTTTTTTTTTTTTTTGGTATTTCTCTGATTGCTAGTGACCCTGAATGTTTGTTCCTGTGCCGCTTGGCCATTCATATCTTAGACTTTGAAAATGGCTATTTATTATGTTCTGCTTGTTTTTTAAAAAAATATTTATTTATTTTTATCAGAAAGTCAGATATACAGAGAGGAGGAGAGACAGAGAGGAAGATCTTCCATCCACTGATTCACTCCCCAAGTGGTTGCAACGGCCGGAGCTGAACCGATCTGAAGCCAGGAGCGATGAGCTTCTTCTGTGTCTCCCACATGGGTGCAGGGTCCCAAGGCTTTGGGCCGTCCTCGACTGCTTTCCCAGGGCACAAGCAGGGAGCAGGATGGGAAGTAGAGCTGCTGGAATTAGAACTGACGTCCATATTTGATCCTGGTGCGTGTAAGGGGAGGACTTGAGCTGTGAGGCTACTGCACTGGGTCCTTCTGCTTGTTTTTTTTAAAACTGGATTGTTTCTTTTGCTGTTGTGGAATTTCTTGGATATTAGTTGTTTATTGTAGGTGTAATTTGCAAATATGTTCTGCCAATCTGTCAGTTGCTTTTTTGCTTTGTTGAGTGTTTCTTTTGCTGTGCAAAAGTTTCTTGGCTTGGTGTAGCCCTGCATGTCTGATGTTACTCGGTTGCCTGTGCTTCGTGGGGGTTACTCAAGCAGTCTTTGCCCAGGCACTGTGTTGAAGCATGTCTCACTGTTTTCCTCTAGTAATTTGATGGTTTTAGTTCTTAAGTTTAGATCCTTGATCCATTGTGAGCTGACTGTTTTTGTAGCGTGCAATATAGGACTTAGGTCAAACTTCTAACGGAGCAATGCAGTTAGCCCCTCACCAGTTATTGAAGAAACTGTCCTCTCTCCAGGGAACAACGTTAGCTTGTTTGTTGAGATGGTTGCGGTTTCCCGGATAACTACCTGGATTTCTGTCCCACGGATCTGCGTATCCATTTTTGTGCAGTACCAGGCTCTTTCGTCTTTAACTACCCGTGGTATGTCTTCAAATCTGGGATTATACCTCCAGCTCGGCTTTTCTGGGCTTGACCTTTCAAAGTATGAATTTTAAGCTTGTTTTTTTTTTTCTAGGTCCAGGAGGAACATCATTAGTGTTTTGATTGAGATTGTCTTGAATCTGTACATTGTTTGGGACGCTATGGCGCTTCTTTTGGGTCTCCCACATGGGTCTGGGGGTCCAAGCAGCTGAGCTATTGTCCTCTGCTTTTCCTGGCACGTCAGCAGAGAGTTGGATCAAAAGTGGAGCAGCCGTTATTCAAACTGCTGCCCATGTGGGATGCTGGCACTGCAGGCAGAGACTTAATGGGCTGTGCCACAGTATCAACTCTCTACACTGGTCTTTGCACCTGTTGGGATCCCGTTTCTACCTGGGTTTTTGTTGTTGTTGATCGGAGACTTTGTCTCTGGAAATGTGTTCCTGTGGCTCAGTGAGAGTGTGATGCTGACCTCTGAGTTTCCGATGTGTGTGCTGTGCGGGGTCAGTGCTCGTGGGAGCAGCAGGAGTCAGAGTGATGTCCAGGATGTGTGGTGGAGCACTTCCGGTTGCAGTCAGTGGGGCCAGGGGATGACAGCCTAGTGTGTGCCCAGTCCCTGCCCTTCTGACGAACCCTGCAGAGTGAGCTCGTGGTGGCTGTGCGCCTGACCCACTTGCAGGCCCTGGGGGCCTCCGGTGCGTGAGCCCCTCCCCCGTGTGTTCCCGCATCGTCAGCACAGAGAGCGCCAGGTGTCTCATGGCGGGTCGGGCGGGAGCTCAGGAACACAGCCACAAGCATGGCCCTCTTTGTGCCGCAGCCTGGGCTCAGAACTCCCCTGGTCACAGGAGAGAGAGGTGAGCTTTCTGCCCTGAGAACTGCCCCATCCCTGGTGGCCTCTCTCAGCAGAGGGATGGCCCGTCATTCCCTGAGACTCCGTCGCAGAAACTCCTTGGGGGAATGCAGAGGCAGCATGGCGTCCCTGCGCAAGGTGCTCACCCGGCTCCCTGCCAGTGGCCCAGGCTGTTTGGAGCCAGTGGGGGTAACCGAGGCGGTCTCCCTCCAAGACCCCCACGAGCAGAGTCTGTGGCAACTTCCACTTCGCATGTCCTGGTGAGAGAGTGCCTCCTGGCTGGCTGTCGAGGTGCCGAGGTGGCTGCTAGCATGTGGTTGGTGACTGTCCTTTCTCCCACCGTGGAATTTATTTCCTGTTCCGTAGCTGCCTCACTGTGTATTTCTCAGTGACTTCGCTCAGAATATGGCTGTTTGTTTTTCTTGTTCTTTCTAGGGCCCACGTGTGGCTCCTCCATATCCAGCCAATTTGGGTCCCTCTCTGTTTTGCTTTACATTTTTGAGAAGATTTATTTATTTTTATTGCAAAGTCACATTCACAGAGGAGGAGAGACAGAGAGAAAGATCTTCCATCCGCTGGTTCACTCCCCAGGTAGCCACAATGGCTGGAGCTGAGCTGATCCAAAGCCGGGAGCCAGGAGCTCTTCCAGGTCTCCCACATGGTTGCAGGGTCCCAAGGCTTTGGGCTGTCCTCGACCGCTTTCCCAGGGCACGAACAGGGAGCTGGATGGGAAGTGGGGCAGCCAGGACACAAATCAGAGCCCAGGTGGGATCCCGGTACATGCAAGGCAAGGACTTAGCCACTAGGTTATTGCACCAGGCCCTTCATGTTGTTTTGGCATTTGCACAGGCTGAACCCATGTGCAATTTTCATCTCCTTATAAAAAATTATCCCCAGAGTTGAAATGAGCATTGATTTTTAATTTATACTGAAGTTATTACAAATATATATCAGTGTCAATTGAAACAGTTGCCTTGCCTCCTACATATAGGAAATCAAATTTCATGAATGCATTTAGCATGTGGACAGTAGCATTGGTTTCAGAGTGTAAAGGTCATTGGAGATTAAGCTCTGAGTTTAAATGACATTACACTGCATTTTCTCTTTTCCCACCAGGCTGTCAATGTGATGGACAGGAGACACTGAGAGGAGAGCATTGCCTGGTCAGGGAACCGTAGGCACCTTCTCTCCAGCACCCTGTCCTCCATCCTTGCCAAGATCACTCACAGGTGAACATGTTTTCATGGCAAGAACAGCAATCCCAATGGGAGTAGGAAGACAGAAATGGGAACAATGGTCTAGATGGATCCAGATGACATTACAAACCAGTTTTTTCCACTTGTCATTTCAGTCTTACAACTCACATCGGGATTGCTCCATGGTCAGACCACATTCCGTGCGCTTGGCTTTCATCTGTGTCTCCTCTTCATGTTTTCTCAAAACAAATGGGGGTGGGGGGAACCCACTAGAGGGAATTCTGCAAGATACACCTTTGTCCATGGAAGTAGCGATCCGTGTTTTGGTAGGGAGCGTGGAATCCGTCACGAGGTGCTGGCTGCTGAAACACAGCAGTGCGTGAGCAACCCGGGTACCCCAAGTGCCACTGTGGTCTGCCCACCTGAAGCATGGTGGGTAAGCAGATATGATTGGAAAGCTGAGTAGGTGCGAGAGGGCCAGACAGAGGCGGGCACAGGTCCTAACAGGAAAGAGGCCTGCTGCACTTGAACTCTACCCAAACAGAAAGAAATGCCTCATTTGCCTCATGATGTTTTGAATTTATGGCCAGAAAAAGTGTCCGGAGGCCACTGACTTTCTCCGTTAGAAAACAAAAATCATAAAATAAATAGAAAATAAATCGAAACGATAAGTGAAAGAGATACATGAGCATAATTGGTGACTTTTAAAAAGAAGTCCAAAACAGGGCCCGGCGCTCTAGCCTAGTGGCTAAAGTCCTCGCCTTGAACTTGCCTGGATCCCATATGGGCGCCAGTTCTAATCCCGGCCGCTCCACTTCCCATCCAGCTCCCTGCTTGTGGCCTGGGAAAGCATTCGAGGACGGCCCAAAGCCTTGGGACCCTGCACCCACGTGGGAGACCTGGAGGAGGTTCCTGGCTCCTGGCTTTGGATTGGCTTAGCTCCGGCTGTTGCAGCCAATTGGGCAGTCATTCCTCCTTTCCAATAAAAATAAACAAATCTTTTTTTAAAAAAAGAGATTAAAAAAATGATAAAACAGAGATTTTCATGACATAAACTATCTTTTGTTATAATTTCACATAATCATGAACAAACATAAAATGATATGCAAATTGTTTCTGTTTTAAACATTTATGAAAAAAATTAAAAATAAACCCTAAGACTTAAAAGCCCAATAAAATCTTAATAATTATTGATGTAATGAAGACCTAGATTAAAAAATAAACTGTAACTCAATAAAGTTTTTCTAAATATAGTACAATTAAATTTGTGTTGTCAGGCCACTCTATGTGTCATAAAAATGGGCTTGAACTGTCAAGTTTTAGGTAGAAGGTCCTTGGTAATTTGTTGAATTCCAGGTCTCAGGATAGTCAAACTACCTTATCTGAGAAAAAAAAATAGGTTTAGTCTTGGATCTTTCAACAGTAACATTTAATAGCAAAAAATACACACGCAAGAGTTTGAAAAAGAAAAAAAGACACAGAGAAGTTGGAATGTCGGTACAAAACCAGAATCTGATGCTCGCTGGAGATACTGAGATAAACAGCCAAGAGCGACGGGAAAGGCCTAGAAGCATCTTTGGAATCAAAATGCAATGGCAAACCACCCTGCAAATGTGGATTTTGCATTTGTGCAATGGCAACATTCTTGCCACCCATTTACAGAGTCAGCCCGATACCAGGAAAATTCCAGCTTGCTTTTTTCTCTCTGTGTGTGTGTGTGTGCGCGCGCGTGGGAAATGCACCTGTTGATCCCCAAATTCTGTATGTGGAACTGCAAGGGACATCGCAGAGCCACAGCAATCTTGAACAGGAAAATGAATTTGGAGGCTTCACCCGAAGGACCCTCGGTCTGACAGGGAGGAGAACGAACCCCAACACTTCGGGAATGAATGACGTAATCCACAGACACGCGGATGAGCGCAGGGGGAGCTGCTTCTCGAGTTTTGAAATGATTGAATCTAAAATTCAGTCGCGATCTCAATGTGGCTCTAAGCACGTGGAGGAAGGACCTGAAACAATGACACAGCTAACAGGGGAGGGAAAAGCAGGGTCCTGTGTCTGAACTGCCGCCGTGCCTCCCGCGGACGGTGGTGACCAGGCACCTGACGGATCGCTTCCCTTTTCAGAGCTAAGGCTGTCAGGGTCTGACCGTTCGCTCTGAGGGGTCACAGGCATCCAGCCTCCTGACGCTAAGCTCATCTAATTCTAGGATCATAGGAATCTCTGTCACGAGAGAATCCTTCATCTAGTAAAATGATTTTCCTTTGTGCACGGAGATGGTCGTCTGATTTTTCTAATTTAATCTTTCCGTGTAGTGAATTATGTTGATTTTTCAAATGTGAAATTTGCCATGTATTATTAGAAAAGCCTAATTTGATCTTACCCTTTTCATGTCTTTGTATTTAGCTATTATTTATATAAGATTTTTACATCTTGAATTCTTTCTTTTGGATCTGTTCTGGAGAAATCTATTAAAATATGGAGAATGTATGATTCAGGGAGAGTTTAGCTTCAAATTACAAACGCTCCGGCCATGCTTAAGCAAATAGTTCATTTTCTCACATGTAGACGCTGTTGAGGTTGATAAAATGGATGCATTGCTCAGCCATTTCAGCAGGAACCTGGTTCCTTTAGTTCCTGTCATTTTTGGTGCAGTCTCTGGGTGTCTCTTGGTGTGGCCCCTTGTCATATTGAAATGAAGTTCCCCAGGAAGAAAGGGTTCCCATGCAGGAACATTTACTTTCCATTGGATGGAACGGGCGCTCCAGATCCTGCATTTGGCCAGAATCCGGCCGGATTTCCAGAGCATTCCCTGGCCGAAGAGAACTGAGTTGGCAGCGATGGCATCAGAGCCCTCCTGGTTCATGTTCTGAAGCTGGAGGTGGGGCGTACTCCGTCACAGTTAAGGGGTGCGTGCTTGCCACGCAGGGATCTTCATGCTTAATGCTCTCAGGAAAAAGCACTCTTCGATGATTCTTAGGAACAGAGATGCAAAAAGTCTTATATACTGGCAAGCTCTGTGTAGCAACTAGTGTGAACACACACACACACACACACACACACACACACACACGAGGCACTTACACGTACACTCCAGCACGTAGTTGAGTTTAAGAACAATCTCAGCCATGAAACAGGAGATTTCAACAAATCCGTAGAAATTGAGAATTGGATGCTTACGAATAAGCCGGTGTTGACACAGCAAGCTGCCGTCTGATAGAATGGCTCTAACGCAAAAGGGTCATTTCTTTATTAGACGATGTTGGGAAAATGGGCTTTGCTGCGAAAGGCATAGCTGGTTATGAAAGGCATGATTCATATTGATTGAAGGCTTAACTATGAAAAACAAAGTACGGAGTGAATAAAAATACACCAGAAAATACTTTTGTGATTCTGAGTTGTGGAGTTAAAGAAGTTGACTAAGACAGAGTATAAGCCATTAGATAAAAATGATGAAATATTAAAATTGGACATTCCTGTTCAATGAAGTACACCATTAGGAAAGGCAGCCAACATGGAACAGACTGGTAGAAATCATTTGAGGACTCAAAGACAGACAAGGAAGAGAAAAAAGATAAGGGATTGATATCTAAGAAAAGGAAACACCAAGTACCTGCTGTGGACGTGTGTGTGATGTGTGTGTACATTTGTGGTCAACATAAGCTATTGGCCTGTAAGTGTGTGTGTGTGCTACTCTACTGAGCAAGTGTCTGCAGACTCTGGGAGTGGACCAGGCCAAAGCTGGGAGCCTGGGGCCTCATTCTGGTCCTTCACAAGGGTACCATCTTCCCCTCCTGTACCTGGCACGTTAGCAAAGAGCTGGATCACGAATGGGGAAGGCAGGATTGGAACCTGTGCTTGTATGGAATGTTGGAAGGCAGTGGCTTCACCCAGCGTGCGACCATGGTCTTGGTTGTCCACGCTGCCCTGAGGAGACAATTTATTCTCCACTCCCCTTTTTCAAAAAGAGTTATTTTATTTTGTCAGAAAGGCAGATATACAGAGAGAGAGAAGGAAAGACAAAGATCTCTTGTTTGTTGGTTCACTCCCCAAGCCACTGCAATGGCCAGGGCTGAGCCAGTCTGAAGCCAAGAGCCAAGAACTAATTCCAGGTCTTCCATGCAGGTGCAGGGTCCCAAGGCTTTGGGCCAACCTGGACTGCTTTACCCAGGCTTCAAGCAGGAAGTTAAATGGGAAGTGGAACAGACAGGATATGAACTGGTGCCCATATGGGATCCTGGTGTATGCAAGGTGAGAACTAACCACTAGGCTACCGCACCGGGCCCTCTTCTACCTTTTAGTCTAACCTGTGACTTTTCAGATAAATTCTATAATTACCCTAGTTCTTAACTGAGCAGTCTGAGTTCTCTCTCCCATACCCCTCTCATCGGAAACGGGTGAACTGCAGCCTGTGGAGCTCGGAGCTTTCCTGCCTAAGTGGTTGACGAAGCGAGTTTCTAGAGAGAAATTTGACAGGGGTTGTCTTGGAGAGGCGAGTCAAGATGCACCTGCCAGCTGCCTGAGGGGGCGGTGCTCCTGTGGGAGGCTGGAGGAGAGCGTGAGGCCCTTGGAAGCACTGCTGTCTGCTCTCATGTTAAATATCTTCACCCGGAAAGGTGGCACATAGGTCGTATTTATGACTAACTTCTCTGCACCGCAGCAGGCATGATTCTCCTTTAGGAGCTAATGGTAGATCCCATTTTTTATGTGACTAACTTTTATGTATTTCCGCGCCTCAGCTGATGTTAAGCAAAACTTGATTCCATATACATTCCTGCACGATGGATTGCATTTAAGGCATCCTGGGTAGTGCCGGGGTGGGGGGTGGGGAGGCTTTCTGTCAAGTGTGCTTGTTGCATTATCAGAGTCTGCAGCCCCGGAAGGCGTGACGGGGGAACGTTCTACTTCTTAAACTGGTGGGGAGGAAGGGGATCAGAGTAAAGAGCAAAGCAGCAGCACGACGCTCGAGCTGCTCCGAGGCTTTGGCAGAGTGCGCCACGCTGATGCCAAGCTTCTGCTGCGTGTGTTGTGCCAGGCCAGTCCCCCGATGCAAGCTCTCGTAGTTAACCCCACATGATCCCTCGGAGAAAGAGAAAACCCGCTCGTTCTCCGGCACCTGACTCGGTGACGCTGGAATGCCGTGACTGTGTGGTCTCCCAGCACCGCTTGCAAGAGTCGGCCTGTTTGGGTTGTTCAGAGAGGCGCAAGGCATCCTGGTGCCTAGCTTTCAGAAAAGCCATCCTTTTCATTCTTCAAGCCTTGTTTTTTAAGTCTCTCTTCCAAGGAGCAAGATCCTCTTGGATTCACTGAGCTAAGTGGCTGGGGTGCCTGTGGCATCTTGGCACGCAGAGGCACCTGTTTGAACATTGGGCTGCTCAGCTTCCTGGAGTATCACTGTGGTGCTCTCCTGGACCCATCTGAGTCCACCTGTGTGAACATGGCTTTGTTTTATTTAAATTGTTTTTACCCTGTAGGAAGGAGAGATGTGTGATTGTTCTGCAGAGAGGGAAGAACTAAGATTCTGCAGAACAGTTTCAAATCTGTTTGTTATCAAGCAAAATATGAGCATAAGCTGATACAGAGGCATGAGCTGATATAGTGTGCTTCTGGCCAGGTGACCCCCGTGTCCTGTGGCTGCAGCTCAGTGTCCAGGTGGACAGGTGTCGCTTGGAGAAAATGCTTCCCGCCCACAAAGCGGTGCTTGACCGGCTTCAAATTCAGTGAGGAATGTGAAATCTTTTATTTAGCTCTCTTTGTCAGGGACATGGTACGGTACCGGAGAGAGCAAAGGACAGCTCATTTGTCAGTGCTCACTCGTCCAAGAATTGGAGTCCTGGGAACCTGTGCTGCCTGGTGACGATGCTGAGCCTTGATTTTGCAGCTCAGTTCTCTTTTTGATCTGTCATTGGGGTTATTTTGGTTTTCTGGAAGTTCCCTAGAGGAAGAGGAGAAAGTTCTACCAGAGAGCGGGGATGTTCTGGCCTGGTAACCTGGAGTGTGTGCTCCAGAGAGCCTGCGGGTGGATAGCAGCGTTCTGCTTTGTTCTGGTTTTTGCGTTTCTTCAGTTTTTTGGATGGGGCTTAGATTTTAGGCTATTGACTGTGGTGTGACCATGTTGTTTGACATCTGTGCCACACAATTTGAGGTCGTACTGCACAGTGAAAATAAGTCTGGAATTGGTGCTATTTTCTTGGTTAGACAAGCAACCTAAAGATGACTTTCACCTTGTTCCAAGATGAAGAACATTGCTTCTTACTAGTTATGTGTGTGCTGGTTTTTTTTTTTTTTTTTTTTTTTTGTCTTTTGGGGCTGCGAATGTCTGTTTAAACTATGTCCATTCTTACTTTTGGGTCTTGCACGTGTGCCTAAAAATTTTTAATGAAAAGAAATTCTGAGTTATAGCGCAAAATGAAGCCTGCTGGTGGTGGGCTAAGTAGCAGATTGTGTGCCATATAATTCAAGTTTTCATTATCTGATAATCTTAAGTGAAAACACGTCTACTCAGCAGAGGCATGAGATCAGTTTTGGGGACCTTAATGGACTTAACTGAGTCCTGTACAAGAAACGAGAAAATTTTGCTTGAAGTGGATTTTTTTGGGGGGTGGGGTTAGGATGGGGGGGGAGTCTTACTCAAGATACTGATATATTCCAGGCTGTTATTAGAATTCTGAGTCATAGCTTTCAGTTCTACTTCACCTACCCAACTTCCAAGTGGTATTACCAGCAAAAGACAGATGTAGCCAAGAGTCTGATAAATGACCACGTGAAGGCGTGGCACTTTTCGTGGTAGCATCTTTCAGATCCTGTAAACCATCACTTGCAACAAGGTGGCTTTCTGCTGAAGTCATGTTCAGTTAGGAGGTGTGGATTTCTAGTGGACGACACAGCTGTTTAGGCACAGCGCCACAGGAGGCTCCTGACCAGAGCAGCATGAAAGGTGAACCCTGCCTGTGAAGAAAACGATGAGAACCAGCCAGAAATTACATGCAGATGCAAGAAGCCTTTGTGTCAGGCCCAATCTGGATTGCCCACAGGCCTTGAACACATGACTCTGTTTGGAGCCGCAGACGGAGTTGCAATGGGAACTCATCATGCGTGGCCTGGATGTAGCGCATCGCTACCTGAGCCTGTCTGCCCTCGACGGAGTAAGAACACGGGGTTTGTTTTCTGTATGCTTGCCCGTTAGTGGGTAAAACCCAAGCCCCATAATACACAAATGGTTGCACTCTCCACTGTGTGCAAACCTGGGTATTCAGAACAACTCTGAGACTGAGAACCGTAGCCTGCGGCTGCCATGCAGCCTACAGACACTGTGGGTCCAGTGGGCACAGAGAGCGTTGAGGAGGAAAGCTCTGGACCAGAGTCCAGCATAGATGAGTGTCTGGAGCGGGGGAGGAGGAAGCGGGATGCGGCTTTAGCGTCACCCATAAGGAAATGAATGGGAAGGTGCTATATATTCACAAATAGTTTAAGGAAACCCCTTCCTCCCCTCCAACCTCCACTTTATTCATCTTATTGGCTAGAATTTCAGTCTGTTATAACAGCTAAGAAAAAATATTCAGAATTTTATTTTAATACACAACATTTAATCGAAACAAAAAATCATTTCTTCAAGAGCATAAAATAGCTACAGAAAAATGAAATTCATAGAGCGTAGACTTTTCATAAAAGATTGATTTTGTGACTAAAGAGGTTTGGAAACATGGACATCTTCAGGTTTAGGAAGAAAAAAGAAAGCCATGTGTTTAGTTTAATGGGTATGGAAGAAACTTAATACCAGGAAGTTCTTGGCCAAAATCTTGTATCTCGAGTGAAGGCTCAGTTTTACATTGGCCGTGGGTACAGGGCTAGGTCGGCTGTGGCTGAAGATGGAGTTAGTCCAGGGCCCCATGGATGGCCCGAGCCTCCTGTGTGGCTGAATGGGGCGCGATATGCTACCAGATTGTACTCCTCCCTTTCCTGTTTGGGAAAAAGCGTACTGATTGCTAAATACTGCATCTGACAAAGCTTTGTCATAACACAAGAGTATTCCAATTTTGGCAGGTGTGTGCTATACACTCTGTTGGAGGAAATGGCTTCCTATTCCCCTGAGGGGTGTTTGCTACCCAGGGTCCTCAGGAATTCTGTCTCCTCTGCTTTCCACATTGATCCTTCTCCCAGGAGTTAGCCGCTGCCTTCGTGTTCTCTCTCCAGTTCCTCTCATTAGATGCCCTCTCAGAAAGGGAGCTGGATGTTGTTTACACTAAAGCCTGCAATCAAAGAAGTGGACTTAAGTTCAGTCCTTGTTGGGAGTGTGAGAAAGGATGTGGGGGTTTTGCAGCCACATCGTCATTCTCTTATATAATACAGACTGAAGACGGGCAGGAAGGTGGGAGCAACCCAGGATGGGCTCCAGGTAATGCAACGCCATTCAAGCACACACGCACGCACACACACAAACACACATAAACACACACACACACACACACACACACACACACACACACACACACACACTCCTATCTGAAGTTTTCAGTTTGGGGGAGGGTTTTTAGTATGTATTTATAATGTTTGGACTTCGTGTGCACATACAGTAAGTAAAGGGAAGATGCACAATTGTGTTTTTCTGATGGAATCATGGGAGATACTTTGGAGATGGTATGTCTAGGCGATCACCTGTATACGTTTTTCATGAGGCTGCTCCTGTTTTCTAAAGATCTGGTGCATTATTCACTCATTTAGATTGTTGTTCTTCGTCTTTTTGCCTTCTGTTGTCTGCTCTTATGCTTCATCATGCCCGTGTTGGGTTCAGATGGGAGTGGTCTGCAGGAGCTTCCTGGTTGAGGTGTGGAATTCTGGGCTCGGGAGGTTTCCTTGCCTTGATCTGTGTCTCAGCTACGCCTTTAAAAAAGATGTTAATTGGGGAGCTGACATGTGGTACCATCTGTAATACCAACATTCTATTTGGGTGCCAGTTTGTGTCTCGGCTGCCCTACTTCTCATCCAGCTCCCTGCTGCTGGCTTGGTGAAGCAGCCCAGAAGGGACCAAGTACTTGGGCCCCTGCCACACGTGGAGGAAATCTGGGAGAAACTTTTGGCTCATAGCTTCGATCTGGCCCAGCTCTGGTCATTGTTACTATCTGGAAAGTGAACCAGTGGCTGAAAAATCTCTCTACTGCTCTCTCCCTGTCTCCCTGTCTCTGTAATTCTGACTTTCAAATAAATACATAAAATTTTTCCAAGAAAAAAAAAAAAACCTGTTGGCTCCATTTCATCCACTATTTCCAGAAGTTGTAAAACTACCTCAACTACAGTACCAAAGAAGAACACTTGAGGAGGAAAAGAAGGTTTTGGTTTCTAGCTTGGCGGTTCACAGCTCCCTTGCAGGTGGTCTCATTGGTTTGGGTACCTGCTGAGAGAAGAGGATGGCGGAGGGTGACCACGTGGTGAGCTGGGAAGCAGATGGCAGGGAAAGCGTGCTGTCTTCATCTGCTCCGTGTGCTGTTGGAACTACCTTCTGAGGGCCAGGTCCCAGGGACCTAACGGCCTCCTGCTGGGCCTGCCTCCCAGACTCATAACTGGCCCATTAACTGCTAACAGAGGGTTTTAGGTTTTAAAGATGTGCATGGTTTTGGAGAACCAAATCCTGTTCAAACCGTAATAATATCGTAATTCTGGAAATGGAGTGTATTGTATTTCATCAGGATAAATGGTTTCTCATCAGTCTCCTATTTAATATGTAACTGAAAGAATTCTTCCTTATTCCACCCCTCCCCCACAATAGTTAAGTGTTATTGTCTGTTCATTCTTCCAGGACGTTTTGGTATTAATTTTGTCAAGTTTGCAAAGACATTGCGGTTGAGAATTTCATTCTGTGTGCATTAGTGCTGTGATTGCTACACGCCGAGGGAGATGTCAAACGGCGTGCCCTCTCACTCCCCACCAGAAAATGACTTTGTCTCATAGAAACAAGGATTCCAGAAGCAGCATCTCCTACAGGTCTGACCCAAATATGTATAAATGAGGTCATTCTAAGCATTTTTAAGTGGATAGAAAAGTTGAACAGATTTGGGGGTAGGGCCTATCGACCTACCCTCTGTGTCTAATCTCTTAACTCTTGCTTTACTGCCCGTTGTAGGAACCCACCTGTTCATAGCTCAGGTTCTGATGCATTTCAGAGGTATATTCAAGGTATATCTCAGGTATTAGCACACTTTTGCACAGCAACTTGAGCATGCATGTTTTCAATCAGAATTCATCTGTTGCAACTTTTCTTCTTTAAAATTCAGATTTCATTAAAAGCACTTGGTTTATCAAAATGCATACTTGAGCCTCTAGGAAGATATTGGGCAGTATCACTCCTGTCAAGATGTCTGGTTAGAGGAGCTGTAGAATATAAAGTAACTCTACTAACAGAAACCATTTTGGCTGTAAGGAACAGACATTGGGCATGCAACCAGTACTCACTGCTGCTAACCTGGGGCCCTGAAAAGGAAGCATGGGGGGAGGTCACTATTGATGTTTGCTTGGTGATAAGATGTTGCTGGAACTCTGCTGGTCTTCCTTCTGTAGAGGCTAAGTAGCTGTTATACCTCATGGCATCACTCAACAATATTTATTATTTATTTAGTAAATATTTCCATGTGTGTAGCACTGTTCTCATGCTTAGGATAGACCAATAAGCAGAAAAGCTCCTGTGTCCAAGTAGGAATGAAAAGGAAGGGAACCTGGATTTAACTGCTCATTTAATAAAGAGAGCCAACACGTCCTTAATGTCCCATCTCCTTCCCCTGGCAGAGGAGTTCTTGCTTCTTATTGAATGCTAGGGAGAAAATCAGTATCTAGATTTTGTAATTCCTGTCCTAAGAGGGGATTTGGAGTACCAGTGGGGTCACCTAGTGGTTATTGTCCTGCACAAGAACATTTGGAACTGGGTTGTGGTTCATTCAACCTACTTGCAACAGGAGATGTTACTCTCATGTCTGTTTTTCCCTTCCTTTGCTAAAGGAATAGTTTCTGTATTCAACTTGTGGCTAATGCTCGTTGGAAGAAAAACATTGAGGAGAACAGCGCCTCCCTCCCTCCCCGTCATTGGAAAGTATCATTTTGTAGGAACAGGATTGGGAGTAGAGAGATGCAATTCAGGTTGGAAATCTTAGCTGTGAGCAAATGGCAGTCATGCTCCTGGAGTCACAGGCAGAGATGTGTGAAGCAGTCAGTAGCGGAGGTGGGGAGGGGCATGGGGTGGAGGAAGATAATGTATTTTAACATACTGAGATGCAAAAGAAAGGCAAGAATCACCTCTAGAGAATTAGGTTGGGCCCTTCCAAGAGAGGCCCTACTCGTCATGGAGGAAATGCTTAGGGAGGTAGGGTGGTCTCAGTGTCAGGAGTAAGAGGGGCGTACCCTACAAGAGTGCTACAAAAGCAAGTGAACGTCATATGGAAATGTGACCTGTCCAAGGCCATTATGGGGGTTCTTTCAACAGGGGTGGCATGCCACTGAAGGGACAGACCACAGGGAAGATCTGGGAAAATTATCTGCTGGTCTCCACACTACTTCTTATGTTTGTTGAGTGAGACTTATGCTGCAGCTGAGAGCGGAAAGAATAAATATTATTTTGTCTCACCTTATAGAAAAGAAAATCCTTGGAAAGAGGGTATTATCCAAATGAAGGGACACTTCCAAATAGCAGAACAGACAATAACGTGCAGCAGGAACAAATGGTGTGGTCCTCTGCTTTCTGCTGAGCGTGGAGCCGGAAGCTGTGGGCTGAGGTTGTGTGATCACAGGGCTGGTGGCTGTGCCTCTTCCCAAACCTGTATTCAAGAATGTGCCATGCCAGAGAGAAGACAGTGATGGTAGTGGGAGGTTCTGTGCAATGGGACACTGTAAATCAAGATTTGGAGAGAGATGTGAGTGCGGCAAATCACTTTAATCCTAGAAATGGCTGTTCACTACGGCTTACATTGCTACGCTGGCCTTTGAAAGTGGTCCTCTTGCCTCAGGCATGACACTGTGGGTATCCCCAGCCCTTCAGTGTGGTGGTGGGGGGGGACCTTGTACTCTTGTGTCTGTCTCCCCAACGTTAGGAGGCTGCCCAGCTCTGGGCTTAGCTTACGGACTCACATGCAATGTAATCCTGAGCACACAGGCGGAGCTGCCAGCCTTGGAGGGTCTTTTCTCCAGGCTCATCTGCTCCAGGACACTTGACTCTTGCGTTTTAGCCTCTTTATCTGCCTAGACTTGAATCTCTGCTTTGCGAGGGCTTCCTTTAGTTTTGTAACCTGGAAAATGTTTTCAGGTAGAAAATAGCCCCTGTGATTGTGGAGTTGAGTTGCTGTGTTTTCCTGTCCTGTGGGAACACGAGGCTCTGCCATGCCACCTGCATTGGCTGTTCAATGATGCCTTCAAACGATTGTGTAATAAACTGTTCAGCTTTCACAACGATCTCAGTGGGAAGGGAGATCCAACTGTATCTACATGGTCATGGCCAGCGCTCGACATATGAAGGGAAACTTGAAAGCCCAGAATATAATAAACTCTTCAACACAAATCATTTCAAAAGCCACTCGATATTTGATTCTCATAGCTCAGGGTGGTTCTCATTCAGTCTTCAATCTGAGCTCAAAAATAACCACAGAGCTCTCCTACTGCTCAGCCTTGGCATTGCTCCGTGGCCAAAGTGAGGACGTTTATCTTGTATTCTGGCAATATCCCAGAACTGACAATGGTTTCATGGAATTTTCATCAATCACATCATAGTTTTCTATGGATTTAAAAAAACATTCTAGAAATTAAAAAATTTTGTTGGCCCATGGGTCATACCCTCTAGACTACAGACAATTTAAGTTGGCCTGGTCTGTTCCCGAAAGTTCACGTGTTCACTTTGAACCTTACAAACCAAGAACTCAGTCTCTTTCTCTTGGTGCTTTAATTCTTTATAAATGTTTTAGTTCTTTGAACATATTTGTTATGGAGATTTTTTTCATAAGCTTGAAAAAATTCTTAATTTCAAATTAATGGTGTTCAGAATTTTTTTTTCTAAGTTGAATGAAACAAATCTAAGTATGTCCTGGAATGTTTTTAAAGTTAGAATATGCAAAATGACTTCCTGTAAACTTCCAGATAGGGAAAAAATGGTGCTGTATTCCATTGGATTCAGTCCGCCTCAATACTCCCTGTGGTATAGATTCCCAGGACGCAGTAATTGTACCTAACATTACAAGAAGTTTCAAAAGAAAAGTCTTCTCTTCAAACAGCTGGTTCCCAGAGAAGAGACTACTCATTTGTATAGACAAGAGAAGGTCTTTTTCAGATATGCAAGGATTCTGAAAATGTGTGAGTTACCTTGTCGGCAGCCGTGTCGTGGGCTTTGTGCTGCGGGAGGCGGGAGAGGTATGTGCTGGCATCCCCAGGGAGCTTGTTGGTGATCAGCAGCACTAGCTTCGCCCCACACTGCGGAAATTAGAATCTGCATTTTAACAAGATCCCCAGGCGATTCTATGCACAATGAAGTTTGGGAAGCAATAGTTAAAAAAAAAAAGTAAAATAAAAATGGGACATCTGACTATAAAAAGACCGAACTATTCACTGATGCAAGTTAAACATATACAGCTATTTGTGTATTAAATATCATTATTGAAAGACATGCTATATAACATGAGATTAGAGTAAAACAGTATTTCCTCTTTAAATCTATAGGTTTTATTGGCCAAGATAAGTATACTATGGAAAAAAATTGTGCTAAATTCCTTACCTTTACAAGTCTGGTGTTAATTCACAAAGGGAGTAGTGTGAAGTGCGTAAGACAAGAACTTAATAACTATGGAAATTAAAATGGATAAATTAAGCCACTGTTGAAAAAGTTAATATGGGATGGAAAAATGCCAACTTCTCTTCATTTTTGTGCTTGTGTTTGCAAAAACGTTTTGTTATTCTGTGCTCAGTTATGACGATGTAGAATATGTTTTGTGTCCTGGTTAAGGAACTATTTCCCATTTTAGGTTTCTCCAGATACCATTTTCTGTTTTATTCTGAAAGTTTGTACCTGACTTTTGGAAGTCTAATTTTACTTTATTGTGCATGGATAGACAGAGACCCCAACACTTCTTCTTTCCTTGATAATATCAGCCTGTCCTCAACTCAACAACACTTTGTATCTGAGAACCATGAATGGCAGGAATGTTGGTCTTTTCCATTCAACAAGGACAGTGCCTGGCACCTGGGAAATAGTTAAAGTTATTGGTGAGTGAATGAATGAAAATATGAGCTGTGCTTCTGGTGGGGAATATCAGCAGCAGGACTCCTGAGCGAAGGGACTTGAGCTGGGCATCCTGGGGTGTTCGCTGTTTCCTTACCTTCTGTGCGAGAGCAATTCTCATCTCTAAAGGGTCTCAGGTGCCTTCGTATGTCTCCTGTGAGAACAACCACCACGTAGAGCCCGTCTGTTCTACAGAATTAGAAATGTTCCACTTAAGTGGTTTCCATCACAGAATCCGTTACATAGACCCTCAGAAGCAGATTACGTGTCTGTACTCAAATCTGTGAGGAGGAGAAAGATGAAGAATAGAATTTGATTGGTAGGGCACAACGACCTTTATCCCCACCTCCTGCTTCTATGTTAGTGAAAATAATTTGCAGAGGTCGTCTTAGGGGATGCGATGCACAGGCTTTCCTGGGGGTCCCTGTAACCGTGGTCTCCCAGGTGTTCATTCACGTGTAACATCTAACGGGTTCTGAGTTCGGCTGCACCCATCAGGACTGGTGAACAACATCTTCATTCATATAAAACAACAGGCAGAAACAAAAGGTGGGATGGTTGTAGATGCTGCAGTCCCTTGAGGGGAGCCCAACAAGAGAGCTTTGGCGTAAATACCTGAAACAGAAGGTTATGCTGGAAGCATTTTGACCCAGAGAGATCCTTGCTGTGACATCTAGGAAATCAGCACCTCATGAGGGCTGGAGTCTGATGCCAGCTGCGTAATGGTCTCTATGACAGTGTGGCCTGGCCAAAGAGGTCCCAGGCTCCGTTCAGTACACCGCAACGTGCCTCCTTCCTGGTCCTCAGTGGAATGTGGGGGGATTCCTCCCTGTGCTAGTCAAGCTGCTGCCTGACGATGCACCTGTTACAGGTCTCCCAACCCCCACCACTCCAGCAGAAAAGAGAGCAGAGTGGACATGATAGGTCCTGGCTACTGTCCTATTCCAGGCCAATCCCTTTTTGTTGCAGTATTCCCAGGGGTTCTATTAGCTTGCCCATCTACTGCTACCAATGACTTTGCTTGGTTTTCTGACTGACACTCCAAAGTGGGAATCTTGATTGACTAAGACATGAGCTAGCTGCTCTGTGGTTCCTTGCCGTGTTTAATGTGAGCAGGAAGTGGCAAAGTGCTCTGGGCTTTGTGAGGACATAGTGCAATCTTAAGAGCCTCTTTGCAGTTAGAAGGGGTGGGATAAGAGGGGAGACTAAGCCCCCATTCCCGCCTCTTTTTGCTTTTCTTTCTTCCTTTTGTCTTTCCTTCATAATTTTTTCCTTCTAAAACTTAGGGATTCTGTACCATGTGCTAACATTGGGTCATTTTCCATGTGGACAAATGCACCAAAACATTTTGCATCTGACAGGGAGGCCACTAGCATAGGCACCTCAGGATGCCCAAGAGAACTGTGCATAGAGCTAAGGGCACACAGGCTGGTGCAGGGAGCATTAGATCCTGCTTGGGAGGGAGGTGGGGGTCAAGGATGAGAAGAGACAGGAGGGCCCAGGAAGCTTTGGTCTCGAGGCCAGCATTTATGATGGAGCCCAGAGGAGCGGGCCTGGTGCTGTCCTCCTCTGTGAGGAGGTTTGCAGGTGTGGAAGGGGACTGCGTGGAAGAACTGTGAGCTCCTCAGAGACTTGCTCAGGTCTCCCTAGCCTTCCAGTACCTGATGCAGAATCCAGCATCCCCACTCTCCTGCCCCTGTCTTCCCCGGTCCTTCTCCAAATATCCTTGTTTCTTGTAAACGTTTGCATTTGATCTCTGTAACTAAACTCAGGAGTCCCTGTGTGTCGTTCCTCTTTGTGCCCATTGACGAGGACCATGTCTGGTGGGAACAAACATGGTCTGTCTGGTCTACTGGGTCTTTCTACCAGACCATGCCAACTTCTTATGACCCTCACCAGCCTTCTGCGATGAATCTGCTACCTTCCATTTCAACTGGCACTTGTGGTTTCTTGCTGGTGTTTGCTTTCATCGGCCTCTGCATTTTTAAATATTGATAGGGATTGGTAGGGTAGGCATGTATGTCAGTTTCCAAGAGCAGTGATTGCTTCAAGGCTTGATCTGGCTCCGGTCTGGTGTGAGTCATGGACAAAGGGCTTCAGGACAATTTATAATGTTAAAATAAACATCAAATTTCCAAGGGATGGGATGAGAAGGTGCGGTGGAAATTATACAATTACCAATATATCAGAGCTTGTAACCAGAGCTGCAATCTGGCTGCACAATTTGAATTTTGATGTCTGTCTGTCCAGCTCATTTGTTCTAGATCATTTTCTGAATGCTAACTGACCTGAGAGGAAGCTCCTTAGGATGTTGGTCGTCAGAACTGGTGGATGTGGCAGGCTCGACTAAGCAACATTTGACCGAGTCATTTGCTGTGGTGGACAAGAATAGAACTGTTTATTTTATGCAGGCAGTGATGCATACATCAACGTGTTGAACCCTGGGAATGCAACAGAAAATAGGAAGACATTTAATTCTACATTTTTTTCTCGTTGCTGATGTGATATTTTTATTGATGGATTACTTTTCTGGGAGAAAAGGAGGTTTCTAGATAAGTAGTACATTCTTTCAAATTGAAAAATATGACATGTGCTAAGAGTATCTGGAGACCCGAGTTAAGTCGTCAGTTCCAGGCACCTTGTCTATCTGGAAGACCGGCATCTGCGTCCTGTGCGAGCCTGTAGGTCCTTGGAGCCTGCGGGAAGCCAGGGTCCCCAGCAGGGCTTAGATCGGCGGCGCGGGGGTCTTGACGGCCAGCATTCTCACTCTGTGAAGCGCCCCAGTCTTGCTACAGCACAGCTTTCCCCCTCTTTGTACTGTAACGGCAGGCCCCAGATGATACAGCATCCCTGCAAGGAATGAAGTAGCTAGTCTAGAGACCGATTCCCAAACAATGACCCCTTAAGGCAGCCACCGGAGCCTCCGTGACACTGCCACCAGGAGCAGCCAGAGCTGCCCTGTGCATCGCTTCCTGGGAAGGCAACACATCATGCTTACTGGCACGCTGTGGCCCCTGGGGTCAGACAGACTGTGCATGACAGGCCGTGGAGGGTCTTTGGGTTCTTCTGGCAAGAACTCGCCGTTCACCTGCCAAAGCCCTTGAAAGCAGGATGGGTGAGCGGTGAGCACCTGCGTTCCTGCCCCTGTCAGTCTAACCGAAGTCAAGAGGAAAATGTAAGTTTGGTTTTCTGTGCATCCATGGTGTTTCAGGAAGTGCTGACGCTTTTTGTTTTTTCTTTTTCCTGGAGGAATCACCTGTCTGCTTTTTGCTTACCTTGCTACACTTTCATTTTTAATACACTGGTCACTCTTTGAAATGCCTTGGGGAAGGAAATTGACAGTTCAGAGAGAATGGGGAGAGGAAGAAATTTATAGAGATGTTTTCTGGGTTGTATTATTCATGAATTTATTGGTGGTATTTATTATCTTCCTGACATAGGGAGAGTTTCAATATTTTCATCGTCATCTTGATGCTTCAAGCTTTAAGCCGCAAGCTTAAATCAGGGTTTTCTAGGAAAAATATAACTGTTAAAAACAGCAACAATATTCAACGTTAAGAAGCCCACCTATAGTTGAATAATACATGTTTCTTTTTTTAAAGTTTTGCTTATTTTTATTGGAAAGGCAGATTTACCGGGAGAAGGAGAGAAACAGAAAGATCTTCTGTCCCCTGGTTCACTCCCCAAGTGGCTGCAACGACTGGAGCTGAGCTGATCCGAAGCCAGTAACTTCGTCTGGGTCTCCACGCAGGCACTGAGTCCCAAGGCTTTGGGTCATTTTCCACTTGTGGCTTTCTGAAGTCACAAACAGGGAGCTGAATGGGAAATTGAACAGCCGGGGTACGAAGTGGTGCCATATGGGGTCCCAGCACTTGCAGGTGGAGGATTAGCCAATTGAGCCAGCATGATAATCCTTGTTATATTTGTTTCTGCACAAGACATGAAAGAAAAATGACAGAAATTAAGCTTCTTTGATCAAAATCACATCTTACAGCAATTTATTTTTAGCACAAGAATGCTGGTGCACAGAACGTCTATGTTTTGCATAGAATGTTTAGATTTGGCCCGTACTCAGTATTTGCCGTAGTTTCTTGCATGAGTATACAGACAAGTGAGTAAGAGAAATCCCAATACAATGACAATACCTCCGTGGCCTTCCCGTCTCTAAGGTGGCCTTGTGCAGTTCAAGGCTGGAGAGTGTTGGAGCCTGTCACTGGCGAGGGAGCCTAATGAAAGCCCTCGGCCTCAGTCCCTGAGGGTCTTTCTCCTGGTGGGTGAGACAGAACACACCTGGATGTGAGCACTTGGTCCTCACCACGAGCCACAGAAGACTGGTGCAAGTCCTCTCCCTGCCACCAAGGAGCTCACAGTGACATTCGAGGTGCGGACTTCCTGGAGGAAGCAATTCTGTTTGGAAAAAACATTTTGTGTGCGTTTTTTTTCCCCAAGATTTATTTATGTATTTGAAAGGTAGAAAAAGAGAGAGAGAAATCCATCTGCTGTTTACTCCCTAAAGGGCAGTGATGGGGAGGGCCCAGGCAGAGGTCAGGATCTTGGCATGTTGTTGGGGTCTTCCCTGTGGGTGACTGGGCCCGCACTGAGCTTTATTGCCTTGACAGGTGCACTAGTAGGCAGCGGAGTCAGAAACGGAGCAGCTAATTCTTGAACCAGAACCCTTGTGAGGTATTGGCATCCTGTGGTTGTGGCTTAGCTTGCTACACCATGATGCTGGCCTTGAACCAGAGTCCTTAGTAGCTCTCCCAAGTCATATTTCCATTAAACCCTTTGGAAATTGAAACACTTCATAAACTCACCATCTATTCACTTCCCTGAAGGTGACAGCATGTATCATACCATGCCCTATAGATCTATTTGGATATCTGTGTATCAGTGAATGAGATCATGCTATATAAATCACCCTACCATCGACTTTTAAACTTGTCAAAATGCAGTAGAGCTCGTGAGCGTATTGTAATTTAAACCTTCTGTGATTGGTTAATTTTTATATTTTTGAAATCAATAAGCAGCATGGCATCAAAAATCTTCGCAGTTAATTGATTCACTGGATAGGAATCGAACGATGACTGTGTGGCAGTCATTGTCATCAGTGTGGCGAGAACGGAGATGAGATACAACAGCAGCAGAGATATGTGACTCCTGCCAGAACTGGAACTGAGACGAGATAAAAGAAGACATTTACCTTAAGAAGACAAAGCTCGATCAGTTCAGGAGTGAAGATGAATGTCGCTGGGGCCAGTGCTATAGCACAGTGGGTAAATCCACCGCCTCTTACATCAGCATCCCAGAAGAGCTCTGCTTCAAGTCCCAGCTGCTCTGCTTCCTATCCAGCTCCTTGCTAATTGTGTCTTCAGAAGCAGCCGAAGACAGCCCCAGCCTCGGGCCTCTGCCACAGGAAGGGTGTCCAGATGGAGCTCCTGGGTAAAGCTCCTGGCTCCAGCCTGGCCAGGCCTGGCCATTGTACCCATCTGCAGGGTAATCAGAAGACAGAAGATACTTCTCTCTCTGTACTCAGCCTTTCACATAAACAAATAAACAAATACATCTTTAAAAGGAGAGATAGATGGCGTTCTAATGTAATATTTTGAAAAAAAATCAGTATAGAAATTCTATGATAAACAAAATATGAAAATGCTAATAAAACAGAATTTGCACTTTGTTACAGTCCATTTGGGCCAACATGAAATAAGTGCACAATTTTGCTATTCTTGTTAGCACTTGCACATTGTGATGACAGAAAACAGTAGGCTCATAGGATAGAGGGTCTTGTGCTAATTCAGGTTTGGGCTGTGTTGTTCTTGAGGTTGGCATGAGCAGAGCGGCATTTAGGGGTTATTGGAACTGGCCCTTGGGCTCCATAGGTGAAAGTTAGAAGGGAAGAGAGCAGAATCTGTCCGAAGTGGAGTTGTGGTGCTGCCCCCTGGAGGTGTTCTGAGGATGTGATGACTTCTTGTGTGTGGCTAAGTTACGGGCAGAGGGCGGGGCTTTGTCCCTGAGGCCCTTGGTGTGGACCCCTTGGGATGGGAGCTTGCCCAGGCAGCAGGGTGGCTGTCCTCAGCTCATTGCTAAAGTGAGAGTGGTCATTTGATCCACTATCTGGATTGGCTCACGTTCCTTCAATACGAGGAGAATCTCGTTCGTTTTGATCTCTCCTGGGCTTGTTTTAAGCTTTGTCACACCGGGTCCTCCAAGATCTTTATTTAGCATTTGCATCTCACTATTTGAGGGTGACCTGTCCTGTGTCTCTCCTTATTTGCTGGCTTGCCCTCGAGGCCCCTCTGCTGCAGCTTCTGAGAACTGGAGCATCCCTGCCCTGTGTGCACTCACACACCGTCTGCAGCGCACGTTCCCCAGCGTGCCCTGCTGTGTGTCTTGACAGAGGCTCGTGGTACACGCCAAGTGTGGCCTCCTTCCCCGGGTGAGTGTATAAGGCGTTCGCTAGCGTCAGCTCAGGATGAATTGCTGGTGTGAGGTATTGACGTGTGGGCATGCTAGGGACGCTCTGGGGACTGCACTGAGAGACAAACCAAGGCCGTTGGCACCACAGACCTTACAGTGAGGCTCCTGAAGGATCTTTTTCTCCTGTGGCTTCTTTCAGCCTTGCAATAGAGTGAGGCATGGTGTTTGTCGTTGAGTTTAAGGCTATGAGCCTTGAAGGTCCAGTTGGATAAATTTCTGTTTATATATTTATTAGATAGACAGGTAGGTAGAACTTTTGTCTGCTGGTTCGCTCCTCAAAAGCCTACAACATGCAGGCCTGGGCCAGCTAGGAGCTGGGAGCCAGGGACTCCATCTGTGGATGGCAGGGACCAGTTGCTTGAGCCCTCCCTTTTGCCTGCATGGTGAGCATGGTCAGGAATTTACAGTCAGGAGACAGAAAATCCAAAGCAGGTAATTTGATGTGGGTGCTGGCCATCCTGACGGGTGTCTTAACTGCTTGGCTAAACACCTGCTCGTTATGTAGTTCCCTTTTTTATATCAACATACTCAGAGTGACTAAGGAAGTGTTCCCCAGGGGTGTTTAGCGGTCAAGGAGTTTATTATGGCTAACCCTCAGAGACTGGAGGTTCTTCCAGTGACGGATGGGACCACTCGGTTTTAGCAAGGTGTCCCTGTGCTCCAGTGATCCCTGTTGGTGTTTGCTGCATGTGATGTCACTAGGATGGCCAGGGACCAGCAGAGCAGTCACTGGAAAAGTCAACAATCAAGGTGTTGACCAAGAAGGTCCCATTCTGACACTCTGACCTTACGCTGTAGGCCTCATAATAGCTGTTGTTCAAATCACAGCATTTAATGGCAGTTGTTTCCCAAATAATGTAGCATGTTTTCCCTTTCTCTAATAGGTTATTTAAAGATCCATTTTCTCAAGTTACCCGTGGATGTTGGAAATAATTTCTGCATTTCCCCTGGCTTGTATTCTAGTTGTCAGAAAGTCAAAACACAAACACTGGCTGAACAGACTCAGTTACATCTCAACATGGTAATTGTTCAATCACTCAGTGGGAGGAAAACCAAAAAAAAAAAAGTCACACGAGGAGTTATTATTATGCATATGCATTTTTAATGTCTGATTCTCTGTGTAACCTTAAATTACAATGCAGGTTAAATTTCCCTTGCTGATTTAGAAGCGTAATGTAAACTCTAGACACAGTTAATGATATTGCAATGTAAAACTGTTCTGTGGCAAACTAAAGACCTTGCTTAGCACTGCAAAGCTCCGAGTTCATTTCAATGTGATCATTGAGGCACTATGCGAAGATTATGCATTTATTGTATTTTTTTCATGAATACATGAATGAATAATAAGTTCAACAAACAAGAGTTTCCTACTGGGAATGTCAAACAAATCATTCTGCAAAGTGCTCTGAATTTCAATCAATCACTCCCCATAACACTTGCCCCACTTCAGCTTCGGCCGAGTCAGCACTTGCAGTTGCTGCACTTGTGGACAGGAGATGCGGGGTGCCACAGTGCACGAAGACCAGCCTGTTCTCTCACCCAGAGGCAGCTGCCTTGCCAAGACCTGTACTGGCGGCATCTGGGTTGGTGGAGGCTGGGGCGCTGGTGTATTGCATTGCTGTCGGTTTGCTCAAGCTGCACCCTTGCTGTTCCCCCTAGGTTGACTTTAAGGAGCCCTGGTGGACGGATTGGTGAAGGGGCAGTGTTCCCTGGAGGTGTATGGTAAGACAACCCTAGGGAACTGGAGTGCATGGCTGTGACATTTGTGAGAGCTGGATGGGCAGTAAGAGCGAGTTCCTGAGTGTAACGACAGCACAGGGCCAGTCATGGTGTGGTGAGCATTGAGTCTTTATTGTAGCAAGCACCACCTGCAATTCTGATGTTGAAAGGTGGTGCTTTTGGGTGAGGGAATCATTACTTGTGTCAGAGCGAATTTACATCCACTGTTGCACGTTGTCCTTGGTTCATGAGGTGGGGGAAGAAGCGGATTGAGGACCATCATTTACCTGGAATTATTGGTGCATAGGCAGTTTGGGGAGGAGCAGCTCTTCCTGTGGCGTTGGCATTAAGGAAGATGAAAGCTTCTGGTAGTGGAGGGGCCAGTTGAGGAAAGTTGCCTCTAATGGAGGCGGCACTCTCATGCCCAAGGTATTTACCCAGGTACCAAGAAAGCTGGCGCCTCACCCGCTAAATCAATGGGTGCTCCATTGACAGTGAGTGAATTAGTGAATTCCAAAGGCTGCAATAATCAGACTTCTATTTCAGCTTCAATGTGCCTCATATCTCCCTCCAGAAATTACATGGTGTTGTCACTAAACAACACCATGCCCTATATTGACAGGTTCCAAAAAATAGTGGCTTATTCTCTTGTTTACTTGTATTTACTTTTTTTTTTGGAAGACAAAGATGCAGGGGGAGAGAGAGAGAGCTTGAGTCTTCACCTGTTGGTTCTCGCTCCAGGGCTCACAGCTGCTGAGCTGGACCAGATCTAAACCAGGAGCCTGGAACTCCTTCTGGGTCTCGTACATCGGCGGCAGGGACTCAACCACTTTGAGCCAACACCTGCTGCCTCCCAGGGTGCATATTAGCAGGATGCTGGTGTTAGCGCTTACACACAGTTAAGTCCTTTTTTCAGCATTAGTTTGCTGCCATTAAAGCCAAAACACCAGGCATAGTAAGGTACTTAGGAGCTTCTTTATTCCAGCAGGGTAGGAATGGGAGTAGGGGTGGAGAGGGAGAGAACAAGAAGGGAAACTTTTCCAGCTGTGGTGGCAGGATGGGGCTGCAAGTGAATGTGGAAGCAGACAAGACAATGGAGAATGGGGTAGAGCTGGGCACGGGAAGCTGCAGCACCAGCATGGGGGGAGAGAGGAAGTGAGGGAGGAAGAGGAAGTGGGTAGGAGGGTGGCCATGAGCGATTGGTGGGTGGAATTGTCAGGTAAGGCACCATGAGGTTACAGTTGATTGATGGGAACAGGGTTATAAAGCTACAGTGGATCGGCAGACAACAAAATTAGAACCTGAAGGTGAGCGAATTTTAAGGAAGCCGACCTAGGGGAAGCAGATATTCAAAACAGTCCAAAATGGCGAGCAGCTTGCAGTCACTGCTCACACCTGGGATTGCAAGCGAAGCTGGGATTTGAAAGTTGGTATGCCAAAATGAAGTGTGGATGTCCCAAGCAGTCTCAACTGGTGTGCTGCATGCCTGTGCCCAGAATCCTATTTCTACCGACTCAGTGTAGAGTGTTGGGTGCAGAAGCCACCTCCCACCTGTGTGGATCAGGTGTGGTTTGGTACTTTCTGTAGTGCTCGCAGGGCAAACTTTCTGCTTCCTACAAGTTCCTCGCTGCCCATTCCGTAAGGAGTACCACGAAGACAAATACTGTAAGTTGCATTTTAGTAATTTTGTCCCAAAGATGCCTCTTTTCTCACAATGAATCTGATATGAATAAATGAAGCATGTCACTTATTCATATCACATTCATTTGTCGCATTTTCTGTGGAGGAATGGGGCAAACCCCTTTGGGGCATGTCTTGGATTGTTCATTGGGGATGGGAAGTGTTTCCAATGGAAACAGGCTCTCAACTCCCTCCATTGGGACCGATGTCCTGCCTTTGTGATGCTAACTAAATAGGACATCATTGTTGTAAGCTTCCTAACTAAAATGTAAAATGCCTAAGTTTTGCAGATTTTTTCCAAGGACACTTCATATAATAGACTTTTCTGAGGGAAAGAGGTAGAAAGAGATCTTTCTTTTGCTGGTTTACTCCCAAAATGGCGACAAGAGCTGGGGCTGGGCCAGGCTGAAGTCAGGGACCAGAAACTCCATTTAGGTCTACTACGTGGCCCGTGGAGGCCCAAGTACTTGGGCAGCCTTCCGCTGCTCTCCCAGGCACATCAGCAGGGAGCTGGATGGGAAGTGGCAGAGCCAGGTCATGAGCCTAATGCTCCAACATAGAATGCTGATGTTACAGGAAGCAGCTTAATGTGCCATGCCGCATCCTGGCTCCTGGCAATCAAGTTTGGAGCACAGAGTGTTTAGGTGACAATGCACAAAGCTGAACTCCTTGCTAAATAACTGGTCTGTGTGTCAGGGTCCTTAGTTATACAAGGGTTAAGGACTAATTGAGCTGCTAGGAACAAAACACTCTCCTGCTGCTGGTAGCTCCTGTGAGTAAGCTGTTACTCTGATTTCCAAGTCTGTGTTTTCAATCATCTCTATTGTTTATGCACTCGTTCATGTTATTGCCACAGATGGGCTGAAGAGGATTTATATCTTGCAAAAGCATCATGACAAACCTGTGACAGACAGGTGATTATCGTCTCCATTTTACAAACGAGGACCGTGAATCTCAATGCCAAGTGAGTTGGCGATCACAACTAGTGAGTAACTGAACAGGAGTCCAAATTCAGTGCTGGTTCTCCCCACCATCACCTGCGGCCCCACCTGCTCTCCAGGGCGGCTGGAAGCAGTGGAGGTGTCCAGAGGTGTGGGAAGACAAAAGAAGGAGAAGAAAGACTGCTTTGATGCCGCTGCTTAGCCTGACGGCAGCCTGCAAAGGGCTCTGTCGAGAGGGTCCTCACAGGCTTCACATTTCAGCAAGGCTTAGCTGAGCGACCTCAAGCGGATTTTCTCCTTGCAAGCTAATCCACAACAACCTCTGGCTTCTGCGTTAATTGCAGCTCCTTCTGTGGGGACTGCCCAGTGCCTCTCATTTCCTGCTTGTCCTCCGTGCACTCTGACCCTTTGAATCTGCTCGCCTTCTCTACCCATTGGAGCTCTCCATTTCCCGTGGCTTTCATCAATCCCTCTTGGACAGGTGTGTGTGTGTGTGTGTTTGAGAGAGAGAGAGAGAGAGAGAGAGAGAGAGAGAGAGAGAGAGAAAGATTGACCGCCTCATCTCTGGATCTCTGGGCTTCTGATGGGATTTGTGGTAGTTGCCCAAAACACCCATTTCTCACCTGGGAGGGCAAACAGAGTTGGATGTGGAAGCTAGAAGGGCAAACAGTAGCCCAGTTAAACACTCACAGACATCATTGATGTCCAGATGTCTTTAAAAAAAAGTTATTTTTATTGGAAAGGAAGTTCAGATTTACAGAGAGAAGGAAAGAAAGATCTTCCATCTGTTGGTTCACTCCCCAAATGGCCATAACAACTGGAGCTTAGCTGATCTGAAGCCTGGAGCATCTTCCAGGTCTCCTACGTGGGTGCAGGGTCCCAAAGTTTTGGGCCATCCTCAACTGCTTTCCCAGGCCACAAGCAGGGAGCTGAATAGGAAGTGGAGCAGCTTGGACACCAAACCAGTTCCTGTATGGGATCCTGGTGCATGCAAGGTGGGCATTTAGCCATTTAGCGATTGCGCTGGGCCTTGTCCAGCTGTGTCTGAAGGCAGCGCTTGGCATCTTGCGGAGTGCCTCACAGTCTCCGAGGGACACGGGCCATCCTGCACTGCTCCAGGCGGAGGCAGGGATACTGGGTAGATAACTTTCAGGAGCAAGCACACACTGCTACTCATTCCCTCTACTGCTAATTGAAATGACATTTGCATTTGGTGCTGGGTCTGCTTGAACCTTTTCTCATTCTTTCAGCTGCTTATTGTAAGGCTGGGAGCAGCTGAAGGAGCATCCGTTGATCTAGGATGCCCTTCTGCAATCGGCAAATCGAGTAGGTGAAATATTAGCATACCCCAGCCCCACAGTCATTCAGAAGTCCATTTCTGGGAAGAGATGTCTGTCTCATTTTGCACCATTCTCTTCCACTTTTTTCTTTCATTATTGATATTCAGTGTGTTCTCTGTGTGTTTGATATTCACAGGGACAGATATGCATCAATGTAGTGGGAAAAACTACAGGAGAGCTCATTGAATGGGCACGTTATTGGGAAATGGGGCATGCTGAACATGTTCTATTGCTTAGGAAGGAAAATGTGTGATGCCTGTCACACTCACCGATGTACAACGGAACACACACTGTGCCCTCAAGTCTAGAAGTGACCCAAGCACAGGTTTGGAAGAGACAGAATCTACAGAGAAGATAACCTTTCTGTAGCTACACCCCTGTCTGGACAGCTGGCACATCGCTCTGTCTATTGCAGTTTGCTCAGTAGCTGCTGTGGCTGCTAGTTCTCTCTCTGTGGTTTTGTCTCCTCTGCCCTGAAGATTCCTGCTCTCCTTAGCATTCTAACACTGCAGGAGAGCTGCGTGATTCCTTCTGCAGTGTCTGCGCTCATTCGCTGTCATCAGAAGTCTTAGACGTGTATGTACACCCTTCAAAGTGTCGACACATCCCACGCTGACACTGGAGTTTACTAGTTTGTCGTTCCTCTGTCATCTTGCAGGGAACAACAGATCATCATTGCTTCTTGTCTATGGATATCAGCACACAGAGTCAGGGCACACCCCTTGAAACTCATCAGCCTTTTGGTTTCCTTGCCTTAAACCCACCCTCTCCTATTATGTTTCTTCATCAGTCAGTGGCACCACCATTTCTTTTGTCATCCTACCAGAAGCTTTTATTTACCTTTGTCACCCATCACACACACACACATGCATATGCAAATTCACACCTACTGTTACAGAAACCTATATATGCATATATATATATGCACAGCCACACTGTGTACACAAGTCACTTGTAACATTCATGTATGCAGCAATGCCTGTAGATGCAGAATACATGCACATCGAAACACATGTGTATACATCATAAATGTACAAGGCATGCACATGCCCCGTGTGAACATGTGATGAACACGTCTGCATACGAACAGCACGTCTTCACATCTGTGCAGATAGTGCATGTGCCTGTGGATGCGCAGTGAATGCGTGTGCCGGCGTGCACTCTGGCTTCTTGGTTTGCCATTCCAATCAGTGCCAGATCCTAAAATTCAGTTTCCCGTTTCCCAGCCAAGTACTAACCCAGGCCCGGCTCTGCTTAGCGTCCGAGACCAGATGCGATCGGGCCCGTTCAGGATGGTATGGCCGTAGACAGTCTCCTCTCGTTCCCATGTCCAAATCCTTGCGATAGACTGGAGACTTGCAAATAAGGTAGACAGGTAATCCTGAATATCTTCCTAATATTTGACCACGTTTCCATCGCATGTGATGCGAAGCTTACTTACAGTTTTTTATAATTATAGCATAGGTTTATGGATTTGTGCACTTTCTTTCACAGTTAGAATATTGCTGCAAAGATACCATGTCTCTGTTTTCTCGTGTTGAATCCTAAACACCCAGAACAGTGCAGGGCGTAGAGAGGGCACGGAAAGGCAGGCTGACTTTCACAAGGACTCACAAGTGCTTGTGAGAGGCAGCTTCACTCCCTTCGTTACTTTCTATTCCAAAGCAAGTGATGCTTTGGGACTGTGAGAAAACTTTCCAAGGGACCTAAAGCAGATTCACAGGTCTTAACTTGTTTAGCCATGACACACACATGCACGCGTGTATATACACGTGTGATGTGTGTACACACACATGTGCACACGATAAATCACGCACACCGCACACATGAATGTGTGACTTGTGTGGGCAAGTGTGTGTATTTGCATATACGTGTTTATACGTCAGTAGTTGTGAACATGTATGTGCATATTTGCGTGTGATGGGTGAGATATAAGCATACACGTCTCGAGTATATATGTGAGTCCAATCCTTAGGATTTATTTCAGATTCAAGGTGCTAGTTTTTATTACATAAAGTGTTTCAGGCTCACTAAGAGTTTCTCTTTTTAACCAGAAATGTGGTGAATGTAAGAATCTTTTTTCTGGGTCTGGTGTGGTAGTTTAGCGGTTAGAGTCCTTTCCTTGTATGTGCTGGGATCCCCTGTGGGCCCTGCTTCCCATCCAGCTCCCCGCTTGTGGCCTGGGAAAGCAGTCGAGCATGGCCCAGAGCCTTGGGACCCTGCACCCACATGGGAGACCCAGAATAAGTTCCTGGATCCTGGCTTCAGATCGGCTCAGCTTATGTCATTTTGGCTGCTTGGGGAGTGAATCATCGAACGAAAGATCTTCCTCTCTGTCTCTCCTCCTGTCTGTATATCTGACTTTCCAATAAAAGTAAAATAGAATCTTAAAAAAAGAATCTCTTCCTGTCTATGCAGTGAACAGATATAAACAGTTCTTATTTATAGCAACATGCAGCTAGGGCCGACTGGAGCCTAGTGCAGGGACCTGGGGAATGGGTGGGAGAGGGATGTGGGAGTCGACGGCAGCCTTCTTCCCTAGCCTTACTTTAGAGCAGTTTTTCTGTGCTACCAGTTCCTGCTAGCCCAGCCCGTGATGACTGGTCAGTAGTTCTTCTGGATGATGGATGTGACGGTATGTGAATATTGGCCTTGGGAAAGTGTTTCAAGTGACCTGTAGTGAAGGCTGCTTCAGGCTCCACAGGCGTCTCCCTCCGCGAGGTAATTCCAGCCCGCCTGACACCGTTTGTCATATGGCCTGTTCAGTTCGAAGCTGCTAAGACTCTTGGTGTCACTGTTGCCTTGGGGGCTTTGATTGTAAAAAAATCCAGGGTGTACCTGACCCTTTAAAAGGTTTCTCCACAGACTGTGGGAAAAATTGGAGTAAAAAGGGTAAGTTTATTTGGTACAAAACATCCCTGAAATCTATGCATTATTTTTTCATAGTGTGCGTGTTCTGTGGATGTATTTAAAGGCTTGGAGAAAAGAGAGCTAGGACAGCCATTCTTACTGACGATTCTGAGCCCGGACTGGAAGTCGTTTGCCGTACTGCTGTCAGGAAAGCTGGTTGGTGTCTCATTGCCAATGAGCAATGTGAAATTTGGTTTGTGCAGCTGTTATATTATAGTAACAATATGGGTAGGTACATATTGCAATCATATAATTGCTATAACTACGTCTATTGATTTTTTTTTTAAAGGAAACTGACAATAAAAGAAAACATGGCTAGTAAGTAGCTTGGCTCATAAGGCTGTTCCTATATACCAAGTGTAGTCTGTTTTCAAGTAAGTCTTACTGAAAGTTACAATAAAAGGGTAATTTCCACCATGACTGGATCAACCAGAGTGGAGGTTGAAGGGGCCAGGGCTGAAACTGCAGTGATTAAATCTGGAAGGAGAGTCCTTTAGTATGTCTGGTTCATGACAGTGCTCAAAACTTGATGTTGGATATTAAATGATTAAGCTTGATGATTGGGGGATGGTTTTAAAACTTAATAACAAGCACGCTTAAGCCTTATGTGAAAGTTCAGATCTCAGCACTCTGTGAAAGACCAAGTGCTTCTGTGATTGGCATCAAATGGTCCATCGTGGTAATATTTTCAACATTCACAGCCTCTCGATCTCTGCCAATCCCAACTGGGGGCTTTCCCTCACGATGGTGTGAGTTGAGCACACCGAATTCTGATTCTAATCCCGGTGCTGAGGGAATAACCTAGGCTGGGTCTGCCTCTGCCTTGCAATGCAAATGAAATTTGGGGAGAATGCTATTACATTTTTTTTTTTTTAAATATACTAAGAACCTGTCTGGATGTTTGACACAAAAACACATGTGGCGAGATTGGGCAGGTTCCCTTGCATTGCTCTTCAGTGTGTTGCTACGTACCGAGGCGGATGGCCCTCTCAACTGTTCACCCCCAGGGGCTGGGGTCAGGAGACCGACCCTCTTTGTGTTGGCAGGGTTACTTGATGTGGAGGTGAGCAGATGAGAGTCACATATGATGCCTTTTTCTACACCCTGCACATTTGGCTGATGGCCAAGGCCAAGAGGCCTGGGTGCACGTTGGAGTGTTGCTTAACATATCAGGACAAGAAGAAACAGCCCCTCCAAGGCATTCCTTGCAGAACCTGCTTCAAAATGGAATACTCTGAAGCTCTGTTGGTGACTTTCTTGGAGCTGTGTCTGTTTTTCTGTGGGGGTCACAGGCTCCTCCTGTTCCCCAGAGAATCTATAGGAAGCGTGAACCCTAGAGGAAGAACTCACCCTAGGCATGCATGGATGATGGTGTTGGGCGGTGGGCATTTCTGTGGGTGATTAGTATGCTGGGCCATCAAGGGGTGGAGGGGTGGAGGAAGACTGCAAGGGGTGTGTGTGTGTGTGTGTGTGTGTGTGTGTGTTGTGAGTACAGACCAGCTTCTTAACAGAAGTTGTAGGTGTGCTCTGTGAGACACTGGAAGCTTGGAATTCTATTGCCTGGGGGCTTTGTAATCCCAGGCAAGCAACTTGACATTTAGGGACTTCGGTTTTTCTGTTTAAAAATAAGACTCCATGACTTCTCGTGTCACCTTTTAGCAGAAAGGTTCTGTCATGTTTTTTTTTAAATTTCACTTCCAGGAGCCCCAGGCCAGAAAATTCCCTGACAACCTACTTTTACAGTACAATCAACCTAATGAATAGTACCCAAGTTTTGTTTTGTTTTTTTTTTTTTTTAAAACAAACCACTCCCAGGTGCATATGGTATTTGTGTTAGTATTTGTTCCGTAAATGCTCATCTTCAGCAAATTGCTTGTTCATTTGGTGTGCGATGTGCTCTGAGTGGGTTGCCTCTTGTATTTGTGTTTTACACTTGGAAGTGCCATTGACTGTTGCATATGGCTCTTCTGGAGTTGTCAGTGATATTCCATGTATTCCATATGGAAACATCTATGCCACCCCGATACGGTAATGTCGCTGTTACTTTATATAGTCTGCCTCAAGGACTTGTACAAGCAGTGCATATGTATTGTATAGTCCTGCGTTTTCCCAACTGCCACTTCCAAGGAGGAAACTGTGATCTGAGCAATCTATGCACCTGTCTTTGCCTCCGTTCTTCAACCTGCACCTCCCCTTTTTCCTTCTTGCTTCCTACCTCTGTCTCGGTGTCTTTCCTTTCCATCTCTCTTTCCGTTTCTCTCCTTCAGATTTATTTTGTTTATTTAAAAAGACAGAGAGAGGGGAGAGACATTTTCTAGTTGTTGGCTTACTCCCCAAATGGTTACCATGGCTGTGGATGCGCCAAGCCAAAATCAGGAACCTAGAACTCCGTGCAGGCCTCCTACCTGGAGGGCAGGGGCCAAGTGGCTGGGCGTCTTCTCTTTGCTTAGCACATTGGCAGGGAGCTGGGCCAGAGCTGGCACTATAGTGGGAATGTCAGTTCTGCAAGTAGCGATCTAACTTCCTATAACCCAAAGCCAGCTCAGTCTCCACCTGTTTTATTTCTCTTCCACGCCCCTCTCTAAAAATCTAGTTATATAATCTATACCACGTTGTTGTATATCATATAATATGTGACATATATTAATACATAATACTGATATGTAATATTAATATATAGTACATCACAATGTAGCATAATATATAATAGCATATGGCATGTAAAACATAAATAATACATGTAATGATATATTAATATAATTATGCTATTATATGCAACACTATATATAAAATCTATATAATATTGTTGCTTATTAGGAATATTTTTCAGTAGCAAAACCAAATGTATTTAACATATATTTCTAGATTTTGGTTAGCTGTCACTTCAATTCTTACTTTAAATCTTCAACTATGCTATCTTCATAAGGGTACATTTTGGCAATGGTGAATACATTTCTTTACATATTTTGTGTACTGATATCATTGACATGGCGGAGGCTCAAAAACCTAAAAGATAACAGATAAATTTGTAGGCCACAGTGGAAGTGGGATGTGCCAAGAAATGCTTGCTCTTGGGCGAAAAAGCATCGATTGCTCTTGCTATGCAGTAGCTATGAAGTTGCACTACTCTCAGAGTTACGTGGCACAGATGCTGGGATGGGCTGCTAGCAGCCAGGGAGTCGGCCAAGAGCAAGTGACGTGGAGGCAGGCCCCGCCCCTCCTAGCATCTTCTTGCCCATCACTGTCCCTGTGGTCCCCTGCATTCAGAGATGTTTGAAGCTGGAAGGGTCTTGTTTGTTGGTGGCCGTTGGTGTCTAGTTAATGACCTAACGTGTTTAGGCGGGATTCTTTCTTTCCCCCCATCATTCCTTGGTCAGTAAAGCAGACTCCTTTGAGACAAAGAGGCAGTTCTCTGCTGCTGGGTGTTGCCATCTGTCCTGTGTGTATGGCGCTGCCACATCCATTTCTCTGACTCATCTCAGATTAAAGGGGAAAAATGCGTATTTGGCTGTTTTGGGGGGAACAAAAAAAAACCCAAACCAAAAAACAAACCCTCCCAAAACCTTACATTGGTCTTTTTTTTTTTCTTTCTTTCTCATGTCTGAAATGGTTCATATTAAAGCTTTCAAATACCCTTCAGTTTCTGTGTTAAATTGATGTTTAAATTGGAAGGAAAGTGGGAACCTTGGCAGTTGGGCTGATTCACTTCATCTGGTGGCCAGCTATGTTAACAATCACAGCATATGCCGGCACTTAGCCCAGATGAAAGGCGCCCTCGGGCAGTGCAGGGAAAACACAGTCCGAGCCCTTTGTTTCATCCTCCTCTCTCAGAAAATGGGAAATGATTTTGACTGGAATTTTCCAGTGTTAAAAGAACAATTTCAGGTTCTGCGGTAGGGTGGCTCCGCGGCTGAAGGCCAATACCGATTGCTGATCTGTATGCGAGGCGGGCAGTGCCAGGGTCTCCTGGCAGCAGAGGCTGCCTTTTATTCCCCGCGTCTGGAGTGCTGGGAGGAAATGGGAGTATTGTTAGCATCTGAATAACATCAAAGCCCTCTGTTGCAAGATCCAGGACGCTGCCTGCCCCGGTGCCCTCGGGGACCTCCAGGGCTGCCTGTGCCCTGTCCGGCCCCAGAGCCGTGGCAGCCGGCACAGGCACGTTGCAATGCAGCTCAGGGTACATTCCATCACTTACAAGAAAACATTTTCACATCAAATTGCCTTGCCCTGCGATGGCTGCAGAGGCCGTTAGGGTGGTTATTATTTTTATTTATTTATTTATTTATTGCTTTAAGTTTGTTGGGGGCTGCAGGGGGTCGGAAGCAACATTTTCTTTAGAGGTCCCACAAGATGCTCATGACTTTTTTGGTAAAAAAAAAAAAAAAAACACAACCGAGAGGCTGATCTCTCCAGTTGATAAGAAATAGAGTGGATAAATGCCTCTTCATCTCTGACTGCAGACTCTTTTTCTCCACTGCTGGCTTCTTCAATCAGTGCTGACATTCTGGGCAGACGCAATTTAACAATAAGGCGCCCGCCTCATTCTTCTCCTCTGTGCATATTATTTGAGCATGATAAGTAGTTCTATTCAAGCCCCTTTTTTCTCTGCCTGCCCCTCTCGTCAACAAAGGCTGCTGCTACTCGGAATTTGAGTTGCAGCTGCACAGTGACTGGGACGGTTCAGAGCACCAGCCATGCCAAGTAGGTCTTGGATGATAAACTGTGCGAGAGCCCACAGCACAGCAAGTGATCCCAGATGCCTCGCATGTTTAGTCTATTAGTTCACAGGGACAGGCTAGAAACAGTCAGTTCCCATTAACGTCCCTTTTATTCTTGGCCAAGATATGTAGAGTCTGATGCTGCAAGTCCTTTTCTAGAACAACTTTATTTGTAGAGGAAGTCTTTTATGAAAGTTATGCGCTGGAACTTAATTCTGAGCTCATATGTTTTGCTGACCGAAAATGTCTGTCAAAACTCACATCAATGTCATGTGCTGTTATTTTTGTTTTCATGGCTTTCTGGAATATACTTTGCTTTTTAAATTCACATTGCCAGCTGTTACAATAACATTCAGTAAAGTTTGGGTTAGCTGAGTTCCAGCCTCTATGGTTTAGAAATAAGCACAACATAATATTGATGGGATTGATTTCCACTTTGTCCCTGTGGCTTGTCGTGCATGCTTCAAGGCCTATCTGTGTACAAAAGCAAGGAAACAAGGCATTTGTTTAATAAGGATCAGGCTGCACCGTGGGGGGAGGGCTGTTTAGTAGTCATGCTCATAAAATAGCTTTCTTCCTTTTTCCTCTGGCTCAGGACACCGCATTATTGCTGCCATATTTTCCCCGAGTGAGATGCATTAAGCATGGGAACCTTGGGCAGGCAGATTTGCTTGATTGTTGGATTCTGGGTTGCTTCCAAATGGGAGGTTAGAATTGAAAGAACAACACAAAGGCTTCCGGGACATGTGAGGAATATCAAGTACGAGCTCCAGATTTTCTAATTAGTTTTCAAGACAAATGCTCGGGATATTGCAACAATGCACCTGATTCAGCTCACGTTTTAGACAACGTGGATTTGAACAAGTTAGAATTCCTGCTGTAAGATGATTCCATTTTAGGCTTTAGCCTCTTTGGTTCTTAGAGTTGAAATCCCAGATTTTATTTTTGACCCAGCCAATTTGATTGTTCTGGACTGGCTTTTCCTTTCTGAAGAAGTAGCAGTTTGATTTCTATCTATTCAAGGGAGGTGAGAAAGACACCACATTTAATTCACTAATGGATGGGTCCATGGGCGTGGCACAGCGCAAGAGTCTAATATTACTCTTCTATTTTTTTTTCATAACATTCCTTGGTAATATTATAAAATATCTACAGGGGAAAGTATTTTAGGCAAGAGTTAGGAGAAGACACACAGAAACAAGCTATTTCACTGCTAAAACAATGGTCTTGGTTGACGAAGTCAGGGTTGAAGGGACTTTTGGGTTCTCATATTGTTGCCAGCCATTCTGACTCTCTGCGATAGCCATTTGGCATCACATATATTTATTTATTTCTAGGGTGGCTGAAAAAAGGATGATTAGAATAGGAAATAAAAAGCTACCTGGCCAAGTATTGTTCTAGGGTTAAATAGAGGGTGGAAAAAAAAATGGTTTTTGCCAGTGCATCTTCTGTCCTTTTGTTCTGTGAATGATGATGATGAAAGATCGTATTTCTGTCCTGATATCAAGACACTGGGGACTTGACTGTTTGCCAGCAAGTCTAGGGACGAGTTTCAGAGCCTGGGTAAGCTTCTCCAACACCTGTGTAGGTTTCATGACTGATAACCCTGTCTTCGAACGCCCACCTCTTCCTTCTGATGGGGCGTGCTGGAGTTTTCCTTTAAAGCTACAGGGAAATTGCAAGTGGCAGACTTTGTAAAGCAAGCAGTGGGAATGGTGTCCGCACGGACGTGCAGGTTATGGCTGACCTGTGATGTTTAAGGCATCTTCAAAATGTGTTTTTATTTAAAACGCTGTTGAATTCTTCCTAGCTCTCTCACGTAAAGTGTTTCCTTCCTATCGCTATGAAACATTAGTACCTAGTCGACACAAGGGTAATTGTATTTCCGAGCAGGACAGCATACTGTGAGATTGTATGCTGGAGTTCTTGGGCAGTACTTATTTTACTTATCTCAACATTGAAAAAATAGCTGAGTACAGTTTTCTCTTTGATTAGAATTGTACATGAGTTGGTCAGTGAATGATCTTGGGTAGTAAATGATCGAGGAAAAAGAAATATCTGTGTGCCTAAACATATCATATTATGAGTATGGCTGGAGAATGCACTAATGGGACTTAGCACGCATGTTATTGCTCCGATAGAAAATTCTATAAGAAAGCTAAGCTTCAAATGCTAAAAAAAAAAAAAAGTCTTACTATGAGAAATATTTGATATCTAGGAAGGTTGTGAGCATGGAGAATCATGAGTACATTTCAGCAAATCAAAGTCAGTGTCATGCGTTCACTCATGTATTCACCCTAATCGCCATTCATTGAGGGAAAGAGGTAAGGTAAGGACGAAGCCCGACTCCGGAGACCACCCACCAGTTATGGTGCAAAATGCTGAAGGCTCCCACGGGGGCAGGGGGAGAACCCCGAGAGCTGCCTAAGAGGACCGTGAGAGTGGGATGCAAACCAGAGGCAAGCCCTCATCCACTTGAACGCTGGAGATGCGCGTCCAGCGGCGGCCTCCTGCTCCCTCCGAGGCCATGGGGCTGCTGCGTGCTTGTTCTGGGACTCCCTCTGGGCCTGCTCATGCTGCTGTCCCATCACCTCTCTTGGGAACGTGCTTCTTCAACGAGCACAGAGCTAGTTTGCAGGGTCCTGTGTGTCTGCCATCCTTCTGTCACGTGGAGAGGTGATAGTACTGGGCTTACATGGAGAAGTGTTAAGGTTGGGCCAAATGATGTCCTTTGGCTAATACAGGCACACACAGGTGGCTTCATCATTCCTGATAGTCCAAAATCTCAATTAAAATACTAAATCAGTGTTTATCACGGGACTCAAGAAAAACCCCAACTGTATTCAACTGTATTTATACTAGGGTGCTGTGGGAGACTGGTTCCAGGTTCCCCCTGTATCGTGTTCAAGTCCCTTTTACAAACTGGCATGGAATTTGTATACAATCTCTTTTCCTGTATGCTTTAGATCATGCAATGTAAATGCTATGCAAATATATTCCATACTGTATTATTTAGAGAAAAAGGACAAGAAAAATATCTGAACAGATGTATTTTTCCCCAACAGTTTCCATCTGTGGTTGCTGGAATGCCCAGATGTGCAAGGCATTGCTTCCTCCTGCATCCACGCTCCCAGAGCGAGAAGTGTGTTCATGTAAAGGGTTTGTATTTTGAGATACACTAGCATTCTCTCCTCTCACGATTCTTTGTATATGGCCTTTTTTTGAGGGGAGGGGTTAGCTAGAAGCATCAACTTTCCTGGAAAGTTAGGGTTAGTAATTTTATAAACCCCTCCCCCCCAAATGCGAAGGGGAAGAAAAGTTTGCACATTCATGTTCTGATACCTACAAGGGTGAGATGCAGTGACAGGGTTGACATTTAGAGATATATGAGGGACAGAAAAACTTCCCAAACTCCTTTGCAGACCACGCTCTTTAACAAGCTTTTGAGAAACTTTATGGGAAATGGGAATGATAAAAAAAAAAGTGTGCAAGAATTTCAAAATGTTTTATGATATCTACAGGAAACCCTCCATTTATGTCCTTTTTTCTCATGGACGGTTTGGAGTATCCTGGGACAGCAAGAGGCAGGCAGGGTCGGTAAGACTCAGAAAAGTATAAGACTGAAATAGGACAAAGCATGGTCCAGCAGGGACAGTGCAGGCATTCCTTTGGCCTGCTGCTCCACGGAGGACACAGGTGGGAGACGCACACAGCAGGTGGTGTGACTCACGCTGCCCTTCCTGCTGGATACACGAGATGAGGGGAATGGCTGTCCCAAGAGTGGCACAAGCTTCCTTCTGACCCAGTTTGGGAACTGGCGGTAGCAAAGTAAACAGAGAACTCTTAACATGGAGACGGAGTTTCTAAGCAATTTGAAGTTTCTGGACGACAAACTGGAACCTGGCTGAAAGCAGAAGTTACTGGACCCTGGCCTATTGTGGCAAGGGACAGGGCACCCTGGCAGTGAGATCAGGAGTTCCAGAAGCTACCATGACCATAGTCTGGGAGAGGCACCAAGAGGAGGTGCAGAGAGGTCCGTGTGCCACTGGCCACTGGCCGGCCACGGTCACTGGGAGGGAGTCACTGGAGCTCTGCCTCGGGCCCTGCCTTGCCAGTGTCCCTAACTCGAAGGGACGTGGCTTGGGGGTAGCGGATTCCATACCGTGGGGTCAGGAGGCATCTTCCATAGCATTACTTGGAAATGTAGGCACACTTCCCGCCTGGTCACACCTGCTGTAAGCTGGCTGTCGGCCATGCTGAGGGCTTGACTCATCTCTCTGACGACTTCTCACCATTCTTTCTTTCAGATTGCAATTTCTTTCCCAGAGAGCTAGTGAGTAACCGCTGCTCTGCTCATTCTTAATGATACGGTGGTGTGAGCGTTTTATTTAAAACCTCATCCATCTGCCCGATGAACTGCGCATTTCAGATGCTAACAGGCGGCTGAGACACTTCCCTGAACACATGACAGCCGCGTCTTAGGAGATTTAATGCAGATCTAGGGCTGTCATCTGTCTGTGCATGTCTATCTTCATTCGTTAGGTAAGCATACCGAAAAAGACAATCACCCTTGTGTGAGATACCATTATAAGCGAAACTTTGGGGCTACGCATGCTTTGTATTTCACATTGGAATTGGTACGCATGTTTGTTCTTCTTTATGTAAGAACGTTTCCTAATATGGATATACAACATTTTCTCTCATATATATGTTTTTTTAATTTTATTTTTAATTTTTTAAAAAATTTGTTTTATTGGAAAGTCAGATTTATAGAGAGAAGGAGAGACAAAGATCTTCCGTTCGTTGACTCACTCCCTAGGTGGCTTCAATGACCGGAGGTGAGCTGATCTGAAGCCAGGAGCTGCTTTCAGAGCTTTCAGACCTTGGTACAGGGTCCCAAGGCTTGTTTTTATTCAAAAATTCCGTCCTTGACTACTTTCCCAGGCCACAAGCAGGGAGCTGTTTGGGAAGAGGATCGGGAAGCGGGGCAACCAGGACATGAACTGACACCCATATGGGAATCTGGCGCGTGCAAGGCAAGATCTTTAGCCACTAGGCTACCACACTGGATCCCCTCTCATATATTTTTAAAGCAAGAGGTTGCATGGTCCCTCTCTTCTCTCTGGTAATTCTAAGATGAAGTTTAAAGAGGAAACCCACCATCCATTGATCTGTCAGTTTTTATGTCAGAGGACAGACAGCCTGAAAACATCACTAACTTAGAAAACTCAGGATCTGAACCCAGCTTTGAGTCTGTAGGATTGTTTTTAGAAAGTTGATTGTAGAAACGGCCAGGGAAGGCTGTTAGATGGAGCAGTCTGAGAAATCATGTCAGGTCCAAGGGAATATGGTGGTGGTGCAAAAAGCATTTTCCCTCTTGCAGGAGTTTTAAGAACAGAAGAGGCGGGCCCAGCGTGGTGGCGCAAGTGGTTAAGGTCCTCGCCTTGCACGCCCGGGATCCCATATGGGCGCCGGTTCTATCCCACCAGCCCCGCTTCCCCTCCAGCTCCCTGCCTGTGGCCTGGGAAAGCAGTCGAGGATGGCCCAAAGCTTTGGGACCCTGCACCCACGTGGGAGACCCGGAAGAGGCTCCTGGCTTCGGATCGGCATAGCATCGGCCGTTGCGCTCACTTGGGGAGTGAATCATCGGACGGAAGATCTTCCTCTCTGTATATCCGCCTTTCCAATAAACAAAATAATAAAAAATAAATCTTTAAAAAAAAAAAGAACAGAAGAGGCAACGGTGGGTTTAGAATTATATCCCCCATATCTTTCATCTTTTTACTGTGTTTCGTAGCATCCCTTTTATTTGATAAAAGAGATAAAAATCAGCTCAGGTAAACTCGATCAAATAAGTGGCAATTTTTGTGGGAGGAAAGTTGAGCTTGATACATTCCTCCGTGAATGATGTTGGTAAACACCCAGAACTCTGCCTTGCCAACAGCGCCAATCTTACCTTCTACACATCTAAGAAGCAACCTACTGTGCTTCTACGTATTGTGTAGCTTCTCTTTTTTATTAAAAAAATCCAGGCTTCTATTTCAATCCAATCACTTGGTATTTGGAATTGAGTGAATGCACCATGAGACATCTCCGTGGAACAAATCAATTTTGACTAAATGAGATAAACACTTTAGTCGAAAGAGCATCAGAGGACAGCCTGGCATTGCATACTGCTTATTTCTGTCCTTTTTCAAATAACTTTCTGCTGGTAACTGTTTTTTTTTTTTTAAAGGAACAATGTCCTTGGTCATTTGCTTGGATTTTAACACGATTAGTTGGTCACATGGATAGAAGTTGTGGAGGTAAGTGGATTCGTGTGTTCCAAGGTTCGCTTCACTGGCTCTGTCTGAGCTTTTGGCTCTGTAATGATTATGTTGCTGTTTTCGTCTCTGGCTGTGACTCATTTTCAGAGGCTGGGAACAGAGGGAGAACAAGGCAGTGCTGGCACAGAGAGCCCTGTGTCTACCCTTAAGGTGCCTGGCTTGGCCACCAGCATTCGTCTCACCAGAAGAACACATTGCTGCAACAGGTGATGCCCAAGATTTGTCAGCGATCGTGCGCCTTGATCTCCATGTCTGAATAATGATAATTGTTTTTGCTTCTGGCTTTAACTAGTGTTATTTGGTTTAGAGAGCTAATGCTAATGTCTACTTTGTTTCACAGCACACATGAGTTTCATAAAACACTAGGGTTGGGTTCTATAGTTACGAGAGTATTGATTTTTATGTAAACCAGCAGAAAATGCTAACATCATATAAAATATTGCATGGCTTACTGGAGTTTTCCGATGGCCACTTTGCTTTCAATTGTTGGGTTCAGAGTGCATTGAAAGAGCAGCTGGAGAGAGGAAGGTTATGGTTAATGCTATGCATTCTATGATTCTGAAACGGGTGCTAGTCTTGCACAGTTCTAAAGACTGACAGAATTATGTAGCTTAAATAAGTAGTTGGGGACTTGTGTTCCTACATCATACGATTTGGTAACTATGTATTACATTTTATTACACACCATGCGTTTTGGAAACTCAACTGATAAGAAGAAAACTCAGCTTAACTTACACTTTGGTCTAAAGTTTCCATTTCATTATGCCCAATAACTTTAAAACTATAGAAGCACATGCATTAAAACAGAGGAATTAATATATATGGGGAACCCTGAAATAGTCCTACTATTTTGGAAAATTAAGTTCAGAGTGTCTACTGTGGGAATTCAATAAAACTTTGGGTCTCCAATATAAGATAGACCATAAATCAATGGAGTTTAAATAGTTCTGCTCTCTTGAACACCTGCTTATCTGTCTTGAGAAAATTCTGTAGTGTTTGAACCATCATTTTATCACATTAAAAAGTAATGCTCGCTATTGCAGTGCTTGGAAAGGCTATTAACGTTAAGGGTCTGTCAGCCATTTCATTATAAGCCCTGATTTCCAGGAGTTTAATATAACCCAGACATCTCATGTAATAAACCCTAATGCAAAACTCCGAAACTTGGGTCATTATTTTCTCTATTTAAAGACCAACGACCCTACAAAGACTGGTTTTAGCCATGGCAAATATCTTTTGGATATTGTAATTTTAAAAATTTACCGAATGCTATTTTTCCCCTCTTCTCATGATGTTTCACCTCTGATTTAAGACAAGTCCTTGGAAAGGAGGACTGTGTGTGAGATGGCTTTTGAGTGGATTTGTCTGGGAGGGCGCTGCCCCTCCCCCACTTTCTTTCCAGAGGGAAGAGCTGGTGGGCCACGCAGCTTAGTTTTCTTATCACTCAGATCCTGCCTCCCTCATTCTCATCCTTTAGCTCAGGGGTCGGAGTCTGACGTCATCGGTGTCACTGGTGCCAGTGACAGGCAGGTTGCTCCTGCAGGTTTGTCTTGTTACGGTTCCAGGGGCAGACTCCCTTCTGGGCGTGTGCTCCTTCCTCCAGTTTCAGAGCAGACTGCCTGCTCCTCTGTATCCTCAAAGCAAAGGAGTAGAGGCATGGAAAGGCCCTTAATGGCCCCGGACATGGACTCTGACGGGTTCATGGGTGGGATGAGAGGGGAGCCTCAGAAATGGACACGGGCCGGCATTTTGATTTTCTTCAGTCTTGAGGATTAGTCATGTAAAAAGTCCTGAGGGTGAGTGTACGTGCTATGTGTTTTGAAATGAAGTTTAACTTCATAGGCATCTTAGTGTCGCCTGGAAGCTTGGAGAGTGGGCCTGCACATGCAAGTGAGTGATTCGGGCCTGCCCAGCACTTGCGGGAAGGGAGCTCGCTTGGGGAGAGACAGGAGAATTCTCTGGGGGGCATCAGCGCAGAGTTGACAATGGCAGGCTGCCCTGCAGGCTGCCCTGCAGGCCTCACACCCTTCCTTCTGACATGGCAGCGCCTTGGTCATGGGAGCTGGCATCTGTTAGTTTCTGGATTGGTGCTGGCAGTCATGCAGTTCAGAATTTTTTCATTCCCTTCTTCTCTTTTGATTGCATGCCAAGATTACAGGAAGCGTAGGGGCCCAGCTCAGTTTGCAACCTAGCTTTGTTAATTCCTGATGTAGCCCATTTTCCTTAAGGGAATGAAATGTAAGGAACAATGATAGGCAGGTAGGACCAGTTAAGAAAGTTTGTGTTAGGGCAGGTGCTGAGTCACATCAGGACATCTATATCCCGTGTGGGAGAGCATGGTTTGGATATGGGCTTTTCCCAGCATCTGGCCCAGCTTCCTGCTAGCACACAGAGGACATAGCCCGTGATGGCCCAAGCTCTGGAGTTTCTGGCACCTATGTGAGAGACTGGATGGAGTTCCTGACTCCTGGCTTCTGTCCAGTCTTTCCTTGGCTGGCACAACCTTTTGGGAGATGAATCAGTGGATGGAAGGGCTCTGTCTGTGACTGTACCTTAAAAATGAAAGCAATACAAAGAAGTGTGCTTTGGGGACTGGTGTATTGGACAATCAGTAAAGTCAGCACCAGCAGCATGTGGTATCCCCTTTGGTCTCTTTGCTGTGAATCCTGGCTGTTCTCACCAGCCACCCAGCTCCTGGCTGTCATGCCTGTGTACTGGTATCCCTGCCATCCACATGGGAGCTGTCGATGGAGAGCCAGGCTCCTGGATTTGCTCCAGGCCTGGCTGCTGTGGCAGTCAGTGGAAGGTCTCTCTCTTTCTGTACCTCCATTTGGAAATGCACTAGTAACTTTATCAAATAAAAGGTGTGCATTAAATGATTTCCTAATTTGTGATGATTTTAATGATGCCTAATTTGTTTCATTGTTTTATTTGATTTGAGTTCCTGAGAAACCAGCCATTCTGTGTCTCATTATTTCTCTGAGCATTTTTCTGAGCATGCCTCCAGGGTCACCCGATGGATCTGACACGATATCTTTCTGTGCCAGATCAGAACTCTCAAGACCACCTTCAGATGCAACCAGTCACTAGAAAGACTCACAGGATGGAAGCTGTTAGAAGTCCCTGCTTTATTGCACCAGCAATCACTCAGATCAACATCAGAGAGGTGTAAAAGCTCCTGCCTGATCCAGGCGCAAGCAGCCAAGCTTGCTGGTGTCCTGACGTCCTCTGCTCATGCAGTCAGATGGGGATGCCCTTCATTGTCCCCAAGGTGATGGGTGTGCCTCAGTGTGCAGGTACATTACTGGGGAGGTCAGTTGCATGGACGGGCAATACTGTGTGAGCTGACCTTGGCTACTTACTCACCTGATACTTCTGTCCTGGGACATCAGACCTTGATGTTGGAGCTGAGAGTAAAAGCTCTTTTGAGAATGAGCTCAGGGTGGATTGGCAGGTCTCTTCCCCTCCAAGAGGATGAGCATGTGAATAAATCTCTCCAAGCATCCCACCTACAGGAGGTATCTGCACTACCTTTGCCAGGTTTCGGGCCAATGGCTCTGAGCCCTGACCATGTTTTATAATCACCAACTCCTCAGAAACAGCTGCAGAGATGCCAGTTCAGTGGTATTTAAAAGTGCTTTTCAGGTGATTTATAATGTCTAGGAGCTGAAAACCATGCAATTTATCAAAAAAGGATAGAGAAATATCGTCTTCTATAAGTCAATGGTTCTCAATCCCGATGGGATGCTAGACACACCTTGGGAAACAAGGTTTGCAGGAAGGAGGGTTTTCACAGGGATGCTGGAGCAGTAGCTGTGGCAGAATCAGGAGCAGTGCAAACCCATTGTGCAGTGAGGAAGGAGACTCCTTGGGCGAACCAACTGATGCTTCTGTGGTTTTTCTCTGTCTTGCTCATACTATCATCCAAGTAAATGACAGCAAATAGGTTACTATCTTGGTACAGCTCAGGGAACAATGAACTCATTGGATATGCAAGGCCTGCATGCTGTTGACATTGCCCTGAAATCTGAAAAGGAGACAGTGATAGGAAGACCTTGGGGAAGGTGCACCAGGCAGGAAGAATGGCAGAGGTTCAAGGAGGGAGAGGTACAGTGAAGAGAAGCATTGCAAGGTCTAGGGCCTGTGGTAACATGACTTTGACTTTAGATTTGAATAAATTTTTGTCTCAGTAGGACCAGGGTAGTTTCTAAAGACGCCGTGGTGGGCGAAGGGCAGGAAGGAGCTCAAGGCAGATTCTAGAAACAGAAATGATGGACGTGAAGGATGTACAGGCTTCGGTCCTCTCAGAAGGGAAGAGGGAAGGATGTTTGTGGAACCATTTGCTGAACTGGAGTAGAGGAACACAGCTTGGGGGAGAAGCAGTCAGTTTTCTTTGATATCTGCCGGATTTGCAAGTAGACGTGTAAAGATCTCAATTGCACATAAAATCCAGAGAATGGTTTATTCTGAAGATATAATGAAGCTGTCATCAGCCTGTTGAAGGTACTGGGCTAGATGAGTCAAGGAAGGGAGGGTGTGGTGGAGACACAGAAGGAGGCATTCTCCATACGCAGGAACATTTTCTGTGTTTGTGCCTAGACTAGGATCGTATTTGGATTCTGGATGGAAACTATGCTTAAAATTGATTGGACAACTTCATGCCTTTCTCTCCTACAACAATCCTACAACGACTTTTTTTTTTCTAGAAATCCTAGCTCAGTGCTCCCAGGAGATATTCCTGCCCCACCTGTTGTTTCCCTCTTTGCTGGATGCTCCAGGTCTGCCACTTCCTTCCTGTTTAGCTGCCCCCCACCCCCATCCCACAACCCTCTTTTCCCCCCCGCTTCTCTGAAAATCTCTTTCTTTCCCTCCTGAATAGTTGCCTGGCTAATTTATGACTAATGTAGTCCATTTCTCTAAATGCTTTGATTTATCAGGCCCAGAACAAACATCACTGCTTTGATGGTTATCCAGAAAGCTTCGTTTCTTTGCACTCTGTTTTTCTTAGCAATTGATTTTATATGCTGCCAGCAGATGCTTGTTGAGCTCTGTGTGTGGGGTGCTGTGAGAGGCACGGGGTCACATTTGTATTTCTGATAGTAACACACTTTGTTTTCCTTTTAGCACAATTCATGATTTTTATCTTTACTTTCTCTCCTACTTTTTCACTTTGCAACTTGAATCTTAGGAGTGTGATGTTCCTTAAATGTTGCGTAGATTCTCCCCTTACTGCTGACCCTGGTTACTCCATCTTGGCTGAAAAGGTGTCAGGTCATGTTTTCAAGCACACACATCCTTCCCATTAGAAAAGCTATCCCAGGCAAAGGCTTACTTAGCATTTGTCCCCACGTATACTGTTTCCTAACTTACCAGTGCTCCAAGCATTCTAAGAAGAAATCAGGGAAAGGATTTTCACGTCCGTAATCAAAGCTCAGAATTCCTTCCGGATCAAAGGAGATTGACACAGGAGGCTCGCAGCATTGTTTCCCAGAATGGGGGCTGGTTCGTCAGCATCTCTTACGCTCTCTCTTTTCTCTCATCTCCTCTGGTCACTTACTGACGGGAGACACGTGACGGCCACATCCCTGTGGACCATGTGAACATAGGCCACTACGCTGGTATGCAATAAGGGGGCAAGTCTGTGAAATGGATTCCTGTGTGCCTTTCCGCCATGTGAGTCGTAATGTCTCGGTTTGGCAAAGGAAGTAAGTGGATTAAACTTTGTTGTCCCTCAAAAAGTCCCTCAGATGGCAAACCTCGCGCTCTTAATTGGAGATTGGCTTGTTTGGGTGAATAATTCAATTCCTCTGGCTTATGTTATTATGTGAGGATTGAGTTCGTGTGCTGCAGGGAAAGCCGAGGGGGCTAGGTATGTGAGCGGCCATTATGTCATGGCTTGGCAGTTGTTTGAAGTCCACTGCTTATTTTATTAGAAAAATAGCCGGACTTTTGGGAGAAAGCCAGACTTGCTCAAGCTTCACGCGGTATTATGAAGGGCTGCATTTCCCCCCTTGCAAATAGAAGCAGCCTAGGTTTTATTAGTATTCACCAAACTTTTCAATCCAGACAGCTCTAGGATTTGGCACAGATGTCTGGTCTCGGGACTCGCCAGTTGTACGCATGTGCAGAAGTGGGGAACCGGCAGCCTCTACTGCCTGGACCCAAAAGGACACAGAATCATAGCCAGAAATCCTGAAACTACTGCAGCGGGTGCACTAGGAGTCCTGCGCGCCTCCCTTTGCCCTGCCTGAACGGCCGCTGGAAATTTCCATGCCAGGCGAGGCAGGCACACACATCATTCAGGAGCCCAACAACCTGCTTTCTTTGTGCTCGGATGGATTTTTTTTTTTTTTTTAAGAATCACTAACATCTGTCAGCAACCACCGGATTTAAGGAAAGCATTTCCGTAAGGACTGCTGTACCTCCTGCCTGCACTTGGGTCTGACATAATAAAACCTCGGCCTCTTTCCGTATTTCTCTACCTTTGACATGCAAGATCCTGCTTCGAGGCTATTTTTGGAGTGACCATGAGGAAATGGCCCATATGTAATGCATTGCTCTGCGAGACCATGTGGTTTGGGTGATAAATCCAAGAAAACTGTGCAAGCGGTGCTAATGGGAAAGAATCTGGGCTCCCTGCCTCCATCGCCCTCCTTGCACACTGAGCCAGGAACACAGCTGCTTCCTCCCCCACACCGCGGGAAGGAGCCGGTGCCCGCTAAACCACAGTACCTGGCTGCCTGTCAGCGCAGCGGCGACCTGCACACCTGTGGGCTCCTGGCAAGCAGAGATGGCCTCATGCTCTATATTGTTTTCTGAGCTTTCTCTTCCTTGTCAGGCACACCACTAGCTAAGGCTCCTTTCCCTTGTCAGTTCACACAGTTTGCATTTGTCCCCAGGGGCGCTGGGGGAATTAAGCAATTGTACTCCTGCTCCTAATATACAGCTTCCCTTGGAAAGTATCAAGTTTCTGGTGGGGACCTGGTTGGTTGCCACCTCGCTCCTCCCTCCCCTACCCCAGTCCTCACGTGTCACCCTCGTCTGTGGTCTCCTACAAGAGTTCTTTCACCCTTTCCAACCCCTGCTCGGCATCTGCCGGCATCCGTGGCTTCCTAGAGACCATCCGGCAGCCCTTTGGGCTAATGGCTCATTTAGCGATCAATTTGTCCAATAATGTTCGCAGATGTTTTTCTAACGGAGCAGCAGGCGGGGCAGGTAATGATGGAGTGAGTGATCACTTGTGACGGGGGGCAGACCAAAGCACAGCCTTGCCAGGCAGCTAACGGGTTGGGGGCTACTGGTCCACCTGAGAGGGGAGAAGCTTCCTTTTCAAAAATGTCCCAAATGTTAGAAGAGCTCCATGATTCCCAGGCTCCTGGGCCGGCAGCTTAAGTGGTTCCTTCTCCTCCCACCAGAGAAGTCATATTGCTTTGATGGGAAAAGAGAATTCAAAGCTAGGTGTCCCTTGGCTGTCTGGCTGTGGATGTTGGACACCAGTCTCCCACGCTGGGACTGGGAACGCAACAGGAACAGAAACGTTTTGCCTAGGCGAGGATGTCGCCCCGGCCAGATGCAGTCCTGGTGCCTGTGGATGCTTTCCAACCTCACACCCAATTCAGAACTAGGCCCCTACTTGAGTAGAACTGTGGAAATCGTGGTAACCCTGAGTCTGAAATGATGCATCGAAGATCTAACAGTGGACTCCCAGGGCGCATTGGCTCCTGTGCGTGGACAGGGCTGCTGAGCTGAGCTCTTTAGCTGGGTTTTCGGTCATGGTCATGAATTGTTTCCATTAGCCTGAACAGGGCTATAAAACCTACAATCAATTTCGTTTCTGGGGCATTGTGTTTTGAATACCGTTTAATAGGGTGTGACAAAAAACACATAATTTTTCTACATGTTCTTCCATTGCAGGCGGATCGTACATGATCCTGGCACTGCAGCAGATAATGCAAACAGCAGCAGAAGCGCTGGAACGGCAAATAAAGGGACAGCCCCAGCCAGCTCGAAGGCTCAGCGTAGGAGCAGAATGCTAAATGTACCAGTTGAGCACAAAAGCCTTAAGCAAAGTCTTTAGCCTCTGCTTTCATCTCGGCTCGGCCATAGCCAGAGACAAACACATTTAATGATTTTGTCCATGGTGTTTCAGAATGGAAAAAGGTGGGCTTGAACACAGGTGGACAAACTCCATTTAATAATAATGGAGCTGAGGGTGGCCTCTGTGAGAGCATGGGGGTTTCTGCTCCCTTTTGATGAGCAGACATGTCCCAGTCTCCCCCTTTCCCCCCTCAGATGAGCAGGCTCATTTATTTTAATGGGAGCTTTTGACTCCTTAGAGAGAGACCAGTTTAGCTGTGCAACTGCTCTTAATCCATTTACGCGCTGTCTGAATTTCTCTCGTTTATGGTTATGTTGTCTGCTAACGCTGCATTGGATTGCTAAGGAGTAGAGTCTGCTGGTGCTTGTTAAAATGGCCACATTTGCATACTCTGGAAATTTCATTATTTGGCATCCGTGTGGTATGGGTCCTTTAGGTGACTTACGGCCCCTGGGAACACAGTGTTCTGCTGGGGTAGACAGGGCACCGTTGGCACGCTCAGTTGTGCTGCCCACAGCCCTGTGCAAGGAGGCAGCAGGCTCCCTTCCTCCCTGCGTTCAGTCTGAGTGTGAGAAGCAGCAGGGATGGTGTCACGTATGTTTTCTGAGATGTGTGCTAGTTCATATAGAGCACAAGAAAATGTGTAGGGATGAAACAGACATGTCTGATTTGATTGTTGTGTTATTCCTTGTTTATACCCTTGCTGGGACTGTGATCTATTTTTTTACTTATTGAATATTATGGTTCATGGGACACTAAGCTGGAGATTACAGAGTGGAATGAAATTATGGCCTTGCAAAAATTAAAGAAAAGAAGGAAGGAAGGGAAGGAGGAGGATTGAGGGAGGGAAAAAGGAGGGAGAGGAGTATGATTAGTTTCTTAGAATGTATCTATGCAATACAGGAAAATTGTTATATTAAGAAAATTTTAAAAATAAAGATTTATTAAAAATTTATGAACATAGACCATGAAAGACCAGGTGCGATAGTGTAGTGGCTAAAGTCCTCGCCTTGCATGTGCCAGAATCCCGTATGGGCACTGGTTCAAATCCTGGCTGCTCTACTTCCCTTCCAGCTTCCTGCTTGCAGTGTGAGAAAGCAGTTGAGGACGGCCCAGAGCCTTGGGACCTTCTTCCCACCTGGGAGACCCAGAAGAAGCTCCTGTCTTCTGGCTTTGGATCGGCTCACTTTTGGCCATTGTGGCAACTTGAGGAGTGAACCAGTGGATGCAAGGCCATGGGGAAGATAGATTTTTCCATCGGCTGGTTCATTTCCCAAATGATCACAACATTCGTTAACCACCCGTGACACCAGCTTCAGTCGGCAGCTTCCTGAGATCAGGGCTCAGCCTCAGCTTCTATTTGAGGCATACCTTCCCCTGTTCTTCTTTATCACTAGTGCTGCCTAGCTCTGTGCTTTGTGTTGCCTGCAGGGCGGGGGCGCTGATTTGGAGATGTAGGTTTCATAAAACCGGCATCCTGTGCATTGCAGGTGCGTATGGCAGTGCACTTAACTGGCCCATAACAGTAGGGGCAAAGGAAAAGCAGGTGCAATTCCACGGAAAGCTTAGTGAAACAGATGAACAGTAGGAACTTTCGCATCCAAGCATGTGAGCTTAGAGACAAGATCTTATTTAGATCAAGGACTTTTTTACAGGGAGGAAAAAACACAGCAAGTGAATTCAGGAGACAGAAGCGTCGTGTTCCAAAGTGAGAAGAACACTTTTGAATGGCACCTGTGTCCTGGTGGAGAAAGATGCCACAGAATGTTCTGAGAGCATCCAGATGCCACATGGCGTTCTGTACATGTTCTGGGTGTCCTTGCAAGTGTTGACATAAACCACTTCTGTTCAGGAATTCCAAGTAAGTCCATTCAAGAGACCTGGGAGATTAAGTCAGATTTGAGACTTTGAACTCAGTTGCCCATTGTTAGCCCTGAGATTTGCAAAGTGTTTAGACATCGCAATGTCATGTCAGACAGCCACCTAGATCACTGTTGGCTGCATGAAGGACTGGCGGTATTTTCTGCTGTTAGCATCTGTTTTTAAGACTATGAGATGAAGTACCCAAGGAAGACAAGCAAATGAGTGGTGTTTGTCCGTGAGTAACTCTACTCAGCATGTCGAAGAGGAAATAGAACAGGATGTGTAAAACGTGCTGTCAGTGACGTGGATTGCACAGGGTTCCAAGGAGGAAGGCTGCAGAAGCAGAGAACTTGGGTTGGTGCTTCTGCTCTGCTGTGAGCCACTTGAAGGATCTTTCATAATCCCTTAATTTCTTTGGGGCCTAATGTTTCCTTGGGCATGAGAGTGGTAGTCCTGTATTAGGGGCTCTGGCTTTGAACTCACATCAAATATGTGCTCTCACTTGGTGTGCTGTAACCGGGATGGACTGCCTCATTGCTTTGTATGGAGCCCACTTGTGCTTCTAGCTGTTGCTGGAGGAGTGAATGAGACAAAATCTCTGTATTGCAGCTGAATGCGAAGTCCAATGGGGGAGCTTACTTTTCATAATTTCCTAATGCTTGAGGACAGAGAAGGGCAGTGTTCTGCAAATGTTACAATAACGCATTAACAGTTGCTTAACAATGCATGCCGGAAGAAGGAACACTGGAGAAGAATGTGAAGGGGGGGGCTCTGAAAATGACCGCTCTGAGTTACTGTGCCGAGGAGGTTGTCAGCTCTCTGCACCTCCCTCTGAAGACACACAGCAAAAATCTGGGTAGAGACAGAGAAGTAAGCCCAGTTTATTAGATAAGAATGGACTTTAGTGCATGTTTTTCAATGAAGTTGTGAGTTTGAATCTAAATTGTAAAACTAAAATAATAGTAAAGGAATTGATGAGTTCCAATTTTTTGCAATGGGAAACTTCGTGGAATTTCAAAAGTCGTCTCTCCGGCTAAGACTATTAAAGGGCATGTATTAGAATTACTTTCTTCGTGCTCGCTTCGGCAGCACATATACTAAAATTGGAACGATACAGAATTACTTTCTTCAAATCGGATCCTTCTAATCGAATCATTATTTTAATTATGAAATTTGAGAAAAATACTTGTTCTAGTTTTTTACACCTTTCGTCCTCCTACTTAAAACTTTTGTAATACGATCACTTGCTAATGTCACTTTCATTTCTGTAATCACAATTCCCATGGTTGTTCAGTCTGAACTCTCTCTCTCACACACACGCTCATTTGAATGGCTCAGAGAGCTACTTAGGAACCCAAGAGCATCCAGGCCACCGCCCTCCACTGACTCTTTGCTCAGTGAGGCATTTGCTAAATATTTAAAGCGTGAAGAGTAAGAACTCGAAATGAGGGAGAATTGACCAGGGCAAAAATTGGGGACTGCAGCCAGATCAGGAGGAGGACCGTGGCCGGTGCTCTGGTCATGTTAGCACCCTGGGAATGTCACATCCTACAGGTGCAGGCAAAGTAGAGACTGAACCTGTGCCAAGTTTGTGAACTCATCCTTGTTCCTGATTGCAGTAAAATGAAGTGGCACATTTTGCCTTCTCTCCAGAGAAGCTCTGAAGGAGGCCATTTTCCAGAGCTTCAGTTTTTCACCTGTATTTCACACATGTGGATTGTGCAATGTTAATCTCTTAATAAGACATTGTCCTGTGTGCCAGGGAGCAGAACAAATGGTAAAAATAAGCTCATACATGTCCTGATATTGCAACGATCAGGCATGGCCAATGCCACGATTGCTATCAGTATGTTGAGAAAAAATATGTGACAAAATGAAGAATTTCACCAGACAGCAAGATTCTTTTTTTTTTTTTTTTTTCAGACTCAAATGGAAATTTTAACACCAGGAAGTGTCTGGAAGCCAGACACAAGCTGTAACTTCTGTTAGAGTTTGGGCTCTGAATCAATATTCTATATGGTCTTCAGTGGGAACACCCTGTGCTCTTTCAAAATCTGTTTTCTGCCTCTTTAGGAGTGATCATCTCTGTTATCCCCAAATGACAAGGAATATGAAATTGTCCTTCATTAAATTTCAAGGTAGTCATAATTCAGCACCGAGCGTGTCGGCCTTGTCAATATCCTTTCTGTTCTGCAAAGAAAATGAAGGATTTCAGTGATGTGCTTGAACATATGGCTGAGAGAGGTTTTCTTGAAAAGTCATCTGTAACATTCCTGAAGTCAACGCTAGCATTTGGAAGTTGCTTCCTTTCAAAAAAGGGCCATCTTTCATTTTTTACAGTTTCGAATCTTATTCTTTTTTAAGCCTAATTTTGAATGTAAACATTACCAAGGTGACAGTACCATATTTAGGAGATTTGCAAATAAGATGGGAATTGCAAATGTTAAGCTTGTTGGGGATCGGTTATGCTACCTTCTGGTAATGAATACATGTGTTTTTCTGTTGTAGGCTAAGATAAAATAAAGGATAGCAGTGTAGTGTCTGGGTGTTGGCAATATTAGTATCTGCAGCCACCATCCAAACGTGTTTTGATCACTTATTTGAAATCCACTCCTTCAGACTTTTACTAAGTATCTCTTATGATGCTGTCTTTGCATAAATGATGTGTGGGTAGAGGCCAAGATTTTTAAAAAGATTTTTTTTTTTTTAAATTTGAAAGGCAGTTACAGAGAGAAGGAGAGTTAGGGAGAGAAAGATCTTCCCTGCACTGGTTTATTCCCTAAATGGCCACAGCAGCCAGAGCCTGGGGCTGATTTGAAGCCAGGAGCCAGGAGCTTCTTCTAGGTCCCCTACATGAGTTCAGGGGCTTACGTGCTTGAGCCATCTTTCTCTGCCTTCCCAGATGCAATAATAGGAATCCGAGTCAGGAGTGGAGCAGGCTGTAAAAGGTGCTGGTGGCGCGGGTGGAGGCTAAGCCTGTTACACCACAGCGCCGGCTCCTGGCAAAGCAAACTCCACAGATGCAGCCTAGGTGTTATCAAGCCCTAGGCTGCATCCGATACACCTGAAACACTTGCATGGACTCCATTGCTGGGCTATGGCCGACAGGTGCTCAACGCTCGCTGAAAAAGGGTGGTCCACATCACAGGTGTGCAGAGGCCCGAGGTGCTGCGGGGTGAACACGTTCTCATGATGTGGCTCCTGCTGCTCCAGGGCTCACACCTGGAGAAACTGGCTACGTGGAGGCAAGCACAACTACCAAATCAAGAAAAGGCTGTGAAACCCGCTCTGGTATTTTAGTTAGGCTCGCACACGAGATTTTTTTTTTTTGATTCCCCCAAATTATACGTCATTATGGCCGTAATTGATAAAGCTAGAAATTTTGATGTGATAGGACTTGGTCCCAAACTCATGCAGTCAGAGGGTCAGTGTGAAATGTGGGTGAGTTAAGGACGGAGTCCTGACTTAATTATGGCCTCTGGCAGGTGGGTCTAGTTAGGCCCTAGGAAGGCAGTTTGCCTGGGAGAGGTGGTTATATCAGCCGAGTCAGCTTCCTGCCTGGCCTTCCTCCGTGTGTGTGCCACCATTCACTGCCTTCGTTGGACACCAGGTTCACCGGACGTGGAACTTCAGAAACTGTAAGCCAAAAGAAATTTTCTTCCTTGCAAGTAGCTCCTGTTGGGTGTTTTTTTTTTTTTTTTTTTCGCTGAAGTAACAAAAAGCGGGCCGGTGGAGCGAGGCCAGAGCAGGGAAGCTTTCCGCTTTCGGTGGAGGAGGTAGATACGGCCCCAGTTTTAGCGCTCTCAAGGCGTAGACTTCTGAAATGGAAGGGCTGTGTTGATTACTTCAAAAAACCCAAATATACAAGTCTTTGCAAAGTTTATGGAAGATGGGTACTATGACACAATTTCACACCATTGCGCTTTCATTTTGTGTGTGTGTGTGCTCCATTCCCATGAACCTTTTGAAGTGTCTCCAAAAACGGTCAACCTTGATCTGGCTGCTCTTCCTGCGGTGCGCTAGTTGGTTATGAATTTCAGTCTAACAGTAACAACTTGTGTCATGGGATTGGCTGTGTCCTTAACTGTGCTAACCTCCCTCCACACCCTACCAAGCGATTAGCTACTCGGCTCCTGACTGTGGAGACGTGTGGCTCTCAGCGCTGGTGGAACCTGGAAGCACCTGGGCTGTGTGTGGGTCCAGCGAGGCAGTGTGCAGGCCGGGGCTGGCCGAGCCGTTGAAAGCCGTGCAGGGGGGTCCGGACCTCCCTGAGCCTGAGCATCGCTCATGCGGTCACGGAAGCAGAGGTGACTTACATCCCTATTGCGTTCCAAGGAGGCCCAGCGTCTGCACCAGGGACTTGTCATTTCACACACAGCTCAGTGAACCAAGATTTCCCCGACTTTGGTAAGCAACGCCTTGAAATAAGGCTATGCTCCGTTTCTGGCCAGCTGGTGTGGGAGTCATGTTATTCTTTCTAACGAGTTTCATTATCTGTGCAGATTAGGAGCAAAAAAATTTTTTTAAATGACAGCAGAGCACGTTTCAGGATCCTAACAAAAATGGTGGAAGCTCTCAAACTCTCTGGCCGCAAGCCTCCTGCCAAGGAGCTGCAGGTGTGTGGCCGGCGTGCTGTTACACTGAAGGACGCTTGTGAAGAAGAATATGATTTAGCTGGGCCCAAGTGGTGATGAATCTTGGCATTCAGGTTCTTTTTAAGAAAGAGGACTTTGATTAGTCACTCAGGGACGTGTCTGACCATGTGGATAATTATGTTATTCGGTGGACAGGTGCCTACTTTTTTATCAGACATTCAACTGCAATCTCATCACTGAAAATTTATTTTGATTTTCTTCTCCTGGATGCCATGATTTACCTTGAATAACCTCATCCTTGCATTCTCAAATTGTTGGGTTTTATGATCTAATGGACCTGACCTTGGTGGAAGGAGGAGGTTGTGATGTTACAGTGACCTGGGGGACTGACTGTTGGTAGACGGCTGTGTGTACGCCCACTTCCTAGGCCAAGGTCAACATGTGAGAAAATGAAGCTGTTTGTTCCAGGTGTTTGTAGGAGAACTCCATTGTCTATGCTGACTTTGCCTTTTTGAAAGTTGTGGTTTCTAGAGGAAGTCAGAGTCCTGCCAGGATGTGGTTCTTTTCTGGTCTCTCCTTAGCTCTGAGTGCTTGGAATGCGAAGGGGTTGTTTTGCCTTCTCTTCCTGCCATGGTTGTACTTGGCACATTCGGAACTCCACCAGTTGAATCTTCTGGCCACTGTAGGACTGATGCATTCTGTAAAAGTGTGGTTTTGCTGCATGGCCTTGCAGGTAGTTGCAAGAGGTCTCAGGTGCACCTGTTACCTGGTTCAAATTCAAGGACACAGTAAAAATTGGAGTTTCTGCAATGTCACAGCCCCAGTGTAGAACAGTCTCAGATAGGGTACATAATTGAAGTGGGTTGTTCTTTTCGTTTATCTAGCACTGCTGTTCATGTCTTTCTGGAGTGTCAAACAAGGAGTTGGGTTATGTAAAAACAGTTGGTTAAAATTGAGCAGTTTCCTCCTAGGGCAGCACAAAGCAAACTTGAAGTCACTGTGATGATGGCAGCATGGAACTGGCAACAGAATGGAAATGGTCACCTGAGAAATAAAGACATCCTATGGTGATGGACTGGGGATGGATTCACAGAGCCGTTCCTTAGATGCCACTAGTAGATTGGGTGCCCCTCCAAAGAAAGTGGGTGTGTGCCGTGTGGAGCAATGATACATTATGTGTTGTCATTGAGGCCAGGCCCCTGAGCCCGTGGATCGCAGTCTCTGGTTTCTGCTGAGAACCCAACACTGTCGGTCGGTGTTCCTGGGGAGGAGGACTCAGAGGGCACTGTTGGGTCACTCTCCAAGTGTCTCTCTCCCTTCTCTCCTGATGCAGGTGTCATGAGCCCCTCCTAGGAGAGGTGCCTTCAGTATACCCAAAGGACAGAACTCTTGTCTTTAAGGACAAAGGACGGCTGGAACAACCCTGAGCCAGCAGGCTTTGCCAAGTTCCCCTCTATTGGTCATCTTTTGATTCCGTTCCCTGTGTCAATCATACTGTCTAGGTCTGTGCACTTTGTTCTCAAACCCAGATGTATACAATACACAAGCTCACCTGTTTGCGCCCTCACTTAAGACATTGAACATATCTGTGTGCTTTTCTCCTGTTCATACGGCTTTTGTGATAAGTTGAACTTTGTTCACCAGGAAAGCGACTCTCCCCACGTTGCTGTCCACATTCTTGCCAGGCTGGCATGCCAAGGTAATTGCAGTTGCTTGTAGCAGCAAGGGTGGTAATGACTCTGCCACCTGCGGGACAGAACGTGCCTCCAGGTGTTACAGCAGCTCCCACGAAGCATGTGTCCTTGCATGCCGAGCTGACTGCGGGGCCCGTGGGTGCTTTTCATGCTGGTGGTACAGTTGAGCAGTGAGCTGGTGAGAGAGATGTGGGCAAATGCTGTGAAACACGGGCTGTGCAGTTCCCAGAGCAGTTATGCAAAGTGGCTGGGACGGAAGTGGTGCTGGAGCTGAGAGGTCTTGGTGCCAGACGTGAAACAAACAAGCCCCATGAAATGACCCCAGGGACACAGGGGCTGCGGGGACCACAAATAAAGGCTGGGACAGGAAATGGCACCTGTATGTGCTTCACAAATGGGTCTGAACTTGAAAATCTGGTCTGGCTCTTTGGAAAAGGTGGTTGTGCAGGAAGATAAGCTTTCTTGAGTTGTTTGTGGCTGCCAAGGACAACACAAAAATCTCTTAAAATGTGCTAAACACATTGAAGGGCAACACTAGAGGAAGGAAGTGTCACTTATATATTCATCCTCTAGAGCAGGGGCTCCAAAGAATCTGACATCCAGTGGTTGAGACTAGAGGACTCCTTGTTCATTGCACGTGGAAAGTGTGTAAATGGAGAAATAACCTACACTGCTCAGGCAAAGCAAGTCTTTTAAGAAAGTACTGAGACGGGCCCGGCGCGGTGGCGCAAGTGGTTAAAGGTCCTCACCTTGCACGCCCGGAGTCCCATATGGGCGCCGGTTCTAATCCCGGCAGCCCCGCTTCCCTTCCAGCTCCCTGCTTGTGGCCTGGGAAAGCAGTCGAGGATGGCCCAAAGCTTTGGGAACCTGCACCCGCGTGGGAGACCCGGAAGAGGCTCCTGGCTTCGGATCGGCATAGTATTGGCCCGTTGCGCTCACTTGGGGAGTGAATCATCGGACGGAAGATCTTCCTCTCTGTCTCTCCTCTCTGTATATCCGCCTTTCCAATGAAAAAATAATAAAAATAAATCTTAAAAAAAAAAAGAAAGTACTGAGAGGAGACTCGGTCTGTCACACTGCAACGTTTAGGGTTCCCTAAGCATTCTGCGGTGTGCAGTGTATACGCTTGGAATTGCTGTTTAGTCATCTCTCAGCTACTCTTCATGTAACAGTTTCGGCCAGGGGGATGGAATGGCAAGAGGCATTTGCCAGATGCTCGTGGCTAAGACTTCCCCTTCTGAGCCTCCAGACCTGTGGGCCAAGACAGCTCTGATCATTGAAGGTTGTGTTGTATCAGGAATTCTGTCTTGGCAGCACAAAGTGGACTCTGAAACTGTAAGTTCTCTTTCCTTCCATCCACCCACCCTCTCTCTCCTTTCCATGCCCTCTCTTCCTCCTCCATTCTCTCCTACTTCCTTCCATCCCTTCCTGGAAGAAGGGAAATGTGCCCTGCATGTCATAGCAGTTACTGGCTTGCCCACCGCATTTCCCAGAGAACCAAGTTGAATGGTCAAGCTCTCCCTTGCTACAACTTCTCTTGCTTATCTGTGGGTTTCTCTCTGTCAATGTTAAGACAAGGTCTTGCAAAACCTCACCTGTGGTTGGCAACCATGTGAGAGACAGCCATGTCTGAAATTTCTTGGGGGTGCTATGGGAAGGTATGTTGCAGAAATTGGTTAAGAAGACAGAGGAACCTTGTGAGTAAATTCAGCCTGGGAGAAGGATTCCTGGGCCTGGCACTGCAGTATGGCCCAGTGAGAAAGGCTCCATTGTAAAGATGGAGTGCATATATGGATGCCATGTGGCTCGCAGCTCATATGTCCTGCCCAACTCCACAATGGGCTCTTGTCTGAATCTTCTGGAAAGAGCAGGTGACATTGTTGGAGGCACAATGGTTCATTGGCACTGTCGTGGTGGCCCTTGAAGAGAGGACATTCAGAGGAAGGCACAGCAGTCATGACCATTTGGAGCCACGACACCTGCCAATGCAAGGTTCTGTAGGAGCATGTGATCCCCTGCCTGAGGGCTGCGGGGATTGAGTCAATTCACAAAGCAGAGGAATTTCAGAGGTGACCTCTGGTGGGACCACATGTGTGCCCATGGATGGCAAGGCCAAGGGCAGTCCTGTTTGCCTCTCAGCTCGCAGAACATGGAGTGATAATTTTTTGTTGGCACATCTGTTCTAAGGTCATAGCAGTCCAGGAACTGTTGGATCAGCCTTTGTCCCTATGCACAGTAGGTGCTCAGTAAGTGGTTGGCTGGACTTTTGAAATAAAAGAGTGTTTTGTTTTGTTTTCAGCTATGTTCATTGACTATTCTAGAAACAGCTGTGGGGAATACTGAAGTATGCGGTAAAGTTGACTGAGTGGCCAGGGTCAAAAGCATGAAAATGTTGCCTTGGGTTTCGGGGAGGAAAGCTTAGGATACCCGGATCCATGAGTGCAGTCAGCGTGTTTGTGTCTGGGTAGAAGCACAGTGAGCACACACAATAGAAACCTCAGTGGGTTGTGTGGGGAGAAGGAAGGCCTTGGCATTCCCAGATGGTCCCCTATACACCTGCTCTGCCGGGGTGTGTGTGTGAGCCCACAGAAAGGCATGTTAGCCACAAGTGGTCTCTGCTCATGGTTGTAGGCAGAAGCCCCTAAGACCAAGCATACCAAGTCGTGGGGGTGTGGCCATGGAGCTGTTAGCATGCTGTAATTAACACACTCTGGTTAGAAGTCCAAGGAATGCCACACAGCCAGCATAGCTGGGAGTGGCCGGATCTGTGTTGTGGGCCAGTTGCTTGCTTACCAAATGCTCTGTCGTTTCTTACTGCCCTTAAGTTTGAACTCCCCCACTGCGCTTTCATTGCACAGTGAGTGTTCTGTGCCAGGCAGGAGTTGAGCCCTGCTACTGACCCTCCTCTCTCCACCCCCCTCCCCTGCGGGTCTGGCGGGAGGCTGCACAGACCATGCTGCCTATCCATAATTAAGCAGTTCTGAACGCTCATGCAACTCAAATGGGATGGCACAGAGCCAGGTAATAGGACAGTTAATGGGATGAGACCAGCACCAATACTGCCTCCATAATAAGCAAGGGCTTTTTGCTCTCCAGCTGAGGATGGGGAGGGAAGGCAGCAGCTACAGGCAGTAACAGCACTGCCAACCTGGGGTTTCGGGGAACCTCTCTCCGCCTTTTACACCCATCTCCAAAAAGGAAAATGCACCCTAACTGCAAGAGATTACCTCTTAATTACCCTTGTTCAGTGGCTGTAATAAGCAGAGGCTTTCTTCTCCCGCATAGTGGCAGATTGGTGAGATGCATTCCCAGCAAATAGCTCTAATGGGAGGGTTTTTACCTCTTCTCTCCTTGTGCCTCCTGCAAACCTTGAAGTGAGCCAAGAGAACGCCTTAATCCTACTTCCCCAGGGGCAGGGCGTTGAGAAAATGATGTGCGATTTGGCTTTTTGAGGATGCTCAGCACACCTTTGGCTCATACAGAACCATTTGCTGGCTTGGTGATTTTCCCTCCCTGACCCCCAAATACCAAAATAGCATCTTCTTCCTTCCCTTAGAGAGGGGAACCGGGTAAAAGAGCCTTTGAAGGAAGGCAATGCGGAGACACAAAGCCGTAGTTATTTTTAGCCGCATGATCTCAGGCTTGCAAATTAAAAATGCTGCTTGGCTTTGTCCCTTGAACAACTAGGTGAGAAGAATTTCCCTCTACTGTGTATGCTGGAGGACTCCACAGACTTCAGGCGGTCATTAAGAGATGCTGCAGAGAACAGAGCAGGCATCCATCTGAGAGAGAGCAGGCAGAACCACGAGTCTGTCCTCTGGGGTGTGGAGATGGAAAGAAACCACACCCAGACCCCGGGTTGAGTACAGGTGCCAGTGACTCTTGGAAGTCCTTGTCCTTGGAGAGAACATTGCAAAGGATGTTTAGGATTTGCACGCCTGAGGGAGCAGGGACAGTGGGCTGCTTAACTGACTCCTGGCAATGTTGATGTTGGGATTCGACTGTCCGGCTCTTATTCCGACTTCTTCACTTGCTGAAGCAGGTACTTTGGTTTCTTGAAGAATAAGCCTGAAAAATAGCTGCTAGTGCAAGGGAGATACTGCAGTATAGTCTTCCAAGGACTGTCCCAGCATCTCCGGTTCTCTTCCTGGAGGATGACATTGTTAGATGAGAGAGCGCCTGGCTTCCAAGAATGCTTTGCCTGGGTGCACTGGGTTTGGGGTAAAACTGGTATGTCTGAGAAACCAGGACTGGAAATAGTAATAAGCTGGTGCTCTATTTTCTTCTTCTTCTTCTTCTTCTTCTTTTTTTTTTTTTTCCTTTTTGAAAAGGAACATTTTGGAGCACTGGAAACCCCCACTTCCTTTCCATAAGGAAGAACAGAAGTGCTCTCATTCACACCCATCGTATTTTATTTCAGATTCAGAAACCTTTTAATTTCAGCAGAAATCTCAGCATATGTTATCTTGCTCCGAAACAGCAAACGGTGGCTTCATAATGTATCCATGCGTGTCAAATCCTCACTCTCCAAACAATGCTTGGATGCCACTCAGATGACATATATGTCAGCAATTTCATGGAGGGTGCCTGCCTGCCTGCCTGCCTGCCTGCTTCCTTCCCTCCCTCCTCCCTCCCTCCCTCCCTCCCTCCCTCCCTCTGTCCCCTGGATTTAAACCACGCAAGCACGAAGCAAATGTAAGCAGAATTCAAGAGCATTTTGTAATTCCCCAAAGGTTAATTGCACTATTTATAGAGCCGGCTGTAAAGCACAAACTCTCCTGGTGACCCCTGAGGGTCAGCACGGTAATAGCAGCGGCGCTGGAGCCCTGACCAGCCATGAATTACTGTCGGTGATGGTGAGAATGCTGACAGTTCAATCACAGCGCTGTTTCAATAGAGAACTCCATATATTTAAAGCGCTGATACTGTTTTCCCTCTAAATGACAGCCTTGACAGATGGGCCAAAAGCACCACAGACGTTTGAACAAGGAAATGGAGAGGGAGCCTCCTGGAAGCTGGGCTTGGTGCAGCCAGCCGCAGATGATGAATAGAGTGTGATTGTGTCTGACAGGTAGTAATATAACTATTCATTCACCGCCGAACACCTGGAGCACACTATATTAAATGGTACAAGATGGAGAGGTTCTGTGACAAGAATAGGAAGTGTGAATCCCAGACTGAGTTTAGGTACAGCCAGAGGAAAGGTCGCGGGTCAAGCAGTGGAAGCCGCCTCGGAGAAGGCTGTAATTAAATTATTTGCTTACTAAAGTGTTTCTAATGTTTTGCTAACATGTTGCCAGGATCATTACTTCAGCGTGTCTGAACACTTCAGTTGCTAGCAGCTTCCCCCACCCCTCTCCTTGCCTTTGTCTCTCTGATAGTTCTAGTTATTTCTTTCTTCAAGTTCCTTTTGTCTCCCTGCCTCTCTATATCCTGTTCCAGATACCAGTTTTAGAAAAATAAGAGGCAAGGTCAGTCGCCCCGGGGTCCTCTTCTTGGTTACAGGACACCCCCTGCCCAAATGCAGAGGGGCTGTCTCCTAGAACACCCTCTGCTGGTTAGGATGCATTGCTAACAAATCTCCCGGACTGGGTTTGCTCGCCTGACAGGCAGTGACTCAACCATTGATGCTAGGGTACAGGGAGAAAGTGGACATTCATTGCCCAGGACAGAGCAAGTTGCTGAGTTCCTGGGAGGAAAACCCTTCAAGACTTCAAGGCTGTATCTGTATTGGACAGAAGTGGAATTCTTGTATGTTCCATGCCCCACTGTTTTGCCTTTGGAGCCCTCACATTCACCGGAAATTGTATAGAACCCTGGGTTGATGCTAACTCAGATCCTTGGGAAAGGAAACACTTGTTGGTAGCTTTGCTCCCTTGTTGCTGTCCTGCAGCGATGGACTTGGTGCACAGAGCCAATAATAACATGCATGGACTACTGACTGATGATCAATAGCTGAAATTTATTAGTGGCATCAGACTTTATACACTGAGGGTCATATGAGATAAGGTTGGAGGTATTGAGCTCGTCAACAAACCTTAGAACTGTTTCTATGCTTTTGTTTGGAACTCCTTTTGTCTTGTATATTCCACCAAGTATTCTCATGCACATACTTTCCACTCAACTGTTCTTATACAAATGATATCCCATCAGGCATACAAAAGGTAGCCATTTGGTTGTTCTCACGCAAAGGATATCCAATCAGTCACACAAAAGGCACCCATCCAGTTGTTGATTATACAAATATTGTCCAATCAACTGTAAACCTGTGCTCGCTGATCTTTTAGGGTCACAATGTCCTCCTGCACTCCCTGACCAAGGTCCATCCACTGCCGTCTCCCATTCATTTTGCTTGTCACTTTTCTTTATTCCTAGGGGCCAATGGCAGCCAGAGACAGTCACAGTGTTGCCATCACTGAGCTGTTTGAAAGGTCCCTGTGGGAGCAGGAATTCTGGACCCTTGGGTCTCTGGGCTTAGCAGCTTCTCTCTTGGCTGTGAGGCTGGTGTGCACCCAGGCTCCACCAAGCAGATGCTGTCCCTAGGGGAAGCTGTGTGCACCCTCCGGTACCAGCGGAGATGGCTCTCGCTCAGTTGCAGGTCATCTCCTAAGCTGCTGCAGGGTGAGGCCAGAAGTTAATACCTCCAGAATATTCCGTGTGACTATTCTGAGTAGCTATGGAAAACTCAATACAGTTCAGGTGGCCCTCCTGCCTGTCCAATGCTGAGTTTCTGCTCCTCCCTGCTTCACACCCCTCATTGTCTACCGATGGCAGTCAACTGTATTAAATATCCTTGGCTATTGATTCATGGCCTTACCCATAACTTCTTCGGCAGCTGCAAATTTTGTCTGATGCTGGATATGAAAGGATGCACGATGGCTGTTAGTGCTATGCTGGCCTCAAAGACACGGTTTGGAGAGTTGGGAAAATGTGCAAAATCCTGTTGGTGGTGTGCTGACTGCAAATGAAGGCTTATAATGCAATCTGTCATTCCCCCGACCCCCCTTCTCCAGTCTGTGGGCTTCCTTTTCCGCAGTCCTTGTCTTTATGGGCCTCAAGTGCATATGCTTCTTGTAATCTACAACCACATGTTTCTCACTGCTTCTGCACCTCCTTTGTAGATGAACTCTGCCTTATTTACTGAATTTGGCTCCGTCATTGTGTGGCTGTCTTCCTGATGCATATCCTTTTTCATTCTAGCTGAGGGGCTGCGCAATGCTTAGGGCTGCCAAGAAGGGGAAAAGGACTGTTTTGCAAAATAAGCAAATTGGATTATCCAGTGTGTAAATAGGCACTCAGTCTTTTTTTTCCCCATGTAAATCAGGAAAAGCAATTTGCTTGGGCAGGGAATAATAAAAAAAAAAAAACACCCTGCACCACTCAGCGTTCTCCGGTCTTGGCTGACATTGGGAGTTCATTATAGGTGAGGAAAAGCAACTTGTTAGTATCTGTATGGCTGGAGATAGTAATGAACTAATTTGCTTCCATTTTTTTCTGCAGTTTAAACATAGACACTATGAAAAAACTCTATGCAGGAACTTTGTTGCATTAATATAGTAACATGAATAACCGGATTTTTATTGTTGAAGCTGTGGAGAAAGTGTTTGTTACGTAAATTTACTCAGTAATTTGCAGTTTGTCATTAGTGGGAGTCAAACTCGGGCACGGTGAGGAAGACTGAAATCTTGCTCTTTTTCTGGAAACAATAGGTCAAGGCTGCCACGGTGTGAACTGGGCGATGTTGCAAATGCGAAACCACATTGCTTCATTTATGCATTCAAGAAAATGGACACTTAAAAAAATGTTTTCATATTGTGACAGTGAACTAGAAATGTGGTTAAAATTAATGGTAGCAATTTAACAGTCTTGGCCACTCAAGTTGATTAGGGCTGTTTTAATCATTGGCAAGAATGCGGAAGCACAACGTCCTACCAGTCATTTTGTTCTCCAAAACATAAAGCAGCTAAACTCGGCATCATGATTTGCAGCGCTGCCTAGAGGCTGGACAGAGCAGGAGGCCGCTCTGTTAGCCCAAGGTCGGCTCCTCTTACTCCAGCGAGGGAGAGTTGAGGCATAAATATGTCTGGAGTTCGGAGACATGTTATATAGTGCTGTTGGGGGTCACATGACATAATGCTGAGAGTTGGTTAAAAATAAGTAATGGACATACATGCTTGGATACATGTTTTTTTTTTCAGTGTTTATTCATTAGTATTAAAAGCAGGCATTTTCTTTTTTCTGTTCTTTTATTTCATTAGTGTAGCTGTAAGCCCCACATAGCAGAGACCAGGAAAAGAAGACAAATTTAAAGTTCTACTAGAATGGAACTTGCATTGGCTAAACAGGATCTTCAGAAAGGTGGGGGAAGAGCTTGCTGAAAGGGAGAGTGAGTCTTGGGGGCCAGCTGGATGAAAGACGTTTTTTTCTGTAGTCTTTGCTGTCCGTGGCTGACTTGTCCGAGTCTGCTCATCTCCACGGAAGCAGAGCTGCTGTCCCTGACGGTGGCTGTGGATGTTCCCGATGGGAGTGAGATGCTCAATACTTTTGGGCCATCTCGGCCTTTGTACCAGGCCTCACACTGGCTGTCTCAAACCGACTCTGCGACTACCGATGGCTGGTGCAGGCGCTGCTAAGTAAAGGGTGTTTCTAGAACTTGCAGAAGCAACAGGCTCAGAAGCAAACCAGTGTCCCGAGGCAGAATGGAATCACAACTACAAAAAGCAAAGCAGAATATTAATTTATGAGGGCAGATTATAGGAGATGGCTTTAAAAAAAAGCAAAAGTCACATTTAATGAGGCGTTTTACTTTCTGTTGTATTTGAAAGTGCAAATGACATGCTTTTGATGAGGGGAGGAGACAGGACAAACCCAGGAAAAGAGCATCCTGCTGCAGCTGGGAGGTAAATCCTGGGCTTGAAGGTGAAATGCTGCATTTTGGGCAAGTGTTCTTGATGGGAATTTTCCCTGCGAGTGCTATCCTGGGACGCTCCCATAGGATTCACCCCATACGACAGACACTGGCAGACACCCACCGAGTCAGGATCCGCCCTGTTTGGGCATCAGACTTCAGTTAGGTAATGATTGTGGCAGGAAGGGAGAAGCCAGCCCAGTGGGATGGGTGGCGTTTGAGAATCCATGTGCATTGAATTATGGCATTTTGGGAGAGCCAGTGTGCTGATGCTGATCTCTTCCACATCCCCTCTTCTGCCCTCTGCTTCCTCTCCAATAGTGTCTATTGTTCCAGAACCCATATTGTGCTGGGATCTGAATTTATGTTGGTGGATTAGAAGCCAGGGACACCGCCACGGTCCATAATCAGCTCATTAGCATTCAGTTCATGCGAGCTAGTGTGAGTACAATTTTCAATGGCCTAATGTGACAGGTAATCATAAATTAGTATTTGCTTTTAGAACAACAGCCGAGTACACAGCCCGCTCGCTTTAGGACAACTCCATCGGCGACACAGCCCTGCCATGAAGTGGAAACTCATTAAACAGGGCCATCTACTTCATCGGGCTGTCGGAGCGGCCAACAAACCAAATGGAAACATCTCACCAGAACACTGCAGTCAACCAGGACAAGTTCAGGTTCATTAGCTGTGGCAACTCTACAGGAATGAGTCAGAGTCATAATTAAATAGGCGCTTGCTAATTTATCATTTTACATTTGTTACGACATTTGCATAATGTGTATTCCCTCCCATGTCTGGTTGCATTAAGATGCCCTCGTGTGCATATTAGAGTTGAGGCCTCTGTTATTTTAAAAGACTTATCAGAAGTGGCTTGTGTTTGGTGGTTGGGAGGTGCTAAGCTTGCAGTTATCTGCAAACATGCAAGTCCTGTCTGTTATGGCAGTGGCAGTTGCATCGCTGGGACAGTCCATCTTGGGAGACCCGGACCTCAGCAGCTGCGCGGCAGAGCTGGGTGGAACTGGAACTGAGCCACTAAAGTGGCTGAATTAACCTGCTGATGGAAACAGCTTGGCGTGGAACTAGTTCATTTTGGTGTCCAAAAATAACAGAGCTGCAGTGAGGACAGCTCCTCGGTGGGTTCCTGGGGTTGTGGCGGGGTCACCTGTTCTTTGTGACAAACCACATCCCGGGATCTGCCTTTCCTGTAGCAATCTCTCGGTGCCTGTTGCAGCCAACCCATTTCACTTTAGTGAGAGAAGGCTTGGGGTTCTTAGTGGGAACTGCTGAAAACCATGGTGATGGGGTATCCTCAAACACACAGGCTTCGGGAATTGGGGTAGAGTGAGGCTAATGTTCACAGTGGACATAGGGTAGGGAAAGTCCAGGTTAAAACTGCTGCTTCTTCTATTTTGTTGTCCTGAGTGGGTATGAGGATAAAATGGCAATAAATTATTCACTGGAACGAGGACGTTTTTTCCCAGAATTTAATTATCCTTTCGTATTATTGATATGGGGTTCCTTTATAATGTAAAATAAGCTATTGAAAGCTTTCTTTGTGCTCTAATTCCCTTCCTGGGGAAACGGGTTTCCTAGCCTAGCAAGAATATTTAGGGGAGCGAGGGTGCTATGGAAAAGCAGGGCGTTGAGCCCTGAGGGATAGGAGCCGAGAAGGAGGCCGACACCCATGGGAGATGTCACCAGTCGCCTCGTGTTTGGTCCGAGCCAGGGTGTGGTTAGAGCGTGCCTCCTTCCCGTCTTTGTCCATCCTTTGGCTGCCCTGCGCTTTGCACAGTATGGAATGGATTCTGCAATGGGAGGTGCTTACACGTGCATGTGTCAGTGTGTGGGGGAGTGCCCCAAGAGGAGGGGAAGCCATTCGGAAAGAGTGGCCATTCAAGAATGACGACATGTGTGTAAACTGGGGAGCCACATGGAGCCCACCCTGCTCGTGACAGAAGAGGCAGGCAGCGCAATTCAGAATTCCACGCACTGCTGGGGGTCACTAGAGCTTTACAGAAATCCAGATAGGTGTTTCACGGTCAAGATGCCTGCTCAGGGTTCCCCATTGCGTATCAGGCTGCCCGAGTTGCAGACCAGGCCCTGTATTTATTTATTTATTTTTAAAGATTTAGTTTATGTTGGGCAGTCAGACATTCAGAGAGGAGAAGAGAGAAGATCTTCTATCCATTGATTTACTCCCCAGGTGACTGCCTAAGGCTGGAGCTGAGCCAACCTGAAGCCAGGAGCCACGAGCCTCTTCCAGGTCTCCCTGCAAGTGCAGGGTCTCAAGGCTTTGGGCCGTCCTCAACTGCTTTCCCAGGCCACAGGCAGGAAGCTGAATGGGAAGCAGAGTAGCTGGAATATGAACCAATGTCCATATGGAATCCTGGCGCATTCAAGCAGATGACTTTAGCCGCTAGGCTACTGCACCAGGCTCTCCAGATTCCTTTTAACACAGACCCTGAGAAGCCACAGGTGATGACTGAGGTAGTTGGGTCCTGGGAAACCTGCCCTGGAACCCTTCCTCCTGACCTTGACCTGACCCAGCACTGACTGATGGGCTTATGGGGAGTGACAATGTTTCTCACTTTCTCTTTGACACATAAAAGTTACAAACTGTAAAGCTCTATCTTTTGGGCCCTGTGCCGTGGCCTAGTGGCTAAAGTCCTCACCTTGCAAGTGCTGGGTTCCCATATTATGGTCACCTGTTCTAATCCCGGCAGCTCTACTTCCTATCCGGCTCCCTGTTTGTGGCCTGGGAAAGCAGTCGAGAGGACAGCCCAGAGCCTTGGGATCCTGTACCCACATGGGATACCTGGAGGAAGTTACTGGCTCCTGGCTTTGGATTGGCTCAGCTCCGGCCATTGCGGTCATTTGGGGAGTAAATCATCGGACGGAAGATCTTCCTCTCTGTCTCCTCCTCTCAATATATGTCTGACTTTGTAATAAAAATAGATTTGTTTTTAAAGCTGTATCTTTTCAGCCGTGTTTTTCCCTTGTAGTAATTGCTAATCCTTCCAGAGTTGCCTAAGCTTGTGTGGCCGCGCATGTCTGCCTCACAGATGTTTCTCCAGCTGGCATCTGAGTTACAGCATCCCTCTGACCCCAGTGACTGCGCCAGACATGGGCACTTGGTCTTACCCGGTTAGGACCAACCCTGAGCGTTGGGTTGGTGCTCTGGGCAAAATATTCCACTCACTTGGTTAGCTTTAGTGCTTTAGCTACTGTGGACTGTCTTTGAACCCAGGAGGAAAGACCTCCACGATGTTGATTTCAGCATGAATGCAAAGCAAAGTGACTCAGTATTTTCTCTTGCTCTTTGACCATATTGTGGTACTTCCTTGCACTTAGGACAGAAAAATCCAGAACAGCCCACCCCTTCATTGTTGTGACGGCTGCTGGGGAGCAGCTGGCTCAACGCAGCTCACCCGCTTGCAGCCCTAAGCTCTGCTTCTTCTACACAAATCAACATGTCATAGGCTGCTTCTGCAAATTGATCGAGCGCTTATCAGTAGTCACTGCTTACAATACTTAACATCTAGTGTTACAGTAGCACTCATCGGTTACAAAATTCGCAGGACTGAAAAAGATGCAGTCTTTACAGAAACTTGTCCTTGGGTTCTTTTAGAACAAGATCACCCCCTTCCTTGACAATGAGTTATTTTTAACTACTTCAGAATAGCTCGTGATGTGTTTACACGCTCTTCCTCCGCTACTCCTCTCTGACTTCACAAAGACGAGTCCACCTTCGCCAGTGCTGGAAAAAACCAACGCCTTGGTTGTGTGGGTCATCACTTCTGTTGAGTTCTTTGCAACCTTGTGGCTTTATGCTTCCCACGCCCTGCGTTTTGTTGACTCGGATCTGGTTAATAATCGCATTGTAAGAGTGTTCCCTCGGAAGTGCCACAATATATTTTGTATGCAACCTGGGAGATATTAAATGGGCTGTGGCAGTGATATTTTGCTAATAGTTGCTGTGAGGAGCATCAAGTACCCTCTTGTAAGCAAGAAAACTTGGAGAGTGCTGGATGTTGGCCACTGTTGTAAGGAACACAGTTGGGATTGTTCTGAGTGTTTCACGGGTGCAGTTTTGCAAAGTTTAAGTCTGCGCTTCTGCAGGAGGAAGCCACGTGGTGAATGACAGCAGAGGCCCTGGGGCCTGGAACAGGAGGCTCTGGTAGCTGTGTCCGGGAGGGAGCAAGGGGGGCGAGGGCATGGATGGTGCAGAGGCAAGGCTGAGGACAGGGAGTGGCTCCCCGTCCCCCACGCTGGGCCTCTGGTGGACCAAGTCTGACAGAGCTTGCTCCTTTTTGCCTGTGCTCATCATGGAGTAGCAGATCACAGGCTTTTTCCTGGGAGTCTCTCTCAAGGATGAGATTTTAAAGCTGGTGCCAGGTGTGGGGGCAGCTTCAAACTGGCCAAGAGATCAGGCATTTGTTGCCATCAGGGACTCTGTAAGCTCTTTGTACAGAGCAGCTACGGGGGGAGTAAGATTAACAAACCAGAGGCTGGTGTTGGGTGTAGTAGGCTAATCCTCTGCTGCAGTGCCAGCATCCTATGTTGGTGCCACTTTGTGTCCCTGCTGTTCCACTTCTGATCCAGTTCCCTGCCTGTGGCCTGGGGAGGCATTGGAGGACGGCCCAAGTCCTTAGACCCCTGAAGTTACCTGGGAGACACAGAAGAAGCTCCTGGATCCTGGCTTTGGATCAGCTCTGCTTTGGCCCTTGGGAGCATTCGAGAAATGAACTAGCAGATGGAAGACTTCTGTCTCTCCCCATCTCTGTAGATATGCCTTTTACAATAAGTATATCTAAACCAACTGGTGAGTCCCACATTGTGCCATGCAAGGTGGCGGGCTGCTGTGGCTCTGTGCCCGTGCACCTCATTCCTAGAGGTGCTGGCACAGACTTGCGCCATGCACACCCAAGAAGTTGCAGCTTGAGGTTGGCGCTGATGACGGGTGCTCTGCAGTTGGGCTCGGCACTGCCACCTTGGCCAAGTGTGCCAAGACCATTTTTGATACTCTCTCCAAGACCTATCGCTCTATCCTTGACCTCTGGAAAGAGACCGTTTGCCAAGTTTCCCTTTCAGGAACTCGCCAACTTCTGGCATAGACTCGCCCAGGGAAACCAGGTCCCAGCTGTGCCTACACCGTAGGATTTTACCCAAGAAAAAGTGAATTAAGCCTGTTTGCTTTTTTATAAGAAGGTTAATTCTTACAACTCATCTTTGCATTCATGAAGATAGCCTACTTGTTTGAGTGAGGGCTAAGGAAGACCTTCCTTAATGATTTTACGGCCTCCCTATAGCTTTATGCTTAGGAAAATAAGCTGACATGTAGCAATAACCTTAACTTCATATTACAGATAATGGGTGACTCCAGAGTAACATTCTCCCTGTCTGCCACTAGAAGTGCACTGATAGTTGTGTTGGTCCCAAACTTGTTTTTCCCCCCTTTTATTATTATTATTAATTACATGTATTATGTGACAGTTTCATAGGCTCTGGGATTCCCTCAACCCCCCCACCACCCCCCGGTGGATTCCTCCACCTTGTTGCAGTATTACAAATCAAATTCAGTTGAGGGTCCTAAACTTGTAACTTGGGGAATAAAGTTCCTCTTCTTCTTTGTTTGGGTATCCTATGCCTGAGGCCCACTGCTGAGACGTGGTACCGTGTTATAGGCTAAGTCTCTATCCTCCCCCAGTTCACAGCTCTTCCATCCCAAGATGGGACAGAAGCACCAGGAGGGACAATTCAGAGTGGTGTGGGATGATGGGAGAAGTGAGTGAGCATTGGCAAGGGAGAAATGTGATGTTACCCAGCTATGAAGTGCAGTACCCCTGGTGTAGTTAGAGTCAAGCATTTCATTGTCTGGGCCCAGCGTGCGCCAGGATCCCGTATGGGCGTCAGTTCTAATCCCAGCGGCTCCACTTCCCATCCAGCTTCCTGCTTATGACCTGGTAGAGCAGTGGAGAATGGCCCAAAGCCTTGGGGCTTTGTACCTGTGTGGGAGACCTGCAGAGGCTCCTGTCTCCTGGCTTCGGATCAGCTCAGCTCCGGCAGTTGTGTGTGCTTGGAGTGAGTCAATGGACGAAAGATCTTCCTCTCTGTAGATCTGACTTTCAAATCAAAATAAATAAATTAAAAAAAAAAAACCACATTTCATCATAAGGGTCAGGGTTTTTCAGTCACTACCAAATTTCCTGAGTGCTGATTGAACGCACTTTGGAGAGTTTGATATCACCAGATCAAAGGTCTTAATATTTCAATGAGTTGTATAGTGAGGGTGGTAGGGAGAGAATTGCCTTTAACATGTCAGACATCATATCAAGCATTTATAACATGGTGTGATCCCATGGTTTCTTTCTGTAATAATGTCCAAATGCCTTTTTCCCCATAGAAATGGCACTTTTTCTTCTCATAAGGGGTATATAGGTACTTGACAGAAATAAACTCCCTGAATCACTGACATGTCATCATTGGGCTGTGAATTCAGTCACCATTGCCAAGTATAAATCGGGAGGAAGGGGGCCTATCTTCCACTGGTCAGTTCTTAACCCTGGTGCATCTGGGGAAAAATATTCTTTGAAGGGATTTCGCAAGTATTTTGTTAAGTTTCCGAGATGAGGAATTTTGTAAGCAGATGATTATCCGTGTATGAAGTCGCTGGGTAAATTGTTCACAGATCTGCAGGTTCTTCCTAGAGACACAGTTGTGCTTTGACACAAACCGTGGAAGAAAGGGACTATTTGAATAGTGGGGCGTGTCTAGTTGCACATTCATGCGAAGATACACCTTAGCGACACCCTCTTGTCTGCAGCCTGTACTATCTCCTGATGCTCCAACGCAGCAATTACAAATGACCTTAGCCTACAATTGGCTTACTGTGTGGTATGTTTCTCCCAGGTGCACCAATTGCTTATTCATCAGAATACTTAGTAATTCTGGGTCAAATTTGTTTAGTACTTTGGAAAACTGAGCGCTTTGATTTATCTGGAGGTGATCAGTGATGAATTAATCAGATGTGAAGCCCATGTAAGCAGTTTAACTTCTTGGGTCTCTAAATTACATCAGTATAGATCATGAATTTGCTTCATTTGATCGTTTTTATGTTGAACAATAAGTAGGGCAACCAATTGTGTTCAACTGCCACTAGGCAGTGATGAATTAAAAGAGAAGAAAACCCAATCATTCTGGAAGTACCATAGATGATTCTATTTATTGAAGTCACATATGAGGGCACTTTACAAAGCTCATGGGAAATTGAATTAGAAGATAATCTTAAACTGGTGCTAATAATTTGAAATCCATGCCCAGAAGGGTCTTTGAACACGTCATTAAACATGTATATTGTGAAAGAACAATGGATTTCAAAGATTTTGCGTCAAACCAGACTTTTATTCTGCTTTCTAACTTATTTAAAAAAACATGTTGTACGCGGTTCATGCTGTGCTTAGCTTAAGTGGACTCTGTGAAATTGAGCCTATTGGGAATAGAGTTAAGGAGTTAAGCAACACTCCTGAATTCAATATCTTTACTGTGTCTTCTCTTACTTTTGGTTGATGACTTGCATATGAATATATTCCAGGGTAAAATCAATGTCTGTTTATTTCAGTCTATGCTGTAGTATTGGCCCAATGTAATGTCAATCCTTGTCCCTAAAAGAAAGCCATGAATTACCTACTGTCTTAGGAAAACAGATAGAGCTTTTGGTCTTACAATGTCATCTAAAAGGCCCCAGCCAATCGATTCTGCGCTACCCAATTTATCTGCCTTCAAGGGGTGAAGGACTGAGCTGAAGCTTTTGAGATTGGAATCTCTGGTTCAGGGAAACTTGAGTATTTTGACCCTGAGGTCTCCACTACTAAGCCAGTCCTCCAGCATCTGACAGTTCATATTTGTTGAGTTCTGTAACCTTGATCCTGGTCCGGCTTGCCTGTGAGATGTGTCATCATTTTTGTTGGCTCCTCAAATGCATGGCACACAAGGCAAAACATATCTGCTTCTCCGTGACAGCCAAGCCCCAGGAAGTCTCGAATGAAATGGCTGAAATGGCATCAGCAAGGAGCTGAATGTGTCTGGTTAGCAGCTTTCCTGGAGACAAGGCTGTCTAAACTCGGGATTTTGGCCGCAGCGCAGTAGCTCTGCCCAGGGAGCTCTCTATCCGTGTACATGTAGATAACGGATGGCAAGCTCAGTCCTGTGGTCTCTTACTTCCAAGACTCCTTTTCTTGAGTGATAGCTGTGGTGACGTGCATGTGTGTGTCCCCCTGAAATTCGTGTGTTCAAGTTCAGTCCACAATGTGAGAGTCTCAGGAGAAGGGGCGTCTGGTGGAGCTTGAGGCTAATGAATGTAAAAGAGTAACATTTAAAATGTACAAGAAGCTTCAGCCAGAACTCATTGTTCGCCTTCTGCCTTGCACTGTGTAAGGACAGGGTATTTGCTTCCCCCAGATGAAACGGACTCGGGAAGTCACTTTGGAAGCCAAGAGCCTGGACCCCCAAAAGGCACCAAACCTGTTGGTCTTTGTCTTGGGCGTCCATCCACTGGAACTGTGGGAAAGAAGACTGCCATCCTTTGCATTCTACCCAATCATTGTTTTGTTAGGGCAGTGCAGATGAACCACGACACCTGCTCATCCTGGCAAGGGCAGCGCTGGAGAGTCTGGCATTGTGAGTGTCTGTTTTGGGAATGTCTTTCTCCCCCTCCGTGACTGATATCTTTCCAACTCACTCCTTTTATTCTGCTTCTCCCAAAGTATTTCTAGGTTCACCAGACCCTCTTCCCCAGCATTCCCCGCTATCTCTCAGGATCCCTAACAGAGCCTCGTTTCTCTGCTCGCTCAGTTTAGATTTTCTGATCACTTTTGTGGACGCTCCTTTTCGCATATACACTCACCTTCCTTCATCTTGCCAGCTTGCATTCCCATATACAGCAAATCAGTTCTGACTAATTCATGCCCATCTCTGTTCAATGTATCATGACTAGGAAAAAAAAATCTCATGAGAACTATTGCCATTTTACATTTAGGCTGTTGACTCCAAGTTGGCTCTGGGTGCTGCATTTGACTCTACTTTGGGCGACTCTGCATACATTCCTTTTCTTCTGTAAGCCCCAGTGCCTTCTCCCAGCTGTTGCTTTGCACTGTCAAGCAACTTTTCTTAGAGAAAACAGAGGGGCGTTCTAAAAGCTGCTGACACTGTCAGTGTAACCGCCTGGCATCCGTGCCCATGTTCCTTTTTGCTCATGCCCTTATGATAGCCGATTGTCCGTCCACCCTCAGGGCTTTGGTTTATCCATGTCTGATCATTCCTCATTTCTTGATTCCTTGGCACCACCGTTTTTTCTTTCTTCTGATTGTTTTTCCATCAGCACCTGACATATTTTGTAAGCATTTCTATCTCAAAAAACGTTCTTTGTCCTCAAGATTTTGCTTCTTTCTTCGTTTTCTTTCACTTTCTCTAAAGTGCTTTCCCAGTACTCAGTCAAGCCGTTTCCCCGTAGCACCTTCCACCACTCTAAAGGTCATGGTCCCCGACAATGATGCTCACTGGGTTGGATGCACAGGCCATGTTGGTCTTTGTCACGTTTGGTGCGTTGATGTCTGTGATGCCTGATGCCTGCTCTCTCCTGGAACACTGCTTACCTCAGCCCTGGGGCACCACTTTCTTCTCTGTTCCTCCCTGTTCACAGGCATCTCGGCTCTTCCTCAACTCTACAAACAATGGTATATCGCATGAAATGATTTGAACTTCTTTTTTAAGATTTATTTTATTTTTATTGGAAAGGCGGATATACAGAGAGGAGGAGAGACAGAAAAGAAGATCTTCTGTCCAATGATTCACTCCCCAAGTGACTGCAGTGGCTGGAACTGTGTTGATCTGAAGCCAGGAGCCTGGAACCTCTTCCAGGTCTCCCACACGGGTACAGGGTCCCAAGGCTTTGGGCCGTCCTTGACTGCTTTCCAATCCCAAGCCAGGGGACTCTTCCAGTTTTCTCAGGCAGGTGCATGGGCCCAAGACTTTGGACTGTCCTCAGCTACCCTCCCAAGGCACAAGTAGGGAACTCAAAGGGAAGTGAAGCAGCAGGGACATGCACCGGCACCCATGTGAGAACCTGGTGCATTCAAGGCCAGGAATTTAGCCACTAGGCTACTGAACCAGACCCCATATGATCTCTTTAGCCAGTTTCTGTGATATATCACACTGATTTTTGAGTGGACAAATCTGGCTTATTTCCCTAATTTTTTTAGGACCTTAAAGCCTTCAAAACTTCCTTTACTTGGATTCCCAGCCTAGATTTATCCCCCACCCAATTAGCATATCCTGTGATTTCCTAAGCTGGACTCAAGCTCTTTGTAAACAAAATCTACTGTTGTCTTTCTCATGCTGGTTAACTTCAACTCTTCTGTTACTTTGTCTTCTCCTAGAAATTCTGCTTGGCTCTTCCTCAATGGAACCCAGAACTGGAGTTCCCAACATTTCTGTGCTTTTGCAACATGCCTCCAGGCTGGCATTGGCATCTGGGGGAAAGAAAAGGCAGGGGCAGATGGCCTGCCTGGACTCCAAGCCTATTGTATCATGGCATGAACAACCAACAAAAGAGGCACTGTGTGAAGACAGAGGGCTGTGGTATTCAAGTCCCCAAGGGAGCATAAGCTGAAAGAAAAAAATAGAAGTCTCCATTAGAGAGCCAAGAATTGGCTTTACTGGAGCATTGCCGTCAGGCTGATCCAGCAGGAACTTTCTACTTGAGATAACAAGGGAAGGTGGCCCATGGCAAGGGAGTCAGCTCAGCAGCCCATATGTCTCCTGCGGGCAACTTCAGTTGATACTGATCATGGGTCGGTGGTTGACTTATTTTCAGTGGCTGCCTTATTGTCAGTTGTGTTTCGGTTTGGGTGCCATGTTACTTGGTTACGTGGAAGAAAGCTGGAGAGCTTCTGCAGGAGGAAGCTCCATATGGCCAATCCATGAGGAAATTCCAAATCCTCTTCCTGCCCAAATCGGGTCCTTCAGCGGGTATCTTGGAGGAAGTCACGGGACCAGGTTGTCTTGGATACTATATCCTCAAGGTTATTACAGTTGGGGTAACGATTGTTGCTAGGAAAAGAAAGTAAAAGGCACGTAGGATTAATTAATGACATATACAGAATTGAAATGTTTCCAGACTGAGAAGTTCTGACATATTGTAGAGAATGGAACCTGGAAGACAGTAACCTAGGGGAGCCCCAGGCCCTGGGAAAGGGTCATGTCTTCTGCCCGAATATCTGCCAAGGGTGTGGGGTAGCAGGGGTGTGGGGTAGAGAAGAACAAAGAACAATTGTTGATGCTTATGAACCTTCAGCTTCATGGGTTTCTCCTGACTTTGGTGTTCTCTGGCCAGTCTCATCATCCACACACACAAATGCTAGTTGGGAAGGCATGAGGACCTTGGGTGTTTGGGAAAGAAACCCGAGGCTTTTTGCCATTGAAACCATCTGACAGTGGATTGCTATACTCGCTTTTCAAGCTGGAGTAATTAGTGCTGGATTTTGTTTAGAGGCATGTGTATGTTTACAGCTGATATACATAGTATATTTATAGATACATATGTATCTATATAATATACATGATATGTGAATAGCACCGTACAAATGCATGAGATGTAAAATACAGCATGAGCTGTACAAATGTATCCTTGCAATTGAAGGAAGGCCAAAAAGTGCATCTCTGAGGTGGAGGAGAGCTCTGTGATGCGTCACTTCAGTCCTGTGAGCTAAATGGGGTGGATCCCAGCCAGGGGTGTGCTGGGACTGCATGGATGGTGATAACTGTGCTGTGGGTTTACCCTCCACTCCAGCACCCAGGGGGACCCAGGCGGACCCAGCAGGTGGCTCACCATCAGCCACTGAAGGTTATCATACTCACACCATGGAGGAGGCACATGATACAAATTGGAGCCTTTTTGAAAAAATTCTTCCAGTTGACTGGTTGCTACGTGTGTCCAAGCATTCCAGTGAATCTCGGGCTCCTTGGGCAGAGATTAGGACATGTCTATTTGTTTCTTTGCAAGCTCTTACCTCTGTCAGCTTGCCTCCTTGAGAGCCAGGTGACCTTCCTGCAGACTGAGGAAGGAAGACTCTCTGCTCACACTGCAAAGGTCTACTGCTTAAGTCTGCTAGTAAGTTGGCCATTTCAGTCAGGGGTTGCACTACTCAGACTGAAGAATAACCTTGTCATAAACTTGGCCTTCTGAGCATTTTGTTGCTTCCTTCTGAACTGCCAGATGGTTTCTGGAGGTGATAAGGTCAGACAAAAGCACTGGTAATGCCCCCTGTGCATTTCATGCAAGCCAGGGCATCTATGGTTGTTAGGAGAACTGTCATACCAGGCCTCGGTGGGTTGCCTGGTTTCAGAAGCATTGAAGGAATGTAAGACCCTACAATTTCTGCAGTGAGTCTGAGATGCACTTGATCTTGATCTGGATTTGCCAGGACTGCAATCCCTGCTGCCTGCTGCTGGTACACGTCCTGCAGAACACGTTCTCTTTTCCTCTCCTACCATCCTTCCCTCCGGTGCTTTGCTAGTTCACAGGCTGAGATCAGTAGGTACAACTAATTTGACATAGGGGACCTTTTCTTTTTTCAAGTGTTGGATTGAACAGAGAAAGAGGGTGAGACAGATCTGCCTACTGGCTAATGCCCCCATCCCCAGCCTTGGTCAGTCCCTCCCCTCCCTTAAATAGTTGCAATGGATGGTACTGGGCCATATAGAAGCCCAGAGCCGGAAACTTCATTTGAATCTCTTATGAATCCAAGTACTTGGACCGTCATCTGCCTTCCTAGGTACATTTTCAGGGAATAGTACACACAGCTCTTGGCCATGTATTTGATGCTATCATTGCTGAATGACACTCCAGTTGGTTGGGGATACTGCTGGAGAAACCCCAAATGGAATCTGCAGACCCAGCATGTGAAAAGCCTGTTGCTATCATCTTTCAGATAGACAGGATTTTAAGTATTCAGCAGAATGGATAGGATAGTTTTCCTGTAGAGGATCCTTAAGTACCGTATCTCACAGTTGGAATTTTGGTAAATATGATATGGTCCAATAAATTCAAGGTAAACTTCCCCGATGGAGACCCAGATGAGAGTCTATAAATGAAGTCCTTGTTTTGTATAAGATTTGACCCTACCCATTGGTCCTTGGAGTTGCATTTTATTTCCATTTTATAGAGGGTAGACTGAGATATAAACAAGTTTGAGACTGCATTCAAGGTCACACAGCTAACACGAGGAACAAATGAGATTGAACTCCAGTCTTTCGCATGTTCCTCACTTGTGTGTCCCTCCAAGGTGCTTGGCGTTTGAGGACAATGACTGCCACAGCAGTGTGGTGAAGCTGTGAGCATCTGCATACTCCAGTCTAATGCAATCCAGGGAGTGAGCCAGTCCTGGCTCTTAATGAGCCTGTACAGAAAAGTCTAGGCTTCTGTCTCCTGTCAGACACAGTGTGTATCTGAGTGTCTCACACACTTCCCTTAAGGAAGCACCTTCGGCAGAACGTATACGCAGTGATAGGAAAGCTGAGCTTCTGCAGGCTTATCTGGGATGACCTGCACAGAGGGGTGGGAAAGCTCACTGGTCCCAGGGCATTGCTTTCCCAGGTGATGTAACTGGGTTTGATCATCACAGACACAGGGAAGTTGAGCTCTTTCCTGTAAGGTTTCTTGGTGGGAGCAGAAACCTTACATAGTTGAGGGACTTCCCAAGTGTAGCAGACACAGAACATATGTGTGTGGCTGAATTTGGGAAATGTTCCCCCAGAACAATAACTCTTAATCAGGAGTCTACCAACCTCCTGATTCCTTGAGATACAAACCAATTGCTTGGGCACCTTGGTGGTGGGAACCAGCAGCCGTCCTTGTAGAACCTCCCCGATGACTCCTAGGATTTCTGGGAATTTTTGGAAGGGTGTGGAGTCTTGGATCTCCAAGAATTTTGACCTAACAATAGTGACTTCATAGGGAGTCTAGGCATAAAATTGTCTTTATTGACATAGCCCTCTTTAAGCCTTTTAGTTAGCTTCGTTTTTCTGCTCTGACTTGGCCTTCCAGCCTGTATCTCAAAGGCTCACGCATACTCTGCTTTGGACAGCTTCCACTTACGCCCACATCAAGACTTCTCTGGTTCTTGTCCACCACTTCTAAACTGACTCTTGTTCAGATTAGCTTCTAATAAGCACCGTGTCTAGGGCAAGTCCGAATAGCTATGTCTCTGGGAAGTTGGAAAGCCTGAGTGCATATTGCAACATTGAACTTTCAACAGTACTACATAGAAAACTCCGTCTTTCCTTGTCACTTGCCTCTCCTCTTGCCTCTAGCTTGGACCTTAATGTGGTAAAATGATACTGATTTTTTCCAATCTTTAAAGGTGTGTCAGGTCAGTTTTTGTGATTCATCACTATTATTGATTAAAGGTGCTTTATAATTCCTTTCTACTATCAAGTGCTAATCTACTTCTATGCCATTGTGTTTTACTCAAACAACTACCGTGCTGATTGAGCAAAAGTATGTATTGTCCAGAGATTACATATTTAATTTTCAAATGCTGTGATGGTGATTTAAAAAAAAATTTAATTTGAAAGGCAGAATTAGAATGAAAGAGTGAGAAGTTCTTCCATCCGCTGGTTCACTCCTCAAATGATCACAATAGTCGGGGCTGAACTGATCAAAAGCTGCAAAGCCAGGAGCCTCGTCCAGACCTCCCGCGTGGGTGCAGGGTCCCAAGTCTTTGTGTCACTGTTCTCCCAGGCTATAAGCAGACAGCTGGATTGGAAGTGGAGCAGCTAGGACATGAACTGGTGCTCATATGGGATGCTGGCACCACAGGATGGAGGGTGCAGCCTGTTGAGCCACAGTGCTATCCCTTTTGGTGGCTATTTTTAATCACAGTCTGGAGCACAATGCAGGACACGATGGAACCCAACACTGTGTGTAAGGAACATATGAATGGATCTTACTCATTTCAACATCAGACCTCATTCCGTGGAAGGAAGAGGACGATTTGAAAGATGTCTGTGGACCACATGTCAGGAGGCCACCATGTGAGCTGTGGATTCAGGCTCGTGGACGTTTGTTCTAAGAATGCCCTATGCGAGCTGTCAGGTGCCCAGGTAGCACCTGAAAAATGCAAGCGCATTGAGGTGCAGCTGGGGAGAACCTGAGGGTAATAGAGAACCTGCCTGGAAAACATAACCAAGCATGCCTTCCTTGACTTCATGAAGCTTCCTAGGTGAACTTGAACTTGGAGTTCTAGGAACATAAACCACACCAATCCTGGAGGTTGGGCCGACTGAAGTAAACATGTCAGAAACCCTGGTATCATCAGGAGAGAAGAAATGAGAGAGCAGAGAAAAGGTGATGGCAACCTGTGCTAAGAAGAGAAGCCCAGTGTGTCCTGGCCATTGTGGTTGGTAGGAAAGTGGGGGAGTGAGTGCATGGAATGGAGAGGTACGTGGAAGGCCAGTAGTAGTCATCAGACCAGGGGTTGGGGAGCAGTTTCTGGAGTGCTTTGGTTAGCAGTGGGGGCTGACGTTTGCAGATACGTTTCTGTTAGAGGACCTGATATGCAAAGGTTACGTGGATGATGTCCAGCTAGTCACAAGCCTTGGAGATGCAGGAGGAGGCTGCTGAAGATGAGAGGAAGCAACGTGATGGAGACCAGGGATGGGATCAGGGGATGGGATTGGCGTGACATGGCTGGCTGTGCAGGTGCAGAAGCAGGTGGTGAGCCAAGGCGTGTGGAAAGGATAAGGACGTGAATCACCAGCTGGAGCTCCATGAAGCACATGGCTCCACCAGCACCTCAGTTTCGTCTCCATGTGGACTTTGGCCCTTGAATTTGTCACATCATACATTTGTGCTGTTGTGAACCACGGGGTGAGTGGTAATTTGGCAGAGTAGTATCAAGCAATGAAACTCCGGTAATTTTTTTTGCATTCACTGCTTTTATTGAGTCATCCCTAGGAGTTTACCCTAGACATAGAGATGCAGCAAAGAGGAGTTTTTTGAGTGGGTAGAATTTGCTGCATTACAGAGATAATTGCAGATAATTCAGATTTTCAGAAATAGAATGATTCAACTGAGGTCTACCTATTACAGGGGATCAAAGAGTACACTAATTTAGAACCGCATTTTGAGAAAGAGTGAATGATGTGCAAAATGCTTGTGCTATTGCAAAAAAAATTGAGACCTACAACATGGCACTTCATTTAAGGTGAGAATTGATCGGTGCTGTGCTGTTTCCTTCCAAAAATCTCTTCATAAAGACTTTTGGATGAGTTTCAAAAGCTTTTAAATCGCTGTAATGGACTCCCAAGATAACGGAACCCGATTTAAAGAATAATCTCAATTCTTAAAAAAAAAAAAAACTCATGCTATTTCACAAGTGTATGACAATTTAGAGGAAATAGACAAAAATGTAACAGTGATGACTAGGGAATGTGGTTTTACTTTTGTAAACTTATAGCTTGAGCATTTAATCTCTTTTGGCAAAATGTTTTATGAAAGTAGCTAGGACACATAATTAATGCCTCAGCATTTTCTGGTATATTTTAATTTCTTGTATATTTGGTTAAAGGCAGGGATCAGGTGTCAGTGAATTTCTTGTGCTTTTTCCTCTGTTGTCAAATCAGAACATCTTGCACCCAGCCCCCGTTGTCAGTAAAGTGCTGCAGATTTTCTCCACGTTGGGTTTTGTCTGTCAGGAAGAACTACAGCTTTTCTTGGAACTGTAGCAAGATGATGTCCCTGCAAAGTTAGTGGGCTGCTACATGCGTGGTCAGCATGAATCTCTGATTGGCTGGCAAGAACAAAATCTTTGGTGCTGAGTCAGGAAAAATAATAAAGGCTTTGCCTGGTACCTTGGTATCTTCACTGGGAACTTGCCTATCATAGCCTGAGAAAATCAAACCGCCATGGAGAGGACTGGAACATCCCAGCCCTAGTCCAAGCCTGGGTCTGATCAGGAGCTGGAAGGAACTACCAGCCATGTGCGGGGCAAGCTGTCAGCTGATGCCAGACTCCAGGCTCCAATGTGGCGTGATGACCCCAAGTGGAAGTGTCATCAGCGATCTCTTGGAAGCCCTGATGAAGTGACATATTTTGTGAGCAAAATAAATGTCATTGCTCTAAGTGACTCACTCTGCTTTGGTGTGCTTTATTACACAGCAAGAGAAAACTGAACTACTTCGATATCTCTGCCAAACAGAATGTCCATTCCTTTATCTCACAGCACTGTGTGGTCCCTGATTCAACTGGTATTTTAAGTCTGATTGCTGATGCCCTATCATTCATGTGCTGCTATAGCCACATTGAGCCAATGTTAACTTAGTCCAGTGCTGGTAAGAGCTTCATAATGTGGCCTGGGTCCATGTGTGTTCACAGAAGTCTTTAAGAGCCACAACTAAGGCCATGCAGTACACACCTGCTGTCTTGGTCTTGCCATACACAAGACTTTGGGACTGGTGCCAGCAATCTGATAGTGTCTTCAAGAAACCCTCTCTTCTAAGCACTGTCTACAGGCTCATCTGGATGGGCAGCTGACTCAGAACTAGCCTGTTGTATTTCCTCTTCTGAACCAGTGTGATTAGTTCCAGAGTAAATGCACACCCCTAGTTGCTCCAATAAGATTGGATCATGGACTTGACCCAGAACAGTCTGCGCAGCACCTGCTGAGTCAGGAGGATGAGCCTTCCTCCCATGTCTCCGTTCTTCAAGAAAAAGCATCCCTTCTTTGATGAGAAGCCAGCTTGAGTTAGATTTCTATCACGAGTCTTGGGTAGTACAGAATACTTCAAAAAGTTCTTGGAAAATACGAATTTTGAAAAACTAGACATGGGTTTAAAAATGACAGCAGGTAAGCTTCTGTTTTAAATTCATTGTCTTCCCAAGAACTCTTTGGAATCGTCTACTGTAGACCACATCTCCCTAATCGACGTGGTAATCCTTGGATGCCTATTTCAAATGTGTGTCTGTGCGTGCAGTTGGGACACGCGTGTTGAGTAAGACAGGTGCCCAGGATATGCTTACTAATGACTTCCTCCATCCCTTCCAGTTCCTCACACTGCTACTTGATCACAACACTTCCCAGGGCCATTTTGCAGCATAACAGGCTTTGCACGTGGCATTGTAATCTTTGCAAAGCTAGGAAGACATATTTGTATGAAAATGTTGCACATGTATTGGGTATCCAGTACAGATGGTTTCCTCTTCCATAAACCGTGTATCTGGCATAAGTCTTCTGCACACATGTTGATTAATGGCTATTTGGTGTACCTTGGTCTGTGTCTGTAAGTACAAGGAATGGCCTTTGGAGGTAGTGGTGAAGACGCTGTTTCCAACTTCTGCACTGCATACTTGTGGTCGGATCCTGCCCTATTCTGATTTTGTTTTCTGTTCATGTTCACCCTGGGAAGAAGGAGAGATACTTAAGTCCTTGCCACCCAGTAGGAGACCCCTGCAGTAGATGAGCTCTTTTGCCTCTGGCTTTGGGTTGGCCCATTTCTGGTTGCTATGGGGTATGAACCAGTGAATGCAAGGTATCTCTCTGTATCTGCCTTTTGGAAAAGATCATTTTGAAATGCTCTAAGTAATGCTAGAAAAAAAACAATCATTTATGTGAAGGACATGGGTGCTAACTCAGTATGAACTAATATTCTTCAGGGAAAGGAAACCACAAAGTAAAGCTTGGAGAGCTTCAAAATAGTAACTGAGTGTGAAGAGGGACTCCAATAGAGAAGTCTCTCGCTTCAGTATACAATATACAATTCAATATACACTACAGTATATTCAATGTGTGGGATTACTTTTTTTGAGGAATACAGCAATATTTTAAATACCTGTTACTGGTGGGGTAGACTGACGGCATGAGAAGCCTTGACAGCTTGGGAAATCGGTCCTTACTTTAGTGTAGTTGTACTGCCCAGGTCGCGGAAGAATCCCAGTAGTCTTTTGGGAGGGTGAATTGGGTGACCAGAAACTTGAGAGAACTGCTTAAGATGAAGAGTGAGAGCGAGGGCTCAGAGCTTTGTTCCTCTCACATCGGCTGCAGATGTGAAGAAAATGACAGGAGGAGAAATTGCAAAGCCCTTGCTAAAAAGTATTGCGAATTCTGTGGCTGTCAGCCGGGAACAAAGGGCTTCCTGATGGCTTCGGTACGTAACAGATTTCAGGCTGTGGGAAAGATGGAGCTGGAGAGAAAGCGCCTCTGCAGAGGGAGAAAGTAAAAACGTCACCCTGGGAGAGGGGGGTTGGGGAGAAGGGAATTGGCCATCTCGGGAAACAGGCTACGTGCAGGGTCAAAACTCATGTCCCCAGCCCTACCACCTCAGGGAACAGAGGAGACTAGAAAATTCTGCTCAGGTGCAGGGAGGAGGAAATGCATTTAGAGATAAAGGATGGTCACAGGATCTAGTTTCTACAAAACGAAATATTGATTATAAATTAACAATTTTCATGAAAAGGTCCAATTTCTTCATGTCTGTTTTGTGGAAGATTTCCACGCAGAGCCACTTAGGTGTGCGGACTCGAGTCCCGGCCTCTTCCTGGTCTGTTCCTGCGGTCCCATTGCGTTGCGGAGACAGCAGGAAAGTGAGGAGTTGTGGAGTGTATGTACCTGGAGCTGGGGGCCGCAGGGCAGGAAGAGAAGGGAGACTTTAGTTCTGTTGCCAGTTTAGATCCTCCGTTTTGATATCAAAGCCATGGCATGCAAATGGCTGTTGGAATGATCGTTTGTATTTGTGTGTAAGGTTCTTGCCTGTCTTGCTCACTCATGCCCTTTCCTGCTAATCTGAGAGCCCCAGATGGGCAGCAACTTCCCTGTCCTGTCTGGTCCTTGACTGTTGGGTTCCCAGGGCCTGGCACAGAGGAGGAGCCGAACAAATAGGCATTGGGTTGAATGAACGCATTCTTCAGGAATTGACCCTGCAGTACCCGGATGTTGGGCGTACGGGTTGAACTGCTCATTCATGGTGAGCAAGGGTGGGAATCGTGGGTCAGGATTTTATAGCAGAGGCAAAGTCCTTCCTGACTTACACCCTCTGCCTGGGACCATTTTCTTAAAAGATACTGCAAGTGACAGTTAAAATGTGGCCCCATGAGGATGTCACCTAGCAAGGTCAGAAATCTCTGATCATGCTGTTTTGCATTGGAGCCTTCCAGATAAGAAAACAACCTAGCAGCTGATGTTTGCTGGGCTGCATTCTGACATTAGCTCTGAGAAACTTCTTCCAGAAAGCCTTGCTCGGCGTGAGCAACACATGAATACATTGGAGAGACACCGACAAGTGACAGTGTTCAGGGATGAACTATTGAGAGTCCTGGGAGTAAACATGAAAGATGGATGTGGGGGCAAGCCAGGGCATTTGTGCTAGAGGAAAGTGAGCTACAAGTAGAATAATGAGGTGGGTGTGGCAACCAGTTCATGTAACCTTTCAGGTGAACTAGTGGAAGCTCTGTCCTTGGGTCATAGAAGATACAGCATGTTGACTTTGTGACAGCATGCTGCCTTGTGAAATTTACTTTTTCTAGTGTACCATCCATTTACAGTTTTGTCTTATTTTTTGACTCATCCATACTTTTTGCAAGATTAAAGATTTGTGAATCTACTGATGGCTTTAGTGATTTTTGGTGTAATAGTTAACGAATTCTAATTTACTCTGATGGATGGGTATAGTATAAATGGTCATGTAGTCTTTATATGATATATTTTTCCACTTAACAGATTGTACACAGTGTTTTAATGTATTACAAAAGCAAGAAAAATTGGCGATAATTAAATTTTAAGTATGGTATCATCTTTGGAAATCAAAAGCACAGTGAAACACAGATTGAGTTTACTCATTGATTATAACAGGAGTAGTGAGAAATAGCCATTTTCAAGTACTATTGGAAAATTTGAATTTCTCAATCGCATGTCTGCTTAAGATCATTTTTATGTTTTCATAGAGGTGTTGGGCTGATAGCTGGCATGATTTATTCTAAGCCAGATGTTCTGGAAGTTTGCTGGTCTTTTTCCTTGTAAATAAAAAAGCTAACCCACTTTACATAGTTATAGTCCTTTCTATTTGTTTTAAAGATTTATCTATTTGACAGACAGCTATATAGAGAGAAGGGAATAGATGCAAGAAAATAGTGACTGCTCCGTCTGCTGGTTCACTTCTCGGATTGTAGAGACAGCCGGGGCTGGAATCATCTGAAGGCAGGGACTCCATCAGGTTTCCCGAAGGAGTGGCAGGGGCCCAAGTACTTGGCTCCCTTTGCAGATGCTGGCAGGAGGCTGGATTGGAAGCAGAGCAGCTGGCACGCCAAGGGGGGCTGTAGATGTCTTGGGTAACAACTCCATCTGCTGTGCTGTGATGCCAGCTCCAATACTTTTTTCCTTTCTTAGTAGAGACGGCCTCTGTTTTATAAGCCTATGCCCATTCCCCACAGATTTTACTGGGAGCATCTCGCTGCTGTTCTAAGAAAATCCTGGGTGGTACCTAGAGGTTAAAAGTCCATGGTCAAAGAACGGATTCTGTTACCCAAGGCTGACGACTGAGTTCTTGGCTTTGACATTTTTAATGGAATTTGGAGGGATTCGCAACAAAATTAAAGCTTGCTTTTGTGTCCTCAGGCTGTTTGCTTGCGTATCTTGTGTCTGTCTGTTTTTATATGTTCTTACTTTCAATGGGTCATGTAAAATCATGTATTCACTGAACAAACATTATGATTCATTCAACAAATATTATTTGGTGCCTGTTATGCATCAGGTACATAAAGAACAGTCTTGTGAGATAGGAAGTCCTGATGTGTGTTGAGTGTGTGTGTGTTTTTCTTTATTCCTGCTCCCTCCCTTGACGTGTCTCTCCTCTCCTTCCTCTTCCTCCTTTTTCAAAATTAACCATCTTGTAAACGTGCAAATGACCTTAATTTTTCAATTTTTGTTCAACTTTGCAGATATTTTATGAGCTTTCCCAATACGACATTAGGTGACTGGATTCCTTAAGAATGGGTGGAGTTATTGAGTAAAAGCAGCAGATGGGAGACTACTGGTGAAAGCATCTGGGGTAGTTTTCTGCTTGTTAAAGGAGCATTTCTGTGACCTTGGGACCACGTGTCCAGGATGTGGCCAATCACTTAGTGCAAAAACCAAAGGTCCCTTATGAAAAACAAACGAGAATGGCGGTCACCAGGACCAGGAGCCGCCAGAGACGTGCAGGTGCCTCTCGCCTTCATTTGGAGCTAGAAAGATCCGGCGTGTTCTCTGTGAGAAGGCTCGATAGTGACTGAGAGCCTGATGATGCAGCCCAGTTGCACGTTTGTGCTCATTTATGGTCAGCTCCGGTTTTCTTTTTGATGTTCCTGTCATGGGCCTTTAATTTGGATCGTCAATATGCATGGCTTGCTTTTGTGCTCTCTGCCTTTGACCTACTGCCGATCTAGCTGACTCTGCAGTTGAGCGTTGCCACGTAGGCAGGATGATTTTGAAGGAGAGAAAGGAGCTTTCCAAAGTCTCCTGGGTAGTTAGCGGTTGGTGGAGGGAATAATTTTGAAACTGATAGTTAACTGCGAGGCAACAAGCCCATCAGAACTTGCATGGAGGAATGCTTCTTTTGAAAATTCAAGATCGGGTGCTGCCAGAATGAAACCCCATGCTCTGCCAGCTGACGGAGCACCCCAGCCTAGCGGAGGCTGATTCACCTGATTCACGCATTGTCTGCCTCTGACTACTTGAAACTCACTTGGTGATCTCTGTGCCTGTGCCACATGTGGCCTCTCTTCCCGTGCACTGCAAGGGCTCCAGCTGGCAGTTTCACTTGAAGACCGAGATGATTATGGCTCTCTAGAAAAGAAAATCAAAGAGGCACGCGGAAGCTGGTTAAAGAGATTTCTGAGCAATGATTTGGAAGCTCTCCATGCTGAGTGTGTTTTTCACGTTGACTCGTGTGATGGGTGATTGTGTTTTTATTGCTAAATGATAGTGCTCAATGTATAAACAGATCTTTTTTTGGACCAGTATGATAACACCCAAAGATACATCAAAATCTAGAAATAACAAAGTTCTCTCCGCAGACAAAGATCAAACAATTACAAGGTCTGTTTTGCTGAATTAGACATATTGTTTTAACAGTCATTTGGGTGAATGTTTATTTTTTCTTGCATAAAGAACTAAGTATGGAAATGGAAAAAATGCATGCCTTTCATACTTTCCACAGGAATATTTCTTCATTTCTTCTGCCCTTAGCTGGTCTCTCCAACTGCTGGTCTGCTTGCCTCTCACTAGCAAGGGACAAACAGGCACCTGTGTGGAGGAAACAGCCGCTGTCACAGTGTTACTCAGTAATCCACAAGGAATGTCATCAGATGAAGACAGCCAGAAAGAACAAAAGACAAAGTGTAGACTTGTTTACAAATCCATTTCTAGGTCAAATGGCTGTGAGCTTGCTTTCTGAACTCCATAAGCCATGTTTCTGTTTGAGCTGAGAGGCCTGTGGATTTTGCACTGGCTGGGCTTGCCTCCAGTTGCCAGCGGGGTGGGATTTCATGGTAACAGTGTCCAGCTCACACACCTGCTGCTCCCTTGCCCAGGTCCCATCCTGCTGGTTGCTCTGTGAGGCTCAGCCATTACATTTCGTGAGACTTGCCAGTCACGGCTACTTGTTCATTGGGTATTTCCTTAAGGGGATCACTTTTGAGGGTGAATGCCAGGAAGAGAGAATACAAAGAATGACACTGGATAATAACTTGGGATAAGAAATGGTGGCAGGAAACTTGCCCACAGCTGGGTCTAGCCTGAAACAAACATGGCCTCCCCCTTTAGCTTCCTTCTTTGCTTCCTGTGGTACAGCTAGGAATGGACACGAGTTGAATGTTTTAAAGAACCAGATTGAAGTGAGACTCATCTCTCCTCTTTCTCTGTGACAAAATGAAAATAATGCTCACTTCACAGGAAGAATCAGTCCGATGGAATATGATGAGATGTGGTATTATCACTAATAAACTTACAAAATACTTCCCTATTAACTACATTTCCAAGAAAAGATTTTTTTTTTCTCATAATACAGCTCAGAATTCTGTTTCTCAGAATGAATCACAGCTCCCGCACGTGTCTCCTTCTAGGGTGTTTTTGATAGATCTGCTTGGACATTGGACAGTGTAGAATACTCCTTATTGCACTAGTCATGGTTGCTACTTGTCAGTATCATCGAGTAAGAAGATGTGTTCTTTTCAAACATACACACAGAAATTGTTGAGTTGTAAGAATATTTAGGTGGGACTCTAGGGGCGTGGAAGGAGGTGGTCTTTTCTATTGAGTCATGATTGAGAAAATGTGCCAATATTGCCAGAATTCAGAACCCCTCTTAGGACTGGCTGATCTCTACAGGCCCCTGAAGCTTTGGCTGGGTGTTCATGGTATGATACATACAGACAGGCAGTAGTGTGTATCTGTGTGTTTGATTAGCCGGAGACAGAGCTTTGTTACTTCTTTTGAAAGTGCTTTCATTTCTAGAGTGATGCCTCCAGTTTGGGCCTAGGGGAATGATACTTGGGCCTATGTCTGAGGACCAAGGTTACAGTGGCAATCAGACGTGTTCCAACATGGGGTTTCCTTGGGAATGAACATCCATATGCCTGCACCTGTGTCAGATTAAACCCTCAGGTGCCGCGAGCCCCTCCTGGTCACTGTGTGGTCCAGAACTGCAGCATCTGCACCCCCTTGGGGCCTTTAAGGAATGCAGACTCCTGGGCCGCCCTGGACATCCTTTCTCACAAGATCTCTACCAGTGAGTTGTGCTCACTCCAACATTCAAGAACACAGCCAGAGCAGACCTTACTCTTTGTTTTAATAAGGGATGAAGATCCCAAGAATTATTTGCTGCGTGGCATACAAAAATAATCAGGATTGGTTCAGCAGCTGAATGAGTGACTTATTCACCCGTGTAGCCCAGTGCCAACCCAAAGAAAATTAATATGAGCCATGTGTGCATTGTAAAATTTCTAATTGCTATGCTAGAGAATCTTTCTTAAAATATTATTTCAGCAGGTAAAGTGAATAAAACATAGTCAAACATTTATTTATTTGAAAGAGTGACAGGGAGAGGGAGAGCTCTTCCATCCATTGGTTCAATCCCCCAATTGCCACAAAAATTCACAAAAATTCACCTAGTGCTTCCTGGTTGCCACGACAGGGAGCTACATATGAAGTGGAGTAGCCAAGATTCTGGGCTGGGATGACTGTGTTGCACATAGTACCTTCTCCCCTGCACCATGTGATGAGACATTCTACATTGTTATTTTCATAGTGCTGTCTCATGAGTGGAATAGTTGAGCTGCAGTTCAAGTGCTCACTGCCATGTGTCTAGTGTGATTGCTGTGCCAACAGCACAGATGCTATGTCACTGGCTGTGAATGATGATGCGTCCTGAGTCCTAGGTTAGGGTGCATTATGTTCCCTGAGAAATTAGGGAAGCGGTGCACACACTCACCTCATGGTTTGTCTGTAATATCATCTTTTTGGCTTGGTGCTAAGCAGAGGGAGGCAGGGATGAGGAAGAGCATGTAATTTCAAAGTCGTCATGTGGGGGAGGCGTTGGCATAATGGTTAAGCGGCCACTTGGAGTGCCCACATTCCCATCTTGGGGAGAATGGGTTCCATCCCAGTTGTGCTTATGACTCCATTTTCCTGCTAATGTGCACTCAAAGGACAGGAGGTGATGGTCCAAGGAGATGATTGGGTCTGTGCCACTCATGTGGGAGACATGGATTGAATTCCCTGCTCCAAGCTTCAGCCCAGCCCAAATGTGGGTGGTGAATCAGCATGTGGGAGAGTTCTCTGTATGTCAAATAACTAAAGTGTTGCATGACAAACGCAATAAAGGAGATTATTTAAAACCTTTTTTCAGGCATGGAAAGAGAGCACTGACAATGCCCAGGGTAGAAATACAGCATCCATGTTAAGAAACCAAAAACCAAAACAACCTGTCCTTTGTTATAGAGCCAGACTGAACGATGGTCCAAGACTTGGCTCTCCAAGACTTTATTCTGCCCTTGGAGAAAGGGACTTTCATACAATTGTTAAACTTTCAATTGATGCAATCTCATGTTCACATGCATATATTGTAGCAATCTGAATTTGGTCATAATGTGTGTATGTGTATCTAATCTGCATATGTATACACATAGATACACCACCCCATACACACACACAACCCAGTAGTGACCTGACTACACTGTCTTCCTGCCCTCACAGGTGCTCCTGTTGGCTGCACCCAAGACAGGAAAAGTGAAAAGCATCTTGGTGATTGGCCGTTGGCAGTCAGCCCCTGGGAGCTATGAGAGTGGCGCAGGATGGCTGAGTGGAGCCTGAAGGAGTGGAGCAAGCAGAAAGCAGCTAGCATGCTGAGCAGAGACACTGGGAGAACAACAGGAAGAGCATGTGCAAAGACGCAGAGGTAGGAGAGCTCGAAGAACGTTGAGGGACGTTGCCGAATCTTGCCCATGAGCTGAAGCAGCTAGTAGGGCCTCATTCATGACTGCATTTCCTATCAAGCTAGGGACTCTGGACTCAGCCCTGCTGATGGGAAAAATTTTAACAGGCAATTTATGTGATCAGATTTTTTTTTTCACTTCAGAAAGAATAGTGACGGTGGCAGAACTCAATGTGAGAGAAATGGATAATCAGGGAGTTATTGTGGTTCAGGGCATAGACAAGGAAAGGTGCACTAAATCGGTCATACCGAGGGTAAAGAACAAGAGATAAAAGAGGCATGTGGGATAAGTACAGATTAGAAAGTAGAAAGGGTCAAACATGCTTGAGGGTTAATTAATAGTAATTAGCATCATTGATAATGGCAGTTAACCGGTTGGAATATCTATTATTTGACAGTAAATGAGAGATCTCATTAATCTTGGCAACTCTGTCGAGACAGGTGTTAGCATCACAATTTTAATGGTAAGCAATAGGCGTATTTGTGGGGTGTATTTAAGAATACCATGGATTCAAGAGGAATAATTCTAACAAGGAAGATGCTGGCAATGGTTCATGGAGCTGTGAAGACAAATCTGGACTGAGGCTGGAAACTTTGAGAAACATCATATTGTTGATGTGACACTACAACAGTTTAAAGCATTATTTGGCCATAGTGAGACAAGGAGCAAGAAAAAAACATTATCCTAATTTAAGACATGTTTAAACAAGAGCTAGGAAATCTCGAGTCTGTTTCGATGGAAAGAAGAGTGTCATACCGCTGTTTCTGTTGTTCTAATTGGTCTGTCCAAGGATGGCACATGTAAGCTTCGGTCTCATTATCATCGTGCTTCTCCTAACAGTCAGGGCTTGCAAAAAACTCCTAATTTATTCTGTGACAAACAAGTTATTAGCGTCGGGGAGTGTGACAGTCACTACAGCTCATTACTGCAAGTGCAACTTGTTTTGAGGGAAGTCTACCTGACTAGTTCCATTCTCTGTCAGGATTTTGTCATGTGACTTTTCATGTGCCATTTAACTTCTGGATGTATTGAGTGCTTTTTGAGTTCCTAAGCATGGAATGGCATTTTCCCACTGGAAAAGTTTTTTTAGGAAAGCATTTCAGAGTTCTGGAATTACAAAGTATCAATTTAAAAAGTTAGTTCTGTGTCTTGATCCAAGTGCAGAGGTGTCTCCCATTAACCAGGGGCTAAATTAGCTTTTCTTAACAGCCCAGTATGTATTTTTATTTTCAGTAATGAAACTGAAAACATTTTGCTTGTGTGGTAGGAGTTGCGTAAGGAAGTACGGAAACCACTAATCTAGCTTTATGGCTTCTGTTACTCTGGAAACACTTATTTTTATCCCTTGGTTACTGGCAATTCTAGTCTAGCTTGCGGAGATGACAATAATAGGCTTTATGTTTGTGCTTTTCATTGGACAAAGAAAAGAGCTCCCAGCTCTTCAACCCCAGATAATTGAGGATGCCATTATCCTTTTCTGGGACTGCCCAGAAAAAAAAAGAAAGGCAGAGAAAACAGTTGATCCTGGAAGCTTCCTTTAGGATGTGCACTCTGAATGGATTGTTAATACATATTCTATATGGTTGTACTATGTGTTACATCTCTTATTAACTCTGATGCCATCACTAATGTTTTAATATATAGCTGTATGTGCCCCCAGGGAGCAGTTTGTGTGTTTTACTGGCAAGGAGCACAAAAAAAATTTCTTCCTGCTGCTTCCTTCTATTATAAATTAATATCCATTACCAGGGGACCTCTTAGGATGTAAAATCGTCATCCTGTGAGTGCTATGGAGGGAATTACCATGGAGAAATGCTGCGTGGTAACCATAGGGTGAATAAGGCAGCAGCTATGGGGCTGTGAGACCGCGGGCATTCTTTTAATCCATCACAACTGCTTTACATTGCTAATTGTAAAGTTTAATAATCTGCATTATCTTTTTAGGCACAGATCTTGCTTAATAGTCGCTATGTTCCAAACTAGAACAAATTATTCTAATGATTCTAGTACAATCTCTCTCTCTCTTTTTTCTTTGCCAGCTCCAGGATGCTGTGCAGTTTCAGGCCATGAAAGTGCCTGGAGGGGGCAGTTTTTTAAGTGACATTGCTACCTGAATTGCTTTGTATTTTGGCAAAAAATGGGTTAAAGGAGAAGGAGATTGATCCATGATGGCAGTCCTGTGTGTTGTAGTGTGGTTGCCTGGCAACCGTACCTGTAGAAACTAAAAAGTGGACCTGTATCTGTGTTAATCCCCTCTACTTGTCAAGGTTTATAGGTATTTAATATATTAAACTCAGAAAATACTTAAAAGCAAAAAGCTTTGCTCGTTTGATGATCCCTTGAAATTGTGTAAGATTGTTGGACATCAACAAAAAAGGATCTGGAAGGGAAAGTTGGGAACAGCATTTGAATGTGTCTAAACATCTCTTCAATGACCTTGTGCCTGACCTTGGATTCTCACAGCCGTTATTCAAGTTCCTCTAAGTACACTATGTCTCACTTAAAGCATTCTTTGGTCATTTCCAGCATGCTTGCTTCTGTACTCGATACAGATGAGGGCATTTGTAGGAGGAAAGCAGAATCGCTGCCCTTTGATTAGAGGAGCCTTGGTCACCATCTAGTGCGCAGCTCACCTGGAGAAGGACTTCCCCTCTTGGAACACTCAGGGACCACACTCATGGCTGTGCTCCATTCCTTTTTGTACCTTGGCCCAAATCACAGCAAAGGATGGATGATAGCCGATGGGCAGCCCACCTGGCCCATCCTGAGCTTCCTCCTGTGGCTACTCCCATCCTGTACCATCACATTGGTTATCATGTTCACCTGCTGGTTCCTGCATCTTGTCCTCTCTGTAGCATCATTGATCTTCTATATGAAAGAGCCACACTGAAAAACTGGGGAAATTGGCTGCAAAGCCTCTTCCTGTAGTGCTGAGAAAACACTGGTTGGTGACTGGGGAGCACCAGAAAGTTGTGGAAATGGGGACCCTCTCAAGAAGAAATGCATCCAGTTGTGTTGTCAATACATGGGCTAAACCCCTACACTGCTCTTGACAAGACAGGGCCACCCTTGAACTTCTCAAGCCGCTCCAGTGAGGTTCTGGAGTCCTCAGTCATCTCTAGCTACTACCATAGTTGATTGAGAAACTGGAATAGTTGTGGCTTTGAGCCTTGCCCTATCAGTTAGTTGCATATGAATAGGAAGCTTTTCAGTGGCCAATCACTCTGGCCCCCCTCTGAGCAGCCTTTTGTCCCGAATCTGTAATGGATCATCAACAATATAGGGTTGAGAGAACAGGAATGGCCTGTCTCTCCTATTTGCCAGGGCAGGATGACAATCTGTGCCATAGCGTCTTGGGACTGGGCCTTTGTCAGGTGTGCTAGGGAGCCCCTGGCTAGTTGGCTGTGAAACTCAAGCAGTGGAGGCTGGAAACAAACTTCACTGCAGGATTACGATCTTACGTCATTGCAGGGAAGCTGACAAAGTCAAGCTGCAGGAGGAAGAAATGTGGACCAAAGATTGAATCCTGGTGAGCATTTCTGTGGCACTGGTGTGTGCAGGCCCTAGGAGGCTGTAGGAAGTCTGAGAGGCTGTGGGTCCTGCTGGCCAGGGAAGGGCTGTCAAGGGAGTCAGGAAGAGCCCAAGGGCAAGTGGTCACCTGTGTGGCAGCTGCCGCTGCAGGTGTCTGGTAGTGAGTCCAGGGTGCTGCTGTTGGGCATGGCTTGCAGTTAGGAGCGTGAGCTGGATGTGGAGCTGGGGAGATGGGGTGTGAGTCTCTGTTAGTCTGTGTCTAATCACAGGGACTCTAGAAAGAGTGATGGCTGCATCTCCCGAATGCATTCCCTCCTTAGCCTGCAGCCCTATACAAGAGGAGGTTCTGGAAACTACAGTTTCAGATCCACCAGGTTCAGGCTGTTGAACCATTGTGCTTCCAGCACGTGGCCTTGGACAGAAGTGTCTGAAGTTTCTAAGATTGGCCTCACCCCTTCCCTGGTAGAACCTTCGGCTGGATGTGACAGTGAGGTCCCTGAGATCGGGGCTCCTGGTGTCTCAGGGCAAAAGTATAGGGGAGATTGAAGCAGCCAACTTCACAACAGTCCGTCTGCTCATGTCAGAGTGACTGAACCCTTGGGCTGGGGGATTCCTGGAGCCAATGCCTGTCTGTTCATCCTTGGTCCCTGTGCCAGTCTCTATCCGCCAGTGCAGCATGGCACCCTCTAATAGGCTGGTCAACCCTGCAAAGTGAGTTAGACTCAAGTTTATTGTGCTGGTCAGCAGAAATAAATACAGGGCACCAAAGGCCCACTTTGAAAGCTTTTTAAGGGCTCAGCAATTCAATGGAAAAAGTGTGATATGGATTCATGGAAGATTAAATATTGATAGAGACAGAAAATAGAGATGAGATTTTCACAGATGTCGGCTTCCCAGGAGACAAATCCACTGTGGCTCAGGGCATGAACAGAAGGTTTCCTGGAGGGGATGGCAGCTGAAGAGGAGGCCTGGAGGCCTGGGAGGGGCACAGCTAGGTGTGCTCGGGGAGCACAGAGCTGGTATTGCAGATTAAGGATGCCAGCGTGACCTCGACACGTCAGTGCTGTGAGAGTCTGAGCTACTGAGATGACTTAATTCTGAACTAGCAGGGGAAAAAAATCTAGAAGGCTGAGATCAGAATAACTTGGGAAGAGAAAGTAGGACAAAAGTTACACACTGAGAAAGTCTAGGACATGGGAAGAAACTCTGTGTCCATTCTGAAGCTATGCAATTTCAGTTAAAATAATACTCATGCCCAAGAATGGCTATGTCATGCCAACTATATTTTTGTTTTTCTTATGATTGAGGAATTTTGTCTTCCATAGAGTATAAGGTTTTGGTCTTACTCTCTGAAAAAAATTACGATACTGGATTAGCATAGGGTTTAGGATCAGAATTAGTTAAATGTTAGATTAATTACCAACCAAGGAAGGTTGCAAATTAAAATGGGCCAAAGGTAAGAGTTGAAGGCCCTGAGTGGGGCCATCCTTAGTGTCCCCTTTCCACTTGGGGCCTTTCTAATTCCTAAGCTGACTGGAGACGCCACAGTGTCATTTGTCTTCATATCAGGTCTGGATCACTTGCACGGTGGGTTGGCATGTTGGCTGGTACTTACTAAATCCTCTGGGGGCAAGTGCTTGGGCCAGTGGTTAATGGTGCTTGGAATGGCCACATTCCTGACGAGAGTGCCTGGGTGCAGTCTGTTATACCTGTTCTAGATTCCTTCAGGTGCACACCCTGGGAGACAGCAGGTGGTGGCTGTGGTAGTTGGGCCCTTTGTTATCACCTGCAGACTGGCATGGAATTCCTGGCACTGGCTTCAAACTAGCCTAGCCTAGCCTTTTTTTTTTTTTTTAATATACTTGGAGTGAACCAATAGATGGAAGATCTCTCTATATCTGCCTTTCAAAATGTAGACAGGTAATAAAGGCATTAAAAATGTGTAAATAATGAATGACAAATTTCCATTTTTCTCTGGCATAATTTCATTTATAGTTTAAATATCCAGTTTACTGTTGTCTCCCAAGTAAAATCAAGACAACTAAAATTACTTACACAGTCATTTCATAAACATACCAGTTTCCAAGCTCTGTGATTTTCCATAGAGATGCAAGGTTGTATATTGCTGCACCCTATTGGGCATCAAAATAAGAAATTTAAAGCTCAAATGTTGAAACTCTGCCTGTGATAGAATTCCACTATAAGCACTGAATAACCTCACTTGGCCAGTATGGGCTGGCACGACACTTGTCTGCTACACTGAAGTAGGGTGGTGCTGATAGAAGCTGTTTAATAAAAATCTGTTAGTTATTCGTGTCTGACAACCAGAGATATTGCATGATCAGATGAAAAATAATATTTGTAACTGGATACAGATGCCTTAAAACATTTGATTATTGATAAATGATCGCAAGAGTCACAATACTACATTGTGGCAGTGTATGGAAACTTGAAGTTTCAAACTTGTCAATTTTTTTGGAAAAGATTTATTAGTTGGAAGAGTTAGAGAGATGGAGATCTTCCATCTGCTGATTGATTCCCCAAATAGCCTCAATATTCCAACAGGGCTGGCCCAAAGCCACGATTTCTTTGGCATCTCCCACATGGCTGCAGAGGCCCTGGCACTTGGGCCATTTTCCACTGTTTGCCCAGGCCATAAGTGGGGAGCTGGATTGCAAGTGGAGCTGCCAGGACTTTAACTGGCAGCTATAGCAACCCAGCTGGCAGCTTAATCTGGTATGCCACCACGCTGAACCCCTTACTTGTAAAAATTCTTAAGATGTGATTACCTGAATTTCCACCGGTGTCAGAAATTCGGTGGTTGTCCAATACAGGGTCTGCTTTTTTGTGTTTTGTTTCATTTTGTAATCAAGGTGTGTCCCAGCCCGGGGCTTTGTTCTTGAGCTCAAAACATAACCTATGGCTCTCTGGGCAGCTGTGTGTAGTTTTCTAAAATCTGTGGCAAGGGTGGGATGGGTCGGGGACAGTTATGGGCACTGGCAGGTGGAGGGGACGGTGCTACAGCATCTATGAGGGCACTCTGTGACAAATGGCTGTTACTAATACAGCCAGTCTGTGCTGAGTTATAGTCTGGTACAAACACCACTGCCCTTCTTTTAAGGAAGCAATATGCAACGCTGGCATGAAAGGGTGACCGTGTGGAAATCGGGCCCCAAATCCTACCTGCTGCTTGTGTGTGTTGGAAAGCATCTTTTGGGGGAATTACCCTAAGCCAAGGCTCTGGGTTCAGAGGCCAGAGGTGTGCGCTTCATTTTCCAGGCTCTAGAGTTGAAGGCTGGAGTTGCACTGCAGGGGAGGGGCTCCGCCGGGGATGGGAGAGATAGGCAAGCTGACAACAAAGCTTTCCTTTCAGGCTCTCCAAATGAACACAGTTCTAATCTGAAATTCAAATGCCAGTGTGCCCGGGCTTTGAACAGGAAATTGCTTCATGGTTTTAGCATAATGAATTAGGCAGTTAGACTAAATCCATTTAGCAGGAGGAGAATGTTCTGAGTGGCTTTGTGAAATAAACAGGGGGACAGGGCTGGGCTTCTTCGTTTCTGGAGACTCAGTTTCCTATGCAGTTTGTCCACTGTGTCAGTGGCCCACAGACCTTGGGAGCCAGAAATCAACTCCAAAAAAGCGGGCAGTGCTGCTGGGGGTGGGAAGGCTGTGTCCCTTTCCCAGGCCTGCGCTATGGAATGCGGCCATGGAGGAGCTGCCGCCTCCATCAGCCGGGGTGGGACAGTAGAAGTGGCTGTGTGACTCCTGGTGCTGCCGGAAGGGCCTGTTCCTAGGGAAAGGAGAGTGAAGTTTGCTTGATTCCTACGTATGTGAGCTTGAGAGACCCTTGTAGACATGGATGGGAAGGAAAGAGAGAGAGTAGAGCAAACAGGGAGTTGTAGTAATGACAGTAGTGAGACAAGAAGGCTGGACAGGAAAAGAGAGAGTGGATTCTGCCCCTTACAGCCTGACCAGGCAGCTTGCTGAGTACAGACACCACTGCATGTGGCTCACAGCAAAGGCGACCATACTCCAGGCGTGTGTCACTGTAGCCCCAGGCGGACAGAAACGTGGGAAGGTCTGGCTGCACCCAAAGTTTGCGGGGCGGGGTGGGGGGGGAGCGCGCAACCACAAATACATAGCTATAGCTTCTTTGTAGGCAGTTCTGCCTCTTCTGTCACAGTGGGTGTCAAGTCCTCCCAGCTGGCATGGTGGTACAGCCACTGTGATGGATTGCATGACTGCGAGCTCTCTGCCAGTTGATTAGTGTGTGCCCAGCATCTGGCTTATGGCTCCTGCTGAGATGAGAGGATTGCACCTGCAAACCTTGGGTCCATAGGACTTGCTCTTTAGGCAGGGGAGGGTGTGTCCATGGTGGCCAGGCGGCCAGGTCACATGGTCACTGCCAGAATGGACATGGGCTACTTAAGATGAGAAAGGAGAGCTTTGAAGTACGTAAGGACGGTCCTGATCTGGCATGGCTGTGACACGCTGTGTCCATTAATGGCGCCAACAGGACCTAGCCAGTTGTCTGGTCAGCGTCACATTCCAATGCAAGCAGCGAGACACAGGCAGACTGATGAACCCCCAGGAAGACAGGACCGAGTTACAAACCCAGGCCTGTTGCCAGGGGGATGCTTGGCATCAGATACCATTGTAGGGTCTGGGAGAGCAGAGGTTCATGAAGAGCAGAGGTGTGCTGGTCCAGAGGAAAGCCAACTTCTCCCTCCAGGAAGCTCAAAGGTGGATCTCTACGAAGCAGAGAACAGAAGAGCAGTGACCAGAACCTGGGAAAGGCAGGGGAGAATGGGAGGTGTTTAAGAGGTGCACAATGACATGCAGATAGCATGAGTGGGTACCCATGTTCCACAGCATAGTAGAGTGACTGCAGTTAGCAGTGAGTTGCCATGTATATAACAAAATTGCCAGAAGAGAGAATTTTGAATGTTGTCAATATGAAGATATGATATCTCTTCAGGGTGATGGGTATGGCAGTCACTCTAAAGTGATCATGGTACATTTACTCACCCGGAGCAAGGAGGAAGCAGCAGGTCCTGTGATGCCAGCTCCCATACCATCGGGCGCCAAGTCTCCTCAACTGAATGGATGTAAGGTCTTTAATTCTGTGTCTAGAAGCAGTGTGAGATCTAGGTGAGCTGGGGACACAGGCAGCTGTGGGCTTCACATTGACGTAGAGAGGGCTCATCTCTGAACATTGTCATAGGAACACTGACGTTAGGATACTGGCAGACTTGGAATTCAGCTTGCAGAACCCGAGAAGTTCTGCACACTCCAGGTCAAGGAGCTGAAAGCACACAGAGAAGGCAGTGCTATAGCCAGGAGTGGGTGAGACCATGAAAATCCCCAGCCAAGGACCTTGAGCTGCCCGCCGTGGTCACTTTGGCTCATTTGCAGACAGGCTTTGACAAAGGCCAAGTGGGATGCCAGTCAAGAGTCAGCAGAGGCTTCTGTTCCAAGACATGGGAGTCAGCATGCTGGCGGGAAGAGGCTCTGCCCCTGAACTGGGGCTTCTGTGGGATCAGAGAGGAGGGGGGCCTGCTCTTCCGCCTATGCCACACTGGTCTGCACCTGCTCTTCTGGCTCTGCCCCTTCTGCATACAACACTTGGAATTGTACCTGGCATGGTGTTTTCGTGCAGGTGTCTGGTTTTTGTTTGTTTTTGCTTGACACATGATGATCGGCTCAACTGCCAGCCTGGAAGGTCACACGGTGGGCTATTCATTCAGGTACACAGGTTGGAGAAGTCCCTAGGCCGGCAAGGGGAGGGGTGGCCTTTTATCCTTAAGGTTTTGCTGCTACTTGCTCTCAATTGGTTTGGAGCAAAACGTTGATTAAAAAAAAAAGGTCCAGAGGAGGGATTTGATTTAGAGGGTCTGGTTCTATCCTGTTCCATTCGCCAGAGTTGAAGAATTGGGAATTAGGTTAAACAGGCCCATTACAAGCTCAATATTTCTTTCAGATGTATCTTAAAAATCTTGAGTAATTTATTTTCAGTTCCAGTCTATGCTGCTGTTGGCCCTAATGTGATTTACAAAGGCCTCCTCTTGGGCTCCCTCTGGCTCCAGCAGGAGGGAGCCCTGCCTGTTGCATGGCTCCCTGTCCTTGGGCCGAATCCCATTCTTGAGGATCCAGGAACCCGAGGCCGATTCTGGGTATAATCATTACAAAGCTAAGAGCCCAGCTGTGGTTGCTGCTTTCTTATTCAGTTGTACTTCAGAATAACTCAAAAACAGGCAAAATATAAGGAGAGTGCTTCCTTTTTTCTAGATCTTCTGATTCCTCTGCAGAATTTACTGGCTGGAAAGCTATGATAATGTTGGCTGAGTTTTTGTCCCACCTGCAACTCCTAGAGACTTAGCACCTCTTTTCAGGTAATTTTTGCTCTTCCAGTACGTGAAATATACTTAGAAGCCAATCTCCAGCATGAAATAGAAATTGATTTGTGATGCAAACTTGTCGAATATGCCTACAAAATGTTTCCTTTCCCACCTTTTTTTCTTTTTTTTTTTTTTGCTAGCAGACTTCCTTTGAGCATCAGCAAGGCCAAGGGCAAACCTAGCAGGTGCACTGTTGATGAAGATCCCCCAGTGTTAGTGTGCCCACCCAACGACTCTTTCCTTTCCTGAGTTCTGCCATGTGATTCATGAGCCTTTGAAAGACAACACAAATTTAGGAAACACAGTCTCTTAGGATTATTTCATTAATGTTTTTATATTAAAGTTTTTGATAGAACATCTAGTGTTCACCTTTGGTGTGATTCGAAGTCAGTTCTTTCTTTGCTTGACCTTTGGCTGTGATTGTAGAGCAAGCAGAATACTTCCCTTCAAAGTGTAATATCTTCATATATCACCTGCACACATATTATTTGTCAATGCATGACTGTAGTTGCTTCTTCTCTTAAGAATGTCTCTAAGCTTAGACTTTCCATAAGCTGGTATGTTTTTAAATATAGGAACATAAGCACACCACTAATACAATGTAAATGGAAAAGCGTGTCCATCAGCCATGCACCTGTATCTTGATGTGAAATCCCAGCAGCCACAATAGTTATATGATGGCTGCTGGGGGCTGGGAGGTGTTGCCTACCACGGGAATAGTGGAATGGAGTGAATTGCTGGCATTCTGCAAGTGGTAGCAATGTTTGTCGATGGAACTGGGGCTTGGGTTCCCAACAGAGGAGGGTATTTGGAGCCCTTGAGGGCTCAGGAGGAGGGGAAGTTGAGACCTTTGTGGGAATTGCTGAGGGAGGCTGTGGGCAAAAGAGCATTCCTGAGTCCCTGGGTATTCAGAGCTGGCCCTGGAGCCTGGTTCCAGTCTTGTTACTGCTCCTGTTATACTGGGCCATAGAGAGATGGTGAATTGCTTTGTTGCATAAGGTGGGAAGTACCTACTGGCTGTCGTCGTATTTCTCAGTAACTGCATTAGTGTCCACTTGTCTCAGAGCTCTGAATGTGACAACTCAAAGTGTGACACTTTGACATGCTGAGGAGGTTCATATAAAAGACACTGAAAGGATTCCAGAAGCAAAGTCTCTTTCTGACCTCCTTCTGCCCTTTTTTCTCTTGTCCTTTTTTTTCTTCAAGGTGCATTGTAGAAACTAGAAATCCTTCTCCCCAAGGTAGACCCAGTGCGAGACCTAGAAACACAACTCGAGTTTCCTCATGTCTTTCTTTGCAAGAGCTGCCTGTGAAGGCATTCTCTGACTTACCTGATTTCACAGGTCAAACCTTCATTTCAGAGGAGTTTCACCCTCTCTCCTTGAGTTTGGGATGTTCCACAGAGTGGCCAAGAGTCCAGATGCACATTCCCTGTTGGATTATCCCTCTCAGGCTGTTACCTGTTTTGGCCACATTTCTATGTGGTTGTCCGTTCCTCGTTGATTCTAATTGTGAAAACAGTTTTCCCCAGGTTTTTGGGCCTTCATCCCTGAGGGCTCCCAGGTCATACCAATATTGGGTTATGTCAATCTGTTATGCTCTGCCTGTTAATTTACTTCTGATTATAAGGATGTCAGCTGTGACCTTTATATCGAATGAGAAACGATAGCATACCTTTCTTCCCTGTGGAAGCGTTATTGCAATAGGATGAGATTTATTGTGGGCAGATAAATTTGAAGGGCTTGTCAAACATCCAGGCAGTTTTGGTGGGGTAAGGTGGAGGGAAGACTGCGGCCCATGAGCAGGATGAACAATAGATATTTTCCTGGGAAAATGTGCAAATCTGACAACAGTTTCCAACTGAAACCTAATGCTATCTTGAACAGACATTTGTAGCTTGCCTATGTAATCCAGCAAGATTGCATGTCATCCTGTGATTGGTCAGGCAAGAGAGTGAAGGAACATCTCCTCTTCAGTGACACTGGAGGGTCCTGGGGAAGGCTGTTGTAGGCCAACATTTCAGCCAGGATCAACCCTATTTTGAACTTTGTTATTGCTGACGTGGCAGCACTGTTTGGGAAAGTAGGAGAAAGGATGTGACTACTTGGGGTCAAGGACTAGATCAGATCCCATTCCTAGGGGTTGATGCTTCAGGACATGAGTCAGTAGGTCAGAGTCCTAAGACTGTTGGAATATTGGCTGAGGGCTCAGTAGAGTGTCCCTGAACACTGCTCTGCTGTGACTTCAGACCACAGTGGCATACACTAGCATTACTCTATATACGGAGTCTGCAAACATAAAAAAGCTGTGCCTGCATTTCAAAACATTTTTTTGTACCCGAATGGGTCACTTTTGCAAGTTGTTTACTCATGGTAATTCACTGAGTCCTCTCTACAGATTATCTTCAACACACATTATTCCCATAGTCTGCGAAGCTAAGGCCTGTGTTGGCTGATCCAGCTGTGTCACATAGCTCTGGTGTCTAGCTTTTGCAGATTCAGGCAACCTGGCTTAGGAAGAGGCTCTGCTTTTTCTACTGACTATGGAATTGAGTTAGGCTTTGTGTGACCTACTGTACTTGATGCGTCCAGTAGTGTATGTCCACCCAAAACCCAGTGGCTCTGTCTCCTCTACTTGTGCTGGGAAGTTGGAGGGCTTCTTTCCCCTCATCATTTATAAAGATCAGTGAAGATCCAACTTAGGAGTGCCTTTTGAAGCATTTGGGGGCAAGTATGTCACTGGGTTCCGTCTGACTACAGCAAATGCTGGGAAGATACTGTGTTTCCCAGAATTAACATTAGTCATTGAGACTTTAGTAATAAATTAGCAAACTCAAGACCATATTTTGTTTAGAGTGCACATTGGATATAAATAATATGATTTTCCATCCATGCTCTTGGCTAAATCTCCCTTACAGAAATCCATTCAGAATGGTCAAGTTCCTAGACATAGAATACTTGTACACAAGCTTTCTTTAACATTATACTGAGGTTCAATCTGTTTTACGTTATAGGAGTGCTTGTCAGAATGAGCTCTTGAAATGAAAACCTTGGGCAAGAGTTTGGAAGTTAACATCTTGGAAGTGTAACGTGGCCTGATCACTTTCCCTTTGGTGACATTTGGGGTCTTTGAGGGACACTGGTTGTGTAGGTAGTCAAGTTGTAGAGTTCTAGAACAAGACATCAATCAATGCAAATCTGCTTGCAGGCTGTTTGAACTCGGGTGACCTTCTTGGGTTCTCTACGCTTCTGTGTCTTTGTAGACAATATGCGGGCTGAGAGACCGCATCATCATGGGATGACCCATGTCATTAGCTTCCAGCACAGCGTCTGTTCATTCATAAATGTTCGGTGTCCATGAAATCCACCTTCAGTAAACTGAGATTTAAAGAAGAATCTCATTCAGTAAAAGTACTTTCCAGAAAGGCAGCCTGGCAGGAGACCTTTTAGAGCGCAAGCTCACCAGGTGTTACATCTGTGTCTTCATGATGTGATGGACGGTTGCTGGGATATGCTCTCAGCCTCCCTCTGTGTAGAACAGTGGCTGCTCTCTGGGGAATCTCACCGAGTAAAGGAGGCCAGTCACATGAGCATGTCTTCCCTCCCATAAACACAACTGGGGCTTGAAAATAGCCATTCTGGCAAGCAACATTATTTTTCCTTGGCAGTTTCACTCCTGCAGTCATCTAATAACTTGGAAGCAGATTAATCCATTAAGAGGTGTGCTCTTGGTGTTCAGTAATTGCCAGTGAGGTCTAACCAGATAGCGACCGCTACACAAGAGCCTTCTAGAAATACTGTAAGATAATTAAAACATAAAGGTTATGTAAAAGTAGCAAATCAATAGAGACAGTAAACATAGTTTTTATCAACACTGCTGAGAACATTTTTTCAATTCTAAAATGTAAATGGACTTGGGGTAGTGCACACGCTCGGATGATGGATAGGACCGAGGTAACGGTTTAATTAACTCCAGTTTCCTGCATGTGAAAGGTTGCCTCAGCCCACTGGCTCATGTAACAAACCCTCTTAGGATTTCCTTAGCTGCTGTGTGATGGGAAGACCAGGCAGCCTGCCCGCCTTCCAGGGTTGGCTTCTGCCCTTCCTCTCTGGAGGCCTTATCAAAACAGCCCTCTGCTTTCTCTATAAATATAGAGATATTTTTAATTTCAGCTAAAATTGGTTTGACTTTGTAATCAAGGCAAAAGCAACACACACACACACACACACACACACAAATTAGATATTAAATTTCACATGCAGCAGATGCAGAGTTTTAACAAAGCCACGGCAGCGCTCCAGGTGACTCATTTGCTGTTTTAATTCGAGTGTAATATAGGCTATTTTATAATTAGTGGCAGCATCATGCCCCTTGCTTAGTTCGACCTGATGGGAAGGGAAATAAGGAATATTTACCATTAATGTGTGTGGGAATCTCTCTTCCGAGCTGGCCTGCTAAGGAGTGGTTACTTACTGTTGACAGCTCACTGTTGCAAATGCAATGCACCCAGCGTTTTGCTTGCAATCACACATCAGTGGAAACAATAGAAGGTGAGGGTAAGCTTCATTTGAAGAATTGCAATTTTTCTGAAAAATCGCTCTATTACAGGCTGAGTGTTAGTCAAAAGCAAAATTCTTTCTCCAATGTGGTAGAATGAGGTTTCACACAATTAACTTTATCATTAGTAAATAGGAGAGTTACTTAACCTCTGCCCTTGGAGACGTCCTTGATATTTTGCTTACTAAAGGGCAAGAAACCCATTCTGGTTTATTTATTCACTTTGTTAAAAGGTTATTCTTGAAGATTGTGATATATAAGTGCACACTAGATAATGTTTGTTAATAAAGAACCATTTACTCTGAGCTGTAAAGGGACCGGTAGATAACGCTCATTAGCGCTGTGATCGGGAGACCTTTTTCTGTTGTTCCCACGGGAGAGGTTATCGGGCTGTTGGTAAAGGACTCATTTTCTTTAAATTAAAAATCACTGGGGTCTCCTGTGTGCAGGATATTAAAGGCTGGTATAGTCATGCCATCTTACCGCGTGATGAGCTTGTGGGAAGTGCCTGGGTGTTGCTACTGAAAACGCGATGTTGAAGAATACTAACTACCTGGAGTTTTGAGGATGTCTCTTTCTCTGAGTGGTTAAGATTGCCACCCCCCCCCCCCAAAGAAGGAAGTCAAGCTTGTCCTTTTAAATGATGATTTAGAGGAAGAAATCTAACTCATCCCCCCCACTCCAGCCCCGCTTGCAACATCCATTTTTCAATAAATCTATACTCTGCCTGCCCTCCTCCGTGTTATCGGGCATCCACGTCTCAGAGGAATGGCTTCAGGCTTGGGGTTAAATTAAGGTCCTATCTCTAGTGATAGTCTGGAGAGCTGTCTACATTCTCAAACAAACTTATCTGCATTACAGATGGCCATAGTGTTTCCTGCCCAGTGGACAGAGTGGTTTTGTTTGGCTTCTTTTCCCCATTGATGTCAGGGGTGAGGTTCCCACTTGTCAGATGAAAACTAAAAACAACAACCATGTCTCATTATAAATTGTAAAGAGATGGAGCCTCAGTCAGTATAGTTTTGTGATGTTGGAATTGACACGGGCCATGGATGTACTATATTCTTACTTAAGAAAAAATCGAATGAGATACACGGTATTCTTGAGGGTAATAGTTGGAGTTATGCTAGTTCCTCCTGTAAAACTTTGTAAAGGAAGGGAATGAATCCAAAGCATCAAGCAGTCAGTGCTTTCCTGTTTCTGCTAGATAGTCACTCTGAGAAATAGATTTTAAGATTGCTCGTAAACTCAAAGTTTGGTTCAATATTTTTGCTGTTGGTTCAGGTTGAATTCCTTACCCCAAAGAGACAGCAGTTTCTCCATGGCTCGCTCTACTGCATGTTTTGCTCCACAGCATCTGTGCGAGATTATTGACACGGTCTACAGTCATACAAAGAAGACTTCAATGAGCAGAACTCTGGGACTCTGCAGTATTTTCAGTGGCACTGACTTGATTTGCACCGCCTTTGTTAATATCACTCCTCCATGCAATCGGTGCTTCCCCTCCAGCTCAGAACACCTAACCCATTTGTGACGTTATGGGACATTTCTGTGGTCATTGAGCAAGACCATCTAACTAAATTGCATTTCCCCATGAGTTTGATTGTATGATTTGGCTGGGCATTTGAGCAAGCAATGAAGACTCCTGTGCTCATATCCTGGGACAAGGTTTCATTTCCGGATTTGATTCCTGACTCATTAATGCAGACTGTAGGAAGCATCTGTGGTGGCCCATGTGGCTTGCAGCCACCACAGGGGAGACCTAACTTGTGTTCCAAAATGCCAGCTTGAGCCCTAGCCAGAGACCGTCGTGGGCATTTGAGGAGTGAACCACTGGATGGCAATTGTCTCTACCTATTCAGAAATGAACGACTTCTGTTTTTCCACGTAAGACTGAGTCACCAGTGAAGAAATTGATGCTTATTCCTTGACAGCCCTCTAGTAATAGTCCTCTGATGGCTGCCTGTCATTGACTCCCTATGCTTTACAAATACATGAGATCAGATCCATGCCAAAGGAAAAACAAGCAAGGTAGAAATGTTGGTGTGTATGTGTGTCTTGGTTTTCAGGTTTGAAGTAGCTTCACCCAAGAGATGTTCTCTTCAATCTGTTTGTTGGGTGGAACAGTTACAGCAATAATCTAAAATTCAGCGACTCTTTTCTTAGATCTACAAATAATTACTTCTCTGATCACCAGATTCTCACTTTTCTTAACAAAAATTATTTAAAGAATCTGAGTTTTGTTTTGAATCCTATTCTCTCTCTCTCTTTTTAAAAGAGATTTATTTATTTTATTGGAAAGGCAGATTCACAAAGATAAACAGATCTTCCGTCCACCAGTTCATTCCCCAAGTGGCTGTAATGGCCAGAGCTGAGCTGAGCTGTTCCAGAGCCAGGAGCCTCCTCCGGGTTTCCCATGTGGATGCAGGGTCCCAAGGCTTTGGGCCGTCCTTGACTGCTTTCCCAGGCCACAAGCGGGGAGCTGGATGGGAGGTAGAGCAGCCAGGACATGGAGGATGCAAGATGAGGATTTAGCCACTGAGCCATTACACCTGGCCACCTGTCTTCCTTTTTAACTGATTAAAATAAACAAAGCTTATTACAAGTTAGCAGCTATAACAAATGCATAGTTGGTGAGCAGAAATAACGCTTGTTCTTGTATCCGTATGCTCTGACATTGATTTGCTTTTGGTTTTCAAGAATGTATTTTCCCTATCAGCTCTCTGGAGTCTTTTAGTTAAATATATTGTACTACATAAAAAAAGATATAGTTCAACTCCAACTGCAACTAATCACTTATATGGAAGTGAATAATGCTATGCATGTTATTATAAAAAAAACTGTGCTTGCTAGGCATGATAGCAAGGTGGAAACATTTATGAATTTGGTTTTGATGCAGAAAGAATGGGGACTTTATTAATGCCTTTGTTTAAGCAGTGTAGAAAACTATGAACATACATTTTTAAGTTTAATGAATGTATTTAGATATTAATAAAGCAGTAATTTGATACACATGGATGCAGTGAGGCATTGATAGCACTAATGACATGCTGTCTGTAAAGTATCTTTTTTTTTTTTAAAGATTTATTTATTTTTATTGGAAAGTCAGATATACAGAGAGGAGGAGAGACAGAAAGATCTTCCATCCTATGATTTACTCCCCAAGTGACCGCAACAGCCGGTGCTGCATTGATCCAAAGCCAGGAACCTCCTCCAGGTCTCCCACGTGGGTGCAGGGTCCCAAGACTTTGGGCCGTCCTCGACTGCTTTCCCAGGCCACAAGCAGGGAGCTGAATGGGAAGTGGAGCTGCTGGGATTAGAACTGGCGCTCATATGGGATCCTGGTGCATTCAAGGTGAGGACTTTAACTGCTAGGCCATGCCACCAGGCCCCCACTAGTGCTATCTTTAAAGGCATCAAATTATTTTTAATTTGAAGAAAAGACAAGATAAGCCACAAGCAGGGAGATGGATGGGAAGCAGGGCTGCCGGGATTAGAATTGACGCCCATGTGGGATCCTGGCAAGTGCAAGGGAAGGACTTTAGTCTCTAGGCCACTGCACCGGGGCCTTATTGTCCATTTTAAAGAAACTATTTATTTATTAGAAATGCGGAACTACGGAGAAGGAAAGATAGATTTTGCATTTGCTCATCCACCCCTCAAATGACTGCAACGGCAAGAGCTGGTCTGGTCCAATGCCAGGAGCACTTAACCCTGGTCCCTTGCATGGCTGCAAGAGTCCCCGGCGTTTGCCCCATCCTCTGCTGCTTTCCCAAGTGCACTAGCAGGGGACTGTATCTGAAGTGAAGCAGCCCAAACTCAAACTGGTACCAGGTGGGATGTTATCACTGTAGGGTATGACTTTATCCGCTCTGCTACCATGCTGGCCTCAAACAAAAACAACAGCAGCAAACTTGAATACCAAAAGACTTTTTCCTTTGCTTCTAAACAAAAATTCTATGAATTTATTCAAAAGGAAGAGTGCCACAGACAGGAAGATGCATTCTTGTATATAGGTAGATTTAACTTGCTCTGGTTTGCTCCCCTAATTCCCAGAGCAGCTGACGACAGAAGCCTAGACATGCAGCGGGGTGTCCAATGGGGATGACAGGGACACGGTTTCTTGGGTCATGATCTTCCAGCCTTCCTAGGAATGTTAGCAGGAAGCTGCATCAGAAGCCAAGTATTTGCTAAGGGATGTGTTTCAGTGACTTCATCCACAATACCCACCACTTGTTTTTGTGTTTTTAAAGTCACGTTTTATGCAGGGTTATGGTGTTTAAAGTTGTATCAGCTTCATTTATCTACCCATTTCCTTGTTGGAAGGGTATATAGTCTCAGTATTTTACATCAGATCATGTCACTTGCATAGACCAACAGGGTGCGAGGAAAAATTGCATGGTTGGAGTTTTAGCCAGAAGCATTCGTGGTATTTCGCTATGGTTGACACTGCCGTGCTGCACATTCTATATTGGCTCCTATTCCATTACTTTTCACATGTTATTTCAAATTTGTCTAATTTCAGGAAACTTCTCTGCCTTGATATTTTAAAATTGTTTAAATTAAAAAAAAAATTTTTTTTTTATCGGAAAGACAGATATACAGAAAGGAGGAGAGACGGAGGAAGATCTTATGTCTGAAGATTTACTTCCCAAGTGGCCATAACACCTGGAGCTGAGCCGATCCGAAGTCAGGAGCCTGGAGCCTCTTCCGGGTCTCCCATGTGGATGCAGGGTCCCAAGGCTTTGGGCTTTCCAGGTCACAAGCAGGGAGCTGGATGGGAAGCAGGGCTGCTGGGATTAGGACCAGTGCCCACATGGGATCGTGGTGTGTGCAAGGCAAGGACTTTAGCTGCTAGGCAGCTGCGTCAGCAAGTTGGTTTACTTGTTCTTGTCCTGTCACTCAGTAAAATGATGAGGACTGTCCTACTCGCTGAATGTCAAGTCCATAAGACAGATTAAACGTTTCTGGAATTTTTGAGCAAAGATTTTGTACTTTATCTTTCCTGATATTGTGCGCATTTTACTAGTAAGATTAAATTACTCATTGTCATACGTTTGACTATTTGGGACTATTTCAACTGTGGCTTCAACTGTGTACTTTTATTTCTGAAAAGTACGTTCTTCATTAACTTCATTTTTTTTTTTCCTGTGATGGTGCAGGTGTCAGACATGACTGTCTGATGCGTGATGTTCGACTATGATACATCTCTGAATTAGGGAAAATAGTGGTTCACAAGCAAGTGTATGTGGTGGTGAGATGGAATGGTGAAAGCGTGATCTTTGATTTAGGGTTAGATTTATATTCTCAAATATTCTCTGTTTTTTCTCTCTTCTGTGGAATAGAAATAAAACACGAACACCAATAAAGTGAAATGAGAATAAGTAGAATTAAAAATGGTCCAAGGTTAGCATCAGGAAAATGGTTGAAAAATGTCGTTGATTGAGCTTGAACTTCAAGATTCATGCTGTAATTTTAGTGACAAGTGTAACGAGCAGCTGGGTCTTCTCTTGAGCTGTACTTGATGTTGCCTTGTGACGTATAGTCTCTCAGAAGTCGTTTTCCTATTTTCTTCCATGTTCTTTTAGTGTCCCTACCCTTGGCATGTGTAATGATTACCTTTTGATAAGTCTCTCAACATTTCATTGTTTTTAGCTGCCTTCTGCTGGTATCTCAGATAACATGGCTTGACATTCACACTTTTTCTAAGTTAGGCCTGTAGACTTTGGAAAGCCTATCGGAGTTCGTGATGAGGTTGTGAGCTCTTTACTGTGTTTCATGGGAATGTAACGTGGGACTTTAATGGTATTCTTTCATTGATGCTCTATGTTTTCTAAAGGACAGAGCCCTCAAAATGTGTTTGCTTCTTTGACTTCAACCAGCAGATTTACGTTGATTTTTTTTTTTAGAATTACAATTTCCAGATGACTTGAACATTGCATTTTAAATCTCATTTAAGAAATGAGAGTGAAGAAACCTGTGAAAAAATATATAAAAATGTGGTAGCATTTTGGCAGTATAGCAAGGGCCACAGAGCCAAAACTATATAAGGCAAGTTGAGCGAACGAAGAGCAGCCGTCAGCCTGGGAATGCTTCAAAGCACCAAGTGATGCTTGTAGCCATTCTTAGCTCCAGAAAACAGTAATCAAATACATAAACGGTTGGATACATTATTTCTCGAGTGGGAGATGGTTTTGTAGGCTAAAATGGAGTGAGGAAATACTTTGAGTACTTCTGTAGTCTAGGATATTTTATGTACTTATAAATGTATTTATGTGCCATTCATCTAGCACCTGAAAGGGAACGCTTATTACGAAAGGGGTGTTCTTTGTTTCCAAGGGTTAGGTGAGTTCAGGCAAGAGTTGACATAAGAAAAGCAGAGCTTTTGATGAGAGCTTGCCTGACTGTCTGAGTCTTACTGACATGCAGGGTCATGTCTAAGACGGGTAGTGCTGCCCCATGTTAGCAGTGAGGAAGCTAACTCAACAGTTATGTAGACTTTAATTCAAGGTCATCCCGTCAAACAGCTCCAGAACCAAGGTCTGGCTCCTGTATTGATGATCGTTGCATAGCCGTGGTAGTTGCCCATACCCGAGTTTAACTTTGTTGTTAGTAACTGCCCCAAGCCTGTGTTTTGGATGAGCACTGGATGGTGTGGCTGGCATTGCTGCCTGGCTTGTATTTCCAGCTTCTCTTTGGTCTTTCATTCCTGTATACCCGTGAACTTGCCCTGCTTGTACGGATGTCAGCGTTTGCATCCGTATTTCCCTTCGTCCTCTATCTTGCTTATTTGCTTATTTCCTTTATCAGATTCCTGAGCCTAGAGAATTCTTAATTTGCTTGATTTTTTCCCAAAGAATTCATCTCCTTATAATGGTTGTATCTCCACAGAAATTAAACTTCTGTATGTTGTAAATTTTGGATGAACCAAGAGACTTTGGTACTTTAATAATAGATTCATTCTAGATGATCAGAAAGGTTATTTGAAAATTACCCATGGAAAAATTAGCTGGTCTAGATAGCATCCTAAGAGAATTTTATGAAGGATCTCTATTTTTAGCTGCTTTATTAACTTGACTTGTCTAACCAAAATAATTATTTCTGTTCTGTACTTAGCAAGTTTATATTGAGCTGGGATTTTCAGAATGAAATGACAGGAGTTCAATAATTTTCCTGATATATCCCTTGAAGAATCTTACACAATTATTACAAGAATATTAACTAATGATGCTAAGCCATGTGGGTGGTGTAAGTGGACTCGTTCTGTTTTACATGCTTTTATGCTTGTCTGATAATGATTAGGCTTCTAGTAATTGACAAAAGGCTTGATCAATTCTCCTTAGTTAGCAGAGTGTGTTAACCAATAAATTATTTCTCAAACTAGAAATTTGAACAGGCCCTGCTATAGGTTGTCCAGACAGAAACCACAACAGATGCAGTAATGGATTGCCTGTGTAATGGAAGAGAATCTTAGAGTGGGTCATCAACCCCTGAAATTCTTGATTTCCCACTAAAGGATTATTGCTTAAAAATTAAACTCCTTTAAACGTACAGTGACAATGGTTTTTGCTACTGTGATTTATTAAAGATCCCTTTTATCAAGAAGTGTACATTACTATCATTTGGTAGATACTAAGTGGGTAATAATGCTCACGGATGCCTTGACATCAATACTTTGATAATATTTTGACCCTTTTCAATACTCACTAAAATTACATTTTTCTCATTGGTTTTGAATAGTATTATATGTGCCTTATTCATATTTTTTTCCCCTAAAAAACAGATTTATTCATGTTTATTTGAAGGCAGTTATTACAGAGAGAGAGAAAGTGAAATATAGAAAGATATATAGAAAGAGAGAGAGAAGGCCTTGCATCTGCTGGTTCACTCCCAAATAGTTGCAATGGCTAGAGCTGAGCTGATCTGAAGCCAGGCATCTGGAGCTTCTTCCAGGTTTCTCTTGTGGGTCCCAAAAATTTGAACCATCCTCTTCTGCTTTCCCAGGTCATAAGTAGGGAGCTGGATGGGAAGTAGAGTAGTGGGGGCACGAACTGGTGCTCATTTGGGATGCTGGCACCACAGGCAAAGATTTAGCTTGTTACACCACCACACTGACCCCTTATTTGTCCTTTGAGAGTCTAATATTTTCTAACAAAAATTGATAAAAGTTAGGAATATTACAGAAAATATCTTCAATCCAGGAAAAGTGAATATTAGCTGAAATTTCTCAGGCTACTTCATGACTTGCTAGATATTCATGGGCAGTGAGCAAGAGACGCCTCAACATGTTTCAATTTTCAAGCTCTATGTGGTAGACAAAGGAAAGAAAGTTTTAGCAAAACTATAATTTGATGTATTTATATCATTGATTTGAAAGCTGAGAATTTAATGTTTGACAAACAGGAGACTTTGATATTCTATATGAAATGTTTTCTTGGTTAGAGAACTAAAGATGTAAAATGATTTGTAAACAGGCACAAATAATTAATACTTCTGTTTACTGTGTGGTCAACTTAGGTGAAAGAGAAATGGCGTAGAGTTGGCATAATTCTACACATTGTGTTTCTTATGGCTGTCCTGCATTTGCCAAGGCAAGGCGTGGTATCTCCCTTATCTACCTGCCCTCCTGTGAGAGACTTACAGCTGTTTCGGAGCCTTGATGCAAGTCAGCATGCTTGTGACAGCTTATAGAACTGAAAGCACACACCACCTTTTTGAAATTTTTCATAAAACCAAGTTGCACAGGTGGCTACAGTTGTGCAAAGCATAAAGATTTGCAAAGAACCTTCAGAAAATGAGAATGAAGAGAATAATCAAAACAATCCTTGATAGAAATACAGCAATATGATGATCTGACAACCTGAGCCAGTCTTTGCTTCATTTATCGAAGTGCCACCTGAGTTACTGTTAGTCGTTTTGCAGTGTTTAACTTTTAAGAACATGCTTTGTATCTCTGTATGCAACTTGAAGGGAAGAAGGAGAGATGGAGAATTCCCAACTCCCTGAATGCCAAGGCCTAAACTTGGAGCTGGGAGCCAGAAACTTCCACTTGAAGAACAAAACCCCAGTGACTTGTGGCATCATTTGAGGTTGCCCGGGCTGTGTAGCAGGAGCAAGCTGGAGTGGGAGAATCATTGTTGAACTAGCTGCCTTCACGTGGGACATGGTCACTTCAACTGCTGGACCAAATGTCTGTCCCTGTGACTTTGTTATTTTTGAAGTATGGCTTAGAGCATTTAGAAAATTCAGGTAGCCATGAATAACTCTTTAGCATCAATAAAAAGTGTAGAGAACTTTCGCACTCCAGTGAGAAAATTTAGATGTGTTAAAATTGGTTTCACTTAAAAATGCATTTTTCACATGAAAAGCTGATTGCTGTAATTTACATTAAACGCTGTTTTGAGTGGCAAACGAGTGACTCCCTAATTGACATTAAACAGGAAAAGTTAGTGAAATGATATTAACTTATTAACATTTACAGATAATTCATAAGAATAGTTCGGAGACTAAAGGAAAGAACTTTCCCATTAGTGGGATTTGCCCTGACTAGCGTTGTGGTCGCGTGCACTTGGCAATAGTAGGCAAGAGGCCAAAGGCGTTGCCCTGCCTGGAAAGGAGTCACAAGCAGGGACTGCTGGAAACAGCTCAAGCTTTAAGGAGGGTTAGCATGACTGGGGAGCAAGGGGGTTAAAGCATGCACTATTGGCAAAGACCTCAGAACCAAGAGTCTGTTTAATACTCCAGAGAAATTTTTTAGTAAGATATACCTTTCCAATGCTGGTTACCACTACGGTTTTGCAAAATGCAGTTTGCAAAAAGTTTCCTTGACAGGAGTTGGAAATGGGTTAATATTCCATACAGGTGTAATGTTAATAGAGCCATTTTACTGTCTGTTCCACTTTATGGGGTTTGTTTCTTGGGTTTTCTTTCCTGAGTCCCAGGCTAACCCATAAAGTCTGAGATATTTATTGACTAATGTGCTTAATTATTGAGCCACTTGTCTGCTCTGCCCATGTTGACAGAGGCCCCCCGCAAGTGCAGTGAAGAGGAATCAGTTTCGGGAAGGAGAAGAGCCTGAATGGCATAAACCACAGACATATGAGTGCCTGCTGGGCTGCCTTCCACTCAAGGGTGAGTTCAAGTCCCTTCTGTAAACCTGTTACACTTATGTTTTCAATGGCTCTTTTTCCATCAACATGCATTAGATCCAAATGGTACATCATTCCACTAAGAGTTTTTGCAAATATAAAAGTTTCAATGTATGAGATTTCTCCTCCTGCTAGAATGCAATTTATCAGGTGCCCCAACCTTGGATTTGATTTCTGGAGCTAGTGGCATCAACAGGCATGAAAAAGAAGACTCGTGTTTGATGGTCATGAGGCTGAAGGCAACGGTGCTCATCTCCAGGGACCATAAGGCTGGTGGAGATGATGTTGCTGGTACAAGTTCCAGCCCATGATCCACCAGGGTATCCCATTGCATGCTGCCCAAGACATGGGTCTAGCTGTGTGGGTTTCCTCTCTTTAGGGTCAGGTCATCTAGTACTTAAAGCAGGTCTGTGTGATACCCATTAAATCACCATCATTTCCTTTTCTCTTGAGTAAGCCTGGATTAGATTCTGTTACCTGCCAATCAGAGCCTTGAATGATATAAATAGTTTGCGTTGAATTATGTGGGAATATGATATGGAGTGAGTATTCAATAAATATTTGCAGAAAGTATTGAATACGCGAATAAGCCTCTTGATTTTCAAATATAAATTTGCTCTATCTTGACACTAGTGTCAACTGCTAATAAATGTACCAAGGAGATATTTGAGCTGTCATTGAAATACCTTTACTCGTGGCAGCAAGCTTTGACTTTTCCTGGCGAGAGAGGCACAGAAAGCTCGTTGGAGAAGCTGTCGCCTTGGCACTGCTTGACATATGTTACGGGGACAAGTGTACTAAGGCAGACTTGGGCAAACAGGATCTTCACCTTCTTGTGCGTCACTGTCTTGATATCAAGCAGTAGATTTTTGCAAGTTGTTCTTGTGGTTCGGCATTGGGAAAGTGCATGACCTACTAGACCCAATTCATACTTTATCAAACACACACACACATACGGTATAGAAGCAATGGTTTTGCTATTAGCGGTGCCATTCATGTCAGAGTGTCATGTGTCCCTTTTCTTGCTAGAAATCTGTCGTAGATGATCACTTCATGTTATGCATTATATTTCTTCGAGTATATTCTTTCCTGCTCCAGAAGTAAATCCTTTTACCTGCTTATCATAATTTAATAATAATGACAATAATAAAACATGGTGGTTTTGTCACTGTCCCTTGGATACTTTGTTACTGTGATACGTTACTGTATAAATGAAAACACGCTTGTCTTGAGCACTTTGTGTCCTGTCTCCTCGCAGAGAGCACGATGAGCCTCTCAGATATGCTAATAACCTCTCTGGGAATATACTTGCTCATTCCTGATGAGTGTCGTTGATTTTGATGAAATATCACATTGTTATGACATGAGTGTGAAAACTGTCATCAAAGGACTCGCCATAAACTTGGGAAGTCAAGAACTGATGGTCTGTGTCACCTGGATGCTGAGGCTTTTATTATGGGCTAAGGGAACGTTAGAATGGATGGTCTGTAGTCAGTTGCCACAAAGAGAATTCCAGTGTGAAAGCTCTTAACCTCTGTGGCCAGCCCCCAGAGGTGTGGCAGTAAGGGAGGCCTAGAGAGGGGTCGGAGTTTCTCCTTCACATCCCCCCAGTTTGTGTTAAAGAAAAAGTGCTGATTGAGCTAAATTCTCTGGAATAGAATTAGGACATAAAGTCTTGCGCTATGAGGTTTCACGTGGCTCGTGTTCCTTTGCCACACACAGAGGTTCATGAAAATTGGACAGGTGTTTGCAATGCTTACTCAGTTTTGCATAGAATTATTTATTTATAAGTGTTTTCTTTATAGAGACAAAAAAAAAAGGCGTGTGTGGGAGAACCTGACACATGTTTGTAATTCCAGAAAGCCATGTAGGTCCCCCCAGATACTTGGGCTGGCAGGTGCTCAGCACAGCACACTGTGCAGGTAAATGCCAGCCAAGCAGAGCTTGCCCTGTGAGTCGGTCTGATCTGACAGCTGAAGGGTGGAGAGGGACTGTTCGCCATCCGCTGTTCTTCAGAAAGGTCAGGCAATCGCAGTCATTAGGGATGCTTTCGTATGTGCTTTGTTCAGCCTGGAAAGACAAGGGAAGGATACAAGTTCAAAGGTGCTGGGTCTGTATTAACCAAGCGTGCCAGGAAGTTGAAATGATTCCCAAGCTGTGAATCCTGAGCATGGCTTGTCCTAGTTTGTGTTGGAACAGCTTTACGATACTGCTTTGCCTACTACTCACTGTTAGCAGAGGGACAACTCTGGAATGCCAGACAGTGGATTAAATATGTTACATGCAGCAGCACTCAGACAGTGGAGTGCCTGTGAGAGTTCACGTTTTGCAGGCATGCCTTCAGTAAACAGACAGTGGCTCTTTCTTCCCAGTCACCATCAGTCTATGTGACAACAGTTCTTTTCTAGTCATTTTCTGCCAAGTTTGACGGGTATGCATGTCTGTTAGCAAAAGCACACATTGTAAGATGTTTTGTGGTTTTTTTTTCAGCCCCCCCCCCCAAATGCAGCTGTTGGAACACTAGGCTAGTTACAGGTTGAAGATGGGAAGCACAGCTGAGCAAGAGGGCTGGAGGAACCGCTGCCAGGAACACTCACTATTAGCAGAGTTAACAAGAATACAGATCTCTGCTCGGGCTCTAACAAAAGAATTCAAGTGTGAGCCAGAGAGTCATGATAAGCAAGTTAGCCAGGTTTAATTAGAAAATCCACCCAACACAGCTGATGGACATGTGTCTGAGAGAGACAGTGCCTGGTCACCCAGACCAGAATAAAGAATATTGCAATGTTCAAGGGAGAGAATACACCTTACAGCCCAGGTGGTCACTGTACCGAGGAACTGAGAGCTTGATGTTGCCTCCTGTCCTACTGTAGGTCAGGGAAAACAGGATATTTGTCTTTTTGGCAACTCGGTTATTTCACTAAGCATAATGGTTTCCAGTTGTATCTGTTTTGTTGCAACAGGATTTCAGTTTTTAAATTTATTTATTTCTGTTTCTAAATCTGTCTGGTGAAATATGTGAAATTTGTTTACTTTATCTAACATTTTAACTTTATTTTTTATAAATGAATGCAGCTGGACGAGTTGTTTACATTTAGACTGGGGCACAGGAGGGCGTGGGGTCTGCCTCCTCCCCTCTGCCTCCTCCCCTCTGCCTCCTCCCCTCTGCCTCCTCCCCTCTGCCTCCTCCCCTTCTGCCTCCTCCCCTCTGTCTTCCTAGATGAAGGTTTTGCTGGGTATAAAAACAACATGAATTTCTCTCAAAGTGTTGTTACCATGTATTATTAGACTGGGTAGAGGGAATTCTCCTGGGATGCTTTCCTTGTGGAACGGGCTGGGAGTACCTGTAAGTTACTAGGTAAGACTTTGTAGTGTGAAGTCTTGAATGACTTCCAAAGGGAACTTCAGGGGAGGTTGTGTTGCTTTTTACAGATGCTTTGTTCATCTTCGGTCTCTCCCCACATCCAGGCCAGGCTTTACCTAGTATCCGCACCTTGGCTTTCGTTGACCCCTTAGTAGGAGTGCTCAGGACCTGTTCCTCCTCTTTCCTTGGTTTTCATGCTGCCTTCTCTGCCATGGTGTCCCTGAGCGTCTTGTTCTAAATTGCAATCCCACACCTTGAGGACTCCATGTTCCCCAGCTTAGCTTTGTCTCTGTCTGACTCAACGCAGGCTTTGTTTAACAGTCTCCTCCAAACAGTATTCAGAAGTGTTGACCCATGTTGGTCACTGTTTTAGCTGCAAGCCTAGAAGGGTCTGGTACCCAGGAGTTCAGTAAGTATTCATTGACTGGAGCAGGGGAAGAAGCTGCTGATTTTTCCCTTGAAGTGTACTTTGAAAAACCCTGAGGTCTGTATTGTACCTACAAACATGGCAAGCAGATGTGTGAGCTGCAAGCAGTTTTCATCTGAAGCTCCAGGAGCCAAAAGAAAGTTGGGTGCTTTTCCCAAGATAACAGCAATTGTGACATATCCCTGGGGTCACAGAAGTTGGTCACATTACACCCAAGATAACAACAATTGTGATGTACCCCAGGGGGCCACAGAAGGTTGTCTCGTTACAAAGTGGGAGCAGAGACAGCAGCCTGAGGTCTAAGAGGGATGAGATCTGGCCAAGGAACAAAACTGATATGCAGTGTTGCTTGTCTCCTCCTCCTCAGTCTCCTGGTGTATCTGTGTCTTAATATAAACAAGAGTTCTTCATTGTGTAGACACTGGTTATATTCTCTGATTCCATTGGCTTTTCACTGCATGTGCCACCTGTCTTAAGACAGTCACTCCACACTGTCTTACAGTCTTACTGCTAAAAATAGATGTAATTGTCTTCTTTCCCTTTCATTTTAGCTCAACATTCCTGCCAAAGAACTCTGATCTACTCAGTGTTCCAGTTGGATACATTTAGAAGAGATCACTTGAGTCCAATGGTCAATCTTTTAGGGTGATCAAACAAGTTATCAGCCCAATCAGGTGCCTAAATAATAAAAGCTACTGTGCTTGTTTTCTCGGTGTGTGTATGATCGGCAGAGTTGAGTCAGCCAAAGGTGTCCATAGTTTCAGTTTTCTGTTTTGGGGCACGTATTTAGCCTAATAGTTACAATGCCTGTGCTCACTATTGGAGCACCTGGACTTGGTACACTGTGTCCCCTGGCTTCAGCTTTCTGCTCATGCAGACCCTGCGAGGTGTAGTAGTGATGGCCCAATGTGTGGGGATGTGATTGAATTTCCAGTTCTTGGCCTTGACTCCCACCTAATTCTGGAAGTTATACATGTTTAAGGAGTGCACAGTGGAAGGGAACTCTGTCCCTTTCATAAAGTCATAAAAATTCAAACATCTTCTTGATACAGGGCTTTAAATGTAGCCATTCATTCTTTTAAAGGCAGGCTGATAGAGATCTTCTGCCTATTGGTTCACTCCCCGAAGGATGCAGTTGTTGGGGTTAAGTCAAGGCTGAAACCAGAAGCCAGGAACCTCATCTTAATCTCCCACATGAGCAATGAGGACCAATATTTGGACGCAGTAGTAGCAAGCTGACTTGGAAGCAGAGCAGCTGGGACTCAAACCAACAGTATGATATGGAATAACAGGGTCACAAATGGCTGCTTGTTGAGCTACAACATCCGTCCAATTAAGATATTGATATATTTTTTGGTCTGAGTTTTTATATTTCATGCAAAATACTTTCATAGGCCTTATCTTCAGTAAGTTTTACAAGTTTGAAATGGTTTCCAACTTCAAACTTTAGGGAAACTGTTTTACTACAATGAAGAAAAACTTAATTAGAGCATTTTAACTGTTGATCCTGTACACTCCTTGAACTCCCATCACATCAGATTTCAGCTTCAATATATTGTTGTTGTCATTGTTATGAATAAGAGAAGGAAAGAGAAAAGAGAGCAAGAGAGTGAATGAGGAAGACTATGTAAGCTGTCTTGTATGGTGGCGCTCTCCCAACATACCCACAGTAGCTGAGGATGGAGCAGCTGAACCCAGCATTGCTTTGTGCAGATCATTTTCAGATACTCATCATTGATTGCATCATTTATTGCATCATGTGATGAGTGGTAAGACAGCGGTCAACTGTAGGAGCCCCTCACAAGCCACTGGACATGAGCATGGTAGAAGGCCAAGTATAAAGGGGAGTCCACTGAACATATACTGGTGTCTGTCAGTGTGACCATTGATAATGACATCTTGTTAACAAGTGGGAGATCTTAAGTCAGTGCTCATCCAGAGGACAGGTGTAAACAAGGGATTAAGGTGGGCGCATGGAGACTGTAATTACCAGGGAGGTTGCCTTGAAAGGCGTCTGCAAAGACAGGCATTGCGCTACTTGTGAGGAAAAGGATGGAGATCAAATAACGCCCAGCATTTTACTCTAGGAAGGAAAGACCCAAACTTCAGAGTGAACCAGTCCTGTGCCAAGGAAGGGTTCCAAAGCAGAGCTGTGCTGTTTTGACAGTTGAAGGTCAGTTGGCCAGGGTATTTGGAACACCTGCTGGCGGTCCATATGCATTCTCTTTAGGAGTAGTAGAAATGTTATGTTGGCGCTGTGAGAAATAGATGGAAAACAACAAGTTATATTTTGTTGTTATTGCTGGTACTCTTTCATATTTCTATCCCATTGACATTCAGTTTCATTTCTCGTTTCCTTGTGAAATTGTACTAGCTAAATAAGCTGTCAAGTGCCAAATGTAGAAGTCTCTATTTCTTCTTCTAGGAAGATGAGAGATGACTCAGACTAAGCCTTCAATTATGCACTATAAAAATGTATAGATGTGCCCTCAATTACAGTGTGGTTAAACAGCGTCCTAAGCACACTTGGTTTCCAGGAAAGGATCTGTTCTTACAGGAGCTGACCTGAATGCTTAATGTTGAAGCATAGCAGAACTCGTCCCCCATCTCTATGCTAATTTCAGTTATTTTAGAGCTTTTTTCCTGTGCCAGACTCTGGCGTTGTGGATGCATTTTCCTGTTTTGCTCTTATTCCAGCCACAAGGGGTAGGCATTGACTCTGCTCTTACTTTGTGGATAAGAAAAACAACCCTGAATGCTCGAACTCTGACTCACTTCAAAGTCAGTGAATGAGAGGGAAATGTTGGTGGAAACAAGAATTGATTGCAACTCTGTCTGATTCTAAATCCTGGACTTAAAACCATGACAAAATTTAAACTCCTGATGACCTGTGCCCTTTATTCCTAGGTCATTGATTTTCCTTTTGCCAGCTGCATTGAGGAGAATGAATTCACCCTTTTCCCATCAGGAGTGGAAAGCTGATTTCTTTAAAGGTGTGCTCCTGACATATGTAACCATATTGATTTCAACCAGTCAGCTCTTCCAGGGATTTGAACTCGAGCTTTTATTACCTGAAATGGATTTATTTCCAACCTATTCAATGTTTGAGGACTTTAAATGGTTTGTTAAGATAGGTATTTTATCTGTCCTGGCACCCAAAGTGACTCTGTAGCTAAATAACATCTCTATATATTCTGCCCATTTGTTGGGCAAGTGTAATTTTCCCACTGTTTGAAAAACCTTTCCAACATTTTAGGACAAGTATATTTTGTATTGCCTCTTTTCCTTTTATCCAAAGTCATCTTCAGGTCCTATGTTGACGATCTGGTTAGGAGGAACATGTCTGATTTGTTTTAATCAGAAAGACAAGATTAGGAAATATAATTTTTAAAGCTCTCTTCTTTGTGGTATGAAGCAGGAAAGGAATTGTCGGGAATTTTGCCATAAGTTCATACTGAATTCTGGAACAGTGTTGCCAGCTCTGTTGTCATGAAGCAGACTCTTGCCGTTAGACCAGGCATGGGCTGGCCCCATTTTCCCACAGGTTCTCGTCTCCTTTGGAGAGGATGGGATTCCCAGCTGCTGAACTCTGCTTAGCCTTGTAACTCCACGCTGTGTTGTGGAGCCCTTTCTCTATGCAACTTCTCCTTTATTACTTTAAGTAATGAATTATTGCTCCTCTGAAGAAAGAAGGTGCTGTAGTGTGTAGCCTAACACCTGGCCCATGGAAAGGCTCCAGTAACTCTACTTTGTTTTTCTTTTTTTCCAGTCTAACTGAAGGATGAAATAATTAAGTCATTTGTGCAGTACCACATAATCTGAGACGATAGAATGAACTCCTTGGGTTCCCAAGCTGCCTCTTTGCCTACCGGTTTGCTTTCCAAACTCTGAACTCTTTGCTCAGATGAAGTCACAGGAGATACACAATGATCAAAACAGATGGAGGTGGCACTTAACAGTTAATAGTGTGGATCTTACAAGTCAAATGCGTAATATTTACGTTGCATTTACGGCCAAGTCCATTAAGGAGAACAGTGACGTGGCTGTGATGCAGAAGGCAAAGCCCTGAGTTTGTGGTGGGAAGGAGCATGTAGGGGTTTATCATTTTAGCGTGTCAAAGTTATTTTCTTACATGCTGTGTATGTATTTGTAGATACCATTTTTGAAAAATGGATCTTTTAATCTGAGCATACGCTTCAGTTAGACATTCAGGAGCTTCTAAGTGAAAGAGTAGGATTAATGTGTTTATGGGTTGAGTCATTAAGATACGCTAATGCTCACGTTCCTTATTCCTGAGAGCGATGAGGGATTAGAAGCGTTTCTGAAAACTGGTCTTCAAATATTAACATTTCTTAGAGTTTGACCTTGGGGAAATTAACTAATTTTTTTGCTGTATCAGCACAATGGACCTAGTGTTTGAGCTAGAAGATTAGTTATTACTGCTAGATATAATAAAGTAAAGCTCTCCAAATTTTAAATGATAACAACTATATAATGTCATCTTGTCTATACATTGACATATTCTTGTGATTGCCAGTGAATTGATAACATTAGGAAAAACTTGTGGTCGAAGCAGATGCTGGGTTTAGTAGGAACTGGCTTGGAAATTTATGTTATTTTTATAAGCTACTTCTGTTTCACTGCACAATTTGAAAGGATCATGACTGAGCTATGAACCTCCCAACAAAAGATCGATTTGTAAGAAGTCCAAATATGTTCCCAATATAGTAAATTAAACATTCCAAAATAAGGTTAAATGCAATGTGCCAGTTAACCTATATGTTACTAGATAAGATGATATCTGTCAGTTCATATGTCAACAGACATACATAAGAGGACTTTAAAATAGCCTTGGAAGATGGAATTAAAAGGTAAATTTTGGGAAAATGTGTGGTACAGCAGTTAAGACGCCAACTGGGGTAGGTTCAACTCACGTTGTACGTGTCTTGTAAGGGTATACCCTGCTGGACAGCAGTTGATGGGTTAGGAGGGTAATACCTAACAGCATGTGGGAAATCTCGGCTCTGGGCTTTAGCATGGCTTAGCTGGGTCTTTGGTGGTCATTCCACTACTCCACCAGTGGATGAGACATCTCTGTTTCGGCCTTTCAAGACAAGTTTACTTTGGTGCACAGAAATCTGATATCCGCATGTATAAGGGTTTCTTAGGAAACCGATGGAAAATATTTATTATGAAAAACATGTGAGTTTCAAACTTTATTGCATCAAAATAAGCTTATCTTTTAATGTAAACTCCTGGAAATATCCTTAAAGAATTTTAAATCAAGTGCTTTGAGATGTCATAGGCACCTACAGAATGTACTTGGAGCTTTTTCAGAATATCTCTTGAGCCTAGAGACGTTCCTGATTGATTTATCAGAATTCATTTCAAAATGATTGCTTTTAAAACGAATAGGCTTTGTTCTGCTTCCCGGTAGACTAAATCTCCACTGTTTAATTGGTTACATCCCCAAATTTCTCTTCAACTATTTCCTCAAGGCAAAAACAGGGATATTAACAGCTGTCTGACAAGGTGGTTGGCAAGATTACAGGAAACAAGATTTACAGTGCACTTAACCCTTGCTCATAACATGGAAAGTACTCATTAAATGATACCTAAATTCAATACTGCTATTGTTTGTATGTTTTCCCTATATTACATGTGTATATTTTAAAGTGGGCACAATAGGGTCATTCTGAAAAAAGAAATTTGGAATAACTCCATTAGCCTGTTGCCTCTCAGTTGTATGAGCTGGGAATTGAACTTGTCACAAATTGAGATACTCATCTCAGGGCAGTGCCTTCTATGATATGTATGCCTATGGTTTTGTAATTCAGAATATCGCCCATGTGGGAGAATTTGTTGGGTGAATAAAATAAGAATTTTAATGACACAATTGCTTTTTATGTGACCACAGATTCATCTAATTTACAGTGTTTGGCTCTTGGTGGTTTGCAGGCTAAGAGTGCTTGGTCAGGGTCTAAATCAGTTCTACTGATTTAGTGGAAAAATGACTTCCAAACATAACTATAAAATCCAGCAGAAGTATGGTTTTATGTGTTGTACAAGTAATCTTAGCAGTAATAGGATCTTCTTTTTTTCTTGTAAACCATGTTATTTTAAATATTTCAAGATCATTATTGGTATTATAAAAATCAGGACTCAAAAAATAACAAGTAGTCCTAAATAATAGCTTAGAAAATAATTCAATTACAGCATACTTTAATATAATCAGTATGTATGAAAACACATATTAAAAGAGATGATCTGTTTCATTAGCATTCAGCAGGCGTCTTGCTCAGCTGGAATTGAACATATTTCAGACTCTCAGATACAGAAATCCGAGAAAGGTTACAAATATATGGGCCTGCACACAATTAAAAAGAAAATACTTTCAAGTCTTTACAAAGAAAGGCCTGAGATGATTATGGTGAGTGCATTTGTATATTACTGTGTCATTGCCTTTTCAAATCTGAGTGAATTCCAGTTTTGCAAACCATAATTACATTGGCTCATGCTTGATGTTTATGCTTTGTGATACCAAGCCAGTATTAATCAAAATTTCCTAAATTTATGTCTCATTCCTTCTATGTCACATTATTGCTTATGTGTGTTGGGTAATTACGCTCCCCTATTGCTTTCATTGTGTGGTCACACACCACTCACACCACTCCCTTGGGCTCTTAGCTTTGATTTGCCTCCCAGTATTCAGAGTGGCTGAATTCTCTCCTCTCTCCATCTTTTCCACTCTTGTCCAGGGTTTGTTCTTTAACTGAGTGACACTGTCACCTTTCTGTCCACCATCCTTCCTACTCATCAAAACCAGATTGTATTTTGCTGCTGGAATGGATGATTCAATAACATTTTTCTAAGAAGTTGCTTATTGATATGTCTTTACGAGACAGCTGAATTGCTTGCACACCGCTGGGACCAGAGTGGGAAGGCTTGAATTGCTTGTGACACCCCGCTAAAGCAAATAGGTTTCTTTGCAACTAAACAATCTGAAATAATCTCTTTTTTTTGCATGTTTGAGAAAAGCATTGTGAGGAAGAAATAGTCCCCAGAGAGAGCATAACAAATTAAGTTTTATCGTTATGGATAATGTTATTCATAAGTTGTCCTGCAGTATTTTATGGTCATAGTTTGGTGAAAGTAATTAGTGTGAAGCTAATGCAGGAAAGTCATTTACAGTTAAGTTGTAAGTCTTGTCAAAATTTCCTTAAACACATCTTTGCAAACACAAATACATATTTCATAGCCTTAGACCATGATGTGTCTCTGCGAAATACTTGATTTGGGGGAATGCTGCATCTGAATGAGCTTTCACTAGGATGACTGTGGATTGTTTAAAATCCCAAAGTCTTAGGTAAGCCTCTGATTAATGCGCAGGAAACTGCGATCTTGTCAGTGAAGTAGGCCTTCACAGAAGGCTTGTGGAAACCATGCACTCATGTGTCAGTAATGCAGTGAGGGAGCTGAGCAGGAGGCCATTGAATGGCGAGAGTGTGCTGGGACGCTGTGAGTTACAAAATACAGCTTTGCAAATAGCAGTTTTGGAAATTCTCTCTTAGTGGCCCAGTTCGAAGTATGGAAGTACTTTTTTCTAAATTTTTCCTAAGCAGCATTTTTAAGTGCTAAAAATATTCTTGACATTTTATATTCATAATCCTTAACTGAACAATTGTCACTAGGGATTAGTGAACCAATTCAAACTATTGTTAGCATTAAAGATTAGATTTTTTTTTTTGTATTCTTAGGCTAACTAGACTCGATGCATCTGATTTTTTTCACATCTTTGCCAATAAAAAATATTTATGAAGAAATCACCTACTTTCCGTTCAGGCCTTGAACAGCCTTGTGCAATGTTACGGCCGTGACGTGAAGGTATTTCTCCTCTTGGTGTGGGGAGATAGTTCTTAAGTGCTGCTCTGGTCTCCAGGTTCTTCCTCTCTCATGCCACCTTCCAGAATGCCACCAGATAGACAAATGTAGATTTCCAAGTTGCTTGGCGAAATGACACAGATTTGTGAACCTGTCTGTATTCCCCTTTCTGTATCTGAATATGTGCAAAATGGCCCATCGGAGATTAAAATCAGGGTGCTCTTGAAGACAACTTAAAGTTTAAATGTGCCTCCCTATTGATTTAAATGTATGAGTGTGTGTGGGGGGGGTGGCAACTGAAATCTGTGTTGAAGTGCTTGATGACCTCTGCTCTGTCACTGAATGGCAGGCACAACTGCTAAGAGATTAAAAATCAACAAACCACAGGGACAGCTTCTAACAGATTAAAAATAGAAACGATGACAATTTCAGGAAGAGAACCCAGGTGTCCATGAGTACTTGCTGTACCTGGGATATCTTTCACAGGTCTGGACCCAGACTATTACTACAAACTCAAACTATAGGAAACAAATGATCAATACCAGTAAGAACTTAGGAAGGATAGCAGAATCTGCTAGCTGGTACATTGTATTATCTAAAAGTTAGCTTTCAATAAAGAAAGTTAAGATTGAAGAGATGACAAGAATTAGGAAAGGATGACTAATATTAGATAAATCAGCTGAAAATTAGATGCCTGTCTAAAGATGGGAGATACAGCAAAAAATGCATTGCAAAACCAATATTACAAATATATTCAAAGAACTGAAAGAAGTCACTTTTCATGAATTAAAGGAAAACGTGACAGTAATGGATTAAGAGAGGATCTCAGTAAAGAGTTAGAAATTAGAAAAAGAGCTAACTAGAAATTCTGGAATTGACCAGTAGAACTAATAAATTTAAAGGTGCAATAGAGAGTGTCCCCATAATCTAGGAGATACAAAAGCTCCATGACTAGGGCACTGGATAAATAGAAGTGATCTCCTTTGAAGAATCAGACTCCAGATGATTTGAATCTCACAGATCATGGGATCTCATTAAATGAACCAACGAATCTGTAACGAGAAGACTCAAAAGGAGAACACAAATAAGGGGATGGGAAAAAATTATCTTAAGAAAAAATCGCTAGACATTTCCCAATCCTGATGCAGAAAATGAAAACATCCAAAAAAGTTAGGTAGAGCAAGCGAGGCCAACACCAAAGAGTCCACACATGGGCACATCCTACTATTGTATGTGAAAGGCAAACCAACCCAACTTGAAAAGCAGCCATTGAAGAACAACTAATTGTGTGTGTAGATAATGGCTGACTTACTCAGGTGAAAGTCCCAAAATCAAAACATTGGAAAAGAGCATGTTAACAATGCCGAAGGAAAAATGGCTGTCCATGCAGCATTCCACATGGGGGAACATTCTTTAAAAATGAAGGCAAAATGAACCCACCTCTTCTAAACCAAGACTTGGAGTTGAGTTGCTGGAAGAGGCAGAGTAGGGGATAGTGCCATGTGGGCAAGAAGGAAGGAAGGAGGGAGTGAGCCACACGCCTCTGGCAGATCAGGTCTCCGGTGCATGGCTATGATTGCTGCCAAGTCCCCAGGGAAGCACTGCAGTTGTTTTGCTTCAGAGACTAGTGGAATTCTTAGTTTACTGAAGTGGAGCAAATGATGAAAACAGTAGAAAATGATAAAACACTGATAGTAGGTGGCTGTATTGCATTGGACACACTTGGATATGGCAATATGACTTTTTGATAGAGAGCATGGGGGAGATATTTAAAGGTTTGTAACCTCTCTGACCACTGTATTATAGGTAATTTAAACAAGGCTGAGGGATGGAAAAACAAGTACAAAGATAGTCTTTTAATCTGGGTGACACATGGTCATAACTAAAACCAGATGATGCAGCTACAGATGGAAAAATGTCTGGGTTCTGAACGTAGTTGGAATGTGGGGCATATAGCACTTGGGTTGTGAGAAAAGACTGTGCCAAGGCTGGCTGAAGATATTTGCTGAAGTGTTTAGAAAGATGGAGTTCCCAGGTTTGATGCTGTAAATGAAGCTGGTCCCTGTGATGCTGGTGTCCATAAGAACACCGGTTCAAGACCTGGCTACTCAACTTCCGATCCAGTTCCCTGCTGATGTGCCTGGGAAAGTACTGGAAAATGGCCCCGATACCTGAGCCTTTGCCACTTGTTGTGGAGACCCAGATCGAGTTCTTGGCTCTGGGTGTTGGCCTGAAACAGTCCTGAATATTGTGGCTATTTAAGGGGGTGTACAAGAGGGTAGAAGGCCAGTCTCTTGCATACTCTCCTTACCTCCCTCTAATTCTGCATTTCAAATAAATCTTTTTTAAAAAATTAGGAAGAGGGATAGAGCTCTCATTAGATGTGAGGCTAAGGGAGGAACCACAACAGGAAGGATATTGAGGGATACATTTTGGACAAGTTAAACTTGAGGCAATTCTTACACATTTAAGTGGGAGTGTCAAACTGACTCTGGACTTGGATTTGGAGGACAGGGTAACTAAGATTAGAGACATAATGTAGAGTTTATCAGCATTTGGATGATTTCAAGTCATGGTATGGATGCGACAACACAGAGAAGATGATGAATGGCTAAACTGTAGCATCCCAGCATGCAGGGAACGGTAGAAGCTGGCAGAAGGGACGAGAAGGAGCTTCCAACGGAGTGGGTAGGAGAGCAGGGGAATGTGTGTCTTTAAACCCAAGAAGAGAGCAGTTCTGGAGAGGGTCTGATTAAGTGTACTCTGTCATTTGGGATAAGGGTTAGGAATGTCTAGTAGGTTTTGCAGTGTGTGTGTGTTACAATAGATTACAACACTGTAATGACATTGAATGCTTACAGTGTCTGTTTAGGAGAATCTAGAAGCAAACAAAACAGATATTCAGGAAGAACAAACTTTTCAGGCAGGTCAGGAAAAGGAGTGTTTGCTAGCAGTGAGTAGAGAGGACTAAGTTTTAGAGAGATGAATTTATTGTATTTTGTTTTGAAGATTTACTTTTATTTGAAAGGCAGATTTACAGAAAGGAGAGACAGGGAGAGATCTTCCATCCACCTGTTCACTGCCTGAAAGGCTGCAGTGGCCAGATCTGAACTGATCCAAAGCCAGGAGCTGCTTCTGGTTCTCTCACTTGGGTGCAAGGGCCCACACAACTGGGCCACCCCACCCCCATTTTCCAAGTCCATAAAGCAGGGAGCTGGATGGGAAGTGGAGCAACTGGGACTCAAACCTGAAACCAGCGTTCATGTGGGATGCTGGTGTTGCCAGAGGAGGCTGAGCTTGTAGAGCCAACACTGTGGCCCTGAAAGACTGATTTTTAAAATGAAGGAATACCATTGTGTATTAATGGTATCATTCAAATGAGAAGGAGGTATGCAGTGACTATTGGAGCCATCTTGTTGAGTAGGGGTAAGAAGGGAGGGGCACTCCAGAGGTTGGGTGTAGTGTGTGTGAGCAGCCGGAGGCACCTCTGCATCTGTGAAAGCCACCATGCGGTACAGGAGTGCAGGTGTTATGAGATGGGGAGAGTTCTGTTGCCTGCCATGAATAATTCATTTATCCCCGTCTTCTCTGGGAGCAGCACCCTTTGCTTGTCTTGACCGATGCTGTCAATGTGGTCCTTAGAATTCAGATTAGTTCATTGCACAGCTTCCTCTTGATTCAGTAGACTGTGAGTACACTCATGGTTTTCAGTTGAGCCAAGTGCCCAGCATCTTTGAGAGAGATTTACCTTAATGCACACAGGATGCTCCTGTTCTTATTTATAGGTTTGTTGTAATTTTCCAGATGGTTAACTAAAATGTGGCTGCCTCGTAAGTAGAATATTAAAATGGCTCACAAATTAACAGTTGCTATTATTGCTGTAGTGTTCTGTAATTCACATAGAACATTCATATATAATCAACCCCTCTAATGCTGCAGGTTAGGTAAAACAGCTATTTTTATTACTGCTACTTTATAAACTGGAATAAGGGGATGGGTACAAGATAAAAGCTGTGCAAAGGGAAACAGCTCCAGAATTCCTATTTTGCAATAAAAGAGAATTTTCTAATATAAAGGAAGAAAAACATAACTCACTGATAGGAATGAGTGTTAGCCACGGACATGTTTAGTAACAGCGTGCAAAATGAAAACCTAGCCTTGACAGTGAGCGGGAGAAGGTGTGGATGGGAGAGTAGCAGTGGAGGTGGGAATTTTGGTAATTTTAGGTAGATGTGCTACCCCTATAGGCTACAATGTGTTTATGGGGTTTCGGTTATTATAGTGCCATATGCGTTGGTGAATAATTGCACTTGCCATAGTCGGTGTCAATAGGATATGTATTTAATATTTTACCAGTAAGTTGTATTCTGATGATGGAGAGCTTTTATTTGAGTTTCTAAGTGTGCTGAAGAGAGGCAAAAATCACTCTGTGGTTGGAATGATCTGAAACTGCAGTCTGCGTGTATGGCCTTGTTCTAACTGTGGCTAAATAAACACATTCCATGGAAATTGCTGGGCTCAGTCCTCGCCGGAGTCTCGGAGCTGCAAAAGCCAAGGGAAGGGACTGGAAGCAATTATTAGTGCTGGGCAGCCGCCTCTGCAATCGACACATCCTGTGTCGTCATCCTTTTCAGTTTCATCCCATCAGGAGCCATGGGCGTGGTGTTCAATACTTTGCAACTGATTATTTTAGTCTTAAAGACCAAGAGAAAGCGAAGCAAATATTTATGTTGTTTTTTTTTTGCAATAAAATTAAGTCACCTTGTTAATCAGGAAAGATATGAGTTACAATGCATATTTCAATAATGCATCATTAGCATTGAATTGTTTGAGGCCTTTACAAATAGGCAGGGAAGGCAAATACCTTTGTCTTTTTTTAACGTTGTTTTTAAACAGCCAGGATGCCATCCATCATTTCTTTTGAAGCTGTTGGGGGATCAGGTATTTCTGCCTCCCGTCTGTCTCCTTCCCGCACATTCACCTTGCTGTTGGGATCATTTCTGTGGCGGAAAGGAACCTGTGAATTGTAGCTGCTTAAAAAAAAAAAGAGGTTGAAAAAAAATCAATAATAAATTATCTTCCCATCCAGCAGTTTAGGTCCTCTGCACGTCCCCTCTGACATGTAGATGTAGTTATAAATTGATTTAGTTGGGGACCGTAAAGAATTTCACTTGCTGTGAATGGCCTGGCGAATGAGCATTAGTGAAATAAAAATAACCCACCTTGTGAGAGAGCCTTCTAGGAGCTGCAGAACCCAGCAAGTTATTTTTATAGTTTAATGAGCTAGGTCCTGGCTTCCACAGGGAGACCCGGCAAGTGGAGTGCTTCATAATTTACTGCTGTAAAATGATCAGGATTCATGTTGTCTATAAAACATGAAAAACATTCTTCATTCCTTACCAATTAGATCATAGTTACAACTCACAGTTCCTTTGAGCTTAAAAGAAAAAAATTTAACTGCTAGACATAAATGAATGCTGTGGTTAAATTAAACCCTTCAACAGCCCAAACAGGCTTGAAAGAAATGCCTCCTGGATGTTATTAACACACATATTTAAGTGCTATTTTTAAATTTTAGCTGCAAGCACAAATGTTTAGAATAGCAATTTTGCCACCAGTGTTGCTTTCACATCTTTTTTTTTTTCATCTTCACTAATTCTTTCACATAATTACTTTACCTTTTGGTCGTTAAAAATGTCAGAGTTACAAAACTTGCTTTTGTGGGACTGGTGACCGTGCAGCTTGGTGGTGAGTTCTCTTCAGTTATCACGTTAGCAGATCAGGCTTCATAGTCCAGGGGTAAGCTACTTGTGGAAGCTGAGCACTGGAGCACAGTCACTTTAGGATGTCAATGTGTTTACAACTGTTAAAATACACTCAGTACAGAAAAACTTAAACAGTGCCATGAGGAAGACCGTAAAACAAGCAGTGTAAAGTTTGAGCATAAATCTTTGTGAGTGTGAGACACGGATCGACAAGGACGAAGACAGAGAAACAGATTTAGGTTTTGGCCTTGTATATGTCAGGGCAGACATTTCCTGATGACATTGCTTGCTGAATGCGTGCTTTATTACGTGGCTTGAATTGCGTAACGTAATACCGAAGTTGGGGTAGAAACTAACTTCTCACTGTTGCAGAAGCTTGATTTGGTTTTCTCTGGCGCCTCATGCCGTGTGTCTCCTTGGCCTGAGACTGCATGTTCTCGCTGTGTTCTCAGATGGCCATGCCCCTGATGTCCTTCTTCTCCTGGAAGGACATCACCCCCTCAGCCAAGGCTCATCAATTTCCAACGGCCAGTGAGAGGACCTCCTCGTATTAACAGTCACACTGGCCTTAGGGCCTTGGAGGGTGGATTTGGGGAGGACACAGTTCAGTCTGTAACATGTGTCTGCAAAAGCTCACATCATAGTTACTCTTAAAAATGCCCCGTATCTAACGATTCTATCTTCTGACAATTTAAACTTTATTCCTAATTGACAGATGAAAATTGTGTGCTTTATGGAATATGAGGCAGTGTTTACCTAAAAATTGATGCACACACATTGTGAAATGGTTATATCATACTAATTAACATCGTTGTTGCCTCACATATTTACTCTTTCTTGGGGTGAAGATGTGTGAAATCTACTCTTTCAACAATTTTGAAATATATGATACCTTAAATTAATTATGGCCACCATACCATGTGGCACAATATATCTGACTGACTCTTCCTGTTCAACCACAGCTTCACACATTGTAACCAATGTGTTGCCCACTCCCCACCTCTACATCCAATCTACAGCACGTGGTCAGCACTATTTGAAGTCAGCCTCAATGAATTCACTTGTTTTGGATTCCACACACATGATGTGTGAGTTCATGATACATTTTTTTTTCTCTATGCCTCACTCAATTCATTGAAGACAGTCCTCTAGGCTTGCCCTGCTGTGGAGGATGACATTGTCTCCTTTGGAAAGGCGTATCTTTTGTTTTTCCATTGGTAGTACTGTACCACGTGTGAGAGTGTGCCTCACTGGGAGTGTATTTGTACTTCCTTCATGTTTAGTGATGAGAATATCTTTGTACATCTGATGGCCATTGGCATGTCCTCTTTGAGAAATGGCTACTTACCTTTTTAATTGGGTTAGTTAGCTCTTTTGCTATTGGCTTGCTTGAGTTCTTTATATATTTTTGATTTTAATTCCTATCACGTGTAAGATTTGCACATTCTGTTCACTATTCTTTCTGTTAATTTTCAGGTTTATTTTTCTTGTTTCTGAAGGTATGTATATATATATATTATGTCATTGACTTGAGTGCTTTCATTTCTCTAAGTTTTTCTAAGCACTGCTGAACCTATGTCCTATAAGTAGCTGTATTTTGTTATGTTTTTATTCAAGTAAAACTCTTTTAATACTTCCTTTGAGCTTTGTGTTTGAACTACAAGGGTTTTGAGGTTCTTTTTTTTTTCTTTAAAGAAGACTTCTGTTTAATTTTCTCATGATTTGCAATTCTTTTCTGTTGGTTATCTGAGTCATGTCACCACCTTCTGTCAGTCACCATATTTCTCATGTTCCATGTTTAACGTTTTCCTGATTCCTTACATGTTCAGCAGGTTCTGATCGATGGCCAGTCATTGAGCTTGCAGTGCATTTTGATTTATGCTGGTCAGTACATAGGAACTGCAGGAAAGGGCAGACGTTGTTGGTCCTGCTTCTTGGCTGACTGAAGACTGTATGCAGCCACTCTGCTGTTCAGCTCAGTGGCGGTTGTTTTGCAGCTTTAGTTAGTTACATTTAGTTTATTATCAGCTTCAAATGGTCTGGACTCAAGCCTTTTGTTTCTGCAGGGATTTGGATCTGGGTCCTGGCTAGATTGTAGAGCTCCCTTTATGCTTCCTGCCCTTAAATGCCAGCTCTTGCCCTCTGCTTTGAAACCTGGCTGACAGCTTTGTGGGCCACTGGGGACTTGAGATTTCCCCTCTGCAGCCCTTTCTGACTTTTTGGACTGTGAAGGAGTCCTGTGAACCCTGCCGTCCTGCTCCAGCATTCAATACCTGCCGCCTGGCCATCAGTGTCAGCTCAGTGTGCCTTTTAGCATCTTCATCCTTCTCCTGCCCTTCCATCCTTCTCCTGCCACCCAGCTGTTCCCTGCCGGGCTCTCTCTGAATGCCTGAGATGGCTTCTCTTGCTGCTCTTCTTGTCCTTAGCAGACTGTCCTTTCCTTTCCAGGGAAGACATTTGCAAAATAGAGTGTCGCTGGCAGTTGTCTGTGGGAAGGGTAGGCAGGTGCGATTGTGTTTGGATTCTATCCTGCTTTGTGACTTAAAAACAAAATTGCCTCAAGAAGTCCTTGGGGCACATGAGTGGTAGAGTTCTGTACCTGCTACAAGTGACCACAAAACCAGTTGTTTAGAATTCTTGGTTATTATCTTTATCTTTCTAGTTAGATTGTGTGTGTGGTATATTATTCTGCAGTTGGCTCAAATGCTTGGGTAGAAGCAGCTGGATTCTCTGCGCCGGGTTTTACAAGCTCAAGTACAAGGGTTGTGCAACTAGTCCTCCTTTCTGGAGATCCTGTAGGTATGAAGTGCCAACTCTATCTGGCCGTCATCTGCCATTTTGTCAGATTCCTAGGGCCGTAAGTATCTCTGGCTCTTTTTCCACTCCTCTCTTGTACTTTTAAAAGCTCTCATGATTATATTGGGCTCACTGATAGTCCCAGATGGTCTATCTTAAAATCATCTGATTAGTGAAAATAGTTGTAATTTATAAGGTCTCTTTTTCCCTGTTTTGCAACATAGTCATCAAAAGGCACAGATCCTGGGGCCTAAATCTTGTATGCCAGAGAGCCCTGCCCAGGATGCAGGAAAAGAAGCAATAAAAAGGAGGAGGGTAGCAGAAACAGACAGCTAAAGGATAGGACCATATACAAAATCCAAGTACAACTGCGACTTCTGTAATTCTACTCGTGGTGAAGAAAGAACCTCTATGGATGGTTCAGGATTTTGTATCTATACATGCCGGAAAAGATAAAATGTGTGTGAAGGATTGACAGCCTTCAAATTCATTTTTTTTTCTGCGAGTTTCAAGTTAAAACATGAGTTAGTAAATAATTCGAGGATACATGTATTCTGGATTGTCAATCCAAAACTGGATAAGAAGGGAGAAGGTACACCTAGTGTCTCCTAAATAGCAATTCAAGGAAATGTTGAGTAAACAGGGTTTTGTGGGCGGAAGGGCAGAGAGGTGGCAGTGAGGCGAGGAGGCAGGACACATGAGGCCATTTCTGTGAGCTGAGGAAGCAGCTTAATTAAAACTTGCATAGTTGACAAAAGCGTATTGAGCTGGGTCAGATTACCTGTCTTCTGCAAATCTGGGGTGAGGAGACCAGAACACAGACTTGGGAGTGTAGCATCCTTATTATCGGAGTGTGTGCTGTGGTTAGACCACAGACTGTCATCAACAAAGACAAGTCCCCCTTCCCCCAGGCTTGTGCAACAGCCCAGCTGCGAGGCCACACCCCTGCAGATGCTCCCAGTGGATTTTGTGCTCATGTTTCATCCAGCTAACACGTGCAGTGAACTAAGGCTTCTGCTTAACTTTCTTTTTTCACTTTAGCCTCTCATTTTTTTTTCTTTTTGGAAGATATTGGAAACTTCTGAATAAAGCAGGAATTAACAAATGCTTCCCCCGCCATCGTGACCCTGAATAAAATTACAAACAAAAGGTTAAAAGTTTTAACTAACAAGTTTAATTTATCTACATGAAAAAGAGAGAGAAGAGACTGACAGAAAGATTATCTTTGATATTCTGATTGACTCCATGACTCCCTAGTTGACCCCAATGGTCAACATCGTGCCAGGAGCTTCCTCTGGGCCTCCCACAGTGGCCCAAGCACTTGGGTCATCTTCCACTGCTTTCTCCCAGGATATTAGCATGCAACTGGGTCAGGGGAAGAGCAGCTGGGACATGAACCAGTGCCCATGTGAGATGTTGCCATCGTACACAGTAGCTTTATCGACTAGACTGCAATGCATTCCCTACCAATCCCATTGTTTTAGGAAGTGTAAGATAAAGGCACTGGCTGTTTAACCTACTGGTTGAGATGTGCATATTCCATTTGTACTGCCTGGCTCTGAGCTCCAGCTCTGGACCCCCCCCCCCCCACAAATAAGCTTCTTGGTAAAGCACAACCTGGGATGTGGTAGTGATGACACAAGGCATTAGGTTGTGTTGCCACCCATGAACTGCATTTTTGTTCCTGGCTTTGTGATCATAGCTCTCTATTTCTGCCTCTAAAATAAATCTAAACAAATATTTTCAAACTAGAGGGAGGCAAATCCTCGTGTTTTCACACTTAACGCAATGTGGAAGACATTCAGAAGGTGAGTTAGATGCCTGTGAACGCACACAGCAGTTCCTACACAGAAAGGAACTCTATGCTGCAGCTGAGGCCATTCCTTGACCTTTATACACAAAACTTGCAATCAGCAAGTGATGTGAAAGCTGATGAGTCAAAGGAATGAGGTGGAAAATCAGCTCACAGTGCCAGTCAGGAACTCCTTCAGTGCTAGCTGGTTCTCTTGCCTCTGACTCCTTTTATCTGTGCCTTCCTGATGCTTCCAATTCTAAATAGTGAGGGCTTCATCCTTTCATCACATCTGTTCTTTGCCTAAGCTCCTTCTGCAAACAGAGAGTGTCCTGTCCCAGAACTTTCAATCCCATCTCTAAGCTGAAGCCAAGCATGGGCTTGTTCTCTGAGTTCTAGAATCATGTATTCAGTCCCTGGGTCTCTGAAAAGCATCTCAAACCCCATATTAGGGCACTCAGAAACCGTTGCTGAATGAATGAATGGTCAGCTCAGTCCCAGGAAGAATAAGGGTTGAAGTGATCCTGGCATGTTCAGATACTTTCCTTAATTTGACTGTCCCAGAGAAGCAAGGAGCAGAAAAATGCCAAGGCATTGTAGGTCCTGGAACTCCAGATGAGAGCAGGGAGTAAAATGCCTGATGACATATTCTGGATTCCAAACTGAAATAATGTGGTTCTATCTTGTAGTTATAGCCAGAGGGCCAAATCCAGCCTGTAGCCTCCTTACTCTGTGGCCTGTGACTTGAGAATTGCTCCTAGATTTTGAAAGGATCACGAGGAGGAAGAAGGGGAAGAGAGAAATGAAAAAGGAAGGCATTTGCCTATTGAAATTACTGACCTTTTGGGTATAATTTTGTGTAACATGTCCATGAGATACATAATTTGTGCAATCAGTGCCATGTCAAAAAAGCAAAGCACTCATGCGTACACACACACACACACACACACACACACACACACACACACACACACACACCTCTTCAAGAAATGCGGGGGAAAATGAAGGTCATTTTGTGTTTACCCCAATTGGAGCAGAGAAGCCCGGCTTCCTCCTAACGCTTTCCCAGGCTGGAGTGTGGAACAGCAGGGTAGAGTATGTCTTTCTCTTTTGCCTCGAGCTGGAGTTGTCATGTGCTCTCAGAAAGGGAGCTTTGAAGACTAGGCTGATGCTGCGTGCATTTGGGAAATGGTGTTTGAGACACAATGAAAGGGGCCCTGGCTTAAAGTCCATTAGGGGATCACAGGAGTCCATCTCGACTGCATTTTCTGATCTTTTGATTCAAAGACACACATCTTCTCTCCCAGGGGGTGAGGCCAACCTAGCACAGGGTAAGAGAAATAAGGTTGCCAACTGCACAGCAGACAACATCAGGGAGAAGGCTGCACCGGCCCTTTGGCTGGCTTGTGGAAGGGCCAGTGGGATCACAGAGAATGCCCAAGGGATGTGTGCTGAGCACAAAGGGATGGGGCCCATGGTTCACGCTGGCAGCCAGGGTGTTCACAGCCTGACAGGGTCATGCTGGGGATGAAGGGGACCTTACTTTGCACTGCCTTTGGTCATTTCATTTGGCACTGTTTTCCCCTAGAGGACTAGGGGCCAGATCACTGGGCACCCAAGGACCAAGGAGGGCAGAATGGAATGACTGAATTCGCCTCTAACTTAAGTTTGTTATTTTTTTTACTTCTGGTATTGTTAAGGCTCACACTAGTGCTATTTTTTTTTTAAAGATTTACTGATTTAAAAGGTTGAGCAGGAGATAGATACAGAGAGAAAGAAAGAGAAAGACATGGAGAAGGAGAGCTCGTCCAGCTGCTGGTTCACTCTCCAGGTGGCTGCAGCGGCTAGAACTGGTCCAGGCTAAAATCAGGAGCCCGGAATTCCATCCTGGTCTCTCCCACAGGTGGTGGGAGTGCAGGTGTTGGGGCCATGATCTGTTATCTTCCCAGGGGCATTAGCAGGAAGGTGGATCAGAGGCAGAGCAGGCAGGACTTGCGCATGCGCTCCCGTATGCACTGCCGACGTTGCACACTAGGCTGCGACTCTGGCTCACGATTTTTACACGTGTGCCACTTTCTTAGTCAAAGGCATCCAATGAAATGCACAAACATAAACACTCAAAACTGTGGAAGTGCAGACAGGAAACCGGAAGCACTGAGGAAAGAGTGGAGTGATTCACTTTGCTGTGAGCCAGCTCTGCACTTCCCGGGAAGGCCACACGGGTCTAGCGTCCAGTCTTGCTCTGCAAAGCTGTTAATGAAGCAGCATGGAGTGCTGTTTTCTCGCTCTTTTCCGTAGCCAATTGCCTGGGAAACTCATGATCTGGTTCTTCCAGATACGTCCTAGTGCTCTAATTAGAGCTGCCTCTCTGAATATAGCAACATTGCATTTGCCAGTGAAATGATTAGGTTATAGGATGAATGGAGCCATGTTTTATCTCAGATTGCCAAGTAATAAATAAGGACATGATCAGACAGGGAGGCACTAGCCTAGTTGGAGCTGCTTTTTGCTTCTTGCGTTTCCCCAGTTCTTTTTAAATTCGCCTGCTTCTCAGAGATGCTCTGTGTGGTTCTGTTGTTGGGTTTGATTCACCTTCACTGACGGCCTGCGCTTTGATTGCGATGCTTTCTCACCTCACACATCCTATTCGTTCAGTCCACATGTTCTGCCTTCTCTCTTGCGGAAGCAGAGGAAGATGGGGGAAAAGTTCTTTGGAGTTGTTTCCTCTCCCACAAGAGTGTACACACTGCCTCGGTACCACAAACCTGCTGTGGTACACCTGTTCATGCAGCCAGGCAGGTTAACCCACAGTGCTAAGCTGATTTTGGCCTTATCGTTGTCCAATTAATAGATGCCTCCATGAGGGCAGATGCCCATAATCCTGAGGCTCACCGTTGAAACCGCTGCTGGCTGTTACCGCTGCTGTCTCGGGGTTGTTTCTAAGGGCCTGTTTACCTTGCCAGGACACTGGGCAGCACTGGGAAACCTCAGACTCCCAGACTGAAAGCTCTGTCATCCGCTCAACATTATGTTTCAGTAACACACTGACATCTCCAGGGCTAATGTATTCACAAATGATCTGAGATGTCCTTGCTGCATATTGTCCTTGCTCCATGCCTCCTGCTCCAGGGAATCACTCCTGTGTCTGTCCAGCCAAGAACACGCATGTCAGGCCCATCATCAAGTCCTGTTGGCCAGACCTACCGCTCCACGGCTTCCAAGGGCTGTGTAGGCTTTGATACTACATCAACCTTGTCTTTGGTGATGGTATGTCTAATGCTTGTTCTGGGATGCTGGGATGTGTCCTTTGCACGGGGACCAGGATTAGCATTGAGAATTGCTGTTCTGCCCCAGGAGTTGGCTCCCACATCCTGCTTGCCTACACACATTTAAAAACTAGCAGGGATTGCCTTCCATTCTGTGGATCTAGGCCAGACTTGCAACATGCCAGTCACTGTCTGTCTGTTGCAGGTTCTGTCTGTGTCTCGATCCTCACTGTCCCCACCGGCGATTCTACCACATGTCTCGGGAAAGTCCAGCATTCCATTCTTATTCCTACCACAGTTCCTTTGTGCATCCTCTAGCTCTGCCTGGAATGCTGACCCCAAGCCTTTCTAAGTACTGTGTGCACTCCTTTAAATCTTAACCAAGTGTTCTTGCCTAAATGTTGTCAGGCTAAGTCACATTTCTTTTATGGTCCCCTTATATATCTCATTGTATCTTTTACTTAGTTGGATTTGTAATCATGTTATTTCTACCAATAATGTGGTTGCTAAGTGAGTACTCAGCTTTAGACTATAAACTCCGTACGAACAGGAGCTGTGATGTTTGATTACATTTTACTGCAGTGTCTGACACTGTATCTATTGAGGGATTGAATGTGGGTGATTCACGATTTGGAGGTGCACATTCATAGACTGAGCAGTAGGTTTGCACAGGTAAATTCTGTGAATGTGTTTTAAAGATGGTTTTAAAGAGCTGCCTAATTGTGACTGTAATCTAGCCGTGTTTGGGAGCCATGTCTCAGATGGTTTCTATCCCAGCTACGGTGGCAATTTCAAGTAGGTTTCTAGCAGGTGCATTTATGAAAGCTGAGTCAGCATCTTTAGTTTACCTGATCTTGGGGAAGGGAGGGCTTGAGATAGGCCCTTTATAGCCAACACTGAAGAATTAGTGTATCTTGTTTGAGAAGTGCCTTTGTTGTGAAGAAATCCATTAGTTGGAGTTGCCACCACAGATCTCACTTTACTGGCCCAGATTTCTCTCTGGAAGAGCTGAAATTGGACCTACTCTGACTTCTGCTCAGCTCGTGTGTTTGAATCGCTTTACACGTTAAACTTCAGTGATGTGGTTTCCAGTACTGTGAAACTCTGATGCTATCGCCCTGAAGTCAGTGCTGGAAGAAGTTCCTGACTCGGAATGTTTCCTATCAATTCAGACCTTAAAGCTACTATTACCTTCTGCCTCCAACCTGAACGGTGCTGTGGTTCTGTTACATGACCTAAGATTCAGAGACACCGAGTCACAAAATTGGCTTGCGGAACTTTCCAGCAACTAATCCTCATGCCTTTTTCGTAGAACTGTATGTAGTTGTTTTATTTTTTTGATCTGTCATCCAAGAAAAAGCAGCTTTTTGCAGATTTTTAGTCATTAATGCCTTTTATGAGCATGCCTTTTATTTTTAGGGTGCATTAAGTTTTCAAAGGTTTGCTCAGGAGACATTGCTACAGAGGGTCTTTGGGGTGTTGGTCTTAGAAAGTTGGCACTGATTGAAGAAAGGACATTTTCTGTATAGTTGTTCAAAAATGCTGTACGTTTATGTAGCTGCCTTTAACCCTGCTTGCGTATTACAGTGGCAGAATGCTGCAATGTTTCCTAACAGTCAAGGAAATCAGGCTGCTTACTCAGCGGAATCATGATGCTGAGAAATGGGAAAAGGTTTACTGTTTTGTTTTTTTTTTCATCTTACCAATTTTATGTCTGCATTGTCTACCAAAAGAGTACATGTTTGGTATTAATTATGTCTGATGAATGTCAGCAGTTTTCTTCACTGAACCCCAAGTTCAGGGATCACACTGCATTTTTACTTTGCCGTCTCCCCTACTTTGTGACTGCTCTGTGTGCGATGGTCGTTGACTCCTGGTGGGTGGTACGCTTTGCCTGTCTGTCGTGGCTGCAACTGCCGGCTCTGACTTGTCATGAATTTCAGTGGGATTGAAAGTGACGCTGCACTGATTCCTTGACGTGCTTTCCACATTTACATCTCATTGTGTTCTTCAGAGCGCCTAGCTGTGGTCCTTGGGTGTCACGACACCTCCACAGTTTTTCTTAGAGCATTACGATGTTGCCTTCTCATACCTTGCTTGAGATGCATGACCTCATTTTGGAGGCTATTTGGCATATTTTTAAACAAGCATTTCATTTTCTCCAGGAAGAGCATCCATTCAGGCTCATGCTCTATTGCAGATGAGGCTTTGTCAGCAGATCCACAGGCTGGTGGTTCGTTTCTAAGGTGACAGTGCTGAGTTGGTGGAACCTTTGAGGTAGAGTCTAGACAGGTGTAAGGTCTGAAGCCGTGACCCTTGGAGAGGGACACTGCGTTCATGGAGTGAGTGGTTCCTGTGGGAGGAGGGCTGTCTTCCAAAGACCAAGCCAGTTCCTCAGTTAACTGGGCTTCCTGTCTCCGCTGCAATGCCCCCACTGTGGTGATGCCATGGCTACAAGGTCCTCAGCAAGACCCAGCTGAGGGAGCTGCAGAATCTTGGACTTCCGGCCTTCAAAACTGTGAGCTAAATAATCTGGTGTCCTTTATAAAATACCCAGCCTCATGTATTTTGTCACAGACATAGGAAATAGGAAAATACACATTGTAAAAGGGCAGGCCCGGGGTGTGGAAAGAAAATAGGAATTGAGTACCCCCACCTTATGGATATGTGTGACAGGGCAGAAGTGGCTCCACCTGCCTGACCTCAGTTTCCTTGTTAGAAATCCAGTGTATCTGAAAGGCTGATGGGGCAGGTGAGCCTGTAAAAGCACTTGGAGAAAAATAGTATTCTGTGTTAATGTTAGGGATCTATGGGGTTTCTGAATTAGTTATATGCACTCTACCAAAAAGTGTCAGGCCAGCCGCAGGACCCATGCTGGAGGCCAAATAGGGATCTGAGGACACCGCTGACTTCCAGCCATTCCAAAAGAGGACTCAGTATCTGAAAGTACGACAGTGAGCTGCAGAGCTCGCCAGGTGGGTGAGAGATGGAAATGACATAGAATAATGGAAAAGTCAAGCCCTGGGTGACAGAAAACTTAGGCAAGTCTCTGCAAAAAAAATGCGCAGTAAATCCCACCTTAGAGCACCTGTGAGAGCTGGGGTTCAGAGCGCCCCCTGCAGGAGAATCCTTACAAGATGGGCCTGAGCAGGGGTGGGAACCTCGAGAGGCACCACGGGCAGGGACTGGGGCTGATGGGAAAGGAGAAGGGCTGCTGGGAAGGAGTGGTGGTGAGGAAGAAAGGCAGTTTTCCTCTTGGAAATCCAGGGTAGTCAAGAAACTGGTGAAGGGATATGTAGACTGAGCAATGGAACAGAGTAGGAAATCTGGAAATAGAGCCCCAACACAGTAACCTAGTGGGTGATAAACATGGAATGACTGGGGGGTTGGAAGGAGTTGCAACTTAAATATTCTAGGGAAACTGGAAAAATGATGACTTGGGTTTTATAGCTTCTACCAAATTGCTAAGATGTGTAAGAACTGATATATACATAGACATACTAGAATAATGAAAATTCTTTCTAGTGTGAATAGGGAAAAGCTTTTCTGAGTGTAACTCAAAATGCAGTTTTCAAAAAGAAAGGATGGGTATATGCTGTGATATTAGAAGACATTTTGCACTGTAATAACGATTGAAAAGAATAAGTGAAAATTTGGGAGAAGACATTTGGAACTCTGATAAGAAATAAAATGCTGGGCCCAGTGCAGTAGCCTAGTGGCTAAATTCTTCACCTTGCATGTGCCGGGATCCCATATGGGTGCTGGTTCTAATCCCGGTAGCCATGCTTCCCAACCAGCTCCCTGCTTATGGCCTGGGAAAGTAGTCAAGGATGGCCCAAAGCCTTGGGGTCCTGCACCCATGTGGAGGACCTGGAAGAAGCTCCTGGCTTCTGGCTTTGGATCGGCTCATCTCTGGCCATTGTGGTCACTTGGGGAGTGAACCAGTGGGTAGAAGATCTTTTTCTGTCTCTCCTTTTGTCTGTGTATCTGCCTTTCCAATTAAGAATTTAAAAAATTAAAACCTGTCAAGTAATAACAGAATGGAGTGACAGAGTTAGAAAAGCCCACCATTTGCTCCCAAGTCAAGAACTGATGCAAACAGGGTCCAGTCACCAGGCTAAACGACAGGTTGCCCACAGTGCATGAGCTTCTTAGTGCAAACCACTTACACATCACCCTGGTGGCCAGCTCTCTCGGGCTTGGGGGAAAGCCAAGGTGTCCACGGGGGCTGCCTTCCTCCCCATGGGCTTAGGCACACTTGGTTTCTCGACTTGACTAGCTTTCAGAGGCTGCCTGATTGCTTTGCTGTGTGGTCCCTTTCCTTACCTTCATGGCAAGCACCCTTACATCTCTCAGCATTTTTCCTAGATCATTTAAGAGAGCAAACCCAACCCGGTCCTGGCCAGAATGCTCTAATAGCTTTCAGGCCTCCTGGCGTTGCTGTCTTGGGAAGCTGGTGCAGTTCTTGGTAGGTGAAGGAAATTCCTACATTCTCAGGCTTTCACACAGCAAATTATCTACTCATTAAAAAGGTTAAAAATGCACCTTTCCTCCAATTGACCTGGATTCTTGAAAACTGTCAGTGGCATAAGGAGAAAAAGAAAGCAAGTGAATTGTTGCTTCTCCAAGAAGTTCAAAAAGCTGCAACAGATGAATGAAACGAGTTATCTCAGATGGATACTGGACTGAAGGTGCAAACCAGAGAAAACAGTATTTTTAGACTGTTGAAGAAATTTCAAATAGGAACTGTGTTCCACACAAATGAATTCATATGAAGGAAGTGGACGAGATCATGATACTGTCGAAGAATGGCCCTGTTTGGAGAGAGGTTGCTGTGGGATGCCTTCCATTTTACCTTCCAGTAGAGCACCAGGAAATAATGTAATATGAGGAGAATATGCAGTGGGAGAAACAAGAAGACACCAACAGGAGAACACATGAGCATTCAGTGAAAGTAAGTGAGAGATGAACTTGACAATTGAAGTTGTTGGCTGTGCTTCCTGTGTGAATGGTCATTTCCGCCCCACCCGCTCATCCAAGCCAGCTCCTGCTGAAGGAGAACGTTTCGTGATCAAACATTGGCCAGATGCAGAACACTGCATCTCCTGAAAATACAAAATTGGGCTGTTTGTCCATTTTTGAATTATAATCAGTCGCCATTCATTGCTAACTGGGTTAACTGTGCCACAGCTCCTTCTTTAATGAACTGGCGGCACAGAACAGCTCCCCTGTTGGAGCGTGTGTTCTCGGCCTTTTTTTAAGGCTTTCTTGAATCTGAGCTGTCTGTAAGCAGATCGTTAGGATCGATCCGGGAAGTTATCTTCCTTCTTCCATACCTAATGAAAGGACTTCTTTACCCCTGGGAAAGGAAATACTTGCAATTTCTCTCATGGCTCTCCATGCACAGGTTGGATGGCTTGTTTACCAGTTGGGCTCTGCCACATGGCATACTCCTTAGTGACTTAGGTAACAGATCGCACTGTAGGCGATTCATGATACGATGGACATAAGGAAAAGTTCTTAAGCCACAGTTTTGCATGTTCTTGAGAATGAACGTGTTTTAAACTAATCCTTTGTCCCTTAGGAAGATGTGACTTTGATTCCTAAGCAGGGAGCAAGCACAGGAATGCATTCCTGAAAAAGGCCAGCGTAAATGTTGAAAAAGCTGTTTGCAACCATTCCCAGCTGACTTTTCTTTTCCCCCTCATGGAAGTTTCCTTATGATTCTAGGCTTGTACTGCTTGATGAGCCACAGTGCTCCTCACTGTTTTAGATGATATGCAACTGGGTTGTGGAGAACTCTTTATATTCCAATGCCCCAAGTCACAGAAGCACCCTTTGAAGTCGAACAGTAGGCAGCTGCTTCAGTAAGTTCAAGATCAAAAGATGCTGCTATCCCCATGGCCGATGAAAATGAGAACTTGATTTTAGTGCAGAAATATTTGGGGAGAAGAAATGATTTCTTGCTGATAAAAGCAACCTGAGAATGGGGCAAGGAGGCTATGGCTATGTCCCCTCTGCCTCCCTGCTCATGTCTTTTTCCAATAGTCTATAAGATCTTTTTTGAACCAGGCTTTTCAAAATTAAAACCTTTTATGCAATTCATCACACACTCTCTCTCTGCTTCACAGCTGACCCGCTTCTCTGTACCCTTGAAAAAGAATCCACGGGCTTGTCCCTACACACAAATCCTCTGAGGCCAGGATGGGCCTTTTTTTTTTTTTTATTTCCCCCGCTCTTGTTCTGATACAAACCATCTCGCATGCGACTATTTCTCTGCCTCATTATTTTCCCATTCATGCTTTGTGAAAGCCTGCATTGGGACATCAGAATAAAAATGCTCAGAGCAGCCACTGTGAGAAGCTGTGCATTATCAACTTTCGAGAAAGACCCGTTCACTGGCCATTTGCTTTGGACTTCAGATGGTATTGGCTGGCGAGGGAAATTGAGCCAGTTCAAAATCTCTTGATCATTCAGTTCCTGGGGTCTTTCTAAATGCTAAAGCAAAACGGTCAGTTCATCCCAGTGAAAGAAAGTAGGGAAGGGAGGGGGAAGCAGATGGATGATAGAACAGATTCGTGTCAACTGGCCATTGTCTCTGCCCCATGTGCTTTCTGGGCAGGCGACGGAGTGGTACCCTGCCTCCAGGAGGCATTAAGAAGGCATGGGTTGCTCCAAATGAAGACCCAGCTTTAAATAATGCACTCGCCATGCTGTTGGGAATTGCATTCGCATGCAAGTGCAGTTACCAAGCCAGGCAAGGGAACAGTATGGATGTGTAAGGATAACCCACTTTGTATTCTTTCTCAGAACTAATAATGATTGTAGCCTTAAGGAGCCATTTCTTTTGAAATTTTCAAGAATTCCCTCAACTACCCAAAGACCACATGAGGCTGCCCTGAAGATCTCAGCGAAGTCCAAAGTCAGTATCATATAGTCCATGCCAAGTGTGTGTGTATATAGATTTCTACACATCCATACATTATGCAGGAACTTCAGAAGCATGTGTCCCAACACAATTCTTCTTTGAAACATTCTTTCAAATGTGTGCTGTCTATCTGTGACTGCTAGATTGTAGGGGTAAGCATTGGTTTAGTTTTTTTTTTTTTAAGATTTATTTATTTTTATTGGAAACTCAGATATACAGAAAGAAGGAGAAACAGGACGATTTTCCATCTGCTGATTCACTCCCCAAATGGCTGCAGTGACTGGAGCTGAGCCAATCTGAAGCCGGGAGCCTGGAGCTTCTTGTTGGTCTCCCACGCAGGTGCAGGGTCCCAAGGCTTTGGGTCATCCTCCACTGCTTTCCCAGGCCACAAGCAGGGAGCTGGATAGGAAGCATGGTTGCTGGGATTAGAACTGGTGCCATATGGGATCCCGATGTGTGCAAAACAGGGACTTTAGCTGCTAGGCTACCACACCAGGCCCAGTATTGGTTTAGTTTTGTAAGAAACTGCTGGCGTGCTTTCTCGCAGTGGTGCTGACCCCAGCAACAGCGGGTCAGTTATTGTTGTTGTACATCCTTAAGTGCGTTTCGTGTCAGCATTGGCCTGGATTGTGTCTGTGTTATTTGAAGTGTTTTGCCCTCTTGTTTTAATTTCTCCTTCCCTCGCAGCAAGATTCGGGCTGTTTTTTCTTATGTGTTCTTGTCATTTTTTGAGTAGGTGGTAATTTGTATCTTTTACCCGTTCTTAAGAATTGGGTAGTTCATTTGTTGTTACTTATTTTGGATGAGAAACCTTTGAAGATGTAACTTCTGTAAGTATTTCGTCCCAGTTTGTGGTTTCTTTCCAGTCCTCCTAACTATTCTTCAAACACTTCTTCATTTGGCCCTGTGTGCTAATAAGGATGCGTCTACATTGTTAGTTCCAGGTCATTGTCACGATCCAGGCTTGACCACGCAGAGGTCGGTAGCATGTGCTGTCGGCTGGCTTGTTGGCTGACACTAACACCTTACGCAGGCTCGGCTGTGTTGGGATTTTGAGGTTGAAAGTTCTTCTGGACTCCGTGAATCTCTTCCGGGTAGGAGTGGAGTATGAAGTGTTTCCATAGTTGACACTTGAGAACTTGAATATTCAAAAGTTCAAAACATTTCCTGTTCCTTGATGACTGAGCAACTAAACTGATTCACAGTGGCTTGCCTTGGTTGGTTTATCCAAGATTAAGGAAGAATCGGAAATACAAATTACATTTGCTTTAATGGATAGCAAGGTTTTTCTTCACTGTTATTTGCATAGAGGAGTCATTTCTTAGTGGGTTTTACTTGAGGTTGTTAAATGAATAAGAAGCAAGAAAAAAATCATGCTGTTGGGGAGGGATGTGAACTGAAAAAAGCAACTCTTGAGGTGCTGACTGCTTTGAGATAAAGAATAGTAGCCAAAGAAAAATAGTTTACTGCGGTGCGTTGCTGTTCAGGAGGGACAGTGTCTGACTGCGCTATAAAAAGATGCTAGATGATTCCTGGAGTGGACACACAGGTCTGATTCCATGCTCGCTCTTCAGGCCCTAAGTGTGTGTGTTTATCCTAAGTGTGCACATGAGTGGGTACGTGTGCATGTGTATATGTGTGTGTGGTTATACAGAGGAAAAGAATCGACTGCAACACCACGTGTGTCCTAAACCCTGCACTGTTCGTTTGTGCGTTTCCTTGTCAGCGTTACTCCTTGACAAACACACAGAGAAAGAAAAGAAAGAGCTGGTTCCTATTCCAGTTAGTCTCCTCCCCCATTCCAAACCCTGCTTGGAAATCCTGAGTTCCATCCCCTTCACAGGCAAACTCAAGCTTTTTGTCTGTTCAGATGGGCGAAGGAAATTCCTCTTACTTCTGCCTGAGCTGGGAGAGACACTAGGAGGCAGCCTCTTGGCTGCTCGGGTGTGGTTCTTTTTCACTTTTGTCTCTCCTTAATTTACGAGATTCATGGATGGAAACAGTGATTCTTTCCTCATTCACTTATAAAAGCAAGTGCAACTGGATAATATCTTGAAATGACCTATATTCATCCTATCTGACTTTGGCCAGGGGGAGGTTAGAAAGACAAGCAAAGAAAGGCTAAAGACATGCAAATTATGGTCATGCAAATCAAAAGCAAAACTACAGGTTATTTTCTTGCAAGTGATTTGCCTTATTTTTCATTTAGAACGCCTGCCCTTTGAGACACACCACAAGCTTAGACTGACTACGTTTGATGAAGAATCAGTTTCCCCCTGCCAGTCCAATAAAATGAATTATTTTATAGAATATAGTCAAAACACAGTTTGGGGGAAAATTCTTAGAGTCAGCAGATACAATTAATCTGTAAGATTGCCATGGAAGTTTCTACAAAGCACAGGTTTTGGTTCTGGTCTTGGGGTCAGGGCTTGCAGTTTGCCAGGCGGCACCAGCTCTCAGACGTCATCTGAGAAGCCCTTTGTGGTGAGGTCATGAGGATGAAGCTTCTACAAAGTTCCCCTGCTTCTCCCTCAGGAACCCCCATTTGCAGGGGACTTGTGGACAGCCTCAAAAGGGCATGGGTGGACAGACAGGCTGAGCATAGAAGTCACTTCAGGGAAAGAGGGCAGGGGAAGAGGGCAAACAAAGTGGGAGAGCATTTTGTTCAAATAGAACCCGGGTTGTCCATGCACAAGTTAGCCAGGCAACTCCAAGTAGTAACATGAGACATGGCATTTCTCCCAGTCACGCCTGGACCTCTTATCTTAGTTTTGCAGAACCGATCGTCTCACTCTGGAAAAACAGTATTTTTTTTTTTATAGAAGTACAGAGGTGGGGATTTTGGAAAGAATACCAGGCCACTACATAGCTAATAACTTGCTGTCCATTCTGTCCACTTCTGGCATTTTAGCTTGTCGACATCATGTTCTGGAAATTTCCACTGACCGTCTATGGCAAGCATCAGTTCTGTGGATAGTGTTGAGATACGGCATGTTAAGCTGCTTCCTGTAGTGCTGGACCCCCATATTGCAGTACATTTATATCCCCACTGCTCCACTGCTGAAGCAGCTTGTTTCAAATGCACCTGAGCAGGCAGCAGCAGAAAGTTCAAGTACTTGGACACTTGAGCCCATGTAGAATGGCTTGGGTTCCTGGTTCTTGGCTTCTTCCATGTTCAATCCCGACCCATGTGGCCATTTAGGGATTGACCAAACGAATTATGAGCTTTCTTTTTGTTCTTCTCTGTAACTCTGGCTTTCAAAAAAAATGGTTCTGTTTCCCTGGAAGACTTATTAATAAATAACTGTACCAGAAAATGTATATGAAAAATCTTTAGAAGGTTCATAGAATATAGATATTATGAAAAAACTACACAATTTTCATTTTTTTGACATAAAAATAAATATTCTAACATGATATCAAAGGCATTTAACAAGAGTTTAAATATAACTTTACTAGTACAATCCTGAAGATAATGCATAATCAAAGCAATGGCTACCAAGGGGTGGAAGTAGTAGCAAAAACAGACTTCTGGAAAATAAAAACAGATTGGTCCAGAACAAAAGTCATGGGGTGGGTGTTGTTGGGTCAAGATGCCATATAGTTCTTCTGCATCCCATGTTGGTGTGGTTATTCAAGTCCCAGCCACTCTACTGCTGATCTTAATTAGTGTTCATGCATGCTGGGAGGCAACCCATCTATGCAGGAGACTCAGATCAAGTTTCAGGCTCTGGGCTTCAGTATGGCTCAGTCCTGACTGTCACACCTGTGTGGTGTAACCAGAGGATAAAGGATCCCTTTTTCTGTCTGTGCAACTCTGCCTTTCATGTAAATGACAATAAATCAACATAAAACAAGAGCAGAGGTTATGGTAGCACTTTTTTGGGGGGTGGTGGTGTACTATGGGCATTCTGTTGACCTTGTGGAGAATCCAAGAACAATAGTGTCTACTTTTTTCTTAGCATGTTTTGAGAAACTCTGCCAAAGTGTTTGCAGAAAAATGTTCGGAGAAGCTTTCCCAGCAGGTCCTTTACTGCAGTCCTCCTGTGCATTTTCATTAATTGTGGGCAATTTTTTTTAAAGATTTGTTTTTATTATTTTTTCATTGGAAAGGTGGATATACAGAGAGGAGAGACAGAGAGGAAGATCTTCCGTCCGATGATTCACTCCCCAAGTGAGCGCAATGGCCGATGCTATGCTGATCCGACTGCACCACCGCGCCGGGCCCAATTGTGGGCAATTTTTGTAACTGCTTCACTGGAACATCATTTGGGACCTCCCTATTGTCCTTCTGACTGGTTTTTTTTTTCTTTCTGATTAGGAAAAAAAAATTTTTTAGAATATTTTTTACCTTTACCAGTGTGAGAAGGATTACATTGTCATGGCTAAATGGCAGGATTCTTAGTTCTATGGGAATGGACAAAATGGCTGCCATCAATGACGACAGAACTGTTTTGGACTTGATGGAACTTATGCTGAAAAGTAGTTGATGTTTTATTTTTATTTCATAATTGCATTTTCCACCTACCTTTTGAGATTTTTTTTCATATTACTACTGTAATCAAGGCAATGTGCTGGCTGTAAGTGATGTAGCAGAAACACGGTAGGTCTCTCTTCTCTCATGGAGCTCTGTACAGTATAGAATGAACACACGAACCCTCTTCATTCTCACTAGGACATTATTCAGAATCAACCTGGGATACAGCAGGAAAATAAATTCCAGATTTCCATTTCACCTTGAAAGAATCACTCTCCAACCTAACCCATAATACTTCCACTTAGTGCATTTCTCTGTGTGGTTTTATTTGATGGAAAGTCTTAGATTTACTGCTGATGACTGTATACTGTAGGTGTGTCACTCTTTCTAATAAAAGGAGCCAAGATTTTTGGAAGCAATATTACTAAACTTAGTTCTTATCAGATTTATTCTTGACTGAAAAAAAACTGAAAATGTATTCAACAGTTCTTAAGTGTGAGAAGCAAAGGAATAATTGGTCATACCTTTAGCCCTACTGTGCAATCACCACTCTTTCCATCCTGGTGACTATTCTTCTGTCTACTTCTTTCAGCAGGCACAACTAAACATGAATCATCTGATGAGTTTGGCTGCTCATAGGAGTTGAGTGGGTCTCTGCTCCCAGATTGTTGCAGCAATCAAATCCTGGCATCCTATTGTAACAGTTAATGCATAAGTGGTAAAAGTTGATGGATGCGGGTGGAGACTTGATCCAATTACGGCTGCCCAGGGATGGACCCACTTTGGTCTGTACAAGCAAACTTGTAAACCGAGTTCAGCCAAGCTCCTTCCTTTCTCGTCTTGTGTTCCCTCCTCTGCATGTGCTCTGCCAACGCCAGCCTCCAGCAGGTGCCAGACTCCTGGGGCTGGCTGCCTGAGCCTAAAGTGTAAACCTGCAATATGTGAGCTAAAATAAATTGTTGCTTTCACAAGAAGCTCCTCTTGGGTATTTTTAGTTGAAGTAGCAAAAATCAGACTTACACAGAGGCTAAAACACAAGCTGGGTTTTCAACAGAGTCAGTTATGCCTCTGACATCTGCCCATCTCCAGATCTGTGCTCCCTGCTTCCCTGTTTATGTCCTGCACAGTACACACGTGCTGACAGCTGATCGGTGTCCTTCCACACTTGTCTCTTCCTTGCTGTTGGAATTGGTCAACACATAATGACTCAGGGTCACCTGCTGGGATCTCCTTTTGCCTGCGTGTCCTTGGGCACTGAAGAAGAGCCTCCCAGAAGATGCCATCCTATAAATGAGTGACTGAAAAAAACATCGGGATGGTGTGGTGGTACTGAAAGCTTTGTCAGTGGTGCCAAACCGAAATAGCACAGACAAGATTTGAGGATGTGGAGGTGGTTTATTTTATTGGTAAGTGAGGAGGTAGCACTATTATCTGCAGCATGAAGTGGAGTGCTTGGGGATTTGCAAGGAGGCTACAAGGAAGTAGAAGTCTGGTATAGGGGAAACCAAGGGCAGGAATATATCATGTTGGCTTCCAGCCAGGTAGGAGGAGGAGGCTGGAGTCACCATGGAGATTTGGTCTGGTTGCTTGTTGTGGTTAGGCCCAGGTTGACCAGTGGTGCTTGTTGCCTTCTTTGGACTGAACGGCGATTCTGTACTCTGGAGAGAGCTCTTATGACTGCCAAGTGGGCTTCAGTCAGTCTGGGAGTGGCTATATACAGGTGGTAGTTGCCTTTTAGCCCAGCCCTGGAATTCCCCTCCAGAGCCCTTGAAGATCATATCAGCCATGTACTGGAGAAGCAGGTGATCTCAAGAGTCCAGTGACGACAGCCAGACACTCCCTGCATTCAGTGAGTTCATTTCAGTTAAAACCCAAGGCAAGGGCACTGGGAGCCAAGGGAAGGAAACGTGGAAACTGGGGCCTAGAGGTGTCTGTCATCTGCTTTGCAGGGCTGTGAGGACCCTCTGGAATGGGCGTCTGCTTGGGACACTTAGAAACTGTCATTCAGGCTGAGTAGGCTGCGTTTACCAGCTTCAGTTTCTTTGGCTCTGGTGCAGGCTGGCTGCGATGCTGGCAGAAGCCACTGAATTGACCCGTGGATAGCATTTTGAAGCACTTGTCGAGCCATAGAATACGTATTTATTCTTGGATCTGCCTTGCCATCGGCAGGTGAGTCTGCTTAGAGCAGAATCCTTGCTGCTATTTTGTTTTAGCATCAAGCTCCTAGTAGGTGTTCCACGATTCTGCAGAAGCCGATGGTCCCTGAACAGTGTGTTAGCTGCTGGTGAGCCCAGCAGAAGCAGGGATTCACCCTGGCCAAGATGGATTGTACTCCAAGATCAAAGACAGAGAGGATGGCTGTCTAAAAAGGCCTGGGCCTGATCTCCATGCATTCTGAAGATGAACAGAATATTTGCATGGCTGTTCTCACTGAGCTCTCAGATGGGATTGTTTTTTTAAATTTTGAAATGTAAATAAAGACAGAGCTGCAAGAAGTGAAGTAAATGGCTCAGGTCAAAGAAATGCAATTGTTGAGCACTAATATGGACTGAAACGGTGTGTGCTCTCAAACTCACAGGTCTGTCTCTAACTTCCAGTGGGGCTGTGCTTGGAGAGAGGGCCGCTGAAGAACTAATTAAGGTTAAATGATGTAAGGGTCGGGCACTGATCTGGTAGGACTAACACAGTCGAGGAGACACCAGAGCTCGCTCCGTCCTAACCCCGCATGAATACACCTGGCCGTTGGAGGCTGTAGCAGGGGGTAGTGTTCTGAAAGCCAGGACCCTCAGGGTGACCATAATCTAGGTCTTAGACTTCCAGCCTCCAGAACTGTGAGAACACACCTGTGGCTTGTTTCAAAGACCCAGTCTGTGAGGTTTTGTTAACGTGTTCTGAAGTTACTAATGTAAGAGTTACTCTAGTTTGTCATCTTCGTCTATTTGGAATACTAAAAAAAAAAGTACCACAGACTGGACATCTTATGAACAACTCACATTTCTCACAATTCTAGTATCACGAAAGTTCAAGATGAGTGCAAGTGCAGAGGACAGTGAGGTTGTGTACCCAGGAGGTGATCGGGACTTGTGGACTGTCTCATCTCCTTTGCAAGGATCCTGATCAAAGTCACGGCCCCATCACCTCCCATCACTTCATATCAGTGATGAGGTTCAGTAGATGCTACTGCAGGGACATGATATGTCGGCAACAGCATTAGCTATGCACATGGAAGCAATGGTATGAATGCTTGCAGTCAGATGCGAGTGGAATGATGGGGCCTGGCAAGGTATTTCACTCTCCCGAGCTGAGGGTCTCCCTAGGGGATCTTTCTGCATGAGATTTCCTTCCAAAAGAGTCTTGGAGGAAAACAGATCAATCTTGCATGCTTTGTATTCACAGCTTCTTGCCTCATTCTTAATAGTGTGAAAAATGCACAGGAGCGAAAAAAAAAATCACTCTCCAAAGGCCTGGGTTCAGCCACAGAAAAGGCTCAAAGGCTGAAATACTGTGGAGGTGGCTGACTGTGGAGGTGGCCGATAGAGAACTTGAAATAATGCTAGAAGGTCTGGCTGCTCCCTCTACCAGTGGCTTTCCAACACAGGTTCTCAAGCGGACAGTGTTGGGGCTGGAGAAAGACTGCAGGTCAGTGAAGATGGTACTGAGCCATACATCTTTGAAAGGCAGAGCAGTATTTTTAATATTACATTTTAAAATAGAATCCAACAGAGCTGCACATGTATGCACAGGTAAAGTTGGTTTTCTGATTCCCCTGAACTCTCGTCCTGAAATCGGTGATATCTTAATCTGTCTGCACTGCTGTGACTAAATAAACAGCAGACTTTGATTTCTCACGGGCTTTGCAGGCTGCAGAGTCCAGCTTGTTCTGGGTCTAATGAAGGCCCTCTTCCGGCTCACAGAACCAGGCTTTCTCCCTGGGTTCTCCTGTGGCCGAAGGACCAGGATGCTCTCTGGGGTTCCTTTTGTGCATGTTCTTATTTTACCATGAAGGCTTCCCTCTCAAGATTAATCACCCCAAAAGCTGAACCTCCTAGTCTTCATGGTGGTTTCAACATATCCATTTGTGGGTGGCGGATATAAGCGTTCAATTTTCCTGCAAATGGCAATAACTGTTAAGTGGATTTCCCTAAACTGTGCTGTCCTGCTCAAGGCTAACCAGCTCAGAGGAGACTGACATACAAGAATTCAGGGAACCAGGAACACGTCTTAAATGCTTGGCGTTTTCCTTCTTGATTTTTAGAAGATATTTTACTGTGATTGGTAGATCAGAGTGAAATCTTTTGAATTAGGTTTTTTTTTTCCTTATTTGTATGCCAGCAGCTGAAATGGGGTGGCAAATTAATTTGGAGAGCTAGAACTTAGAGAATTAAGCCTTATGGGGGATAACTTCTAATTTTTATTAGACATTTGGAAATGCATACCAGGAAACGTATGTCCATTGATGTATTTTTCTTCCAAATTTAGTTCATTTTTTTCTCAATTATCTTTCATGGTAGAAATTAATGTCAAATATTTTGTGCTTGCTTCCCAAGCATCTCCATCGCCCAGTGTGACTCAAAGGAGCGTCATTTGCTTAGGAGCATACGAACTGAGGAATAAGGAATATTTATTTATTTTTTTCACCATTAGGGAAAATTGTCCTATTTGGCTAGGAGAATGCTTTGGGTAAAAGAGAATACCACAAAAATCAATGGTTCCACTTTGGTGCTGCTGCAGGCTGGGGGAGCTGACCTAGCCTGACAACTGCTGTGCCACGCCTTACCTCTGTCTTCTGCCCAGCTTACTGGTAGGGCTTTGTGATAATCCAGTGGCAGGAATTGCCTGGGAAGTGTTTTGTTTAGAATTGATTTCTCTAAGAGTCACATCCCCACATTGTGTTTTCATTGTGTTTCAACAACCCAGACTTTGGAGTTAGATCCAGAGCCAAATGAATGCAAATCCATGTTGCACACCCACCTGGGATGCGGCTCTCCGAGGGAGACTGAGCATCACGGTAACAAGTTGGCAAAATGTAAATCGGTTTCACTCCTCACTCGTGTCAACCTGTCTGTGTTAAGTACTTTTGTGAATCACACATGAGCTTGCCATTAGCTTTCTTCCAAAATCAATAATGCATGTTGCTTTGCTTACTAGGAATGAGTGAGTGACTTAGTTTAATTATCTAAATGTTAAACCTCTTAATTCGCCTCTCAAGACACTGCTCCATTTAGACAATCATAAGATAAAACCACCCAAAATGTTGGAAGCATTTTTGCTGTGTTCCTTTAGTCGGCTTTGCTGTAACAAGAGGAGTCAGTAAATCACTGTTCGTACGCACAATTTTTAAAAATAGAAAATTGTCCTCTTTGAGCACTGTTTAAGGAGACTGTGAAATATTTGAAGAAATTGTGATCTTAGAGGTTCCTGCCGGGGCCATCCTGATCCCAGGACAGCCCCAACTGACATGGAAGCGATTTGTTTAGCTTTTCACCATCTGTATTGTGGGAGGCAGTCAAACAACAGAGCACGTGTGGGTGGGTTGTTGACCTTCTGAGGCCCATGGACCAGCTATAGGCTGCTAAAAATGTCACTTCTCTTCGCTGTGAAGAACTGTGCGTTTGACTCTTGTACCCAGCTTGCCAATGTTAACTTCTTCATTTGGCCAACTTACCACCAATTACGAGTTTTCTCCATGTCATTTATAAGCTGTTGAAAAATAGAATGGCAATTCATCAATTTGATTTGGTTTTACTCCATAATTGAATGGTTCATCACAACCAGTTCCAAGCCATGTGTCCCACAGGCATGCGCATGAGCACAGTTAGTGTCAGTCTTAGATGGAAGGCTGAGGGCTTTGCCTGGGTGATTGGAGTTTGTACGACTCTGCAGCATAAATGCTGAGTTTTGTACTACTGAGTTCTCAATTCTTGGAAGCTGGTGTGGGCTCAATGTAGCATAAGATCCCTTGTTCATGTCTTCTTAAGGTATTATAGGGACTTCTGTTGCTCACAAACCAAAATTTCTCACCTAATAGTTTTAAATATATGAGGGTAGTTCAAGAAATTTATAAAATGGAGACAGAGAGAGAGAGAGATCCTCTATCTGCTGTTTCACCCCTCAAATTGGCACAGTAGCCAAAGTTGGGGCAGTCTGGAGCCAGGAGCCAGGGGTTTCTTCTGGCACTTCCATGTGAGTACCAGGATTCCCAACACTGGGCCATCTTTCACTGCTTCTTTCAGGACGTTTTGAGGGGCCTGTGATGGAAATAGAGCAGCTAGGACTCAAACTGGGGCCCATATGGGACGCTGGCATTGCAGGCAAACAGCCTAACCCCTCAAGCCACCAATGCCAGGCTCCCAAAATTTGCATTTTAATTCCATTTTTCCATAACCTTTTTCAAGTGTCCTCATTTTATTTTCTTGATGATTTAGTGTGGACTAGAACTGTTCTTTCTCCTTTTAGCCCTATTGGTTTCTTCTATTAGGTAAGGTTTAAAGATCAGCAGGAGGCTTGAACGTGTCAATTGTAAAACACTTTTCATTTAGTTCTTTATTTTCATTTGATTTTGACAAAACAAAGGAGTCAGAAATGTATATTAATGCAGAGACTTCCATTGCCAGCATGGCAGTTTTCAGCGAATCGTGCCCATCTGGTTAGATGTCAGGTGGGATTCCCGTTGTTCTGTTTGTTCTGCTCTGTTCAGTTAGCTTTAAAAGACTATTTACTTTAACCATTAAAAAACATTTACTTAAATTCTTATCAGTTCTCAAATATGTTTTAGCTTGAAACACAGCTTTAAACAAAGTCTCTAAATGGTTCTTCTCAACGGCTATTTGTCATCTCATTTTGGGTGGGTACTGTAGTTGATCATTAACACGGTGATTTGCCTCTAATACATCGAATGTGCCCAGAGTGTTGGGGTTTCATATCCTTGACAAAGTTGTGTTTTGGCCTCTTGTTTGCTGGTTCTGATGAAGCAAGCTGCTGTGTTATGACATGTTTGGGCAAATGCTCAGGGGCCAAGAACTAAGGGAAATCCTTGGCCAAGAACACGTGAGAAGCTAAGGTGTCACTCAGTAGCCTGAAAGAAAGCAAATCTTGCCAGCAGCCCTTGGAGGGGCGAATGCTGTCCTTGCCAGTCACACGTTGGGATCCCTGTTCCTCGGTTAGAGGCTGAGGCAGAGAAGCCCAACAGAGACAATGTGCACTGATGGCACGTGTGGAGTCTGGGCAATTTATTACACAGCAGCAGATGACAGCTGAAAGCTTCCAGCCTGCCCCATGGGTGCTACTGGACACCCTCGGCTCTGATGGGGCTGCTAGGAACACCTGGTCTCCCATGTCCCAATGGATAACATCCCTTTGTGTCTTAAGCTCCATTTTTATGAACTCACAGCTTATTTTCTGTTTTTGCTTAGAGAGGAAAGTCCCCCTTCCATCAGCTCTGTAATCTCCTAGCTGGGGGGTGTTGCTGTATCATTTTTTTGTTTGTTTGTTTCTCCCCTTAGCTTCTAATTTGGACCCCTGAATAAAAGGCTAACACATAGACTTTGTCCATTTAACTTTCAGCTTCCAAATTTGTATCATCAATTTTAACTTTATGGTTATAAAATATGTATTGGCAATAATAATTCAGTGATAACTTTCAGCGATCACTTCAATAGCGTTCTTTAACAAGAACTTGGTTGTCTGAGTCTGTGCTAACATTGCTAGATGAACATTCCCATTAAGCCTCTGCTATTCACACCTTTATTGATACTCATTTTAGCCCCTACTTCATGTTTTCTCAATTGAAGGTGAGAACTTGGAGATTTGGGATGGTTGTACAATTGCTCTTTGTCACTGGTTATATGAAATAGAGCTGGAATAGGAACCGATGTCGACGTAATCTGTCTCTAGAGGTCAGACTCGTGTGCTGAAGAGTCCTGGTTGCTCCACTTCTGATCCAGCTTCCTGATGTTGTACCTGGGAGGGCAGCAGAGGATGGCCCACCTGCTTGGGCCACTGCACCAGCGTGGGGCACCTAGAGGAGGCTCCTGACTCCTGGCTTTGAAGGAGTTCAACTCCACCCATTGTGGCCATTTGGGAAGTAAACTGGTAGATGGGAGATCTTTTTTCCTCTGTCTCTTTTACTCTCTCTGTAACTCTGCCTTTAAATAAATACATCATTGTACAAAAATATGAAGATTTATATTCAAGAATATGATGTCTTTGGAAGATGTATGTAATTATTTTAAAAGGCCGGTTCATAGGGAGTGATATAGAGAAAGTAGGATCCTCTATCCTCTGGCTGAGTATCTCAAATGTTCACAACAGCTCAGGCTGGGTCATGCTGAAGTCAGATCCAGAACTCTGTCTGGCACACCTGCCATGGGGATGCCAGGAAGCACATGGGCCATTAGCTGCCGCCTTCCGAGGTGCAGTGACAGAAGGTGGTTCTGAAGCCGAGTCGCGAAGGACTCAGGCCACCAATGATGTGGCATGCTGAAGTCTCAAGCACTCACTTAATATGGGGCTCTTTATATTTACTCAAGAATATAATCTTTAATTGCTGATTTCATGCTCTGCTATTTTCTTAGCATAAATTCTCAAATGTGTCTTCTCTAGATAAAATGTACAGGTAAGACTGTTGGTGTGTGGAAACAGTGGTTTCTAGAAGGACAGAAAACCATTGAAGTGGTTTCCTGTTTCGTCACACCTTCCAGTGTTTGTTATTACTTCAGTTTCCCCAATTATATGTCTTAAGAATCTCAAAATAATTTTAGCTTTATTATCATCAAGTGTGAAATAAAATCCAAGAATTCATTCATTTGTTCTCAGCCTGTTTTCTGTTGAGGAAGAGGTCGTGGGAAAGCATGGCAGTGTTAGTGGGGTGGGGGGAACAGACAATTGAGAAGTCCAGAGAAATGAGAAGGTAGGACCCACAGATGAGGGAGAACCATTGGAAAATTCTAGTTGTGAAAATCATAGGTTAAGAGTTACATTTCTAAAGACTATTCTGGAAATAAGGACTAGAACTAAAGCACAGGAGTGGGAATAGGCAAATTGGTGACCATCAAGGCTGGGAATGCGGTTAAGAAACTTACTTTATGATTGACACAAAACAGTGGTCAGGAAATAAGAAAATGATGGTGGCAGGCATAGAAAGGTCAGAGGAAAAGACTTGGGGAAATTTAAAGGAAGAAAGTAGCAGGGCATGTGGAAGCTTATAGGATGTGGGAAGAATGGACGTGGGAGGTGATTGCCAGATTTCTAGCCTAAGATGTAGGTGGTAGCACTTCACTGGACTAAGACAGGGGAGCCTTGGGGAAAGCACACGAAGATGGGTTAAGATGAGGCAGTTGGCTTGGATTGCCACTTAGAGAAACATGGGCATTGCCAATAGAAGCTTGGCGAGTGCTAACGGGTACTTTAAAACATTTTAAAAAATAGAATATTTATTAGTTTGAAAAGCAAAGAGACAGAGGCATAGAGGCACATACACGCTGACAGAGGGGGAGGGAGAAGGAGAGGGAGGAAGGGAGGGAGGGAGGAGAGAGAGAGAGATAGAGAGAGATAGAAAAGGAGTAGAAGATATGCTGATTGACTCCCCAAACTGTTGCAATATCTGGCTGGGCCTGGGCAAAACTATGATCCCACGACTGCATGTGGGTTTTCCACATGGATGGTGGTGGTTGGGTGGCAGGGAGAACCCAAGTGCTTAAGCCATCTTCTGCTACTTTTGCAGGCACTTGATCTGGGTGCTGGATTGCAGGTGGAATAGCCAGTGTTAAAAAGCAGCACTCAGATTCGAAGCCAGTGTCACATGTGAAAACTTAACCTTCTGTGCCATGATGCCAGCTTACTAGATGGTGTTTGAGTTTGCCCCCCTCTAAGCCTGGATCCCTTTATTTATGAAATGTGGTATGCAGTGCTTATTTCTTGACATAGCCAACAGAAAGGACATCCAGTTTATGTGGGGTTTGCTTAGTGCCTGCGGCGTAGTAAACATTTAACAGCAACAGCTGCCTTGTTGTTCAAGGGGTGACAGTGGCGAGCAGCAAGGAGTTCTTGGGCAGATGTTGAGTAAGATGAGCTGTCAGCGTTCAGGCAGTTCACTCCTCGATGACAAGACTCTAACTGATACAGAGCTGCTCCCAGGGAGAAGGACCTGCCTGGCACAGCAGTCAAGGGCCACTTTGAAGGATGCCACGTGGATATTGCAGAGGAGCCAGCAGCAGAGGAGGGTGAAAATAAAACGGGAAGTGGGATTACGCGGTCCTCATGATAAGTAGAATGGCTTGTATCTTGTTAGCCTGGAATCTGGCAAGATTTCACAATACAGGGCAAAAAATGATTTTGCAAATCTAATTAACCGAAGGTTCTAGAAGAGGGGGAGGGACCTCAGATTCCACGGGTGGGCCCGATGCAATCACAAGAATCCCTACCAGGAAGGCAGATTGGAACAGAGTCAGAATGGGCGACTTCCAGCAACCCACGTGCAAGGAACATTAGGAATACCCTGAGGTACGGACAGCAACTGGGCAGCAGGTTTGGCAAAAAAAAAAAGCTGAGAGTTTGTCTACATTTTGCTTTTAGCTCAGCGAAATCAATTTTCCCCTTTTGACCTCCCACACTGCAAGACAATTCTTGTTTTCTTGATCACAAAGTTCTTGGTAACCTGTTAGAGCCATTGGAGAAGATCAGAATCATCCACGAAGAGGTGGACAGAGAAGCATAAATGAGGCTGAGTTTCGGACATGGAGTGGGCATCATGACAAGCTACAGGGTGAGCTGTTGTCCAGATGGGCTCCCCAGGGGCTGGGCAGCATGGCTGCACCCCAGCACTTCGACTGACACATACCAAGTGCTCACTCACCCTCTGCCATTCGTCAGTCCATTCTGCAGCTCTGATATTATAGACTGAGTCCTTTGTAAAAGATAGAAATGTGTCCTCAAGGCTCTAAATATGGGCAAGTGCAGATTCAAGCAGGGAGGGATACGTGTGCTCCAAGCATAGCACTGAATGAATTGAAAGAGAATCATGTTTGTTTTTTTTTCTTACACTTGCTCAAAAAAAGTTAATTTTACTTATTTGAAAGGCAAAAACCAGGAAAAGACAGGTATACCAACTGCAAGCTCACATCTCAACTGGCCACACTGATGGGCTGGGACAAATAGAATCTGGGAGCATAGAATTCCACTGGGGATTCCCATACCAGTAACCAGGACCCAAGAATACATGCACTGGCATGGGCTTGGACCATAAGTGCAGCAGCTGGGACTTGAACCCGTGCCCTGATACAGGGCACCAGTGTCACAAGCAGGGGTTTAACTCACTGCCCCCTGACTCCAACCCCATTTTATTGTACTCCAATCTCGTGTTTTATGTTTGTAATTTTGTCATGTGTTCAGATAAAAGCTTCAAGTGCTAAGGGCTATTTTATTTCTTTTGGAAATTGTCTTCACCTCCCGTGTTTTGCTGAGAGTACACTGAAGTTGATGGATTCTAGTTCCTTTCTGCAGAAGAACGAATTCAAACAAACGTCCTCTCATTCCTCGTTCTCTTGTATGAAAAGTTTGTCTGAACAATCCAATCTCCGTTGAGATGAATGAGAAATTAAAGCTTTCTGTGCAGGTTGGAGCAGCTCCGGGATTTGTCTTTACAATGTTACAAATTTCTTTAGAGGGAGAGAACAATAAAGATTAAAGCAATAACCCTGTGAAGTACATGTGGGAGCTGGACTTGAAACAGCACGACAAGCTCCTGCTCGAAGACTCGGTCCCCGAGGCTGTGGACTCTGGCCTGGTGGGGATTCATTTTTTGCTGCCACTGACAGGGTTTGAAAACAACAACCAGAGCGAGGAGTTTTGACATTCAAAGACGACAGGTTTGCTGTGTGCTGCAGTGTGGCGAAGGCACATGTGTTTGTGTTGTTTTGCAGAAAACGCGTTGGGCCTGGCATCCATGTTAGTCTTTTTAGTTTAGTTTTAATGATTGTTTATTTACCAGTTGTAGAGACAGACAGAAATCTTCCATCTATTGATTGACTTCACTAATGGTTGCAAACAGTCAGCCCTGAACCAGGCTGCTACTTCATCTGGGTCTCTCACATGGGTGACAGGGGCCTAAGAGCTTGGGGCATCTTACGCTTACTTCCTAGGCCTTAAGCTGGGAGCTGGATTGGAAATTGAGCAGCTGATACTTGAACTTGTGCCCATCTGGGATGCTGGCATTTCAGGCAGCAGCTTTATTTGCTATGCCACAGTGCTGTGCCCACCATGGTATGCTGAAGCCTTAAACCGGCCTTCCTTGACACTTGTCCCTTGGATCTTAAAAGTTCGTAGAGTTGACAAGGAATGGTGTCTTGAATTAAGACTTCCTTTCCAAACCATGTTATGAGTATATGAGGCTTCTGAAGTTACACTGAAATTTTTTTGTTTGAATGAAGAAAGACAGAAAAAGGAGAGAAAGGGAGAGAAACAGAGGTCCTCTATCTGATGATTCACTCCCCAGTTGGTCTCAACAGCCAGGACTGGGGCCAGGACAGGGAACTGGCTGGGAACTGGAGTAGCCAGGATTGAGTGGCAGGGGACGTCGCTGTTACAGTCAGTGGTTCAAGCAGTTTCACTAGAATGTGAACACAGGTTTTGGATTGCAGTCCTCGAGTTGTTGCTCCATCACACTTCTGGCATTTTTGTCTTTAGTCTTTATTCATATCCACCTCAAACCAGAAACTACGAATCTGAAATTAGTCAAATCAGCAGGGCATAATGATGCCCTGGAGATGGAGGAGTGAAAACTAGACATGTTATGAAGATAGATGTAACATTGTCATAATCAGATGCCCATGAGCTGTGCCATTTCACGACTCCTTAGCTCTGCTAGCTGCCATGTAGGGTTGCCCTGTGTTATCAGAGAGGTTCTCCTTAATTGTTGCTAAACCTGTGTAGCCATAAGACTGGGCATGTTCTCAGAGCGGAAAGGAAGTAACTCAGGTTGTTGGGGGGAATCTAAGCAAGATGAACCGTTGATACCTGCCCCACCTGATTGTATCCTCAGGGCTTCCCTGGCAGTTGTGTAGAAGCGCTTACTTAGACTGAATTTATTAACTTCAGAAGCAGAAGATTTGTTTTAGATGACTCAAACATACTAGAAAAATGATCTTATGTTAACTCGGGAAAGAATGGCATCTAGTTTTGACTTTTGGGGGTTATTTCCAAATGAAGTGATCCAGGTCATTTTGAAGGTTTCTTGAAGGTCGTTAGAGACATGAGGATGAAGTGGTGCACACACACACACACACACGTGTGTATGTTATCTTTCAATTTTTGAAGATTATTCAGTTTTTAAGGCTCTTTGGCTCTCTGGTATGATTGCAGACTCAGAAACCAGAGCTTGGGGGCTAACCCAGTCAGGGTTATTACGGGTTGCTCTGACTGGGCTGCAGCTCCCAGTGGTGAACGTGAGGGCAAATTGTGTGGAAGGCTGGATTGGGCTGAATCATAGCACCAGCTGGTTTTGTAAGCGATGGGGTTGGAGATAGATCTGACCCAGCAATTGCAATGAGCAGTGTGGACATAGGCAGATGTGGGTGACAGAGTGATATGGACCTTGTACAGGTAGGTGAACACACAAGATCTTACATCAGTTCAGATGAGACTTTGAGGGCCCTCCCAACTAAACCACTGGATTCCTAACTCCACCCAAGGGGAGAGTGGCAGAACCTGTGGTCTGACAGTAAGGTGCATGTATCAAAACTGGACCCCCTCAGTGGCTTTGAGCAGAGGACAGCATACCTGGAAGTATGTGGAGGATACGGCAGCAATTCGAGCCTGCAGAGGATACCTAGTTCCATAACAGAGGAAGGAGGGCAGGACAAACTGATCAACTATCCCAGGGAAGCATGATGCAAATTTCTGGGTGAATGGAGACGCAGAGGTGGACTGTGTCAGCCAATGGCTTTGCAAGGACATCCTCATCCTTGCACCTGTGAGATCAACAGCATTTCAGAACTATCGAAAGCACTTCAGCAGAAACCTTGGAGCATGCTCCACATCAGGGACTTTGAGATGACATTGGGTGGCCGTTCCCCATTCTCAGGTGCTGAGGCAGTTGGGAGGCTGGGGGTGGCTTCTCTCCTTATCTCCTGCCTTCTCCCCAGATGCAGAAAGAAGGAAAAGAAAATGTGGAAACAAGGAGTCTCTCTCTCTTTCCCCATCCTGAATCCCTCCCACCCTAACCAACCTTGTAAACATAATCAAAAACAAAATTTAAAAAGACAATTTGGTTCAAGCATAATGAGAGTTTTATTCACTTTAGCTTCAAACCTGCCTGTACGCTAACATAAAATATTTTAAAATAAAACTTGTTTCTCACTATAGCATTTGAATGTGACGGTGAAGGATGGAGCATAGCAAGACAGTCCATAAGACAAAAAGGGCTAGAGCTTTCAAATGGTCCAGGCAGCTCAATGAGAAAGAGGCAGTTACTTTTCAGTGTTCTTTGCTCTGCTTCCTTGTGGTTCTAACAGATAAATGCATAGTGGAAGCTGCACATGCCCTGGGAAACAGTATCCTGTCTGTCTGCTCTAGGTGCAAGATCCCCCATAGCGCTACAGAAACATGTTACTGTGCACTGACCACGATCCGGTTGTTGTACATGTTTTAATAGTTTTTATGTATTGATATCACGACATCTTTTTAAAAACACAAACATGGAAACATACACACATGTGTGCACATGCACACACATACAAGTCTTTTGGGAAGAGGCTGTGTCTTTAAGTTTTATTTTTATTGGACAGTCAGATTTACAGAGAGAAAGGGGAAAGATTTTCTGTCTGTTGTTTCACTCCCAAAGTGGCTGTAATGACTAGTGCTGAGTTGATATGAAGCCAGGTTCCAGGGGCTTCCTCCTATTCTCCCATACAGCTGCAGGGTCCCAAGGCTTTTGACTATCCTTGATTACTTTCCCAGGCCTTGGCAGGGAGCTGGATGGGAAGTGGGGCAGCTGGGATATGAACTGGTGACCATATGGGATCCCTGTGTGTTTAAGGTGAAGACTTTAGCCACTAGGCTGCTGTGCCGGGCCAGAGACTAACTCTTATAGCCAGCCCCTTTGTAAAGAATGCAGTGGCTCAGTTGGCTAGTTCTTCCTTTGCAAACAATGGGATCCCATGGGGTACTAGTTTGTGTCCTGGCTGTTCTGCTTCTCATTCAGCTCCCTGCTTGTGGCCTGGGAAGGCAATGGAAGATGACCCAAAGCCTGGGACCCTACACCATGCAGGAGACCCAGAAGAAGTTTCTGACTCGCCATGGAACTTCTCATGTTTATGTGCCTTGCCGTCCTCAGTCAGCATTCCCATCAGACACCAAACAATGGGGCCACCCCGTCTTGGACTGCAGCCTCCAGAGTCATGAACCAAATCAATCCTCTTTCCTTCAGAGATAATCTCTGTCTTTTGTTGTATTATATGTGGGTAGTAACAAAAGCTACCCTGCTTCCATTGTTTCATGCTTTACCTTTTTCTCAGAAATTCTAACTAAGACAGTGGCTTACACACTCTCTTGATCTTATCTCCCACGTCTGGACCCTCTTGGTGTCTTGGCTGCACCCCTGCTGCACCCCGACTCTGAGCCAGGCACATCCCTGCTGTGCACCCCCCAGCCTGGTGTGGGAAGCAGTCAGCCAGTAACAGCTCCTGTGGCAGGTGGTAAAAATTGCTCTAAGGGAAACGCAAGCAGGAAAGACAGCAGTAGAAGCATGCTTTATTTCACGTGGGGTGGCCTAGAGGAGGCCTCTTGGAGGAGGTGACATCTGAGCCGAGTTCTGAAAGCCACGGCTTTGCAGCCTTACTAAATGGCCTTAGACCCCAAACCACCTTTCAGTAAACACGGGGAGGAAGCGAGCATCTGCCAGGTGAAAGCAGAAAGAAGGAAAAGACAGGAAACTCTAGTGATAAATCCACATTGATCCAATTCAGGGACTAATTTGTGTTTCCAAAGCATGTTGAAAAAAAAAAAAAAAGCTAAAAAGAAATCTGCACCCAGGGACTATTTGATGAATCATGGGTAGCTAATTGTAGCCGGGCTCCCACAGGCATGACACATCATTGGAAATCTGGGTGGATTTCAGAAGAGAAATGTTAGTGCGTTTTAAACAATACCATTAGCCAATCTGATTTCACTTACTGGCATGCACTTTGTTCCAGCTATCTCCTCTAAAGATGAATTGGCTGACGGTTCTATTGTCAAAATGACAGCGTGAAAAGAGAGGCATGTGGGTTGTAATAATAATACGGAACATGTGTAGAAGGTCAGCGAAGCACCAGCTTAACGTTGCAGGGACGGATTTCCCCTGGGACAGCTCTGGAGAGTATGAAAGGCCGAAGATCAGGACACTGATGATGTGTCTGGCAGTGGTGGTGAAATCGTTGTACGTATTTAGCTGGGCCGAGGACACTGCTGTGTTCCTTTCAATTAGTCGATGAAATCTCTCCCGAACAATAAAGAAAGCCAACCACAGCCGTGGGTTCCAGTGCCGCAGAATGAATGGAAATGAGATGGTGTGAAAATATGAATTGCTTACTTCAGATTAACGAGGCAGTATTGAACATGCTCCCTGGAGAAACAGACTACTACTATATTTCCCCACCCTGGAGACTGAAGCTTAACCCACAGAGCATGGCACGTCCTCGTGGCACTTTAAGCCAGAATCTGATGCTTTGCCACATCTCTGAGATGTAACCAGGGATTAATGCGTGGGTTTGGGAGACTGGTTTCTCCCTTAATGCAGCCTGTGTGCAGCAGAGAGCTGGGGGTTGCAGGGGCTTTCTGGTTCTGCAGGGAGAGAAAGCTGGATTTGAAACCTAAATCCATTCCTTACTGTTTTGTAGCAATCAATCTCATTTTTGTCATTTCTAGATTGAAGGAAATATGCATTGCCCAAACATGGGTAGGGCAGATTTGGAAAGACGATATTAGTGAAATATTTAATGAATATGGAGTGGATGGGAGATGCTGCCACATGTTATGATTTCTTTGTTGCATCCCTTGCTGTACCTGCTGCCTCATTTCTTGCTGCCATAGTGGACAAGTCCTGGGTGAGTCCGGGGACTTAGAGGAAATGGCACATCTTATTTATTTCGAAGTGTAAGGAGCTTTAAACTTGAGGAAGGAAGATCAGCCCCTTTGTATATGGTGCCCTGAAAAAATTAGGCAAATAGTTTACTGGAAATCCCAAAAATGAAGTGAAACATGACAAGGACCCACAGAGTACAGGGGCAGTGACTCCAGCATCATGTGGAAGTCAGTGTGAATAATGGTTAAAGTAGTGTCTGGATCCAATGCATGGACTGCAATTCCAGGCCCGCTGTGTGCAGCTGAAGAACCACCAGAAAACTATTGAACTTCTCTGAGTCTTGCTTCTTTATCTGTAAAATGGGCAAATAATCAGCTCCACTTCGCAGGACTGATATGAGGATCCATTGCATTTGCAAAGAGCATAAAACTATGTCGTGTTACTATTTGAACTTTTTAAAGGTTTCTTAAATTTTGACAGACAGAGTCAAGGTGATAATGCGCCCACATCCAGTGGGCCGCTCCTGCAATGACTGTAGTTTCCCAGGGACCGGGGACAAGAACTCAATCCAGGTGTCCCTGAGTTGGCAGGAGCCCCACCACTTGAGTCGTCAGTGCAGGAAGCTGGAGTCAGGAGCCAGAGCTGGGAACCGAATCCAGGGAAAGAGGTCAGCCGTCGGCGTTTAGCTGGCATCTTCACTGCTAGGCCAAATGCCTACCTGAGCAATTCACAATTACTTCAATCACTACAAGTATAATTCCAAGTATGGAAGTGTTTTAAGAGAACTTAACAATGTTTTCCATAAGGAAACTGTAATGGTGATGTATAGTTTTATTACTAACATGTTACTTTTATGCTGTAATATTCTTTTGACAAATATACACTCCCTAGAGAGCAATGAGCTAGATTTAGAAGGAGCTGGCTTCGCATCAAACCATTTGCAGAGAACAGGCTTCTGTGTCCACTTGTGTCGGTGAGGGGCCTCATGTCTGCAGGTGCAGCCAGCCTCTGTCCTGGTCCTCACTGACAGGCGTCAGTCAAAGCTGAGGGACCTGGGAAGGCAGTCGTTGAAATAGCAGCTGCAGGAGTCTGCAGAGAAGTTCCATGAGAACGTAATACATCAGTGTGAGGTATACAGGTCTCTTTTAAAGAAACAAAACAATAATCTATCTTCTTTTATGACTCAGCCAGTGTTTGGGTGAGATGTTGAAGGCCAGTGAAGCGTAGAAGCTCGAGTGGTACCCCTTGTCTTTTTGAGTTCATGGACAATGGTGTCAGTGCCTGCTCTGCTCTTGACAATTATCCCTTCATAGTCTTTGATTCAACAGTAAAGCAGAAATGGAAGAGAAGCTGGCCTGGGCCTGAGGAGGCTGAGAAGCACCCAGCCCAAGGATGAAGCGAGTCGATAGCCGCTTGATGAATTTCTCCAGAGAGCCGCCTGAAGGACCCTGGCAGACAGAGCTGCTGGGCAACATAAGAAAAGCTCAGAGAGTTGGCCAAATGCCCTTTTTCCTGTTTCCTAAGAGACGGAATCTCCCGAGAGTTAGAATGTGCCATTGCTTACAAAAGCTTCTGGAAATGTGCTTTCTTACCCAAACTCCAGGCAGGGCCACCAATCATTGATAGGAGACAACAAACAATACGTAGTGTCAGCACAGAGAAATCTATTCGACTTGGTTCTGCCATGAGGAATTATGGCAGACTGTGATGAGTGGAATATAAAGTAACATCCATCGCCTGGTGACAACAGTCTGAAATTATAAAATGTAAAACCAATATATTTTCTGCATACTGCGAGGCAGCTGGGGTGTTTTTACAGCTTCTAGCAGGATACCGTGCCACCTCCCAGGACCCTATCGTTCTCTCTGTGCCTTAAGTGCAGCCTGTTATTTTGTTGGCTTAGCTGGCTCCAAGGATTTCACAGGTGACACGGCACAGAATCAAATGTAAAGAAAGTGCGTGAATTACACTGTCTTCCAGAATGTTTAGCCCCAGTTCTATTGTAGGGTGGCTTGGAGTTTAGGTTCAATGTGCCGATATACCTGGGATAAGTGCCAGCTTTCTCCTGCCGTGGAGGAAAAATAAAATGACCCAAACAAAAATGCTGGAGGATTGTCTGCCTAAAGAGGGTACCCAGGATCTAAGTGTCAAAATGTACTCACTCACGAGGCTGACAGCAGTGGAGTTCCAATACGATCTCTGTGCGTGACAGATGGTGATAAGCAAATCAGAGTTCTTAGATGCTGGCTCATGGGCTAGGCACGAGAGGTGTTGGAGCTATTGACCCACGTCAGTGCAGTGCACTCACATAAGTCAGCCCTAAGCTCTCCGCCCTGTCTCCTACCCTAAGCAATAATGAATGTTAGCTCCTCCATTTGGGTTGCTTAATTTAAGCGTGATGTGTGTGAATCAATCAGGACCAGTAGTTTGATGGCTCTAAGTGATTTGGCTGTTCCATTTGCTGGGTTTTGATGTTTTGCTCACATTTCACATTTTCCATGGCTTTCCATGGGCTGAAGTGCTGTGAGGCAGAATTGCTGCAAATGTGTTGGGGCTTTGGCAACACGAGTTGCTAGTGATTGGAATTGCATATGTGACTGCCATGGACAGAGGGCTGGGCAGGGGCTGGGGGCGGGGCTAGAGGAGGGATGGTGGGGGTTGGGGCTAGGCCAGATGGTGTTGTGTTTGGGGCTAGGCAGAGCCATGGCACCCTTCAGCAAACCCCTACTGCAGGGAAAGAGCAGACACCCTCTCCTTGTTTGAAGAAGCCTTTTCTTTGCAGGCACAGGAACTTTGTGAGGTTAAGCATCACCCTTCACACAGCAGTTTGTCAGCTGTCAGCAGCGCCTGACACAACAAAATCCCCACGCAGAGGCAGGGATGCCTGCTAGGGAAGTGCCCAGTTGTCTGAGTTGAAAAGAGAGGAAGCGTCAGATGTTGCTTTTCAAACAAAGACCTAGTTTCATGCTGAATACCACAAAGAAGATAACTTGGTTTTCTGTTCTTAGGTTGAAAAAAAAATACCCCTTTCTCCCCCCCAAAATCGTTGTTTCTTTGAAGTAAGAGCTAGCTATGTGAAATGAATTTTAAGCAGGGCCTGCCAATATCTATCAGTGCATAGCATTTCATGTGGCAGATAATAAAGCATCGGTGGAAAATGACAGGCGAGACACAGGGAAATCGGGGGTGGGGTAAGGGCAGGGCTTTCAGGATCTGTGCCAGTCAAGGCTGGAGAAGGCCTTAGAGGAGGTAGGTGTGATGCTGGCAAGACTGGTTGCCCATCTTCCAAGGCAGGGCCTTGGGTTCAATCAGAACTACCACAAATCAAGAATATGGGAGGAGGGAGAGTGCTATCCTTCTTCAAGGCCACTCCTAGGAGGAGAAATGCTGCTGGTACAGTCACTCACCAGTGAATGAGTGGAGTGTGAAGTTCATGATTCATGGCCGTAATTAAATCCCACCTGTAAGGTTTCTGAAAATTTTGCTGCTAGGTCTGACAAAGAAGTTAGGATTCCCGCTCACTCAGGTAGGAGAAGCAGCCAATATTGTAATAGTGGAAAAGAAGATATATCTGCCAATAGACAGGCTGTTGCAAGACTCGGGGCAAGTGTAATTGTCAGGATAGACAGCGATTGAAAGAAGCAAAATAGAAAAGAAGCAAGGAAAAAAATAAGCTTTTTGAAGACTCAGGCTCAAATAGCCCTCTCAAAATAATGTTTCTGTGTTACTCTGTGATTCTGGAGAAGTTAAAAAGGATGTGAAAGAAAGATGATGTAACTACAGCTGGTGGAAACAAAGCTATGGAAGCATAAGCTTCATTTTTTGATACCAATAGCTGTCTCTTGGATACTGAAAAAAAAAAGTCAAGGCCAGAAGTAAGTTCAATGATCATCTCTAATAGGATACTGTGTGGCTAAATTCACCACCGTGCTGGCCAAAAAAGGTTAGATCATCGCTCTGAGGCTCACAGCAGGTCCGTCAACTCAGTGTCACCATTGTGGATTTTGTAAGAAATCCCTGAGGATGCCTTTGTATTTCTTAGATTTAGTTGTGCAGGGATAGGAATGAATTGATGTTGAAAAAGGCAAGAAAGATGGTGTGGGAAACAGGACACCAAATGTACCAGAACTTCTGAGTATGAGCTAAGGCAATTATTCACCACCTAGCATTGAGCACTGGAGTGGCTTTGTGGGTCTCTCTTTTTCATTCATAGAAGGATTTGTCACACAAAGCTTCCATGAAAGGCTTTCGAGGCCTGACACTCAACCATCCCAAAGGCAAAATCATCAGAGGCCCGTGCAAAATGCAGAGTGGATTTTTAGTAACACATGTAGAAAGTGATCATTTTAATGCCACCTTTTTTGGGGGGTAATAGTTCCTGTTAATCATGGAACAGAACCAGTAGGTGTTAAGGCCACTGTAGGGGATGCAGCAGCTTAGAAAAGAATGCCTATGTAAGAAAAATTCCATTTCTTCTAAAATTCTGCTTGTAACTCATAGTAGGTGCAAAGCTACTCTCATTTCTGGGTCTAGCTCTGTTCTCCTACATTCTGGAAAGGAGTTACCTTCCTTTTGGGTAAGGATTTCTTCAGTATCATCAGCATCCTCTTAGGATATGCTGAGAAAATGTGTGGCATCAAGGAAGATCTAGTGTGACAACCCACTCCTGTGCCATGAAAGACAGCTTGGCTCTTGCACCTGTCTTGGCTTCAGGGTTGTTTGCAGTGTAAGGACACGTATCAGGTGGCAGAGGAAGATAGAACTGGAAATTAGGGAAGCTTTACAATTCCATGAAGTCTGCCCTGACTTTACTTTTCATGCTGCACTGTTAATGTGTAATAATTTGTCTGGAAGTATTCTTTTAGTGTTCTGCATATGACAAAAGTCCTGTGATTTGAATGGTAACGTCTGAGTTTCCCTCAAAACCTATATCATCCTTTCAGGACTGTAGTAAGTCCTTGGAGACTGGCCCTGTCACCTTGTCTTCAACAAAGAGCAAAGCCAGAAATTCTGAACTTGGATAGAGTCAACCCAAAGGGCACAGCTCCCCCTGAGCAGGGAATCCATCTAAGCTGAGCCTGACTCCTGATTAAATCAAAACAATGCAAGTCCTCCAGTGATGGGACTCCTTGGCTGTCAGATGGGCACATGGTCACCATCTGTTTGCAATGCCCATTCTATCCAAATTACACCAGGGAGAAGTCATGGAGCCAGAGCTTCTCCAGGGTCAAATCTGTACTGTTGAATGGAAACAGAAAATGAGTTTCTTAAAAAAAAAAGATTTGTAATTAAATTTCTTAATAGGTCAACATATTCACTTGTATACATTACACTTGTATATTCCTAGTGAAGAAACAGCAGCAAAATACCATTTTCCATATCACAGCAACAATGCTTAAGGTGATTTTTGGCCTTAGTATGGTAATCATGCATTAAAAACATGGAAACTGAAGCATGGAAGATAACTGTGACACCATTTATTGTAACATCATCATGTACAGACATGACAACATCTGTAAACAGAGTTTCCTGCGCCTCACCTGCCTGAAGTTTGCCTTCGCCTTGGCAGTGAGACATGCCTTTGTCACCAGGATGAGCGTTCCCAAGCGGTCAAGTGGTTTATGTATTTGTGTTGATATTCTTCCATATCCAGGTTGCCATCTGTTGACTACAGGTTGTGTCTGGGAACCCTAAAGAAATGCCAAATTAGAACATTCTAGATGCAAGTTATTCCTTTGCAGATTGTGCTTAAGTATCGGATGGCTTATTTTCTTTCACTCTCATAGAATAACTGTATATTTCAGATGTCAAAACTTGTATCTAAAATTAGTTTTTTCTGTTTTAATTTTCCCCTCTGAATCGCTTTCTAGTATAAGCATTGATCTTTGTGAATAGCATATTTAGAGACCATAGTTCTAGTGTGAAACAGAAAAGAACAATTTTCTTTCTTAGACAAAATTGTACCCTGCAGCAGGTGAAACAATTGAAACATTTTTAAAATTTCATTTATTTTTATTGGAAAGTCAAATATACAGATAGGAGGAGAGACAGAAAGGAAGATCTTCCATCCACTAATTTATTCCTCAAGTGGCTGCAATGGCTGGAACTGAGCTGATGTGAAGCCAGGAGCTTCTCCTGAGACTCCCACATGGGTGCAGGGTCCCAAAGCTTTGGGCTTTGCTTGACTGCTTTCCCAGGCAACAGACAAAGTACTGGATGGGAAGCAGGACTGCTGGAATTAGAACCGACACCCATGTGCAAGCCCGGTGCATGTAAGGTGAGGACTTTAGCCACTCGGCTACCACACCAGGTCCAATTGAAACATTTCTTACCAGAAACCAGAAATACTGACATTGCAGAAATTATATATACACACAACTCTAGCATCACATTGAATATGTAATTAAATATTATGAATCAAAACATGGAAAAGTGAACAAATTCCATGTAAATCACTCACTCAGGAATCTTAAGGCCATTTCTACTGTTACAGAGCATGTATAGCAATCTAGCTTCTATTGACTGGCATTGCCCCATACAGAGGAAATTGTTGTGTTCTGCTGGGTCATTTGGATGCAGACTGAGTGACCGTAGAACTGAATGATGTCTTTACCTCTACAGGATGTCCTCATGTACGCTTGCATCTCACATTTCAATAGGGAAGTTGGCCAGATTGGTTATAAAATTATGAAAAATTAATTTTATATCTATGTGAAAGTGTTAAGTGATGTACAATTATTGCATGACATAATTTCTTTATAAGTACTGTATTGTGTGTGTGTGGTCAGAGAGCAGAAATAATAAGGAAATGATTATACTACATGAATGACATAAATACTGGTAATGATGACTGGGAAAATGTTGAGAAAAATTTAACTGTAGACTGGAAAAACAGTGACCCATGCTACGTACTAGAAAACTGTTGCCTGCAGGAATTTAGAAGAAAGAATAAGCCCTTGGCATAATTTTATAACTTGGCAGCATGATTTTCAAGTAGAATGTTGAAAGTATCAATTGGCTTATTTCAGTTAAAAGCTAAGAGAGAGCAGTTAAGGAAAAATGTGTTCAGATATTTAGAGAAAAATCTAAGAGGAGTATCCAGGGAGATTAGGAATTGTTGAGTTGGAAAGCTAAACCATATTCTGTTTTTATTTTCTGCATTCTGAAGGCACTCCTTTTGGGAAACAGATTCACTTATTCATGTGAAAGGCAAAATTAGAAGAAACACACAGACGCGCGCGCACACACACACACACACACACACACACACACACACACACACACACACAAATGCCATTTGCTGATGAACTCCCCCAATGGCTGCAATAGCCAGGATTGTGCCAGGGTGAAGTCAGGGTCCATGAACTCCATTCGTATCTATTGTGGGTGGCAGGGACCCAAGCACTTGGACTGTCTTCTGCCATGTTCCCAGGCATATGAGCATGTATCTGGATGAGAAATAGACAGTCAGATCTTGAACTGACACCCAATGCACTGTCAGCATTGCAGATGGCAGCATAGCCAGCGACCATCATTCTCTTCCCATAAAAAGGTTCTTAGGGTAGAATTTGATGAAATGGGACAGAGAAAGCTGAAATACATGATCATCACTTTCTTAGCAATTCTAAGTGATTTAAGGCACTAATTAAAAAGAACAACAACAACAAAATTTAAAATCTTAAGGAAACTATCCTATTTCAAATGAAACCCTGACTATAAGGAGAGGACTGTCTGAAAGAACTGTGCTTGGGGCTTTTAGGGAATAGAGTAGACCAGAATAAAAAAACACAGGAAACACAAAAATGTTTTTAGAGAAATAACTAGTAATAATTGCACAGTAGTGAGTTTCTTCAAATTTCCAATTTCATGCAGATGAAACAATTAAGGAAGCTGTTCAAGTTGCAATCAAGAACCATATCTTAGGGGAATACTGGCAAATTTAATCTAGATTTATGTGAAAATGCAAAGATTACCCAATAAAACTATGAAGAAAAACTCCGATACCTGAATCAAAACTGACCCTTTTACCCACAGCTCAGGTGACTTTTAGATGATGAGTATGTGTTAGGAAGCACAAATGATCCCTCACCGTAAGTGATCCTCGGAATTTTTGAAGCCTTGGGTAGGGATGAATTCATCAGGGACTGTGAAGTCCGATTTAACAATGATAAAAGTGTGCGATATAGTACTCTTTACAGGTCTCTTTGCACCATAACTTAGGGAGATGGGAGACCTTTGTTGTAGTTCACATTTCTTGTACTGAAACTTCCAAATTGTTTCTACATAGTGAGTCTCAGCAATGAAGGGTTAATGAAATTTGTTTCTCCATTCTCGGGCATCAGTTCTTTGTGCTGTGTTGTCAAACATGTAAGCACTTTCCTTCCATGTGTTTTGTTCGGTTTAGGTTGTTTGCTTAAATCTGATGCATATGTCTGCTGTTCCTGAAAAGAGGGTCTTAATTTTCTTTGAACTTCCATAGTTCCTGACAAGGAGTCTGCTGTCACTCTGTGTTTGCATCTCTGTAAATAGCATCTCTCTCTCTTTTTTTTCCCCCACCAGCTGCTTTTAAGATTTTTGTACCAGTTTTCAGCAACTTGATTATGTGTGTTAGCACGTTTACATTTAGCCTCCTTAGTGCTAATACGTTTTCTTGGAGCTGTGAGTTGATGGTTTTAAGAAATTGGCATAATTATTTCTACCTCCCCTCACAGAGCCTCATTGCACAACAGAATGCTTAAACTTGTTTGCACTGGTGCTGAAGCTCTGTTTTCTAGAGTTGCTTCCACTTCTCTGAATAGTTTCTCTGGAGTTCAAACTTAACAAAGCTTTTCTGCTGTAGTGTCTGTTATTAATCCCATTCTGTGTATTGTTCGTTTTATTTGCTAATATTTTCACCTGGATTTGCTCCTTACAATGTATTCTAATGTTCATTTTCATGGGATCAGATGCCATTTACAATGTTTCTCAAAGTCATGTCACCACAAAACACTTCTTAATTCAGAACACTTTAATATTCTGTAACTTGAAAATTATACAGCACAGTTTGGAAAATAGTATTGTAGGCAGAAAAGAGTCTTTAGCCTTTACCAATAATCAAACTCTGTTCATTAGGCATTATGAAAGCCACACTTGGTTTCATAACTAAGATGTTTTGGTAAATTTCATTATTGATCATTGATAGAATGCGTAAGAAAACATTTGCTGAAAATAGAAAATTAAAGAGGATGTGTCTTGGTGAAAGCAAGGGAAATGCTGTACTGGTTACGTTTCACAGTAGTTTGATGCTGTCTTTTTTGTTTGTTTGTTTGTTTGTTTGAACAGAGCTATTTCATTTTCTGTCATTTTCATGGTTTATTTTCAACATTTCTAAATCATGAATTTCAGTTTGTCTCAATTGCTCATGCCTAGAATGTTCTAGGTTAGAAATTTTGGAAGAATTATTTCCCTAGGCTAAACCTGTGACATGACATGTTTGTTTTTATCTTACCTCCTTCCCATAATTAAACTGTTGGAAGATAAAAGTTGTAATCATGCTTTAACAATATGATTAATTTAAATATGAGCATGAACCAGTTCTTCATGAATGGTGTTTTAAAGTCATTTAATTTCAGTACAAAACATGCTACATTGATTTATTGTACTTAATCTCTAGATTGATAGATGAAAGAAGAGTTTACCTTAGTTTAATGTTAGATATGACATCTGATTTCTAAGGAAGGCCTAGGTTCCTAATGATACCAGATTGATTTATACTAGTGATGATGTCTTTATTACCTGGAATAAGTGATTAATCTTTCTTTACCAAACTGGCTTTCTCCACTAGGCATTTTAATTTTTATGTTGACAAGTAGTCAGAAAGAATCTATTATAAATGATCAAAGCACACGCTTCGTAGGCTAGTTTCTTCCAATGACAGCTAGGACATTTTTGTGACAGAAGAAAGTGGATGTGTGCTTTAATCTCCATATTTGTTGCACTGCACACAACGTGACTGTAGTTGAAACACGTTTTGTTCCTCACGCTTTCACTAAGTGTTTCCTCTTTAAACACTTTGTCAGGTGGAGAGATGTCCTCAATAGGATGCTGCTAACGGAGGAATCGCTGTCTTACCACCCAACGTGTGCCAGAGTTGGCTCCACCCAACGTGTGCCAGAGTTGGCTTGTCTCTCTGGGATCTGATATTAAACTTCAGTTGGCAAATTTTGAGAGAGATGAAAACAAAAAGAGGAAAGAGGAAAAGTTGGGGTTCCTTTTAATGGTTTTGATTTTGGGGGATTAGCCACAGATGAAGTTAATAAAAGGAAATAAGAACTAACAGCACTCTTCAGAGCTGTCCACGAAAGAACAGGCTTGGTATGGGGCATTTGAACATAAGACAGCACATGATTTTAGGTGACAAGGTGAGTCATCTGCCTTAAATATCTGAAACAAGGAGGAATTTTCACCTGCCACTTGAGGTACAGGAAATGCAAGCTCTTCGTAGTTTGAAGATAAATCATAAGCAGCTCCAGGCTCCGAGGTCTGATGTTCTAACCCATGTCCCTTCTCATGGAGCAGAGGGCCTGCCAGAGTCCCCTGGTCCAGGAGAATGGTGGACCAGCCTGTGCTGGCAGATACACAGGTTGCTTTACTCATTGCTAGCTTTTTGTAGTCTCCATAAGGCAAGAAAGTTGCTGTGTGACATGGAGGACTTTGTCCAAGCCTACAAGGCCATGATACGTGTGCCTAGTGGCCTTGGAATGAGGTCATGTGCTCCCCACCAGTTACAAGCAGCACATTCATACAGTTCCTGGGACAGACTTTTCCTCTCCTGTTGTGACCAGCTGTGTCCAGATGTCCTATCCTTAGAAACCCCATCTTGATTTTCTTAGGCTAGCCAGAGCTTCCAAAACCAAAGTGCCTACATGTCTTGAAATATGTAGGCTTGTCATTCCTTCCTGGCATGAGGCAACAAAGAATTTGTGAAGCACAGCTCCGTGTTAATCTTGTATTTGAGACTACCACCTCATGGTTCTTCTAAAGCACACAGCTTAACAAGAGTACACTGATGGATTTCTTATTAAAATCGTTGTGGGTTGCGATTTTCCTAGATGCCTTCAGTGGGATAACAGTAAAGATTACCACAACAGCTCCACTTAACGGAGCGTTTGCTCTGAACCCATGTGATATATAAGGTTTGTCTTAAATATATCATTGGTTTTATTATATATCAATACAAGATATTAACAATGAATATATTATATATAAGTATAATATAGTACTTATTAAGTTAGTATGTTATATATTAATAGTAATATTAATACTGTTAAATATAATATGAATTGTTTTCTTTAATGATTACAATTTTATGGTTGACATTTATTTTTTTTTTCATTCTGATCTTTGGATTGCAAGTATAAAAAGAGAAAAATGTAAAACTCAAACTTGATAAGTACTGACTAGAAGTGCAGGTAGAGATAGAACAGACTTGCCAGGTTTATTAAGCACCTGTCAACTCCATCCCGACAGTGCTGGCTGCATCCTGAGGCCTATCCCCATGGTCGTGAGGTGTGTTCCATCAGAAATCTATGTCCACTTCCCACAAAGCTATCAACCCTTCTGTGTCCTGGTACTTCCTAAGTAGCTTAGGCCTTCCCTCCATGAAGTAGTCACCGGTAAGGGGTGTGGGACACAATAGATACCTTAGAAGAATCCTTGAGAGAGGAGCAATGCTGGTGAGCCAGCTGTACTGAGGATCCTGGGGCATTACAAAGTTCAATCATGTACCCAGAATCACAAAACTACTCAGGGCACTGGCAGCTCTGCCCATCTCTGAAGTGCATGCATTTCACCTTTTCCCTACAGCACACAGGCACGTCCTGGAAGGGAGACACAGAAAGAAGTTGCAGGAAAATGGTTTGTATGAGATGACCTAGGCACACACTCAGGAACATTTGAAACCCTGATGAGTATTCTCTTTGATGACATGGGAGTTGAAAAATCCTCACTGAAAAGCAAAGTGATGGTGGTCACGGCAGACGGTGAGCCATGTATAAGGATAAAATATGTGATGAGAAATGAGATCCTGGTTTCCTTTGGGCTGTCCTGATGCTAGGGGTGACATATCACTGGAGGAGGTCCCAGAGACTGGGCCTCCAACCCATCCCAAAGCTGTTAGCTGCATCTGGTCTGCCTCCCACATTCCCCAGCCACATTGTTTGGCTTTACCACGGGTACTAGAATGGAATGTGTATGGACTTGAGTTCCACTGTGACCTTCCATCTGATTCTTTGCCGTTGCCTCTCTTGATGGGTGGCAAACAACACACATTCATTCATGAATTGCCATGTATCTTTGAAACTTTGCTGTTCTATGTGGATTTCATGAAATCCAGGTTGTATCTCATTTCCTCTTGAAGTTGTCACACACTACTAGCAGCGCCCCCATAGCATCAAACTACAACCTCTGTTTGATCTGTTTCCCATCATGCACTTGAGGGCAACCACTGTGCTTTCATCACTTCTGTCCATCTAATGCTTGGGTGATGACCAAGATGTGATGACTATTGCTTTATAGAATGAATCATTGGGAGTTCGACTTTGCCCGGCTTTATCACTTGTAGCCATTTATGATGACTCTGAAAATATAACAAGTTTCTCAGTTATGGAGAAAAATGCTTAATCGGGTTCCTTATTCGAAAGTTTTTGATCTATCCTTCGGTTTTCTAACAGTTCAAGGGACAGCACTTCCTGAGATTTCCAGACATAACACCATCTTCCAATGATGCTACTAGGTGCAGATATGAGAAGATTTGGAGGCACAAATATCTGTATTCAAGAGCCTTTCCCAAGGGAGAGTACTGTAAGAATAACAAGATAGACTAAAACAAAACGCAGGCGTTCCTGTAACCACCTACTCAGGAGTTTGAACTATGTCTTATTGACAATTCATTCTGATAACTTGCACTTTCAGGAACCTTTATTGGAGTTAATTGTGTGTATAAATAAACATGTCTTTAGTTTGCACCAATTAGTGAAACTAGAACTACACTCCCCATAAGTCCTCTCTCTCTGCAGGTTAGTATTGGCTATAGAGAAATTGAATGATACTGGGAAGGTGGAAATGAAGACTAGCCTGTTTTTAAATTTATTTATTTATTTATTTATTTATTTTCAACTCTTCATAGATGTGCTTGGGGCAGGGATCTGTTGCAGCTTGCTCATTTTGTGCCAGCTCATCTTATTAGCACAGGACCAGAGGGAGGCTGGTACGTCTTTTGTCACCCACTAGCTCCTCTTCTAGCTGCTTAAATCCTGGGTGTGCTGTATCCAAATGAAAAGGGCCGGTCTCCTGAAGCAAAACTACAGTGCCAGGGTCCAACTCTCAGTGCTCCCAGTGTCTGCCTTGTCCCTCTTGTGGCTGTGAGTCTGTCCTGATCCCCTTTTCTCAAATTCACTTTTGTTCCCTACTGATCCCAACCACAGCGAGATTTGCACTGATGGCGTAACTGGTCCCCATCATTAGATCAGTTCTAGTCCCCCCAGCGTGTTCCTTACTTTGTATTACTCAGAGCAGCTCTCCTTCACTCATCAGCATCTGACATGAGTGAGTTTGTGTCAGCATTTCTGCAGTGCTGGAATCATTTCTTTCAGACCATCTGACTGCACAACTGTCAAGAACAGTGTCAAACTCTGGTGTCCCTGGATAATCTGCTGAGAAACACCCTAAAGTACATTACTTTACTTGCTCTGCAGGAACTGATCTTTGCGAGATGTTCTAGGAACTTGTAGGCCCACACTGCAGCTAACGGCATAACTCAGGCCACCCCAGTGCCACCTGATGGGTCAGAGAAGGTTTGCATGGTCATATTTGCTTCACCAAGTTATCTGAGGAATTTTTAGCAAGCCATTTACCCTATTATTGTCCAATAAAATTGCCTTGATGGGGAAAGACTCAAACATGAATTCAGACATCTGTGTTTTTACTAACTTGGCTGTGTAATCCAATCTTCTCAGTCTTTAGGAATGAAAATGGTTAGGCCGCTGTTCTGTGATTAGCTTTGCTATTAAGAGGTACATATATGGAAGAGATTTTGATATTCTCTATCAAAACCACTTATAATTTTATGAGATGTGACTGCAAGTCTTAGGTAACATAATTATTTTGTGTTCCTGGGACTAACAAGCGCTTAAGTTATTGCAAAGCTCTTGAGATGACTTGGTTTTTAATTTCTTCTCCCATGCTTTATTGAAAAATTATAGCTATGAACTAATTACTTGTTACATACTATTTCCAAGCTTAGGAAACCTGTGGTTCAACAGACGTTTTATGTCTTAACGTTCACCAGTAAATGAGTAGACTGAAAAGAGTGGTTCAGATGGCTTGAAATGTTTAATTGATGAGATTTTTAAATGATTCATTTGGTTGACAGAGAGAGATAGGGAGCTGGTTTACAAATTGCTACAGAGGCTAGGGGTAAATCTGGGAAGAGACAACACAATTCAGTTCTCTCGTGTGGCTGTGCTTCGGGCAGGACGGTAATGGTTCCTGCAGTCTCCTTGCCAGCCCCAGTCTCTGGCAGTGAAAGCATCAAGTTCCCAGGCAAGGAGGACAGTATCGGAGCAGCACTGCCAGGCCCAGTCTCCTGTGTGTCAAAAAAGTCTGTATTGCCTCAAGGAGTTTAATCTAGGTATTACCGTAATAAGATGGCCTCAGCACCTTTATTTAGAGATCATATCATATGAATACATTAGAAGAAATCTGTGTTTAAAAATTGTGCAATTAGCATAAAGATAGTGTAACAGTTGTAGTTCAGTTGACGTTACGGTTTTATTAGGTGGACTATAGTGTATTAAAATATCATTATATAAACACTCTGACTTTAGTGCTCGGCTTCGTAGTCTAGTGAACTTCTGCCACAAGGTAATTCATGATCGCTCTCTTAGCTTCTTTATTGCTTACTAATGAAGCTCAGGGCACCATGTGACTTTTTGCTTCAGTTTTCTCAGTGTGTTCATTATCCACTCCAGGGAGAAGTGTGAGAATTAATAAGTCTCTAATGTACTTGGAGCACTTTTAAACAGGTACCAGTAAAGCTGAGTAATTATTACCACAGACATTTTCTATTTTAAGAATTACTTTCATATTTCAAAAACAGAAAAGCCCAAGGGACCCTCCAAGTTGATAGCATTTATCACTATACGGATGAGGATCAGTTATGGACACAAAGAACTAGCTTGTCAGTATTGAAATAAAACACTAGTAAGGCAGAAAGTCGGTTCACTCATTTGATTATGTGATATCTACACACGGGAGTCTATATGCAGCTTTTAAAATCTGAGACAGGTAAATCTGACTTTCTAATAAGAAATAACTTTTTTTTTTTTTACAAAAGTTTTAAAATTTGAGAACAAGAAACAGAGTTGAAAGCATTCCTGCTGCGTATGTATTTGTTCTCTGGTGCTAATTGATGGGAAAGAGGATGTCGCCATAGCAAACAGCATGACTGGGGGCCACAAGCACGAAAAAGGCCTCTGTTCCCTGTGAGGACAAAATTCCTAAGTGCTTAGCTGCCGACACAGCAAGAGCATCGAGAAGATTCCATTCCATATGTCCTTGTTAGTATTTCAAGGAGAAAAATCCAGCTGTGGTGGGCGTAGCCAGTCTCTGGTCAACTGAAAAACTTGTCTGAGAGGTAGGACATTCAAAATCATGGTCCAAGTGAAGTGAGGTACCCCCGCTGAAAACAGCGTTTTGAAGTTCTGCATAGCTTCTCACAATACGCATTTTCATAAACTTTTTGAAGACCTTTTATGATGCCAAAGAATGCACAAAAACAAATGTAATTTTAAATTGCATTTTCCCCTGAGTTTTTTGGAAGTCCTCCCATGTATGCATGGAAGGGTAATTCGTACTGTATAGCAGTGGCACATGGCTGATGGACATGGCTGGCAGGGCCAGGACAACAACACAAAGCAAAGGAACAAAACGGCCTTCCGGGAAGGAATGCTGCATGCACTCCGGGTTGGACGCTCACTGGACATGAACCTGGCAGAAGTGAGAGAGGTGGTGTGTTCAGGTGGGCACGTGCACCTGTGTTGGCCCCAGGATGTTCGCCCAACAGTGCAGGCAGTGCTGGGTCCTGCCCTCAGCTCTTGTCCAGATGGTAAGGTGGAGTCATCTGCTGGCTGACTTGAGCTACAGTGATGGGTGACACTCATCATCCATGCTCGTCTGTGTCCCCAGAAACAAGTCCTTCTGCCCCTCCAAAGCTCACGGCCCCTCATCTCACTCTGACTCTCTCTTCCTAGCACCTTTCAGACCTTGATTCTTGGTTCCTCTACAGCACCCTCAGTCCCTCCTCCCTCAACCCACCCTGACGCTGGCAAGCACACTCAGGTCCATGCTATCTTAGATAATACTGTTGACCCAGCTGTCCTCTTTAGCTGTTACTATAATTTAATTTTTTTTTTTTTTTTTGCTGTCAAGGTTTTCAAACAGTGTCTGCAGTGGCTTCCATTTTTTCTGACATATCCTGGAATCAGGCTCGATTCTCATCACTTTTCACAAAGCACTTCCCATCATTCTCTTCCAGCTATCATCACAGACTCTTGACGTTGGCAGTTGTTCCGTGTATTTGGGGGCTTGCCCTCCCTCTTCTGCCCTATCTCTAAGCTGTTCCTGCTTCTGCATGTCCAAGGTCTCTATTGTACCGTTTAACACATATCTATACACAGTATTAGTATTCTCACCTTTCGTTTTTAAAGCTTTGTTTGGAAGTTAGAGCAGAAGAGATGGAAATTGAGACAGATAGAGATCTTTAATCCCCCAAATGGCTGTGATGGTCAAGGTTTGGCCAGGAGCTTCTTCTAAGTTACCTGAGTAGGACTTGGGCTCTCTCCTGCTCCTCTCTTGGGTACACTGGCAGGGAGCTGTATTGAAAGTGGAGTAGCCAGGTCTTCAGCCAGTGCCCATTTGAAAGGTATGCACTGCATGCAGCTGCTTTCCTTGCTGTGCCACAATGCTGGCCACTCATGTTCCCATCTTTAAGACATGAAACTTGTGATGGCACCATGTTATGCAGGGAGAGTCACTGCCAGAGACAATGGCATCCCACATGATGGGCACCAGTTATGTCCAGCTGCTCTACTCTTGATCCAGCTCCCTGCTAAAGGCCTGAGAAAGGTGGTGGAAGGTGCCCCAATGGCCGGAGTTCCTGAGACTGTGAGAGACCTGGTTCCTCGCTTTGGCCTGGCACACCTTGCGGCCATCTGGGATGTGAACCAGATAATTGAAGAGTTCATTCTCTTTCTCTCTCCCTCTTTCCCCTTCTCTCCCCTTCCCTTTCTCTTCTATAATTCTACCTTTCAAACAGTCAATGTTGAAAAAGAGAACTTTTTCATTCTTGATCCTTAAAGTTTCTTGTATTTTCCCTATATCTGCTCTTCAGCACATTATTTGTTACAACAGGAATAATGGAATAAATCTTTTTGAATGAATAAATTAAAAAAAAATGGAAACACACCCATGTGTTGTGCCCTGGTCAAAAAGTATCTTCATTGTTCTACAGAAATCATAGATATCTTTTTGCCTTAATTGTATTAATGGATCACTGGCATTTGGTTTTGGAAGTCACTGAGTCCCTATTCATAGTAGAATGCATGCAGCTACCTGAAGTCTCAGTAATAGACTGGGACACTTGACACTGTGGTTCATGGCTGTTCATCAGGGATTGAGGGTAGCACTGAGCAGTTCGTCCTGAATGTATAAATTGTTTCTAAAATTCATTTATTTATTTGAAAGAATCATAAAAGATCTTCCATCTACTGACCTACTTTTCAAATAGCTGTCATGTCCAGGGCTAGGTTACTACCCATCTATCCCTTCTTTGCTATTATTCCCTACCTATCTTTTACATTTAGCTTCCATCTTGCAAAGTGTAGTAGGTGGTGCTGTGGTAATGTCATATGTGGATTGAGCAGTCAGCATTGGCCGGGAAGAGTGGGGTAGGGAACATAAAAGGGAGTAGCTTAAAGGGTAATTAGATGCGTAAGTTAGGATTTTCCAAATTGCAAGTGATGCAGACTCATCCCAAACTCATTCTATTTCTTCTTCCATTCAACAAATATTAATTGAATACCTGCTATGTGAAGATACTGCCCTAAAGGACAAAAAAGAGTAAGATTCATCCTCTTGGGAATGTGTATTAAAATATTGTAATTCACTATAATTAAATATTATGGGGGCAATAGTAATTAGAAATACAATAATTTATAGTATAAAGTAAACGAAGCAATTAAATGATCTAAAAAATACTGGTCATGAGAGAGAAAAGAACAAGGCTAGAAAGTTGGTGAGGGAAATTTTAAGTCAGAGGATTTCTTATTATGAAGACAAGAGTTTAGTAAAGACTTGGAATAGAACAGAGCACATCGTGGTGATACCAATATGTCCTATGCATTGACGAACTTGAGGCACAGGCCCTGGACTGTAAAAGGATATGTCAAGTCCAACTCCAATATGATGAACAGAATGAACAAGAGGGGATAGAGTGGGGGAGAGGTTCAGGAACTCAGGAGGGATGTGTGTGTGGTGGAGGATTACCCCCTAGATGATTTTCTTAGTAACTGAACAGAAAGTAAAGAGAAGTGGGAAGCTAATGCTACTGCAAGGTTCTGAGTAGAGGAGTGACACAATTTGGCTTTGATTTTAAAAGATACATGCTGGCTTATGTGAGAACCATGTCAGCAAGTAGGCAAATATGATTTAGACGAGAGTAGCTTCCACTATGTGGCATTCGTATATCATTATTTAGATTCTACATGTTGAGTTTATGGATGTATTTATATGGACAATAAAACCAAGATAATCTCCAGATTAAGGTGTAGTACGTCCCCCATAAAGAGGAATGTTGACACCCTAACCCCTAATGCATTTTTGAATGTGGCATCTAGGCACTGTCCATAAGCCTAGATGACGTCATGCGGAATGGGGCTCACCATCACACAGGGAGGTTGCTCTTGCTCCCAGTCCTGGAAGGACCGAGTGGGAAGGCAGCTGTCTGCAAGGCAGGCAGAGAACCCACACCAGAACCCAGCAGTGCTGCCTTTCAGTTTGGACTTGAAGCTTCCAGGACAAAAAGGGAAAATTTTTCCTGTTATTCCACGCATTCAATCTGCTGTGGGTTTCCGACTGTGAGAGTGTAGGAGTGAGCTCTAGAAGGTTGTACTTGCTCTGCAGCTCTACACACTGAGACTACAGAAGAAAATATCCTGGGAAAGTAGGTGGATTGGGATGTGCTAAATTTAAAGTTTTGGTCAGATAGTAAGAGCTGAGTATGCAGTTCTCAGGTTGAGCTGTGAGATCAAGGCAGAATCAGGCCTCCTCCACCACGACGCCCAAGGGCAACCTACACCTTCAGCCTTGAGGAGTCACATGGTGTTCAACAGCTCAGTGTCTTCGCACACTGGAGTGGAATCATCAGTGTTGTGTTGAGAAAAAATGATGCTTCCATTAGCTTCTTGCTAACTTCTGAGTGCTCATTAAGTACAGGCATCGGCCTACACTGACCACCATCCCTGAATTTGGAGTTTTCTTGGAATCAGTGAGTACCAAAAAATAAAGCCTGCTAGAAAGATAACTCCCTCAACAAGAAGATTCTGTTCCTGTGAGACTAATTTGGGAGAAGAGCAGCCACTCATGAACAATGGTGAGAAGCTGGTGCTTCTAGTTGTATGCTAGGCTCTTGCATCTGCTGACATTGAATGCTAGTTTATTACAACCAGAGCATTTCTGCAAAGGGAGAACATGTGAGTGATTCATCTTAGATGTGCTTGTGGAATTTACTCAATGATAAGGTGAGAGCTAAGTTTATTGGAGTTGTGCTCATTTTTACAGAGATTACGACAATGGATATGGTTAAAAACAGCTCTCTAAAATACCCCGGCCTTCAAGGTAAAACTTACTAATTATAATATGCACTTTATTTCCAACTAGTTATTAGGCAACCAAGACATTGAATTCCTGGAGAAGGAAATCCTGGTCAATGTCCTACCAATAATTCCCCTACTCTTAGTACTTGCCTCTGTAAAACTTGGTAGTCAAGTACTTGGTACCCTGAGTGAATGCTTTGGGCAGTGTATAAAGCTGTTTGATTTTACATGTCATATATTTTACAGTGAGCAGGTAGAAGGATTTCAGTGTACACATATAACCTTCTGGAGCTGACTTAGGTGCTGACATGAAATTTCTGGCTGGAGTTATTTTAACAATAGCATCGGGTTACAAGGCCCTCACCCCACCGCGGGGTCAGAAAGCTTTCTTCAAAGAGGCTGAGGTTTCTGGGCGAAGACCAGGCAACAGGGCTCATGAAAAATTCATTTCCCTGCCCTTCTCTTTCTGTGGTCAGACAGAAATTGGGACTTCTTTCAGTTGATCCTTCTCACAGTCTAGAAAGAACTTGGCAAGCTGACAGTGGCTTTCAGGTGGAGGATGTCACACACTTCAGGGTGCTGGGCATTCAAGGACAGCCCCTCTTCCTGCAGAGTCCGGCCCCTGCCTTTTCCCGCTGAGAGATGGTCCTGCCGGTAGAGTTCCGGAGGCTGCTGGTGCAGTGTTGAACTTGCAAACCAGAGGCCGGCAATTATTCACGAAACTTCAGGGAAATAAACATCCACTTTCAAGAAATTGTCTTAAGCTACTTTAGAACCAAGCGACAGCTAAATTACAGTTCAGGGAAGGCAAAGTTTCCATTTTCTAATTTGATGCATTTTGTTGCATGGGACTACATTAGCCAGCGTCAAGGCTGTCAAGTTGTGTCAGGCCGCCACCCCGCTGCAGGCTCCAGGCAGTTACAAAAGTCTCTCTCCCATAGCACAGCACACCCAGTGCACCATAAGAAAGCACGGGGCACGGATGGGCACTGCCGGGCACTGCCGGGCACTGCTGGGCCGTTCTTCAGTTAACATTCCTTGGTTTTCCACATGTGCCTCTGGCTGTTCTAGCAGCTCCTTCTGTTCTTTGTGCCCAGCTGGGATGTGTTTGCAGAAACTCTGGCTTTACCCAGGAATCTCCCAAACTTATTCCCTCGTGGATTTGGCTGGGACAGGAGCAGCAAAAGGCACACGGGAGACAAGATGCAATTCAGAATAGCAAAGCTTCCATGCGTGGGGGGTGACCAGTAGCTGTCAGGAAAATAAATAAGGTGCTGATATCTGACTGTGTAAGAGACAAGCAAGGAAATGAAGCTTTTATTAAAAGAGATATCAGAAATGCTATCAGGTAGGCAGTGTCCCTTAATGAGGCCTGCCAGCTCTGTAAATGATGAACTGTCAGGAATGGCCTCTGGCTAGGAGTCCATCTCAAGAGAGCTGCCTCTGGTTGTGGATCCTACTCCTATCAAGATCCTGGGGCCAGTTAGTTCTGAAATATTGTAAGAATTCTCTCTAACTCGTCTGTGTGGGGTGGCCTCGTGTGCCTCGTGTTTCCTCTGCTAAATCCTAGAACACGAAACTGCATATTGTTTTTTTTAGAAGTGGAAACATGAAATTCAACAATTTAACAGACAAAAGAATGAAGCTAACAGATCTGGCTGAGATGAATGCTGATCATAAGAAACTGAAAGTAATAGTCCGTGACTGCTTTCATTAAACTCTGTTTTACCGTTTATTATGACATTGAGCAACCAGAAAAAAATGAACAAATTTTAAAAATCAGAACTCATACTCGAGTATGAAAAAAAGACAGTCTCTCTCTTTAAAATAATCTGCTTTTAACCTCAAAGCCTGCTACCTAATCAAATGGTTGAACTAGGCATTTTTTTTTTTAACCCAAAACAATGTACGGGCCTCAAAATCTTTGTGTTTGTTGAAATTGATCAGAGGCCCAATCGTTGAGGTTGGAGCGCAAGGGGAGGTGATGGACGCGCTTCGGTCATGTCAGCCCCCTCTGCTAGCATGGTCAGCATCTCTTGGATGTCCTGCTGCCCCCAGACCCCTGAGTCGGGAACATCAGGCACTCCAGGGAGTTCCTGCACTTTTTTTTTTTTTTTTTTTTTTTTGCTTAATGGGTTTTCAAATTCAGATATGCTGAACAGTGGTTGGCTGATTGGATACTTCTCAGGGATGACTCACTCAGTCCTGGAGAAGTGGAAAGCTGGGCAGACTTCAGGGCAGTGCAAGTGCAGACACACCAATTTTCAACTCAATGGGCTATCTTGCTGAGGAAAGGGCCGAGGCTTGAGGGAGACATGAGCAGAGTGGCTTTTGATTTAAAGTAGAATGATTTTTGAAGAACCAAAAAAAATTAGACTGCATGTTCTTGCAAAAATTTCTAATTTCTGAGCTTATACTAAAAAATCTCAGAAAGAAATACAGCTTAGGTCATACTTAGATTGCACTGCTATATTTGGGGAAACAGTAATATAAATAAGTCATATAGGGCTGGAAATTCCCGGAGAGGCCATCCCAGGAATGCCCATGACATGAGGTTTGAGCGCCTGAAGAAGGAGTTGCTATTTGGAACCAGAGAGAACCACTGGCATTTTCTCTGCATCGCAAAAAAGCTAAGTGAAATTTTAAAAAAAAAGAGTCACAGGTATACAGAATTAAAAGAGAAAATGGGCATAAAAAGCTGTATACACCTTTTTTCGAGTTATAAATTTTCCATGAATTTTGAAGACCAGATGTAGCACAGACTTTCAAACTTCTTAAACTGAAATAAACTCAGCATTTATTAAAGGATTTTATTTTTATTGTGGAGATTCATTCTGGGCTGTAAGCACCCTAGACAGCACGGTTACTGCCTTGCCACAAGATCCGCCCAGTGTTAATTCCATTTTCCAGGAACTTTTAGAATGAAGTACTCCATATGTTTCCCGGAACCTCCTCTATCCCTGTGATTCTTAGTTAAATTTGTCACCGAGTGGTGTTTCCATGAAAACTTGGGTGGAGAGGTGGATGAGTGATTGTCTTCTGAGACATGCCACCCAGGGCTGCAACAGGCTGGGGTGATCACCAAGGGCACTCCTGAGGTTCCCAGTCCTCCCAGTGTCCATCCCTGCCGCAATGGTTTGATCCTTTATACCTGCAGTGTGTGTGGTGGCTTCTGCGTTCTTCCCAAGGCTGTGCACCTGCAGTTGGTGCTACTTTATCATAGCACTTGGTGCATCTTGTTACAGAGGAGAAGAAGGGGCACGAAGAATTAGTTGCCCTCAATCGCAGTCAAAAGATTGGAGTTGATCACTCAAGGTGGATGAAGCAGGCACAGAGTTTGGGGAAAGTGCTGAGGGTATCTGGGCCACTCCTGGAGATGTCAGGCCCAAGGACAGAGTGGTGGTCAGTTTTCCGGTCAGGAACCTAGTAAAACAGCAAGGGCATAAGGAAGTGACAGCTTGGGTTGGGCCCTCAATGATCTGGCTGGTCGCAGTTTGCTGGGTTTAGTGTATGACTCCTGTATCAATTTGGACCAGGGGTGCCACCTCTTATGTCAAATCCTATAATAAGATATGTCATTAGTTCTTTCTACAATGTTCTTGGGCACCTCCTAATTACTTTATTGGTCACACCATTGCTGTAAACTCTTGGCGGGAAATTGTTCCTTCTTTAAAAGGTTTCTGAAGGTAACATTCTTTTCTGTGCTTCATCTGCCAAATCAAGGCCTTGTGGAAAAGTGTTAGGTCACACAGTGAAGTGTGTCAGTCTACGCATGGGGCTGTGTGTTTTTCCTTATAATTCTGTTTCATGTTCCATGTCCGTGGCAACTGTGATACATTCTCTATTGGGTGGAGTTGAAACGTCCTTCACGCAAGACTAAAGGACAGTGGGAAACATAGTGTGGCTAATACATTGAAGTTTGTTTTACAAGTGGTGTACAATTTGATTTCGATTCCCCTTCTCTATCCTGTAACCGGTGCTTCTCTCAGAAGGCCAACCTACCTAAAGGACATGGCCAGTCTGAAGTATCTAGTGTGTGTGTGTGTTTTCAGTGGAAGGCAGGAATTATTGAATCTGCCATGTGTCAGATATTTGTTCTTGGTTCATCAGGCCTCAATTCATGTCAAATCTTCTATCTTATTTTTATTTCACGACGACAATTGATTCACTACGCAGAATGGCAGTGGGAGAGAATGATGGATAGGTCTCTTTAGCTTCTGATAAATGGTTGTGAATATAAAGATGAAATGGAAGAAACAACCACCCCAGAATATACAGAGATTCCTGGTGGTACTCCATCCTTCACCTGGGCATGGGAAAGAGGGCAAGCATGTGATGAATACACTGGGCAGGACTTCCTGTGTACAAGTGCACTTACCATTTTAATTGATTCCCTAAGGTAGCAAATTGGCACTGGATGAGAGATAGTCGGAAATTCATGGCAAATACATAGGATGAAAAAACGGTGGGTGTCAAAACTACATCTTATTGAAGCAAGCATTGTTAGTTCCACATGCTGTGCATTTTTTTAAAAGCCCAGCATTTGAGAGTCTTCTAGAAGTTTAAAAAAAAAAAACCATTTTGTGTATATATTGCATTTGCAGCTGGTAGGGGATGTGGGTCAGCTTTGACATGAACACCACATTTGCCAGTTGTGTCCATTTCACAGGCAGAGTGTTCAGACCACACCTGGCTGATGGTGACATTGTTAGGGTCAATCATGATATCATTGAACTACTTGAAACCTGTACCATTAGTGAAGTTGTACGCTTGGGTTGTTAATAGAACTGAAAGCCGTAGCTTAGCATGTTTGCTTTGTTTTTGTCTTTTTATCTTGTTAGCACTTCATTTGTCTATTTTGTACTCACTATGCTGTACTTACCAGAAGAATAAATCAGTGTGCCCCCTTTACCATCGTTTTCAAGCTGTCCAAGAATCTGGCAGCTCCTTCTAATCTGACTCAATGAAAAGGGACGTTAGAAATTTCACAGCAAGAGATGTGGCTGATTTCGAGGAAAAGCAAACACAGCAGCTTAGTGCAGTAGCTTGGGGAATCACAGCACAGCCATCATTCCACCTGCCGCGGCGGCCCCTGTATCCGCACTGTCGGGATGGACTTGAGATGGAGTGGAAAGATTTCGGCAGATATTCAGCAGCCCAGTGTTCCTTGACTTTGTCTTTGGAGAGAGAATGAAGAGAGCTGATAAAATGAACTTAAGTTTGTAGAAAAGCATGACTAAGGCAAAACCTTGTCCTCAACTCACAAAATCCTTTCTCCTGTTTGTTTCTCCTCGTTTTTGTATTTTTCTTTACCTGTGTCTTCCCTGAGCACACTCAGAACTGAGACATAACTACTACTCCTCTACTCCAGTAATCCTTGTCAACCTCTCCTGTCATCTTCTTTAAGAAAAAAAAATGGGGAAAGAAGAAGCTGAAAATATATGAAACTGCATAAATGGGAAATACACTAAAGATTCAGTAAGCGTGCAAAGTGCGTATATGTCAAGATAGAAACTAAATTCACAGTTGATTGCTATCATCATTACAAGGGTCAGACCACTCTCAGACAAGTGTGTCACCAGCTGTTTCTGATTACTTGTTCTAGCAAAGCAGAGCGGCTAAACGGCCATGACATGGACAGGGAACAGGTTATGATAGCGGGATGAGAAGGAGCAGCCTGCCACAGGAAGCTCCTTGCTTTCATGAAATTGTGTCCCGCAGGACATCTCGGTTCCCCATTTTACAGAAAAGGAGCCTGCGTCCCCAGGAGAGATCAGTGACAGAGATACACTGTGGGACTGTCTCCAGACTGTGTATGTATTTATCACATATATCCTCTATAAAGATTTCATAAATATCTGTTATGTGTCATATAATTGGCATTTTCCAAGAATCCCTTAGATCTTAGGTCACCATCACGGCTGTTGCTTTTTCTTCTGGAAGGAACTAGAAAGCCTGAGAATGGGGGGAAGGTATTGTGGTGTACATAGCGGCCGAAGCTGCCTGCACTATGGTTGCAGCTCTCTGCTCATATGGAAGAAGTGTATCATGATCAAGCGCTTGGGTCCCTGCCTATGTGGGAGACTCAGATGAAGTCCAACTTCCGGTTTCAGTCCAGCTCAGCTCAGACCGTTAAGGACATTTGGGGATTGAAGCAGTACATGAAGTCAACTTGTAAAAAAATAAAATAGAGCCTCCAATCCTTTACCTTACATCCACTGAGCTCACTGATCTTACAGTTGCTTGTCTGAGAGAGGCACACGGCGTGGATGGAGTGAGTGTCCAGTTTCCACGAGGGTAAAGCCCTTCTCGTTAGCAAAATTTACTGTCAAGGAATTTGGACTTGATTGTTCTGCCTTGTAAGGCATTGTTAAAGAAACAGACAATTCCCAATCTAAGGCAAATCATAGATAACACCTAAAAAATAGAATAAATCAGAGAGCAATGCTTCTTTGATCACGTCCTCCTCTTTTGCAGGGGTGGAAATCTGTAGAAGCAAAACAAAATCTACCTGGTCAGAAAAAAAAACCTGTAAATGAGTTATCTCACTTAAACGAAATACAATTTTAACTGAAATGACTCTTTTAGTCAGTGTGAGGCAACTGTAATTTAATTTAGGAGGCTGTTAACCTCCATTGGAACAGATACATAAATCATATTAAAGCCACCTTGGAATTTGTAGTGAGCGATGAAATAGATCCCAAGGCCAATGAAAGAAATCAGCTGTGTGACTTATCTACAATGTACACGGTGTTTCCAAAAAATGGGGATTCAGGCTTAATTAAAAGCAAACATTCAGGTTCCTTTCTGTAGATATTTCCTGAATGAGATACAGTTTCAAAGCCTTTGGAATTCATTGGATTTCCCTTTTTTCTAATTTTTCATGTTCTCTCTCAGGCAGTTTTTTCTGAGTGTAGAAACTCCGGCACGTGTATACATCATTTTTAAAGTTGAAACAAGCTCATGAGAATGGCCTGGACATGTTTTCTTTTTTTTTTTTTTTAAGATTTATTTATTTATTGGAAAGTGAAATATACAGAGAGGAGGAGAGACAGAGAGGAAGATCTTCCATCCAATGATTCACTCCCCAAGTGAGCGCCACGGCCGATGCTATGCCAATCCGAAGCCAGGATCCAGGAACTTCTTCCGGGTCTCCCACGCGGGTGCAGGGTCCCAAAGCTTTGGGCTGTCCTCGACTGCTTTCCCAGGCCACAGGCAGGGAGCTGGATGGGAAGTGGAGCTGCCGGGATTAGAACCGGCGCCCATATGGGATCCCGGGGCGTTCAAGGCGAGGACTTCAGCGGCTAGGCCACGGCGCCGGGCCCTGCACATGTTTTCTATACCATGTTCGCAAAGTACCATTGTGTATGATTATATTATACCAATTATGTCATCCCAATCAAACCGTGTAAATAAACTACAGCAATTCTCTTCCTAGTCGCATCAAAAAGGGTTTATGAATCAGACACTCAACAGGTAAATCAAGGAACAAAGATAACACCAGTCATGCCCTCTGAGTGGAGATGGCATCCTGGCTTTTATCAGAAGCAATATAATCCATTTGAAAATGATGTAAGGAGTATATGTTTCATCTTTTACAGAGTAATGAAATATTACATATCCCTTGATCACCTTTATTGATCGTTTGCTTTTATCATTCATAATGACATCTTCACCAGTGGAGCAAAAACAAGTTTTAGAAATGACATTACCAAATTAATATAGTTGCTAGACATCTACTTTTCGTCATTTTGCTGTCCCAAATCATCATGAACCAATGAAATGCTTTTCAGCCAGCACCGTTTTCTGTTGAGAACCAGGGGAATGTGCCAGAAAAGCAAGCATTAGACTTTTCCGGTTAATGATATTGAGTAGTTGAAAGGATGTGTCTTGAATTGCATCTTGATGATTGTGATGACAAAGCAAGCAAAATGCATGTATTCACTGGAAACGCTTGTACCATGCGTGAGGCAGGCGCCCTCCTTAGAAAATAGGACTTAGGCAGATGGTTGAAGATGAAGCTGAGGTAGTCTAGTTTGGACAGAATCACAGCAAATAAGACGAAAACATGTATCATATCCTTGCTCCATTCACAGAGGAAAAGCGTAAAAGGAAAGAGGAGTGGACAGGAAATGAAGGAAAGATGTAGGACGGTCGAAGTGTCACCTCCTTGGTTGCCCCTGGTAACAGGTGCAGCTGATCACTGGGACCCTGAAGAGGCATGCAGGCAGCACACACCAACTTCTGCAGCTCAAGCCAGGGGAAAGAGAACAAGAATGTTCCCTGTTAGCTTTTGTTCATTGACTTTCAGCAGCTAGTCCAAAAGTGGCCATGGAGTGTTCACGCTAGACATTTCTCCCTATTTCCCCGGCTGCTCTTGGTACCGACTGGAATCGCTAGAGCTCCCAAGGCCCGAGGTTGGCCAGCGTGCCTGTGCTGTAATCAGCCTTGTTCACAGAGGCTCTAGACCGGGGTCAGGACAGTGGGCTTGTTCCTTGAAGAGTAGAAAAATCTGAAAAATCTGTGAAAAATCTGATACAGTCTTTCCCTCTTTTTCTCTGTCTACCACAGGAAGATGCAGCAAGAATGCTTTCACTAGATGGCTGTCTAGCATCTGGACTTTGGATTGCCATTGGATTCTTGACACTTCAGAACTGTGAGAAACAAATTTCTTTCTTTTTACAAATGATGGTTTCTACAGTGTTCTGTTACATATGTGTAATTGTATTGCGTTGTCTTCTGACTATGCCTGCATGTGCATTTGGTAAAACCTGCGTATACTTAATAGAAAAGCTCACAATACTATGTTTTATCATATTTGGGGCTTCCATGATTTGAGAAATGTTATCTTTCTAAATTGTTTCTTTAGAAACATGGTTTTTTGGTGTTTCCATCTGTGGCTCCAAGATTTGAAGACCCTCCATTGGCTCACTTCCTAGTGTGCAAACTGCTGAGTGCCCTTTGAGATTGTGTGAGCCCTGTGACTTGATTCTAGCCAATGGATTGTGGCAAAGATTGTGCTTATTTTTCTTAAGACAGTGCCCTTATCTTATGTTAATTTGGTTGGTCTTTCTCCTTGGGTGGCTTTGAGAAACTCTATGGTTATGTGGAGGGGGAGCTTGGTGGCCAGGGATAGGAATATTAGTTAATGGGCAGCAGGGACTTGAACTTCTCAGTCTTACAGCTGCTTTCTGTCTGCAAGCTGTGTAAGCCTGAAAGAACACCCTTCCTATTCAGGCCTCAAATGATGTGGCAGTGCCTGCCAACTTCTTACCCTTGTGCTCTCGTAAGTTAGGGATTCAGTTAAGCTCTGCTTGGATTCCTGGTCCTTACACTTTGGGAAAATGAATTCTGCCGTTTCAAACCACTCCTTCTATGGAAAGATGAATGCAAAGCAATGCAAACACATGAAGTATTTCACCCTATGCAAACACTGATTTATTGATTGTTCATGTGGATTCTTTCATATGAAGACATTTTTTCCATGACGTAGATTTACATGTGCAAAGGATCATGCCTCCTCCTCCCTCCCTATACCCCCTTCCTTTTGCTTGTCCTCAAGGTGTTAATACGCTTTATTCATTCCATCATTGCAAGCTTAACATTGTTAAATGTATCATGACATGGTAAGTATAGGAAAAGGATCAAAATAACACAAAAGTCTAATTAAAAATAATAATGGGAATCTTATTCAAGAGAAAGGATGCATGGTGTATACATCCATTATCTCCCTTGTGGAGTTTGGTTTTATGTGTGTGTGTGTTCTGTGTGTTAGTTTTCACATGTGCAACAGAACATATGGTATTTGCCTTTACACTGGCCTTTATTTCACCACACACAACTGGATCACTTTGTTGCAAATAGTGAGAGTTCTTTGTAGGCTGAGTAGTATTCCATGGAGTTAATGTAGCATAATGTCTTTATCCTTTCATTTGTGGATGGGCTTCTGGGTTGTTTCCATGTCTTGGCTTTTGTGTGTTGCACCGCTATAAACATGGAGTTGCAGTTGCCTCTCTCTTACACATGTTTCATTTTGTTTGAATATATCTTCATGGACGGGATGGCTGGGTCATATGTAGATCTGTTTTCAGTTGTCTGAAGAGTCGCTATACTGACTCTTGTAGTGTTGCACCAGTTTAAATTTCTACCAACAATGGCTTAGGGTGCATTTTCCCCTGCATCCTCACCAGCAATTATGGCTTATTGGTTTCTGCATTTAGCTCATCCCCCTGGAGTTAAGTGGAACCTCATTATGATTTTTGTTTGCACTTCCCTGACTGCTAGAGAACCTGAGCATTTTTTCATGTGGCTATTTTCCCTCTGAATAGCATAATTCCAAAAATATCTTTGTATATTCTTTGCCCATTTCTCAACTGGGTTGTTTTTGCGTTGTTGGGTTTTAAGAATTTGTAGATCCTAGACATCAGTCCTCTGTTGTGTAGTTGGTGAACATTTTCTCCCATTCTGTAGGTTGTCTATTCACTTTATGGAACATTTCTCTTGTGGTACAGTAGCTTCTTAGCTTGATGTAGTCCCATTTGTTTATCTTGACTGTAACCACCTGTGCTTCCGATGTCTTTTCTAAGGAGTCTTTGTGTATGCATCTGTTGTATAGAGTGTTCCTGATGTTTTCCTCTAGTGAGTTTATGGTGTCAGGTCATACGTTGAGATCCTTAGCTCATTCAGAGTTGGTTTTTTAATCAGGCGAAAGGCAGGGGTTTTGTTTTATATTTCTGCAAGCAGGATGCAGTTTTCCCAGCACCACTTGGCATAGACCATCCTTTCTGCCGAGGCTGATATCAGTTCACTTGTCAAAAATTCATTGTTTATAGATGTGTAGGTTCACATCTGGGCTATCTACTCTGTTCCATTGATCTTCAGGTCTGTTTTTGTGCCAGTGCTAGACTGCTGTGAATACCACTGCCCTATAGTAGTCTTGAGGTCTGTCATTGTGATTTCACAAGCTTTTGTTTTTATTGCTTGATCGCTTTAGCTATTTGGATTTCCTTATACATTTTAGCAATAGTTTTTCTAGCTATGAGAAGAAAGTCATTCGAATTTTTAATGGAATCGCATTGCATCTGAAGATGAAGTAATATGGACATTTGGATGATGTTGGTTCCACCAGTGGCCACAAACCCAGCTGATTTGTCCATGGTTTGATGTCTTCTGCTTCTTTAACGTTTGTAGCTTTTATTGTAGCGTTCTCTTATGTCCTTGGTTAGGTTTGTTCCAAGGTATCTGAGGTTTTTTGCTACTATTGTGAGTGGAACTGATCTTGCAAGCTCTTTCTCAGCCATGGAATTGTTTCACATTGTCATGTCTTGGTCAAATTAGGTTGTTTTGTAATATTTTGTCTTGTGAAACATTCCTTGTGTGGCTACATTTTTAATGAAGTGATCAATTTTGTGTGCATTTATATTTTTAAATTACACGGTCATGACATGCTCTCCTAGATGTGTATTAGGTGTTGATGGAGTTCCTCCCAGCTGGCACATGCGCTGAGCAGGACATAGGATTGCCTTGACCTTACCCCTGTGAATAACAGCTAGGTGGGTGGGATGAAGATAGCTGAATGAATTACAGCTTTCTGAGTGCAAGTGTCTGTACTTTCTACCAACACACAATACCAAGCAAGCAAATGTGGTTTTAAATCACATTAGGTACACTTGACATTCAGTCTAACCGACCACAAGGACATTTCTCCCTCTGTAGACGCATGGATGAAACACATCCACCTGAGCATCATATTTCTCTTTTCAGGTTTATTTGTTTTCCTTAAAGAGCTGGAATTTTATAACACTTCTTTGGACTCTTTGTCCTACATAATTCCTTTCTAATTCTACATAAAAGATGCATAAAATGTGGCTTTTATTGCTCTATGCACCAACAGCGATATATTTTGTCTTGTGGGGTCAGAGAATCGTAGGTTTTGACTTCTTCTGTCATGAATGAGGATTTATTTTAACATTGTCTCATGCTTTTGGGAAGATCCGGGCTGCATAAAAGCTATGCTTTCCCTTTGGAATTTCCACCCCAATCACGGTAACTATTGCAAGCCAGGGCAGCCGTGTGCAAAGCCTTCTGGGGACAGACACGTGGTAGGTGAGCATCAAGTGAGGGCTTGTGAGGGTTTTCTGTGGAGTCTTGGCTGTGGCCACTCACTCTAGGCAGGCAGCGGGGACTCAGCATTCTGGAAATAGGTTGTGTTTTGGCTCTTGGTAGATCTTTGGATTTTTCAAGACAGATCTGGCAGGTCCTTTTGTGTACATGTGTTTAAAATTTTTGAAATTTTTTTCCAAGTGTGCTATACTCTGAATCAAACGTGCCTGAATGCTGAATTTAGCCCATAGATAGTCACTCTGTGACTGGTCATCTTTTGATAACAAGTAAATACTTAGTTAGCAACTGAGGGAGAGAAGTAAGTGAAACTAGGAATTATAGGAACAAATTGACACAAAGGGATCATCAGCCAGGCAAAAGGCCATGAATCAACATTTGTGAATGGCCTAATGCTTTTTGCACAAGAGAGCAAAGCCTTACCACTGGAGATTTCCCTGGAGTTCAAAATTGGTGGACCCTGTAGGACATACACCTGTGAAGTATTTTATCAATATATTTTATTTTGCTGGACTGAACCGTACAGGAAAATATGAACAGGATTATCTGAAAAAACAAATGGAAAGCAACAAATCACATTATAAGAGGTTCTGGTGCTGTATGTGGTTGTCACGAACGCTAGCAAGCAATTGGAGACTCCCGGGTCTGCTTTCAAATCCACAGGGTTTGATCACTGAACTAGACAATGCCCTATTTGGCAGAGCTCCGTCTGCAGCTTGAATCTCAAAAGTGTTGAAGTCACCTTAGGAGCCAGCTTCCTGTGAAGTTACTCCACGGTGGATGTAAAATCTGTAATGTGCTCAGGAAAGAGGCACCCTGAGTGGCACGCTGTTCGTCCCAGACTGCAAGTCTCCTCACAGAAGCAGGGCACAGCGGAATGCTCCTCTAATTTCAGCGGAAATCTTGCTTCTTATAACTTGCTAGGTCAACATCCTCATTTGAGTGAGTCTCCGTAATGAGACCGTCATTTGTGCAGAACCACAGGGCAGATGAATCGTTCCTGTTTTCTCCCCCAAGTCTGGTTTACCTGGGCAGGTCAAGCACTCCCCACCTGGCTGAGGGTTGGCTCCGCTCTACCAAGGCCAGGGAGTTCTGACATGACCTTGAAAGTCACGCAAGAATTTACAGCAGGAGAGTGGCTTGCTTTTTTTCCAGAGAAAGGTGAAATAAAACGGGTGGCTGCAGGAAGGCATGAGCAGGCTTAACACATGAGAAAGATGCTCCTCAGATGGGAGAGGCAGAGAGCCGTGCAGGAAACACAAGCGGATGAAGGAGGCAGGCTAGGTGGGCCTGGGGGTGGGCGGAGATGGGTGAAGCTGTGTGGGGTGTGCTGGCAGCCGTCAAATAGCCATCAAATAGACCGCGTTAGTCTGGTCTGCTCCAGTATTACTTAGTCACGAAATCTCTTTTCGTTGGAAAACATCTCATTCTCTTTGGCCAGTCCCAAATCCACTACTAACAAAGCAGTCAGCAACTGCCAATCTTAGCAAGAAATGACTGTTGGCATTTAGGAAGTTCCATGGAGAGAGGATGCATTTGGACCCTGTGGCTCCTGAAGCTACCAGGCTCCTTGAATGTCTTGTCCGTTTGCCAAAATTCTGTCACCTGGGAGGCTCTGGGTACAAAGTCATCCCTGAATTGAACTGTTAGGACAAATTTAAGTCCTGCACACATTCTCTAGCTTAGGAATCCCATGACAAATGAATGTAGCTATTTCTGAATTGTCCACTTTCCATAATCTGGTCATAAATTGTGTTGGGCCATTGCTTTTAAAGATAAGATTTTTAAACTTACGACATTGTATTTCCAGGTTCTGACTACCTCATTTATAAGGAATGGGTGGTAGTTCGAATAGATTTTTCAAGATTTCCTTATAATGATCAACAGAATTTTAAAAGGAGGAGATCTATGCCTATATTGTTCTTGGAATCCAAGAGATACGATTTACCCACATGCAAAAGTCCGAGACATAGAGGGCTGTGTGCTGAGGTGAGAGGTGAGCCAGAAAACCTCGTTTTCTAGGAAGGACAGCCCCCTCAAGCTCCTAGTATAAGTGCATCTAGAGCAGGGACATGTAGAAGTGGTGTGAGGTGACGTGGTCAGGAATCAGGGTTCAGTCACTTAGGCATTCCAAATTGAGAAGCCTCTACAAACAGCAAATCACTCAAGGTCTAGCACCAAATTAAGATTTTGATGACTATGCAAGTCAACTAAGTTAAGTCTTCAGTGGGCCCAGCACAGTAGCCTAGCAGCTAAATCCTTGCCTTGCATGCATGCTCCAGGATCCCATATGGGCGCCGGTTTTTAACCCTGGCAGCCTGCTTTCCATCCAGCTCCCTGCTTGTGGCCTAGGAAAGCCATCAAGGATGGTCCAAAGCTTTTGGACCCTGTACCTGCTTGGGAGACCCGGACGAGGCTCTGGGCTCCTGCCTTCAGATTGGCTCAGCTCCAGTCATTGCGGCGGCTTGGGGAGTGAATCATCAGATGGAAGGTCTTCCTTTCTCTGTCCTCTCTGCATATCAGACTTTCCAATAAAAATAAACAAAGCTTTTAAAAAACTGTCTTCAAGACATCTCAAAGAGGACAAAATATTAATGTTTTGTTTTGTAAGGGTGCTACTGACTTTCTAAAACCAGTGAGATGGTTGATTCTGCTATTTTGTATTTAATATTTAAGAACATGAAAATCACAATATACTATTTGGAAATGAGGCAAAAGGCAGAACATTTCGAAAAACCGTATTTTCTATGGTAGACATAGCATGTTTTTCTAGCAAGAATGTCAACAAAACCACAATGAAGATTAAGATAAAAAGACATTTTAAATAAATATTTAGGATATTGTCCTGCCAAAAATAAGAACTTTTTTTTTTTTGTATTTTTGTGCAAACATTCACGTACTTTGCAGGTTCCCAGTCGGAAGTGTGAACATTCGGGCTCGATGCTATCCGTCACTAGGCAATAAGGCCTTTATCTTACTAAGTTTCAGGTTTGTTTTCTTCCAAAGTGTTACCTGGTATTTTTGTAATTCATTCATTACACTAGAATGGCCCTGGGTCCCCAAAGACAAAAGCCTTGTACCATTGCTGACATCAGTAGACGGCCTTGAACTTCTGCCAAAACTCCCCCAACTGTCCAAATTCTTGTCATGTGTACCTTAATAACAATGTCATTTTGGCTTCCCACCTCTTTTTGATATATCAATGTATTGCCTATCTTTCTGATTTTCTGTGAATTGAGGAGTGACTTGGCAGAATTTCTTATTTATTTTGAAGACACAGATTTATAAATTGTCAAACGCTTTAATGATCCTTGATTATCCGCCTCCTCTCATCTCCACATATTTTCCTGTCAAAATCTACAATTCATGTAACCTTCCTTTTTCATAGTTTATCTTAAATTTTAATCCAACTTAACTAAAAATTGACTTTAGCTGCTAGGCCACCGGGCCAGGCCCGATAGTCCCTTTAAAAAAAAAAAAGATGTATTTGTTTTTATTAGAAAGGCAGACATACAAAGAGAAGGAGATACAGACAGAAAACTCTTCCCTTTGCTGGTTCACTCCCCAGGCAGCCACAATGGCCAGAGCTGAACTGATTCAAACCCAGGAGCCTGGAGCTTCCTCTGGGTCTCCCACACAGGTGCAGAATCCCAAGGCTTCGGCCCATCCTTACTGCTTTCCTAGGCCACATGCAGGGAGCCGGATGGGACATGTCGCAGCCAGGATAAGAATCTGCGCCCATATGGGATCCCGGCACTTGCAAGGTGAGCACTTTAGTCACAAAGCTACCATGCCAGGCCCAATAGTCCTTCTTTTTTCTTTGTAATTTATTCTTTAAATTAAGAAAGTGTTCATTTTAAAATCAGGGTTACAGAAAGAAGGAGAAAGGCAAAGTTATAGATAGGAGAGTGCGAGATCTTATATCTGCAGGTCCCCAAATGTCCAGGCCCAAGACAAGAGCATCTTCCAAGGCTCCAGTGTGAGTGTGGGCTATCTTCCGCTTTGGGAGATGGAGCATCCAGGACTTGAGCCAGTGCCTGTCAGGGATGTGGTGTTACAGGCAGCAGATTAACCCTCTACTCCACAATGATGAGCCTGTTTTTGACTTGAGGTTTTCTTTTCTTTTTGTGACCATTCTACTTGGAAATCAGAATTAGAGAGAGAAAGAAAGAGAGAAAGAGAATATCTTCCATCTGCTGCTTCACTTCCCAAATGATTGCAACAGCCAGAGTTGTATCAGTCCAAAGCTAGGATCCATGAGCTTCTTTTGGGTCTCCTATATGGCTGCAGGAACCCAAGGACGCGGGCTGTCTCCTGCTGCTTTCCGAGGTCATTATCAGGGGGCTGTATCCGATGTGCAGCAGCCAGGACACAAACTTGCACCTATATGAGATGCCAGCACTGCACATAGAGGATTAGACTCCCATGCCACTGTGTCCATTCCAGATTTGGCATTTCCTTATTTCTTTCTTTATTTTTTAATACCTCCTTTCCTAGTTTTTATTCCTTTCTTTGCTGGACAGTTTTCTTGTTGTTGTTAAGGAAATATCATGAAGGATAAGACAAAGTGTTACAACAACATATATATATATATACATATAGATTTATACATATATATGTATATATATGTATATATATGTATATATATACAACAACCTGTCTATATATGGTATGTGTATATATATATATACCATGCAGTAATGTATTTAAGGGAAAGCTAGAGTTACAATAGGCAGAGCATAGGAGAAATTACCTGGGTAGCTCTTAGTGAAGCCAGCTGGCATTAAAGAGTGGATTTCATCAGAGGCAAATAGTATTTGAAAGGTGTGATGGAAATGACTGTTGAAATTTCCAAAACTTCAAGGTAAAGAGTTGAACCAAGGCTGCTGGTGGTGGTGGTGGCAGCAGTGTGAGTGTGGATGGAGTGAGAAGAAAAAGGTTAGCAGAAGAGGAGACTGAAATTGACTTTAGAATGATTCTATAAAACCAGCAACCATGTCCAAAGTAACTGGACAGTCAAGAAATCTGAAGAGCGTTTTATGAGAGAAGTGGGAAACCAGCATCAGAACATGACCCAGGGGAGCTGTAGTCCGTAACATGCTAACAGCACATGAGGGCCACTTAGAAAAGGCACTTGTGTTTCTTCCTCCATCGCTTAGGGGATGGGATGAACTCAATCAGAATGCCTGCCTACTTGTTGCATCTTCAAAACAGAGCATTAAAGATCCCAGTGCTAGCCAACAGCTGCCTCTAAGTGTCAAGCAGAAGGTTGACTGTGTGAGCTCCGTAAGCAGGACGCCTTCGGCTGGAATTCAGCGGGAAGCTGGGTCGCTTGTGTCTCCTGGGCTGCTGGTTGCTGCCCTGAGAGCGTGAGCATAATGCTGCTTCACTCAGAGACTGATAGAAATATTGATTGGAATAATTCATGAAAAAAAAACCACTTAGCCTTTCATATGCACTCCAGAGATGCTATCTTTGTTAATGTAAATAAAACATTTTCTGTTTTTGGCTGATCACGATTGTGGATAAAATTCAATGATCAATGCACACAGCTCTCTCATTCTGGTCCACTTAGAGGCACAGGGCCATGATGGTGTGCATTCCTGATGGCACAGATGGGCTGGAAATCTCGCTGAAGTACTTAGAGACATTTAAAGTGTTGCAAGTGCTGACTGGCAGACCCACATTTCAAGGAGAGATCATCTTTGACTTACTGTTCATGATCCAAGATGTAGATGAGGAAGTCCATACTATGATTAGGAAACTTACAGTCCTCGGCCTGAAGGATTTTTTGACCTTTCCTTTCTCATTTGACTTGTACTCCATTTTAATTTAGTGCCACGGACGTGGAACTCTGCCAAGGCTGGGAGAACTGGAACGTGATCTCCTCTCAAGTATCGTTCCTAACGTGTTCGTGTTTTTCTAAGCCAATCTTTCAGTACACTCACTTCCCTCACTCACCGCAGCCCAATGGCAGCAGTGCGGGAACCAGCCCTGTCGAAGAGGCAGTTGGCAGGGTAGAAAAAGCCTATGGGCCATGCCAACATCTTCAACACTTCCTCAACTCACAAGACCTGGGGGAAAAACGTAGAACAGAATGACTTGATAAAGTGTTGAGAAATACTTTATGTTTGTAGGTAAGGTGAGCCCCGCCCAGGAATGAGCTGTCTTTGTTGCCTTTCTCCTAAGGGCGATTTCTTCATTCCCTCACACTAGATGCAGTTGAACGATCTGACAGTTCCTTTACACTAACAGCAGCACTCGGCAATCTTGGTTCAAAGGTTCCAGAAGTTCCCTAGGTAATCACACTGTCGCAATTTTTCGGAATTTTGAGGAATTTGTATATGCAAAATCCAAAATTCCAGGATCTGGACTCTCACCATCCACATTACCGAGACACAGATGCAAGCACACACACACGACTACAGTGAAGTGTGGTCACTTCGTTTTATCCAGAGAGAAACGAAGTCACCCCCACAGGTGCCAGTAAGAAGCTCGAGAATGTTCTTGGAGAAAGGATATAAAGAAAAGGCAGGAAAAGAAGTTATAGAGGAGGGGAGGAAGGAAGTTTGGGTGCAGCACTGACAGGATGGCATGAGGTCTTGGGGGACATTGTGTTGTATGAAGGTTCTTGCACGGGGCCAAGATGTTTCATTCGTTTCTGTTTTTTCTTTTGTGCAAAATAAGCTCACTGGAGACTCAAAATCCCATTATCATTCTTTGTTTTTTTTTTTTAATGCTTGGAACTCCTTTCATTTCCCTTTATGCTAACTAAAAATTACCTTCTACTGTCTCTTCAATTGGCCAGAATTTCACTTCCATTTTCTTCAGGACAGATTGATGATATGCAAAATTGATATAGCAAGATGACATTGTCCATCTTCAGATAAGCCTCTCTGAGACAAATGTCCTAGTAGCTTGCCATTTTCCAAAGATATCTGAAATATACTTTCAAAACTGTGTGTGACTGTTCCTACCCTGACACACTCCGCTGCCATTGCCTGGGCAGAGCAAGGTGTGCAGTGAGACTGCACTTCATGGAAGCACCTCTGGGATGGGAGGAGTAAAATGACCACGGAGATGACACCTGTTTTTGCCTCCCCAGCATCTTCCTCCTCTTCCTGGATAAGCGTGTCTGAGTGCTGGTTGGTGGTCAGTGTTTTGTGGCATCTGGCCATGCTCAGTGGTGCTAAGCAGTTCAGGCGCTGCAACCCAGGAAGGTCAGGGTGGGCATGCCTTTGGATAGCTGGAGGGTGACCCTTAACCCGAAACCCTGCTGCTGAAAGCTGCTCTCCATGGTTTAACCCTATGGTGAATGAGCCTCTAGGGGAATGGAACCAACCCAGGGGAGATGAGAGAGGGAAATGAAGCCCCAAGTCTCCACAATGTCACATTAGACCCTGGATTAAGCTGAACTCTGAATTCCACATAACATGTCTACTCACTTAAGCCAGGATGAACTGTCCCAGTTCCTGCCACTCCTGGCCATTTTCTTGAGCTGTAATATTGCATGCTGCAATAGCAGGAACATTAATTGACACATGATTGTATACGTAAGACTACGATACTAGCAAGTTCTATAATTGCCTGGAAAAAAATCAGGAAACTACACAACTGGATTTCAAAATCCAAGTCTCTCCCGTCAAACATCGCATATTCCAGTATGTCGTGAGGGGTGAAGACAATGGGTTCTTTTTTGAGGGACATGATGGAGGTTTCAGGTGTCACCTTGGCTAGGCTGCTCGATCCAGAACGCCATCCTAGAAGGCAGATGAGTTGTTGTGCAGGTATTTGTGCGTGTGATTTAATCTCACCAACACTGACAGTCAGTTGACCTTAAGGAAAGCAAATTGTCTTCCGTAATGTGGGTGATTCTCATCTAATGGATAGAAGGCCAGAAGAGCTTTGCCAGGGAGGGAATCTGTCCCAAGATATGGTAGAAATCCCGCTTGCATTTCTGACCTGGCAGCCGACCCTACAGATTCCAGACTTTTCTCCGAGCCCAGGAATATGAGCCAGCTCCTTATAATAAATCTATGCCCAATAGACTAATAAATGTTATTATATATATTTATTAAATTAATATGTAATATAAGCATAAATTTAAATATTCAAGTATATATAAGGGTACTTCATATCTGTGCAAAATGCATTTAAAGGGTAACATTATTATGGCAAGAAAAAGACTTTGTGATTGATGCATGTGAGGATCTTACAAAAAATCATGGAAAATTCATATCTTAAAGCTAACTATGCATGAATCAAAACATATTTTTCCCAAAAATAAAATTAGCTTTTAATTCCCATTTTCTGTGAACTTCTGGAAGCCCCCTCACAGTTATCCATCAACAAGCCATCCCCTTGAAGGCTTCCCAAACCCCTGATAAGAAGGACGGAGCTCTAGGAATAAGGTCTGAAGGACAGATTTTCTGTGCAGTGCCTGCTTTAAAAAAAAAAACATGGTTTTTTCAAGGCGAAAAAAGATGGCAAAGGTTGTGAAACAATTCAAATCAATCATCGTTGTAATTTTTTCAAATGCAAGCTGACTTTGATCATCGCAGATAACACAACAGCGTTTATGTCGAGGAGCGGGAGGGAGTGTTGCTGTTCCCTCAGAGTTCTGCTGCAGCTAAGTGCGAGATAAAGTCCAGGAGGAGAACTGACCAGTTGCACTTCGGTTGCCCTGATTTCAGGAGCATCTTTTCTTGCATCTAGAGAATCTGCTTGTAGCACACAGCGCTGTTCAAAGCAACGTTGAGGGTAGCTGAGCGCTCAGCCGGGCTGCACACTGCAAGCCGCTGACGCCTGTGAAACTGCCCAAACCCAACGGGATAAATAATTCAGTTTCCCTGAAGGAGATGAGGGAAAAGGTTTGCTGGCTGATATGAAGGGAGGGCGCTCTGCTCCTCTGCTTTTAAAGGAGGCGAGCACGTGCCAACTCCATCCTGCTTCTCAAGGAAACCATGAAATAGACTCACCCACAGCCACCTCTCTGCTTAATTCCTGTTCTACCGATATTAAAGGCCCAGAGAGATGAGTCCAATGGGTTTTCAGCTTGAACTATAAAAGCAGTTTCACAGAGACAATAGGAAGAACAGCAGGTCGGTTTGGAAAATTCTTTTTCTTTTGGTACCCTAGAAAACATGAAGCAGACACACAATGGCTTAATGAGTTCTATCTCCATACTGTGACAAATCTACAATTTGGCCATTGTAAAACTAATGATATGTTTCATTAATTTCATATGTTCTTTTAATAGGGTACTTGAAGGAAAGGCATTTTTGCTTTAGAAATTACAGCAAAGGCAAGCTGATAAAAGCCTCGAATTGGTCTTCAGTGTTTCCTGGAACACACCAGTAATATTCACTACCTTTTCGAACAGAGACAAATCTCAAAGCAAGCCTTTGTCCTCCTAGACATGATCCTGATCATGGGAAAGTAGAAACCCTTGCCTCGTAGTCCCTCCCCAAAATCCTTAGCCACCTTTCCACAGCTTCCCCAGTGACACACAGTTTAAGTGCTTTTCACCAGCACGTTTGCACCTGGAAGTTCACGTTCTAGCTACTTGGGCACATTGCAGTAGCATCCTCTGTTCTATGAAAAATTTTCCAGGATCACTGTTTTTGAGAAGCAGATCCATAATCCCAGTCTCACCTCCCTTTTCACAAGTATCCCTATGTTGGATTTCCCTAGATGGGAATCCTTCAGGAGCAAGCTCCAGGCAAGGGTTTGAATACAAGCACCTCCTTCATGAGGGGATCCAGGAAGCACCTGTCGGGGGGCGGTGGGGAGAAATGAGAGAGGGAGGCTGGAAGAGCCACTGAAGAATATCTTGGGGACAAGAGGGATGCAACCCGACCAGTGCAAAGCATACCTCCGAGTTACAGCACGGGGCACGAGGGGTAGTTATACAGCAACTGGCAGGTGCCACAGGCTGAGGGCAGCTCTCTGGGGGAGTGAAATCCCACACTTGGGGCCTGCAGTGTCAGGGGATCGATGGAAGTGGTTAGGAGGAGGGCCTGCAAGGAGCAAGCCTGCAGCAGTGCCCATCAGCACGTGTGGGCTGACTGAGAGCAGAGAGGATGAGGGAGAGCAAATGTGGCTGCTAATGGTGCCAGAGGTCGCGTCGGGCCTCTAAGTCATTCACTCAGCAAACTCCTTTTTACCTCAATTATCCAAGTGCTACTATACACTGCCACATGGCGGACTTGTCAGAGCTGGTACTGGGACCCATTCATCTGCCTCACTTCCCCTTTGCACTCAGAGGCTTGACAGTGATGGCTTTTACTGCACGGGGTCTTTGACTTTTGCTTGCTCTAGTATTCCAGTACTTTGGCAGGTGGAGCTGGCAATCCCAGTTTGAAACAGGATGGGGCCAATGCCCTGACTTTCTTTGAAGACGCTGCTATCCCAATCTTGTGAATGGAAGAGAAAGGTTATAGGTAGGAAAGAGAAAACATTGATTGTAAGGAAAATCTGGTTGTAGTTTTCAGAAGTGGAGGAGGTAGGCTTTTTTGTTGGACAGTGTTTTCCTGAGGAATTGTCCACTGGTCCATGCCAACGCCTTTGCTATCAACATCTTAGCCACAGACTTAGTTGTCAGGACCCAGGGATTTTCCCTAGAGACAATTTCAGCTGCTAATGCCCTTGTCTTGTGAGAAATCTCTGGGGAGACTTATGCTTGGTGTCTCTGCTTGTTGACTTGTATGAACTCATTATCCCTGTGCAGAGAAAACATTCATTTTATGACTTACGTCATAACTTTTGCCATGCATCTCACCTCCTGGAAGTGGGTTGCTGTGAAAGAGGGAGATGGGGGAAGTTCAAAGGGCATAGAAAGGAGGAGAAATGGTGGATTAAAGATGCAATCCAAGTTGAAACCAAAAAGAGAATCTAAGTTACCAAGTTGGTTTCCATAGAGGATGTGAAATGTTTCCAGCACTTGTTAGCATGGCCCCAAGCTTAGTGCATGAGACATTCTGCAGGTTAACCATTGTCTCATGGATGGAACGTCTTAAGTTCTGGTTGGTACTCCAGGGTGCAGCAGGACACTGGGCAGCACTCCTGGGCCTCCCTAGCAGTTATCTGCCACAATGCTCATCAAGTTTTCCAAAGGCTCAGGTCTTTCCAAGATGCAGATGCATGATATGTGGCTGTGCGTCCACCAATGTGGCTTCTGTGTAACCACACCCATACCATACACAGCTGCCAAAGGGAGCACGCAGATGTCCCAGGATGCTGCGGAGAAGAGAACAGCTGCTTGCTTCAGATAGTAAAAGAATGTAAACTGGGCTGAGCTTTTCTTTTGGCACAAGGACAAGGAATGCTCCAGTCTCCCACTGGCACTTAATTTATTTTTAGGTTTATTCGCTGCCGTTTGTCAGGTTTCTTGAGCCTGACCTGAAACTGACCTCTAAATAAACGTGATGGCAAACAGGGCCCCGAAACTCTATCTGCATGTTCTTTTGTCTTGAGAACTGTAAATCGGGGCATTAGGTGAATAGCACAGCTTGGCTTGGTGTCATGGAAAGTGCTTTGGGCTGCGGCAAGGGCAGGATTTATGAAGCTGTCTGGCTAGGCTTGGGCAGAGCGCCAGCTTCCACCTGCTTTCCAGACAGGGATGTGTGTACTTGTCACACTGCTTAAGTAGCCAAATCCCCTCTCACTGGATGGAGGCCCTGGCGTCCTGGCCAAAGCTGAGTGCAGGTGCGGATCGGGTGGGCACTGACGGGAGGGCATGGATTGGGTCGTGCAGGGAGAGCCAACCAGGATTTAGCAAACCGATATATCACCAACTTTCTCTTTTCTGACTCTCCGGCGAAATCTCTTTCAAAACATTAATCTCTATTTCCAAAACATTGGAATGAAGTAATCTTGTGGGTTTGGCGAGCAAAGGAAAGTAAATCAATTTGTCCAGATTTAGAACTTTATTTTTTAAAAAAAATGGATGGTGTCATCAAGTCAGGCAGTGGTTTAGTCTATCATCCGTATGCGGGCCACCTTTCAAAGAGAACATGGGGAATGTGGGGAAGCAGCTTAGTTAATGGGGCTGGAGCAACAGGCAGGGACCAGGGCCGTCTGAGGCAAACTGGGATGGGTGATGACCCCAGTCGTGAAGACTGACGCTGCCACCCAGGGAATGTGGCATTACAGGGAGCATGTGGGTCAGGGGACCGCAGGAGCGCTTTGGTGGACTGCGCTAGCTCCAAGGAGCAGATGGCCCAGAATCCTCCGCAGGGTTGCTGTAGGGAAGTTGTTCTACCTCGTTCCCTCACTCTTCTTCTCAGAGTGCACCAGCTCAGCATCCCCTTGCTCTCCCTGGGGATGGGCAGCAGACAACGTACAGAACCCTGTGAGCTTCCACATGCGGAGACACACAGGAAGTGTGTAAGAGGGAGGGCGCCCCTCCTTGAGAGCTCCATGTTATTGCACTTGGATGTGAGCTGTCTCTTCACCAGCAGAGTTAGCTCAAGGAGTTTTCAATCCCCTTCCCTCCTGCCCATCATTTACAGAGTCCCTGGGGTGTCAGCTTCCCCCCAGCAACCATAGCAAGTGACCAGAACCTTGATGTCCAAAAACAATCAGAAGTTATTGGTGAGAAGACTGAAATCAAGGTGGTATCAGGACTGCGCATCTTTTTTTTTTTTTGTTATTAACATTGTATTATGTGATACAGTTTTATAGGCACTGGGGATTCCCCCTACCCCTCCCATACCCCTCCCCCCATAGTGGATTCCTCCACCTTGCTGCATAACCACAGTTCAAGTTCAGTTGAGATTCCCTCATTGCAAGCATATACCTAGCATAAAGTCCAGCATCTACTTGCATTATTTTTAACATATTGTTTACTCAATACTATGTCAATTAATTCCATAATGTTGTCTATTGATGCTGAGGTTTTGTTGGGGCTTTTAACTGACCGGGACTTTACTCTGTTAGCTCTACCTTCAGACCAGAGAAGGTCTCCCCAAGAGGCCACTGAACTTATCTGGACAATAAGGACTGTGCATCTTATAGAAACTTCCCTCCTTCTTTCCCTCTTCCAGTCTAACCTGGGAGCTTCTGTGCTCCTTTGGTGCTGCTTCGCTTCTCGGCCTCTCTCTTGGCATGCTGTCTCTTGTGAGTTTCTGCATCTTGTGTCTTTTGGCAAAGGCAGCCATCTTGGGCTTTAGAGTCCACCTTCAATCCAGGATGGCTTCACCTTAAGATGCTTCACTCATTGCACCTGCAAAGATCTGATTCTAAGCAAGGCCACAGTCTCCACAGTCTTAGGCTCTGATGCATCTATGCTGGTGGGAGACACTCTTGACGCTACGGTGATTGGTAAAGCACCAACAAATGTAGGTCTGAAAAGTCCTGTGCTCCCTTGTCCCACATGCTCCTCCCCTTCATGGATCTACAGGCTTGCAGGCAGTTTCTCTGTAGCTTTGCCTCCCTTGCTGTCCAGGTGAGATACATTTGGAGGACACTCTGCTCTCATGGCGACAGCTTCCCCTTTCCATTTCCTCAAAGGAGCAACCTGCTACATTGCGCTAGAGACACGCATTGTGAATTTTCTGGGCTCCCTTTTTAAGCATCATCTAATCCTGTCTGTTGTGGGTTTCATGGCTTCTGCACACACGTGCGTACACACACACAAGAATAGTCCAGGGAGTATATGCTGAACACCTCAAGATTTGCACCAAGAGATGCCATCCCAGGGGAGCAGGCCAGTCGTGGAGACTGGGGAACTTCAACTCGGCCTGAATGGCTTCTCTCATGTGAGTCGAGACAAGTTGAAAGAGGAGATGGGACATTGGAGTCAGAGTTTTACCTCTTAGCCTTCGGCCATAATGGCAACTAGAACCTCACATCTGTGTAGAAGAGCCAAAAAAGCAGCTCACGCAGGCTTGGGCAAATGCCACAGTGATAGAACGTTCCAAACTGAGGCCCAGGAATGGCCTGTGTTGTTCCTCTAGGAATGCTATTAGAAAGCCGCTTTCTCCCACTCCTGACTGGGGCTTCCCTCAGAGAAATGGATGCCAGCGGCTCCAGACTGGCATCCGTTGGCCTTAGCCAATCCAATGAGAAGTGCCTTTGTCTCGGCCAAAGCGTGTGCCCTGAAAGGCAGTGATGGCCACCCCTGTGTCATCATCTTACCAGGAGCTTCTCACCCTCCTTTCCTGGTTCTCAGCCACCTGCTCCACTCAGAGTCAGAGGCTGAGGTCAGCCCCACTAGAGTGTAAACTCAGAGTGTAAATGGGAGAAAGAGGTCTTGACCTATATGAAAGCTACGGAGAGGCTGCTTGGGGAGGAAGTGAGGACAGCCAAAGTCAACAGCTACCACCTCCACCTGCCCTGATCGCCGTCTCCAGGGAGGACAGTACCTGAAAAAGTTCCAGCCGAGCTCCAGAGCCGTGCCTGTCCCCAGATAGACCAGGGCAAAAATGTAAGACACCTGCTTAGGCACCACACATACCCCAAGTCTGTGACACTTCTCCAACAGCCTCGTACCCTGTGTGCAGGCTGGCAGGCAGAGGGTACCTGACTCAGCTGAGGCTTCCCCTAGCCAGCACCACGGAGGGGCTGGCTTCAACAACACAGTCATTTTCTGTCTCCTTCTGGAGGCTACAAGTCCAAGGTGAAAGTACCAGGCAGTTTGGTTTCTACAGGGGGTCCTCTTCCTGGGGTGGAAGGGAACTCCCGGGGCCATGTACTCTCCTGAACGGTCCTCTGTGCTCCTTCAGATATAGAGAGAAACCTGGTGTCTTCCTCTTAGAAGGCCATGCATCATATTGGTTAGGCCCTTTGGGCTCACTTGGCCCTCCCATCCTCCTTTCAAAGCCCTGTCTCCAAATACAGTCCCACTGCGGGGTGGGGCTTGCCAGCTCCGTCTCCGCAGGACAGAAACCGCAGTTGCTAACAAAGGGCAAAACTTACTTTCATTCACCTCCTCCTCGTTTTCCAAAGTCACGGAGCAGTCCGTTGTGACACTCATCAACTCTGGCATGCGGTGCCGCTTGAAATGTTTTCTCAAGTGCAAGATCGAAAATGTTATCCAGTTTCCAATCTGTGGTATCTCAGAGGTCAGATCCTGATCCCAGTGCCCAGCCAGAATCCTATTAGTCTTCCCCTGTCAATTAACCCTACAATTTTTTTTTTCATTTAATTGCCAGATGTTTCTCCTTAGGTCAGCAGGCCAGAAACTAGACTGCTGCCCAAAGCGTATATTCAGCCACGAATGACACTTACACAAACACAGACACAAGTACTCTGTGCTCTTCTGTAGTTACACACACTGATATTATAACTAAGCATGATTTATGGAAACAATCTCTAAATATCATGGTACTTTTATTATTTGAACTCCTTTCCTCCCCTAAGCCTAAGTTAATGTACAGAAAAGACCAAGGAAAAACATGTGATACTTATTAAGTAGAACATGAAATATGACCCATACCAGCAAATTGGTTACTAATCCCTGGAGCTGAGTCTGCCCAAATCCCATTTTAACTGAGTTACCTGTTTGAAGGAAACACTTAGAACTCAGAATTGAGAAAACAAAGCAAAATTCGACCCTGACCATAGGTCACTTAATAAATTCCATTCTGACTCATTTCTACAGCTTCCAGTGCCAAGTTCTCCGAGCCTTTGTAATGCAATCCTCACTGGCATTTCCCAGGCACTCGCTACCCCTGATGGTAGTGCAATGACCAAGTGCCTGCACCCCTTGAATTTGCCAATTTGACTTCCAAGTTGTATGTACAAATTTGCTTGCCAGTTCAAAGACTGTCCCTTTGTTCCTAATATGCAATCAAGAGACTTTTCAAGTAGAAAAAAAAATAGTCCAGAAATCACATCTAAAATGTTTTCATGTGGGAAAATATAGCATCTACTTAACGCCTAAGTAACTTTAAACAAGCCTTCCTTCGAGATGGCGTGAGTCGACTTTGGTGTGTCATTCTTGGCATTACTTTCTCACTGGAGCCCTGACAACATCAACACCTCCATCTTTGTAAGGACTGGAACTGGAGGCACCACAAATCTTGGATTCAATCTATCTTACTGTTTACACTCGAAAGTTATCCTTGTCTCACAGGCCTCCCTTTGAGAAGAAGACAGAAGGAAAAACAGGGTGGGGTGAGTGAAAGTTCATTCCTCACAGACTGAGTCAATATTCTTACGCGAAACACACAAATGCGCTTTGACAAGGTGGCCCAACCAGAAGTAGGCACAATTAAAAGCTGTTTAGCGTTCCTTAGACCAGTCTTTCATATGCATGGGCGGGTACTTATATTTAGCTCTGTAGAATACAACACAAATTGAAAATAACTACCAATGCTAGGATTGGACTCCCATGCATATTACTAACATTGGTGGAAGGAACAAGAAGACAGCATTGAAGGGTAATTAAATCCCAGTTTTATAGAAAAGTTATTTGGGAAAATGTTTCTGAACTGATGGAGAGGATAAACTGTTGCATGTAACCTGTGACAGCTGCTCTGATCGGTTTTGTCACCACACAGTGTGTTTCTTGACTGTGCTTTACCATAAAAAAGGACAAGGGATTAATCAAGTTGTCAGAGGAGTTGGGTTCCACAGCATGGAGAGAGTACTTCAGTCCCGTTATTTGTACAGTTTCTCTAGGGAGTTGTGCAAGAGTGGCCTTAAATTTAATGTGTCTGGCCCCCTTCCACCTGGACTGTGTTCAAGCCCATTGCCTGCAGCTCCAGGGATCCAGAGTGGGAAATCGGTCATTATAGCAGAGACGGGTGGCAAATGATTCCAAGTCACATTTTTTCAGCTGGTCCTTTTTATTATTATTACTTTTAACCCAGAGCAACAGAACATTGGAAAATTCTGCAGGTTAGGCCTTAGATCTGAATTGCAGTCTAAATATATTGCTGGTTGGAAGAAGTTGACAAGATGATTTTTCTTTAGATGTCGACAGAAATCCCAACAAGAACCTTCCTGCTGATGCGTGTTGGTGCAGCTAGACTGAACTGATCTGTCCCAACATTGAGCTGGCTTCTTCGTTCTTGGGAACACCTTATGTACATTGAAAGAGCATGTTCAGCAAAGATAAAGGACTCCAGGACATTGTCTAAAAGTCGAGGAAAATGATATGATTGGAAAATGGGCAATGAAAACAAAGGAGCGAATGATACAAAATGCCACTACTTCGTAACTCTGAAAAATATGGCTGTTCTTTTAGTAGCAAGGACATATAAAATAAAATGGCATGTAGTTATCATATTGAAAACTAACATGCATTACCGGTGAGGGCAGGGGGCTATGCTCTTTGCTGGTAGATGAATGAATTACTAAAATCTTTATGAAAGAAACCTTCCCATACCAATTAAAACTGAAGATGTTTATAATCTTTGGCCCATTCCAAAAAATAAGTTTGTGAGGTTGAAAGTAAAAGTAGGTTTAATGTAGCATTTTTTGAACTAACAAAAATCATGTTTCAAACCCAGATCCTTGCCATGCACACACACATACCATAACAATCACAGTTTTCATTTATGATTTGGTTTGGATAGGTATTTTTAATTACCTCTTCCATCTTCTATGTTCCCACCTGCCTGGTTGAGTGCCCCAAATTGTCATTCCTAGAAAAACATCCAGGCTGTTAGAAGTCATGTCTGGGTTGGGATATCATAGACTCACATTGACTTCAATCAGAGAGCACGAAGAGGCTCAAAGAAGCTTATGCGGCTCCTCATTTGCATTGCATCTTTGCAGCTCATTTTGTCCTTGGTGAGCAAAGACAATTGAGTTGAACAAACACACTGCTTTGTTGATTCACAGGTGTGAGAACCTCAAAGCAGCTAGTAGCAGTCTGTCTTCTCAATATTTATTTATTTATTTTGAAAGGGGGATGGGGAGACACATGTACACACTTGCATCCACAGAGAGAGAAAGAGAAAAATCTTTCGTCTGATGGTTTACTTCTTAAATGATTGCCAGGAGCCAGCACTCCATCCAGGTCTACCATTGGGTGGCAGAATACCATGTGTTTGGGCCATCTTCCACTGCTCTCCCAAGTCACTAACAGGGAGCTGGATCAAAAGTGGAGTAGCTAGGACTCAAACCAGTACCAGTATGAGATGCGAGCGTCACAGACTGTGGCTTTACCCACTACACTATGATGCTGGCCCTGACTGGTTTAAACCTTAGTATGCAGTTCAATGGAATCACTGCGTCTCATGGAGGCATTTCTCACTTTGGAATTAAGGCTTCCAGACCAGCAGAGCAGAAGGTGTAAGAGACAGGAAGCGATGTTTTGCTCGTGTTAGGGTGATTGCTAAGCTGTTAGGGTGAGCAGCACCACTCCTGTTTTCACCTCTTGGTTGCTGGGCCTGTGAATTCCTGACTGGGAGAGAAACAGCCCATGTATGAGATGTTGATTTAGAGCACAGGCACTCCCCTGGAAAACCTTGGGCCTGCAAAGTATTGCCACACAGCTGGAGCTGAAATTGCATCTTTAAGAATGCTATGCCGTTGCTTTATCAGTGGCTGTTTCAGTGTGATGGGAAACCCGGTAAGATCAATGAATTCCGTGAGTATATGCCTGCTGCTTTATGTCATAGACTGTGGAGTTCCTTGATCAGACTCAGTCATTTGAGACACCAGGAGGGTTTATTACTTGTTCTGTTAGTCCAGAGGTGGTAATTTTGTCAGAAACGTGCTAGGCAGGGGAGGTAAATCTTTATCCAGAATAAATGTCAGTTTCAGAAAGATCAAAATGTTGCATGTCCATCATGGAAGCCATCCCATGTGATCAGCCTGCCACGTGATCACCTAGACAGTGGTGCTACATGGGAAGCTAAGTAGTGGGCTCCACTGCTGGTAGGCTGAGTACTCAGCAGTGGCCACTGTCAGGTTAGACTTGGGATGGGGATGATGGAATCCCTGCCACCATTGTCACATTGTTCATGAAACCCCTGGGCAGTGGCAGGAGCAAGTGGCACCTGAAGCTAGTGTCCCCAGTAAGAACCACCCTGTCCGTTTCATTTGGAAAATCCTCCTGTGATGAGGTCACCACTTGGGGAGCATTTATGCAGGACAAATACCTTCCCATTTCTGTCATTTGCACCTCTCCTTGAAATATCCTTGTCATTGGAGTTCCAATCTTGAGTCTCCCAAGTCCCAGATGAGGCTCTGAATTAAACTCTACCTGTACTCCTGCTGTTTCTCCTTCCTATGACATGAGGTACACTTCCTGAGGCTGTACCCGCTGCAGGATTTCTATCAACACTCTTTTCGGTTTGGGCCAGAAAGAGACTGGAGTGGCATTCTCATCCACTTTGGAATGGGGTTTACTCATTGCTCAAACACAGTTGTAAGCTAAGTACAAGTGTTCTCCAGCTGAGGGAGCTTTCAGACATAGATACAAGGTCACAGGTATGGTTGAGGAACAAAATTTAGATATTGTTACAGTTACTGAAGCCATGGGCCTTTGGGCCTCTCCCTTGTGAAATGTATGACTCTGTGGGCTAGATAACTTAGTAGTTTATGGTCAAGAATTCAACATCCACTATAACCCTGCAGCGGTCCAAAGGCTATGTGTCACAAAGAGAGGAGTTGCATTCAGAGGACAGGTCTTTCCATGAGGGCCCATGAAGGCTGCATAGAGCACCCTATCTGTTGTTGCCAGGGCAAGCTGCGCTGGATCTGCAGGCCACCATGGCCCAAGTGGCACCGCAGCTTCCAGAGCTTTGGGAAGCTGTACAGAATCTGGAGCAGTTGTCCTTTTCTGCTCACAAGGTTGAATCAGCATAATTCTAGCTAGGCCATAGATCAGAATGGTAACTTTCAGAAAGGAAATTCATTGAGATCCCTGTGGACCACATCATGATGTGGTGCTTGAAAGCTGTTGTGTCCCTGAGCTAGGCCACTGGAGCCAGGTTGCTGGTCTTGTTGAATGGAAGCAGATGACCTCTGATGCTCTTTCTTAGAAGAATGTAGGAAAAGACATTTGCTAGACTGATAGCTGCCTGATTTATTCACTGGAGCAATGAAACACATCTGTTAGGACAGCTGCAATTGGAGTCATCATCTGGCTGAGCCTAGGATAATCCTCCATGATTTGCCAAAATCTATTCTGCACTGGTCAGGGAACTTCGATGGCCATGCCTGTTACAAGGCACTTCCATTGGCCTGCCTGCTGCAAGCTGGTGTCATGCTTCACTGTAATCCCTCCAGGAAGTCACTCTTGCTTTGCTTTCGCTACTTTCCTAAGTGCAGGTGCTTAGAGAGACTTCCCTTGGTCGCTCTCATACATTCAGCATGGTACTGATTGTGTCTTCTCAAATTTTGCATTCCTCAATAAGGGGAACCCTAGAGACCCTCAGAATGGGTTGAGGGACCCTACGGGACCACTGTGAGATGAGCCTGAGTGGAAACTCCACTGAGCACACCCCAGGGTGGTTTGGATGTCCTGTAGTTCATGTCCACCCAGAGCCTGCGTCCTATACTACATGGCAGGTCTGTTTCTCTTTCCTGAGTGCTACAGTCGTTTTGGTAATAGGCTACCTGGTCTGACAGGTGAACACTGGAGGGAAGATGAACAGGACACACTCAGAGTCCTGAAGTGGGATCCCTCTTGCAGGATACCCAGCCTTTCACTCATTCGGGAAAGAAACTTGTGCAGATCTAGGAATTGATATGCCAGGACTGTGTGTGTGGATTGGCTTTTTGTTCACTCAATCCAGAGGGCATCTGCTCATACAGGTTTCATCTAAATGTAGTGCCTGCTGTACCACGCTGACGCAGCCAATGTCATGGACTTCTGTGAGTCCTGCTATCAGGACTGCTGCTTTGACTGTGCTGTCTGTCACAATAGCCACGCCCACATGGCCCTGCCACCCCAGGGATCCTACTGGCCACACTGAATTTAGATTTCCAAATCCACTGGCATACATGCCTGCTGTAATTACTGACCAACAGGGAGAATTCACAAAGCTCTTCAAGCATATAGGTGCAACCATCACTAAATTTTACCGATTGTCATGGCAAAAGGCATGTCCTGTAGGTCCTCCTAGGGTGGTGAGGAGGTGTTACACAGTTCATTGCAACATTCCAGTATCTCTGAGGCTTTGATTCTCTTCCCTGTCAGTCTGTGAAGACAGGTCTGGCACTTCCATGGCACTCACTGTGGGACACCATCAGATGTATATCTGAGGTTGCCAACAAAGCCTTAGAGCCCCCTATGACTCCTGGCCTGGGGTACTGGTTGAGATTGCACACTGGATCTTGCATGCTCTGTCAGGTGCTTAGGTTCGAATCCTGGTTCCCCTCTTGATTCTACCTTCCCACTAATACACATGATTGGAAGTAGCAGATGATGGCAGAAGTAGTATGTGTGTGTGTGTGTTTGTCTGACTCGCAAGTAACTAAATACTCGTTCCCCATACTAGTGAGGGTAGGTCTAGAATCTCTCAAAATGATGAGCTCCATCATGTTTTGGGTCTGTTTGTGTACACCTGTGATGGCCGTGTATTTGAACTGTCCTTGGCCCCTGTACCTGTACTGGAGCTGCCCGACTTCTAGCACAGCCTGGGCAGGAACCTCCTTGGAAACATCTCAAGTATAGATTCTTATCTATACATCTCTATGATTTGAATCCATAACAGTTTTTTAGCGATGTAAATGTATACAGCTGCTGCAAGTTTTCTCTTTCCAAAAAGCTTGACCACTGCTTGTTTTCACACCATGTGCTTTTTTTGGAAACATGAGCAGTACAGATGAACTCCCATTAGAAGAGGGTGAGTCATGATGTGTGAGCTGAGCTGATGCTCTGTGTTGTGTGCCCAGGGCATCCCGCAGGCCCTCTGCTCCTGGAAGGTGGGGTGGGCGTCCATGACATTTGGTGTAGAAATTGTTGCCTTGGCTAAACAAAAGCAAGGCATTCCGATCTACCACCTACAGAGTCTGGAGCTGAGTTTGGTCTCCAGGCTAACTAGCTCATGCATTCTTACTGTTTCTGGTAGTAACTTAGATTTAAATGTTGCCCAAATATTGAGTATGCCCCTTTGGCAAAAGAGGTTTTCTTGGCTTAGAGAAAGCAGCCTTCTAGGCACAAATTTGCTCATCTTTAATATTCTAAATGATCTTCTCTGAAACCACTGTCATTGATTGCAGTCCGAATAACCCTGGAGACCTTGATGGAAAACAACTGTAGATGCAACTAAAAATGGTAGACAATTTTAAGGTACAGCCCCTTTATCTCTTGCATTAAGTACATGCTGTAGCTAAATAAAAATAAAGCATGTGCTTGCCAATGAATCTGCGACCTTTTTCCAGGCGTTTAACACTAAGGTGATCCTCTTTGTTCCGCCTAGTCCCCACTGTCTCATAGAGTGTGGTAATAAAAATATTATCTATGTCGAAGTATTATTGAGATAATCTTCTAATGATATACATGAGAGATTTGCAAACTTCACCTGGGAAATAATAACACTTCTCTGACAATTGAAAGCTCTTACGGAAACAGAATGTGCTGCAAAAGACAGAGCCATGTGGGAGAACTGGCGCACAGCAATGTCTCCTTTCAGTGAAATTTGAAATTCTCAGACAGAGCCACATAAATCCCCAAGTGTTTATCTCTAGAACCAGGGAAATGGGAGAGGATTATCAGTCCTTGGTGCACACAGTGTCTGGTTTGCACAGAAGCATGCTGAGTTGTGGCTTTCACAGATGTGCTCCTCGATGCAGGGAGAGGCGATCCCGGAGACAGACTCACCGTGCAGGAGGCAGCCTGGAGACAGCCTTTCCCCGGGGGGCTGGGAGGACCTGAAGGTGGGCTCACTGCAGATGACTGGAGGACACAACCTGTCAGGAAATGTCAAGGCACACGATGGGAAACCTCCCAGTGCACAAAGCACCTGGCCCTCTAGCTGGTCATCTGCCCGAGATCCTGGGGAAAGCTGTGTGGCCGTAGGCAGGGACCAGCTGGAGGAAGACTAGAGTCCACTCGAGGACACAGAATCAACAGGAGTCTCCTGCCTGTGATCCTCATTTAAAACTAGAATGGGAACTCGGCAGAGAACGTGGGCTCTGCTGCTGTTGCTTGGCCTGGACTACCCACCATGACATAGGACTATCCTACATAATGACTCTTCTTGAATGCCATTGCTGAGTGTCCTGGCATTACCATCCTCTATAGCAGCTCTCACAGGGTTCTCAAATGTGTCTGCCTCTCTTCATCTCGCCCTCTACTCTCCAGCCTCTGCCTCTACCAGATGAGATCATAATTAATGGCAGACCTCCCATCTCTCTTATGGCGTCTGGATTCATCTTGCTAGATGCAGACTATGCAGCTCTGTTTCAGACTCTTGGTGGTTGTCCACTCTAAGCATCTGTGCTATGTCTCATGGCTCCAAGGGCAGGCATTTTGCATTCTCCCTTCCTCTCTAGCCTCATCATGAACCCCCACCTGACTCTGACTTGCGCTGTGTAGAGTCTGGCTCTTCTGCACACTGGTGCCTCCTCTATGCAACCTCACCCTTCCAGAGCAGCGGGTTTTGTGCTGTTTTTCCTCTCCTTCAGGGTTCTGATTGCACGAATTGCTTCTAGGGAATGACAACCCCACCAATGTATGGCTTCCTCCAATATTTTCCAGCATAGCCTTTGCTTTCTCTTACACAGCAATTGGCAAAGTGTGGTCAATGACATATTTAGTTGTATTCCCATTTAATGTCCTCCCTACCCCAAGGCAAATCCCATGAAAGCAAGGACTACGTCTATTTTACTTATAATTTTATACCCAACGTGTGGCACAGTGCCTGAATTAAATAGTTGCTGAATGGAAAATGATTAGATCTTGTGTATGTTGTCATAATGATGATTCATTCCCCTGTGATAGCAACAGCATCTGAAATCCCGTTGCTATTATAATTATCATTATTATTGGATCACACTATTCCAGTCTCACAAAAAGAGAGCTACTTTCTTCGTTCTCCTTAATCGACAATAGCTGCTACAGTCCTACGAGACTAGGGAGTGACTTTTGTTCCTTTTTAGCTACCTGATGTTTAGCAAAGAAGTTAACAACAAATGTACATATGCAATGATTTTTATTTCCCAACTCCTATAAGTGAGATGCTGACTTTTGAAAACTTAGCCTTGTCTTAATTTTTAGAAGCCCGTGCGAAGCTCTCACTAACATGTCTGATCGTTACATTTCATGCATTTTAGGTAAAATGTGAACAGAATACCGTATCTATGGAAAATACTTCTTAATTTGTGTCCTTGTAAAGCAAATTAAGGACAGTAAAATTCCAGAGCAGCACATCCTCTTGTGCTAAAACTGCTTTTATTTGAGTCACATTGGTAGTAAGGTGTCTCTCTTCCTTCCTGGATGTGACAGCATAGAACTAAAAACAGCTGCCCTGGAACCAAAATCTTTAAGGTGAATTCAAATCTAGTCACCTGCCAGTGTGACCCTGAGTAAGTTCTGTCTTCTCTTTGACTTTGAATTTCCATGTGTGAGAAATGAGCACACTTGCAGTAATGACTTCATTGGTTCCTTTGCGGTAACATTTAAGTTGAACTTTCACAAACAGAAACTATAGGTCCACATGGATGGGGAGGCACACAGGAATTCCGAAGGCAAAACGATGCCATTGTTGTGGACAAGGTACAATCCTGAATGTAAGAGGAGACACGGTAGGAAACAAACGTGGATAGTTGGAAGTCTTGAAGGCACAGGCAGGTCTAAGTGACCACCTGGGATGTCACATGTGCCCAAGTCAGTGCTTGCTTTATAAGAGTTTAAGAACATCAAATACTAGGAAAGGTTTTTAATTATAAAAGTCCATCTTCGCTTCTCTCCCTCCCCCAAATGATCAGGTACAATGTTCATGCTGACTTACTTATGTACATTCTAAAATATTTCTTAAAATATTAAGAAGCTTAAGTGAAAGAAGGTCTGCTCTCATACCTGAAAATAGATGCGCTTGGGTCCTAAAGGCTAACTTACTTGGCAAGGGATACTTGCAAGTGGCAGACAGCAAATCATCGTTGATGAATAATAATGCCTAATGCATATCAAGTAAATACAGTAAATCCTTCAATTATCTCTCTTCCAGCAATGCACTTTTGATTTTATTATTTATTTGCAAGGCAGACAGAATAAAAGAGCAAGCAAGAATACTCCCCTCCACTGATTGGCTCCCCGAAAGGCTCCCAGTGAGTGGGACTGGATGCGGGGTGAAGCCAGGAGCTTAGAACATGGACAGCAGTCGTCCAGTCGCTTGAGGCACCACTCCTCACCTCTCCAATCTGCAATGGCAAAAGAACAGAGTCAGGAATAGCTTCTGGGTTGAACCCAGGTACTCGACTGTGGGACACAGCCATCTCACCAATAAATGTTCACTCCCATTTTAATCTCCTTTTTACAGCTGAGGAAACTGAGTCACAGCTTAGACCAATAAGTTGCTCTGACTCCTAAGGGTACCAGGAAGCCAAAATGGCCATTTTAACCATAGAGCCATGTGCTGACACTACCATACTTGGCAGATGAACAGCCAGCCAGCCTTTCTTTCTCCCAGTGCCACAAGAAGACACTGCGGCTGGACTGAGTCAGTGACAGCATGGGCCTGCTGCCCTTCAGGAGAGAGACTTCCTTTCGGTTTCCTGGCGACTCTCTGATGATCCAGTGAGTGCTTTGGGGAAGCTGCACTTCTTGCAGTCTCGCAGGTGTGATGTAGTGCACTGGAAAGCGGACTGACTCCAATGGAAATCTCACTAAACACTAGCATGATAAACTGCAGGGTGAAGCACTAGTTCCATACTGTCTACTGGTAGTAAGGGAGTAGTTGAGTCACCGCAAGAGTTTTTGTTATTGTCAGCCTGCTGTCCTACACCCTGGCATTTCCTGCTCGGGTGGAGATGGATGCCAGGCAGCAGCTGTGTGATTCAGATCAAAGTTTTGCCTGGAGCCAGTGGAAGTTCACCCACCCCATGTTTATGACACCCAGTATTAGGCAGGGTGGGGGGCAGTCACTCGGCTGACTCAGTAATTTCTGCAGTGGTGGCACACGGAGTCTGCCCTTTGCAGTTAGCAGAGAAATGCGAATCATACCTCACACAGGCGACAATTGGAAAATCAATCTGTGTGTTCATGGAAATGTGACATTTCATTCTTGGCTGATGAGACTATTCTGCAAGACCAACTGTAAAACTCAGGTCTTTTAGGTGTTTAATGGTGAAATAACCTGAGTGCCACCACATACTTACAGATCCTTTTTTACGGTGCCTTTTTGAGTGGATCATGACTCCTGGTGAAACCCTTGCCAGGAGCAGGCAGTCACCTCTCCCCCTCAGTCGGCCTCTCCTGGAGGCTCTCCTTAGCAGCACCCAAAGAGGTAGATTCCTTTAGACAAAAAAAAAGAAAAAATACTTGTAGTTGTGATCGGAAAAAGAGTGAGTTCCACCCTTGGAGCTCGTGCTGCTCCTTGCACTTTGGTGACTGCAGCCAGCTCAGCAGCTAGAACAAGATGCAGGAACCAGGGCGCATTCCTTGGGCTTTCCAGGCCCTTCCCCTGTGTTAAGGTGGCTTCCCTTACTGCGATCGATGTGCTTTCCAAACTCTCAGAAAACCCTCAGCTGCCTCCTCCAACAGAAGAAAAGCAGCTACACTGCCTACCTCCTCCCGATGCACATAGCTAACGACCTTGTGAAAAAATGATTTTTCCATTTTCCTCATTTCCCCAGGTAGAGATTTGAGAGGAAAATAAAATTTGCAAATCAGTTTATAGTAAGCATCTGTTGCTGAATTCTTCACTCTGCAAGCTTAAATTCCTTAGAGCCAAGTGTATTACTTAATATGTGCTTCTCTCATAACTCTCAATGATGTTCTTGTTTGTGTGTCTAGAGCCTAAAGCTGGTAGCTGGAATGCTCACGTTAGCTCATCTGGTCAGGGAGTCTGAACTCCCCTCAGAATTGCTGAGTCCAGTTAGTGTCCTGGTGGCTCAGTCTTGTCTAGGATGAGACTGGGATCTAGATCCTTTAATCAAACATATTCTTCTTAGGAAACTTTGTAGAGTTGGTGTGCATAGTGCATACTTGTGGCCTACCACATGTATGAAAATTGCTCTTTAAATATTTTCTAGGGATTATCTACTAATAGTTGAAAGGCAGAGGGAGATGGGGAGAAGAGATAAGCAACTTCGCTTTCCAGAGACTGAGAGTCAGGGCGTGGTCAGGATAAGACCTTGAGTATGAAACTCTATTTGTGCTTCCAAGTGTGTGGCATGAATCCAAGTTCCTGAGCCATCATCTGCTGCCTCCCAGGGTACACATCAGCAGCAAGCTGGACTGTAATCAGTAGCTAGGACAGGAGATATGGCTTCTAGTATGGGATGCAAGCAGCCTAAGCAGTAACAGCCCACTGTACCACACACCTGCCCTAGAATGAATGATCTGAACTAGCCAGCTTCTCATGTATAATCATGTAGACAAAATCATATTCTGTCAACAGCTGACTATTAACTCATAAGATTTCAACTTCCTTGAGTACTTGAGGCTGTCTCACGTCTCTTTATCACAATGTCTAGTTGAAACATCTGATTTATTTCTAATACCATCCATTTTTATGTTTAGCTAATAGCTTTTCCGTGTTGTATGTGCTTCTGTTTTTATTTTATGAGTAAGCTGAGCCTGCAAATTCCCCATGGTTCAGACAACCTCTGGTATCTCTCTTTTATAATAGGGAATGTGTCAAAAGCCTAAATTGTTGCAGAGAAAAACTAAAGACAATGCCAGGAGAACTAAGGCCGTGAAGACTGTGAGGGGATGGAAGTAGATCTAACAGTTTCGCTCTTTTGCAAGCCTCAGGCCAGGCCAGGCCCCTGTGTCATTGTAGAGTTACCACTCCGTAAACTCTCCAAGACACATCTCCTTCCCTTCCAAGCCGTACTGAGTTCTATGCTATCTTTTTTTTCAATTTGTAAGAAACAGAAATCTCCCATTTCCTGGTTCACTTTCTAAATGCTCACAACAGCCAGGACAGGGCCAGGTCTAAGCTCAACCTGGGTCTTCAAGTGCATGACAGGGACCCAAGTGCTGAACCATCACCTGATGCCTCCTAGAACACACACTAGCAGTCAGCTGGAACAGGAACTTGAACTCAAGCACTTCAGTGCTGGATGCCAGTATCCTAGGCCACATCTTCAAGTGCTAAGCCAAATCCTTCCCTGTTCAACTTGCCGACTTTAGTCCTATAGCTTTTATGTATCCCAAGTTACACTGTTGATATGTGCAAGGTTTGTTCCTCTCTCTCCCACTTGCGACCTAGAATGTGCAGAAGCTGGTGCACTGAACTTCTGTTGGGTTGGTTCTTTTTAGTTCTTCAAGCTCAAGTCCAAATATACAGGCCATTTGTCTATCAGAACTGTTGAGTAAGGGGGGGTGTGGAAATGTGCATTAGAAATGCAGCTTCGATTCCCATCTATAATAATTAAGACATGAGTCTCTGTTGCCCAGAACAAAGCAGACAAGGGTCTTGGAACCCTTATTGACGTTTTCATTAGACAGTAAGACGAGTAAAGCAGTGAGGAGTCAGATATGCCTCTTTTAGACTCTCTCCATTGGAAGGGACGGAAAGCAGCCCTTTAAACTGTGTCGCTATTTGCTGTAGATTTTCTACTGATATTTGGAAAATACTTCTTTTAATAGCACCATACTTTACTCCATCCAAACACAAAGATTTTACTAAGCCCGTCACCTCTGAGCCTTTGTTGTGTCTTTATTAGTAACGCATTTTTGATACATGCCTACGTATATTTAAATATTCACACTACATGCTTTAATCTGTTAGATGTATTATGAAGCACAGAACTAAAAATAAAATGACTTCTTTTAAGTATTTTGGAATGAAATATTTTCCCTATACCATGATGAATTATTGAGGCAGCTCTGCTGCACGGGCAGCCAAGAACAGGAGTATTGCAAGCATGGCTAAGCCTGGTCCATTGCACTTCTCACTTAATCTCGAGTCGCCGTGTATTCTCCATTATCTCTACCACCTTGTGATGCCATCTCCCACACTCTCACTGGTCTCTTTGCTTTCCATATCTCTTTCTTTCCAATGAGAGTGTCCTCCATTGGCCCAGGTGCTCCTTCCCAAACTATATCTGGAGTTTGTCCTCTGTTGGAGTCCTTGTGGAAGGGAACCAGCAAGCCCAGCACAGACTTTGTCGGTTCACTCTCCTTTCTCATCTTTCTTCTGGGCTTTGTCAGCCTGCAAATGACTGGAGGCATGAATACCTTTGTCTGATGCTCACTTGTCCGTGTGCTGGTTCCCTCTGCTCACCTGGCAAACCTCCATGGTCAACTTGAAACCTTAGACGGTCCCCTGCATTCCACCTTGCAGAACCAAGCACTTCTCTTCCTTAACACCTCATTTTTATCTAATTAGCATTTTTATCAGATTAACTTGTGCTCATGTCTCCACCTTCCTACATGTTAGAAATGCTGCTCTAGTTTTTTCTTGGATTGTCACTGTCTATCACAGACATGGAGAGAATGGTGACGCATGACGAACGTGGCAGTGAGGGAAAACGTAACGAGTCTGCAGTAAGCAGAGAGAAAATGTGTGGAGAGTAAGTGACAAGAGATGCTGATGGTCTAGAGTTTGTAGCATCTTTCTACAGCTCATCAGCTTTAGGGTCAGTCACATTGCAAGTCGCTTCTTACACCACCCAGTGAATGTAATGAATAACGCTAATAGCAAATAAGAATTGTGAGTACTGTGTGGTACTGATTTTGAGCTTTCTGCTTTAGTCACCACAGAGCCTTAAGAAGTAAGCTGTTAGTATTCGCTTCCTCTTAAGCCTGGGAGAGTTACTGCAATTCTCAACAGTGGAGGGTGACTTTGTGAGCAAGTGGGAACACTGCGATTTGTAAGCACAACTCCAACTATAGGCTCTTTGCCCAGATTTTCTCTAAGCTTGGGCTGTGTGTCTTTAACCTTGATATTCATTCCCTTCCCTGCTAGGGTGGAATGTTTCCAGTGATCTTATGGTAGCTGCAGATGAAATGCATAATGAATATAATGGGTTTATGTACTGTACGTTCCATAAAGTTTCTAAGATACTCTTTGGAAATCTCTCGACTGCACTATTTATCTATAACTTAATGACTTGTTTCATGGAGTCACGTGGCTTCATTTATTTCCACCAGCACCACATCCTGTGTGATGTTACCATCTGGTATGGTTGAGAGAGATTTCCAGCTTATGGAAGTTGCTTTGTTTACAGCAAACACAACTTTGGCTGGAATTGGCACCAGATTCCAGGCTGCCTGATCATTCTCCCTAGATTTCATAGGTAGACTGGACTCACCAAAAAGCAGCTGGGTAGGGAAGCAGCTTGGATAGTATATGCACTATAATATATCAAAATACTGCTTGTAAACTTAAATTCCAACCTATATGTTGTTCGTTAGAGGAGGCCACAAAGATGGAGAATGGCAGTAGAAGAGGGATAACTGAATTGGTCCTAAAATATTTGCCAGGGGTAGAAATGAACAGTTTACTCCACTGCATCAAATGCATGGGTGCTCTGGCATCTTTTGTTTTCCTGCCAGCCTGGTTCCGCTCAGTAGTTGATAAAGTAGGCAAGTCACAATTTCAGGATTTTATGAAATTCTAATAGAAACCATCAGCAACTCAAGGCAGAATCATACTGACAACAAATTGGATTTCACATTTGATAACGGAAACGGTTTGAAGGTTCTTTTGAAAATGTAGACTATTTATTTAGAGTTCATTTATCATAGTCTCTATTAAGTAATATTTGTTATACTTCCTCACGCACAGGAGACCTAGCAGTCTGCTGCCTACTAGTGATAGGGACTCCGGGGATTCCTGGGAAAGACAAAAAAAATAAATGCTGTAACTCTCCCTGAGAAATGGGGAGATCATAGAAAACAAGTACATTGTGTATGTTTCCCCAAAGATGTATTTATTTTTATTGGAAAGGCAAGTTTACAGAAAGAAGGGGAGACAGAGAAAGATCTTCTATCTACTGGTTCACTCCCCAAGTGGCCACATGACCAGAGCCGATTTGAAGCCAGGAGCTTCCTCTGGGTCTCCCGCATGGGTACAGGGTCCCAAAGCTTTGGGCCGTCCTCTATTGTTTTCTCAGGGCACAAGCAGGGAACTGGATGGGAGGTGGAACAGCCAGCACATGAACCAGCGCCCATATGGGGTTCAGAAAATTGCAAAGTGAAGAATCAGCCACTGAGCTATCGCGCTGAGCCCACATAATGTAATCTTCAGATGTTTTTGAGTAAGAAGCTGACCCAATTCAGCCTTCTGCACAATTCTGTGAAAAACAAGCTACTCTGATGGCAGTCTCCTGATTGGTTTAAGTAATTTGTCTCATTAGCATCTACACTGACCCATCAGGGAGCATTTCCTACTTTTGAGGTCCCAGGGGTGAGTGGGTGGCGGCGGCAGCATCCTCTTGCTCCTGCCTGCCACAGATTGAGTTTACTCCTTCCTCCTTCCTGTACCTCCTTCTTCATGGTCACCAAAGAGCCTGGCCGGGCAAGCAGCTTTAACCCAGAAGTCAGCAGCACTGACACACCTGGCAGAGAGGAGAGAGATGCGTCAGAGCAGCGACACAACTACCTAGCTGCAACGCAAGGAGCTGTAGGAATCCAGCTAGAAGAACATGAACAGGTGTTACAGGAGGGCTGCGCTGCTCCTGAAGGACCTGCCAAGCAGCAGAATCTGACCCGTCAGTCTGAGACAAGATGCAGGTTCTTGCTGACATCCCTCCTGTAACACTGACACAGGGATGTCCCCAACACTAGGATCACACACTGAAACGGGAGCCAATGAGGACAGGCCTTCCGGTGAGCACAGAGGATAGTGGTTAAGACCCCTTCATTCCACAACTCATGACCCGAGTTGGACTCCTGGCAGTGGGAACCTTGGAAGGCGGCAGGGTGAGTCCTTAGCGGGTGAGTCCCCAACCCCTGTGGCAGACCAGGATTAAGGTAGTAGCTGTCTGCTTCTCTAAGGCGGTTTGGGGAGGAGCCAGTGTGTCGGGGGATCTCTTTGTCTCCGCCTCTCTGTTTCTTTCCACCTCTCTCTCTGCCTCTCCACATCTTAAGACATGGTTGTGTGTTAATTTCTGATAATCCTGCCCTCCCAGGCTTGCTTTCGTACTATTTTAGAGATGACTGGTGACCAGGCTTCTCATCAAGACATCAGTGAAAGTTAGCACTGGATAGCTTCCTATTAGGAAAAGCTTTATAAATTGAAAGCATTCTCTATTTGAGTCCAAATAAATAAGTCTGGGTTAGAGAGAAAAGCAAAAACACAGAAATAGCAGAGACATAAGTTAAAAAATAACTCCTTTGATCCAGACAGATGCCAGTGACACACAAAATGATGTCTATTTCCTTCTTGACTTGGTATGGCAACTACGCGTTTGCTTATATGCCTGCTTGCCTGGCATTTCCATGGACACATCTAGGAGCATTCTCAAATACACATGCTTGAGAGAACTCTTGAACTCGCCTTCTTCATACCCCAAACTAGAGCATCTCCTCTGTTCTCCATTTCAGTAAGTGGCACCACCGCTCTTCTGTAATCAGACCACAAAACACACCAAGATTCCCAGACTGTCTCCCTGTGCTCCTACCATTTGCTGTCCAAACCACCACCCCTCCCCCAACCTGCTCTCTGCCTGCAGCCCCCAGCTGCATGGCTCCCCTGCACAGTCCAATATGATAAGATGTAACCACAGATATGTAATATGTCTGCCAGGAGGCTATTTTCAGGACAGAGATGGTCTGGCTTGGGGACCAAAGGGAGGCAGGAGTGGGGAGTAGGCACAAGTGACTGGGCCAGACCCCTTCCGAAGCAGACCCTGGTGAGGTGATCCCAGCCTGGCCCCATCATAACCCACTGACCTGCAAATCTCACCAGGTGCAGGCAATGGCATCCTTTTCATAAATCCAGGGGCTAAAATCTTATTCTGCAAAAATACAGAAAGAACACTGCTCTAGTCACCATGACGCAGATGTCCACTTAAAGCACTCCTGTGACGAAAAATAGCAAAGACAATGTCAATCATTACCTATTTTTCTTCTGGGGTTTTATTTACTTACACTGTTTCATATTTTCAACGAAAATATGTTCACCATCCTCTTTCTTAGGTAGTTAACTGCAGACCAAAACCTACAAATCTTTAGGTATGTTAGATTAATAGGGAAAGTTCTGGAAGCTTACAATTTTGCTAGCTGTAAATGGAAAACTGTTCTGTCTGGTAAAACTTTCTTTGCTCCAAAGATCTCCACCTGAAAACCAAAACAAATGGTTTCCAAATGGAACAGTGCTTATATCTTAGTAAGTGAATAACAAATCAGCTTTAAAAAACAAGCAGTAACATCATCCAAAGGTATTTTTTTTTTGGTTGGAATGTGAGAGGAGGTTTAATAAATCAATCGCTAGTGGTAGCCACTTTCTTCCATCACCCTCTCTCCCATGCTGCCATAATAATGTAAATTAGATCCACTTAACCTCTACAGAATGATTCATTCTTATAATAATGTCATTAGACTGTAATGGCAAATGTATGGAAAGTACAGAAGGCAACAGGTGTGTGAACGACACTTAGGAAGCTCTGCTGAGGGGTTTGGTGGCTGTTGCTAAGTTCCGACTGGTTACAGGGTTGTCTTATGCCTCCAGTTGGGTGCCTCACGATGCACTGCTTTCAGTCCTATGCAAAGAAACCTGCAGCACTGGAACCTCAGAGGATTTGGTTCAATAGAAAAGGCTAGGCCTCTGTTCAACTGGTTGTGTGTGTGTGTGTGTGTGTGTGTGTGTGTGTGTGTGTGTGTCTGTGTGTGTGTCTGTGTGTGTGTCTGTGTGTGTGTGTGTGTGTGTGTGTGTGTGTGTGTGTCTGTGTGTGTGTCTGTGTGTGTGCGTGCGTGCACGCAAATGAATGACTCCTTCCTGTGTGGAAAATCTCCTTCTCTGAGGCCTCTAGCTCCATCAACGTTCAGGGCGCGTTTCCTGCGCATCAGCACCAGGGAGCAGAAAGCATGTCTTTCAGCTGTCCGCTGGCATCGTTTAGGCTTTAAATCATCGCCTTTCCTTTTTCACTTGAAAGACGAGCAGCTAAGAATAATGCATCAATGACTTTCCCATTCGACTTTGGAGATTTGAATGCTCTAATGCTATGTGCCCTCTTTCCATCCTCAAGTTTTTTCTTTCTTTCTTTTTTTTTTTTTTTTAACTTGGGCAATTCCATCAAACGGGAGCTGCTTCACTGAAAGGGATTCATCTTCTCTGGCGAAACATGACTTGGGGACATGGGAACACAATGTGAGGCTGGCTTCCCTGAGACAGAAGGGCGATGAACAGTAACAGTGATGAGGCCGCGTCTAATCCTTCCCCGGAATGAAAGGCTCAGTTGAAAGGGCAAGCTTAACCCAGGCCTCAGAAGATGAAAGTGGTGGCAGGAGGCCTGTGCTGACCTAACGGGAGCTGCAACGGGAGGAGCGAGGCCGTCTGACCTCCGCGCTAGTTTGTAAATGACTACTCTGTGAGGGAACAATTCCAATTGCAGCAGCTGTCCACCAATCTCATTATTGACTCAGACACACCCGCACAGATAGTGGTGGAGCCTCTGTCCTCACTTGCTACGTCGAAATACTCCCGTTGCCACCTCAAGTGCTGTTTCAATGGATTTAGAGCAAGCTAATTCAAAATAATCCTGCTCTATTCAACCTGAGCCTTTTGCCTTCTCTCTCATTATCCTTGTGCAAACTCCTGCTTCAGTATATTTAACATAGGCATCTGTTTGATCTCTGTTACTTGGTAGACATTTTTCTTAAAAAGACTCTGGAGTACAAAAACTGGATCCGTAGGGAGAAAAACCATCTCCATTACCAATGTCAGAACAGGCACATTTCCCCAGCCAGCCCTGTCAGAGACTGCCTCCCACTCCTGCCAACTCAATAGCTTTCTATCTCGCCTGTCATCATTTGATCCATGTCCTTAGCAAAACACAATAGCATTACAGAAACAATCAAAGGAAATCTGAAAATGATGAATACAAACACTCTGCAAGCCGAAACAGGAGTGAAATGTGCAGAGCAGAAGCAAGTTGGGGAGCGGGAGTAGAAAGAGGGGGACCCAAATGGAAGCCCTCCATGCAGGCTTGGATCAGCTGTATTGATTCCTCAGCCCCTCACTGCTTCCACCTCCAAACAGCCAACTCAAGACTTAATTATTTCCTTTCTAAGAGGAAGCAAGAGGGAGGGAGGGAGCCAGCACGAAGGAATCTGCTCAGGACGGACTCAGTCACTGCCACTTGGTGTCTTGAAGCACTTAAGGGTCATTAGTCTAACACAGCAGCAAATGTATTATTCATTTTTGCCCCAGCCCAATTTCTCAGCTACGAATTTTGCACAGAAACGATACACAGTTCAGTAGAGAGGTGATTGATCAAGCCAGAAGGAACAGGGTTTGGGCATCCTGATAAAAATTTTTTTTCTCAGTCTTCTCAGCATAAATCAATTTTATTTATGTAGTAACACTTGAATACTAACTACCCAATGCCATCCGTCAGGACAAAATGGATGACTATACCTTTAGGTTAATATTACTTGAACATTTCATCCTGAATAATTTATACACATTTCTGTCTGAGTGTCAATTCGTGACTGTTTATTTGGTTTCAGCAAGTGTAGCTGAAGCATGGCTTTTATTAAGAAAAGATTTTCATCCCTATTGATTTGGTGTGTTAAAGGGGCCTGTCTGTTGGAGGGCCTTGTTATTATTCCGCAGGAATTGAAGCACGGAACAAGTCTGTGGCTTCTCTAGGGCTGCTTATCCATCCTTCCAAAGACCCTGTTGCTAAATGAGTTGTGGTTTCTAATGGGGGAAAAAAAATAGCTAGGTTTATCTGTAACCCCCTGATGAAAAGCTGACCGCAGAGAGGCGAAGGGATACTGGTGAAGAGGATTGAATGCAGGACCTTAACTCGCTTGCTATTCCCTTTCTTGATCACGTGATCCAATCTGCCCGCCCAGACCTCACCTCGGTCACCAAGTGTCTCCTTTTGGGAGATCTGAAGTGTGTGTGCTGCTGTGCATCTTAGATAGGATCCATCACAATATGTTTAAACCTTAGGACTGAAATGATTGGTGGGTGGCAAAAAAAAAAAAAGCTAGCATATTTTGTGTAGTTAAAAAACAAGACTTTCTCAACTGAGGACCCTGACCTAAGTCAACCTAATTAATTGTTTACATTAAAGAGAATTTTTTTTTATCTAATTGGAGCAATTCTACCTAACAGATGTATTAAGTTCTTTTTCTCCATCTTCCTTCCCCCATCACCTGAGTAGCACTCGCCTCTCTCTCTCTCTCTCTCTCAAAACTCAGAGTGTGTGTGTGTGTGTGTGTGTGTGTGTGTGTGTGTGAGAAACTTTCAATGAAGCGACTGATCCCAGATTTCAGTCTCACGACAATGTTTGAAAACCAACGGGTGGAAAGCAGCACCTTACGTAAGGTGATGAATTAGACATGGGACAGAAAGTACCAGAATAAGGCAGGAATTCAAACGCAATCACTTTGCGGGTTGACTCCCTCAAATCACATTTCTCCTGGGTTCAGAGTCCTCATTAGCAAAAACTATCAGAGTTGCTGGAGTCTGTCCCCACCTCCACTTTGGAAATGAAGCATGAATTCCATCAGAAATGGAAAGCTTCAAGTTTAATTATGGTGTTAAAGGAATAAAAATAAAACCCACCCGTGAAAGGTAGATGTTTCTAGACCCCAATTAAAGTGTGACCTGCACTTCCATTCTGCTTGATGTCATCTGTTAGTTTCAGCGCTTTGTTTAGAATCATTTTTTTTTACTCAACTGTTAGATATTGAACTCTAAGATACTGTTCCAGAAACCACACAAGTAGCCAGGCGGATGAGCTCTGGGTCCCTGAATGAGCTTACAGTTTAAAACAGGTTAAGAAGTATAGCATTTTATTACATTTGCATATGTAATATGTATCAATAGGCAAAGATTAATTTCATAAAGGCATCATTAAAGACACTTCTGAATTACTACAGCATGATAGATGTTTATTGAGGGCATTTATTTTGTTTGTGCTATATGCATTATGCCTAATGCCATATGTTGATTAAAGTTTAGGCAGAATTTAATTAAGAATTAAATTATTTTGTATGTACTTATTGTTATGCGAATTTTAAGTTATTACAGTCACACGTGCTTACTGGGTAAGGGAAAAAAGGCATTCTACATTTGTATGGCCTCACCTGGAGGAACTGTCGCCTGTAACACTGCTAACCCCAGGAGCTCCAAATAGTCAGGTACTGTGTGCTCGATAAAGATGCATCTCATCAGCGTGTAACATACCAGATCATGTGAGTGGAACATAAGATTTGGATTACATAATTTCCCAGGGACGGTCTTGTTAAATGAAACATGCCTTTAAATGATACAAGTGGAGTAAATTTGTAGAAATGTAATCACATAATTCCTGCTTACGTGCTTTAAGATATAGCCCTAAATATGCACTCATAATAGTTACTACAGTTCAATAAGTATCCTTATCAATGCTTTTAAAGTGATAAGTCATAGAATGGTAAAACCCTAAGGAAACTCAGAAAAAATGCAACCCATCTTTTCTTTAAGGTGTTCCCACGGTCATGTTAAACTGCGAGAAGCTATCTGGCACAGTAAGCTGAGGGACAGTCACATGGTTACAGTGTCAAATGCATTAATCCAACCTCAGCTGCCCTGTAAAGGGCTTTGGCCATCCCATGGCCACCACACAATGCCCTAGACTGGGCGCTGTGTAAACAGTGTGGACATCACATGCTGCCGGCTAGGACGCAGGGACCAGCAGGTTCCCCTGTGAACCTGTATTCCACACACAGCTTTCTTCTCACTTGCCCTCACAGGGTGCAGGGCCCAAGGGTGTCTGTCTCCCATCATCATGCCAAGAGGCCAGGATTTCATTACATGAGCTATGGACAGCGAACAAAGGCCTGCATCTGGTATACCCACCTACAGGTAGACCAGCCTTCTACTCCAGTTAATGTACACGAGACAACTATATTTAACACCTGAAGGTTTCTTTTTGTGTGTTCTTTCAAGACAGTGCAAAATTACAGGACATGGGTCATTAACATAGTCTATCATTCTCTTCATTGTAAATATCAACTAGCATATGCCATGTATGGTCTACAAATGCATTTTAAGGTTCTAACTGTCATTTAGCCAGTCTTTCAATTTGACATGTATTCTGTAAATACTTGGTAGCACTAAACCAGGTCATGGAAATACAGAGGTGGGGGAGATATTTGATCTGCATATAAATGATTAGAGCTCTCCTGTTAGAAAAATCTTGAAACTGTCAATGCCTTTAGGAAACAGGAGACGGCTGGAGTTAGAAAATACTAATTACATGCTACTGTCTGAACTAAGTAAAATATGCTCAAACAACTCCTTTTTGCTAGGAGAGAACGTGAATTATTGCAGTGAGAAAAAACTTAAAATAACCCTCACTCATGCCCACTTGCTAGAAAATCCTTAACTGATCTTTGGGCAAAGAGTCTGTAATTAAATTGGGAGAGGAATTGCTATGCTGTAGCTAGTAAGTCAAAGGAAGATACACGCAAGAGTCCATCATTTCCACCCAGAGGAGTAGTCAGAACACACTACCCTTCCACACATCTCCTGCTTCTAGAACTGTCCTAGCCCAAGGAGAGAATGTTCTCATAGCCAGCTTTGGAGGGAGAGGCTTATGTAAACTCTACAGAAGTGCTCTGTCACAATCAAATTCTTTAAAGCAACAGTCCATTGCATAGCTCGCCCCATCAACACACCCCTTTCACTCCCTGCTGCCTTTCAGTTGCCTTTATTATCATTCATAATCAACTATTCGAATATTTTCATCCTCTGTTTATCCTCACTGGTAAAATACGTTGGTTCTTTGTCAACTCAAGTGATGCTCCAGGCCATACCCATGGGACATCACCCTACTGTCATGGTGTGAATGTGCATGGGGTGTTGGTTTCTGCAGGAAAGCTTAGCAGCGTTTCTGAGTCACAGCCCCTGGTGTTTGTCCAAACTTATTATGTTTATTATACCAATGATGCCTCGGTATTCCCTGCTGCTTTTTATTGCCGTCGCCACCTGATACTCCTCACGGTTACATTGGTTGACAAGCTGTTTTGTCGGTATACCATTGCTTTGTATTTCTTCTTCTAAGTATGCTTAGAACTCTTTGCCATTTTCCCACTTTTAATTATTTATCTAACTCATACTTTTGGAACTCTGTGTCTATTTCTTAAATCCATTGTCTGTTACGCATGTTGAAACTTTAGCAAATGCCATTTATCATCTTTTCCGTCTTATTTAGCAAATCTTACCTTCCATGATTTAAATACATACTTTGGACAGTCTTCTATTGTTACACTTTTCTCATGCATAATTCTGTAAGATATTTATGTTCAGTGTTAAACCAAAGGTCTAATTTTATTATCCATTTGTCCAAAGTCATTTACTGACTACTTCATCAAGTCTCCATTGATTTGATGAACCATATTTATCATAAAATTATTCCTATATATCCTCTCTGCTTCCAGGTTATTCCTCCTGCTTATGATCTGAGTATTTATTCATGTAAAAAGATCACACCATTGTGACTGCTCTAATTTTAAAGTATGCTTGGACAGGAAGAAGGACAATTCCTCTGTCTTTGTTTCTAAAGCACCATTTACTACGCACATGTATTTGCCGTAACAGAAAGCTTTATCACACAAACTCTTGGAATGTGGGATAGGATTTCATTAAATATGTAGAACATTATAGGAATCAATTTATTTCAAAAATAATGCCAATATTTGCAGGTTTCCTTTTAGGGTCTTTGTTATAGAGGTTAATAACTTATTAATGGAGGAGACACACTTTAAGAGTATCAACTATCCCTTGGTATATTTTTTCTCTCACTTCTGGCATTTTGACCATGTTTCTTGAATAGTGCAAAAGTGCACTATTCAAGAAATTTACAACTGCAGAAATTTGTAAACTCCTCCCCCCAAAGCACTGCAATATAGAAGTAATATAGAAACAATAGAGAAGTACCTTTGAGGTCACTCTTTGGAGGAGCCTCTTTAATCTCAAAGTATGCATTTACTGCTCTATCTCTCCACATCACTCCCCACATTGGGGACTTTCTGTGCTGAAAACCAAGGCAAGTCAGAGGAGGAGGACAGGAGGAAGAAACGGATTCAAGTCACCACACTCATACCCCGGATTGGATCCAGGAACAGGAAAGGACATTATTTTTAATTCCGTACTAAAGTTTGCAGTGTGGTTAACAGCAATGTACCCAAGCTAACTTCTTACTTTTGATAAACTTAACATGGTGATGCAGATCTGATTGCTAGGGTAGTCTTTGCTACATCTCCATAAATCTAAAATTACTACAGAAGTAGAAGATTTACAATCATTTTAGCCTTAGCTTTTGATAGGAGTCAAGCAATTTTTCACTTAAGGTTTCCAGTGCACAGTGGTCGCTGATGCTCAACGGCCCTGTCCCCCACCATCCCACACTCCACTCCACCATGAGCCCAGGCTGCATTACTTTCTTCCTACTTTTTCTCCTCCACCTGAGTGGAAGAGGCTTTGTTTTATTTGCCTGTATGCGTGCACATACACACATGCAGGTGTATGTATGGTTAAAAGATAAAGGTGCGGGAATGATAAAGTGAGACTTACGTATATGTACTCTGCATTATTTACATTGCATATCAGGCTCTTTGCCGAGGCCCGTACATGCAGCACATTGTCCCATGATCATGATAGCTCTATACATGAAATACTGCCAGTCACCTTTCTAAGAGAAGCATGTAAGCAGTCTCCAGGCAAAAGGCCACTTCCCTCCCTGGGAGCACACTGCTGGTTCAGCAGTTCAAAAGGACTGTGTGTTCACATTCTACTCAATTCTATTCATCTCTGATACCAATAACATGACAAACTATTCAGAAGGCAAACTCACTGATGCTTAATTTATCTAGTCATTTAGGGTCATGAAATTCCAATGCTATCAAGCAATTATCTGTTACATAAGGAACATCACAATGCCTCACTGAGTTTCTTATCTTTCTGTCTGCAATGGGGATAATTCAACAATTTTATAAGATGGGGATGAGGAATAAATAAAACCTTATAAATCACATAGCATGATACCTCCTACAGGGTAAGTTCTAATTTTAAAATATTGGACATAAAAACTGTACATATTTATGGAGAACTATGTGGTATTTTAGTACATGTATGCATTCATGCCCTACTAGGGTATAATGTCCAACTGGGATGAATACATGTGTCCCTGCAAGCAGTCAGCATCTCTAGAGAGTAGAAGCATCCAAAAATCTTGTACTTTTGACACAGTAATATACAGCGAATTACCAGTATCTAATCTAATCTCTGCTATACAAGAAAACTCCACAACTTCTTATTGCAGTCCAGCTACAACCTGGTACTAATTCTTTCTCAATTCTTCCCTTTTCATTTCAGTTCCAAACCTTTGTAACCACATTTATACTATCTATGAAATAACCCGTCTGTTCTCAAATTCTGCATGAATGAAATGGATGCTGACTATCTCTGTGTGGCCCATTTTGCCTCGTATAACAGCTCCCACTTCCTTTCATGTGGCTGTCACTGGGAAGAGTTCCCTCATTTTATGACTGACTGATAATCCACCTGACCCTCCACTGTGCGTCTGACGAAGTGCTGGATGCTGGGTTGTTTGCATTCGCCCAGATGTTGTGATCAGCGGGGATACAGATATCTCTTAGAGACATGAATGTCACTCCACTTGGCTATGTATCTGGTGGTGTTGCCGGATCATAAGGTAATTTTTACTTTTTTAGGAATACGCAAGTGTTTTCCACAATAGGGGCTGGATGGAAATATAGATAGTTATGAAGATAAAAATGCATGTTTGCATATCTTCAGATAATTCTCACAATAGTTTGAAGTAGGTATTACCATAATTATAATTACAGTTAATTATTATTATTACAGTTAATGAACCCAGACATAGTTAAGTAACAGGCTAAAACCAAAAACTGGAGGACAATGGATCCAGGATTTAACTGGCTCATGCAAACTGTGGAGTCCAGGCTTGTGGCCATGACTACTACTTTAGTTTTAAAATCTACTGTTACCCTGATGATACTTGCTATTCATTTTAAAAGCCAACAACATTACCATTTGTTAGAAAGTATATTGCTTTATGATAGAAAGGGGAACACAAAATGCTGCTACAAACAAGGACAAAGAAACCTCCATCAGAAGCGAACAGATGGATGGGCTGTTGAACTCCAGCTGAGGTTCCATTCTTGAGCTGTTGGTGTATCTACAGCTACATTCTCTTTCCCTGTGCACAGAATGCCATGGAAAGTCATTACTGGCTCCAGTCCTGATTACCAAGCCACATGATCTACCGTGGCCTTAGTTCTTGCCTGAGATGGCAGGTAATCAATGACATGATTATGATTGTCTTCTGTCAGACGCGTATCTGAAAACCACTGCAAGTGTGAGCAATTTTGCCATAGTTCATCATAAACTTAGTTCATACAGATTCATAATCCTCATTTTCCTTTGTCTTTAAATATAGACCTTTTTATTGTCTTTTGCTATGGGATGAGAAGGAGAGCTAAAACATTCCTGTGAGGGTAACCTTGTTTGCCCAGTGGTCATCTGCTATAGAAGAGTTCCAAGTGAATACTTGTGCCAGGTTATTATGCTACAAAATTTTGGAATTTAGTTTTAGTTCAAATACACAAATGGATGGTGATACTTTTGTAATCACAATGCATTCTTACTGCCCAGGCATAGCTATGTTTAGTTTTCATTTGCCTGGTTATTTTTTCAGGAATAAACCATGCCCTGGTGAGTCCACTATTCAAAATAGAATCCAAAAATAGCCACATGGCTGCCTCGGGTTCCCTCAAACAGAAGTAGAATAACCTTGAATTCTTGACTGTAAACCTCCTCACTTTCTCTTTTAATATTTATTGTATATTAATCACTTTAAAAATTTTTAAGTGACATTTTACTAATTTGAAAAGCACACACACACACACACACACAGTCTCTGATCTGCCTATATGTTCCCCAGATATCTGTGACAAGGCTAAGCAAATATAGAAGGGACCAACTAGAAGGCATCACCTACTGCCTTGCAGGAAGCTGGAGTTCTGGGGTGAAGGGTGGACTTGATGAAGCATTGCAGTCAGCGGCTTGGCCACTGCACCCAGCACCTGACCTTTCATGATTCTGATTGCACCAAATTTACAGAGGAAGAAGCTGAGGATCAGAGAACTTAAATAACTTGCTCAGAGTCACACACGACGGATACAGCAAAAAGTAGCCCCAGAGTTGGGATTTGGCTGGTGCCCGAGTTGGCACTTTACCTGAACTGTCCTGCCTGGGTGACCACATGACAGGAGGTCAGTGTAGTCTTTATTCCTGTTAGCACTGCTGACAGTCATAGTTCCCTTCAGCATAGCAACACTATGCCAAACGCCTTGTAGGCAGGCTATTGCAGATCAGATGTTTACAATTAGTGCTGTACTTCTTCCAGGTGACTGAGCTGTGCTCATGAACACACCGTGGCTTGTAGAAGTAAAGTAATTGCTCAAAAGTAAAGTCTCTCATTAGCAGGATCAAAAATAACACAGAAGCACCAAAGCCAGGCACTTTCTCTCACCACCTTCTACATGACCACATGAACAGGAAGGGGACGAACTGGTCATCAGGAGAAATGCAGACTTTGCCTTGAAACCCAGGCCATGCGGCTGCCGCATCCCCATCCATGGTTTTCAATAAAGCCTGCTTGCCCTGTGGAGCCAGAAAGGACCCTGTGTGCTGCTGGGCTGATTTCCCCACTTCCCAGGACTTCTTCTAACATGGCTGGCATTGCCTTCGATGGGCATCCAGGGCTGTATTACAGCAGATTATCACCCTGGCATAACTAGCTAAGTGTTGCTGAAGACGGCTCTCTGAAAATTTGGTTTTGAGAAGGCATACCTGTTTGCCTGAATCCAGGGACATTCTTAAAGCAGTCTGCCTTTCTCCTCTCCTTCCTCCCCTCCTCCTCCATAGCCCATTCAATCATTGTCTTATAAAATTCATTCATGCAATAACTACTCATTGGGTGAGTACAATGTGTCAATCACTGAGCTCAGATTAAAAAGTAGCAATAACTAGAATGTGGTCACTGCCCTCAGGAAATAGCAAACCACGGAGCGAGATCAAAGTATTTCAATGCCTTGCTGCTCGGTGTATGATTCACCTGTGGAGTATATTAAAAACTGCAGAATGGCAAGCCACACCCAGCATCAGTCTGATTGAATGACTGTGTGTGTGTGCACATGAAGTCATGAGGGTCCCGTAAACACATGGCCAGCATCAACGTGGGACAAGCGAAGGAAGCAGAGGCTGCTCCTCTTGAGCGGAGACCAGGCATCTTAGGAAATGCTTCATGGGCAGTGGGCTAGGTCTTTAGAAATGCATACTAACTGCTAGAGAAATGACATTGAAAAGGCAGCCTGCCAGGGCATGGGGCCTTAGTCACCTTCTCCTTAGAAGCCTGAAACCTCTCCAGGTTCTCGGGGAACACAGGAGGGAAGGCAGTGTGTGATGCCTCCATCCTGGGACACATGTGTGGCCAAGCATCTGTGCAGCCACTAGGTCACTTAAGGAGCTTAGTACTTCTGTGAGCTGGTGGGCTAGTCCTGGGGCTGTAGAGGAGAATTCTTATGCAGAATTTGAAAGTGTGTTTACATGGGCTGCACCCTTAGAACTCTCACCCAAGACCATGGATGAGGCTCTCTATTTTTAGAAGCTGCCCAGATGTATAGAATGGATCAAGAGCATGGCCTTACACAAGGAAAAGCCTTTGATAAATTTTAAGGTAGTGACCCAAGGGGATCCAGTAACTGCTGATGTCTCTAGGTGAACTGTTGGATTGTCTGGGAGGGAAGTTAACTTCTGGAAGGGAGCTGGGGTTGCTCAGTAAGAGCATCACTGAGCCAGGGACACACTGCTTAACAAGCAACTCCTAGCCACACCTGCCCGAAATCTGATACTAGTCTTGTCTGTGAGTAGGGTCTACTACAAAAAGGCTGCTGGCACAGGGATGCTCTATGGAAAGCAAAATGGTGGGGAAGAATAAATGGGCTTTGAAATGAATCTGGCATTTCTGCAATGAAGTTACATGAGAATACCTTCAAGAAGCAGGTGCATTGAGGGAGAAGCATATTGGTGTGTCAGAAGCAGCTCACCAAGGGCTGCAAATAGAGCAGGCAGTGAACTGGAGAGGAGCAGCGGACTGTGATGAAAGATGGTCCGAGGAGGAGACATGGAGTACAGAGCTGTCTAACATGCTTTCTTAATGTTGGGCCCAGAAGCAAAGATAGGTTATCATAATATTGTACAATATGTAATACTTCAAGACTCACAGATTCTTAGAATAGGAAACACATGAGAGATTAATTGACCTCGAGGTTCTGTAATCCACCCTGCATTGCTCCTAAGAGCTAATGCTGGCCTCTGCTTCAACACAACTGATGGTAAGATTTTGCCTCCCTGTAAGACAATTCCTTCTTCCATTCAACAAAGCCCACCAACCTCTAATTATTGAACAGTAACTCCACATATTACACCATCCTCCAGACAGCACACCTGATTCACGTTTCACATTTATCTAACAACTCCATACATGAGGTTTTGTGGACAAAGACAGGAACAAAACCCAGAGATTCAGGTCCCAAGGCACTGTGTGAATCTCAGATACCTTACTGGTTGTCTTCAGTATAATGGTGTCCGTGCAGCCAGTGCCTATGCACCTGTGTGCCAAGAGCTTCCAGCCAGCATTGCCTGATTTGGCTGAATTCTGGCAGTGGTAGACAGGAAAAGCTTTCTTGGTCTAACAAAGAAGTGACCTTGGCTGATAGGAAATCAGGCAGATGGGCCATCTGACCATTTGGAGTGTCAGCCCAAGCAGCTGGGGATAGAAACCTCCTTAACTTCAGGCACCACTGCTTAAACAACAGCTGATGCCGGAAGTCATGAAGCAGAACCTCTGGGGCATCTCAGTACTCGGGGCCCACGGTGCAGGCTACAGTTTGCACACAGCCCAGAAACTGATCTAAGATGCAAAGATGAACCCAGAGGGAGAAGGCGAGACTCAGTAAACACAGGCTAGGGCTACTTTCTTGGAGACAGATGATGAAGTTCCCAACTAGAAAAGTTGTCATACAAAGGGGCAAGACTTTTACAGGGACAGGTGCAGGATGAACTGAGGGGGAAAGAACGGGGCCCTCCCCACTGGCCTGGAGAAACATCTGTTAGTCAACAAAGTGAGGGGACCTAGAACTGATATGAAACAGTGTGCCATAGGGCAGAGGTGGCAAAAGCAAGCAAGACATTCCACAGACAAGAATAGAGAGAGCCAGAATGACGCCCTCCACAAAAATCACTAAACCCGAATTCTCTTATTTTACAACCATAAAGTCATCCAAGTCTACACTATAATGAAGAGGATCAAATAGGTTCAAATACCGAGACTGTTGGCTGAAAACTGTCATGTGAAAAGCTTCATTTTGATTAATGTAATTGAAGTGTTAAGTATGTATCTGCTAAATTGCAATCAAATCAGTAAAATGGTATTCATTTTTCAAATGAATCTGTCAAAAGTTCAGTGGGTATTCTGCCAACAGTGAATCAGGCTGCACGGCTTAACTGCCGATACTACTATTTTATAAATGGGTAAACTGAGATATTGAAAATGCAACTCCTTGATGAGGTAGAGTCCATACTTGACTTGCAAATACACCACCCGGTTCCCCAATAAGCCAAAATGCTGCCATCCCTGGTGGCTGCTTTGCAAAGTGGAGCAGATTTAATTAAGGTTCTAAATCAGCGTATGGAGAGGCTCCTAGGTAGGTAATGAAAAATTCACTAACACCATTCTATCTTGACTCTCTACAAACAGACACCAACTCAAGGAATCTCGAGACTCTCAGTGGGGTTCACACTGCGGAATAGAAAAGATAGTTTCCAGCACAGCACATCAATAAATAATGCATGCCACCATCTCCGTGTCTCGCAGCCAGGCACTGCAGGCGGGGCTGCCTTCACTCCGTCAGCCGCTGCTACTCTCCACACCTTCCGCACCCTTACCCTCCCTGACACCTGGTCTCGGAAAGCTCTTTATAGTGCATGAAGGCGAGGGAAGGTTCTTTGACCTCTTTGGGGGGAAAAAAAAGCACTTATAGAATTACTAACAATAAGCCCTGATAGGTAGTCATTGAACTCCTTGAAGATCACTGTGAAAATTACAACCTTGCTTTGCTTTCATGGTGCAGCTTTTTTTCCCCCCATAATATGCATTTTCCATGAACTCTTTCAAGACTCCCCATGAGCATGATTTTCAAAAAATTTCTGCCCCAAAATAAACCTACCTTGAATTCCATCTCCTGCACACTCTGAAGAAACCCCAATCTGAGTGATCTCCAATCACGGCTGTGTATCTGGACACCCCAAGCCCCACAACCTCCCCCCCACCCCAGAACTTTTGTAGTTCCTGTTTAACAGGTGAGACTACCTCCATAGAATCTTGAGAGGGGCCAAGGCACCAGTGTTGTTTACAAGACACGAGAATTGCACAGACAGCTAGCAAGCTTGAGCCCTACTCATGCCAAGTGAGTCACCCCGTTAGCCTGGCTGTAACTTTTCAGAATCCTCTCAGCGTTTCAAGTTCTTCACACACTCTAAGCAGATACACACACACACAACAGCAACAAAGTAGGGTGGGGGACCTAGGAACATGAAGAGCAGGATAAAAGAACATGGTTGTCATGCTATAATGAAGCCTCATTGCTCAGGGTTTTATTTCCTCTCTGCCATAACCTGTTTCTCAGTGGAAAAGATGAATCATACCATCAAACCTGAGCATTTTCTGCATATATTTGATATTACTCACAAGAGAGCTTGTGCAGTTGTGTTTGGTTTGCTGTCATCATCATTTTAAGTGGTGCTTCCTCACAATGGACCTAGGGCTAAGTGTAAATGTTACTGAGGACTGAATGGGTCCTGTTGAGTAACAGAATCAAACAGCCACAGGGAATCTGCTGTGTGCTGGGAGCTGTAGGGGTGTCATGAAAATGACTTAATTCGATCCTCCCAACTTCCTGAGTGTGTATCACCAAACTGTTTGAGATGGTGAGGTAGCCCTTTGCCCTGACGCATGGGATGGCTGGGTGCATGTCTGGTAAGATCATGACAGGGGCCAGCATCGTGGTATACCAGGTGGAACTGCTGCCTGTGACACTGGCATCCTAAATAGGTGTCACTTCCTTGCAAAGCTGCACTGCTTCCTGCTGATGGCCCTGGGAGCAACAGCAGAAGATGCTTCAAGTGTCTGGGCCCTTGTGCCCATGCGCACACTCTTAAGAAGCTCCATTTTCCTGGTTTGGCTCAGGCCAATCCTGGCCCTTGTGGCCATCTGGAGAGTGAAAAAGCAGATGGAATACAATCTCTCTCTCGCTGTCTCTAACTCTGACTTTCAAATAAATCAGTATTTTTTAAAAAGAGAGCTAACGGTTCCCATCAGGCAATAGGTAACATTTGTGTGAAATCACAACCTTCTCAAAAACCAGTTTTGTATCTTAATAGTCCAAGGAAACGTTGCAAATACCATGTAACCAACAGATCTTTAATCACAAGCTAGCAAAAATCTCCAATTTATAGGCCATTTTAGCTGAATGTAACTGGATGTTACTCTCTAAGCTCCCCGAAGCCCCACAGAAACCTAACCAAAATTGGCTCCCTGAGTCACATCAAAAGACACTGGGAACAGCACGTTTTCATTCCTGGCTTCTAAAGTCACTTCAGACTCCTACATTAAATTACAAAATGGTTTAGGAAGCTACAGGTGACAGGGCTGGATCATGGTTATACGACGGCAGGGACTGGTAATTAGTGGCTATGTAGTAAGGAGGAAAAGAAAAGAAGTGGCCCAGCCTGTTTTAGGAAACATGTTTGTAACCTAACTCTTCGACTTGACTGTAGAGTCAGTATGCATTCCACATACCTTGTTCTATGAGAGTGATGTGTAGAACTTGCAGTCCATTTCTATGCCAATTTCATGCTTGTGCTCATTTTTTCTTTACCTCATTGATCTTATTTCATATTTACTTTATGTCTGTGGACTACATGCACTGTTTCTAATACAAGGGGCTCTATAGAAATAGAACTAAAGTTAATACAGAACCACTCCTTTTGGAACACAGGAACTTACAGCCAAACTCCAGGTAGATGTTTTCAAGCCAGTCGGCCCTCCAAAGCAAACTCGTTTGTTGTAAGGACACACACTCTGCTCTGGAGGAGCCTCAAATGAACTCTCTCTAGTAGGATGCCCAAGAAGAGCAATCTGCATCAGAAGCATGGCTACTTTCTGCTCACAGCTGTCACCTGAGCAGGGGCAGGCTGTCTTCCATCTCTTCCAAGGGGCTCTTTCTCCTGTTTCCCAAAGCCCAAAAAAGACGGGGACTAAGCACAAGAGGAAAGCGGCCAAAGGAATGCTGTGTATAGGTCTGTTTTCCATTCATTATCACCCAGAGATCTTTGGAGAAAGACAAAAAGCTGGCAAGATGTAGTTACCTTAAGAGAATAAAGGATAAAGAGAGGAAATGTCAGGAGTTTATGGGGTGGATGGGACAGGGAAAGGGGGATTGGAAAATGGCAGAACAAGGCAGCCAGTACTGAGATTTCACAGCAGAAACAGTGTGACTACAACAGATAATGGGCACGGTGTTCTGGCTGTGTCATCACCAAGCACCCCTGGCTACTGTCCCTTGTGGACACCATTTTTGTTAATTGGGTGGATTTGAACCAATCCTCTGCTTTTTGAACTTTTACTTGAAGCAGTAAACTACAAGGCAGGGGTTCGTATTGGCCAACCAAAGTGCCAAGCTGACTTTCCAGGTGTCTCAGGTGGCAGTAGAGGGTCCTTGCCACAAGTCTGCCTCCTAGCGGTAAACACTTGAACAGCAAGTAGTTTAGTGCCTGATGTATTGAGTGATTAGGCATTTTGAGTATTACTGCAGATTTCATTTCCCTTTTCCCTGAGTAGATTTGTAAATTCTAACAAAACTCATGAGCTATGACAATCTTTCCAATAGCAAAGTGTTGGGGAGACATTTTGAATGAGATCAGAGTCTTCTTAGCTTTTACTTCATTTAGGGAAAAAAATGAAGATTTCGAATCACTTTATTAATGCATCCTTAGTCTCATGAAATGCAGAAATTATCCATGCTTGGGACACACAGGAGAACAAGGAGAGAAGCATACCTAGGCATCTTGTGAAATGAGAAGATACATCTGTCATGTCAGATACAGAAAATACACCTAAACATCACAGCTAGGGCTGTGCTCTCAGCCACATGTTGCTTTCATCTTCCTACAGTTAGATTCCTAAAAATGTTGCAAGGGAAGTTGGCAAAAAATAAAAAAAATCTGCAAGAATGTAATGAGGAAAGAAATATAAAAAATGCCTAAGTTTGCTTAACATCACGTTATCTTCTTTTTATACTATTCACAATCAAAAACAAGTGAGGCATATCACACAAAAATAAGTCTGTGCACTGACATGGATGAGAAAGGTGCAGCTCCATCAGCGCACGTGCTAGAAGCGGAAGGAGCAGAGCGGCAGTGGAACTGATGAAAACGTGGGTTAAGAGCAAGAGCTCTGAATGCAGAGTTCCTAGATAAATTTTCTTGTTCTCAAACTGGGCCTGATCAAAACCCTGAGAATTTCGAGAAAGTTAATATGCAAATTAGTGACCCACATCCCTTTAGAAACCCAGCAGTGTGCTTTAACCAAGCCCCTCTGATCTGCTTCCTCAGTTTAACCGCCACTGTGGTTGCATTTGCTAGCCATGGGAACTTGATCAGTGTAGTTATTTGGAGAATTGGCCTTTCCTTCTGTAACATAAAGGGGGAAATGACAGTCTAAGTTCTTTTCTCTCTCTCTTTCTCTCTCTCTCACAGGGTTTTTGAGAAGATAAAAGGTTCAGTTTAAATTCATGCAATTGTGCACACTCTACAGTTAGTGGTCAGTGGGACTTAGCTCCAGGCAAGCCATTACTAGTTCAAAAATAACAATGCTAGTTAGATGGTTACTGCTTTTGCATGCCTTACATGGGAACACTTTCCTTGTCTGAAAGTGCTTTCGTCTACTTTGACCCTCGTGGAAGGCTGGAACGATATGCCTCTTCCCATCTGTATTAACTATAAATATCTAATCAGTTGCCCACCTAGCCTTGCACTGGATTCCAAGTTAGGAGTTTACCAGGATAAAAATGTTGCCCGCCCTCCAAGTATGGGCACTGTTATTCAGTGCAGCACAACTGCAGAGCTAACATTTCCCCCACATTTATAACAACAGTGAGGAAACTGGTTGAAACCAGTGTTTCGTCGACCAGACTCCATGAGACTGTGACTCATTTGTATTGGTTTGGGGCTCTGGAATCTGAAGTTTGGACAAATCCCACAGATGACACAGACATGGATTTTTCCAGGAAAAATGCAGAGCAGGGCTGGATGCTAGTCTCTCCAGAACATACATTCAGTCTGAGAGTTCTTCTGCAGCAGTGGCAGTTCCAGGATAGCTGCAGGATAGTAGAGGAAGAGGGGACTTTGCTGAGTAAAAGATGGCTCCCAGCTGGCCTCCGGGGCTTGGATCCCAGGCTTGTTTGAGTCCCTGCTTCTGTTGTCTGTGCATTTTAAGTCCCGGGGTGGTTTGCATCTTAGCTACTTGGGGACTCAGATTTGTGACTCTTCCTCTACCCATTAGTCATCTGTGTAGGAAGTAGTACACGTGTCATTCAGCATTAGTCACCTGATCCTACCATCTATACAGAATAAACACAATCAGATGGCATGCCCAGGAATAAAGAGCTAGGAATCTGTGGATGGCAACAATCATCATTTAGAAATCATTTTTGAGATGATTAAAATGAGCTCTGCCAACACATAATCTTACAATAACAGCCAGTGAGTATACCAAAAAAGACTCATGCTTGGGCTCATTTGTACAGCATCCATTACAAATGAAAATCAAACTCCAGTTCCCTCTCCCAGGACCATTTTGGGAGTCTTAACTGATCCAATGCATTTGCTTTTCTGTAAGCCCTGTTTTAGGTTCTGATATAAAAGATATAAGATTAAAAAGATATAAGAGCTCCAAAGAGCTCAACTCCATGGGAAGAGAATCACAACACACTGAACACGAAACATTACAGACAGGGACAAGTAACAAGCAAAAGGGACACACAAATGACCTAGAGGATATCCCACTACAGAATGGCAATTTAATTTTGCAGGGTGAGAGAACGTTCGTAGACTGGCAATGTTTGAAGTGAATGTGGAAGAATCTGTTTTTCTAGGAAGACATGAGTAGACCAACTCCAGGAACAAGCTGCATACAGCTTGTCCATAAGGGTTCACCAAGATTCAGAGTGTTCAAAGCTTCCAAAATTCTTTGGAAGTGTAGAGAGAGGGGCTGAGAGCGAGTACTCCAGGGAGATTGGCTTTTTCTTGGAGTCCTGTGGAGAGGATGCTTACAGTTGCAAACTAAGCGGTAGTATTTCACTTTTTTGAGAGAAAATGGAGGCAATACGGAAAGTATGGCCACAGAAAGATGAGTATGAAGAGAACTCGAGTAGATTGAGTAATCTGAGAAAATAATAGTGGGTGCCTATTGATCCCTCATGCTAAAATCGTAAAATCACAATGGATTTTCCAAGGTGGAAATAAATGCCAACCCACAGGGCCACGCACAGGTCAGGGACATAAAGGGCAGATTCAGCCACCAGCTTCACAAATGTTTAGAGTCAACCAGTAAATGTAAGGATAAATGAGGGTAGGTAGTTGGGTCTACCAAATGTATAGCCCATGAAAATGTTCTGAGCATCCTTCATATTTTGCTATCAGAACTGGAGAGCGTGCACACTTGAAGGGCCTTTAGAGAAGATCCATGATTTTGCAGCTGAAACTACATGTACACCAATTACATGGAGACCCAAATCAGCTATCTTTCTGCAGTCCTAGCCCAAAAACCCAAGCCCAGTGATAACTGAATCATCAACTGTGGCTCTTTATGTAGAGGCAACCCCTAAAATGCTGTACAAGGGTGGTCCTTACAATGCCTCCATCCCCCAGCCCCAAGAACCAGCTTCCAATGACCTGCGTGGTCTGCTCTGTTCGTAAGGTCTTCCTGAATGCTTCCCCTTCTGTGAGCAAGTGCACAAGGAGAGTGCTTATACCGAAACACTCCAAGAACAGCAGTTTCCACGCGAAATCGCTAATGCTTAATGTGGAGTCACTTGTTGATTATGCTATCATGGATTACCTCTTTTCAACATTATACCTTGTTTCTGTTTTCAAAGAAAGGTATTAGCGGAGAGGAAAAGAGAAACTTAGCTGTAAGTTCTTCAATTTGTCAACTTTTATCATATTGAGGAACAAACTATTTGCATACACTGGTACGTAAACCCCTCTCCTGAGACGATCAAATAGCCATTGGATGCTTCAAATTTAATCTACTCTGAAATGCAAAACTACTGCATTAAAAATATGTACCTAAAAAAATATATGTAGTTAGATAAAACCCATAGCAGTTTGATACATCAAGCAAAGGATACACCCCAAAAGCCATTAGGCTGTACCATAGGATGCCAGTAGTCAGAAGTGGTGAATATAACATGGAGCCTTCGTGTATCTAAGACGTGCAATGATTAGTGCTTGTCAGAAGGATTTCTCTTTACCATATTGGTCTCTCACAGCCAATTTTACCCATGCCATCAACTTCAATTACCAGTAATATACAGGTGATTTACAAGTCTTATTTCTCCTTTAAGCCTCAGATTTGATTTACTTGTTGTGCAAAAAAAAAACAAAAAAAACAAAACAAAACACACAAGGCCAGGTTGAGAGCTGAAAATAAGATTTTGAATGTCTGCATTCAAGGTAATAAAAGTAGACTTTAACCAGCATGAAGTCTGACAACCATCCTACCTCACTGGCTGCAAATTCATAGGATCTGTTACCCAGTAAGATCAAGACTCTGGCAAATGCTGTGCAGGTAGCCCATGCAGCACTTCCCAGGAGACAGTGAAAGCAGGGTGGCTGGTACAGACAGCCCCTAGGACTCTGGAAAGAAGCAGATGGTGGCTGGGTTCCTCTGCACCCCTCAGTGTGCCCACAGAGCCTCAGAACCACCTGCTCACTGGGAATAGCCTCGCAGTGCAATCAGCGAGCAGAGCACAGCACCGAGCAAGTTGGACAGTGTGCACAGCAGGGTGGCTGATGGGATTTCACACAGCCCTGGCAGCTGCTGCCAGTCATCCCCCTGCTGCAGTGGCACTCCACCACAGACACCTCCCAGGTATTTCTTCTGGAAGCTTCCTCTAGCCATGACACAGGGCTGCTGCTTCCCAGCCCCACCCAGTGCACGCCCCTAGCCTGAGGTTCTACCATACAATGCAGACAAGCACACAGCACACGGAGACCCATCCAGGGCCACTGTCCCTGCTGGTGCAGAGCCGAGGTCTCCCTCACAATCCAGCCTGTCTCCCAGGCACGCCTGTGGTTACTGTCCCCACCGCCAGCAACAGTGCTACTCTCGGAGCGCTGGGTCAGGGCAGCGCCTTGCAGTCTCCCAATCCACCCAGCTCCTGGAGCCCCTGATCCTGCAGCTGCACAGCCTGACTTGTATACGGTGCCAGACACACCCCAACACCTGCAAAGCCTGCTCCCCATCCTCGAGAAGCGCCTCCCCGACCCCTCCCTGCAGCCAGGGTACCAGGAATGTCAACACCCAGAAGAGACCTGATCCATCCCATGGCTGTCATCAGCCATCATGAATGAAGCGGACGACACTACAAAATCAAACTGGGACTAGCGGTAAAGCACTGGATCAAAGCAACAGCCAGGGGTACGACTGGAAGAAGAAAGCCCTCAACCTGCAAGGATCCTCCTCTTCCACAAGTGCCAGCATCAAGAGATATCCAGAAGCACACAAGTCAACGCCCAAAAGCAAGAAGCATGGACGAGGAAGAAGGAGCACACCAACACAACATGATTGGACTGTGAAGAAAGGGAGAGTGATGTCATGTCGGCGAAAATCAAACATTGCAACGTTACTCAAAAAGGTAAAGCAAATTAGAAAATCAGCAATGCAGATATGGAAGAATGAACAAAATTATTAGAAATGAAGTTATACAATAATTTAAACAAATACAGTGCGCATGCTTAACAACAGAGTTTAACAGGCAGGACAGCGAGCGTCTTATCTACAAGACACGTCTTTTGAAATAGCTCAGACAAAACGTAAAAGGGAGACAAAAGCAAAGAATGAGAACAGAGTTTAAGATCTAGGGGATATGGTCCAAAAACCAAGTATAGGAGTCTTAGCAATGGGGGGGCAGAGGTGAGCACGTTGGCATAGTGGATAAAGCTGCCATCTGCAGTGCTGCCATTTCATACTGGGGAACTGGCTCAAGTCCTGGCTGCACCACTTCTACCCCAGCTCTCTGCTAATGTGCTTGAGGGAGACAGCAGAAGATGGCTCAAGCGCTTGGGTCCTTGTACCCAAGTAGGACACCCAGATGCAGCTCCTGGCTTCAGGCCAGCCCAGCTCCAGCCAGGGTGGCCACTTGGGGAGTGAGCCATCACATGGCAGATTCTCCATTTCTCCCATCTCCAACGCTGCCTTTAAAGTAAAGAGATATTAAATACATCTTTTTTAAAAAGCTGCTAAATGAATGAAGAAAAAAAGGGTGAAGAAAACCTATTCAGTGAAACAGTAGCAGAAAATGAAGAATTTTTCTTATGAAATATGTGAATAATAATAATAATAATAATATGCATCCATACGCAGGATGCATACAGAGGTCCAAATAGGCATGATTAGAAAAAAAAATGCTCACAGTGACACATCATGACCAAATTCTGAAAAGTGAAACAGAACATTCTGAAATTAGCAAGAGAGAAATGCTAGGTCATTTGTAAAGGACCTCCCACCATTAGCTTGATGGCAGACAAATCAACAAACCCTACGATGCACCAGAAAAGGAGTGTCTAAGATCTTAGACTGCCTAACAGAATCCCTTACCCAGCGAAGCTCTCATTCATAAATGAGAGGAAAATAAAGGCCATCCATCACTAGCACAAAGTGAAAGAATTTGTCACCGCCCAGCCAGCCTTACAAATGATGCTTAAGGATATAACACACAGAGAAAGCCCATCAACATCACGAACGAAGGTGAAGGCAGCAAACCTCCTGGTGAAAGAACAAAGGGGATGCAAAACAAGCCAGAGAAATACTCAACGGAACACGGTAGGACCAAGGTTTTACTTTTCAGTAATAACCTTGGATGCACACAGACTGAATTCCCCAATTCACAGACACAGACTGGCTCAATGAATAAAAAAACCAAGACCTATTTGTATGCTGCCCACAAGTACAGTTCTCAGGACCAGTGTGGTGGTGCAACAAGCTAATCGTCTGCCCTGAGGGGCTGGTATCCCATGTGGGTGCTGGTTTGTGTCTCAGTTGTTCCACTTTCTCATCCAGCTCTCTGTTTAGAGCCTTGTCAGACAAGGATAGCCCAAGGCCTTAGGACCCCCTCGCCCGACACATGGGAGACCTGGAATAGGCTTCTGGCTTCAGAACAGCTCAGGACTGGGCCACAGCAGCCATTTGAGGAACAAACTAGCAGATGGAAGATCTCTTTCTCTCTTTGTCTCTCCTTATTTCTCTAGAAAATAGTCTCCATTTCCAATACAAATAAATAAATCTTTGAAAAATGTACATACAGGAACAAAGAGGGGTTATCAATCACTGGAAGTGAAAGATTTGAAAAAAAAAAATTTTCAGTGCAAATGGAAATCAAATGCCAGCAAGACCAACTAAATTTCTATCAGACAAACTGGGCTTTTAAGGCAAGCAATGTTAAAAGACCCCCATGAGGTCACTGGTAATCATTAAGGGGGAACTAAGAAGAGGTGTCCATTGTAAACATGTGCACTCCATGCTAGGACACCCAACTTCACAGAACAGATGTTTCCTTGGAATACATAAAAGCAAAGCTTCTCAATAAAAATGAGCAAATCAAATCCAACAATATGATAAAAAAAATTACCTGCTAAGAATAAGTTTATCCCAATAATGCAGGGACGGCTCAACATGCAAATCAATACACATGATTTATCACATCAAGAAAATGAAGGATAAAAATCACAGGAATAGCTTTGGGCCAGTACACTAAATGGGCCCCAGCGGCTCTGCTTTGAAACCAGCAAAGGATGGCCCATGTCTTTGGATCCCTGCACACTCATGACAGACTCAGAAAAGGCTCCTGGCTTTACCTGGACTAACCTTGGTCGTTACTCCCATTCGGGCAGTGAACCAGGGGATGAAAGCTCTAATCCTATTTCTCTGTAATTCTACCTTTCAAATAAATAAACCAAATACACCATTAAAAATTATATTATCTAACTAGATGTGGAAAGAGTTTAATAAAATATAACACCATATCCTGTGTTAAGGTCTAGTGGCTAAAGTCCACACCTTGAACATGCTGGGATCCCATATGGGTGCCAGTTCCTGTCCCAGCTGCTTCACTTCCCATCCAGCTCCCTGCTAGTGGCCTAGGAAAAGCAGTCAAGGACGGCCCAAAGCCTTGGGACCCTACTCCCATGTGGGGGACCCAGAGGACGCTTCTGGCTCTTGGCTTCGGATCGGCACAGCTCTGGCCATAATGGCCACTTGGGGAGTGTAGCAGCAAATGGAAGATCTTTCTCTGTGTCTCTCCTCTCTATAAATCTGACTTTCCAATAAAACTAAATAAATCTTTTTACAAAATGTTAAAAAGGAATATTCGTCAATATAATCAAAGCAATATAGAACAAACGAACAGCTGACATGATATGGAAAGGGGTAGATCCTCAAATTTCTACTAAGATCTGAAACCAGACAAGGATGTCTACTCTCACCACTATTAATGCAATTCTAGAAGTTTTAGGAGCAATTAGGCAGGAAAGGAGAAAGGGACACAACTTAGAAATGAGGAAATCAAATGATCCCTGTTTGTAGATGACATGATTATTTATACAGCAAAGCGGAAAGACTGCTTTAAAGAACTGAGTCTCCCACGTTCATGGATTAGAATTCTTAGTATCATCAAGTTCTGTGTGCTGCCCAAAATATTGATAGATTTAATACAATCCCAGTCAAAATTCCAAGGACATTCCTCATAGGACTAGGAAAAAAAAATCCCCAAATTCAAGTGGAAACACAAAGCCCCCAGCTAGCCAAAGTCATCTTAAACAGTAAAAACCAAGCTGGAACCATCCAAACACCAGCAACCAAGATACATTCTAGGGCCATTATAATCCAAACAGCCCGGACTGACATAAACAGATGAGTGGCTCAATGGAACAAGATAGAAACCTCAAATTAGCCCATGTATGCACAAGCAACTAATGATTGAGCAATAAGCTAAAATCAATCCCAGGAGAAAGGATTTCCACATGTATAAGTATACAACGAGACCCCTAATATACACCCTATCCAAACATCAACTCAGACTGCACTGAAGTCATAAACTTAGGCTATGAAACCATCAATGCACCAGAGGAAAACTTAGGGGGATACTAAGACCCTACCCGAGGCAAAATCTTATTAGGAAAGACCCCAAAACACAACCAATAAAAGCACAAATAGATGAATGGGATGACACAAAGCTAAGAAGTTTCTGCACAGCAAAGTAAACTATCAACAAAGTGGAGAGGCAACTGACAGAATGAGAGAAAATACTCGCAAACTATGATCTGATAAAGGACTAATAACCATATTATAAAAGGAAGTGGGGAAATGCAACAACAAAACAACTCAAATAAGAAATGGGTAAAGCATCTGAACATACAAAATGAACAAATACAAATGGCCAACAGACATGTGGAAAAAATTCTCAGTCACTAACCATCAGGGAAATGCAAATAAAAATCACCATGTGATCTCACCATCCTGCAGTTTGAATGGCTACTATGCAAAAATAAAAAATTAACCACCACAAATGGTGGTGAAGTTGTATAGAAAAAGGTCTCCTGAGCCCGCACGATAACATAGTGGTTAAGGTCCTCTCCTTGAACACGCCGGGATCCCATATGGGCACCAGTTCTAATCCCAGCAGCTCCACTTCCCATCCAGCTCCCTGCTTGTGGCCTGGGAAAGTAGTGGAGGACGGCCCAGAGCCTTGGGACCCTGCACCTGCATGAGAGACCTGGAAGTAAGTTCCTGGCTCCTGGCTTTGGATTGGCGCAGCATCGGCCATTGCAGCTACTTGGGGAGTGAATCACTGGATGGAAGATCTTCCTCTTTGTCTCTCTTCCTCTCTGTATATCTGCCTTTCCAATAAAAATAAATCTTTTTTTTAAAGAAAAGAAAAGGGTCTCCTAATAAGATGTTGGTAGGAATGCAAATTGGTGCAATAATTATGCAAACCGGTATTCAGTATCCTTTGGCAAACTAAAAATTAATCTGTATGCTATAGCCATCCTGCTTGTGGAAACAGATCCACAGCAAATGAAATCAGCATATGAAAGGGTTACTTGCACTCCTCTGCTTATAACAATATAAGTCATAATTCCTGAATATGGAATTGACCTCGAGGTCAATGAGTAGACAGTGAAAGTTATCAACCCAAAGCCATCAAGCTGATGACGACACAAGGGAAGTGTTCATACGTGCGCATGGTGGAGAACTGCTCAGCCATCGGGAGCACGGGCTCCTGCTTTCTGCAACAGAATGGGCAGAACTGGAGAGCAAGAGGAGCAAAGCGAGTCAGACCACAGCTTTCTCCTCTTGCTGAAAGTTAACAGAAGAAAGTGTGAATATCAGAGGACATGACAGTGTGTGTCTTTATATATTCATATGTAGTCATAACATGAACACTGCAATAAAATCTTTTTACCACATTTGCCCATTATGAATTTCTCAATTTGTGATATTCATACTGTTTAAGAAAAATTTAGCATGCATATGCATATAAAGTGTGAATATAAGGTAAGCATAGCAAAATGTTACAATAAATTTTGAAGCTAAAAAATAAATATCAACTGGATGCTATCAATTCTCTCTCAAACACACACTGTATACAGAGATCTCTTTGGAGTGTAGGGAGAAGGGCTCTAAATCATTCAAATCTTTTAAAGAACATCGGTAACTAAGAATCACTATATTATGCTTTGGAACAAAAGCGCTAACTATCTAATCTTAATAGGTCATTAATATCAGCATAGATAGGATACGTGGAGCTTACGTATGAAGCTGCTTGGGATAATCTATGGTAACTGCCTCCCACTGAAGAGTTGCCGGATGTGGTGTTCAGATAATACATTTTCTATCACAATCTTTCAATGTGAGACTTGTGGGACAGCTGGGAGGAGAGCAGTGCTGGTCCAGGAGGATGGCAGCTGCAACATACCACAGCTGTGCAGGTTGGGAACTGGGTGCTTTGTAGGACTCACATTTGCATTTTTATTTTTCCCCTGAATCTCTTGTTCCCAAAGAGACCTCCATTTGTCAAGGTGATTTTGTCAGCCAGCAGCCCAGTACTTTGGGAGTGTCTGCGACATCTTTTCCAAATGGAACACCATTTTGTCAAAAAGCAATAGCAACTACACATTTGTATAACCTGATGGAGCAGGACAGGATGTGCCTGGGAAGCTCAATGCCAAGCGAGGGCCAAGCATGGCACCTGGTTCTGCACGCAGGCTCCTCCGTCAACGGCAGCCAAAAGATTCCGGCCCCTTGTCCCTAATCCTTCTGACACTGGTACTACTTCTTTGGAGGTCAAGACCAAGTGAAGCTTCTGCTCTGGCTGGCAACCCATTTCTGGTAACATCTTCACACAGTGGCCCAGACTCGTTTCCGTGGCTAAGGGCAATGTCTGTCCCCAGCCACGGCTGTCCCTCACGCTAGCCATGTGCTCATTGTCCGTCGTTGGTCCATGGCCTTTACCTTCCATGTCTGTGCTCTGCCTTGCCAAGATCCCCATCACAAACAACGTCTCAGTCCCACCAAGTGCTCCGACCTAAGGACAGTCATGGCAACCATGCTTTAAAGGAGCAGTCTCAACAGAGACTGTGCGTGCAGGGAGAGCAGTTAAACAGCTGAGAGCTCATTGCAACTTCCATTTTAAACTCTAGCTAAGGTTCTGGAACCTGCTCCATGTCCGTTTCTCTTTCTCCCTGCCTACAATTTTTCTGGACAAAACAGGATCTAATGCCTGTTAAACTGGAACTTTTGTTTAGGAGAGTGCTTCATGTTTGTTTATCCTAAATAAAGCTCCCAGATCTCTGATTCATGAAGTTTATAATCCTTTGTTTCCAATATATGCAAGTGACAATCATTCTCCATTCTCCAACTGAAACAACCTCTAGCTTTGCTCTTTCTCTAACCATTCATGTTCAGAAACAAACCATGTTGTAAGTCTCTCTGGTGACTGAGCGTGGCACGGTCAAGACTAACCATTCACCCCCAGCTCTGTGGCAGCCCACCGCAAGGGGTAACTTGCACAGGTGGCTAATTAGCAACTTCTGGGTGCAAAGTTTGCTGCTATTGGTGAATTTTGTTTGCCCTTCTTCTAGCTCTGCTTCTGGGCATGCATTTTCCTAATACCAACATCCTTTCTTTGTGTGAGAGGGGATATCGGACAGGGAGGTGAGTAAAAAATGCAGAGGAGAAAGCATTGCTTGTGGTAGTTCTCTCTCAAAGCCTTTATTCACCTTCAAGTTTAAAGTGGGTAATGCTGTTACAAGGAGCCAAGGCTTTTTGGCTCAAGATTATAAAGAACTTATTCCTCTGCGTTTTAATCCACACTAGCAAGTGATTGTCCCCTGTCTCCCCCTTTCCTCTTTTTTTTTTTTTTAAACTCAAATGAATTCTTATTTGTGATAAGGTTTTGGCCACTTTTAATGGACAACATCCTCAAAGAAAAAAAAAAAACTCCAAAGGAAAGCTTCTCAGTTGACCCCAGACACCCACCTTCAACTTGGCTATTGTAGTTATCAGACATACATGCAGAGGCCATGGGCCAGCACTGGAGAGCTGCTGTGGGCGGCAAGAAGGCGGCCAGAAGCACAGGTCCTTCTGCAGGAAGCCTCCTGGGAGCTTTCCTGGAGTCACTGGTACGAGTCAGGGAAAAACAGACAGCAGCCCTTCAAGCCTGGTTGAGCTTACAGAGTCACAGAGGACTCTTTGTGCTTGGGCTGTAATAGGCTTTGCTCTGCAAACCTTTAGCCATCACTGTGCCAAATCCTGGCTCACGCCGTATGTCATGCGTAGCAATTACATTAGGTAATAAACTCCACACCCTCTGGAGGCCCCTTCCCCGCCGCCCCTGTGTGACTGCCCTCTGACAATGTCTAAGTCTCCGTGATGGCAGAAAACCCTTTGCTCACAAAGCAGATGATTCATTTCATCCCAGCAACTGGTGATTAAAACCACATAAACCCACATCTCTGGGCTTCCCAAAGAAGCCAGGCCCATGCTCACTGCTTCTCCATCTGTTTCCAGGATAAAGAAAACCCGAAAAAGAGAACCAAGGAGGGCCAGAGCATGGTGATTCAGTGGAGTAAACCACCACCTGGGACACTAACATCCTGCCTAGGCAGCTCCGCTTCTAATCCAGCTCCCTGCTGATGCATCTGGGAAAGCAGTGGAAGATGGACCAGGTGCTCGGGCCCCTGCGCCCACGCAGCAGAACCTGGTGGAATTCTGGGCTCCTGCACTTGGCTTGGAGTAGGCTCAGCCATCGCAGCCATGTGGGAAGCGAACCAGTGGGGGAATATCTGTCTTTTGCTCTAATGTTTTGCCTTTCACATAAATAATTGAATCTTTTTTTTTAAAAAAAAAGACTTGTTAGAAATAAAAGTAATAGCACACACACAAACACCTCCAGCAAAATATACTAGGGCCCAGTGTGGTGGCCTAGCAGCTGAAGTCCTTGCCTTAAATGTGCCAGGATCCCATACGGGCACTGATTCTAATCCTGGCAGCTCCACTTCGCATTCAGCTCCCTGCTTGTGGCCTGGGAAAGCAGTTGAGGAAAACCCAAAACCTTTGGACCCTGCAACCACGTGGGAGACCCGGAAGAGGCTCCTGGCTCCTGGCTTTGGATCGGCTCAGCTCTAGTCATTGCAGCCGCTTGGGGAGTGAATCATCAGACGGAAGATCTTCCTCTCTGTCTCTCTTCCCCTTTGTATATCTAACTTTCCAATAAAAATAAAATGAATCTTTTTTAAAAAAAAGAAATATACACTATCAGATCTATTGACCCTCCTTAGTTTGATATTAAAAAAATTGAAAATCAGTGAAAACATGAATGGGAAAGGACAGCCCACAGATGAAGCTACTTGGCCTACGCGATGGGACACCTAGGCATTAGGAGGTGGCACCACATTGCACCAGGTGAGAGGGGTTCCTGGTTTCCCTCTCTGGCCAGAGCCAGCCTGTCAGGCACCTCTACCTGTGCCCATTAACAGGGTCGCTGCAGGCGGCAGCATGCCCTGCCTTGTGGGTTTTGTGTTCCCCCTAAGGTTTTTCAGGTGCGAGTATAAAACTGATGGCAGTTGGAGAAGGTCAACATTACATATTCATTTTATTTTAAATAATTGATGATGTTTCCTGTCTTGGCTTACATTAATTGCTCTCAGGTGTTGGCAAACGGCGCAGTGCGTTGACTTTTAATGTGTTTCTTTCGTGAGGCAGTCAGCGTGCTCTCTGGACTGCTCAAAGCAGTCTGGATGGTGCAGGACTTTTTAAAGAGGAGGGTTAATCAAGGGAAATTGAATGTATAGGTTGATGCTGTCTGCCATGTGGAGGAGGAGGAAGGAGAATGGGAGAGAGGCAGGGGGAGGGAAAAGAAGGGAAGGAGGGGGAGGGGGAAGCAGGGGGAAGGGGAAGGAGGGAAGAAGGAGGAGGTGGAGAGATCGGACTGGACACGCAGGATGTAAGCAAGTTCTATCCAGTCTCAGTGGAAAGCTGCAGCTTGGCCGCAGGCTCCTGCTTGGGCGTGGGCATGCAAAGCACTTTGACATCTTCCGCAGCAATGCCACAGTATGGAACACAAAGCCATCTTTCAAGGCAGGCCACGGGAAGGTATTTCCTAGCAAGTAAACTCTACAAGCGTTTTTTTGTTTTGTTTTGTTTTGTTTTTTCCCAGGAACACCGAGTCTCCCAAAGGACTGGAATGTTATTGAGGGGAAAAAAAAAACCACACACACACACACACCCTTGATCACCTGTGTGTATGCCAGGGACCCAGATTGAAATAATATTGATTCTGCAGAAAAATATTTATTCCTGTCCCATAGCCATAATACAGAAGGTCTTTTGTTTCAAATATTATTTATGTATTTATTCATTGGAGACAGAAACAGAAAGCTCTGATCCAATGATTCAGTCCCCAAATGCCTGCAAGGGGCCGAGGCTGGATAAAGGCCAGCGCCCAGACCTGGAAACTCAATCCAGGTCTCGCACACAGAATGCAGGAACTCAGCTCCCTGAGCCACTACTGCTCGCTCCCAGGCTTCTACCACATTTCTCCTTAAATACAGTATATGGGCGGGGGACGTTGTGAAGTAAGAATTCAGAGCCGGGAACTCAATCCAAGGAATCTGATAACAGACGTGATGTCTCAACCTCTAGGTGAACGTCCCCCGCCCATATACTGTATTTAAGGAGAAATGTGGTAGAAGTCACAGTTGATTCTAAGTCATCACCCCTTTTGCACATTCTACACTGTGCTTCCATGTTGATGTCCAAAGAAGACCGCCAAACTGACTTGGGGAATCATTTACCATGATGTGTGCTTCCAGAGTGGGACACTAATCAGATTCAAATTGAATCAGCTCAGAGCCAAGCTGGCTTTCAGGCAAGGGCGGGTGGCTTTGGGGAATGTCCCAGGGGACTCGGAGTGCCAGGATCCAATCATGCTGCACATGATGGCTGTGTCTCGTCTTAGAAGGCTCAACTCCTCTGTGAAGGGAAGGACTTAGGAAAATGCATTTTCCTCTTGTTTTGCTCCAGTCTGCAGCTCAAACGGGAGCATGCCAAGAGGGTCAGGCACAATAATTAAATTTAGGATTTACACTTTTGAGAATTCAGGGAGGCAGCCGCAGGAACCAAAGAGCTATTTTCCTGATCCAAATTTTGACTGCTTAGAAAGTAAGGTAATTTTCAGTCAAGGTACACCATAACACGAGTGCCACTAAGATGACATTATACCGGTTTTTCTATTCTGTTGACCCACACAATCCTAGAATGTGCACAAAAGCGACATGCAGCCTTCAACGACGCAGTAAGGTGCGCTGCTACGCACCAACAGCAGCCCCCAAGTCAAAACACAGCAGCTGTTCAGTGTTATTTACAATACACTGGCATCGCTGCTGACCTAAAGAGCTGAAGAAAATAGCAAGCCATATTTTCAGCTTAGTAAAACCCTGCAGTAGGGAGCCCTTTATGAACAATTACAAGCATTTGCTGGAAATACACTTGCTGATTTAACAAACGGAGTAGGACAAATGTTTAACATGCTGTCGTAATGACGCACAGATGCTTTTCTCGGTATTCGTTGATCTGAGATAATGCGTTCCTGCCCAATCATGCTACAAAGCCGTGGCGGAAATAAATAAATAAATGGGTGTAATGTGATGCGCTCTCACAATAGCAGAGCTGCTGACTGCCCCTGACAGATGGGGGAAGAAAAAAAAAGTCAATATGATGCCTGAGACGGGCAGGCTCAGCACTGCAAAATAAATTACATGATTCGCTGAATGCCTGGGCTTCGCGCAGACATACCAAAAAAAAAAAAAAAACTAGAAAGATAAAAGCTTGCATTGGCTTCAGATGATATTTACTGCTTGATGGATTTACTAGCAGCCCCAGTCCAGCCATACTGTATTGAATTATTGGCCTCTATTTAGCTGTGTGTCCATCAGAGCTAGAGTGTCCTTAAGCGTAAGTGAGCTGGAGGCCAGCCAAGCCTCGTGCAGGCTCTGGGTCCACAGAAGAGCAGAGCTCACGGCCACCAGCTTCAGGAACTGGGAGCTTAAGGACACTGGGACACACGACACAGCCCAGCTACAAAGTACTTTATCAATATTAATGCCAAAATAAATATTAATGGAAGCTCCCTGGCGTACCATTTTTGAATGTGCCTTGTTATTTTCTTTGTATTTTAACACAAATGGTTGGAAATGACTGTGTGATTTTTTTCATTTGAGCCGTCTCTCCTTCACACTTTGTTTCTTGCTTTGAATCTAAGAAGGAATTTGGAAGAAGACCATTAGCTTCCCTGCTACCCCCTTATCACCATGCAGGGCTCCTGCACAGTAATGGGGGCCAAGGAGATATGAATTTTGAGACGCAGGTGGCTTCCAGATGACTGGAACAGCAACGTGCAGCACCACGGCCGCAGTTATGGGCTCTATTGCACCACGCGCAACAGCAGTTCAATGGAAAAGTAGCATTTCAGGCATACCGAGCCTGGTGGCAAAGTTCTGTTGCTCTCAAAGCTGCATAAAAACAGGGGGAAGCATGAGGGCAGGGAGGGTTTGAACTCTCTGCTATCTGGCTTTGTTTTGCCAGGAACACCAGTCTGCTCTCAAAAATAGATTCAGTAAAAAAAACACAAAGAAAGTGCATGTGGCCTGAGGTGTGGTAGGTAAACAAAGAGAGCCAAGGGCTGAAGGGGGGACATGAAGGCACACAGGACCCCAAACCAGTGATCATGCAACACCGTGTGCCCTGGACAGAGCTGATAGCAAGGGCAGGGCCTGGCAGGACAGCTGCTTCGGGGAGGAGAGATCAGTACTCCACAATGAGACCTCCAATCAGAGTGTCAGTAACTTGGTGAGGACCTGCTTCTGTTAGCAGCTCAGAGAGATCAAGTGTTAAGGGAAAATGCACTCTAAGGGAGCCAGATATTAAGGGGCCATGCCCATGTCAAGGCGGCCTCCACACCCAGGCCAGAGCACGCACAGCCTGCAGGTCAGAGATGGGTACCTATGAGTACCCCAAGGCATCAGCTCACCGAGCAAGCCTGAGCGAACACCTCGGTGTCATTTGCCCCTGCTTCCTAGCCTATCAGACAGCCAATGACATCATCCTCCTGGCAAGATGGTTAGCGTGTTTGGGGGCATGCGAACGGGGAAAAGGAGTGTTTCATGCTGACACTTTGCCCTTGCGTGCAACTGTACCAGTGATTGTTTTTGGGTCTTGTTGTGCCCATTTTACAGACAATGGTCAGGCACAATTTCTGACCTCACGTCACAGGGCCTGGCTCTGGAAGTGCTGACATGGCTCCGTCAGCCTCCCCTGGAGAAGGTCTCCAGGCCATGAAAGGTGGACATGAGCACATGTCCTCTGGGCAACAGCAGGAGGCTGGGAGTCCCTGGAGGAGAAGCGCATCCAGCCCCTGAACTTGACCCCTGCCCCTCTCTCCAGCTCAGACTCTCCCCCAGGACAGACCGGGAGAGACTGAGATAAGTTGATGCCCCCACTGCCTGGGCTGAACGGGCTGTACAAGGGGGTTACAAGGTGGGGTACGCCCCCTTCCCACAGGGTGCCACATGCACCCTGTCTAGGAGCACAACAACCACCTGCTCCAGTCTGAGCAGTGCTGCCCCTCGACACTCAAGTCCATCTTTGCGTTGCTGCCACGGAACGAAAGAATCTAACCACCGGATGGGAAGGAACAGTGCTGCTCAGTCTGCCCACACGCGACAGTAACTGCTACTTCCTTCTGGGTGCTCTACATGCATCTTCTGTTTGTCAGAAGTACGCATGGAGATGCTGGTGCTGCTTCCAGTTTGGGCAGACAAGTGAGTTGACACACTCACCCAGGCCTCACAGCTGCTAAACATGTTCGGCTTCAAAGCCTGGAACTGCCCGGCACTCATGGTGCTCCTGTCCCTGGGGCAGGGCCTGAGAAGTCTCCATTAATGACTCAAGAGGATAGATACTGAACTTTGTTTAAAAACTTCATGAAAAAGGATCCACTCTTTCCTCATACTGTTACAAGAGAAGAATGTGGAAGACAAGTACCATGACTTGCTGTCACTCGTGTATCTTGCAGTATTTTCCTGAAAGCGCCAGGGGAATTTGTGGAAAGCTGTATATACAGATGTAAAAGCCAGCCGGCCTCAGCTCCAGGCCCAGCCCTGCTGAGATGCCCTATGAGTTATTTCGCCTTCCCGAGTCTCCTAGTACTCAAAAGCCCATGTCGTGAGAGCATCAGTACTTTCTCTGCCAGGTGACTATTAGAAATACTGAAACAGTGTACAGTGGCTTAGCCCATAGGCCTCAAGTTTGCCTGATTAGGATTTGTCAACACAGCAGGTGTAACTCAAAAGCACTAGCCACTCATGTCACAGATGGAACAGGTCCCAGTGGAGAGGGTTAACAGCCACAGAGGATCCAAGGGAAGCCACATTTCAGAGCAAGAGCACGTGTGACTTTGAATGGGCTGGTGGAGGTGGTGAAGCAGACACACCCTATTCCCTGGACAGGGTACAGTTTGTGATTTGTACCCTGCTGGGGCGGCAGTGGTAGTGATGGTGGGGAGACTACATTGCCTTGACACAAACCTGTCTGATCTTAGAAGTGATCTCTGGAACTTACACAGAAAATGTGGCCTTAAATTGTTTATCAGCTCATGTCCTGTCTGAAACTGGGGTGTATGGCCTGTTAAACAAGGACTCATTGAACCACCTTAACACAAACATTTAAAAGGTCAAAAAGAGCGGTGATATGGATTGCCCTCAACGTGAATGCCTTTACCATCAAGTAATGATAAATGTTTCCAAACGGAGATGTTATTACCCTAAGTCGGACATTACATGATGTATACAAATATCGAAACATCACATGGTAGCCCACAAAAGCATACAATGGCTATGTATTGGAACAAAAATGTAACTACGCAAAATATAACAGTAACTACTTGAATTTTGTCATCTTATACCTACCATTTGTAAATATTTTCAATCTGTTAGCCTAGAACTTGGAGCCTTTTATAAGTGCTTGCTTACAAGTTGGTTGAGTCTTTGTCCTCAGGGTGTGTGATGTTTGTCGACCAAGATTGCTCTCACTGATAAACGCTTCCAGACTATAGGGCTCAGTTAAAGTCGACTTGTCAACACAAGATGTTTTAATAGGACCCAGAGTTACTGGTTGTGCTAATTTCTCTGTGACAGCTCCTACTATCTGTTGGTTTTCTAACCAGGACAAAGACAGGACCTGGAATATTAGCCCAGGCAGGGTCACCCAAGTCCAACTCTCCCATACACAGGCATAGTTCAAACTCCTATAAACATAACACTTATGAAAGTTCTGCAAAGCTTGCAAAATGCTGCTAATACAACTATTACGATGCAAATATTTCTGATCTGCACGCATGAAGAAGAGCACTTAATGGGAAACACAAACGGTAAGGATAAATGGGCAAGCTTAAGATTGAAGTGATTACTGGGAAAGCTCCCTAGAGATCAATCAATACCAAGTCCAGGATTCGCCAGTATATTTATTAACAACCTGGAAGATGGATGGGGTGAGCAGTAGTTGAATTTGTCGATGACAAAAGTAAAAGATTAAAGAAGACAGCGAACTACTGCAGGGGGAAAAAAGTAAAGAGCAACACAGTAAACCAAGATGAACAAGCAGAAGCTGAGAGGTGGAGACATCGGAGCCTGAGAAGCAAGAAGCCTTCTGCAGAATCTTTCAAGATTATGCAAGAACAGCCTAGAATTGAAGGACTCAGGGGCCTGAAGTGAGGACAACAGGTTCATAAACTGGCACCAGCTGCACTGGCGGCCATCGATGGCGCATTCGAGGAGAGTACCCTTGGTCGGTGTGGGTCAGCACCAGCACACTGTGTTTCCCAGGGCCCTTGACCTCCAGTCTTTGAGAACACTTCCTTGACCCCGAGAACACTGGAAGAACTATGTAAGAGTGACAAGGAACCCTTTCACACACACATCACCAAGGCATAACACATACTGATATGTGTACACACCTGAGTTTATATAGTCAATTCCCAGCATCTGTAGGATTTCATCCCTCCTGAAGATAGCACAATCTAAACACTCAATTCCCTTATTCAAAATTTTGTAGTGTGGGCCTGGCACAGTGGTCTAGTGGCTAAAATCCTCACCTTGAATGCCCTGGGATCCCATATGGGTGCCAGTTCTAATCCCGGCAGCTCCACTTCCACTCCAGCTCCCTGCTTGTGGCCTGGGAAAGCAGTGGAGGACGGCCCAAAGCCTTGGGACTCTGCACCCATGTGGGAGACCTGGAAGTAAGTTCCTGGCTCCTGGCTTTGGATTGGCAGAGCACCGGCCATTGTGGTCACTTAGGGAGTGAATCATCAGATGGAAGATCTTCCTCTTTGTCTCTCCTCCTCTCTGTATATTCGACTTTGTAATAAATAAATCTAGAAAAAAAACTGTGTAGTGTCTGTATCTGACATGATTTCCTGTGTACTTTAAATGATACCGTTAATATAACTAGTTGAATAGCAATAAGGAGAATTATGCAAAGAGTCTATAGGAATTCAGCTCAGATTTTTAAAAAGTTGTTAACATTTATTTAGATTTAAAAATACTTTAAAAATATGTTTTTAGGAGCTGGGTATGATGGGTTAGACCACCACCTGCAATGCGGGCCTCTCACTCGAGCACCTCTATGCATCCTGCTTGTTCCACTTGCAATGTAATTCTACGCTAGTGGCTGAATGCAAGCAACAGCAAAGTTTAACAAGTGTTTTGGCTCCTGTACCTACATGGGAGGCCCGGATGAAACTTCCATCCTTGGCCTACCCCAACTCTTGCCATTGTAGTCGTTTGAGGTACAAACTGGTAGACTGAAGATTGATTTTTCTCTGTCCCTTCCTGTCAACCTGCTTTTAAAGCAAAACAGATAAATCTTCTAAAATAGATTTTTTTAATCAATGATTGATTCAACTTATGGGTGGCTGCCTGCATGTATAAGATACAGGAGGCAAGTTCCCTTGATTACAATTTCATTAGAAGAAGCTTTCACATATACACAGAGGTCACACACAGTTCGTTTTCTCACAAAAATAGTTGGCAACATTTTCTTTGTCTTTTCACCTGCTTAGCAAACATAGAAACTAACACTGGAGGCTCAATTATTACAACAATAACTGAACTTACAGGAATACTAATGAGCTCCAAATGGCAGGTGGGTTCTCATAGCCAAGTTACTTGAAGTCACGTGGGTAACCCTGCTGTGAATGACACAGGCCTGATAATTATTCAGTTCTGGCCCCGCAGTGTTAATGACAGCATTAAATTCTGTGACATTTGTCCCAATCAGAAGGAACCATAACAATGGAAGTGGACACACACAATTGTCATGGTCCCCAGAACAGCAGCAGTCATCTCTGCTTTTCATTCGTGTTCATATTCTTTGGCGCGGGTTTCTAGGCACATGTTTCAAGTGGAATGCCACCAGATAGAGCCAGTTACTGAGCTTTATAGAAAATTACGTAGACTAAGTTCAGCACCTAACAGCTTCTTCGAGTCATTAGGCATTACTGAACTTAAAATTTCTGAGGATACATACACACACGTTCATGCACGCACCATGCACGTGCTAATTTCATATACATGCATAAAATACACGTGCGTGCCCATCCTTCTTAAAATTCTACACATGACAGTGGAAATTCCATATGGAGCAGGTCTGTACTGCAACCTATCAGGGAACTTCTACCTGAAGAACTAAAGGGCCTTGTGTTAGGCAAAGGATCCTGAGTGAGGAGGGGGCCACTCCCCCATGTCCCAAGAGGAATCTGTTCATTGTGAGGCTCCAACGTGAGAGAAACACCTGCGGTGCTGTGCACAGCTCACAGACATGAAATGGGATATGGGCAAGGGAAGAATCTGTCCCAGAAGAATCCTTCATACTTAAGGAACTAATGAGATCATCCGCCAAAGATAATGAATCCATTAGTCGGAAGAGGAATCAAATTGCAAATCTATATCCTATATTTGTGCTGTTATATATAAATGTTGAATGAATTATGAATGAAAAAATACCTCCTCTTATCACCCATGTGTCCAACTGAACCGTTTCCAAAGTAAATAACGAAATCTCACTGCAATTGTTTCTCGTTTTCATGATCTTCCCGGGCAGAGAGAGGATTTTCTTCAATACTCTGTTGGAAACTCTGTCATTATGGTGTAGCGAGGTAATTTGCTAAAACAGCTGCCTCTAATGAGCAAACCTTTCCATCTGGCACATCCAACACAGACCCAAAAAACCTCATCAGTTCAAAAAGGAGGGGGAAAACAAAAAGAAGGAAAAACTTTATTTGATAGCACTGGAAAAAAAATAGAGGGGGGTATGGATTCTGTTTTAGGGAGCATCTGTGAGCCTCACAGGCTGGAGTCTACTCTGCAGGGCTGCGCTTCTCTGCTTTGGCCGGGTGGAGTCACTCCGTCTGGGCCCAGGTGAAGGCACATGGGCCTGACACCATTCCCTGGCTGCTTTCATCATGTATTGCCTCTGGATGGACTGCTAAGCAACTGGACTCATGTTTGTGACAGTGACATCCAACAAGCGCAATACACACCAACAAGAAGGAGTGTGGTTTTTACATGTTAACTTGAACCTGGAGTGGAGAAATTACTTTTCCTAATAGCTGTGTTTATTTATCTATTTACTTTACGTCTTGTGTATTCTGAGGAATCCTCATTACTGTCCCGCAGGGGTGGAGAACTTGTCCGCTGCCAAGGCCCATTTGGATGCTGATAACATCAGCTTCAAAATCAGTGGGTACGGACCTGGGGGGGTTTCAGTTCTGCCTGCGGATGCCCTGGCAGGACCACACCCAATGGCTGCATGGGCTTCATATGGCTCATGGGCCGTGGAAGGATCATATTCTATCGAGAAATCCTGCCGCTTCGCTCTGCACTGTAAACATTCAAATAAAGTCTTGAGATTTGAAGAACTGATATGAAATTTACAACCCTATTATCTTAACTACTAATGATTTGCGGGGGGTGGGGGGGTGCGGGGGGGGGGGGAGTACTATTTTCCTTTTACAGCATTTCTGTCACTCTTTTCCTCTGGCCTTGAGGAGTTGAGTCAGTTGTCCATTTATTTGGCTTTACTTTCCACCACAAACATTTCAGGTTCTGGCTAATTAAGCATGTGCTACATAAGTTTGCTTATTTATATGATCACAGTATTAGCAATCCAATCAATGTGACTTCTCAAGCTAGTAAGGTATTGTATTTTTCCTAAAATTAGATCTATGTGAAATTCTATTTTAAAAGTGTTGCAAGTTTTAGGTTACAATTAGGACTCATAGCTCTGCTGTTAGGGCAATATATCCTAATCAAAGGCTGAATAAGTGTTCACTAAAATGAACAAGTACAGATGCAGGCTCATAGTAAGACAAGATGATAGAAGCAGAATCTTGGCATGTCTAAACCTCATGCCAGAAAGTTATCAACTTCTCTGCAGAGAAGATAACAGGAACTTTCATTTCCTCTCTGACTACTGGGCATAATGTAAAATTAATGTGAATCATGTCAACGTTATGGCAAGGCACTGTTGCCTGAAAGAAAAAAATAGATAAAACCGTTTGCTTCTCACTCACCAATGCCTTACACATACCATGAGAATACATAATTGAAAACCAAATTTCTTTGTCACTGTCAGTCGTGCCCAGCTAGCACATTTTCCAACAGAACTGCTGCAGGAGGCAGCTAACGGACTTCTAGGCCTCAGTGTGAAAACAAAGAGAATACTTTGTTTATTGATAAAACAAAAATACCTCACCTTATCTAACATTCATGTAATCACAGGAAATTCAAACAAAATGTTTATTCAGCAACTGCCACGTGCAGAGCGGTGTTGGCAGGATCCAGGAGCTGTGAGGAAGAGGAGGAAACCACACCTGCCTCCCTAGCGTTCAAGTTGTCAAACGAGTGACCCTTGCGCTCATCACTGATCCGTTCGGCTTCTGCAAGGTTCCCAAATCTGTATTTTTTTTTTTTAATTCGGAAACACCACCCCCACTGCCCAGAGTGATTCTAAAATAAACAGCTGGCAGAGAACCACGGCTGTTTCTGAAAACAATGGGAAAGGGAATGTGCAAAATATCCCATCTTCCTGATAACCTGACTCTCCTGTTTGGGTCAACCTTGAACTCTAACCCAAGGGTGGAAGCAAGAGCTGTGTGCTCTTTGGAGATGGTCCCTGCTATGGGTTTGTTGTTGTTGTTGTTGTTTTACTATATTCCCAAGAGAAGAAAATAAAATGCTAAGTTATCCCTCCAAGGAGGACAGAGGGAAAGAAGAGAAATAGCTGTCTTGCTGAATAAACCATTGAAGAATGGAATTACATCTAAACACGTGACTTGTTGGAATCAAATTGTAGCAAAAGAGTGGAGAGAAAAACCAATGTGCCAAACTCAAACTCTGATAACAGTGATAAATTCAGTAGGAAAATATACTGCCGCTTGATTGACAAATTCACAGATGGGTATGCAGTGCGCACACTATTTCCCCCAAAATAGTTCTGCGAAGGTCTCCCTTTCACAAGGCCACATGTTCTCTCCTCTGCTCCTTAATAACCAGCACCATGTAGCAGCCTGTGCTCACCAGACATAGTGCTAAAACGTATGAAGACGGACTTGCAAGAACATGACACCGGAGATCCCCTCTGAGCATTATCTAGCCGTTTAAACAGAAAAATTTATATATATAGTAAAGAGGCATGTCCGAGTCACATAGCTAGTGCAATGTATTAAAAGGAAACATTCAGAATGATTTTAAGAGGGGTCCTAGTCTGCCATATTTTAAGGAAGAGGTATTGAAACTATAGGTATTTGGAGGAAACCCCTTACTCCCATTGTAGCAGGTACATCAGTCTGTGGAGGCAACTAAGTGCCACAGCATGAGTCACTTCCACAACACACATTTATTTCCCAAGAGTTGTAAATGCTGAGGTCAAGTATGAGGTCAGGGTGCAAGCACACTGGGTTCCAGCAGGGCTCTTTTTCTGTGGCATAAACGACTGCCTTACTAGGTCCGCGACTGGCCCTGCATTATGTTTGTCCAGAAAGTGCGAGCCCGGATGCCTCCTGCTCACCTCATGAGGACACCTGTCCCACAGATTAGGGACCCAGTTTTACAATCCCATTTAGGCTTAATTATCTCCAAATACGGTCACAGTGGGAGCTGACACAACAACATGAAATTTGATGAATGCATGGCATAGCACCACATGCACCCCACCAGCCACCCATAAACGAAGCACTTTTCCCTCCCAGGAGACACAGGCCTGTGCAGTCGAGTGGACAGATTTTGAGAAGCGGAACACAGACTCAATTCTGGCCCCAACTCCCCCAATCACCAGTTCTCAGCAGTGTAAAACTGGACACCAAAATGTGGATCTGAGAGATGTCTGGTGTATCTTAGAACCTTCGCAATGACAAGCACAGCCCTCCAGACACATGCAGCGGCAAGCATTCAAAGGTGGGCACCATGGAAACCCATTAGAAAAACCCGATTTCCATGTTGAAGAGCTAGAGGGAAACTGGGCATCAGGCTCACGTTCAGATGAAAACCAGCCTTCAAGTGCCCCGATGTACCAGAGGAGATCAGAAGTCTGGGTAAGATGCAACTACCCTTTCATTTCAGTTTTCCACCAATTTTTTGCAACCTCCTTGTAGACGTGAAGGAAAAGCAGGCAGGATCCACTTGGGACCCCAATCATGCATGCATACACAGGCCAAGTGTATGTGAATCCAGGTACAAATGACTGACCTATGGTGAAAATCAACCTGGTTTCCCAGAAGCCTCTGCTATGAGAAGACTGGGGTCAGGCCTGACACGCGGGACTGTCCTGCATGGGGGCCATTCAGGCTTGCCCTTGATGCACAATTTGGATATGACCCTCGGTTCTGGGGCCAACTTGTCTGAATTTGATTCCTAGATCTACCCGCTTGCAGGCTGTAAAACCGCAGACAAGTTCCTTAACTTTCTATGCCTTATTTTCCTCATTTGTAAAATAGCCATCCTTACACTAATTAATCAAAATGATTGTGAAGACTTAATGAGTTAGACTATGCAAATAATAATCCCTTTTGCAAAATTCTCAGACCAAAACAGTTGAAAATGTACAGGATTATTGTGGTTTTTAAAAGACAATTCACTAACTCACCTGGCAGCAAAACCTATCATGAACTAAAACGGGGCTAGGTATAATCCTTATTTAGCCCACTGAGTTTTAATACGCATATTTTTGCTACAGAAACATGGAAATGTACTTGATTATAGAGTGCTGCCTCAAAATCAGCATGGGGTATAAGTTTCTATTTGTATATATAAGCCTGTAGGAAACAGGGAACTACAGCATGGCTCCAAGTGTTGACGGTAAGAGATTATGGATTTACAACAGTTAACTAGCACTTAGCAAGTCTAGTTAAGTGCTACTTTTTGAAAGACTCCCCTATGACTAAGTGTTCCACAGGCAGACAGCAAGGGTTGTGACACTATTCACTCCGTAGACTTAAACTACAGAGTCATTAATTTAACCATGAGAATCAGGTTGAGAAGTGGTAGAATTCTAGTCACTCGGTCTGTAGACATCACAAACAAACCAAGCTTCCAGACTCACCTTTCCACTTGAATCAAACTGTAGATAAAGCAATGGTTTCCACTAGGGCATTAGCCAAGGAAAAGCAATGACGCCAGAGAAGTGAGAAGCAAGTGAGGTGAGTCCTGTCATTGCCAGCTCTTGGAGCCATGGAAGAGTTTCCATGTGGGGAAAGCAAACTCGGAATCTGGCAGAATCTGCAACCTGGAAGTCCAGCCAAGAGGCCAGATGCATCCAGTGGTTGGAGCTCTCAAAGCAGGGCATGAGAAAGAAACAAGACATGTGGAGAAGCATTTTAGACATTTGCAGTGGACTCCTGGAGTCTTCAGAAGCATACTATCAACGCATGCCCATGAAGAAACTTCCTGAACAGGGGAAAGAACTAAGCACAATCAGTTCTCTGTTTCTGGGTACTTCCCAGAGCTTATACAGTGATGGCGCTTCTTCCTATGGACCAGAATGGAAGGAAAAAATGAAAGTCTATGGAACATCATTCAGAGTACATAAAAGGATCTTCAGTAATGGAGAATAATTAACCCCAAGCTGAACAATAGTCTGATCCTGTCCAAAATACTTCAACAAAAAAATAATTTCAAAAGGCTCCAAGTATTCAGAGGCTCCACGTGACTTCCATGAGTCCTAGAACAAAGCTCTGTTATATATAGGAATATAAAATATAAACCAGCTAGCAAACAGCAAGGTGAAAATCACAAAGACTAGTATTCAATCAAAAAGTGCCAGGTACACAAAGATGTTGGAAAATATGCCCTGTATTCACCTTTTTAAAAAGATTATTTATTTTTATTGGAAAGTCAGATAGAGAGAGGAAGATCTTTCATTCGCTGACTCACTCTCCAAGCGGCCACAATGGCCAGAGCTGCACTGATCCAAAGCCAAGAGCATGGGGCTAGTTCTCCCACATGGGTGCAAGGTACAAGGTCCCAAGGCTTTGGTCTGTCTTCGTCTGCTTTCCCAGGCCACAAGCAGGGAGCTAGATGGGAAATGGAGCCACCAGGATTAGAAATGGCATCCATATGGGATCGGGGCACATGCAAGGCATTGACTTTAGCCAGTAGGTTGGTGCGCCAGGCCCTGTATTCACCTTTTAAACTGGCAGTTGGGATGGCATTTAGTGCAGCAGTCAGGATACTGTTTGCAATGCCAGTATCCGAGTGCCTGGGTTCAAATTCTAGCTCTATTTTCAATCCAGCTGCCTGCTAAAATGCACCATGGGAAACACGCAGGTGTTGGCTCACAGACGTGAGTCCCAGCCACCCACGTGGGAGACCTAGTCTTAGTTCCTAGCTCCTGATATCAACATGGCTCAATATTAGCTGATGTGGAGTTTGGAGAGTGAATCACAAGATGAAAGATCTCTTGTAAAATTAAAATAAGGGCTGGCACTGTGTGCAGCCGGTTAAGCCAGCCCTGACTGCATCATGTACAGGTTAATGGTTGCCAGGTGTGAGGACAAGAATGGGAGGTTAGCCAAAATGGAGCTGAACATACAGAAAGGATTTCTGTGGAGACAGAAAGTGTTCTGTTATCGAAGGCAATGTCCTCATAGTTATTTGGTACCATAGCTTTAAGACGTTATCACTGGAGGAAACAGCAGCATGTAAACACAGACCCTTACTACTCCTAGAGATTAAAACTACAATGTATGAGATGAAAAATACACTGGTGGGATTAATGTCAGATTAAATATTGAGTAGGAAAAGATTAATGAACCTGTATACCCAGCAACACAACTTATCCAAGGTGAAACAGAGATAGAAGGGTAGTGTAAAAACGGAGTATCAGGAAGGTGTGAAACAGCTTCAGGAGGTCTAGCTACCTGCACTGGACTTGGAGTCTCCAAAAGGAAGCAACGAGAGGGACAAAATCAAAACTACAAATGCACGCAACTGAGAAACTCAACAATCCTCAAGTCCTGTATCATGAATAAAACAATACAAGGTAAAGAAATAATGCTCGGGTGATAAACTATCTCCAGAAGCATTGCATTTAGAGTATCTGGTGGAAGGATGAGTAGAAACAAGAAGCTGACAAGCCAGCACTCCCTGCACGGCCAGATTATCTCGCATTAGGAAGAAACAGACATCAAGCACAGACTTTTCTTCAGATTCAATTTGAAAGACGTCATCACCAGTGAACCTGCTCAAAAAAAAGTACAGAAATCCTTTTCATCAGAAGTAAAATGATAGCAGATGGAAGCAGAGTTCCACATACATGAAGAGCCCTGGCCATAGAGTGACATGCTTTTCTCCTATCTTGTAAATATATGCAGATGGTATCAAAGTAAATCTAACACAATGTGGAAGTATCATCCATACAGTAAAATGTAAGAATAGCATATGACCTTGGATAAGAGAAAGTCAAGTCTACTGTCACATCCAAGTTCAACACATATTCAACACAACAAGAATGAATCTTAAGATAACAGGCGGAGCGAAAGAAGTAACACAAAAGGGACACACACCGCAGGGTTCTATTTATAGGAAGCTAGTTAATGTGTAATGACAGAAGGATGCAGATCAAGGGTTGCAAGAGGAGAAGCAGATTAAGGGTTCAGGGAGACATGATCAAGGCCACGGAAACACACGGAGGAACCGGGATCACATGGGGACATGCTTGTTGCCACTTACGGTGTGTAACTTATTGTATGTCGGTTCTAACACAATGAAAGCTCAGTAAAGAATATAAACAGGCCATGAAGTGAAGTCAACCGAGGCCAGATCGTTTTAGAATTGCCTATGCTGTTTTTAAATTTGAGCAAATATAGCTGTTGTTCATGTTAAAATAGTTCACTGTTTGCTTGCAGTGAATTCTATTTTTATCCCTCCCTGTAATTAGAGTGTCGACTCATGTGGCTCTTCCCAATGCGTCCAAAGGCCGTTGACTTGCTGGTCACAGCCAAGACAGAGTGTAAACAAAGTGAATGCCGCCTGGGGTCAATGTGGCCTGCGCGTGCTTTCACCATTATCATTAGATACGTAAAGACGTAAGCGTGGAAGTGTCTCTGTGAGTGGGTTTCTACCAAGGAATTTTATCCAGTGACCAACACCGAGTGTGAGATGATTCCCAAAGTTGTTTTTCACTTACAAGATGGTAAAATGGATACATGTCCATGGTTGTTAAGTATCAGTTTCTGGGCACTGTGCTAGAATTTGAAGAGCTGAGAAAACGGTTTTTAAACTGTGATCCACGGCCTACTAGAAATCTTCAAAGGTCTTCAGGTTGGTTCACAGAGTCACCGAAAAGGGCCCATCCCAGGAGACTGTAGGCACATAAATGTTTTTCTCAACTTCACATTCAGATGTACCTTAAAAAGTCAAGAAAATTCTCATTGCTTGCCTCCTGTGGGGTAAATGCAATTCAGAACACAAACTAGATATAAAAGTCACCGATGAACTGGGAGTAGCCACTTTCACACATTTTTTTTTCTCCAAAGATTCTGCAAACCAGCTGCTCCCAGAGAGGTTATAAAAAACTGACAATGTCGCTTTCTGCTTCCCACCCCAAATTACAGCATGAGATTCTCAAAAGATGAGGTCAGGAACCCACAGTTTAAGAAACACACTGGGCTTTACCACATAAACCAAGATCTGAATGCTACAGCGTTCCCTTTACGCACCCAAACTTTTGTCCTTGGCCAAGGGAGCATACTCCTGTGAGGCCTGCCTGTGGTGGATGCATTTCTGAGCAGTATCTTCCAATATGGTGTGCTGATCTTTCCCTGTGGCAATCAACACTGATAGCAGAATCATCAGGACACAGTCAAAGAGGACCAAGGGAACCACAAGACCTCTGAGAAGGCTGATGCAGCAGATCAGGGAATATCCAAGTGTGTGTGTGTGTGTGTGTGTGTGTGTGTGTGTGTGAGAGAGAGAGAGACAGAGACAGAGATGATTTTTGATGAACCAAAGTATTCTCTTAATTGTAGTAACAAAATTCATTCCTAGTGGCAAAAATAATTTACTCTGTTAGATTTTTATAATGGAAAGTACAATTATGTTAAGGCCTACAGCTCCCATGGAGATGACTGTTTTTATAATGTTGTTTTGGTTGGGTGAGGGAGCTGACACCACAGCTAGATCAGAACAGATTATTCAGAGAAGTTCCTGGAGGTTACTGAGCCACCGTGGACCAAAACTGGTGAAGGTTGAAGAGCTAGAGAGGTAGCAGGGATCAAGTGCTAAGAGCCTGGTTGCACTGGCCATCCTCCAGAAGTTATTTCATTTTTTATGCCTAGAATGTCTACTTCACAATTAATGGAACTGCTAGTTCAATAGCACAGTAGTTCCTATTAGTAACTACTTACTTTTAGGTTAACAACTAGAGTTAGACTCAAATTTTAGTCTCTTTGACCTGAGTTACAACTAGATAAGACAATGTCTAACGTAGCTGCATTAGAATATAGTGCTATGTGTTGGGCATTTGGTCCAGTGGTTAAGATGCCAGTTAGAATGCCCTAGTCCCATACTGGAATGCCCAGGTTTGCCCCTGGTTCTGGCTCTTCATTCTAGCCTAATGTGACCCTCAGAAGCAGTAGGTTGGACCCCTACCAGCCATATGGGAGACCCAAATGAAATCAATCAGTACATGGGACCCCTTTCTGTCTCTGTCCCTCTGCGCAGCTTCTCACATACAGAAATAAAAACATATATAGATTTGAACACACACAATTGTAAATGAAGCAAACAGTAGCTAGGGTTCAAAGTGCAGCCTTCGTCCATGATCAGAGTGGTTTCCACCCAACACATCCTGTCCACTGACTCATTACTGAGATGCGAATGTGGCCTAAGTACAGGTCTCAAGCTTGAGATCCCCATTCTAGTCATCTCCCTGCTACTAACAACTATGGCTTTGCAGAGTTACACGGTTCCTGACTTACTGAGTCATGTCTGCAAGGCACAGCCCTGGGCAGGAATGGAAGGCCAGGACGACAGGTAGACAATGGCAAGCTTGTTCAGTGTGACCCTTACCAAGTACCTCACCTCCCTGACTGAGACTTGGCAGTGAGTCAAATGATACACGTTAGCACAGTTTTTAAGTCATAGGAAGAAGCCAAAGAGTAGACATACGAATGTAGGTCATGTATATATATGTAATTCCATTTTTCCAGCAAGGTTTCCCTCAGGAGCACCCTGATAGGCTGTGTGCATTTCTTTTATGGAGCGTGCGCCATCTCATGATTAAGGTGCTGCCTCCCCAATTAAGCTTGTGAGAAACACAGTCCATGTCTGATCACCTGCGCATTCTCCGTGGCACAAAGCACGTCTTCCATTTTTCCCAGAATTGGCAAGTGATACTTAGTCAACCACTCTGTCAGAAAAATAGTGATGGAATTCTCACAGTAAATATAATTAGATGAAATCGCGTGTATTTAGTGTGTGCTTTTTAAAATTCAAAATACTTCAGAAAACTAGTTTCTATAGTTACTCAATTTCAACAGAGATTTACCGAGATCAGAGGCCCAAAGGAAAACCAACTAGCTGGTGATGTTGCTGTATTCAAATGTGTTTGCTGTTCTTAAGATGTGTTTGGTTGTAAGGCACAGTGCCAGGAGTTGGGCGTCTAAGAGGACAATACAGTTCCTTCCCACAAAAAGAGGCAATTCTACAACCTGGGACAAATGGTCCTCCATGGCACCTTCTCTATATTCCCAAATGGATGTACTGTGCTGGATGACTAAGAGAAACCATGACAATGCTGTTTTGTGTATTATTCATACCAGGCCAGACTGCTTTTCTAGGTTGGGTACCTTTGGTCTCAAGATAGAACTAACTGAACACAAGTTCAAGGAGAAATACATCTGCCAGTGCCCAGCAGCCTTTCGGGGGAATCTCATTTCTGATCTCCTGTTGTCAATGGTTCCAGGCTGGTGCTCATCACACCCTGGAATGACACTGGAAGACACTCAGTCATGTCTGGTCCTGTCTTGCCCAAGAACAGCTCCGAATTCCCATGCTCTGCAAAGAACCCATCTTAGCTGGAAAGATTAATACCTATTTGCAGCCCCTCACCTGCTCCCCTTTCTGAAGTCCTCCATCTTGTTTGCACAAGGCAGTGCCCTCACTGACTGGGCACGGATACTGTTCAGGGCCCCCTGCATACAGACATGAACCCGGATGGGCCATGGCAGGCAGAGGAGAAATGTGGCATCTTCTGACATGACTTGGCATTTTTGCAATCTGCTTTTTCTCCTCCGCCACCAACCTCTTTTCTTTCAGTAACAGAAGGTCAAATTTAAGTCACTTGAACAAGCAACGGAAACTCACTGGATCATATTAAAGATGGGGTGGTGTGTGGAATCTGAAAGACACTGGAGGCAGCTAGAGCAGAATTCAGTAACCATCACCCAGGCTCCATTTCTGCATGACAGGCATGATGACCTTTAGCAGTCTGAGACACCCAGGCTGCAGGACCTGTAGGCCTCTCAAGAAAATGGCTGGAGACGTCTCTCCCTACCCCATCTCCTTCCTCTCCAGGCTCCTGCCCACCCTGAACCAAGCCCAGGGTCCAGAAGCTGCAGCATCTTAAAAGCAGCATCCGGGCCCGGTGTGGTGGCACAAGTGGTTAAGGTCCTCGCCTCGCACGCCCGGGATCCCATATGGGTGCTGGTTCTATCCCACCAGCCCCGCTTCCCTTCCAGCTCCCTGCCTGTGGCCTGGGAAGGCAGTCGAGGACGGCCCAAGGCTTTGGGACCCTGCACCCGCGTGGGAGACCCGGAAGAGGCTCCTGGCTTCGGATCGGCATAGTATCGGCCCGTTGCGCTCACTTGGGGAGTGAATCATCGGACGGAAGATCTTCCTCTCTCTCTCTCCTCTCTGTATATCTGCCTTTCCAATGAAAAAAAATAATAAAAAATAAATCTTTAAAAAAAAGCAGCATCCTAGTAGCTGGTGTCCATATGGGATGCCAATATTACGGGTGGCGGATTAACTCAATGTGTCACAACACTTGCTCTGTATGCTTCTAAAAACACTCATGCTACTCCCTAAAAACATCTTTTCTATAGGAAATGGACTATTCCTTAGACAAGTGGACAGGGGGCAAGGCAGATGGAAGAGGCAAAGGAACAAGAGGAGAAGGTGGGAGCCAATACAAACCCGCTCCGCCAAGCTCTGGAAAGGTGGCCCTGACAAGGACTTCCTGTTCAGCACAGAGGGCTGGCTGGGCAGCTTGCGGGGCTGCGGCTGCCCTCAGCTGTGCAGAACTGATTATGGAAAATGAAAAGGCTTGGAAATGTATTTCATCTCACACTGAAGCACTGCTGACAATTCAAAGTGAGGACAGAGGATTCATCTGCTCAACTTCTGTTTTAACACACAGACTTCAAACGAGACCACAGAGGCAAAGCAGGAAACGGCGCGGTGTACTGAAGCATCTCTCTCTGTAAGCTCAAGCGCTGTCGTGTTGCTGTTTTGTAGATGGCTCTGGAAGGCAAAGGGCTTGGCTTTTGGTGGTGGTTACCAATTACTGGGAACCTAACTGAAGTATACAGGGTGACTCACTAATTAAGCAGATCAAGTTCACCTCCTGTGGCTTACACTCCCACGTCCAGTTGTCCCCGAGTCCACAGAGGAGCCACAATGGCAAGAATATAACTCTACAGTGTTTCAGTACTTCTTAAAAGCTGAAAATGAAACAGATGTTATGTAGGCTCTTCATACTAAAGTAAGCTAAATATCCATCCTGTGATAGAAACTCCAATCTAAATGTTATAATCTTGGTCATTTTAAATTTTACTTCACCAATCCACACTTCACTTTTTTGCGTTATTATATTTGCTTGAACTTTCAGAAGAAAATATGCTATTTCCTTTTTAAATAAAATGCCATTATTGTTCATCAGTGTATTTAATGTTGGAGACTAGTAACAGTTTTCAGTTCAAAGACTCATATAAATTATGATGAAATCTAATTTACCTAGCAAAGTGATCTTATCCCAAAGATTCATAAAGTCTATCCCAAGATTTATAAAGATGGGTAATATCCTGTACTGGTAGTACATTAATTATTTATGATTCATACACAAATACAGATGCAAATGTTAATGAAAAGATAAAGAAATCCATTCTGCCGGACATCACTGAAATAGCAGCAGCATGAGCGTATCTTTCTGAAGCCATCCCTGTCTTAAGCCACTCAGTTGAATGACTGCACTCTTTGCCCTGTCATTTGCGTAAGGACTTTGGTCCTTTTGACTGTTTCACATGCTTAAGTTATCTTTTACCTAATCACCAGAGCAATAGAACAAGAAAGGACCATAGCTGAAGTAAATGATGCAGCTCCTCAAGCACTCCCCAAATCCTTACACGCAGCAGAGCTATTTCAGGGTAGCGTTCTGGGGACAGGCGACCAACAGCATTTAGCAAGGACCAGCATCCACAAAGGCCACTGAGTGAGGCTGCTGGAGGTGACACACAGGCAGGCACACAGGTGTTAGAAGGCAGGCTGTTAGTGGCCCAGGAGCTGGGCATTACACAGGCCTGCTTACAGCCCCGCGGGCATACTGGGAGCTGGGCACCACACAGGCCTGCTTACAGCCCCGCCACAGGTACACCTGGAGCTGGGTACCGCACAGGCCTGCTTACAGCCCCGCCACAGGTACACCAGGAGCTGGGCACTGCACTGGCCTGCTTACAGCCCCGCCACAGGTACACCTGGAGCTGGGCATTGCACGGGCCTGCTTACAGCCCCGCCACAGGTACACCAGGAGCTGGGCATCACACAGGCCTGCTTACAGCTCCACAGGTACACCAGGAGCTGGGCACCGCACAGGCCTGCTTACAGCCCCGTGGGCATACTGGGAGCTGGGCACCACACAGGCCTGCTTACAGCCCCGCCACAGGTACATCTGGAGCCGGGCACCGCACAGGCCTGCTTACAGCCCCGCCACAGGTACTCCTGGAGCCGGGCACCGCACAGGCCTGCTTACAGCCCCGCCACAGGTACACCAGGAGCTGGGCACCGCACAGGCCTGCTTACAGCCCCGCGGCTATACCAGGAGCTGAAGGCAGGTAGAAACAGGCTCTTGGGTTCAGTGAGGGGCTGCTCCTCATACAGAACTCCCTTTCTGGAAGGAGTGACCTTGCCCTTCAATGTCCAGCAAGCAGCCAGAGTGCATGCATTAAGCATTGGATAAGAGGACCATGCGGTTAGAACAAGCACGAGTCAATTAGAGGGCTTTTTCTTTTTTTAAAATGAGATTCTATGGGAAAATTAGAAATGTAAGCCCTGCAGAAGCAAACCTGCGTCAGTAATGCTGGAGAGGTGCTTTCCTGGGTAAGTAATTATTCTTCAGACACTTGCAGTGTCCGTTTGTTCTGTCTCTGTCAGTGGGACTGGAAGCAAATGAAGCATGAAGACATGTGGGAAACAGCCTATCAAAACAGCAGCCCCTGTCGCAGCCTTGTTCCTTAGGATCCATGCTGCTACAACAGAGAGCCCAGCTACTCGGTGGGCAGAACAGTGAGTACTCACTCGCACTCCAGTACTGGCCTCACCTTAGAAAGTTTACAGGAAATGAAATGTTAAAGATGTGTATTCAATGCAAAAACAATTTGAAATCCAAGAACGTGAGGGATCTTCCAAAAGTCACGGAAATGATGTATATTACAAAAATGCAATGACCTGGATACAAAATGTGTTTGTGAAATTAACATTTTTAAAATTCCATTTCCATGAATTTTTGAAGGAGCCTCATGGTTTACTAATGCGTAAATATCGGGGATAATACTGAGTAGTCAGAAACACACCAACACCGAATATGGGTTAATTACGCACAGCTGGACAGTGAACTACATACAACACACCACACAAAATGGTAAGCAGTTTTCTATGCAAGCTAACATTTATTGTTGAAAACTCCGAGATATCTAGGAACGGAAAAACACATCAAGTACCACACCTCCTCTGAATGGAGATAATAAATGTTAGAATGAATAACTTCAAGTCTAGATTCCAGTTATTCGTTATTAACCAAAAAAGAAATTGAAATGATTTGAATTGTAAGTTAAACTTGAATGTCTCTTCTTGAAACATCATTTTATTTGAGGGCAGAGTTTCAATGAATAAATAATAAGCAGAGAGAGATCTTCCACCTGCTGGAAGAGTCCCCAAGTATCTTCCACACCCAGGATCCATTTGGGTCTCCCATGTGAGTGGCAAGGGTCTAAGGACCCGGGTCATCTGCCGTTTCCCCAGATGCATCAGCAGAGAGCTGCACTGGGGCAGAGAAGCAGGGATTTGAACAATAGTACTCTGGTACAGGATTCCACCAGAACTCTAGGTAACATGGTCATCTGCCATACCAGAATGCCAAAACTCAGGATGAAATTTCTTAATTGTTTAGGACAAAATTTAACTCCGGGGGCTGAGGTGCAGAGGTTAACCGGCCACCTGTGATGCCAGAATGCACAATGGGCGTTGGTTCGAGTCCCAGCTGCTCTACCTTCTTTCCAGCTCCCTGCTGGTGTGCCCGAGAAGGCAAGGGAACATGGCCCAGATGCTTGGGCTTCTGACACATCTGCGGGGGACCCAGAGTTCCAGGCTGCCAGATTCAACTGTTGCGCCCATCCGGAGAATGAGCAAGTGGAAGATCCCAGTCTCTCCAGAGAACTCTGCTGTTCAAATTAATCAACCAATACATTCTTGAAAAAAAAATGTAATCCTACACAAGTGATGCATATTAAAGCCTTCTGTATCAATAAGGGAGACAGTGTGTGTAAATGATCTTGCAGCATGGACTGCTACACAGCGACACAGAACACCATGTAGTCAGGCATGCGCAACTTGGGGATGGATTTTATTTCCACAAAGAAAATCTGGGGGAAGTAACAACTGATTCAGTGCCAAAGTTCTGAGAAACAAAATAACCTATTCATGTATCTCCCTTTGCAGAGTTCAACATTAAACAAAAGCTTACAAATAATCCAAAGTTAGTAATTCTAGATAAACAGAAGAAAAAGTAAATCAGTGACTCATCAAATGAGAATATCAACAAACTAGTCTGGTAAAATTGGTGATTTTTCCTCATACTCTCTTTTTGGGGGTGTGTGTGGGGTGGTGATGGCAGGGGGGATATAAACTGCCTACAGTGAAATAGTTTGAGTTCAATGGGTTGGACCCAAAACATACACCCACAAACACAGCACCCACACCACAGCACCTTCCTTCCCTAGCAGTCTTCTCATGCCCCCTGCACAGGCAGTTGTGTTTCTGATTTCTGCCATCCCAGAATAATTTCACCAGTTTTAATAATTCACTAAAGAGAATTCCTTTATGTAGTAATAAAAACGAATGAATTATTAATCATCTCAATAACATGGATGAACCTCTGTTTAATCATGATGAGTAAATGAAACCAAACAAATTTTTTTTTTAAAAAAGCAGCTCACACTGTATTATTTTGTTTATGGGAAAGCACAACTAATCCTTCATAGAGAGAACACTGGAAAAGAGGGAGACCGGTTATGAGGGAAAAACTCCAAGTGGACACAAGAAAAATCCGCGATTTCACTCACGTAGCAAAAGTTGATCAAACTGTATAATTTATGTGTGATTGGCTGTTGCTAGTTCCATTTCAGTAAAGCGGTCTAAGACGAGTTGCTGTAAAGTTAGTTTTCTGAGTAACAAAACATTATTTTGCAAGTTACAGTGAGCTTGTAATGACAGTAATCTGATTATTTTTTTTTAATTTGGAAAACATTTTTGCTAATACAATTTTTTTCTCTCCTTCTCTGTAGTTTCAGTTCCAGGTATTTAAGATGCCTAGACACTTCTTTTTTTGTTTTGTTTTTGCTTTATGAGCTTTGCTTGACATTCCTTTTGATTTATCTTCACATCCACTGATCTGATGATTCAGTCTCTTGCTGTAACCTCCAGTGTTTTTTCATTTCAGATTTTCCTTTTGATTTTCCCTGGTTTAATTCTCTATTCTAAGCAATGCTTCATCCGTTCCATTCATCTTTACCTTCGATCCTTGAAACTATGCAGAGTTGTAAGGTTCTTTTGGTGACCAGAGGCCTCTAATTAGATTTTTTCTTCTTTTTTTAAAGATTTGTTTTTACTTATTTGAAGCCAGAGTTGGGGACAATGGGGGAGACAGAGATCTCCATACACTGGTTCAGCCCCACAAATGACCACAGTAGCCAGGGCTGCGCCATGCTGCACCAAGGAGCCTGGAGCTCCTTCTGGGGCTCCTAGACGGACACAGGGCTTCAAGCACTCGGGCCATCGTTTCTTTCTTTCCTAGGTGCATTAGCAGGGAGCTGGATTGTCAGTGGAAAAGCTGAGTGTTAAGCAGGTTGCCATGAGGAATGCCAGTGTCTCAAGCAGCAGCTCAACTCACAACACCACCAACTCCTACTTCAGCTTTCTTGAAGCACAAATTACAAAATAGTTACAGATGCATGTTACTTCAGGCTGAGTATGTGGCTCCCTTAAATCATGCTGATGCAGTTTTCATATGCAACCACTCCTGTCTATCTATCTATGAGAAATGCTATGGATATACACTGAAGCTAATGTAAAGAATTCTGTGAAAACCACCATCATTGCCAGAAGGTCATTATTAAAATGTATAATTGTTTCAATAATATGTTTAACCATTTGTGGTACTAAGTGATGCATTAAAATAAGACAGCAAGAGGCAGAGGCCTTCCTGGAGTTCATGCGAAATGAAATGCTACACAGGGACTTATTGCCATCCTGTTTCTTTCACACGACCACTAGTTCTGAGATGTATACATGTCCCAGCATCAATTCAAAGTCCCTTCCTTTGTGTGGTTAAATAGTACTCAACTACATAAATACGCAACCTTTTCTTTATCAGCCTTCCTACTGATGGGCCTTCGAATTACTTCAGACTTTGGCTACATCAATGAAGTCTGCCATGATCACTGCTGTACATGTCTTTTCTGTTTGCCACACTACTCAGCTATCTCTATCTTTTGTGTTTGTAGAATCTGATTTGTATTCAATGTATTTATTGATTTTTAAGTAATACTTCTTAGAGGGAGGGGCTGGGTGTATGTGAGAGAGAAAAAGAGGGAGCCAGGAGGCATGCACACATGGTTTAGTGGTTACCCTATAGTTCACGGCCACTGATTGCAGTGTCACTTGACATTAAATCTTACAGAATAACCCAACAACTACTTCTCAGTAAAATTTCATTTAGTTCCCACTCCATCCTTTGCATTCTTATGGATTTAAAGTCACTCTAGCGTCTAACACCTGTAATCTTTGGCCACCATTTTTGCTTTAAATATATAATGGTTTTACAGATCATCATCAATGTCATGGGGTTACAAAGACTGGAATTAGAGTTCCAGGATGTCAAAGCAGCCAGGGATGAGACAGTGAGAGCATTGAGGGAAGAGTTCAAAGACCTCCCCCCACACACGTGGGGCCTCTTTTCCCCTTGAGGCACCTGCCAGATTCTAAGTCGCACAGCAGAGAAGCAGAAAGTGCCGGCAATGAGATTGGTCACTCTGGAAAGCTAAAAGGCAATGAAAGAAATACGAAAAGAATGTGCTCCTGATAAAAAAAATATAGCCTTCAGTGGTGCCCTGGAAGGGGTAGTCCAAGAGCTGTGGTGGAACAGGGACTAGCTTGGCCTGAGAGAATCACTAGTGCCCTAAAAAAAATAAGCTCAGTGCCCACTTGAGTTAAAAGGATCCATTGCCAATGGCCTCCCAGAACCAAAGAACTTATCTGCACAGAAAAAGAGCATCTTCTAAAAAGGCTGTAATTTTTAAAAATAATTTCCATCAGTCAATAAAATATTACTAGATATCCAACTGAAGATAAAGAAAGTTGGACAACAGAAATAGATACAGGGTTGTCATAGGTGTTGATTCTCACATAAAGTAACGTGATTACAAGGGTCATACAGATGACAAGACAAAGAAATAAACATGAAAACTCCAAATTCAACCCAAAGAATATCATGAACATTCTAAAATCCAAATGCAATATCTCACATACCACAGAATAGCTAACATACAATGATATCTCACATACCACTTGCCACTGTGACAACATAGAACCCAAGTACCCACACTTGTATGCTGCTGACATGTAAAATGGCTCAACCACTCTGAAAAAAAAAGGTATGATAGTTCTAACACTAAACATACAGTAAAATTTCACTCACAAAAGGACTGGGCCGAGTTTATTTATGTATCTGTTTATAGTAACTTAAAACTGGAATCAGTTCAGCTGTCCATCAGCAGAATGGATAAAAATAAAATGTGACATGGTCATACAATGGAATTCTACTGTACAATAAAAGGGAATGAATTATTTAGAGGTTGAATTGTTACCCACCTCCTCTGGGCCTCCAAAAAAAAGATGCATTGAAAGTCTAATTCCCAGTACCAAAGTATGTGGCTTTAGCTAAACATATGGTCAATACAGATGTTATCAGGCTAAAACAGGGAATCAGGGTGGGTCCATCATGACAGATGTCTTCACAAACAACGGGAGACTTGGACAAAATGTGCAAAGAGAGGGAGGCAATATGAAGACACAGAGAGGGAAGTCAGCCATGCACCTGCTAGGATGCAGCTACCCAAACCAAGGGATGCTGCAGGTGGAGTGTAAAGAGCAGAAGCCAAAAGATACCAGAAGATCCTCTCCTAGAGCCGTCAGAGGCAGCATCGCTCTAACAACGCTACTCCAGCCCACCGAACTCCCACATGATTTCACACTGCTACATATTATTCTCTTTTTGCCACTTCGACTTATCCACTGGGGAAAAGAAACGGCTACAATCACACTTGTAACAGCGGGAGAATGCCAAACACTAATGTTAAGCAAAAACACCTTACATGAAGAGAGCATACTGTGTGCTTCTTTTTATAAAGTGTAAAATAGGCAAAAATAGTCTGTGATGGAAGGAAGGTGCTAGAAGAGTGGTTGCTTATGGATTGAGCATGAAGAGAACTGGTACCTGTTTTAATGTTCTGTACCTTACCTTTACAGCCTAGGTATGGGTTGAATTTGTGTACACACACACACACACACACACACAGGTTGAATTTGTGTACACACACACACACACACACACGGGTTGAATTTGTGTACACACACACACACACACACAGGTTGAATTTTGTGTACACACACATACACAATATTTATATGGTAACCACAATGATTATAACTTAGCAATTAAGCATTTAAGACTGGTGCCTTGCTTTGTTATATAAACTCTTCCATACAAGAAATGAAAACTGTAAGGAAACACTGAATTCCAGCTAAAAACACACTCAGATCCTTACGGGGAAGTATAATGGTATTTGCAATTTAATTTGAAATGCCTTATAAACTAATCGGTCAATGAATGAAAAAAAAAGGTAAAAACAGTGAAATACGTGAAAATTCAAGCGTAATTGTAACAGGAAAATGTTATTGGTGAATGTATTTGGGTATTCAATGAGATGTTATTTCAATTCTGCTGAGATTGAATATGTTCATAAAAAATGCTAGTGAGGGAATGGCATCGTGGAGCAGCGGGTTTAGCTGTACTTGCAACGCTGCTATCCCATGCTGTAGCAAGCACTTTGAATCATGGCTGCTCTACTTCGGAGCTAGCTTCCTGCTAATGCACCTAGAAAGGTAGTGGATAATGGCTGAAGTGCCTGGATCCCTGCCATCTGTGTCAGGTACCCAGATGAAGTTCCTAGCTCCTACCTTCCGCCCTACCCCAGTCCTGGCTGCTGTGGCCATTTGGGGAGAGATCCAGGGGGTGAATGAGTAATCTCCCCCTCTCTTTTTCCTGTCTTGTCATTCCACAACTCCAATGTATGAACAGACAGAACGAAATACAGGAGTTTGCTAGAAAATGAGATACAACTGGGAAGAAATTCATTCAGGCTGCATCATAGAATATATGAGAGAATTCAAACTGTAACTTTGGTGATAGTAGATTCAGCACTGAGGTTTAACAAGTGCAATTGAAAATCTAGCGTAAATGGAGAAACAGAATAAGCCAGCTACAAATATTTTGTAATAATACAGAATCTATTAAAGGATATGTATATATAGTGATTACATAAACACATTCAGTTAAACTTTAGAACAAAGGCAGTTAAGAAAACCCCTCAATGCAACCCACAAAGCAACAACAAGATGGAATGATGACTTCTCAACAGAAACGATGGAAACCAAAAGCCAAGAGAGCAGCATCTTTGAAGTGATGCACAAGATATATCCAAGTATTCCCTGGGTTTTGACTGCATGGCTCACTCTGGGCTAAATCGTATACAGATGCACCTCATTTCACCCTTACTCTGTCCTAACATAGCAGAATATTCTCCTTTTAAGGAAATTTAATACTTAGAAAGAATAGCTACTTGAATAAATTCAGGTAGCTAATCTAGTTTCAATTCTTTAAAAAGATTTATTCTCATTTGAAAGGCAGATTTCACAAAGAGAAGGAAAGACAGAAGGTCTTCCATCCAATGGTTCATTCCTCAAACAGCCACAACCGCCAGAGCTGAGCTGATCTGAAGCTGGGAGACAGGAGCTTCCAGGTCTCCCACATGCATTAAGGATCCCGAGAACTTGGGGTTTTTTCTTGCATGCCCAGGTCAGAGAGAGCTGGATCAGAAGTGGAACAGCCAGGACATGAACTGACTCTCACATGGAGTTCTTAAACCACAATGAGGAGGATTAGCCTGCTAGGCCTGTGCCCCCAGTTGTAAAGATTAAAGCTGCATGTGACTGGCAAGCATGGGAACCAGGGTAGGGAGCAGGCCTGGTGGGGCTTACTGGGAGTCGCCTCGACTAGGCTGCAACTCCCACTGGTTTATGTGAAGGCCGAGTGTGAAGTGGACAGAATCAGGCTTGACTGCAACACCCATTGGTTCGTGTGGAAGACAGGGCTGGAAATAGAACTGACCCAGCAATTGCAACCACCAGCATGTGCATAAGCTGATTGGGGTGACAGACTGTGCCAGACCCTGTACTGGCAAGCACAAGAACCAAGTCTGAAGATCGCCCCAGATGAAGTCTTTTGGGAGATCCCTCCAAATGAACTGCTGATCTCAGAGCCCCAACCATGAAGAGACTATTTTAGCCAGTGGATTCTAAATAGATTTAATCGTGTGTGGGACAGTGAGACTGGCAGCAATTCAGAACTGTTGAATTATCAAAACTGCTTGAGCAGGACCCTCGGAGCATGCCCCACGTCTGGGATCTGGGAGAGGTAGGAGGTTAGGTGGGGCTTCTCCCTTTATCTCTCCCCATACCCCAGACACAGGGGGAAAAAATATTAATGTGGAAACAATGGTTTACCCACTTTCCTGTAGCCCTTGACCCTTTGTGTCCTAATCAACTATGTAAAGATTATCAAAATAAAAGAATTTTAAAAATAAATAAACCTGCATGTGGCATGCTCCAGACTTATCATTTTAAGTTACCATTTATTATTGGTAGAAAACATAGATAGGGACATGGAGTTTTTGGGGTTGTTATTTCTTTTATTAGTATTATTTTATTTTGATGCTCTTTTCCTAGTTGATTAGGGCACAAAGGGTCAAGGGCTCCAGGAAAGTGGGTGAGACAATTGCCCACATTCTCTCTTTTCCTTCCTGTATTATTTTCTCTATGATGTTGCCTCCTGCCTATCTTACTTTCCTCCTTCCCTGGGTCTACGCAGGCTCAAGGTCCTAGCAATGTCTGGTTTAGCAATTCCACTGACTATCCTTAAAGTCCTGTGACCTTGCACTCAGAGCTAACACTGCAACGAGGAGTAAGAAGGGGAGCAGTGAAGGTGTTGGCACATCAATATTCAATACCAGGTAACAAGAATACAGATCAAATTTTTGTGTTGTACTGGAGCACCGGAGAGAGAATCCATTTAATTGGCGTCGTCTTTTCCTGAATGCAGAGCTGTGTGTATCAACTCCATTTTGACACTACAGTAAGTGACTGAAATGCTATCTTCTGTCTTGTTAGCACTGTATTGTGAAGTGTATATTATTATCGCAAACTGACAAGGTGATGAGCTGTCACTTTACCTATGAGGATTTCCTATTTTTAATGAATATTATTTTAAAAGGAAATGTGCTGATGACAGCTTATTTCAGTAGAAACTGTCGAAGCATAACCTTTTTTGCTAGACAACATTGAATCAGTAGTGACAATATTTTAAAATCCACACTCGATGATAGAAATGTGTTTTCAAAAATAATATTTGAGATACGAGTACATGAGAGTAAGCAAAAATTTTTAATCATTGTGTTAACATGCATGACAGGAGGTTCTAGGGAAAATATACATTGCTTACATAAAGTCGTCATTCATATCACAACAATGTTTTGTTTTTATATTTCTCTTTGAGCCTATAATGATATGTAAAAATATGTTTTGGAGTTCATATATGTAGATGAATGCATAAACTGAGTGTTTGCAGATGGTTCCTGATTTCCAAAGGTTCTGCGTATCATTTTGTCTTTTTGATGATACCTTTTATGTGTGTATGATACTTAGGATGTATCTTTATGATATGTCTTTATGACTCACATTGTGAGGAAATAAAATTTTGGAATTTGATCTTTTTTATCTCCATGATGTTGTACAGCAAGAGAGAGCCCCGCCTGACAGCCACGAAGGCACGAGGAGGAATAACAGCTGCTCATTGCTTGACCCTCATGTTCTAGGCTAGGTCTGTTGACCCTACTTCTGACTTGCAATATTTCCCACACTTGCTGACTTCATCGTAACAACTCCATTGCAAACCAAGGCGCATCAATGCAGTTCTCTAATGTCCCCCTGCGAGTAGTTTCATAACTCTCATTGACACTAAAACCCAAGGATGCTCATTTCCTTGTAAAAAGTGACACTGTTATCTAGGTATTGGTGCAGCAATCAAGACACTGCCTGCGACAACAGCATTCCATATCAGAATGTGTGGGCTCAGACCTCAAGTCCACTTTTAACTCCAGCCTTCTGCTAGCATGCACCCTGGGAGGTAGCAGGTGTTGGCTCAAGGACTTGGGTCTCTGTCACCCATATGGAAAACCCTGGTTGAGTTCTGGACCATGGCTTTGGCCTTGCCCAGTAATGGCTGTTGGGGTCATCTGGGGAATGCACCAGCAGATACAAAGTTTCTCTCTCTCTCTACCTTTCAAATACACATAAAAATAGAAATATTTAAGTGACATAGTAGTTTGCTTATTAGCTATTTATAGTTTCCCAATATTCTTCAAATCATCTATAGATTACTTACAATATCTAAAGCAATGTAAATGCTCTGTGAATAATTGTTACATAATTTTTATGTTTCGTATACATGTAACATTTTTTCAAACCTATGGTAGGTTTGGATCCATGGAATGTTGAATGTAGGACACAGATGGTTGACTATATTGATACAAATTATTAAAATTCCAAAGCTAGCTCTTAAACAACTTCTAAGTATATCCAATCTAGCACTGATGTAAGCATTGATTCTACATTAATTCTTGGAATTAGGAAAGCTATTTTCTAGCACTGGTTCTGTCACTTTCATTTTAGAACTTTCATTTTAGAACTTTCATTTCACTGACTTCTCAGTGAAGAGAGAATCCTGCATTCTTTGTAGACAGCTCAGGAGGCCATTTCAAGGCTATGATATATGGAGGAGAAACACTTGATACTACAGAGGAAGGGATCATTAGAACATACCTATCTAAACACACGCATGCATGTAAATACAAGTGTAACAGTTTCACCTGCATTTTTCTAGAATTCACCAGTCTGCACATCACATAAGATTATTTAACAATAATACTTGCATTGCACCATTCTGCTGCCCACACAGAAACTCAGACCCAGCCTGCCCTAGACAGCAAGGACACATGGAGTATGAAGAGCTCATGAATCATTTTTGAAGTTCTCCACCCACTGGAACATCCAGAGGATGGCTGAGGTCCTGCACCACCAGTTGCAGAGGAGTCCTCTGCAATCTGTCTTCCCCCAGCCCCTCGCAGACTGTGCTGTCAACAGCCAAGGGCCCAGACAGGGTGGCTGTGCTTCTTTTCACACTGAGCTTCTACCCCACAAATATGATGCATGTTGTTCCTTCTCCAGGAGCAAGCGTCCTCTAGGTTGACCTGTCCCTCTCTGGCCACAAGAGTGTAATGAATCAGGCTCAAGGTCCCAAGGCTGAGTGCATCTCCCCTTTAAGTGCATTCCTGCTCCAGCCCTCCCTTTGCTGTGTGCCTCTATGTGCAACATGACCTCGTCTCATTTCCTCCACTTTGCCTACAAGCAAGAAATCTCATGAGGATGAAGTCTTAACATCCCCATGACTCATGGAGTAGGCAGCTACTGCAAAACTGAAGTGCACTGACACCATATGGATGTTTTAGTGTTCACATGCTGTAGGTCGGCTCAATGATTCTGCAAGTGGCCTTTCCCAGCTTACTCACATAGGTCCACTCCACAGAGGAGCTGAGTGTGCTGAGCTCAGCCAGCGCAGAAGGCATGATTGGTACTCTCTCATCTCCATCATGCAGGCAGACAGCCCTTTCCAGGAGAGTGGCACATGAATGCAGGCAAGTCTCAGAACCTCTTTTTTCTCTCCTCTGCCTCCTTTCTCTGTCCACCTAGCCTCCCTTCCTCCCTCCTCCCAAATCACTTGATCTGATTCAGTGAGTCACAGCAGCTGCCCAGCAACTTCGCTCTACTGGAGTCTCCTACTTCTCAGCTAGGGGTCACTGCCATACCCTGAACTGCTTCCTCTTCCTCACTCCAGTTCTCTGCATCATTCCATGGTAGTTTCAGTTCTGCTATTTTAAATGATGCTGACTCAGTGTTCTCTTTGCAGGGCATCAAGAGCATTTTTGCATGATTCCTTTGGCAACTCATAGCTTGGCTTGTCACCTCACTTTTATGAGTGCTGACTCTAATATTGCTGTTTAACTTTCTCCACACCCACATTTTATGCTCCCTTGGTCAAGGACAAGTTTTCTAACTCTGGCTCAGTGATTCACACAAAAATGCTCAACAAACCAAAATGACATGTGAGTCCAAAGCCTTTCAAAATTTATATAACAATTATGAAAGCAAAATGTTATTTACTTGCATTAACATGAATGTGGACAAAGGATAATCTGAAGGCCTTTAAGAGCCTGTCAATCTACACAGTTCTGTTATCATGGACTTGACACTTTTAGGACAAACCATTATCCGCTTTCAAGCGACTGGACAAAAGGTAAAACTGAACACTTTTCCAAACTTTGTTTAATTGAAACAATTTCTCCAACACAGGTTGCCACAGCTCAGTGATAAATTTTGGCTCAAGCATTCTCTTTTCACAGAGATATAAACAAATTGTGGCCTAACCTGAGTATGTTCTTATAGTCAAACCAAGTACATCTCAGCCAACCACAGCAGTTGACTTTCCGCCAGTAAGATTACCTTCAGATCACACCAGGCCAGGCAAATGCCAACTGCAGCCAACCAAGTCGTCCCTGTACGTCACTTCCTTTTCCTCAATGAGCCATTGAACCTTTCCACTGTATAACTATACATACACACAGTGTAGCTGGTGAGGTTCAGCACTTTGAACCGTCTTCACTCTGGGATGTTTCCCTGTTTTAGAACATTTTTCACGCTCAAGTAACCTCTGTCCAACTGTACTTGTCTTTGAATACACTTAAAAAGTACCCCCAAAAAATTAGATTGAACTTTTAATTCAATTTCCTGAAATCACAAGTAATTTTATTTTCTTCCTAATTGAAGCAGAAGTAAATCTAATTTAAGCTCTTCTAAGATCCCAGCGTCAGCAATAAAAGGGTATTATTAATACATTTTGCAATCTTGATCAAGGCTGAGAAAAGAAAACTAGCTGGAGGAAATGATCTCAGAAAGAGCAATGGAGAAGTGGTTTCCTAAGGAAGTAGAAGATGCATAAATACAGCACAGAGCAACGTGGCAGACGACAGTCTAGCACAGATCATTTCAGGAGACAACAAATACTGACATAAAGATGTGCTGTTCCACGCAGAGCGGAGGGAATTTTAGACAGACAATAAGAGATCCCTAGCCTGGAAACAAGTACAGGGATGCACGCAACCCAAGGTGATGCATTCATTGTAGGAATGCATTTGTTAACACAGGAAGATGTTCTTCCCAGAATGCCAAAGCTTTAAAAGGCAAATGAAATACACACTAAGTGGTTTCATCTCTAGTAGAAGCAGTTGACTTGCTGAGCCTGAAATAACACTGTGGGACTTCTGGGGGTGGCCCTTCTCTAGCGCCTCTGCCACCGGTGCGTCCACTGCCCGGGGCATGGCCTGCTTGCGTTCACCACTGTCCCTTGCTCACGACTGGAATAACCTCCTCCCAGGATGCCAGCCATCCATGGCTGAATTACATCTGCTACCAAAAGGCCGGGCTCACAGCCTCAGGTGTTGAGACCAAGGACCTAAGACTTGTCTTTCTCCAGCCTGTCCTGTCCCATCACTCCTCCTGCCCTGAATAAAGGCCCTCACTTAATCAGAGGGCCAGCTTTCCTACCGCAGGCCTGTATTGTAGGCATCTAATCCTGGGACAGGCAGAAAAAAATCCTAAAGCCAGTTCTTTACATGCTGGGTTAAAGATCATTGCTACTGTATTTGGCATGCTATGATCTACTGAAGTATATCTGTGTGATACAAACTCAAGTTGAAAAATATTTCAACATACTACTATTTCTCACTTAATAGAGCCTGGAAGTTGAACTTTAAAACATACATAAAAGTTGAAAGCAAAACAAAGAACATGTTACATTCTGATAAAGTATATATTTAACAAAATAATATTAAACATTTTTTAATATTTCAAAAAATTAAATATGGTTTCTAGAAATTTTCCAACATTTCATTGTAAATTAACTTTCTGACACTACTTTTGGCTTTTATCATCGAAGCTTTTTTTTTTTATTATGTGAGATATGCACTTAAACATGCACACATTCTTATCCAGATAAACTTGAAAGGAAAGACGGTAATAGAAAGCAAGAAGGATTTGTGCTTTCCTTGTTTGCTTGCTTTGTTTTTCTGTTTAGTTATACCTAAAAGTCCTGGCAAAGAAAGAAGTGAATGTTTGTGCATTATCTAATGCATGCTAAAAAAAATTCGTTTTTAATCTGGCATGTCTATAATTAGTATTGATATCAAACACGTGGCTGGGCATCATCTGCACTAGGTTTTCCACTATTGTCATGGTTCTCCTTAAACACTGCCATTACCATACAAGGCATGACCTCACCGGGCCCTCGTACCTTGGACCCAGGGCTGTTCCACCCATCACGTCGTACCGCTCTCCCCTTGAAATGTCAGTAAGTCAGACTTTCTTCTTTCTCCTGCAGCATCTTTCCTACCTATCTCCAAAATGCCCACCATGGACAAGAGTTGTGGCATAGCATTTAAGCCTCTGCTTAGGGTGCCAGCATCCTGTATGAGAATGTCAGTTCAAGTCCTAACTACCATGCTGCCAATCCAGTCCCTTGCAAACATGGCTGGAAAGCACTGATTGGTGGCCTAAGTGTTAGAGCTGTGCCACTCGCACAGGAGACCCGAATGGCATATCTGACTTGCGGTGTGAGTATGGCCCATCACCACCTGTTACAGCCATTGCAGGGAGGAATCAACAGGTAGAAGATTTCTCTGTACCTCTCTCATTTCCTCTCTTCCTTCTGCAATGCTTTTAAATAAATAAGTCAATCTTAAAAGAAGCAGCACTCTCGGGCCAGCACAGTAGCCTAGAGGCTAAAGTCCTTGCCTTGATTGCCCCAGGATCCCATACTGGTGCTGGTATTAATCCCAGCAGCCCTGCTTCCCTTCCAGATCCCTGCCTGTGGCCTGGGAAAGCAATCCAGGACGGCGCAAAGCCTTGGGATCTGGCACCTGCATGGGAGACCTGGAACAAGTTCCTGGCTCCTGGCTTCGGATCAGTGCAGCTCCGGCCATTGCGGCTACTTGGGGAGTAAGTCATTGGATGGAAGATTTTCCACTCAGTCTTTCCTCTTCTCTGTGTATCTGACTTTGCAATTAAAAAAATTTTAAAAAGCAGCAGCATTATCTAAATACCAGGTTCTTATCTAAAATAACCCAAATTCAAATAACTTGTAGAAAAACTTTAATAAAAGATAACTTATTATTTTAAGGACATCCATCAGAGCTACTATGATAAATGAAATCACATTACATTTCTTAATACAAAGCTACATTATCCAAAGTACATAAAATTAGTTCCCAAATTAAAAATTCAGAAGTTAGACTTAAATGAATGCCATCAATTAATTTTTATAAAAGAACCCAAACCATTTTGAAAAAGTTCAATTGTCTTCTAAATGAAAATTAGATAAATAACTTCATTTTATTGAGAAAAATTATTATGATGTGAGAGATAGACCTAGCAGGCTTTTGAGTCTTCAATTAAAAATATCAATCCTCCAGTGTAGTCCCCCAAATCTTTCATCCACACAGGAGCAGAGCTCAAAGAGGACTGCAGCTGGAGAATAAGAGGTATGGCTGGCAATGATCTCTCTTTATGATTGCATTGTCTTCAGCAGAAATGAGTCTTCAAAAAAAAAAAAACCCAACTATATCCTGACATGGACTCAATAAATATTTAAGTTCTTAAAAGCTCCGAGTGCTGTCGTGACCCAACAGTTGAGAATCTAATGGAACCTTCAAACAATTAACAATTCCCATGAGCTTTATACCTTTCTAGATTTCAGATACAATCCTTAAAGCAAGTACGAGTTCCAAAGAGCTCCTTTCAGAAGAGACTGTTTGCATTCTTGATCACGTGACTGGGCAGACAACGTGCAGAGGAGCCCAGGCTTTTCCTTGCAATTTGCATTTTCCTTTTCACTATCTTTCTTCGAGGTGCCCACATAGTTCTGTGTCCCTGGCCATCCTGTTCACAGACTCATTTTTCGACTACTGAAAATCATTTGTCTGTGTGCGTTGCACTAAAGAAGTAGAAGCATCTATAAACTGTGTAGGAAACTTTGAAAGGGCCAAGAGGGAACAGCTCGTGTTTCCATCTTCTCCAAGATGGAAAGGACCTCAGGCCCAAACACGATTCTCCACGTGAAACAAGATGAAATGGACCATTTTCTGAACAGAATCACCTTTTTTTGTTTGTTAAGGAATGCAAGCATTTGCTGAAATGTGATCTATGTATAGCAAGCCAGAGAGAGGAGAGAGAGAGAGAGAGAGAAAGCAAAACATCCCAGCACAGTGATGGTATTCTATTACATTTAGCCTACCCGCACAAATGGGTCCCAGCAGTTTTCTCTTTAATTCAGGATTTATGGAAACATCTGAGATTATAAAATTAACCAAACAAAAACAGATGCTATAATTGTGAGGGACCGAATTCTTGGATGAATACCAGAGCTAAACATTAGTCTATGGAGTGGAAACATTTTAACTTAAGTTCTTACGTATCGGTTTACAAGCTCATGTAAACATTCACATGAAAATAACTATCTAAACAGCTTGGAGAAATTAAATTATGTTCACAGAAGTGGCTCATTTTTCTTCCTTTCAAAAGCAAGACAAGGACTATTAAAATGATAATTTCCTCAAGTTTCTTAATTAATAATATAACATCTCCCACCTATATTTACAATTCCAATGGAGGAGAGGGGGAGAGGTCTATTGAGGGTTGATAATACTCTAGGGGTGCATAACAACTCCATTGCCATCTCATTTGCATATCTCTTATGGAAGACCAATTCTGAGCCATTGTTAGCATTTGGTCTGGGGTAGTAACTTCAACTGAATGCCAAAGAACATCTTCACCCTTGAAGTGGATGTACCTGTTTAAAGGTAGTGACCAATATCCCTTCAGACTATGCTGTTGCTGGAGACATGCTAAGAGCTTTGGAAATTACCCCCAGGAGAAAGAGCCTAAAAGAAAAAAAAAGAGAGAGAGAGAGAGACTGCTGATTTTATTTCCATGTAAGGTCTAGGTATGGTTTCAGCCATTATTCCTCATGCCTGCCTCTGCGGAAACTGTTTTTAAGGTAGACTTAGGCAGAAAATTAAAGATTTACAATCAGTTAAACAATGCGTTCCTTTTAGGAAGAAGGGCCTGAAGGATGCCTTTTCGGTAAGGCGGTAGGTTTCCTTTAAGACAAGAACATGTGGAAAAGACTGTGGTCCTCACATGGGTAAAAGGACTTTGTAAACACACCCAGAGAAATGCCAGCATAATGCCTCCAGGGGGGATTGGTCCAGATTTGTTTATTGGATTTGCACAATTGAACCAATCATGATTAAATTGCCTTGGGGCAAAAGTTCAAAGGGCTAACAATCAGAAAGCATCAAAAGTGGAGCAACAACTGGCATGTATTAAAATAAGTAAGACGTCAATGTAAAGAGATGTGCCTTTCGGTTCTCCACAGTTCTGCTTGGAGAAGGTCATTAGGCAAGGATTGGGCCAAATTATGGCGAACAAAGAATCCCACAAACATGAGCCTTCCACAGGAATCTCATTTCTTCTTGAGTCCTTTTCACAAGAAATGTGGTAACTGTTAGCTGGGGCGCTCCGGTTGCCTTTTATTTCTATGACACTGGGGAAGTCTTTCCCACAGGGTATTCCAGGAAATGCAAGATACAGGCAAGGCAGGCAGCAGGAGCCACCCACTGACCTTTCCTATCCAGCTGACTCACCAGGGAAACAGGGACTGCAATCTGGTGACCAGATCCTCCTTCATCCACAATGTAGGTTTTTCCGATGTATTTAATGCTTCCCCCGCTTAGATGTTCTTTTTGGAATATATATTGGGAAAACCAAATCCACATTAATTAACATATACACTCCATACACACTCCTTGGGCCCAAAGGTAATGAAACATGATCTAGCTGGTTTGTGCTGGTCCCAGCTTTCATCAGCCCACTGTCCCTCCACAATGTGCAGAAATCTGTCTGGAAAGCCTACCGACACATCTCATTCTCTGCTCTGCCAGATACTGATCTGCATCTCCATTTAAAATAGGGTAAAAACGACTGATACCAGTGGAATATTTTTTTTTCACAAATACATCTTCGTGTGGAGTGGGTGTTTAGCTCTGTGGCCAACAGCCTGCTTGGGACACCTGCATCCCAGGCTGAAGTGCCTGGGTTCAGGTTCTGACCCAGACTTGGCCCAACAGAGCACCAGGTGTGGAGGGAGTCAGTGCATGGAGCTCTCTCAAGCTCTCTCTGTCTCTCTCTGCCTCCCAAACAGAACTATTTCCCTAAGTGTATTTGTATTCTAAGAACACAAGAATCTGGATGTGATAAAAGACATTCTATTTCAGCCAAGCAGATCCAATGCCTTGGAGAGTAATGACAGATTTTCTGGGATGTTTGAGCTCATGTGGCAAACACAATTGACATGTAACAATGCAGTCTAAGTGTCACAGACTCATGAACTCCCTGGCAGAGTGAACTTGAAACACTCGTTTCTCAGGTTTCTTGGATGTTCCACTTCCTACGTTACCTCTTTACACAGCCACCACGGTTCCCTTGTTCTTCTAACTGTCCATCTGTGAAAGCAAAGCAAGCTTTCACTCTCAGCGATCACTCTGTTAAGAACCACACTGCACAGAAATTTCTTCCACAACGACTTTCCAGTAGTTTCCCTGACTCTCCCACTGATCAGCTCCACTTTGAACATCTTCCTGTCCACAGACTATGGCAGAAAAGAGGTCCCCTTCTCACCTCAGCTTTGCTTCTGCAAGTCCACCGTCTGCTCTTATAGGGCAGCACAGGGGAGCCTCTCTACTCTGGCTGCCCTCTGTCACAAGGTTGCTTGACTCTGAGCATCTTTTTAGAACTGGTACTCAAAATCCAACTGCTTACATCAAATGTGACATCCAGCATAGGACAAAGGAGCTCTGCTGTTATGCCAACCGCCCGCTGCTCTTCTGCCATGACCTAGAATAACTTTGGGCTTGGCCCATTCTTAATCAACTAACTGTTTATGTAGACAAATCCTTTCCAGCAATTTTCCCAGAAAAAATTCCCAACATTCCCTTAAGAGTTATCCTTCCCCAGCAAAGTGTAGGCCTGGATGGGATTTGGTGCATGAGTTCATGGATCCCATTTAATCTTCCAACAATCCTCTCTGTGGCAAATTGGAAACAGAGACTCGGAGCAGGGAAGTAATTTATTCATGGCTAGATCATTTGTAAATGATAGAATCCCCATCTCCTGACAAATACAAAATTCTTCCCATGGTGCCACATCTCATGCTTTCCAAATCATAGCCAGGGTTAGTTATTTGAAGCAACCTCTTGTGATGCACTACTATGTGGTAAGCAATTTTATTTACAAAAAAATGTGCTAAAGACACTTGGCCACATAAAGCTACATGTACATATAAAATCCTACTTTAATATTCTAGTAACAACTCCATCCACCCTAATCTCTGAAAGAGAAGGTAAGCTTGATTTGAGCTGTTCTTAGTTAACTGACACTCAATGCTGGATATGATCACAGTTTTTGTTAAGAATTCAGAAAACTGTCTGATGAAAAGATCATGAAACATTTCTGATGACTATATCAAGTTGAATAGTCTAAAATGTCTTTACTCATTTTCTAAACTTTTGCCTGGAATCACATGTCTTTTTCATGTTCTGGCACCTGTCCAAATTACACATGGCTTCAAAGGCAACTTGGTTCAGAAACTACCTCTGGACGATCTCTATCCTGCACCATGTTCCTGCGACCTAGAATAACTGAATTGGAGGGCTGCCCCCACTTCAACTTAAATGAGTTGAAGTTCCTTGCTTAGTTTATTGTTTTGTATCTTTCTACTAACTAGCAAGTCTTAAGCTTTGATAGAGTGAAGAGTTATTATCTAATATGGTAAGAAAATATATATATATATAGCACTAATTGTCAAGCAGCAACACAGAGCTCGTAACAGAGGCAGGACAATGCAAAACAGAGGACATGGAAAAGCAGAATATTAAGTGGACCACACAGGGCCTCAGATTATCAGCAAAACTGTGATAATGGTGCCTGTTTTAGGACTCACTAGGGTATTTCCAATACCTGACAAGGACCCAGAACTTAATGCATGTCAGCTCTTATTAGTAATTAGCATCTTAATATCTGCATTATGAGAACTGTAATAAAGGAACAATTTCTTATATTTATTTTTTACTACTCTAGAGGGCAGATCCAGGACACATGTATGCATGGGAAGATTGGTGGCCCACTTCAGAAAAACCTTCCTAAAATTGCATCTTACTCAAAGTGCTCACAGTGAAGTGCTTTGCTCCGTTCTGTGAATATCACTCAAGTAGGTGCTGAATGGTAAGCTGCAATGGCTTTTTACATTCAGTAAGAGGTTGCATTCACTTAGAAATGACATCCATGTCACTTTAGATCAATTGGTAATGACTAACTGAAGTAATATGAATGGGAAGCTGCACTTGGCTCAGTGGAAAAGAGTACTGAGCCATTAACCAGGGCATTCTTGGGAACAGGAGCGAAGGGGAAGGCATCCATGTCATTTTATTCCTGACTTTGGACTAGATGCTTCCTGCTAAAGAGGAACCTGGCACAAGACTCACCCAGATGGCTGAGACTGGGCTGAGGTGGATGTTTCCAGATTTGTCTGGGCATCCCACGGCCCTACACTCTGCAAGTAGTGTTCACACAGCTGTTAGCACCACAAGGGCATGACGCAGCACAGCTCCCAAAGGAATCCACAGCATCGCTGCTCAAATGCCAGGAAGAAAGGCAGCTTGTATCTTGGCTGCATTCCTGTTACAGGCTTTATTCACTCACTGAACAGTTACTGAGCCATGCTGCAGGTGTTGGAGGCAGAGTAATAGTACACGCCAATAGAGCCCACACGTTTGAGACACTGACATTTTAATTAGAGGGAGACAGGGAGTCAGCAATCAACCAACCAGGAAGTTTTAAGCAATGCTTGACTACAACAAAGCAAACATAACCAAGTGACATGAAACAGAGAGGGTGTTGTTGAGCCGATGTTCAAAAACTCCTACGTCCAGGGCTAAGAGCATCCATCACTCAAGGAAAGTGAGCCATCAACGAGATGTTGTGACAGAGGTAGGCATATAGGCAGCATTTAGAATTTTGGGTGGCTAAAGTCCTTCCCTGGCACACCCCAAGATCCCATGTGGGCACTGGTTCTATTCCTGGTGGCCCTCTTCCCATCCCGCTCCCTGCTTGTGGCCTGGGAAAGCAGTCCAGGATGGCCCAAGGCCTTGGGACCCTGCACCTGTGGGAGACCCGGAAGAGGCTCTGGGCTCCTGATGTCGGATCAGCTCAGTTCTGGCTGTTGCAGCCACTTGGGAAGCGAATCAGTGGATCAAAGTTCTCTCAAATCCTCCTCTCTGTATATTGGACTGTCCAATACAAATAATAAAAAAAACTTTTTTAAAAAATGAAATTTTGCCTATAACCACAAGCAGTTTAGGGGCTCAGGGACTTAGGCACAAGAAAACCCTTGGCGGGATGAAGATGAGTAGGCTTCCTATAAGCAGGCTCTTGATCACCATTGAACATGGGGAGGGTATTGATCAGCAAAATGGTGATAATGGTACCTTTACATCCTACAGGATTTAAAGACCAACAAGGGGAAATGAAATTTCAAAAGAGCAGGCAAGAATATCCCCTATAGCTCCACCTCCCAACACCAGTTTTACTTTCTACTTAAGACAGATCCGATGGAGGGAGAGTCCTCCAACTCAGAGAGGAGTGAAAAACAAGAACCTGAGCCAGGTATTTAACAGCCAATATCTGATACGCAACATTAAATACTGACTTGGGAATATTATGTAATCACATCCTGGCAACTAAGATCTCAAGGAACTGAAACTCATTGGCAGCTCTAGGTCAGCCTGATTTTCTAACCTTTATCTCTCAACCCACTTCCAAGGCTGAGGTGAGAGATTGCACTTCCCTGCCTTTGCCACCGGGAGAGTCTCATAGGACAACTGGGCTGGACAGATGCTCAACCAAAGGAGCTCCTTCTCGTTCTTCCATGCTGCTAGACTCGCAGCTATTAGCATCATTCACAAGGAAAGCCTAGACTTTGTATCTCTCACACACAAAAAAGTCAAATAACTTCCAGAATGCTTACATGCAGAAAAATTTCTAAGAATTTCACAAGTGGAAAGAGATAGTATTTGTGGAATATTTTTCATAAATATTTAAATGAATATGTACTATTAAAAATTGACTTGAGACTATCATTTCAACCCCCAAACACCCTAGAGTGCAGCAGATAGATAGTAAATTAAGTTCAGGAGGAATCTATATTCCAACCTTTTGGGCACAACTGTAAACAGCACAAGAAAAAGACAGCAAAATTAAGTGTAAGAACTGCATAATATGAGTTAAAATTGGCTTGTGTTATGTCTGCACCCATCTTGACTTTGGAATGAATTACAGTGGAAAGAATCACCTCGCGAGTTCAGCTCTACCTCATTGTCTAGCCATGAAACACAACGTAGTTCTAAAAACAGTGGGAGCCCAGGCTAAGACTTTGTAATAGGAGTCAGTTCTAGGCCCCAAAAATATCATTGAAATTAATGCCTGAAATCAAGTGGTAATGCTTTGAAATCTAAGTATTTTTACTATTTGCTCCAAGTTTATTTTCTATTTTCAGCAGACAGTTATTCCTTCCTTCCTGGGCATTGTATTCTGCAACTTTCTATAGGGGACAGAAAGGATAAATCCCTTTTCAACTCTGAAAAGGTTCTTGGTACATGTTCTATGCCTTCTAGTTAGCCCAAAGGACAAATCATATGAGGTGCTGCCAAGGAGTGCTGTTGGCAGACTTTACTCCTCACCTAACATCTGCTAATCCCCAAAAGGTGCCCAGTGTGAGTCACAGTCTGAGTCCAAGTGGTAGGACTGCTATGCAAATACAGTTCAAATACACTTCCTAGGTTTTCTTCTAAAGCATAGCAATGGTATGCTCTTCCTTGTACAAAGTCTAGATCATCCAATGTTTTAGACATAGCCATAGATGATTTGCCACATAAGGGAGTGATCACTTCATCTTTAGCAGAAAAGGCATGCATACAATCTGGGAACGTCTGAAGGCAGTGCAATGATGTGAGTCTTACCTGGTGGCTCTATGAGATGTTCGCAGTAGGAATCAGGGCAGGCTGGAGCATCTGCAAGATCCAGGGCCTGTAGACTATGGGGCAAAACGAGGAGGAATCTGGGTACTCACCGTTCAGCACAACCTCAGGTTCCCCTTGCACATCACATCCAGTGTGGAGTTGCCATCCAGAAGTTTCCTGAAGCTTACCACACCTGATAAGAGAGAGGACACGAAATTTAACCTCGGCAAAAGATGCAAAGAATCAGGACTGAGATTCTTATCAGACCTAAATGTTAAGAGAATATTTCCATGATTGTTTGACTACTTTTCTTTAAAGAGTTCACCAGTGTGCTTGCAGCGTTTTTTGGTTAGAGTGGGTCACATGATGTGCAATGAAGACAGAAGGAGTGAGGACGATAGCTAAGCCATCTACATTGTTAATTGTCCTGATGAAAGTTATTGATAACTTCATCTAGAGTATTCATAGAGGGTACAAGAGGAATGGGGAATGCAGCTACAGCAAACAGCTCAAACCAGGCTGACTTGGTATATTTGCATGTTAAGCCACTGACTACAATGTATCTATCTTATTTGAGCGCCAAGTAGCATCGCAACTACTCCACTTGCGGTCCAGCCCCTTGCTAATCTTCAAGGAAAAAACAGTGGAAGATGGCCCAAGTGCTTGGGTGCCTGCGCCTTTATGGGAGACTGAGCATGGGATATCAGGCTCCTGACTTCTGCCCGGGACAACCCTAGTTGTTGCAGTCATTTGTGGAGTAAATCCATGGGTGGAGTATCTTCGCACTCTGTCTGGCTTTTCAAATAGACCTTTAAAGGAAAAAAAAAAAGCAAGCCACAAAGATTCTGTAACTGACTGTATTTGGAGAGAGTATGACCTGGGATTTTTGAAGTCAGCTCAGTCCTTCACAGCTGACTCAATCTTTGGGTGGAGGAGTTGCATACCCAGTCAAGAGGGCCCATTAGGTTTAGAATAGATAGGTTTGAGCAATAGCAGAAGTGCAAATCAACCTAACATTTGGGCATGTGAAAAACAAGAACAGTTTTAAGTCATCTGGTTTTATCTGATTTTGGGCGTTTTTGGAAAAAACCACATTGCAGAAACAGTCTGCCACTGATCTTGCAAACACCTCTCCTGGTTCACCTCCAAACAGTATTCCTAGAGGGAAATTCCAAAGCCAAAATTCCCAGCAGTTCTTTCATCATGGGTGGCCGACTAACCAGGGCTTGGGGATTGGAGTATTTCTATGGCCCAGACAGTCCCTGAATGAATCCTGGCACCAAATCTCGATACAGGACAGGCAGAGCAGTGCCCGAGGTGAGCTCACACTTCCTTTCCTAAGGAGTAGCACAGCCACTTGGGTCTAAGCTCAGCTCAGCAGCACCCAAAGGGTGTCATGCTAGCCCATAGAGAACTCGGAAGGAATCCAAAGCAGGTGTGGGGAGAGGGAGCAGGCACAGGATCTTGATGCTTCATGGTAACCATAAAATTCTCTTGAAACAGAAAGCGGGAGCCCTGTCAGTTGAGCATTTGTTTAGAGCCGGATTGCTTACTAGTTTTACGAAAAAAATCAGAGTGATTGCACAAACCACCCCTGTCGTACCACCAGCTTCTAATTTTTGCTTTAGGAGAACTCATTTTCAACACTGTCTCCAATTTCTCAACTATGGATAATACTGATGGCTCCCTCATGAGTTTCTGCTTGAGAGAAATAAAATAATAGCTCTTTCAGAACAGAAAGCATTCTATAAAAAAAAAAAACCAACTAAATAATGATAACATCTTCTCCAGCTGGTATATACTGGTGACTGCTTCCTGACTTTGCTATCTTTCTTGTGGGGCTATTCACATAGACTTGTATATATGTGTCTTTTTCTATTGCTTCATTTGTCTTTCTCTTTCCACTGTAATAGCCCTGTCTCCAGTTCTCACTTCCACTGATATCAGAAAAATGTCTCCCTGTGGCTGGCTCTGCAGGTCCTCGCCACAGCTCTCTCCATCTCCGTTAGTCCATCTTATTTAATTTCATGCTCTCTGCAGACCTTCCCTTATTCTGTCATAGATCTTACTTTGAAAAATCTATCGTGCTTTTTAGGTTCTCTGCTCAACCCTGACTCGCACACCTCACTGACATCTCATTTGCTCTCACCACTTTCCCTTGCACCTCACTGCGCCTTTATTTAATAGTCTAGAAAGGGTAAAGCCAGAAGAGGGAGCTTATAAATTATAGAAGGAACCAATCTGTCTACTACTAAAACAGTTCCACTGATCTAATTTGTCAATATATTGTTTGGTACCTCACCAACTCAGACATGCACAATAGGTAGTAAAAATTGACCAAATTGGGAGACGTAAATTCCCTCTGATTGCAGGGCCAAGCAGTGGAAATCCATATTGTGCAGTACAGACTTATCGACGGAGGCGCATTTGCTTAAGGGCTTCAAGTCGTATTACTGACATTTTAAGAACGTATGCAGTCCCTACTCCCCAGGTGCATTCTACAAGGCTTAGCAGTGTGAGGGCAATAAGAAACGAAACCTTCAAACGTCTGTCTCAGTGGGTTTGTTCTTGCAAGTGTCTGCCCCACTATACATGAGCTGAATGTGACACGGACACAGGCATTTGGAGGGACAGGGTGAACCAGAAGGCCATGAAGTCAGCCAAGCAGCCGTCCCTGCCGGGACACTGGCATTGGCCTCAGAAGTTGCCGAAGGTGCAATGGTTCACAGCCACACACAGGATGACAACAAGCTGACCTGCTCCTCCCCGATTGGCTCCTGCCCTTTCCTTTGCTCTCCTCCATGACTTTCGAGTTTCTGCATCACTCGCTGCTCATCTACACACTCGACTGATTTGTATATCAGAACTGTAATCCTTAAATCGCTCCCAAAAGCTATTTCAGAGGATTGTATAAAAGCATCCGTTGTTGTTCCTATAAATCACATTACCTGTGTCTTCTCTGGATTTCACGAGCTCTCTTCCCATCCATTGCACCTAACCAACGATATTGGAGATTTAGCAAGCTTGCAGCATGAGCTGACCTATTTTAGCTACACAATAGAACTCACCCCTTGGAACAATGTCATTTAATCTTCCTAAAGCAGAATCTTTTACTTTTTGAAGATTTAATTATTTTTATTGGAAAGTCAGATTTACAGAGAATGACAAGAAAAGGATCTTGCATCCACTGGTTCACTTCCCAAGTGGCTGCAACACTAGGAGCTGAGCCAATCTTGGGTGCAGGGTCCCAAGGCCTTTAGCTGTCCTCTGTTGCTTTCCCAGGCTACAAGCAGGGAGCTGGAAGCAAAGTGGAGTGGCTGGGATACGATGAGGATTTAGGCACTTGGGCTAGCTGGGCCCAAGCAAAATATTAAATATATATACATTAATACACACACAATTGAGGAAAGTAAAGTGGTACATCTTAGACAAATGAACACGGACCAAGATATTACATGGTACATTATTCACCTAGTGCTTATTTCACATAATTTCCCTGAACTTCTAAATTCCCGAAGGTAGTAGATAGAAGAAATATATATGTGCGTATGTATGTATATATATGTGAGTTGTAATATATATTACGAAATATATGTAAATGTAAGTATGTGTGTATATATATTCACACACATACATTTATGAGTTATAATAGAGAAAAGACTGAGAGGGAAGCACTGTGCTGTCATGACTCCTCATAAAAGCCTTTTCTGGGCAAAGTTAAGGCTACTGTCAGATATGGACGGACATGTACAGATGGGAGGTCCGGACAGAAATGATGTAGACACGGATGTCCCGCACAGGGTGACTGCCATGCTCCCTTTCATACTCCTTGATTAAAAGACTAGCCATTTCCCCTTGAGATTTGTTCCTTTGCCTAATGCGCTGTAATTGCACCCGAGTGCTTGATCCGGCAGCATGAGCACTGCTCAGTAATAAATTTGGGTCACTGCAGAGTTCATCATGCAGTCCTTGGCAACAGGAGATAAAGTGTCAGTTCATCCCTCGCTTTTAGCAGCAGTATCCCTGGTTCTCTGGCCCAATGATATTAATGAAACTCAAAGTAGGCAAATTGTCCCTGTTCTAGGCCTTTCCCTCCCCACTGTGTATACAATGCTTAATCTCCAGGAAACATTTCTTACAACAGGCAAATGAAGCAGATATGGGCAAGCGTGAGTGGCCAAGAAGCCTTCTCTTTGATTCATTCTTTTGCTTCCCCTGTGTCTCTTCAAATTAGTATTAAAAAAAAAACTTTCATCTATTTGGCAAAAATGAAGTAGAACTCAGTGTAGGCTTTCCCGACTAGTGGGTTCTAAGAATGGAATGTTGCAACTTAGTAAATGCTTTTCTTAAAAAGTGTTTTTGTACTTGTTTCATTGTCCTTATACTTTGGAGTGGCCTGTTTATAGGTTACTGCTTACAAGATGTTCATTCTTTCACTCTTTCATTGTGTTCATTGTGCATTCATTCACTCATTAAGAGACAAAGCGACAGAGAGGGAGAGACAGAACACATGTATTCTATGATTCACTTCCCAGAGGACCCCAACAGCCAGGTCTGGGCCAGTGCAAAGCAAGGAGGCAGCATCTCCACCCTGGTCTCTCACACGGGTAGTGGGGCCCAAGTTCTGTTGTCTTCTGGTCCATGAACAAGGAGCTGGACAGGAAACAGAACTGGAACTCAAAAGCCTGGCTCTGATCCAGATGGCAGAGGTTGCAAGTGGTGTTGGTTTAATCCACTTGAGCCTCAGGAACAAAGGAAACTCCTGAAACCTTCAGCACATTTCAAGGAGTGAACGGATGGGACTCCGCTCTCCACGCTCAAGTCTACACAACTTCCCAGTCACCTCTTTCTGGACTCTTCAATGACATCTACCTCTGTTTCTTCTCATGTGCTATCTACCTCCGTTCTTTGCGCCCAAGATCTGACATGCTGTAACTTTCAGATTCAGCTCAGTGGAATGTACAAAAACCATTATTTTAGCAAAACTGGGTGGGGTACGAAGATTCAATGAAAGGAACCCAAACTATAGAGGAAAAATCAAAATTGGAAAAAGTAGGAAGACAGGATGGTTTCTTTCCAACCCTAGCACACAAATTTAAATGGGCGAACTCTATGCTGTGGGTTTCAGACTGATGGCAGAGACACCTGCTTTGCTTTTGAAGGACACTGCCTTTAAACACTTTTGAAGCATTTAATAAGAGAGCTGGGACTGTGTGAAGATGGTGAAGCCGATGGAACATGAAGTGCACAGCCAGGAAGGCAGCCTGCTAGGCATGGGGGGAAGTAAGGATCCTTGTGCTCTTGTGGGCCTGGTGTTCGGGGAAGGCTCAGATGTTCACTTTGCCTTGTTTCATATCAATGCCAATTCCGTAGCCTTTGCAGAGAAGGCTTCTACTGAAGGGGACACCAAGCTTACTATTCACCAGCCTTTATCATTTTTATACTTTCTTTTAATTAAGCTACTCCTTCCACTGGTTCTCTCCCCAAAAGCCTACATTCATCAAAGCTGCATTTGCCACAGCCAGAAGCAAGAAGGCAGCTCCATCTAGATCTCCCACGTGGCTTCAGGAACCCATTCATCTAATTCTGCTCCCTCCAATGGCCTGTACTGGCCGCCTGGAGAGCAGAGGCTGGGCTGGTACAGGAAGCAGGTTATTTCAAACAGCTCTTCAGCCACTGGACCAAATGTCCATCTGGATTTCATTTTCTAATGGAATATTACAACTATTCCTAAGTCCTGTGTAGATGTAGAAATCAAGCTTGCCCAGGAGTGACTAGTGACAGGGAAAATGTTCCCAACTCAGATTCAAAATGTTCATCAAAATGAAGGGAGCCCCAGGTCACGAGAGACCATCCTCAAGCTCTAGGCCACGAGAACAAGCCGAGGAAAGCATCCTGGATGAGTCAGTTCCCCGGAATCCAAGAACCAAGGACGAGGACACAGAGTCCTTCATGAGCCCAGGGACTAAGTTCTTAACATCCTAAGTTTCATGCCATCTTCCAACGGACCAATCATACTAGGATTCATTCAAATTAGTACCAAATATTCTGGGGGAAAAAATACAAATAAGTAGCATTTGTGAAACGCATAAAACCACAATTTTGATGATCAAACCTATTGACTCTACAGATAAACTTCTTCCATATAAGTGACTTTGAACAGGCCACTTAACCTCTCTAGATCTTATTATTGACCTCTGCATTGTGGTACAATATCTACCCCCTTGTACTGATACTAACAGACTTGCGTGAGCTAACAAAATCCAGAGACCGGGCGTAGGGAACCCATGCCACAAATATCCCATCCCAGTCATTGCTACTCTGAAATATAAAACCCTTTTCTTGCTATACCAAGTATATTTAAATAATCTTGGTAATGGAGTTGAAGTTTTATTACAAATTGTTCCCATCTAACCTCTTGTAAATTCTGCAGTGAATCTTGTCCCTTTTTTATTCCCCCTCCTGACACCCCCACCCCCAAAAAGGCATGCTAGAGTCATTTATTTCCTTGCAGGACCACTGGGGATGCCTTTGTAAGTCTGATAGCATTATCTGACAAATAATCAATGTCTGGCTGTAACCCCAGGGCCTCCCAAGCAAGAAGATATTACTCAACATGGTATCATGGAGAGGCAGGCAAATCCTGCACAAATTGTTTTCTGCGTAGGAATTATGTGGTTTCGGCCCCAGACCCTCCATCATCACACTTCCTGTAGGATTAGGTGTGCAGCCGACAATTGTTTTGATGATTCATCATGTCATTCCCCGATTCTGGACAGCTCTCCTCTCACAAGGTGACCGCCGCCCAAGCCTGGCCGCATGCTTACTGACGTGTAGCAAAGCTGCACGTCTCTGTGCTCTTCGTTTTGCAAAGAGGTTGAAGCGACCTTTTTAATAGTCCCATAATAAAACTGGAATCTGAAAAAGAGCGTAGGTCCTATGTGTAAAACACTGTCCCACCTCACTGACATAAATACTAATAGGCTGGAATAATCTGAGTGGACACAGCAAAAATAAATCAAATTGACTCACACTTCAATCTATAAAACTATTGTAGAGACATAGACCATGACTAAAGGTATGATTTATTTTTGCCCGAGCAGGACAAAATTGAAATACTTAATATCATTTTCCATACCACCTTCAGGAAAGCATACATGGTTTCATCCTGTGTTATAAACACGTGATCCTCTCGGGTTAAGTATCTGCCTTTTCATGGTCTCTACTACAAATAGAGCTACGGCATTGGATGAAAAAAAGAAAAAAATTCTTTAACCTTGAAAGCAAATTGGACTTAAATAAGCACTGCCTAATGGTATAATAAAAAAAAAAACTGGCATACATAAGCAGATAATTGTGAAAATCCCTGGTATTTTGTGACTCCAGTCACTTTTGTTATTTGGAGGGACCTGTAAAATCCTGAGCCATTATTCAAGTGGGAATTGAAAGACACAATGGGCACCCCTACCGAGATACAAAAGGGAACAGACAAGAGCTGGGAAAGAATGGCTCAGGGCCACCCTGAGGTCACTGGGGTTTCCTGAGAGATTTTCATTATTAAGAATAACCACACCAGAAATGATGTTTGCACTTACAAGGGTATCTTGGACAACAGGGTTAAGAATTTGAGACCTTGACCTAGGAGACAAGAGATTTGTAAAATGAGCTACTCTCGGAATATTAACTTGATAAATGAGGGTCTAAATTCCTACTCCCTCATCTCTTTGAGCCACAGGAGACTGAAGTGTGACGTTCGCTGGACACCAGCTCCCATCGCTGGGCTTTTCACAGTGCAACTGGCAGTCCCAGTTCAAGACAAAAGCTGTTCTCAGAGCCGCCGCCCCCAGTGAGGAATCCCCGCACTTCAAGTGGAGTGGAAAATGTTTTGTGCTCTCCTGAGGCTTTGAGCTTTGAATTTCAGAGCCTTCTGGAGAACGTGACAACAATGAACCAGGCTGTGCGGCCAACAACAGGCAGTACAGAGCCAAGCACTCTGACCAACTTAGGCTGTTACTTACACTCTGAAAATGATGAATACCAAAATTGAAAAACTAACTTGCAATCTCACTCTTTGGGAACAAGTCAAAAGAAGACATAGTTTAGCAACAAAGTTGTAATTTTACATAATTTCGCTCAAGAAGCCCTCTTTAGACCACCATTCATCCAAACTATAAGCATTAAGAGTTATGTTAATTGAGTATCTAATATGCTCCCTGAAGTCACATGATATAACATCCCAAGAAGTAGCTCAACACAAATTTATTAGTTCAGTTTCTGCTCCCCGGCTTAGACTCCTTTTCAGCCTTCTCTGTCCACAGTTCTTTAATGTATGTCTTCCCTAAGGCACTCACACAGGGGTCTCCTTGTGGATTCAGTTGAGCCTCTCTGAAAATGTGCCTATAACTGATGAAGGTACTCCCAGAGACACGTGAAATACACTGTGCATGGGCCATATGTCCCAGTGCTTAAACTGATTTCCCCCAAATATTTCTCAAAGTCAGAAAAAAAAATCCTATTGACCCATGCGCAACACAGGCCCAGACAGGAAGAGAAAAATAGTAGATTGTTACTGGAAGACTTTCATAAAGGTTACTGTATTTGAAATGTATCTGTTGCTTTGTTCTCGCAAATGCAGAGCAAAGCAAGATCATGACAATCAGAAAAACAATCCCTGCAGAACATGGCCAGTTGGAAGGGCAGAGGAGTTATCAACACGAGCTTCAGCAGCACGGCCTGGATAACTCTGAAAGCACAAGCAGTCACCTTCCATCCCCTGGAAATCAAAATGCAGTTTGTAGTGAGATTTCAAGATCCGATTTTTTTTTTCTACTCTCTGGTAACACTTACGAATAGCCAGGACTAAGAACAGCAAATGGGAGAATTCTTAATTTCTGTCAGTTATCATTCAGAGTACCACATTGTGAGGGGCAGGGGATTCTCTAGGTTACTACAGAAGTGAAAGCCAAGTCACTAGCAGCCTTGGATGCTGTTCAGGTCACCCCAGAATGAGTGAAGACAGAGGACCCAGGCACAGAAGGAAGGGTGCAAATTCACACCATTTTGGGGCCACTGCCTACTGCTGTTTAAGGGCAACAGCCTATTGAACATCCACATGACAGCACAGTCAAGTTCACATGTCGCTGCCACAAACTGAGTTTGGATTGGGAGTGTCACACTTGTGATAAACTCAGGACACATTTGTGTTCTTACAGAAAAGGCAGTATGTTCTGGCAGCTTCTCTTTAAGCACCATGTTGTTTCTTTAGTTGCAGGCAGGGATAGTCATCCTGTATCCCACAGCACACGGGCTCAGCCAATGGGAAGAGTGACATCTTTCAATGAAAAACCTGACACTCAGGAGCACGCATGCCCAACCTGGATGGACCAATGTTCATTCTGCCCCTGCTGGACCCAAGGCCATGTTCTTTGCTAAGCACAGACTTCCACAGTACATTCAGGGTGCAGGAACATGTTTTTCTGGGTGACTGGAGACATTAATACATTCATCACTGTGTCAATGCAACTTGTCAAATACAATTGTTATAGGATTTTATGGAGAAAGGAGTCCTGAGAAAGCCAAGTGCCAAGATCTATGAAACTCACACAATGACCTGCTCATCCTTGACCATGGGCAACTTTGTCATGTTCACTGGCCTTACACATAGTGAAAACAAGGAGTTACTTATTCAAAATACTGTGAATTCCAAGAAAAGCATCATACCTTGCAAGCAACCCTTTGTAACTGACCTGTTGGCCATGACCAGATTGTTACAAATCAATGTTTCACGACCCGGGACCAAGCCCTTCGTCTGCTTTTGCCTGCTTTCCTACATTTCCAATCCCTTCATTCCTTCAAGTAACCCCTCCTACCAGAGCCAGCTATTAAGAGGACTAGAATGCTCAAGAAAGACAACATTTTTCTGGATACTGGGTTGACCCATTGCATTCCCTCCGTAATTGTTTTTATTTGATGATATGTGAAGTTGCATGCTATCACCAGGCAGAGGAGGGGGATTTTTCCCATGTTCACCCACAAAGGGCAGTGTTTAGTGACCTTGAAGCTTGAGTGTTAATGGCATCGTACCTTATCTCAGCATATGCCAGGGTCACCAGTTGAGGCTCCCATTCCGACTGCTTTGAAAGTACTGCTGTTGGCGAGAGCCTCAGCTGTTAAGCCTACCTCGAGCCAAAGTCGGCGTTATTTATTTATGGTGTTACATGAATCACCTGCACTTCCCCTGATAAGCCCTGGGCCGTGTGTCTTTCATTTTAGCTGCCATTTTGCTGCCATTTGCCAGGCTAAGTAACCACTGTGCAATCGCTCTGAGCTGATGCATGGTCATTGTTTTGTGCAAAATGGATTTTTAAGTCAGCTGAAAGGCTTTCTGAAGAATATAATTTGACAAAGTAAATTTTTGCCCATATAACAGGAATCAGCCAGGGCTGCACCAAATGTATTTTTTTTTTTACGATAGCTAAAAGGATTTCTGCAGAGAGTTTGACAAAGTATTTTACTTTTGTGCACAAAGCAAAAATTGATTAGTTTTGAACAAAAAGGATTTCTCAGGGTGCTGAAAGGCTTTTCTCTGGAATTAAATATATTCTTCAGCTTGTAGGATAAGGCATTTGAAAGTAGTGTCTTTGAGAAGACAAATAGTTGCCAGTGACATTTTTTTTTCCTAGGGACAAGTTAAAAGAATCTACTCAAAGGACATTTTCGACCCCCGAAGCCTGGTTTGGCTCCAGATGTCTTCCTGCTCAGAGGAGGATGACCCACTTGCCAGTGTGTGCGGCTTAGTGCACGATTCATTTGCTTGTTTGATTCTGCTCCTAACCCAATAGAACCGCCGAGCAGACATTTCACTCAAGACTGTTCCCCTTTCAGTTTAACTACTGGAGACAAGAAATCGGGACAGACTGAAGGGCATGCAGTTTTAACTTAAACTGCTTGACTTCAGGGAAATATTGTTGACAATTTTCCAATATCCACAGTGCTTCTATGTGAGAAGAGGAGGTGATTTGGAAACAGACTTGTAAGAAAACAGATCAGATTCCGATTTGATTCCCCAAAGCATCAGTCTGCTGCCATGAGAAACTCTAAGGTCAGAAAATAAATGTGATGACCTACTTAACCAATGTGCTGTAAGAGGGGTATGTATTAGTGGGGGATGGGATTCAGTGTGTGTGTGTGTGTGTGTGTGTGTGTGTGTGTGTGTGTGTGTGTGTGTGTGTGTGTGTGTGTGTGTGTGTGTGTGTGTGTATTAGTGGGAGAGGAGCATAACCAAGAATGTAGTGCGACGCTTTGACACCAATAAAACTTTTTGGCAATTTACAATCATAGGATTCTATACCTGTCAAACCGTCCCGAGTCTCTTGTGCTTTTATAATTCTCAGGAATTAATGTTGGATTTCTTCTTATAGATAGGTTATACTGTTTATATGAAAGTGTAACAAAGCAAGTCAGAGTATTCTTCGGTTAAGGCTTTAAACTAAAAACATAGAATATAAATATTCTTTGTGAAAAGTAAGTTGCTGAAGCTTTCAAAGTACTATTTTATATCTAAAAATTAATAGCGGATAATCTTAAGAGATTCATTGACAAGACTATATGCAATATCAGCTACTGGTACAAGAGACTGAATATCCAATCTTGGTTTTTTCCCCTTCTATCCTAGTTCTAAGTCAAGATGATTTAAGGCAAAAGGATCCTCTTATTCAAAAGATGCTCCTTCCTCATCACATGCTTTCTAAAGATGCTCAAGTAAAGCAAAGAACCCTCAGTGGCCAACTCCTTTGTCTTACCCTGTTCCCCAACATAAGGCGCACATGACCACATTACTACAGCACTGCCTCCTCTAACATCTGACAGTTAACAACAGGCACATTTCTTTTCTGACCCAATCCTCTGGTTTACTGCAGGACAAATCTACAGCATTTTTATTCACTCACTTCTGCGAAAAGACTAAGATGACTCGTATTATCTCCCCTGCATGCCCTAAGTCCACCCTGTGTCTTTTCCCATGTTACAACACATGCAAGTGCAACAGAACAGAGTCAGTGGTCCATGGCTAATCTGAGCCAAGCATCCACTGTGGCAGCGCACTCGGGGCTGCCAGGTGCCTGAACATCACTGGAGGATGACTGACACTGGAGGACAACTCTCAGCTCGCTGTTTCTGTTTGTAGGGGGTGCTATATCCTGGAGACAGCCAAACATTGAGGACACACAGTGGGTATGACCAGTGTCCTAAGCCACAGATGGTGGGGCCCAGAGTTGAGCCAAGCAAAGCCATATCGTTAGGTACAAAGAATTATTGGATGCTTTGCTTCCTGTCAGAAAGTAAGATATACTCTTTAAAGGCAAAGGGTAGAAAAAACATAATTGTATCTTCAAATGCTTCTGAGACAAAACAGCTCAGCAGCAACCCAAGAGCAGCATGAACTGAAAAGAGTGAAGAAGGAAAGGTTGTGTCTTATAGACACAGAGGAAAACTTGGCAGTCCACCAGGGCCTAGTTCATGCAGACACATCCATGCTTTCTCAGGACATGGAGGCCCCTAAGGCATGTGAGCTGCTGCGAAATCAACAGTCATGAAAATGCAGACCGCAATGATTGCTCACTTGGAAACTATAAAGGATTTACAAGATGGAAGCCAGGACCTCGTCCACTACACTCAGGGCTGGAAACTCCAAATGCTCCTTTAAACACTGAGCTGCTCGGAGAGGAGCAAGAACTGACTTCATTTCTTCATCTAGTCACATGGTTTTCTGATGTGTGAGTAACATCTGTCAAACAAGGGACCAGCTTCTGAGCCTTGAGATCTTATATAGGCCAAAGGAGAAGGAAATCCCCAAACAGCTGGAGGGACTTTTCAGCTAAGTCATCAAAATATGAGACAAATTCAGATTTAGTTAAGTTTGATGGGAAGAGGAAAGTAAAAAAAAAAAAAAAGGAACTGAGTATTTCCTGTACCTGAGTGCAGAATAAGAATAAGTCAAAAAGTTTGTGAAAAACTAGTTATTAAAAGTATATTTGAGGTAAAAAAAAAAACCTTGAAATTCATATGCAGTTGTTTCATAATACATTTTCTGTGAAGCCTTTGAAGGCCTCACTAAGTATGGACTTCTACAGCAAAAACAACTATACTTTTCATGAAATATTACAACTAGCCTTGAATTTGCAAAAGTGTACATTTTTACCTACATCATTATGGAAGGCATTTACCAGGCATCACAACTAAAGAATTGGAGAAAACAGTGGCAAATTTTCTATTTAAAAAAAAAAAAAAGAAATACACCTACCACATTATCTAGCAATCCCAGTACAGGGTATATAACGGAAAGGCATCAGATGCCTGCAGCCCACCTCACAGCGGCACTACTCGCAACAGCTTGAGTTCACCATCCACCATACATCCATCAGGAGACGAACAGATACAGAAAACGTGGTATATCAACACAAGGGACTATTCCAGCTATCAAAATAGAACAAGAGTCTACCATTTGCAGGAAAATGGGCACAACTGGAAAATAACGAGTGAAATAAGCCTCATCTTTTTGAAGATTTATTTCTATTGCAAAGTCAGAAATACAGAGGAAAAAAAAAAGACAACGATTTTCCATCTGATGATTCATTCCCCAAGTGACCACAATAATCAGAGCTGAGCTGATCTGAAGCCAGGAGGCAGGAGCTTCTTCCCAGCCTCCCATGCAGGTATAGGGTTCCAAGGCTTTGGGCCATCCTCAACTGCATTCCCAGGCCAAAGGCAGGGAGCTGGATGGGAAGTGGAGCGGCCAGTATATGAACCAGCGCCCATGTGGGATCCAGGTGGGTGCAAAGTGAGGAGGTAGCCACTAGGATATTGTGCTGGGCCCATAAACTTTGTTTTATAACTTTATCAAGCCAGCAGTTAACAACATTACATTATTATAGTGTAATGATCTATGATTATTTAAAAATGTATTATATATGGGTTAAATGGCCTATTTTCTTTTTCCATTCAATCATTTATAGTTATTGTCTATATTCCCATTAATCTAGTTTGCTTTAACCTATTAAACTTCTTCAGTGAAGTATTAAGCCTTTTCACCCATAATGTAAATGTAAAGCAAGTTATTTCAGAAACTAAGAGAAAGGACAAAAGGGAGAAAGATGGAGCGCGAGGAGGAGGAAAGAAAAGGAGGAAGCGAGGAAGAAACATCATTATGCCCTTAGAACTGCATCTACAAGTCACACTTCATCTGCTAAAAGCTAATTAAAATTAAGGCTAAAGTTTCTAAAGTTAAACACAAGAATGGAGAGCTAGAGAATGGCAGTGACAAGTCCACACCAGTTCTGAACCTCTAACTGCCACCCTAGATACTCTGTACTAGGACCACCCCACTGAAGACACAAACCAGACACCTGTAATGTGTCTTTCTGCTATCACAGTGCCTTGGTTTACTCATCCTCTAGTGCCAGCCCCATAGCAAGGATATTCAGAGCATCAAATGAGGGAACAGGCACAAAATAATCATTTGTTCAACTATGGCTTCACCCCAGGCCAGGGGTGCCTGACCTGTATCCACAAAGAGGTGGCAGGTGGCAGTAAAATCTCGGAAGTTGAAAGAACTCTGTGAACCATAACAAACAGCTAGAGCCCAATCTCCAACAAAGGAACTGTTACTTGGACATAGTCTCAGAGTAGGATGGCGATACAGGCCACGCAAGCACAGGTGTATGTGGAGAACAAAGGAAAGGTTAGGGGGCTTTATCAGCGCAGAGAACTCATGCATGCTACTTTGAAAGATGGTTTCTTGGCCCCTACAGTGATCGCAGGAGCTGCCATGCTCTGCTCGGGGGCTGGAGGCAGTGAAGCAAGTGCTAAGCTTGCAGCTGGCAGTCGTGTCATCAGCTGCTAGGGAGAAAGTCTTCAAGTCAAGGCAGTCTGTTTCCCTGGATTGGTTTTGTAAGCGGCCTCCCAGAACAGGCACCACTGATCTGACCGCTTCCCTTTCCTTAGTGGGTGTGACAAGAGTGCCCCGCTGTTGTACAAAGGATTTCCAGACTCATTCACGGGTTGTACTGATGTGCATGCTTTCAATGCTGGGGCGCAGGGCACCTGCTGCAGGTAATGACCCCGCTCCAGCTAACAGTGCACTGAGATTCCAGACACAGCAAGGGGAATCTGAGTCTCCTGGAGCACATCAGGCCATTATACAGTTCGTGAAGCTAAGAAAGCCTTGGTCAGTTCTTCCAGGGGACAGACCACTTCAGCTAAGAATCTGTTTAAAACTAAAAACTTTCAAACTTACATCTTCAGAGCTCCTGGCTATGATATCGACATTTAATTGGGTAAGACAGATAGTTACACTTCCTTTTCTGACTTTTCAAATAGCCATTCTAGGGAACTCCAGTTTAGAAATGAGAGAAAAGAAAAATTTTCTGCAAGTTTCAGGTCATTGACCGGCACACCTTAGAAGGTAGAAGATAATTCCAGTGTTTGTGCCCCTGAGGCCGTCACGGGAGGGAGAGCAGGGTGCAGCTGCTGCCTTCTAGCTTGGCTATTGTGATTTGAAAAGTGAACCATCCCATGAAAGGTCTCTCCCCCTCAACCCTCTCTGCCCTTCAAGTAAATGAAACAAAGAAGGAAAGTGAGGGGCACTACCTTTTGTGTAGAGGACTAAGCTACGGCCTGTGATGCCTGCATCCCATGAGGTTGCGATGTCATGTCCTGGCTGCTCCATTTCCAACTAAGCTTCCTGATGGTGACCTGATAGTACAGAAGCAAATGCTTGAGGCCACTTGCATGCCTGTAGGAGATCCAGAGGAAGGTGCTGGCTTCTGTTTCAGCCTGGCCCAGTCCTGGCCGTTGAGAGCATCTGGGGAGTAACCCAGTGGATGGAAGATCTCTCCGTTACTCTGTCTCTGCCCCTCTTTGTTTTAGATTTATTTTTATTGGAAAGTCAGACACACAGAGAGGAGGAGAGACAGAGAGGAAGGTCCTCCATCCGATGATCCACTCCCCAAGTGAGCGCAACGGTCAACGCTATGCCGATCTGAAGCCAGGGGCCTCTTCCGGGTCTCCCACGCAGGCGCAGGGTTCCAAAGCTTTTGGGCCACCCTTGACTGCCTTCCCAGGCCACAGGCAGGGAGCTGGATGGGAAGTGGGGCTGCCGGGATTAGAACCGGCACCCATATGGGATCCCGGGGGTGCAACCACTGTGCCACCACGCCGGGCCCGACCCCCTCTTTTTTTTTCAAATGAACAAATCAATGCTCAAAAACAAAAAGTTCCATGTCAGAGTGGAGAAAGATCCCATGCTTTTTGGAAGTCCTCATAATAGACAATAAGATCAAGGCAAGTTACTGCTAAGATAAATGCATATAATTTGTATTTGGAAATGATAGAAGAATCATTTATTTTTCCTTTTTTCTGCGCTCTGAAAATCAGCAAATGTCATAGGAAAAGTTTGAATTTTTTTTTATTATTATTTTTTCATTGGAAAGGCAGATATACAGAGAGGAGAGACAGAGAGGAAGATCTTCCGTCCGATGATTCACTCCCCAAGTGAGCGCAACGGGCCGATACTATGCCGATCCGAAGCCAGGAGCCTCTTCCGGGTCCCACGCGGGTGCAGGTTCCCAAGGCTTTGGGCCGTCCTCGACTGCTTTCCCGGGCCACAGGCAGGGAGCTGGAAGGGAAGCAGGGCTGCCGGCATTAGAACCGGCGCCCATATGGGATCCTGGGCGTGCAAGGCGAGGACCTTTAACCACTTGCGCCACCGCGCCGGGCCCGAAAAGTTTGAATTTTTATCTTCCCTCAAAACCCTTGAGCCTCTGGCACCACTGAATCCAAATTCTCCGATCATTACAACTGGCTAGTGTTGAAGGGCAGAAACCCTTGGTGCTCCTGCTCTTCAGCTTGCCACAGTCCCCATTATTCTCTTATGTCCCCGACCACCCTGACTCACACAGTCAGGACACCTGCATTTCAGTTTGCAATTCTTGGCTCAGAAACCAAGCAGTGTTGAAAAGAGCAGCTAACACCTGCAAATGTTGGAGTCTGGTTCACCCAGGCAGATGAAAAACAAAACAAACCTAGAACTGGACTGTCATTAGGTGCAGTGTAAGGTGCCTCCCATGGAAGCGGTCACACTGCCCACTTCACTTCTTGCTGTAATGACAGACAAGGAAACAGGAGCACGTTCATGGCAGGGGTCAGAGATGAGGAAAGTGCTGGGGAAGGAAGTGGATTCCCTAGGCTCCTGCACGTTCGCTGAAACATTGGATCACTAGCACTGAGAAGACAAATTTGGGGCTGAGGTTGTACATGCTAGCTCCCACAAAACTGGACTCAGATACGCTGAGCATGTTTCTCCAAATTCCCTTACTTTTGGTGTCTGCCCTCCTAATGGACATTGAGAAGAGATCAAGGATGCTAAAGAGAGAATACTTGGCCCCTGTGGAGCTATCACGCTGGTGAGGAAAGCTGACATGAAAACATGTCATTTGGGCCTGTCACTATTACAAGATGAATTGGAGAGAAGAGGGTAGTATGGGGAACAAGTGTCAGGCACTAAACTGGATGCGAGAAAGCGAGAGTAGACCTAGCAGAAATTCTACAGCCAGGAACATAGCTGAGAGACTAGAACAATGAACATACAGAATCTTTAACACACTCAAGAGCTGAAAGCAAAGTTAGCTTGCACAGGGAAACTCTGACCCAATCTCAACGGGAGGGGTCAAAGTGTGGCCTCATATCCCCCGTCACAGCGATTGCTTGTGGTTTACCACAGTCCTCACCATTCCTCAAAGTCCGTCTTCAATATACTTCCTCCAGCAACCACGTTTAAAACAACTGTATTTCAAACAACCTGCTTTTAATATCCTTTCTGATGTCCCCTAGTCAATCTTTCTATTTTAGCCCAAAATGTCATTCTTTTTGTGGTCCCCTGAATACTACATCCCTCACCCCAAGGGTCCTCTCTTTCTTGGCTTCTCCTAGAATCCTTCACACATCTGCCTACCCCCACACTTTGCCATGCCTGCATTCCAGTATTTACCATGTTGTGTTATCCTTACACATCTGAATGTCTCCTGCTGGCCTATGCTGGAAGTATTCAGGTATAACCGTATGGTAGCTTGAATGACAGCCAACCCAGAAAAGGTATGCATACCAACAACCTATGAATAAATACGACTTTAGCTGGAAAGGAGTTTTTGGAAAGGTCTTCAGGTGGACATAAAATCTAATAATGCATTGTTAGAACAAGAGGAGGTAAGCAGAGCAGCCCAGCGTGTGGATACAAAGGCAGGGACTGGCATGAGGGAGCCACAGGAAGGCCAGCAGCTGCTAGCAAGTGCCCATGGTGACGAAAGATACTGCAGTGCCTTCAGAGGGAGTGGAGTGTGCCTCAACCTGGATTTCAGAACTGTGTCTGCCATTCTGCCTGCCCACTTGTTACAATGCTAGCAGGAAACCAATACCGAGTGCTCCTCCATATGGGTTGACTTACATAGTCAGCTGTTGGGAGAACAGTAGCTCAGGGTCCAGGTTGTTCCTCAGGCCAGGGCCAGCCAGTCAGGAGCAATCATCAGTGCCATTTAAGTCAGAGTGGTAAAATCAAATGTGATCTCACCATCACTGACAGCTCTCGTTATCAAGACTACAGAACATCCTGTCTTCCTCTCCATCTCACAGAGGAAGGAAAGTCGAAAACAGCATAAAAATGCAGGACAGTTCCTGAAATGGCCTGGCCTGGTCCAAGAGTCACTGTGCAGGGGAATGGCTGTGACCAGAGCATAGCAGCCTCTACTCCTGCAGCAAAGCAGGGAAACCTCTGTCTGTTTCCTAGCTGCTTCTGCACGGGAAGGACACACCTCCAGGAGGCACACCTTGGGGGGCTGCCATTGTGCCACAAGAGATAAAGCCACTGAGTGCAGTGCTGGCATCTCAATGGGCATTGGTTTAAATCCTGGCTGCTCTACTTCCCATCCAGCTCCCTGCTAATGGCCTGGGAAAACAGCAGAAGATGGCATGAGTGCTTGGGCTCCTGCAGCCATGTGGGAGACTCAGAAGAAGCTCCTGGATCTTGGCTTTGCATTGGTTCAGTTCCCACCATTGTGGCCAGTTAGGCAGTGAACTAGATGGAGGATATTCTCATTCTCTGTCTCTAACTTTGCCTTTAAAATAAAATCTCTAAGAAAACCATACTAGAGTCTTTTGTTTTCTGGGGAGGACCCTCATGTTGCTACTCAATTCTGCTAATGTAATTCTAACACCGTATTTGACATTTTCCTTTCAAGGATATTTTTCTAAAACCTGTTATTCCAAACAGTAATGCCGTAGCTTACATATTGTAAGTCAAAGGGGAAAGACGTAGGCTAAAATAGTTTACATTTTGGTTTCAAATAGAGATTCAATTGATAGCAAGTAGAATAAGAAGATAAGCAAAAATATGAACATTGAATGCTTCCACAAAGCAAGATTACTACTTTTATACTTTTTACTATTTATCATGCTTTTTAACTTATATATTCTATATGAAATAAAAAACATTTGAAATAAGTAAAAAAAATTCAAAGCCAAGGTGTAAGGTATTGAGAATTCACAAACCAATTGGTGGTCCAAATCATCCTGGAATTTTGAGTTGCCCTAGGGTGCCCGGAGTCCAAACACATGGATTGACTACAACATCTAACAACTCCAACACAGCACGAAGCACAAGGGAAAGAGAGTGGTTGGAAAATCAGACTGGGGAGTCAGAGGCCTAGATGGAGTCCCTGTGCTCTAACAGTCATGTCACCCAAGGAAAATGTCTTCATTTATTTCCCTTTAAAATGGGAAACATGACTCCCCTACACTGTAACTAAAAATTAAAACTGTTTCTAAATCTTACTTGACATGCCAAGAATAAGCTTCAGACACATATCAATCATCTCTCAGTGTTCCTGAGACTCACATGTTGCTTAACCATAGTTTAGGCTGCCAGAAAATTAAATTTCAATCGACATGTCCTCATAGAATTAGTTAATTTTAGAGTAAGGCGAACAGAATACACTGGAAAGGTAAACACATAAGGTTGACATAAAGGGCACGTGTTTCAGAGCAATTCACACTTTCAACATACACCCTTCCTTCTTGCAACAGAAGATACTTCCAAACTGACAAAATAATTACACAGTATCAAATAGACTTTCTCTTCCATTAAAAACGAATCTCTGGCTCAGTCTTTTAAAAACACATTAGCAAAAAATTTCATGTTTTAGATATATAGCATCCATGGATTTGGTCAATAAAGAGAGACCTTCATATTATCTATTCCCTTTACAGTGGAGGAAACAAGGCATGGTGTGGTTAACTGACGTTTCCAAAGCCATGCACCTGGGCAGCAGCAGTGAAAGTCAGAAATTCCTAACTCCTTTACCAGACAGGTCTTCCCAGTGGGTCAGCCTTCTATGGCACACACTCAAGACTCTACCTGTTCTACTGGGAGTAGAGGGCAGCCAAAGCAGGCTCTTAGGGTCTATTCATTGCCCTGACAAGGAAGAGAGTTTCATGAAGTCAAGCAAGATACGAATTTTCAGTCAATAATGATCAGGAAAATGATGACACAAAAACACACTGATCTTCCCTGATTTCATATATATTAATCCTTGTAGAGGCAAACATTAATTAGTAGACAAAAATATGGGGGAAGGTGCATCCCAGCATTCAGACGGATTAAGGCTTTCTAACTGTAAATGTAAGAAATAACCTTTCCTGTTACCTCCTACTCAGTGATCTAAGACCAGAGCTTCAACAGAGTTAGTTGGAGGATCATGGATGTCAACAAGAGGAGGTAAACAGCATCTCATTGCAGGGTTGGTCTCTAAAAAAGCTCCAATTGTGAACAGCAAGCAGAGAAGCAGTCAGGGTACATGAGTGGTTTTTAGATGCAAGCAAAGAAAATCCTGCTGGAAAAAGGGTGTCATAGTCCACTTTGTTCTGCCACACCATATAGACCAGAGTGAATATTTCTGATGAACAGAATCTGATCTGGCTCACAGCTCTGGAAACTGGATGTCCACACTGAGTGACTGCATTTGCTGATGACCCTCTTGCTGTGTTAACACATGCCAAAAGGCATCAGAGGGTAATAGTGGCAAGCCCACCCTTAAGATAAACAGGTGAATCCATCAACAGGAGCACAGCCCACTTCCCAAGCTGTTTGGACCGAGGAGGAGGAAAGGAGCCTAAAAGAAGGTTTCTAGACCCATGGCAGTTCTCTGTTCCTTGTGACAGGTCCCTTGTGTCACTTTAAAGCCAAGTAAGGGGTAACGCCAAATAATTATAGAGATTACAGCCATGATGGGAAGGGGATAACTGCATTCTAACCTTCACTGTACATTTGCCTAAGTTGCCCACCTCATCTTGGGTGTACGGATACTAGAAAGAAACATACTAGAAAGACACCGGAAAGAAATGACAGAAAATGGCAGTCTTGTCTTGAATGCGTATCTTTCATAAATACATTAAGAAATCATGAATTGTAGGGGGCTTAACTGGACTTGGAAAATACTTGAGATTTTGTCTTCCAGTTGCTACCCCCACTGACCACTTTAGCAAGTGCTTTCCAACAACAAGAAACTATCCGCCAGGGCTGAAGTACAAAAGAAGTTACCCGAAACTGGACTTCCAAGGTCAGAGACCCCAGAGGATTCCACAGAACCCATACATGTAGCCCATGAAAGCAAGCCAGCATTTAGAAGTTTAACATGTACACAGCAGGCACAACAGATAGCCAGTGAGCACAAAGTTATTTGCTTGCTTGCTCTATCTGCCATCAGCCCCAGCCCACCAGACAGGCCGCACCTTGGAAAGGTTAAGAAAGTTATCTTCGGATCCAGCCCGATAGCCTAGTGGTTACATCTTTACTGTGCATGTGCCAGCATCCCATAAGGGTGCTTGTTCATATCCTGGCTGTTCCACTTCCCATCCAACTCCCTGCTTGTGGCGTGGGAAAGTAGAGGATGGCCCAAAGCCTTGGGACCCTGCACCCACACAGGAGATCCGGTAAGAAGCTGCTGGCTCCTGGCTTCAGATCAGCTCAGTTCCAGCTGCTGTGGCTACTCAGGCAGTGACCTAGTGGACGGAGGATCTTTCTCTCTGTTCTCTCTTCTCTTTGTAAATCTGACTTTCCCATAAAGTAAATAAATATTTCTTTTAAAAAACAAGAAAGTATCCTCTGTCAAGAGCACCCACCGTCTTACCCTGTCCTTCCTACTCAAACGTTCAGGGCTTTAGGTTCCATTTGTTCCAAAGAAGAGAGAGAAAGGACACCAGTAATGTTTCTAGACTTCCTTGTGTTGACCTAATGCACGTGGATTCCAGATTTAGCAACCAGTTGAGAACAGAATGAAGAAAAACAGAACTGGTTTAGGTTATCTAATTCAGGCACTTACGTTCTTCAAGGTGGTTCGTCAACCATCTGGGGGCCTAGCAGTTCCTCTGCCCATGCCCATACCAAAGTGCCCGGTTCCTGACGCCAGCTTCCTACCAGTGCAGACCCTGGCGGACAGCGCTGTCGGCTCCAGGCGCGGCAATCCTTTCACCTCCGGAGAGACCTGGATTGAGTTTCCATGACCCAGCTTCGACCCTAATCCAGGGCAGTTCATTCCAGCCACTGGAGCCAACAAGTCGGAGTTCTTTCTCTACTTCTCGCATTTTTAAAGTTTGTATTAAACCTTCATCTTAGCGTAGTAATTCATCACCTACCACTAACGTTTGAGGGTACAGAGAGCTCCCATGTATCCTGGTCCCCCAGACACACTAAAGTGGTGTATTTGTCACCGTGAATGAACCTGATTGACACATCAAGAGCCAAATTCATAGCTTCCATTAACTTCACTCCTGGTGCTGTATCTTTTGTGGATTTTGACAAATATAATACCATGTTATTCCCATCGTGGGATCATACAGAATATATGTGACTAAAAGTACTCTGTGCTTCATATACCAGTTTACTGTTTATAGGTGTATTTTCTCTGGACTTGACTGGGCTCATTCAAACTATATTATAACTTAGCCTCCCTGTCTTGATAAATAACAGTCCTGTGTGAGAATGTCCTTGCAGCTGGTAACTCATAAGTAAATAGTGTTTGGTTATTACATTCATATTCGATTTTCATGTTATAATATATCTGCTACTAGGGTACTCTAATGGCTAGGCTGGAGACTACCAACATAAAAAATATACTTAGAGAGAAATGGCTTCAGCACCTCTACTAGGGCACTGACTTGTAACTGAAGAATTTATCATTCCAATAGGCTATATCAGAAGAAGCTGATGCTGTCATGACTTTAAAAATGAAGCAAAAATCAATACACAAGCCCTGAGGATTAAAGTTTACAAATTTGACCAATGGAAAAGCTACATTTAAGCCAATGTGGGCTTCCCTTTACTAATCGAAGAAATTTATGCTTCAGGCAGTGTACTTTCTACCTAAGAACGGTGATCAGCTGATTTCATTCTAAATAGGAAAAAAATACATCATCCACTCTACTTAGAAGCATAACCCTGCATTTGCTTAAAGAAAACTACACGTAGCTTGGGTAATAAATGATCATGTTGAGATATTACATACTTAAACCATTGTTTCCTAATCACCAATTAATACTGCAGTTAACCAAGTCGTCGGTGTAGAGTAATTCATCACGCTTTCTAGAGCTTCTAGACGGAATGGTGAGGCTCTTACCATGGCTTTTGTAATACAATCTGAGAGCATTCTGAGGCAGCCCTGAGCTTTAAATGCTGTGCTAACTTCTGGTTTCACAACCATAATCCCTTTCCTAACAAAGGAGCTAGCCAAAGCTTTACGAAGAGAATCGTGCATGTCAGCAAATGTGGGAACCATAAACAAGGCACTAAACCAGAAAACGAGCCAGGAGCCAAGGTGTGACTGAGGGAGGATCCAAGATGGCCGGAGTGTGAGAAGAACACTGGCTTCAGCCGCAGATGCCAGCAACAGGGCTGAAGGAATAGGGGGCCAAATGAGCAAAACTTTCAGTGGGGAAATGACAGAACAAATGCTTCATGGAACAGCAAGCCAGAACCAGGGGTCTGGGCAAGCGCTGTCAAGGGAGGCCACACTGCCTCTTGCCCTTCCTCCATCTAAACAGCACCATCAATGTGCTGAGCTGGAACTGCAGTGGAACCCTGGAACAGCACACAGATGCACCGTTTCCAGAGGCAGCCAGGTCCAGAGCAGCTTGCCTGTGACAGTGGACGTCCTGTGCCCTGTGACTGGGATTTCTGTGCCACGGAGCTCAGGTTGTGCCTGGTTCTCAGTGTACCCCCTGGCCTGACTATGGAGACTCATAGCCCCTTGCAAGGCAGGGATGGGTCTCGGAGAAGGGACCGGAGACACACTGCTGAGTCCCTGCTGGGGATAGTGTACCGTGCATGTGGCTGGAACGTGGAGTGTGCTAGCACCTGGAGCTTTGTCAATCTGCAGGTTCATCCTGGCGCGCGCGTGCGTGCGCGCGCGCGCGCACACACACACACACACACTGGGATTATGAACACACCAGCCAGCTCCCGCATCCCTTCCTCACACTGACTGCAGTCAAAGGCTATCCACCATGTCCAACTTCAGTGTCCCTTTAGACGCCTGCCCCTCCCACAGTTTCCTGACTCCAACCTGTGACACCACTCTAAGCTTCAGGCTCTGCCCCAAGCCCCAAGGGGAACTTCCTGGAACAGAAACACAAAGACAAGAATAAGAATGGTCATGTGCCTCCCCCAACTGAGAACAAGGTATTATTATTGGACTGTAAAAAAGGGGGATGGGTGAAATTTCCAAAAAGGAAACTGAAGCAAGGTTGTAAGAAAACGGGGGGTGGGGGGTGGAGGGGAGTTAAATGATTAAGGAAATCAGTAAATGACATGGACAAGAACTTCTGCAAAGAGAGACATTTAAAAAAATAAGATCAGAATCAAGCATTCAATAAACAAAATAAAAAATTAAGTGGAAAGCCTTGACACTAGAGCTGGCAACGCATACCAAAGAATTAGTGAATCTTGGGGCTGGTGCAGTGGCAAGCTAATCCTCCACTTGCAACACTAGCACTCGTTACGCACACCAGCTGTATCCCAGCTGTTTCACTTCTGATCCAGCTTCCTGCTAATGGCAGCAGAAGATGGCTCAAGCCCTTGGGTACCTGCATCATTTTGGAAGACCCAGAAAAAAGGCCCTAGCGTCCAGCTTTGGACAGACTCATCTGGTGAGTGAGCCCTAGAAAGATGAGTGCTTTCTCTCTCTCTCTCTCTCTCTCTCTCTCATTCTCACTTGCAAGAAAAAGAAGTCTTAAAAAGAAAAGAGAATAACATATCTAGAAGACAGGTCTTCTGAAATATCTCAAACAGAAAAATTACAAAGACTTGAAACAGTATTCAGGATCCATGGAATAACATCAAATAACCTAATACATGAATCCTAGGAGTTTTAGGTATGAAAAATAGTTACTTAGAAAAACCTTCTCAGTGAAGTAAAAACCCAAGATTTCCCCAATTTGCAGAATATGGTCATCTTGAAACTGGAAGCACACAAATTCTGAAATAGGCATGCTCAGAAAACATTCACAGACTGATATGTTAAATGGAAACTTTCAAAACTAAAACACATACTACATATCCTAAGATTTGCAACAACGAAATGCCAGATCACCTTTGAAGGAATTCCCATCAGAATCACAGATTCACAACAAAAATCCTACAAATCAGGAGAGAAAATGGAGATACAGTACAAATCCTAAAAGGAAAAAGAAAATTTAGAATAATTTACCCATAAAAAACATCATTCATAAATGATGAAATGAAGACTTTCCAAGCAAGCAAAAATTAGGACAATTTCCCACTACCTGGTATACCTTACAAGTGACACTCCAGGATGTTCTACAAACAGGAACAGAGGAAGGCAATCAAAAACCCCCCAAGTACAAGGCAGACTCAAAACAACAATAGGAATATTTATAGAAAATTGGCAGGACCAGCTCACTACTTATCAATTGGCCTCTTGAATGTAAATGGATTAAAATTTCCAACTGAAAGATATAGACTGACTGAATAGGTTTCAAAAAAACCTACGTTGATCCTCAAGAAACACACTTCTCCAGCAAAGACACACACTGTCTGAAAGATGATCTGTGCAAACGCCAGTCAAAAGCGGCAGGCTACCTGTGCTCGCATCAGGTAAAGCAGACTTTATCTTATGTTGAAAGAGAAATAAGGTCATTATATAACAACTACAGTAGGTAGATGTATGTACCCAAGCCAAGTACACTCGATTTTATAGAGTAAAAACATGAATGGATCCAAAGGAGACATGAAGAATGATATGAAGGACTTGAGCACGCTGCTCTCACCAGGTGACAGCTCAGGTGACAACAACAGTGTCCACTCTACAAGAGACGGCATGGACACGCTGCATCATATGTGCAGAGCCTTGCATCACACAGCTGCCAGATACCTAGTCCTTTTATCAATACATGGAACATTATCCAGAATAGAACATATTCTAGGCCACAAAACAACCCTCATATCCTTTACCCTGTCTTGCCATAAGAAGATGAAGCTGCAAATTAACAACAAAATAAAACTCCAGAAAATACACAAACACACTGCAACTGAATAATATACTATTAGATGAACAGTGAGTCATAGAGGAAATGAAAGAGGAAATTAAAAATCTCCGCGAAACACATGAAAAAACACAAAATATCAGAACTTTGAAATTGGAGTAAAAGCCATATTAAAGAAAAGTTTACAGCTTAGGGCCTATTTTGAAAATTTTGAAAAACGAAAAATAAATGACCTTACAATGTCTCTCAAGGACCAAAATATGAGAGCAGACCAAACCCTATAGTGGTATGAGGAAGGAAATACTGAAAACTGAAAGAGACAAAAATATACAAACTAGACATTTTAAAATCTATTAAAAAAAAAAATCAGTGAAATGAACAGCTGCCTTTTTTTTTTAAATAAACAAAACTGACAAACCATTGAACCAAACCAAAAAAAGTGAGGCAGAGAGACCTAAAGTGATAAAGTTAGAGATGAAAAAGGAAATGATAATATAGAATTACACTACAGAATACAAGGTACAATTGGCAATTATTACATCTATTCACCAGCCTAGTAAGAACCTAGAAAAAAAAAAAAATCAACATTCTAGATACATGTAATTTACTAAAAGCGATGCACAGAGATGTTGTACCCAGATTTTGAAATCCCCAGATGATCATCAAGCGTCTGAAGTGGATGCAAGCGCATAAGGGCAGTTTATTCGGACTAGCCTGGGCTCCCAGCCGTCACCCAGCCCAGCAGGACTGGGGGAGCAGCAGCAAAAAGGGCCAGGGTTGGACAACACAGTGTTTTTATACATTTCAGGCCAATTTCAAATACAGTTTATCTGTTAACTTTTAAAAAGAGCAAGTTGGCAGGCTTCTACTGGTGGGTTTCAGGCAAGCAACTTTGCAATAGTACAGAGGAGTGCTCTGCCTACGTGACCTGCCAGGTGTCATGGAGACTGTCAGGTCTGGGGCTCACACAGCCCCCAACCAAGCAAGCAAGCAGGGCACAAATCACAAAAGCAGAAAACACGGAGGTTCCTCAGACATGGAGAACCTGAATGGACAAATAGGACAACAGATTTATCAATAATAAAGAATCCCCCGATGAAAATAAGTCTAGGACCAATGGCTTCCCTGGTGAATTCTAGCAAACTTTTAAGGCGTAACTAACCCTAATTCTTTTTGAACAATTCAAAACAAGCTTCAAGAGAGGGAATCCCTCCAAATGCATTGTACGAGGCCAGCGTTAATTCCAAAATGGAAGATAAACCAATATCCCTGAACACAGATGCAAAAATCCCCAGCAAAAAATTAATGTGTCAAATCCAACAACGTACCACAAAGATCACCCCCCCAAGACCAAGTGAGATTTTTCCCAAATGGCAAGGATGGTTTACCATAAACAAATCAATAAATGTGATACACCACATTAAAAAATACAGACACAGGACTGCATAATTATCTCAAGCAGTGCAGAGAAGGCATTTGATTTAAAAAACAAACAAACAAACATGCTCTCATGACAAAAACTTTTAAAGAGAAATGAGTAGAGAAGGCAAACGGCTCAGCACAACCAAGGCGACATACGATAAGTTCACATCTAGAATCACAGCGAATGCGGACAAGCGGAGAGCCTGGCCTCTAGGTCTTGGAACCAAAAGAGGATGCCAGTTCTCACCAATATTATCAATATAACAATCAATATCATCTTAGGCATTTTAGCCAGAGAAACAAGGCAAGAAAAAGAAGTGAAGCGGATATAAACGGAAAAGGAGAAAGTCAAACTCCCCGTTTGCAGATCACAGGATCTTTTACCTGTGCAAAGTGAAGGAGCCCAGAAGAGACTTAGATTTCAGCAAAGTTGCAGGATATGAAGTCAATTCAGAAAAACCAGCAGCATCCTTATCCACCGACAATGCTCTCCCTGGAAGCAACCTGAACGATCGGTCTCATTTCCAGGGCTATCAAACAATTCCGTATTTTGAGATAAACTTAAGGATGTGGAAGAATTTTCTACATAAAAATGACAAAACATCAAATCTAAAAATATCCGAGAGTTAGAATAAACAGTATCACTAAAATGCCTATATTACTCAAATTTCTAATTATGTTTTCAATAAAAAATACTAAGGACATTCTTAACAAATGCCGGAAAAAAACAATTCCCAAATTCACACGGAAACACAAGAGACAAAGCCAGCCGAAACACTGGCAACGCTGGAGGCATATTGATACCAGATTTCAAGACAGGGATCCTACAATCAACAACAGCCCAATATTGGCACAAACTAGATATTGTAGACTAACATAAACCAATGGAACATCACAGAAACCCCAGAAATGAATCCACGCCATCTATAAACAAGTCATCTTAGACCAATTTTTCTTGTGAAAAAGGACAATCTCTTCAACAAATGCCTCTGGGAAAACTGGATTGCACATACAGAAGTTACAAATCACACCCTTATGTTCCACTCTATTAAAACACCAATTCACAGGACCGATATTGTGGCAGGGCAGCTAAAGCCACTGCCTAAGATGCCAGTATCTCTGGGGGGCCAGTTCAAGTCCCCTCTGCTTCACTTCCAAACCAGGCCCCTATGTATGAGCCCAGCAAAGCAGTGCAACATGGCTCACGTGCTTGGGCCCCTGCACCCATGTGGCAAGCACAGCGGAAGCTCCTGGCTGTGATGCAGCTTAGATCTGTTCATGGTGCCCAAAACAGAAGATCTGTTTCTCCCTCGCTCTAACTCTGCTTTAATAAATAAAACAAATCTTTGAAACTTAAAAAACAAAAACAAAATAGAACTCACTCCCTCTGTTCAAATGTTTCTTCTGTGCACAAGAAATTTTTTCCTTTAAAAAAAAAAAAAACCCAAGTAATGTATCTGGTACATACAACTTTCAGTAACATTTTTGCCAAGTTTAGAAAAGATATACTTATTTTGAATGCCGTTATGGAAATCAAATGATCACAGGTATCAAGTCACTTGTGGCCAAAAAAGGAGATTAAAGGGGTTTCTTGGGGTTGGTAGTAGTCTTTTGGAAATACAGAACATATTTTGGAAGAATATCCCTTTGGGTACATACTAATATCTTCAGAAGCTAAGTGCTGTGGTGCATGCAAACTACCAATGGTTAATTACAGAGGAAGACAGAAGATACTGCATCTTACATCTTATATATATATATATACAGCTATATTATATATAATATTGATTTTAAAATATTATATTTATCATCATATTTGTCATGGTATTATTCTCTTAACATCTCTACAGGTTTGAAAGTTTCCAAGATACAGTAGGAAAAATTTGTTGATGGCAATGTAGTTCAGGAAACAGAAAACTTCTGCTAATATTATTACCAATATAAAGCATATTTATTATAAAACATCAGGAAACAAAAAAGTATGAATTGAAAGAAGTTGTATCAACTGTAACCTACCCAGATACAATCTTCAACCATATTATGATTGTAACATTGTAGATTTAAATAAATGTTTTTAACAATAGGGCAATTTTGACCTCTTTCTGCTTTCAATTATGTATCACTGTAACACTCTGTAAAAAAATAGGACACCATTTTATAATTTCAATGCTTCTACAATGTTTCCTGTATACATATAATTTGATTAATTAGCATCCTACTTTATAATATCTAGTCTGTTACCTTATAACATCAGGGAACAATGAGTATAATTATTCAGAAGATGCATTTGCTCTTTACAATTTTAACATTTTCAATATGAACATTATCAAGCTTTTTCCAATTGCTCCTTCAAAAGTCTCTTTACTGTAATAACAATTACCAACACACTTCATTCCTCCATTTATTATTTATTATGCTTTTGGATGTATTCAGGTCTGCTTCTCAACTTTTTATTTTGCTCTATTCATCTTACTATTTCCTGTGCCACTGCCTCCTCTTCTAAGTACTGTATCAACATGGGTTATCTATTCAGGCTGTTCACTTTCCTTAGTTCAATTTAGATCATATTTTCAGAGAAAGTTATTCGCTTGATTCAACATTTTCAGTCAGTCATGTATCTCTATGGTTCTTCATGTCTCACAAATTTCTCACTCTCCCCTTAATTTGCTGTTAATATGCTCTTTAAGCTTCCTATTTTTGTTTCTTAAACATTTATTTCATAGGCACAATTAGAGATACTTAAGATGTGCAGAAAGTCAGTGATCTTCAACCCACAATTTACTCCCTAGATGGCTTCAAAGTCTGGGCCGGGCAAAGGCAGGAAGTTCATCTAACACTCCAAAGTGTTGAGTTAGACCATCTCCGACTGCTCTGCCAGGCACATGAAGAAGCAGCAGGATTGTAAGTGGAGTATTATGGACTTGAGTTGGCACCCATAAGGGATGCCAGCATTGCAGCTAGTGGCCTAACTTGCTAGGCCACAATGTCAGACCCCATTTTACATTTTAAATCTTTTTATGGGTGTTGGCATTGTGGCATTACAAATTAAGCTGCTGTCTGAAATACTAGCATCCCATATGAGCGCTGGATTCTGTCCTAACTGTTCCACTTCTGATCCAACTCGCTGATACTGGTCCTGGAAAAGCATCAGAGGATGCCCAAGGATTTTGGATCCTGCACCAACATGGAAGACATGGAAGAAGCTCCAGGATCCTGGATTTGGCCTGTCCTTGCCCCCAGCCTCTGTTTCCACCTGGAAACTAAACAAGTTAATGCAAAGTAATATCTCTGGCTCTATCCCACCACTCCCCTATCCTACCTTTAAGTCAGCCTTTTAAAAAAAGGGAGTTTTTTTTATAAGTCTACTTTTTCCTCTTCTCTACTTATTTAGTTTCTCTTGCATTTTTTTTTCTTAACGTTCTTGGGTTAAGAAAAAACCAATCACTGAGCTGCTTAATAAAGCACCAAAATTGTGGGCACGGGGGGGGGGGGTGTTAACGTCTTAGAGACCCTAATGGGAGTTTTTTGCAGCCAACTGCTAGATTACTGATCAAAGAAAAATTATTTCCCTTTTTTTTTTTTTAAAGATTTATTTTTATTATTTTTTCATTGGAAAGGCGGATATACAGAGAGGAGAGACAGAGAGGAAGATCTTCCGTCCGATGATTCACTCCCCAAGTGAGCGCAACGGGCCGATACTATGCCGATCAGAAGCCAGGAGCCTCTTCCGGGTCTCCCACGTGGGTGCAGGTTCCCAAAGCTTTGGGCTGTCCTCGACTGCTTTCCCAGGTCACAGGCAGGGAGCTGGAAGGGAAGCAGGGCTGCCGGGATTAGAACCGGCGCCCATATGGGATCCCGGGCGTGCAAGGCGAGGACCTTTAACCACTTGCGCCACCGCGCCGGGCCCGATTATTTCCCTTTTTTTGTTTGAGATACAGCTATACATATTACTGGAAAGGGCCCAGCACAATGCCTCAGGTGGTAAAGTTCTTACCTTGCATGTGCCAGGATTCCATATGGGCACCAGATCATATCCTAGCTGCTCCACTTCTCATCCAGCTCCCTACACGTGGCCTGGGAAACCAGTACAGGATGGCCCAAGGCCTTGGGACCCTGCAAAGTGGGATACCTGGAAGAAGTTCCCGGCACCTGGCTTCAGATCAGCTCAGCTCTGGCCACTGCAGCTACTTACGGACAGAACCAGTAGGTGGAAGGTCTTTTTCTCTGTTTCTCCTTCTCTTGGTAAATCTTTCCAGTAAAAATAATCTTTAGAAAAAAATATTGCTGGGCCTAGAGCAATAGCCTAATAGCTGGATGCTTGCGTTGTGGCTACCGGGATCCCAAATGGGTGCCAGTTCAGGCCCCAGCTGCTCCGTTTCCATCCACACCCTGCCTGTGGCCTGGGAATTCAGTAGAGGGTGGCCCAACACCTTGGGACCCTGTGCCTGTGAGGGAAACCAGGGGGAAGCCCCCGGCCCCTGCCTTGGGGAGTGAGCCACTGGGTGAAGGACAGTTGCCTTTCCTTCTCTCTGTAGATCTGCCTTTCCATGGAAATAAGTAAATCTCATTAAAGAAAAATATTCCTTTTAAACCAATATATCAACCTATCATTGAAACTTCTATATGATGGTCTATCTTTCAAAAAACTGAGGCAGTGTATTAAAGCTTCTCATGTCACTGTGTTCCTCTGACTTTAACAGGAGGGTCTGAAGTTTTAACAAGAAAAGCAGAAGCAAATAAAGCAATAGAGAACATTGTGTGGCAGTATTTCTGTAATGTTAGTGAGCAAATGCCTTTCTTGGCTTGCGTGTTGTGGAATAGTGGGTTAAGCAGCTGAATAGGACACTTGCATCCTGGGATCAGGTCCTACCCTGCTGACAACTGAGCATCCTTGCTGATTAACACTACGTGGACACAGCAAGTGACAGCTCAAGTCCTTGGGTCCTTAATGGGCTCCTTGGCACTGCAGGCATTTGAGGAGTGATTTTTCTTATAGCAATATCTTTTCTCTCTTTCCCTTTCAAATAGATGAAAACAAACATTTAAAAAATATCTTTCTTGAGACATTAAGTCCAAAAAATGTTAAAAGATTAGCACCAATAAATATAAAAATTTTCCAACACTTACAATGAAAGATGTCACAAAATAAAAAAAGAAAACCAAACATTTGTAACAAATCAAGAACTATTTTCACACTAGTTCCTTTTTTTCATACTCAAAGGAAATCATCTACTAGAAATCTTAAATCTTATAAATTAAATCAGAAGCCTGAACTTTTTCCCTTCTTTCAAACTCATTGGTGAGCAGTCTCTGGAACTGCCATGCCCATAAGACACTTTTAGTTAGATGTTCAAAAATAATTCTGTTGACTTTCATTCCTTATTGAATGTCCTTTACAACTCCTTCCACAAGTCACTGCTATTACAGTATCAAATGCAAAGGGAATCAAAAATAAAGCAATTAAAAGCAGCACAAGTGGGCTTATGAAGTAGCCTGGCGTAAGAATTTTCCCAGGAGATACTTAATAAATCCACTAGCAACTACACACAAGCCTGGCAAGCCTGCTCCCGTCTTCCTCCTCAGTGTCATGAGACACACGGCAGCTGCTCACCAGGGTGAAGACAGGAGACGGGAGCCAGAGAAATCTGCAAGCAAAAACCGACAGGCTGTGGAAGCAATGCATTTAAAGAAACTTGAGGTTCAGAGCTAAAAAGTGACAGATCAGCATCGTGGGGGCAGTGGTTTTACCTACTCCCTGCGACACCAGTACCCCATATGAGTGCTGGTTCAAGTCTCAGCAGCGTCACTTCCAGTCTAGTTCTAGGAAAGGAACAGAAGATGGCCCACATGCTTGGGTCCCTGCCACTCTCACAGGAAACCCAGCTGGAGTCTCAGGTGCCAGGCTGCCACTTGTCCAGCCCTAGCTGGTCATGTTACCATTTGGACGGTGAACCAGCAGCTGGAAGATCTTTTTCTCTATATATAAATCTGATTTTCAAATAACCTGCTTTAATTGAGGGTGCTTTCAGTGGCACCCTCTAGGATGCGAGAGCTGTTCTTTGCCCCAAGGAACCAGGACTGACTTTGCGTTTGTATGCACAGAGCTTGTACTCCTTATCTTTCTGCTACCCTGAAACAATTCTTCAACACCCTACGCTGTTTGCCCATCCTTGTAACCAGGGAGATCCAATCTAGTGCCATCCCTTGGTGCCACAGCAAATGGCACCTCCCTCACCCGGCAGAGAGCATGCTCAAGGATCGACATGAGGTGGCTGAACGTGTTCCGTTGCTCCACTGTCCGCCCACGGAACACACCTTGTCACTGCTGAACTATTTGTGCGAGAACTGTTAACCTTCCCCACAACCATCACTATAAATATTTTATTAATAATTGGTATTTATCCACATCTGTCTCCTGAAGAGCTCAGGGCTGTTTACAAACATCATCTCATTAATCCTGATAACTCCTTTCTTTAGAAGGCAGAAATATGGAACATCTAATGGGTCCTGCCCGTCATCTCCATTTGACTCATGGGAAAATTGAAACCCAGCCAAGTGCTACTTTTTCAAGGTCAAATTCTAACTTGGAAATCCAGGATTGCGTTTCTATGCTATTTCCTATCTCCCTGTTCTTTTGGTGGCCTCCGAGAAATCTCTGCTTTCAGATTATACATGTATTCGTTGGTGTGCACAATTAACGTCATAATAGAGCTTCTGTTTAACGTAAAGAAAAAAACCCACCTTGTTAATTCAGGTATGCTAATGTAGTGGACTGACCCAGCTATTCAAGAGGTTATCACTACAGTCAAAGCCATGAAGAATGATTAAATCCTGGAATCTCGCAGCATTTTTACTGGCATTGTGAATCTAGCATCCGAATGTGCTCTTTCTCTCCATTGCAAAGGGAAGGAACAACTTCAAGATGACAGAAGTGACAGTAAGAAGTATGTTCAAAGTGCACACAAGCAGTGGCATTCTGGTACTGCTCTGTGCTGACGCTGGACCCAAGCTATGCGTGTACATTCATGATCCTGTCTCAATCCCACGAAGCCGGTATCACTGAGCTCCAGTGTAAACAGGCGAGCAGCAACGCTGAATTCAAGCCCCCAACTCTGTGCTTCTGACCTGTGATTTTAGCAAAGTCTACATTCCCACAAGCGCTAGCTGCTTCTACTGCTATTGTGGCTAACCTTGTCATCCTAGAGATGCAGGACAAGCTGAATACAGCACAGCAGATTCACTGGGATCCATGCTACCAAAAAACCTAAACAAGGTCAAGAATAAATAGCACATGCTGCTGATACGTAAAATCACTTAGCACTGTTCGCAAACCTGATGCTGGAATATTATCTAGTGATGCTTAAAAACCCACATCAAGGTAGTGTATACCCAAAGGGTATGACTAGTGAAATCAGAAAAAAAAATGGACACTCCCCAAACTGCTTACTTAATACTAATAAAATATGGCTGTGGCATAGGTTACTATGCCTCCACTTGTGATACCAGCATCTCCAATGGGCACCAATTTTAATTGGGAAGACAGATTTACAGTGAGAAGGAAAAACAGAAAAATCTATTGTTTCACTCCCCTAATGGCCTGACTGGCAAGAGTTAAGTCAATTGAGGGCCAGGAGCCAGAAGCCTCCTCTGGGTTTCCCACATGGATGCAGGGTCCCAAGGCTTTGGACCTTCACCCTCTGCCTTCTGAGGCCGCAAGCAGGGAGCTGGAAGGGATGTGCAGCAGTCAGGATACAAACTGGTGCCCACCCATATGGGATCTTGGCGCATACAACAGATGGTCTTTAGTCACTAGGCCATCGTGCCAGAACAATTTGATCACCTCTTTACAGGAATTCAAACAGTCATATTCTGCAATCCTAGGGTTGGCATTTCAGTGTACAAGTTGGGAAAGACACAACTCTGTCCATTACAACGAGAGACACCTGCCAGGAGGCAGGTTTTGTTTCTGGACAACTCACCAGGGGTAGAGCCAAGAGGAGACTCACTCCATGGTTGAACTTGTTGAAATGTCATCCTGGTAGCAAACCCTGGGTCTGAATGAACAGACCTAAGCTGTGAAACCTCCTGAGCCATTTGGAGTGGCCACTACACTAGTACCCAGTTCCTTGTGTCACACACGCACAATACTAGACATTATCAGAGTGTAGGGTGGCTTCCCCAAAGACAAGCTAAGAGAATGCAGCCAATGCTGCATGTGCTAACATGGTTCTTCTACTTTCTTAACTCCGAAGGCAGATGAGCTGGGTACCCTGACAGGTGGACTGAAGTGATTCAGGCACTGAACAGAGAAACACAGCCCCTAGCAATGCGCCCATTTGTGTGTGGTCAGGGAACCCCAGGGCCTCACATCTCAGCTTCATTTCCTATATAAAAAAATATTCTTCTTCCGTTTAAACTTGACACTCTAAGAGATGCTATCAGAAATACCAATAACTTTTCAGCTAGCAAATTCCGTCACCATGAAGACACAGCTTATCCAGACAATGCTGCCTTGAAAAAGAAATTTAAACATCTGGCTTCCAATTCCATCAGATATAAAGATGAAGTAGTCCTTGAAGTGTTCTGATTTCTCTGCTTTTCTTGCCAAAGCTGTGCAACATTTTTATTCTCATTGCACTACACTTGGGAAATTGGGGTCACAGTCAGCGGCAACAACTAGGCCAGCAAGAAGAAAGCTCTTTCCTGAACTTCTTAGATGCCTTAGCAGGAAAAGATAGGGTAAGTAAGTCAACAGTCGCAATCATTTCCCTTAAATGACCCCATGCTTCAGAAAAGCCATTGCACTGGGGATGTCACAAAAGCTATTTTCCAAGACTCTGTTTGCCTTTTGGAAGATAGTAGAATCTCAAATCCAGGTTTATGAAGTTTGAATTTAGATTTTGATTTGAGGAAAGCTGTTCACTGGTGCTTTTAAACAACACTATTCCTGCTGTACTCAGTATCTGTCATCACAGTAAGTGTGAAGAGGGCTTCACCGGTAGCCATATATCCTTCTAATGTCACAATTTGGGGGGACCCACGTTTTTAGAAAACTGCTTCTTATTTTCATTTCTTCTCAATGTTTTAATGAAGACTCATTTTACCTACTTAATCTGTAGTTGCTTAAAGGAAGCATATTGTACAAAGCATATTGTAATGGGTGAATAGCCATTAAAAAGAAAAATCAAGGGGAAAGAGGCATGAGATTAAACAGTACCAATGATGCAGCCTTTTGCTCTACCAAACCTTGGGGCAATGTCATTTCAATGTCATCCTTTAGAAGAAGTCTTTGGGACCATGTGTGTCTTTTTAAACCAGGAGATGAGGAGTAAAAAGAGAAGAAAAAAAGGGGGATGGGGGTGAGGAGGGGGGGGAAGCTTTTATTTTAAAAGCAAACAGCCAAGTGATTTGCAGCCCACTCGCCATGAATATTAAGCAGCTCTCTGGGGCAGAGTAGCTGTCTTTAATTAGCTGGTCGCCTCCTGCAGCAGCCCACTGTCCTCCGACGGGCCACCAGGAGAACCCCACTTGAAGCCACACTAAACACAGTCAGGGGATGGAGAGCTGCCAGTCAACTCCACGACACTCAGAAAACTTGTATTTTGTCTCTTTTTCACATTCACTTTCACACCCTCAACCACCACCACCCCACCCCTGTACCAGCCCCCCTCCCCCATGACCTTGCCCACTTTAGTGCTTTCTGCAAAGTCTTAGAATTGTCTTGTCTCACGCAACACTGCAGAAATCCAGAAAACCTCCATGCTCACGGGCTTCCAAAACCTGTTTAGTTTGGCTAGATAATCTTGTGAATTACACAGCGCTTTTCTTTCTGCAATACACATTTTCTGAGAACTTTCTCCAGACCCCCGTCTCTGAAACCATCTTCACTTGATAATCCCTGAATTATTTGTTTTTGCAAAGTACAGAACTGAAAAACAGGAAAGCAGAGCTGACATGGAACACGATCGACTCACTGACACAGCGTTCAGGTGGTTTGCCAGCACCACTCTGACACTAAATGGAGCTTTAACAGACTTCTGTCCCCGTGCTGTCTCCCTCCACCCCCCCCCATGCCCTTATCTTTTTTTAGGAGAGATTTAGTGCTCTAAAGTAAGCTTCAAAAAGCAGAGGCAACAGAGTCAATCAAGTAGCTTGGAATAACTTCACATTCTCTTGCAAAAGGGACATCTAGCCCAAAATGTCAAATTAATAAAAAGGAACAGTTGGGAAAAAAAGAATAATCTGAATAATCATGTCCCTATATGCAATGAAAAAGCATCAACAACTTTGCAATCAGCAAGTCTCGAAGTGTAAGTTAAAATATAAGGCCAAGTTCACGTATTGCTATAGCACTCTGTGTGGGCCTATAGCTGCTGCAGAATATTAATTCGTGTGGCATCCCCAGGAGGGTTGAGCATGCTGACACAGCTAGGGAAGGCAACCTGAAACCATTCCAGGATCAGATTTTCATGTGAGTGTAGCCTACAGTTAGTTGCATTTGAGAGTGTACCACATTGATAGGACACCTTTCCTACAAGGTCTTGGGGGGAATACATCTGCTGAACAGAACAGAAACAAAATATGTGCCTGGACTCAAACTGGTGGCAGGCAGCTATCAAAGCAGAAATCCGCTCAAGTCCATTTGCATAATATGCAGATGAAAATCTAATGAGAAAGGTATATTGACAGACGTTGCCTTGTTATCTGGCAAGGCTGTGCGTAACAGCATGTGGTACCTAGACATAATCTCCTGTAATGTTATTTTGCAATTTAAATGTTTCCTGCCTCCTCCCAGAGACCACGCATGCCAATAAGTGCCAGGCATAAGGAACTGACGTCTGAAATAAGATAAACCACTTGGGCTCATTCAGACAGCATCGGCTCCGTTGCTCTCAGAACACGGGGTCTCCAAGTCCCACACCATTGGCTGGAGACCACAGGGGCTGCCAAAGCTCACCAATGAATCTCATTTTCCCGTGTCCTGACTGCTGCTCTTTCAAGCCCGGTGCTACTCCTGAGTGTATTTCAAGGAGCGTTGCAGAGAACAAAAATCGAAGACCATCAATATTAATGATCTGATCCAGGAAGATAGCTTTTAGTGTGCAAATTAATTACCCTAATCACAGGGTTTTTTGTATCCATTTTAATGAAATAACTATTTATTTCATTGAATCCTGTGCTTTTCTTTTGCAAATAAGGCACATTTACATGATAAATACATGAAATTTAAAAGGATGACTAAATTAAATTGAGAAAAAAAGACCTTTTTAAATACAATTTTCTTAGGAAAAACAGCTAGATTAATGGGTTGGTTCGCTGACTGGCATCTGTGATTAAATCTTTTTTAATGTACGTCAAATAGAATTTAATGGACCTTGAGGAATGTCTACACAGTCAGTAATATTCAGGGACTGGAGGAGATTCCAGTTGTCATTTGTTGGTGAACTCTGGAAGAGTTGCTGTGGATTTGCCTTCCAGGACTGGATTAGCACCCAACGCTCTGCTTCCTCAGGGCCTGGCCCTTGTCTTGCCTTCCTGAGTCCAGACTGTCTTAGTGATCCGTGCAACCCAAGCAGTGGCTTTCAGCAGGGCAGGCCCCAAACAACTCCACTGCTAATGAAAGGCTGCAGGACTTGTTCCAGGAGCCTCACTCTTAATGCTGCAATTCACGTTTGCTTCCAACTATGCTGGCTTTGGTACTGAGAGAGAGTGTGGGGTGGCAGGGGGAGCAAGACTAGGAGGGATTTTCTATCAATCTTTTAGCATCTATAGATTTTGGAAACTTTATTTGTGGTGGGTAAGCGTTGAAAAAGTGTATACTCAACACAAAGATCTGAAATACAGACCCAAAGAAAACAACGTCTTTCTCTTTGCACCACCAGAGATTTTTACCCTCTTCCTTTGATCTGCGCTCATCAATTGTAGATGCGCAGCCAGGCAGGCCCCGCCCCACCCTCACCCCATCCCAGCACCTCCACTCCAGCTCACACTCTTGGCATGTTAGGGTTTACATTTCAACGGCTGCCACCATCTTAAAGGTAAGTATAACCTTTTTACATGAATGATTTTCTGTGGCTTCTATAATATTTTAACAATGTAAATATTAGTTTAGCCGGTTAAAGAAAAAACATTTCCCTGCCTCTCCCTCCTCTTCTCTTTCTGGGAGAACACAGAACAAAGACTCCCACCTAAATCAGGGTGAAGCAAAGTGGAGTAGGAAGGTCGAGTGATGAGCTAACCGATTCAGGCATCTTGGCCCTAAGGTGGCCCAGCCCACAGAATTTTAAAATCCAAAGATAACAAAGTTAGTTGCTGTTGGGGCCATGTTTCTCAAGCTAGAGTTAAAAAGAAAAAAGCAAATGATGTTCAATTTCATCCTTCCCCAAAAGTCCACCTGCCAAAGCTGGCAGGCGCAACTCACATTTCTTCCATCGTGTTCCAAGGGTTCTGGGAGATCCCGGAACGATGGAGCTGTCTTGGTGAACTCAATAGTCTTGAAGAGACAGAAGGGAAATTGCCCACAAAAGATACGGAGACTATAAAGAGGCTTATATTTCACGGTTACTACAAACTTCTTTTCTGCTTATTATCATTCCAACACTTTATCGCCCACCAGCCGACACAGCTGGGAAAAGCATCGCATTGTACCAACAGATGTTGGCTCTCTCCGGTCGCCTGACCACGCTCCACGGGCCATGGTCTGTCTTCTGCTAGTCCTCACTCCCTCCCCCGCCCCCTGTCAGGTGCTGAGCATGTGGCAGGCATGGGTACACAGCTCTTTTTTTTTTTTTTTTACATTCATTATGTTGCTACAAGAATTCTCTTAAGAACCTAATGGCCTTCTATCACTCAGCATCATCCGAACAGTTTACAGCAGAGAAATAAAATCAGAAAACCAGGCTTGCCACACCCAGTGATAAGAAGAATCATGTGTATTTAGAAACTGAATGAAAGAGCCAGTGTGACGTTGCACATGGGCCATTCCTTGATGAACTGCAGAGCTGCGGTAATTGCCCAGAGATCTCTATGTGAACAAGACCTTTATTCCCGAGGCTGCAAAGCCATGGGATTGAGGACTGCTTCAAAGAGACTGGGGGAATAAAACTGCTCATGAAATATGCATGACTAACACATAAGCTGCCAGGGGAACTTAGTGTATTATGTATGACCCTTCCATAATTGTAAGGAAATGATACTCATTTAAGTAGATGTTTATCACAGTTAAAGGTGCGCCTAATGAAACAAAGGTCATAAGCCTGAAAACCTAAGGTTACAGCGTTCCTACAGCATCATTTTTCTACCTGTTTAAGAGTTGGCCTTTATGCACAGCTGCTTTGCTAACACCTGTGTGCTGTTTACGCAGCCTTAGAGTTCCTGTCGCCTATGTTTAAATGCCTAAAGGACTATGACATCAGGTGTGCTTCTAACATCATATCCACACATCTGGGCTATATCAGATGGCACACTGCAGCATACATCAGTTCTGGCAGGAGTTTTGGCTACCGACCTTTGCTCAGCTGCAGTCACTCTCTCCCTGCCCACCTCTCTAGGGAGAGTTCCTGTGCACATGCTCAGAAGAGATCTGGACTTCGCTTCCGAGGTCAGCCATGACAGCAGCCCACTGGAGCAAACCCAGACGTCAGACAGCTCTATAGGGTGAGTCAGAAATTAGCACACACACTCCCCAGGTTGGAAAAGCAGGCTCCATCCCCACCAGCTGTGTGGTCTTAGTCTACAGGCCCCTGAACAGGGACAAGCATTTGGCACAGTGGTCACGTGGTGCCTTGGAATGTACAGATCCTGTTTCAGAGGGCCTAGGCTCCATCTCTGGCTGCAACTCCACCCCAACCTGCTTAGGACTGCGACCCAGGTGAGTGATCCAGAAGGAGTTTCTGGCTACTGGCTTTAGCCTAGCCCAGCTCTGGTTGTCGTGGGCATTTGGGGGAGTGAACAGTGGGCAGGAGATCTCCATCTGTCTCTGCCTTTCAAATAAGAACAAAAATTTAAACGGGGCCCTGAACAACCGTGACCTAAAAGTGCTGCTTTGAGCAAAATGAGTTAGTATTTGAGTAGGACTTAGGACAGACCCTGGCATGCAGTAAGTGCTACGTGTTCATTAAAATGAATAGAGTGCACCTTTGCAGGGTGGGTTTGTTCTAATTCTGCCCCATTAAATGGCCCTGTTCCTTTGCACCCCATTAAATCCTACAAGCCCATGATCTCCTACAGGTGCATTTAACAAGGGGCAGGCTGTTTTACTTTCTTCCAAGCAGTAGGCATCTAGTGCTCTTTTGCTGCAAGTCGAGTCTCCATGGGCACAGCCTCTGCAGAGGGCTCCTGTCCCAGGGCACTTCTTTGTCCCAGTCATCTTTTGACGCAGAGGGGACAAGGGGACCTTTCCACAAGCAAGCTAGTCTATGCGTGAGGACTCTGCCCTCAGGACCTCATCTCCACCCAAACACCCACCTGACACTGAAATCCTAACCCTGGGGATTAGGATTTCAAGCAACGAATTTGAGGGGTACAGCGGTGTCCAGGTCATGGCACGGTAGCTGTACAACACCACATCAGTGACCACAGTTTCTGCCCCAAGCCCATTCAAGGATGGCAGTTCCCTCATTTGGAAACACTTGCAACTTCCTCAGTCTTGGTGACATAATTTACCCAGTAAGTTCATACACTCCTGGGAGAAGGTGCCAAGAGGGTGACTCTAGAAAAACACACAGGAGGAGAGACGCCAGAGGTCGGAATGAGCCAAGTCTAAATTCACAGCGACTCTTTAGCTGGGGCAGAAAAGCAGAACAGGAAGTTGGGATGGGGCAGAACATAGGAGGACCATCTGGCAGAGTTGGCTCCGCAAAATACTCCGGGTTTCATGACACTTTCTACTCATGCCATCCACCTGGTCTCAGTGTTTGTGATGGACAGGGCTGCCTTCATCCTCCCAGGAAGGATTGAACAGCCTGCAAACACCCGGCTTTACCTTCCAGAATGTAACTCTTTGAGATATGTCTGACATATGATTGAAGCAGGAGCCACGAAGTCTGTGAGCATGACTGGATTTTATGTGTAACACCAGACCAGGCATTAGAAAATAATCCATTAAACCAAGTACAATTTTTGTTTTCTTAAATTTTAAAGGAGAACCTGAACCTGCCTTGCCCTGTTCGATTCTCCACTGTCATCTTTACTGCCTGTGCGGCCCAGGAGATTTCACTCAACCTCTCCGTGGCCCCACTTTTTTCCACCACACAGGGCTGAACACAGAACCAGTCTGTACGCAAGCGGACGTATGCCAGCAACACAGGTACGTAAGAACAACGACTGGAATATACTAACCACTAATTCAGAACTGTATTATTGTAGTCATCCTAAATAAGCAACTGTAATGCTTTTACGTCTGGAATGAAAATCATTAATGTAGAAAGGTGAGGTTTTTCTTGCATTTTTCCATCCTCAACCATGTTTCATGCTGGGGAGCTTAAAACATGCTCACAAATCCTGCCACATTCCACCCTCCAAAAGGCAGAACTCATTTGTACTCACCTTGAGCGCAGGCTCTACTTGTTCAGGAGAGAATGAGAATGCCCTGGACGGAACGAATTTCTAGGACAAGGTCCTGAACGCCATGTCCACTCGTGGCCGTGGTCTCTGCTTGACCTGCTCCAGGAAGGGCGAGCTGCCACACTGTGAACACACTCCAGCAGCTCCTGGAAACGTCGCGGAAGAAGCCCTTCTTGGAGAGACTGGTCAGCCTCCTGCCTTTTACGTTTTCTGAGTCTCGGGTTTAGGCGTGGAGAGGCAGGTGAAGCAGATGTAAGCTTGGGCCCCCACGCCCACTTAGGCTACCTAAGCCAATCGAAAACCACGAGATTCCCAATTGGTTCTTAAGTGGCTGAGTGTTGGAGAAATTTCTGGTATAGTAACAGAAAACTAGACCCAGGGAGTGGCAGTTCCCCTGGTGTCGCTGAAGACCTGCGTGGATGGGGAGTTGGGGAGGCTGTGGAGATAATGGTACAAATCAGCCTCGGCTCATGGAGTTTTCTGTTACCTGCTCAGAAAAAGAAGATCTCTCTTTCATAGTTACGGAGAGTGACCCTGTTCCATATGCACTTGCTTCCTGGATGACCAGCCAGGGGATTTGTTTTAGCAATCAATCCACCTCAATCTTGGGGGTGGGCGGAGCCAGGAACCCGTGGATATCCCAGGTGAGATGCCTGTAGCGCTCACACCTGAGCTACACAGCTGATAAAGAGAGGGCTTTCTAGTGGGGTTCCTGTGTGAACACCCGTGTTCCAGTGGGAACGGTCCCATCTCCTGCAGTATCTCTGGATGTCACTAAGGCACTAGGAAGCAGAGGCGGGAGGGTAGGAAAAGGTGACAGCCACTGGCCCTGCACTGCCCTAGGGCTCACGGGAGCGAGAATTGAGCACAGCTGTTGGGGAAGAGAAGCAGCTGGTGAATGACACAGGATTCTAGAGTAAATTCTACCGCACTCGGTTAAAACTCCGTTAACTGAGTTTGAAGAAGTTTCAAAATCCACTTGTTCTACTAAATGTGATCGGACACAATCTTACCCAAAAGTAGAATGAAGAACGCAAGATTCAGCTGCAACTCCTATCCTGCCTTTTTCCTGTCTCGTCAATTTCCAAAATAACGCTAACCACAGGTGCATGTCTTACGGCTCTCCCTTGCAGGCAGGAGAGAACTAGTGTGTTATGATGCTGAGACTGCCACACCAGATCACACATTTCAGCAGCATAATTCCATGGTGGACACATGGGGAAAGTTTTCCTCTAAAAGGCTTATTCAAATGGAAATTTACCTAGCTAATGAACAAAGGAATTTATAAGCAAATTAATAATGCTCAGAAGGGAGATGTTAGTTGACACTCATATTTGCATCCCAACAATATGCCTGCAGATGACAAATTTGTCTCTTTGTGAAAGCACTTCCTCCCTCCCTTAGTGGTGGGGAAGTTACCCTCTGATCTTAAAAAACAGTAATCACAATCATATTTTACAGGTATTAAGCCAAGCATATATTGTGTGTGCTGTGACACTCATGTGTTCAAGGGAGAAGCGATTTATGCCTACATTAGCTCATCAGATAACACAAACCTAATGAGACAGGTACCACTAGGCCACTGTTTTACAAATGAGAACACTGAGGCACCAGAGTGGCTAAAAACATCCCCAGGTCTTCACTAGCAGGTGGCCAAGCCAGCGTTCATGGGCCACACCTGGTGCGTTTCTCTGATTCCTCAGAGTCATAGTAGTCAAATACACTGCTCCCATCCCAGTGCGGGGAAACCAGCAAGCACAGCGCTAGGACCACGGTTCCGCAAACACAAGCAGGTGGACAGTGAGACAGTGTCAGCAGCCAGCCAAGCAGAGGAAGGAACCCAAGAGAGGGAGTGTAAGCAGGAAGATGCACTTGATAGAGGGAAGAGAGATGGAAAGGAAAGAGGAAGATGAGAAGGCAGAGGAAGGGCAGGGAAGGCAGGAAGTGCGACGTTGTGGATAGAAGCCCGGGCCTGAGCACCAGAGTCATGGATATTCCTCATCTAGCAAACAGCCAAGTGCTGAAAACATGGGCAGAGTTGAATTTGTTAGTAACAACCCTGCTGGAAGCTGGTGCTATAGTTCAACAGGGTAATCCCCTGCCCTAGGTTGGCAGTCTCTCATGAGTACCAGTTCGTGTCCTGGCTGCTCCATTTCCCATCCAGCTTCCTGCTTACAGCCTGGGAAAGCAGCAGAGGACAACCCAGGTCTTTGGGACCCAGAAGAGGCTCTGGGCTCCCAGCTTCAGATCAGTTCAGCTCTGCTGTTGCAGTCTTTTGGGGAGTGAAGCAGTGGATGGAAGACCTCATTCTGTTGCTCCCACTCTCTGCAAACCTGTCTTTCAAATACAAATAAATAAATCTTTTTTTTTTTTTAATCGTGCTCTACAGAAACTTACTAGAGGCAAAGTGGAACTGAATCAGCACCAGAAAGAAAACACTCCCTAAGAGTTTGAGGCAGGCCAGGCTTCTCCCCATGGAGGGAAGGCTGGAGCAAGACAGGCCAAAGCGCAAGTCCCAGCACAGGGAACGGGCAGTGGAAGCAATGACTTCTCCCACTGTGTATTTCGGGGAATACATTGACATGCCCACTGACATGGGGGGCAGGTGTTTGGCCCAGTTATTCAGAAGTTGCTCAACATGCCTGCATCCCACATCAGCGTAACTGAGTTCCAGATACAGCTTGGCTCCTAACTCCAGCTTCCTGCTAATGCACACACTGAGAGTCAGCACTGGTGGCTCAAGGAAGAGAGTCCCTGACACCTGCTCTTGTGACACATATAACTGAGTCCCTGATGCTGACTCCAGTCTGGCCCAGCCCTGGATGTCAGCAGGCATTTGAAGAGTGAACCAGCAAATGGGACTGCATCTTTCACGTTCTACTGCTCAAGTAAATAAGTCATTAACTAAAGACAGTGATGAAAGGTGCACCTGATAGATTGGCTTTGTGTATTAGAATCACCTGTGGGAAGCTGTAACCTATGCCAAGGAGCCTGCCCTTCCACCCTCATTAAAGCCAAGTCTCTCAAAAGCTGATGAATTGGAACATCTTTTCAAACAGAAGTCACCATGAAACTTTCCAGGTTACAGGGCAGCAGAAATACTTCCTGCAGGTTATGATGTAGAGACCAGCAAATATATGTAGAGATGTATAAATCAGAGTCTACAGCGAGAGAAAACACCATCACAGTGTGAAAGATGGACAAAAAGGAGTGACACTGCCTGATTGCAAGGCCTGTACTAACACTAGAACATTCAAGATGGGGTAGCTTTGATGACCATGAAGACAGGTGGATGCAAAAGAACGAGGCCCCTGATGTGCTGCCACAGAATCACTGTGGTTTGAAAGGAACCCCAGAGTCCCTGGGTTGCAGATGTGGGGCACTATACACTGAGTAACAGGCAATTATCATAGAAAGGTTGTGCTGTCATGAAGAGATCAATGCTGCCCTCACAAAAAGACAAGGTCAGCATCTTCAAGTCTCCTCTGCCCTCTTTGCTCTCTACCATAGGATAGCACAGTGGAGGCCAGGCCCTGGATCTGGGACTTCTCAGCCTCCAGGACCATGAACCAAGAAACGGACACATGATGCAGTCTGCAACAGTCTCACCAAACACATGACTGCCACGTTCAACCCTTACCAATACAATAGGGAAAAGATACAGTTTCCAACACATGAGCCAACCACACACAGGCAAACCCTAACAGCTTTCTTGAAATCTAACTCACAGAGGGTCACTGCCTAAATGTGGGAGATAAATGTATGATTATACGTTTTTCTCTACATGGAGATAGAACATGGGGTCTACACAGAAGAAAATTCCAATGACCTTGCATTTAGCAATAGTTTTAGCCAAAGCTACAATTCATGAAAGAAATTACTCATACTCTGGATTTCATTAAAATGAAAATTTTCTGCTGGGTGAAAGATACTGTCAAGGGAACAAAATGACAAACTATAGAACAGGTGAAAAAATGACAACAAGCAGCAGGAAGGCAACATCTTGAGATGGATGAATACTCAGCAGTGTGTTTCACTACCAAGAATATGCTGCCATCATGGAGACAAAATCTGGCCCCTGTGGGGCCCGGGTGAGCCCAGGACTTCCCTTGTGTGGTCATGGCATTGTCTGGTGCACACGCTCTTCACCAGCTGTTTTTGCCTTCTTTCTGACTCACACTTGCAAACCACATGGTGGTGTGGATATGTGAGCTGTGATTGCTAACATGGCTATTCCCTTACTCTCAGACAGACCTGGTATTTCTCCCCAGGTGAGCCAGTTACAGGAAGACGCCTTCAACTCGAGCACCTTCCTCACACACACGCTGCTACAAAAACTCCAGCGGAATCTCAGCTCCTGCCAAGAGCCAGTGAATGCCAACCCCTCTTGTCACCTCCATTTTTCATGCATCGCCTTGTGCTACTCCTTCACACGGTTCCGACTCATTGACCCACTGCCATAGGCTACAGCGCAGAGCACAGGTTCACTTTCAAATTCAATCTCAAACAAAAATGAAACAGTGAGAAAAATCATGAAACAGAGGCTGAATCCAGCCATGACTGGGACTTGTGCCAGCAGGTTCTCCTGTTGGGAAGGAGACGGGCAATCTCCAGGCACAGGTGCTCCAGCTCTGCTGCTTGTCACAGGACACTGTTGACCAGCAGAACAGCTCCTAGGAGCAGCCAGGAGTGAGTGCTGGCTGCCAGCCCCATATGACCTCTGCAAGATTTACACTGTGGGTGTGAAGGACTTCCTTTCTTGTCACAGGACAAACCCTGGGGTCTTGCAGCAACCTAGTGGCCACCACATTCTGCTCAATTCAAACCCCTCAAGTTTAGTATTATGGGATCCAGGATGAAATGATGGGGTTTCCCAAGGCAAAGTGTGTTTTCTTTCAAAGCAAAAGACGTTTTCAAACCTGCTCAGCATTTATTTCTCCGCTGAGAGCAAATAGCCAGTTTCGTATGTTTGGGGATTCCTGCTGAAATAAACATGCAGGTGGGAACAAAGAGGCCTAAGTTGATTCTAATGTGAACAAGTCAGCTGATTCAGGACCACGGCCTAGTGTCTGGCTATCTCTTATATACACACACACACACACACACACACACACACACACACACGCTCCCATGAGAACAGAGGAACCATGGAGGATATGGAAATCATCCCATGACTTTACTGTAAGTGTTCCTAGAATAAAGATGGCAAAAATCCTTTAGAAAGGCCCCAGAATTGATTGGATAGCCATGCTATTACATTAGGCCATGCTATACTGTATTGTCTCCTAAATGCTGGCATGCATTCTGCTTCTTTCCCTGAGCTTGAAACGATGCATGTTGTACACATGCAGTGAGCGACGCTTAGCTTTACCCCCTGCCTCTTTCCTGCCATGCTGGGAAAACTCATGAAGAATCTGAACGTACTGAGCAGGGAACACACACTGAGTGGCCACAGTGCACGCTCTGTGTTGGTTGAGATGGAGCAGTTAATGCCAATGGGTTGCCTCCCTTCCAAGAACTACATGTGATTGATGCTCTTTAAATAAATCTGGCTAGCTAGTCAATAGCTTGCCCTTGCCAACATCTTCTCAATATGGTCTCCAGACTCTTTAGGGTTTAAAAAAATTACCAAATAAAATTCATGAAAAGGCAACAAGCAACATATCTTACAAAATTTCTGTGTAGAATTCAAACATTGTTGTGCTGCCAGAAACACACAGCTGTGGGCCTGACGTGGCAGAACCATCTGCTACTAGCTCTACGCTGTAGCTGCTTCAGAGAGACCGGCTTGGGTAGGTCTGCCCTTTGTTGGAAACACACCAACCATCGCTGCGCAGCTTTCCTGGCTTCTCCCCCCTTCGCTGCCGTCTGTCCATTTGGATGCAACTGCTACCAGAGTGTTCCATGCACAAGATGGCACAGACAATGTGGGAAAAACACAATAGTTCAAAGCAAACGGATGTTTGCAGCTTCGTTCTGAAACCTTCCTGATTTCCATTGGTTCAGGCATACTTCCTGCAGGGGTAGGAACCCTCAGCAGAGGCTCACAGACACACAACTGGTCAACCCATGACCTCTGAAGTCATTCCTGTCTGAGCAAGTCCTGTACACTGATTTCCCTTCTAAGCCGAAGTATAAACATCACATTCTATATTACTATGCTTTAATATTCCAGAGGAGTCTTACCAAACTATGTTACCATCACTTATCAATAAAACTAAGTGAGGCGGGTTTCTGTATAGACAACAAGACAATGCTGGAGACTCTTCATTCCATAGCAGGGTGCCTGTTTGTAATCCCACCTCCACTTCCAGTTTCAGTTTCCTGCTGATGTGCTTGCTGCCTGGGAAGCAAATGGCTCACATGACTGGGTTCCCTTCTACCCATGGAGGAGGCATGCTTTGAGCTCTAAGCTGCCAGCTTCAGCCTCCTTGGCTCTGAATGCTGTGCACATTTGGGAAATGAACCATTAGATGGGAGGCCTCTTTGTCTGCCTCTGTCATCTCTCTCTCGCAAATGAATACTTTTACTTGCAGGATTCAGGGTTCCAGGCTGCCTGTAGGAAGCTTGCATCACCAAGTGTCATTGCCCAGGGGGGCTCATGTATCTCCCAGGCAAGCACTTTCTTTCAGATGATGCTCTTCTTGAGTCAATGGTAGGGATCATAGCTGGGGAAGCCATTGTAAGATCCCTTCTTATGATGATGTGTTTATGTGAAGAAAATAAAATACCAAAGAACACCGTCAAACCTACTGCAACATGCCAAACTTCAAGCAAAAGCATCTGTGGCATAATGATGAACTGTGATCCTCTTCCCCCTCAGGCTGCCTTCCAAGGCCCACACAGTCAATTCTGGAAATGGCAGGTGATTTCAAACATACTGTACACGGAGTTCTTTCCTACCTGTAAGTGCCTGAAATGAAGTTTAACTCATAAATCATTCACAGCAAGAGACTTAACAGTAACCACTGATAGCACAATGATGTAGTTTGCTTTTTTCTGAAAATTGCCACTTAAGATTTTTTCAGGCAGTGGGGCATAGCAGGGGAAGCCACTGCTTGGGAAGTCTCTAGCTCAGGAGAGATGCTGGTCGGGGTCTCAGTGGATCTGCATCTGAGCCAGCTCCTTGCTGATGTGCCTGGGAAGCAGCCAAGGATGGCTCAAATGCTTGAGTCCCTGCCACCCATGCAGGAAACCCAAATGGAGTTCCTGAATTCAACTTGGCCCAGCCCAAGTGTTAGGGACATTTGGGAAGTGAACCAGTGTGTGGAACAGTGCTTTGTGTGTGTGTGTGTGTGTGTGTGTGTGTGTGTGTGTGTGTGTGTGTGTGTTTCTGTCACTCTCACACTTTGTAGTTCTGCTTTCCAAATAAACAGATATATCTTTAAAAATCTATTTCTACATCATGGTTGGACTCTGATCCACTAAGAACCATAGAAAGTGAAATACTGTGTATGTGTATTTATTAATGTACTAAGCGACAAAATTGGGTAACCCGAGAGACAGCTCTATAGTAATCTTGAGCCAAGTAATGGGCATAAAAAGCATTTCTACCAGTAAAATTCTAATGCAACATGAGATTATCTTTGTATTCTACTGGCAAGTCACCAGCACTTTGGAAAGCCTAAAAATATTTGACTGACAGACATTATTGAAAAAAAACTTTGAAATGTTTTAGAGATTAGCAAACCTGAAGTTTTTTCTCCCCCATGCAAATTCATAGGCCCCAAAAGCTTTCCATAACACTTTCACATCCCTAAGAGCCTGCTTTTCTTTCCAGACTACCACAGCTCTAACCAAGACCTTGCTGCCCAAGGAGGAAGCAAAAACATTCTGCTTTGTCATGCTAACCCCTGGATGGAGCATTTACCCCTCTCCTGTTCCATAAAACCTCCCATCCCTCACCTGTCTGGCTTTTTCTCACTCTCTAATGCAGGATTCATGTATTATTAATCAGCAATGAATGCATTGATCTCCATTATTTATTCAGTGCTCACACTGTATTTCTCTCCAAAATGATGCTATCACAGCTCCTGAAGAGGCCTTTCCCCATGCCTCCCACCCTCCATCATATCCATGTCCCCGACTCTGCAGCAAAGGAAACAACCTGAGGACCACAACCTCATCAACTGCCTGGAGAACACATCCTTAGAGAGGCTGACAGCCTGTTGAGCTCTCCAGGGAGCTCTGCCAGGCTCCTGGTGATCAGAAACTCACTCATTTTCATTTACCACAGGGGCTACCTACATGAAAAGAACCATGTGTAAGCTGAAGAGCTGAACTACGTGCCCTTGTAGATCTGGTTCACCTTGGAAATTCTAATTTCTTACTGAGGCAACTGTGGCCGAACAACTCAAAGCCTCATATCCAGACACAGAAACTGCGTGTTCACAGATTTGGAATGGATCACACAGTAGACATCCAGAAAACACTAAGTATCTATGTTTGCTGAAACTGTGAACTTTGTTTTGATTCAGTTGATCATTTGTTGTTCACGATCCTGCTTCATTTAGCAGTGGAAGGCGGGTTAAATTCCATTCACATGATCGCACCTGGGGTCAACAAAATGCTGCCAGGCACTGACACCACAGGATTGCGGTTAAGCCACCTTTCACGATGCCATCACTCCACATCAGAGTACCAATTCAAGTCCCGCCTGCTCCACTTTTAGAGCAGTTTCCTGTGTATATTCCCAGGAAGGCAGCCAATGATGAGCCAGGTGGAGTTTTACTCATGATAGAGACCCAGAGGACATGGCTGGCTCCTGGCTGGCTCCTGGCTTACCCTGGCCCAGGCTCTGATGTGGTTGGTCATTTGGGGAGTGAAACAGTGCATGGAAGGTCTCTCCGGACTCCTCCCCCTCTGTCTGCCCTCTGCCTCTCAAATAAAGAAAGCATTCCTTTTTTAGAAACCTCAGTCACAAACACACTCTTTGCGATTGCTTTGTGACACCGTTAAATATGGGATTGCAAATTAGAGAAGCCTCAACGAAATGCTGGTAGAAAGTACCTTTTGTGAACTTGGCTTTTTTTTCTGTTGCTTCAGAAAATGAAAGTTCCTCACTGTCAGATATTTTTAAACCACTTAGTCATTAAGAAAATATTTGTGTAATGAACAGCTATGACCCTGAGATGAATTCCTGAATTAGCACTGTTAATTCAGGAATACTGCGCAGACATCTGACTACACACAGCAACACAAACAGATGTGTGTGATGTCATGTGGGTGGAAGAATTTCCTCCATGCTATCATGTTAGCAGGTATTTCCCAGATCAATATAAGCACCATTATCTCATCCTTTCTAGTTGGTATTCCACAGAATGAAGGCACCAGACTTGATTCCACCAAATCAGCTGCTGCTTTTAAACATCCACGTTAGGAAGCTGACAGTATCAGAAGGTGTGGGGTGAAGCCTCTTCCTGAACTCTGGCACATGTCACCCAAGCATCAACAATAGCCCTGGAGCCACTACATTCAAGAAGCAGACAGTCAGGGGTCACAAGTCAGGCCCCACAGTCCATGGACTGGAGACCAGATGAAATCAGCAGAGGAGTTTAAAGGGATTGCAAAGACACTCAGGCAGGAATCAGCTCTCCCAAGAGACTCAGTGCTAGCAAGGAACTTGACCCCTTGCTGGAAATAGGACCTGTGTCCAAGCCACTAGCCTGCGTGCAGGAGGCCCTGCTGGGTGCCACAGAAGACACACACCATCAGTGGTTCTCAGGCAAGTCCAGTTCAAGGGGCAGGGCAACTGCTTGTTTCCAAAGTCACTGTCTTTTCCTTTCCAGAGCCCAATGCCAGCATGTGCAAGGGCACAGTGTAGAATCTGGGTCCAGGGTCCTACTTCTAGAGACACAGGGAATGTAACATCCAACCATGCAGGAAGTGCTGCAGAAGCAAGACTGGACAACACAAGCAGATTTCTATGCAGAAAAGATGCCACGTTTGAATGGTGTTCACCCGAGTGTCCTATTGGGTTGACCCGGAACACAACTCACAGAGATGGGCACAGTCTGCTTTCACAAAATCCTGATGAGATACTGAGCTTTGGCACCTGCCCTTCTCCTGCCCCAGGAATGGAAGAGTGTTCAATGCCTCCCTCTGCATCTTGCCTCCACTGAGAACTGATTTGTGCCCTGGTGAACACAAAAGTTCCTCTCCAACTATTCACTAGGCATGTGTCCTTTGAGCCCTTAATAATCCTCAAATATATGATCATAAAAATAACTCTCCTTGGGGGCTAGCATTGTGGTATGGTAGATTAAGTCATCACTTGACATAACAGCATCCCATACAGATGTTGGTTTGAGTCCTGGTTGCCCCATTTCCAATCCAGCTCCCTGCTGATGATCCTGGGAAAGCAACAGAGGAGGGCCCAAGTGCCTAGACCCCTGCATGGGAGACCCAGATGAAGTTCCTGGCTTCTATTTCTGGCTTGGCCCAAGCTCTGATGTTATAGCCATTTGAGGACTGATTCAAGAAATGAAAGATCTTTCTTCCTCTAACTGTATAGTGGATTTTCAAATAAATTCGTAAATATTAAAAGATAATTGTGAAAGCTAGTTTAAATATTAGGAGGAGTAGAAAGATAGAAAAAATGCAGGGGGTGTCCAACAGCCTACTGGTATTCAACATCAGAACATCTAGGTCAAATGAGCTTCTGGGACTACCCCATCCTGGAAGATTTTTGACCTGCACGGGTGCATGCAACCAGGCCATGTGGCTCCCTCCAGAAGGGCCCAGGCAGCCGGGGTGCCAAAGGCACTGGGCAAAGCCCCTCAGGCTGCCTAGTGGCTTGCCTTGGTGGTTTGAGGAGTCTGGATTTACAGGTGGATGATGGGATCACACAGTGGTAGTGAGAGATGACCTGTGGTTGTATGCCCAGGTTAGGAATTACAGCTGAGGATCTACCATAGATACGTTCACGACATGTATGTATGTAACATGTATGTAACTAGGGGGCTAACACCAAATTGATTTGGAGAGAACAGAATTAGAGAAGTGAGTCTGATAGCAAAATCTGTGGGGGAAATGTGGGCTCACCCCTGTGGAACTGCAATCTCTGCTGGCTCACCCAAAAACTGTGATGAGAATAGGCCTGCCTGGGGAGCTAAGCGGATACATCAGCTGGGTTGGGGTTCCCAATGATGAAGATAATAGTAGGGTCGGGAACAGAAAGCTGGGATGCATATGGGTATAACCTGTACCGGCATGTGTGTGCACTGGGTCTGGAAAGTGACAGATTGACAGAGTACCTCACTGGTACTTGTGAGAGCCAAGTTGGATGCAGAATAAGCTTGGCTAGATCTTGACTCCTACTGACCATGTGAAAGCTGTGTCTGGGCATGGACCAGGTATCACTGGGCTGCAACACCCAAGAGCAAGAACCAGAATGGGTGTTGGCTGGATGAGCAAGGCCACTGTTCTTGCCAGGAGAGGAGGTGGACAAAGTCAGCCTGGGCCAAGGACCCACTAGTGTGTGAGAGAACTGCCACTGGGAGACTTGATGCAGGAGTTTGGGAAACTCCTTCATCGGGATGCAGCCCCTGCAGGTGAGTGCAAGAAGCAAGGCAAGGTGCAGCCCAGACCATGCCAGGTTAAATCGACAGCATTTCCAAACTATCCAAACCGCTAGGGCAGAACCCTTGGAATACATACACATTGAGACCATGGGTGGATATGAGATGGTGATTCCTCATCCCTGGGGACTGGGACATTTGGAAAGTCATGCGTAGCTTCCCACTTTGTCTCTCCCCCTCCCCGAGAAACAACAAAAAGAAATAGAAAATTTGGAAACAATGAGTTCACCCAATTTTCCCTAAACCTTGATTCTCCCCACCCTGATTAACCACATAATAATTATAAAAAATGAAACAAACAAACCAAAAAAAAAGAACATCTGGGTCAAGTTTCCAGCTCTGGCTTACACACAAGCTGACTGGTAGCATGACTGGTAGCAGCAATGACTCAGATAATTGGGCTCCTGTAACCCACATAAAATATCTGAATTGTACGTGAGTTCTTGGTTTGGGCACGAGGCACAGCCCTGACCATTGAGGGCATCTGGGGAGCGAGGCAGCAGATGAAAGCTCTGACCCTCCGTCTAATCAATACATGCATGAATACATGCCTTTCTTACCCTGTGTGATAAACATAAGCAGCCATACATCTGTTCATAACTCCACAGTATTTCTGTTCAGGGCCTTGTGTTAGCTCCTGGGGAAACCAAGAAAGCAAAGACAGCCTCCACCCTCAAGGGACTCACAGCTCTCTCTCTCTCATTTACTTATTTTTTTTTTTAACAAAAAGCTACCTATCAGCACTAAAAAGACACTGGCTCAAGACCACTCAGCTCCCAACAATGCCCGCGGTCAGACCCTGCCTTGCAGTGTCACAGCGGAAGGAGAGGACAGTGTAAGATCTGCCTGAAACTGCTCCACGGGTTCCCTGACACCAAGCAAGAACCCTTGACCCCAAAGGAAGAGATGTCACTTTGCTCTGACCTGTAAACTCGACCAGATGGCAAAAAACAACAAAAATAGTGGGAACAGAGACTGACCCCGTTCTATGTGCAGTTAATGCTGACATCAAAAGCAGACACGTTTAGGCGTATCTCTTTAAACACGTGCTGAGTCGGACGGAATCGGTCCCTTGGCTCACTGCCTTCCAAGAAGATCCTGGCATCCTGTTGCCATAAATATCCTGACTTTCCCTCTTCCCTCCCCCGGCATTGTCTGCAGGTGCCTCCACCCTCGGAATGAAGCCCTCTGCAAGAGGCTGGCACAGCGTGCTTGGCCCCCTTTGCACATGCATTTGGGAAGCGTCCAAACAGATGTATGCACATCTTCCCTTTCATGGCAGAGGGGTTGAGACTTTAGGATCCTGGTGAGGAATGGCTACTGTTCCAGAACACTTAACCTGCCACAGAAGCCACAGGGAAGGGGTTTGGTCTGAGAGCCACGGCCTTCCACCTCCTTCCGGGCCCGTGGCTGGGCCTCCCTCGGCTTCCTTGCCTTTGCTGACAGCGTCAGCGACTTTCTTTGTGAGCTGGCAAGATGTACACTGTCCCGAGCTCTCTTGGGTCTATTTTATTTTCAACAATGATTTCCATTTCATCTGAATCTATCGTGGTGGCCAAGGAGGTGCTTCTTCGTTCAAAAAGCACCATGGGGGAATGGGCTAGAGAAGAGTTGGGAAGCCATTGGAGAAGCAATGCAGAAGCTGGCAGGAGGCAGGTAGAAAAGGGAAGGGGACCATCATTCTGGGACCAGAAGCTGTGTGCTGACAAGGACGAAACACCAAGTGTCCGCAGTGAGAACCCGGATGGCTGCACCATGGCTGGACTCCCGAGCTGCTGGCCAAACCCTCGGCAATAATTCTCCGTCCTCCAACGCGTTCAGTCCCCACATGATCAGAGAGAACAAAGAAAGCCCTGCCTATCGGGAAGATGTTATAATTTCCTATCTGCTTGCATTTGCCTGGGCTAAGTGCAGCCAAGAGCTGTTTAATATTCTCCCCAAAGGACACTGTGAAAACGCGGCACACAGGAATTCGCCTATAAAAAAGCAGGGATACAAACGCTCTGCAAACAGTGTTTTCTCAGACTGGATAAACCGCAAATAAAACAAACACCTAATGAACATTAAATGCTGGTTGACAAAAGAAGAAGAAAGTAACAGAGACTCCTTCACTTGACATTGCCAATGATTTTCATCATGGGGCCAGACTATTCTTTGATAAACACCCTGTTCCTATGTGGCTGAACCTCCAGGGTTCTGGTTTTCTTTTCCTTCTGTGGCCCAGCATCTATGCACACTGCTGTCCCTTGCCTGTGGCCCATGATTAGGGCCTGCCAGGAACCCCCAGTGCTGCTTCCCTGCGGCTCAGACCTGGGGTACAGCAGCAGGCAGCTCTACTCTTCCTTGTACTCAGTAGGGCGCCCTCGGGAAAGGTCCCCCAGCAGGGTCTAACAGGATCTTGATGAGCTGTGAGTTTACTGTTGCCCTCTTTAGGGTAACCACTTGGCTGGATGACAAAGCCGCAGAGACACCTCCCACCCCCCAGCAGCCGGTATTTATGATCAGCCCAGACCAGGCAGTGCTGCAGGGAGAACTGTCACCAAGCCTTGTAAAACAAAGGACATTTGTCCCAGCAGCTGATCTGCATCAGCAGCGCTGGATGCAAGGTGGGCTGGTGCCCCAGCAATTCCGCCTGAAGGATGGCAGAGGCTGAGGAGAACACACTTCCAACTGGGAAGCAATTAGAGTGCTGCTGAATGGCTGCCTGCTTGCGTGGGGTCCCCTCGTGCCAGGGGAGCGTACTTATCGCAGCGCAATTGGATAGAATGGATTGGAACAAGCTCTGTCACACAGAACTGCCAGCTGTTCGGCTGTTAATAAAGACGCCATTTAGCTATTAATACACCCCATTCTTGTGCACTGGGCCCATTCAAACAAAGTATCTCTGTTTGCAGAGGGGCTATGACTGCACCTGTTCCTGATTGGAGAACCTCTGGCCTGCTTACCTTGAGGGTGGCAATGGCAGCTTCCAGGCCATATCTGCCTACACAGGAAATGGGGCAACTAGACAGTGGGGCTCAAAAAAAAAAAAAAAACCTAAGCAAATGAAGATGCGGGTCCCCTGGAGTGGCATTTCTTCCAAGAATGTATTTATTTTTTATTGGCAAGGCAGATTTACAAAGAGAAGATCTTCCATCCACTGGTTTACTCCCTAGATGGTCCTAATGGCTGCAGCTGCACCAATCCAAAGCCAGGAGCCCCTCCCACGGGCTCCCACGGTTGCAGGATCCCAAGGACTTGGGCCATCCTCCACTGGTTTGCCATACAAGCAGGGAGGTGAATACGAAGTGGAGCAGCCGGGATGTGAACCGGTGTCCTTATGGAATGCTGGCACTCCAAGGCAGGGGATTAGCCTGTTAAGCCACTGTACAGGCCCCACTTCTGATAAATTTTATGCAATAAAAAGTCTACATTGCTGGCCAAGTTGGCTTTTATTTGTAAGCAAATTTCTTTCCCCTTTCAAAAGTTTTTCATATTTCTGGACATGAAGGCAGAAATCACTAGAGTGGTATCAGCAGGCAACAAGCATGGCCTAAGGTCATTAATGAGAGATTCCACTTCTCCTTCTTGCCAGCACACACACCCCCAAACTCCCCAGCCTGCCACCTTCGAGGAACTCAGAGCAAACAGCAAGACAAGGCCCAGGCCACGTGAAGCAAGCTGAGCGGGGTTTCCAAGTGGACAGACAGAAAATACCAGATGGTGCTAAAGTGGATCCATCCTGGAGTTGTGGTTAAGCCCGAGGACGGAGCCACGGGTTCACTGCCATCAGCTGGAGTCCTTCCTGGAACTCGTGAAGAGACTGAGCTACAGTTACTAATGTCCATATCACCCAAGTCTGTGTGAGCCGAGAACAAAGGCGAATGGACCATACTCAAGAGGCACCGACAGATGTTCCAGGTGCCCCAGAATGCCAAGATCCCAAAGCAAAACAGAAACACCTTCCAAAAAATGCATAAAAGTCTGTGTTGAGAGAAAAAAAAATGCCACACACTTCAAAGTTTAGGGACCAAAGTAAACTTGACATTTAGTTCCATCTTGCATGAGCTTCTCCAAGTACCCAGCATACCAGGTGGCTTAAACATCAGAAAGGTGTGATGGTGTCAGAACTGGAGGCTGAGAATTTGAAGGTGCCAGAGGGGAAATGTCACTAGAAACATCCTCCCTCGCTGTGCCTTGTCACTATGCCCTCACCTGGGCTCTCTTCTGCCGAGAGAGAGAGAGCAAGCGAGCGCAGGGCTCGAGTCTCTTCACAGATGGATACTAATCCCATCCCATCTGGTCCCCAATCTTTTGGCCTTACATAACCTTGATCACTTCCTTATAGGTTCAGCATTTGCAATGTTAGGATTCCAACACAGGAGTTAGGAGGTAGGGAGCACGGTTGTGTCCACAGTACAAGGTAACACTTTTTCCCTTCATTCCTCCTGAGGGACAAGGAGGTGAAACACATTGTGTAATCATTCAGAACCATTGCAGGCGGTTTCAAAGGGAGGCGACAGCCTCCACCTTCCCCAGCAGGATTCTACCTGGGAAACAAACTCCAAGCAACCCCACTTTAGCACCTGTGGCTTTCTGAGGCTGATGGCAAGCTCCAGAGGGAATGCAGCACTGCCTTTGCAAGTGTGAGCAATGGCCAGGATGCTCTTTCTGGTTCAGCAACATGTATGGGCCAGCAGGAAACCCTCAGAGGGTCCATGAGATGGGCACGGCCCGACTGTGTTCTGAATTCCCTGTACCTTGGGATGTTCTACAGCATCTGTCTTACTAGCTGGAGAGAGACTGTCCCTCCCAGGATCAGCCAAATCTCAGAGAAGCAAAAGGTTTGGCAAGAGCAGGCCTTTCCTGTGCAAACTCTGTTATTCCCCAGCCACTTCTTTTCCCTAACTCTCAACATCTCCTTTGCCATAAATCAACCCAGGAACAAGTCCCAGCCAGTGCGAGCTCCCTGCCTCTTAGTCATATTCAAGCCAGGCGATAAATATCAACTGCTTGCCTGCTTTGACTCTACCACGAGCAAACTCTCACGAGAGCTGTGGACTATGTGGTCCTATATTTTCTGCATTCCCATCCTGGCCACATCCTGAACAGGCCACCTGCAGGTATGGCATGACCCCTTCTCCTAGGAGATGCAAATAGAAAATCCTTCCAATAGAATTGATCTGTCCATCTAAGCATTCAGTCATTAAATATTAGGTGACATGTACAGTAATGCTGAGCAACATGGAAGCTGCCATGGACTCTTGGGACTCCACATAATAGGGTACTGGGTCAGAAAAAGGACTCATGGTACAAGTGGAGTGAGCTGTGTGCTAAAGAGGGAGCTAGAGGCTTAGCTGCACCTCTCTGAAGGGTCCTGGGCAGCAAAGGGTCTGATCTAGAGCTGGGCATTGCCCCCAAAGAGATGACATTGATCTACTCAAGAGGGCACCACCAACAACTAGAATCAGATCAAACCATGGACCATTCCAACAGCCCAGCACCCCAGGCCCCCACACAGGAAGAGGCAGGAATGGAAATGTAGACTGGCAATGAGAAGAGACGATGCAGTAAAGCCATTCATTCTAGGCCCTTGTCTCCGTCCAAATCCTCCTCATTGTTGCTCAGTTTTCTGGGAGAGTCTCTCATTGGACAGGGCAAGTTTTAGCTGGATAACTGAGCTGGAATTTCAACACTACAGTTAGGACTAGACTCGACTCATTTGCATAACCCAATAATGAAGAAAACAGAGCTTCTTCAACCTAGAAAGCAGGATTGAACAGTGACAAAGCTGTGGCAACAGCAAAATGTTTAACTTACATGTTTTTAAATTTTCTTTTCTTTAGGGCCCGGCCGCATGGCCTAGTGGCTAAAGTCCTCACCTTGAACGCACCAGGATCCCATATGAGTGCCGGTTCTATCCCGGCAGCTCCCCTTCCCATCCAGCTCCCTGCTTGAGGCCTGGGAAAGCAGTTGAGGACAGCCCAAAGCCTTGGGACCCTGCAACCATGTGGGAGACCCAGAAGAAGTTCCTGGATCCTGGCTTTGGATCAGCACAGTACCGGCCATTGCACTCACTTAGGGAGTGAATCATCGGACGGAAGATCTTCCTCTCTGTCTCTCCTCTCTGTATATCTGGCTTTGTAATAAAAATAAATAAATCTTTAAAAATTTTTTACTTTGTTTAAAGATTTATCTATTTTTGTTTGGGAAGGCTAATTTACAGAAAGGAGGAGCTAGAAAGATCTTCCATCTCCTGGTTCACTCCCCAAGGGACTGCAACAGCTGGAGCTGAGCTGATCCAAAGCCAGGAGCCAAGAGCTTCTTCCAGGTCTCCCACTTGGGCACAGGGTCTCAAGGCTTTGGGTCATCTTTGACTGCTTTCCCAGGCCACAAGCAGGGAACTGGATGGGAAACAGAGCAGCTGGGACATGAACTGTCACCATATCATATGGATCCTGGCACTTGTAAGGCAAGGACTTAGCCACTGAGCCAGCATGCCAGTCTTTAAGCTTTCTTTTCTTACTTGAAAGGAATAAGTTTGCACAAAGAGATCATGCATCCACTGATTTGCTTCTCAAATGCCCATAGCAGCTGGGGCTGGTCCAGGCCACAGCCAGGAAGCACAAGCCCCAGATGGATTTCCCCAGTAGGTGGTAGTGACCCAAGCATTTGAACCATAATCTGCTACCTTCCTAGAGTGCATGTTCACAGGGCATCTGATGGGAAGCAGAGAGAGACTCAATCCTTGACTTTCTGATATGGGATACAGGTGTCTCAAGTGGAAGTTTCAATCACAGCATCACAGTGCCTGCCCTGACTTACATCATCTATTTCTTGGGTCTTGGTTAACAGTCCTCTGTCCAAGGTCTCAGGAAGCATCCTAGGCAAAGGAACAGCCATGAATAAGCCTCGGTGTACATCTTCAGGCTGGCTGCTAAAATCCTCACTTCCCTTTTAGGAAATGTTCTATTTCTTCCATCTTGCCAGGGACTGGTGCTTAAGAGTCATGGCATTTGAGTTTTTCTTTTCCTGACATTCTCTGTCAATTCCACCTCCATTTTTCTGGCTACCTTTACTGTCAATCCATTTATGGTCTTCACATCAGGGTAGCATGATTTCGTCTCGGAAGACACTGTTAAGTCCAGAAGTAAGAGACCTAGATTTGCTCCCTGTCCGCCAGAACCAGGACCAAGCAGGCCCACAGCCCATGAATTGCCTCCTGCATCAAACCCCTGTCTCCTGAGCAGAGAATTATCGCCCCTTCCGTTGCTGAACCACATCCCAAGCAGGTTGAAGCATTGCCTGTCTGTTTGAATGCCCGTCTCTCTGCAGCTACTTACTCCTTCACGTGTCCTTGCCCTTCATTAATGTGTGGACTTCTCAGAGTTTCTACTTGTCCTTGGGGTCCCAGGTTGCATTATATACTAGGAGTCTATTAAATGTCCTGAAGGAATACAAGGCTGCCCAACGCAAGATGCACGGCTCTTTCACCCTCCTTTTTCTCTCTTGCCTCTTGCTGTTATAGCACTATTGTCAGCACTGGATGAACTTGTCTCTAGCTCCAACTCTTTCTATACCCAGGTTCTGTTTTATTTCATTCTCCTCCTACTTATCACTGTCGTTCAACCTCACTCGGTTATTAGAAAGACAGCGATGTAAAGCAAATCCCTCTACCCTAACAAACAAAACACGATGCCTCTCCTAAGAAACCGGTGAATCACAGCCAGCCCCTACACCTGCATCCTAGAAATAGTTTGATCCAGTAACATGAGTAGTAATGTCTTTCCTCACATACATTAGGTCCAACACGTGAAATAAGTGTAGTCTGACTCCAGTTCCAAGGGAAAGGGCGGAGCCAGAAAACAGAAGATTCTGTCACAGTAAAAGAGGCATACATGGACTTTATAGATGGAGAAATGGAGGTACAGCTTCTTTCTGTAAAATATCTTGCTTCCTAGTATTCACATATAATATAGAAGTCTAAAACATCATAGGCTCTCAATAAATTGTCCTTGAGAGGAGGAAGTAAGAAAACGCCATTAGGGATATTTTCTGTAGCAAGTAACTAAATGTCTCAATAAGGTAACTTATGGGTCCATGTCGATGGAAAAGGCAGGAAGCACAGACTGCGGGGAATCTGACCTCATCAACCCCTTCACCTGCAGGATTCCCTCGGCTCTGTCCTCCTTCGCAGCAGCCTTGTTCTCAGGTTGGCTTTCCCTTTGATAGTAAACTGACTTCATCAGGGCCAGACATTGTGTTTGCACATCTTTCCCTCTGAGCAGAAGAGAAAGACACTTACACCTGAAGACTCAGCTGGAACAAAGGAGGAGGAGACTGTCCAGACTGTCTTCTCCTTAACATAACTGATAGTATTGTATCAAGTTAATGAAAACCCATCTCCAGAAGCCAGTGCTTGTCGACACGGTTAAATTCTTACTTGGGACACCTGCATCTAAATCAGTGGTCCTAGGTTCTAATACTGGGTCTACTTCCCACTCAGCTTTCTGTTGATACACACTCTGGGAGCCGCAGGAATGGCTCAAGTACTTTAGTCCCTGTCTGTCTGTCTCTCTCTCTCTCTCTCTCTGTTTCTCTCTCTTATCTCTCTCTCTCTCTCTCACACACACACACACTCTCTCTCTCTCTCACGAGAGGCCTAGATGTCATTTCAGGCTCTTGGCTTCAGCAAGACCAAACGTGGCTGTTGTAGACACTTGGGGAGTGAACCAGTGGAGGGAATATTTGTCTCCCTACCTTTCAAAAAAATAAAAAGTAATAAATAAAGGAGAGATGGAAAGACAGGGGAAAGAAAATTTTTTTAAAAATCTGTTCTTAGGTCATTCACAGTGCAAAGGACATAAATCTATACTGGGGATAGGAACTGCAAGGAATGACGCATACATTGAACATGTCCTGTGGTAAACTTTCACATTTGGTATCACTGTATTCCTCTGGTTGATTCCATGTTTGATTAAAATGAAATTAACATGACAGCTGCAGGAGCCACGTGACTGATGATGATCCTACCTAAACACGTAAGAGCCACATCTCAGGACCTGCCCGTGCTGGGTCCTTTCCTCGATGCCTTCCTCACATACAATTGTACCTGTGGCATCATGGAAGAAGAGAAAGCAACCTGGGAGAATGGTCAAAGTATCAAGTGCACATCGGAAGCTCCAATTCAAATTGTGTTTCCCCCTACTGTACGTGTCTGGTCACGCCATGTCATTCTCTGAGCTTTAGTGCTGCAATCTAGCAAGCAAGGAAATATCAACCACACGGTATTATTGTGAAGGTCTTGTAGAATAAAATTGCAGAAGCAACTATCATAGGTATTTAGTCAGCATTAGTTAGTTTCCCCTTAGGAAAACATTCCACTACTGAGAATGGAATGCCCTATCCATCCCTGCTTCTCTCCCTCCCTTCCTTCTCTCCTTCCTGCCAGCTTTGCAACACTGACCCTGAATTATCAGTTGCAGACCTAATATCTGCTGCAACCTCAGGTTCTTCATCCTTGATGCAGAGTTTCCACGAAAGTAGAAAAATGCTGACTAGCTTTTGAGACAGTATTATCTAACACACTCTCCCACCCTGGGACTTCCACAGCACAGGTCTATTCAATATTCCTCAATTGTTACTGCCTGGTATGGATTCTATGGCAGAGAGTGAAGGAAGGAAGGAAGAGAGGGGGAAAAAAAACAAGAGCAAAAGCCCTTATTTGTGAGTGAAGGGACTCATTTTCATTTTTCTGGTAGAAGAAGCTCTGTAGCTGAGAACATGAAATGCAGTTTTATGCTTGCATTCTTCTCCCCTCAACTTTTAGGCTGCCATCATTGAAATCTGAACAAAATATGCCAACCTGAATGAAGAGTGAAGCCCCTGGGCCCAGGAGTTCTGCCTCTGCCTGCTGAATATTGTAGGGCCACCTCCAGTGACAGTAACATTCTCTCGGTTCCATCAACACAGCTTAATTCACCTCATATTACTGCTAAGTGAATCGCACAACAACAACACTAACATACAGCCATCTGGTTCGTTATTTGTGAAGAATATGACAGAGTGATAAATCTTAAATTATCAGTTTGCTTCTAAATAAAGGTCATTGCATGATACATTATACTCAGAACAAATGAGATGATATGAAAACAATGGAAAAATGGAATTTCTCTCATCTCTAGCAAAGAAGCATTCAATCAGCAGTTCCTAAAATGCTTTCCTTAGATCATACCCTATTAACAAGATAAAGGAGAAAAAAATCTATTTTCAAAACACATGCAAAGTGCTGAAATTTCTCATTTTGGGATTCAAGATCACTGCTAGTAGACTCAAGCTGTGAGATACCCAGCAGTCAGGACAATCTCAGTGGCTGACATTTCCCTGCGTTGATTCCTTCCCTCTATAGCAAATATCGACCTCCACCACCCTGGAAGTACTTCACAAAGCACAGGACCCACTTCCATAAGCTTCCCTTGGATTTCAGCAACACAGTGACATAACTGGTGAAGACATAAGAAGAACATCATTATCATCTCAAACACATCAAAATAAATACTATAAAGCTTCACATCCTGGGGAACAGACTGTGTCATCTTCCTACAGTGTTCACTGATTATATCGTTCATATTTTAATGGTTATTTATTTTTATCTATTTGAAACACAGAGCACACATGGGTGAGAGAGAGTGAGAGAAAAGCTGAAACACACAGAGAGAGTTCTTTCATCCCTGCCCCTGCTTTACTTCCCAAAACAGTCATAGCTAAAACCATGAACCAGTGACTCAAGCCAAGTCTCCCACATGGACAGCAAGGACCCAAGTACTTAGAGCTTCATTCGTAATCTGCTGCCACACAGGGTCCACTAGCAGGAGGGTAGTTTGGAAACAGAGGTGGCAGGACTCGAACAGCGACTCTGAAATGATTTGTAGGTGTCCCAAGCAGCGCCTTAACCTACTGTCCTATAGCACCTGTCCAAGCAATCAAATTCTTAATCACTACTTAGAAAATATGACTTATGCTGAGATCCCATATGGGCACCAGTTCTTGTTCTAGATGCTCCACTTCCCATCAGGCTTCCTGCCTGTGGCCTGGGAAAACAATCAAGGATGGTCCAAAGCCTTGGGAATGCTAAGCCTTGGGCCCAAAGCCCTGGGACACTACACCTGCATGAGAGACCTGGAAAGCTCTCTGGGCTCCTGGCTTCAAATCAGCTCAGCTCCAGCCACTGTGACTACTTGGGGAGTGAGCCAGCAGATGGAAGATCTTTGTGTCTCGCTTGTCTCTGTAAATCTGACTTTCCAATAAAAATAAATAAAATCTTTTTTTAAAAAAGAAAATATGACCTTGTATTTAGTAGTTTCAATAAACAGTTGTGCGATTAAAAAAAAAAAAGGTCTGGTGTAGTCAAAGCACAAGGTCCAGACACCTCATAGGGAATGGCTTCTTCCACAATTTTTTCCAATTAAGGTAAAAAATTTGGGGGAAATGTCATAAATGTTGGTGAAATATGTTATTTATCCCACTGACTGCTAAATAGTGTTCTTTGGTATATAAGAAGCTAATGTGTGATAAACACCACCACTGTGCATTAAGTAGAAGCTTTTCTCAATTCTTCAGCAAATTCAACATCTCTCCTTTGCACTCCACTGCACACTATTCTAAGACATCCCATCTTCCCTATATTAATCATAGTGGGATGCTGTGTAATGCCCTGTTGCTCCCCAAACTCCACTGACTGACTGTAGGTGAGTCCTAAAGGAAGAAGCTAAAAGGGCAGCATCTACTTGTGGGAAAGGGAAGAAAATAGACAGAAACGGAAGATGGCATGTGCAGTGTTTGTCAGGAGTTCAGACTACAAAATCAGCCAGAACTTGAATTCTGCCTTGGACGTGTGACCGTGTACTTGTACTTAACTCCGAGAATGCCACGTTTCTCCATCTGTAAACAGTGCTATCAATTACACCTGCTCCACAAAGTTTATGTGAAAGTTAAAGCAAAGTGTCTGAGCACTTGGCACTATGCTGTGCCCTTGACAGGCCAACAAAAGCTTCATTAAGTGTTCAGCAGGCAACGGTAATACCACATTGGAGTGCTGGAGAAGAGGTCAACACAGATTTCTGTTGCGCGCACATGAGGAGCAACTTGCTCCTCCTGCAGGTGTGTGCTCAGACAAGGCTTCCCAGAGTTCTTGCTGGGCCCTGAAAGCACAGTCAATCGAGAAGCAGGGGGCAGGATGCAGTGGATCAGGATAACCGCGTGAACAAAACCGGATGATGCAAAATCCCATGACACACTCAAGAAATAGATGCAAGATGTGATGTTTTAATTTCTTTTTCTATCATGTCAAAGAACATCCAACTGGGTGTGCTAGAATGAAAGGAATTTATTGTCCTGTAATTCTGGAGGTTAGACATGAAAAATCAAGACACTCATAGGGAGGGTCATGCTCCCTGGAATGTCTATGCTGAAAACTTGTTCCATCCCGGTGCTGGGTGATTTGCCATTTCCTGGCATTCTGTGGTTTGCAGGGTATTCTCTTCCACCTGAAATCCGCCCAAGCAGGAATACTTCCAGGTCTCTCCATATTAACAAGATCAAGGAAAATTCATGTTATGAGAAAACAGGGTATAGATTTCCAAGCATTTTTCTCCAACCAATCTCTCCAGTTTGTTTTTGCTTGTTTGTATTGCTTTGCTTTTAGGAGCAAAGTAAGTATATGAGAAATAGAAAAGAGAGCTCTCACCTATGGACTGTCTCCCCAGATGTCTAAAAGAGCCAGAGCTGCTGGCTTGTCCTACGTGGGAAGCCAGGAAGCTAGCCACGTTCCCTCCCCTGGGTGGCAGGAACCTCCCACAGTCCATATTAGCAGGAGGCACTAAACTGGAATCATGAGCCAGAAAAGGAAAGCCATGTGGAAGGGTTCGCTGCCTAATCTGTGACAGACCATTCGCTGTACTTGCCACCTGCCTTTGAAGCATCCCCTTATATACTTACATAACTTTGTCTAAGTTACTTGCACTTCTAAGTTGTTCATCTGAAATTCAGATTTCACTGGAAGCCCTGGATCATAACTTGCTAATCTGACTACTCTAATTTGTATTGGAAGTAATAAAAGGTAGTAAAGGAGAAGTCCAAGGAATTAAGTAAACAGTGTTCACTTGCCCGTGTAAATAAAAGCATAGATGCAGACCTTCTTTCGGAGTCCTTCCAGCCAGGATTCCATCTCACTTACTACTCTCCCTGGAAATATGTCACCAAATTCCAAGAATTCCAAGGAGCTCTAAATTATGAGTTCTAATAAACAGAAATAAAATCACCATGCACACTTAACCCTAATCTCTGAGGTTCCAGAAGGCTCCAGTTTGGCATTCCTAAGTTAACCAAACGGTGCTAGAAGCCTGGGAGCCAACAGAGGAAGATGCCAGTCTTCAAGCTGGAGGTCCACACTCCCACCTCACAGCTTCGTGCATCTGTTGGTGGGGGGTGGGTTGGCGGCCTGTATGGTGTGGAAAACCAGAGTCAGCTCCCCTTCCAATGCCTGCTGCAAACAAGGCCTGTCTGGTGAGGAGGGCATGCCCCTTGGCCCCCTGCCTTTCCATGGAGCCACTGCCTGGTTCTGTTCTTGTGCTTACTCTGCCCCTGGTCTCCAGCCCCATGCTGTGCCACCTGGCCACCTTCCTACTACTCATCAGGGAAGCACACTCAGCTATGGCTCTGGCTGGAGTGTTGGGCTTTGCCAGCGGTTGGGCCATCAGAAGCTGAATCCACACACTGACTTGCCCTGAATTTCCCCCAGACACACACTCTTCTGCTACACACAGGGCCACATTTCCTACTGACAATTAAACCTCTGGGGTTTAGTCAGATCCTAATCCTAGAGCTTAATGCACTGGAGGAAATGTTTACTTTGGACAAGATTTGTTGCAAGCCTTGGAAAAGTCAACAGTAAGCAGAAAGCTTTCATTGTCCAGTATCGATTTTAGATAGTCTCTTCTGTTCACAGATTTCCTACCAAATAGTGGTAAGGGCACACATTTCCTACGTTAAGACAAGTATAGGCAGTGCCTTTATGACCTAACTCCAAGCATTTAGGGGTGTAAAATCGAGTAGGTAATCTAGATTTCCCCCCTGTACCTAGTTTTACAGGGACTGTGAAGACAGGGTGATGTTAAGGAGTGTCACAGTCCACTCCATCATTCACTTGCTTGCCCAACAAATTTCCTCCCTTGCCTAATTCTCACATCATAGAACAGACTGAGTAGATGCTATGCAGTGAGATTCAAATGAACGCTTTCTCCCCTGTGAGCAATCCAGTTGTTATTGTTGCTTTTTAAATTTTACAAAGGTGTGACAGTTGATTAAAAAAAGCCTACCTTGTCTTGAATTTTTCTTTTCCTGGGCTAGTAATGGACATCAAGAGTCTCCCCTGTGAGCACAGCATGCTACGTGGCTAAGCGGTGACAGCAGCGTAGGCACGGTGCTCGCACTTCGGACTTAGCTGTATTTCAAACTTACAGCACGCTTATGGGTATGTAAACCGATCCAAATCAAGTAACCTCTGAGTGTAAGCCCAGAACCGAAGACCCAGGTTTTTTTTTTTTTTCCCCAGTCTGTGTTTCCACAGCCCTGGAAATTCTTGTCTGGATATAATCCAGTAACCACAAATCAGATCATTGCCTCATCAATGAGGTCTCTGCCCCACAAAGCTGGCGAACCTTCCAGAAACACTCAGACAAGCAACATTCAGATGGTATGTGGGAGGAAAGTCGTCCCACTCACCAGCTCCACTGATACTAGAGTATTCAGAAAAGAATTGCAAAAGATCATAGAAAAATGTCCTGACAGGCAAGGACCATGATGGACTCCCTTCCTTCCTTCCCCAATGGCCTGTTCCTCTAAGCGGAAATCTTGGGGAGACCCTGCCTATAGCCAGAATAAATCTGAAGGTCTTTGAGAAGGAATCCCTGGGGACCCTAAGGAACTCTCCCATTCTAGCATCCCAGCCCTGCTAGCTGTCTCCTTATCTCTAAGCTATTTTTTAATCTCATCAGGATGCTCCCAAATTGCCTCTGTTGGTAAATTATTCATATAAGGCAAAAGCTTTTAAAGAGATTTGACAAGACAACTTCTTTAGCAAAGTCATTAAGATAAGAGACCCCAGCAGGGGAGGAAGTGATTGCAAGGAGACACAAAGTCTCCCAGTGTGAGTCCTGGCTTTTCAATGCTTTTGCTCTTCCTTTCTACCTCACAGCTTCTTTTCTTTTTCTTTCTTTCTTTTTTTTTTTTTTTCCCTTTTTGGTATCTTTAACTAAATGTCATTCAGTATAACAAATCACCACTTTGCCACAAGTCATGCAGCTTTCTGGCAGTGTGCAAAACCAGCTCACTTGCAGTGCTATAAAACATTCAACATGGAAATGTAGCCTGAGGGGGAAAAAATCCACTCCAAGTTCAAAGGTGATTTTAGAACCAGTGAATATTAAAGGCAGCCTCTTCTGAGGGCGGCAGGAATGGCAGAATTGGGTTAGCACTGGGTGTAACACGTGTGCTACCCCAAGATAAACACAAGAATAACATCCTCCCAAAGCACACATGTGCTTATTTAGACAATACTCAGTGGCTGCGCAATTTCCATGCTAACAAAAGACATATGCTCCAAACTTTGCTGTTAACTGTTTGATGACCTCAAAATCCACTGTCAGCCTCGATCTGAGAAGAATCAGCCTAGTTTATAGCAGGGGCTTTAGAGGGAATGAAGTCAGAAGCACAAGTCAGGACAGCGAAAACTACATCGGCCAAATTATGATGTTATTTAGGAAGCAGGACACAAAAAGAATTTCAAAGTTTCTGCCCAGCTGTTCAGAGCTTCCTCTTCATATATAATGAATTGATTCTGTTAGCTCTTATGTGCAATCAAGTCCTCTTTTCAGGATAACTTTGCAGCCATAAGCCAAAATATCAGATGCAGCAAGGTACCTAGGAGATTGTCTATTCCAGCAGGAGTAGGGATGGGAGTTGCAGATGGAGGGAGAAGAGACAGAGAGTAAGGAAATTTCTCCTGCTTTGGTGACAGGAGGGGGCTGCAAGGGAGAGGGATGGAAGATGGAGGAGGAAGAACTGGGTGGGGAAGGGGGCAGCACACCCAGGGGAGAGCCACCCGCACATCCGGGTGTACCTTTTTTGTGGCCAGGAGAGGGCATCCCCGGGCTGTGAAGGATTGGTGGATAGGACTGTCAGGCGATTGGTAGGTGGATAGAGATGAGGGAAAGGGCCGTGAGGGATTGGTGGGTGGAGCTGTCAGGTGCAACGTGGGGTGGGTTTATAAAGTTACAGCGGACACCATGGTGGGCAACCTGAATGGTGCACAAGTTGCAAGCTATGGAAAAGGGAAGCAGCTCTCCGAGGGGACCCTGAGTCCAAAAAGGCAAGATCTCATTCATCTCCAGAACGATATTTGAGCCACTCCTCACGAATTCCACTCCACACATCAGTTGTAGCAATTTGTACGGACTGTGATGCTGAAGCAGTGTTAGACCCTAGGACTTCAGAACCTCAGTTTTATTCATTGATCTGAAAAATAAACTCAGGTTTGAGAGAGCAAAATCCCTCATTTGTCCCAGATGCAACCATTGCATGGTTACATGTTCTACAATGTTTCAACTTGTGAAAAATTGCGGACCAAGTAGTGGACATGACACTCATGTGGATCTCCCCAGGAACAGAAAGGCCTTGGGCTGTGTGAGTCTGAGGCTGGCCTTGGCCACTGCACCTGGACCACCAGCCTCTCCCTCCCCAGGGACACCTTCTTTCTAGGCTACCCGTGCTGTGAGTCGGCACTGCATACCTGTGATGGCACCAGTGAGGCAAAGCAGTGGCCCATGCCCGCTGCCAGCGTTCTCCAGATCGGTGAATTCAGCTCATTTTCAGTATTTTCCGTTTTGGTGTCCCTGTCTACTGACTCTTGCAACACAGTACAACCCAGTTTCTACTGAGACTAAAGCATCCCACGGGGGTCCAATTCATGCCCCATTATGATCAAGCTCGAATCCTCAACAAGCTCTCTGCTAATGGCCTGCGAACGGCAACAGAACACGGCCCAGGTGTTGGGACCACGACAACCCAGACAGGAGATCTGGACTGTAGCCCTGCCATTGCTGGCCATCTGGGAAGTGAATCAGCAAATGGAAGCGCTCTCTTTCTGTCTCTGCCTCTCTTTTCTCAGGAACTCTGACTTGCAAATAAATAAATCTTTTTTTTAAAAAGTTCATGGAAAGGGCCAGGTGTGATGGCTCAGTGACTAAATCCTCATCTTGCATACATAGGGATCCCATATGGGCACCAGTTTCTGTCCTGGCTGCTCCACTTCCTATCCAGCTCCCTGCTTGTGCCCTGGGAAACAATAGAGGATGGCCCAAAGCATTGGAACCCCACACCCATGTGGGAGACCAGGAGGAAGCTTCTGGCTTCGGATCAGTTCAATTCCAGCCACTGCAGCCACTTGCGGAGTGAACCAGCAGGCAGAAGCTCTTTCTGTCTCTCCTTCTCTCTCTAAATCTGACCTTTCAATAAAAATAATCTTTTTTTACAAAAAGTCCATGGAAAATACAAGTTAAAAAGTCAATTCATTTTGGTGCAAGACAAGTTAAAAAGTCAATTCATTTTGGTGCAAGAATTCTGAAATTTGTGCCTGGCGTTTTCTTTTTTCATATTACAATTTTCCGTGACCTCTTAGACACCCCCTCTATGCATATATAGAGACAAGAACTGTATTTATTTCCATTTTCCACAAGCATTTAGAGTATCTTGACACGGTCTAGGGTAAAGACCTCATGTTTTACTCTGAGTGCACCTTTCCGGTTCTCTGTGCACTGCCCCAGAGAGGGTGACAAGACGACAAAGCCGGAGCCGGGCCGAGACTCCAGGATCAATCTGTGTGAGGTGGAGAAGGAGCAGCAGAAAAGACTGGGAAAGGAAGGACCAAGAGGAGCCAGGAAAGGGCAGTTCAGGCGGAAGAAGCACTCTGGACAGAGACAGGGATTTTCAGAGCTGATGAAGCATCCAAGAGGACAGAGGGATGTGAGGCAAGCAGGCGAGTGCTAGAAATGTGGATATTACCGTCAGAGCGACTCAAGGCTATGAAGCCCATTTACATGATGCATGCTAGGATTCTGTATTTTATTAGATTGCATTTGCAGCCAAAGGGTTTATAATTGCCACCGTTTGTTTTCCCTCTCAGCATCTGCCATAGAGGTAGTAGATAACAAGACGTATCTGTGGGTTGAGCACCATCCAGTAAACCTCACTGACAAGTTTGCATTCATTTCTGCCAAGTGAATGACCAGATGGATCCAAACAGCTTCTCAAAGGCACTGAAATTACTGCATAGAACTGAGAACCAGTGTTCAAGGGCTCCAACTCTCCCTTACTGGGGTCTACAGCATTAGCCAGGCATCCAGTTTGCTAGGGTGACTTGTCTTGCTTGAATTACTCTCCCTCAAGTACAAGGCGACTCTCTTGAGGAAGACCATTTTACAGGAAATAATAACTTCCATATATAAAGTGCTTTGTAGTTATCAGAATTCTTTTTTGACCCATAATGTTTTTGTCCTCACTGCAACTCCTCGAGTTATATGAGGTCAATTTTTATCATTTTCATTTCATTTTTAGGAAAATCACAGTTCAGCGATCACACAACTAACACAGTAGAGCCAGGATTAGAACTGACGCCTTTGACGACCTACTTCTGCCACAGTACAGCTTTTAAGAACAATAATATTAGGAAAGAAAAATGCAGCTTAGTTTTATTGGTGAAGTAAGAAAAGAGCAATGAACTTGATAATCGTTTACATAAAAGATATACACCTATCTGTTCTCTTATCTCTTATTTAATGTATCAGTCCAGCACCTGCTACGTATCTGCTACTTTTCTAGTCACTAGGGATGTAACAATGAAAGCTTTGTGCTGTTTTCATCCTGGTGGTACATGGACAGTAATCAAATGTCTTGCATGCAATGTCACATGATCATGAATCACAGGGGTAGCAATGAAGTAGGGAGCAGTAAAAATGGTTGATGTTATGGCATATAAGCCAAGTTCCAAGGGGGTGCCGGTTAGGGGGCATGCAGCAAGCCATGTGGCCATGTGGGCAAAGAGCAGGTCTGGTTTGTAAGGAAGCCACTGCCTTGGTCCTGAAGTGGTGGCCTGCCTTCCTTGTTGAAAGTACAGTAGCAGGGCCCGGCGCGGTGGCGCAAGTGGTTAAGGCCCTTGCCTTGCACGCCCCGGGATCCCATATGGGTGCCGGTTCTATCCCGGCAACCCCACTTCCCTTCCAGCTCCCTGCCTGTGGCCCGGGAAAGCAGTCGAGGATGGCCTAAAGCCTTGGGACCCTGCACCCGCATAGGAGATCCGGAAGAGTCTCCTGGCTTCGGACCAGCATAGCATCGGCCGTTGCGCTCACTTGGGGAGTGAATCATCGGATGGAAGATCTTCCTCTCTGTCTCTCCTCTCTGTATATCCGCCTTTCCAATAAAAAAAAATAATAATAATAAAAATAAATCTTTTAAAAAAAGAAAGTACAGTAGCAAGCCCCATGTGGCTAGAGCAAAAGATGGGAAGAGAGGCAATTAGAACTAAGGACATATTTGTTGAGGGTAAGGAAGTCACTAGAGGGATCAGGAAAAAGAATGGCATGATCTGTTTCACCTTCATCAAGGACTGTTTTGGCTCAGATGGAAAGAATGAGTTGTGTGGGAGAGGTACTAACCATGGTTGTGGCAAGACACATTGTTCCAATAACCCAGGCAAGCTAGGGCGTGGCTGAGTCCAGGTGGCAGCAAAAGAGAGACAGATGGGTTGAGAGTATATATGGAACATGGAGCCAAGGGACACACTGAAGGATGACATGCGGGTTGTAACCACCAAATAATTCTGTGGAGTCCCTACTCTGTGCCAAAAACTTGATTAAACAGTGGCACGATCTGATGTTGCCGACAGACACACCTGCTGACTTCACTTAGTTTATTGCCTGGCCTGTTCCCTCTAAGTGGCCACCTCCCAATTCAGCAAGCAGCCATACAAAACTACTTCTTTGTTTCATTGTTTCCTTGATACCACAATTCTTAGTGTTCTCCATTTTCTCAGGCCTGGGTGACTTGATGATTTTCACTGGATCCCCATGTCTTCATAAGGGGACTGATAAAACAGAGCTGTCTTTAACTTCAGTTCACTGAAATTACGCATCTGAAAAAGGTGCTCTCCCCCTGAAGCAAGCGGTGGCCAACACATGTGACCCCACCTCTCTGAAGTGCACCCTCTAACATGCTAAATATGAAGCCCAAGAAATGCCAACCTGGAAGACTCGTTCCTTGATGCCGCAGAGGGGGAGGGCGGGGAGGAAACGACTGCTGTCCCCTCCTCAGGCCTCAGATGGCAAGTTTACATCTCAAACTGAAACACAGCCTGTGATCTAATGAAAAGCTTTGTCTCTCATCACCTCACTCCTTATCTTGCAGCTGTCTCTTTCGGGGAGAAAGTTATAGACTGGGATGCAAGCATTCCGAGCATCACACTGGCTCTCACCACTTGAGCACAGGGCAGCTGGGGAAACAGGAGCAGAAGAACCACCCAGGCAAAGCCCAGAGACACGAAGCCACTCAGCAGTGTTCACACCGTCAGTGCTGCGCAAGAAATGACTGGTGTCCACTTTCCCTTCTCTGACCTACCACCTAACCCTCACCCTCCCTGCCATCTGCCACCCTTCCTCCAGCTGTGCCCCTGTCCATCACTCAAACACCACTCTTCTTCAGGTCAAATGATAATGCTAGTTGTCTGTTTTGATAGCCTCAGCTAACCCTCCTGTGAACACACACACACACTGTCCATTCTCCCAGGTGGATTTATTCAGGGCTAGAGGTTAGCCTTTCGGCCAACTGGCTTCATACAGAGAACTTGGGAAGGAAGTATACTCTACCAAGATACCGCACCTGTAATACCATAACCCCCATATCTCTCTCAATTCCATAATGATTCTTCTTTGGGAAAATTCTGTTCAGAGACCCAGCGAGTCTGTATACCCACAGGAGGCTTGGTGTTGTGCAGCTTGCTCGCTCGGGCAACAGAGGTCAGTGTTCCTGAGCCAAGTCCCTCAAACTTTGACCTGTTTATTTTCTGTCCTAAGTTTTAGGCACCTAGGAAGCAGTTCTTCTGTATTCTCTCCTTTCTCTGGCAGCTTCATAGTTTACATTTTTCCCAGCTGGAAGTTTGTGCTTAAGACGTATCTATTGTTGGATGCAGTCCTTGGTCGCTTTCTACGCAGCCCTATGCCTCCTGCAGGGACTGAAAAGGATTTTTAGGATATGCATGGAGGGCATGCAGGTATGTATTTGTAGGCTACTATTATCTTTTAAGCAAAGATCTATGGAGTTTTGTAACCCTTGCCAGAGGACATCAATATCGGGCTATCTTTCTAACGAAAGTCTCCATGCTGTCCTTCCCTGAGCTGTGACCAGGGTCAGCATGTGGCACTGGCCTAGGGACAGGAGGACTCCGCAACTGGCAGGGAGATGGCAAGACGCAGAGGCTCAAAAACCTCTCATCATACTCTCTCGGGGAAGAGTCCAAATCCATTTTCCTGGTTCTTACATTCCAGTAAAGCAAAGGCAGCGAGCACCAAAGTGGACATTTTTAAAGACAGAATTATCAGTCGATGATGGCGCAGGAAAAGGGAAAGCTGAGAGCTTTCCCTGGGCACAGAAATGTTCAGTTCTGCTTTTTGAGATTAAGAAATGAACGTGAGTGGTGTGGTCTCCAGGTAGAGATGAGGGGGCAACAGAGGTGTTAGAGTTCTGGGCCAAAGGGTGGCACAGACATCCAGGCCCTTGCTTTCCTGTAAAGGTCCAGCACCCACAATGGCACCAGCCAGATGTGAGCAAACCTTCAACCTGCCCAGGGCCCCTCCTCTGGCTGGGAACTGGAATGGCATGTCCACCTGGCAGTGTTAACACAAAGAGGGCCTTCACTCTGCCTGGAGCTTTATGGCTTGGCAGCTCCGGAAAAGCCTGCCTTTGATCTTGAGCTTTGAAGGGATCAAACAAGCTGCTTTAATGGGCGGGAATGCGGCTCTGAAAATCCTACCTTTTGTCAGGAAAGCATTTCTCCTGCTCCTCCTGGGGCAGGTGCAACAGGAGGATGGAGTCTGCTCTCCAGGACCTGAGCCAGATGTTCCTTCTTGCAGCAAAGTAGAACACGGTGAAGGTGAGATCAGGGCAGAACTGGGCAGGCCTTGTGGGCAAATGAGCTTTGTCCACTGGGGAGTTAGTTCCTTCTGGGTGCCTTCCTCAGACTGGCTCCCACCTCACTGCGTTTTCTACGGGCCAGAGACCAGCAGCCCCGCAGCCCACCGGCCTGATGAGGACTTCTTGGGGCTCTCGGGTGTTGTTTGGAAGAGGGCTCACCTTTAAGCAGAGGGATTTGGGCTAAATTCTTTGATTTATGAGCTATGCTTCCCAGCCTTTTTCAGCTCGGGATCCCAGACGCCTTCTGAATGCCAAAATAGCCTTTAAATAACCACTGTTATTCCTTCAACCTCAGCTGCTACTGTAACAGCAGAAATAGAAACAGAAAAACTGGATCACGCTTTCCTTAGAACAGTCCAACAGGACTCTGAGGAGTTACTGTGACAATCCCAAATCAGAGACTACACTTGTCAAGCTCACGTGAAGCAAGTATCCAAGCACCATCTGATTTCTGGAGAAGCTGGGCACTGTTTCCTTGTAAATGTTTTCTAGAAACTGCTTGAAATATATTCCGAGGAGACAGGGAGTGACTATGTCTCCTGATGATCCTGTAACTGTGGAAGCAGGAAGCCTAAGGTGTCTTGGGGGGGTTGGGGGGGGGGCATGATTCTTAATACTCCATTAAGCCTCCTTCAGGAACTGGCTCTCCCAGAGGGGGTTCTACAAATCCCCAGCCCCATGCTAGGTTCCTTAAGGACAGTGTCTCAGGGCCAAAGTTAGAGAAACGCTGGACTACTAGGATGTAAGTTTAAGGTCACTTAGAAGACACTTACTCAGTATCATTTGGGTCACAGCTCCCAAAATTATTTGAACAGAGCAAACAACCACACAACGATTGAAACCCCGTTAAACCAAAGCCTTGGTTACACACCCTGAGGGGTCCCACCTTAGCACTCCATCATGGGCCCACCTGGAGCATTTTCTCATTAGATTCTGAAGCACAGACCTAGGGCACCCGACTCGGCTCGTGCAAAGGAAGAGCCCGATATTTAACAAGGACTCCAAGTGATTCTTGCAGTGAAGTAACACTGAGAAATTCGGGCTTTTTCTAAATCCTCCCCATTGGTCCTACCCACACACAAATACTAGAAGACATCAAAGTGTCCATGGAAAAGCAGAATTAAAAGATAAGCTTGTTTTGGAGCCCGGCGCAGTGGTGCAGTGGTTAAGATCCTCGCCTTGCACGCCCGGGATCCCATATGGGCGCCAGTTCTAATCCCAGCAGCCCCGCTTCCCTTCCAGCTCCCTGCCTGTGGCCTGGGAAAGCAGTCGAGGATGGCCCAAAGCTTTGGGACCCTGCACCCGCGTGGGAGATCCAGAAGAGGCTCCTGGCTTCGGATCGGCATAGCATAGGCCGTTGCGCTCACTTGGGGAGTGAATCATCGGACGGAAGATCTTCCTGTCTCTCCTCTCTGTATATCCGCCTTTCCAATAAAAAATAATAATAAAAATAAATCTTTTTTAAAAAAAGATAAGCTTGTTTTGATACAAAAAACTTTTGAGATTCAAGCATAGCTTTTCCATGGTGCACATTTCCACAAGCTTTTTAAAGACTCTTTCTATATTCTAGCTAGGAAAACCCACCACAAAACAATGATGAAGATGATTTTGTCTCGGAGGAGCAAGGCAGATATGAACACATGCATTCCAACTCAGGTTCAAACATACAAAGTGAGACCGCCCTTTGATGGCAGGGTCTTCAAGAATCGTGTTGGTGTTAGCCTATGAGAGGTGGGCACGCAGAAGAGCCAGGGGTGGCATGGGGCCAAGGTGAGCACACAGAACCAGGTGTGATCAACATGGCTTACGAACCACACTCCACGTCCATGCGCCTCCAGCCTCAATGTACTCCCCAGGAAAATCAGAGGTTAAACAAGACAGTAGCCCCTTCACACTGACAGGCCCCACAGAGGATGACGGGAGGTAACACAACTGCACAGCGCTCCGGCCACGTTACGTGAAAAATACTAGCTGCTATTTTTAAGATTTGTAAGAGGCATGCAAATATATCAAAGAAGGGAAAAGAGAAGGTGGTGGGTGCTTGTCCTTGGGTACCCAGAAAATCTCACAGTGATTGGGTCTGCTGGCCTGGCCTTCTGCATTTCTGGACGTGTCCTCTGAAGCCCTTTGAACCCTTGCAAGTTCACCCAAGACTCTCTTCGGCTCCATCAGCAAACCCACCACGGCAGAACAAAAAGGGTTACAGCCACGTTTCCAAACAAATACCAACTGCCAAGTCTTGGTGCTGATATGAAATTATAATCACCGCCTTCACGGAATGGTGGTATTTATCATGTTGTTAGCATTGTAAATTTGTACCATTGTAGATAGGAGTCACACAGCTTGGGGCTCTGTACCTCACCTATTGTTTTCCCTGTGTTATGATAAATTTCCAGCAACACTTGATTAAAACTGCCAATTTGTTGGGAATAAAGAGAATCTCTCGACACCACCAGGACTAATTACGTTGTCCTTGCCAAAGGGGTAGTTGAATAATTGCATGCGATTATTGCACAGCCATGGCGCTTTTCACGTCAGTAGCAAAGCAATGAAGATTGATTCCCTTTAATTAATCATTCAAAAATAGCCCCCTTGTATCAATCCCCAAATAGGAGGGAGCATGTTCCTACATCCTTCTTCCAAAAGGTGCCTGGATGCAATTGGTTCCCTGATGAGATATCAAAATGTGTGTGCCTGTCCGAGATAGGAGGACCCTCTCGGTAATTGATTGTGGATCCTATTCTCCAGTTCTTTCTCCCCAGCCCAGAACTCTCTTTGTAGTCTGAAGCATATTTGCATAGCCTTTCCTTAATTGTACTCTGGCTTCTCATTAGAAAAGGAGGCAACAATTCAGATCTAATCCAGGGCAGGCTTTATTCTGCAGTTCTGCTAAAGAGACATATTGGATGTCAGGATTCCTGAAGGACTGAGGTGCAACATGACAGCGTATTCTTAGAAGGCCCTGTAGATGCCATTCTACAGTATTGGCAGTTTCTTGCTTTTACCAACAATGTCCCAGCTTAGGCTCGCAGTCTTGAAGACCCTGTATCTACTTTCTCAACTCAACCTCCTTCAGCTTGGAAGATGGGTTACATGAATAGTTAGAAATGCGTTTTTTCTTTTCATTTTTTCTCAATACACTCTTACCATTAGCATGACTGTTCAGTACTTGTTCTAGAAAAAGACCCAATCTGTGCTTGCTGGTGGTCTTCTGGAAAGCAGTTCTGCCTCACACTCTGGAATAATGATTCTGGATGGTCTCACTGCTTCCTAATTGGGAAACCAAACTATGGTATCACTTCCCCCACCTTTCTCCCTCCATCTCATTTCTCCTCTTTTCAGAAAGCACCATGCCAGCAAGTTTGTATACAGTCTTATTTCCAACTGTTGAGCTCATGGGAGAAATAGGGCCACGGCACATCTCAGTATGTGGTTACTCAGTACGTTTTCTCAAGTACTTTCTCCTTTCCACCATCCTTCATCTGTGTCTTACCATGTCCTAAATCTCTTCTCACATGGACACCAGTCCAACTGGACCAAGATCCACCCTCACATCATTAACTCACCTTCACCACTACTTTAATGGTTCTGATTCCAACACAGTCACACTCCGTAGCACAGGCGCTAGGACTCCAACATAATGACTTCTGGAAGACATTACCCACCCACAACACTCCTGTTTGAATTTTCGCTGCACAGTGTCAGTGCACAGTACACTGGGGATGTGGAGTCCCATGGCTCATTCGCAGTGAACCATGCCTTTAAGGGCATGTGCTGGCTTAGGATTCCTACAGCGGCTCCCATGTTTCCATCAGGTTCTCCCAAGTAAAAAACATGCAAGGAGCTGGCATACTGGCTCAACTGGCCAATCTTCTACCTACAAGCACTGGCATCTCTTGTACATAACAGTTTGTATCCCAGGTGCTCCACTTTCCATCCTGGAAAAGCAGCCGAGGATGGCCCAAGGCCTTGGGACCCTGAGCCCACGTGGGAGACCTGAGGAGCCTCCTGGCTCCTGGCTTTGAATCGGCTCAGGTCTGGGTGTTGTGACCATTCAAGGAGTGGACTAGCAGAGGGAAGATCTTTTTCTCTCTTCCCAGTAAATCTGTGTTTCCAACAAAAATAAATCTTAGAGAGAAACATTTAAGTCAAAGATGGAAAGATGGAAACAAAAGATTCCGCATCAGTGCACTTCAATAGCTCTTGTTTCTGAAAGCATCTTAGGGGCAGATAGACCAAGACCCTCTGGATTGGACATGAGATTTCACTTGAGCGATGCCTCCTCATCAGGGGTGAAGAAACAGCAGAACAACCAGGACTGACGGTGGACACCTGCTTTCCGTTTGAGCTGTGTTTTTATAGCTTTAGTTTCAAAGAAAAGCAATCTTACAAACGCTAGCATTTTTCACTAAGAAATGCTGCCTCTCTCTTGCTCGCTTGCTCTCTCTCATACACACACCAACTGCACACAGCATCAAGGACCAGCCCCTTGCCTCTAACTAAATGTGCCAGCATGGGTCTGGCTGCATTAGCATGTTCTGAAGTCCCACGGTCACTGGGGCTGATCATCAGTATCCCAGCTGTAATCTCACATTCTGTGCTATTTTCTGAGAGAACATGAGCCTTTAAGGTTCCCATTAGGCAGTGTCGAGTTTCGTTTGATTTGTCAGTCTCTTTCACCCTAGGTCTCCTCCTGCTTTCCTGTTACCAGTGGTCTCCCACCCGCAAGGCCTGCACAATGCTGTGTCATGCCATAAAGCAAAATAAAGTACTTTCCGGCTTCCCAAATTGTCTCTTCTGGGAGCGTACTTATCAGAAGGCGCAGCACAAAAGAGGGGAAGTGCTGTAGGTGGATATTATAAATTCCACCGGGGTTTCAGAAGTTGAACCATCTATTTTATTCTAGCGGGAGATGTTTTCTATGTATCTGCTGATTGCACATTCATTCTTTAATCTTTATACATGAAAAGCTAAAAGCAGAAAGCCATGGACTAAAATTTGCTCTGTAAATTGTTGAACACTTGCAACAGATATAGAAAATCACAGTGTGAAAGCTGTTAAGGCTGTGAAAAAATAAATTGGCGGCACCACAGGGAAGAGAGGGTTTCCAGGAGGACAAGGAAGACAGCCAGAGTTTCCCAGTCCATTTTGTAATAAAGGAAATTATGGCCCATATAAAGCCCACTTTGGGAAATTTGCATTTTGATGGATAATACGCTTATAACAATTAGTATGAAATGTTTCTGGTTTACCTACGACATGTTTCTAATAGATAGTCCGCGTGCGTCTTTAGCAGGATGTAACTGCTAATATTTGAAGTGCAGGTAATTCCTTGGTTCTCATTTAAAACATCATAATGCTCTCCTTGCTCCAGGCAGACAAAAATAAAATCTCAATTAAAGTAAAGCAGGCATGGTTCCAGTTAAGCAATGATCATTTAGAGAATTAATGCAATAAAGCTTTTTCCATACAAGTGCACCCTTGGTCTGGCGTGGGAGCAGTAGGTTCGGCCTGGGACTCCAGCCCCTGGGCCCAGAACTAGCTTCTGTTGCGGTTAATGGGTGCATCATGCATCCATCACTGCACCTCTCTGGGCAGTAGCTTCCTTCAGGACAAGGACTCAAGTTCTGCTATTATCCCTCAGCCTCCCCTGGCTCAGAAATGCTATTTTGTGATCTAAGCAGCCTGCAGAAATCCTGTAGCACTGTAACAGTGCTCGCAAGAGCTTGGCTTCAATGTCACCTAAACTCAAGGAAATTCAGAAACTATGACAGCCACTAGTCAGAAATCCCAAGTTAGCAGGTTCATGTTGAACTTGGTCTTTAAAGCTCTGATTGACGAAGGCAGTGTTTTAATTTGAAAACCAAAAACCCTTAGCTGCTCAGTTGGCCAAAGTATTCCTGCTTGCTTGCTTGCTTCCTTGAATTGTTCGAAATGAACAAATAATAGTTTTACATTTTTTTCAGCAGCAGAGGTACACAATGATTACATCTGCTGGCTCACTCCCCGCATGCCAGCAACTGCCAGGGATGAGGCTGGGGTCCAGGGACCCAATCCAGAGCTTGCACACGAATGGAAGATCTTTCTTTTGTAAATCCTTTCTCCTTCTGTAAATCTGACCTTTCAACATAAATATATAAATCTTTAAAAAAAAATAGTATGCCATGCTACAACATCAGAAGCCCCATACCTATATTTTCTTTCTTTCTCTCTTATTTAAGTCAGTGGTATAATGTCTGAGAAAGGTTCTTTTTTTTTTTAGATTTATTTACTTTTCTCGGAAAGACAGATTTACAGAGGGAAGAAGAGACAGAGATAAACATTTTCCACCTGCTGGTTCACTCCCCAAGTGGCTGCAATAGCCAGACCTGAGCCAATCTGAAACCAGGAGCCAGGAGCTTCTTCCACGTCTCCCACATGGGTGCAGGATCCCAAGGTTCTGGGCCATCCTCTGCTGCTTTCCCAGGCCACAGGCAGGGAGCTAGATAGGAAGTGGAACTGCTGGAATAGAACTGGTCCCTATATGGGATCCTGGTACATGAAAGGCAAGGACTTTAGCCACCAGGCTACCTTGCTGGGCCCACATTTTTTTTTTAAGATTTAGTCATTTTCACTTAAAAGACAGAGCTACAGCACCAAGAGAGGAGAGACAAAAATCAGTTCTCAACCCCGGCCTATTTCCCACATGGCCACAAGGACTAGAGTGGAGTTGATCCAAAGCCAACAGCCAGGAGCCTCCTGTGGGTTTCCTGTGTGTGCACAGGGGTTCAAGCCCTCAGGCCATCCTCAACTGACTTCCCAGGCAACAAGCAGGAAACTGAGTCAGAAGACGTGCAGCTAGGATCCAAACCGGCACCCACATAGGATGCCAACATTGCAGGTGGAAGCCCTACCTGGTATGCCACCACTCTAGCCCCAGTTGCCCAAGTCTTTTGATTGCATTGTTTTCTTGTTCTTGGAACAAAATCATGCTGTTTTGTTCACCATGGTCCTAGATGCAATACCTCAGCACACATATATAATTATCAATGTATATATTCATAAATACAGAGAGATATCTAATATATGTAGATATATGTATGTACACACAAGGAATATAGTAGGCTACAGCATCCAGCTTTGTGTAAGTATAGCCAATGGAGTTTTCACAACAAAATCATCTGATGACACAATTCCCGGGACACAGCCCATCACACACGCAGCCTCTTCACACGGACATGTCACGCTGCAGTGACACTGCAATAGCCAAATTTTCCACATATTCCTCTAAACTGACCACAGCTCCTTGTCAAAGCGGATGGCTACTGTGAGACAAAGGAAAGATCTCATAGGCCAAAGAGAAGGAAATGCACAAAGCAGCATGGAGATGCATTAAAAAGACCTTGAACAAACTTGAAGGAGTTCCCACTCCAGTACTTTCTCACATATTGAGAAAATAGAGCTTTCATTATATAATAACAGAGTGGGTTGCATTCTGCTATAACTCAGAGATTTCAAACCAATACCATAATCCAACGGCGTATATAGCTCCAAGAATAATTGAATTTTTTCAGGTAAGAGATATTTTCGAGTAAACATTGATATAAATAAATTTTTAAAAAGAAAGGTGAGAAGAAAAAAAGTGTTCCTTATAACAAGAAATCAGTTAATAACAAGTAATTAAGGGAATAATGACACTATCAAGATGACATTATTTTGGCAACCATCACAGTTAGAATTGCTTCCTCCGGCTGCTAGATGGATGGATGCAGGCGAACACGGGTGCAGAGCAGAATTTTACCTGGTCTCAAAGGACCCACCTCACAACATGCGTTAACCCATCAAAAGAAGCGGTTTACATGCGTAGTAGAGACGGCTGGAGGCACCAGCTCAACCTAACACTAAACTCCAACATCACCAATGAGGAAAGCAGACATCATGTGCCTCCCAGTCAAAGAACTTGGAGTGAGTCATCTGCCCCGAAAAATACACTATCAGCACCTCAATATGAGGACACAGCGGACAACTCAAAACCAGGGACAAAGCGATGGACCCCTGACATTCGGAAATGAAAGTCGCGAGACGGTCAAGGAGTTCTTGCGGCTCAGAGAGGAGAAGGAGATGACCAACAGGAGAAGCCAGAGGACCGAGTTGGCTTCCTGACGCAAAGCACGTGACAGGTGCAGCAAGAGCCCGCCTTCCTGGAGAAGGGCGTGAAAGAGCTCCGTGTTCCAGCCTCGCTGCTGTGTTCAGGTGCGCCATGCCTCCCTCTGCCATTATCTCTCCTTCTAGTTCATCAGCTGCCTAACTCCAGGATCCAGCGCCCACTCAGGCTAGCCCCTTAACGCCTAGAACACACTCAACCTTCTAGAATGTTTGTGGAAAAGAGTGGAGCAGCCGGTAAAGGAAGGCAGTCAGCCATCGACAGGGGACGCCTTGGCCAGACAGCCCAGTCGAGCTGGTTTCTACACGGCCGTAGGCTACACAACAATCCTGCAGACTTCTCTCCTTGCCTTACCTAAAGTGTCTCTAGAGGAAAGAAAAACCATTGAAATATACTTCTGGACCAGCTTATCATTAAGCTGGAAACGCTATTTTGTTGCCTTCATTGTTTTGATGTTTTAGCTTTTGAAAGGCTTTATGCTGGAATTCAAGTACAATATTTCATGGCCAGGGAGTCTATTTTAATCAATGATGATTATAGTAAAGAACTTTTTCATCTGGGCCCGGTGCAATAGCATAGTGGTTAAAGTCCTCACCTTGCATGCACCAGGATCCCATATGGGCGCCGGTTCTAATCCTGGCAGCCCTGCTTCCTATCCAGCTCTCTGCTTGTGGCCTGAGAAAGCAGTTGAGGACGGCCCAAAGCCTTGGGATCCTGCACCCGTGCAGGAGACCCAGAAGAGCTCCTGGCTCCTGGCTTTGGACTGGCTCAGCTCCAGCCATCGCGCTCACTTGGGGAGTGGACCATCAGAGGGAAGATCTTCCTCTCTGTCTCTCCTCCTCTCTGTATATCCGCCTTTCCAATACAAATAAATAAATCTTTAAAAAAAAAAAGAACCTGTTAATCGGACCATGCTGTTTTTTTTTTCCAGAAAACAAACAAAATTCACATGCCTTCACTTTACAATAAACCTGTGTATGCTGATTTACTTCCAAATAACAACAACAACAACAACAACGGTAAAATCCACACTGGGTTCTGCTGAAAAACTCCCACGGAAGTTACGGTGAACTGACAGGTGAGTAAGGCGAGGTATTTCATGATGAGCCCTTGCCCGCCACCCTACTCCCTTAAGATGTTACAGAAGATGCTACCAAAACCACACCTGGGCAGGCTGCCTCTGTTCGGGCACCTCTTCAAGCAGTCAAGCTCTGCTTTCCCCTCTTCCTAGACCCACAGAAAGCTGCCACCCACAGAAAGCTGATCCTGCCGCCGGGAGAAAGGCCCCACCCACAGCTCACGGAGCAAGGCTGTGTGCAGGGAGCTTAGGCCCCCCGGACATCCCTGCCGTGGCAGGTGGCAGTGCTAGAGGAAGTATTACCCAGTGGGTTCCCATTACAAGAGCATGGTAAACAATTAGACCTCATTTCCATTTTACAATTAGGCTTCCCTTACATTTTACTGTGACTTTTACACGCATCAAAGGCTTTATTTCACATCTTTACTAACTCCGCAAACCGTGAATTTAAGCATCCCCTATTTTTGACATGTTATTCCACATGCTAAATGTCAGGAGTCTACATTTGGCTGAACAAAGGCTAAGAATTATACAAGAGTGTGCCCAAATTGAAATGAAACGACTCTGAAATCTAAAAGCTAAGCTAAATCATTTACAGCGGCCCCATAAAAGCCTGAGAGATGAAATGCAAATTTTTTTCTGGTGTTAAATAAAATATGTTTAACTCATGTCATGGATTCTAAAGATCTCTCCGGAAAGATTTCTGAAGGTCTGTCACTTTATTAGGGCACAGATGATATCCATCAATTGGAAATCAATACTTACTGCTGGGTCCTAATTATAAATTATTGGGGAAAGGCAGGCGGTAAACAGGCGGGGCATCTCACGCTAATAGCTGGAAATAAAATTGGGTTCATTTCCAGGATGTAAGTTGAGAAGGAATCTGTCTTTTCATATGTATTTACTTTTATTTCTTTTTTTTTTTTTTAACTGGATTTGGCAGCCAGAAAAACAGCTTCTTTCTATGCATTGTCACATTTTAAATTCTGGAAAACTGTTCTACCAACCCAATCTGATCATGTTCATAGGGCAAGAACATGCATTTACATTTTATTGGTACAAATAAGGGGGAGTTCTCTGCCTCTGTCCTTTTCATGACCACTTCCAAACACACATTAGCGTGCCTCCACTGGCCCTTAAAAACACTTTCTAAAAGAACTACCAATGCTTTTCTTCTTTAAAGTTCCGCATCCTGACTTTATGCCAATATAATAAAATATTCTCTCTTCCCTTGTGCAAAAATCACATAAAAGAATTTTATATGCAGCAAAATAATCTGAAACTTCACAAAGTGAATTTTAATAGAAGTTTTTTATGAAGTTTTTTTTTTTTTAATGAAAAGTGGTTTTCATTAAAACAAACAAAATGGGCTGTCTCATTTCTCCGCTAAATTATACCACAATGTTATTTACAGGGATATTATTAAAGCCTGGCTTTGTCTGCCTGGTCAGCAGAGACAAGGCTCCACCACCAGGACTCTGCCTTTATACTCAGCATTGGCATGAGATCCTGGGACCGTCCCTAGTTACCTACTGTTGCTTTGCTTACGCCCTTGGGCCAGTGTTCAGAATGGGGCCATGTGCCATGTAGGGGGCACACGTTCGACAGCCACACAGGACCTAGCAGCAAGACGTGACAAGCACTGGTGACATCCAGTGTGCCTGAGAGCAGAAGAGTGCTGGTACACAGGAGGCCAGTGTAACGCAGCAAGCACTGCCCTGGGGGGGAACTCCTCAAAATCAGGGTTGGGTTGCAGAGGTCGGACAGAGCAGCAGGAAAAACCTAGAGCGTCTTTCTCTACACTGCCTGGTGGTCTTGGGAGAAACATAAGTGATAAACAAACCAAAAAACAGGAACCCAAATGAGAGGGCCCATGCTCATGCCAACACAGGACTGTACACTGAACCACATCCTCAACCCAGGGGATGTTGGCATTGTGAGTTAGCCCAGCGTGTCACAATGCCATGCCCTGGTATCTAGCTCTTTAAGACAAAGGTGAGACATCTCACAACTCCTCACATACAGACTCAACATGCTCACATTAAGGAATATTAAAAGGCCTGCAATGAGAAAATACTGGCTGCCAATCCCAACCCAATATTTCCTGGCTGTGAAATACTGAACATGAGTCTGAGGCTGAGATACCATGCTTCTGTATCTCTGAGGTTTTTAACATGTGTGGCTGTGTGTACACCAAGAAGAGAACCACGGACAGGAGGCCATATCATATTCAGAATGCTGAGCTTGTTACCTTACCCATTGTCTTCTCACAGGAACAGCGTGCTTACCGCATGCTGCTCTCCATCCCGTCTCAACTGAGAGACAGAGGTGAAACGGGCCTGCGGAAGCACATCCTCCAACAGTCATGTCCAGTCTTCCTTTCCTGTGGATCCTTGGAAAGCCCCTTTAGTAAAAGATTCTAGGGTGACCACAATTTTGGCGAGATGAGCAGTGCCTTTCAGAGCACACTTAGTTTTTGTCAAATGCAGCTTTACTGTATTTGTATCATAAGCCCTCCCCTCGTATGGCAGTAAGAGGACTGACTGTGTGATCAGCCTGAACACCCCCAGCTCCTCTGCCCTGACTTCATACGGTCATCACTCACTCACTGATTATCATCCAAATCTTTCCATGCTTGGCTACAAGAACAATGATTCTTTTCCACGATCAGAGACTCAAACTTACAAATTGGCTACAGTAGCAGTTTTCGCTCATCTGGCATGTTAGCAGGAGACTGGGCTACTGCAGGTCTGCAGGTCTTATATTATTCAGCAGTGAGACTGACAGTCTTGCAGTGTCAGAAATGGATACAGCACATTCAGCTGCCGTGTCAAATCAGATGGAAAGTCTATCGTTGCTGGGATCTGAATAAGGATGCTGCAGTCAGCATCGCGATGTTGCACTCTCCAGTTGAAATCAAGGGGTAGAAATGGATAACTTGACCAAGCTATCATCTATCGGCTCTGGAGCGAGTGACCCAGCCTGCAAGTGCTGCAATGCCTAACGCGATCGCTCTCTGAGCACAGTGTGTGCGGTGCGGCCAGGCTCCAACACAGCCCAGCACACGAGCTCCATGCCGCACAAGGCTGCTGGATGAAGCTGAAGCAAAGACGACTTTGCTGAGTTACAGCCACTGTATTTCACACGCTCACTGGTGAATCACAGCTAAAATGAGAAACAGGGTGAACAGTGGTTCTCCCCTGCCCCCGCCCCAACCCAGATGGCTCCACCTTTGGAACAAACTTCATGTCCTCCAAATTGTGTTTTACTTGGACCTAAATTTAAAAAAAAAAAAAATTTTTTAATGCTTAATAGAAGTTATTTTAGAAATAGTCAGAAATGTGAACAATTATCTAAGGTCTCCATGATGGGGTTACAAAGTCATAACAAGAAAAAAAAAACCATTTCACTAATATGAATAAGTGCATTTTGATCAATAAATATGGTAAAACAAAATAAGGCTGATAAAAATGCTTACCATAAATTTTAAAGACAAAAATGCATATTTTTTAAACAAGTCAGAATACAATACTAGGCCCATAAAATAGGCTTAGACATGGGAGGAAAAAATTGCACAGAAAATCTTTGAAAGAAAATACAGCAAAGTATGAGCAAGAGCTGTTACACGACTTGGACATATAAAAGAGCTTTCCTATCCTTCATCTGTTTTCTATATTTTCTTGGAGATATCTGTGCTGCGTTCACATTTAGCAAGAGTGGACTTAAGCTGAGGGTCTTGGGGCCCGGCCGCGTGGCCTAGCAACTAAAGTCTTTGCCTTGAACACACGGGGATCCCATATGGGTGCCGGTTCTAATCCCGGCAGCTCCACTTCCCATCCAGCTCCCTGCTTGTGGCCTGGGAAAACAGTGGAGGAGGGCCCAAAGCCTTGGAACTCTGCATCTGTATGGGAGACCTAGAGTAAGTTCCTGGCTCCTGGCTTTGGATTGGCACATCACCGGCCATTGCAATCACTTGGGGAGTGAATCACTGGACAGATCTTCCTCTCTGTCTCTCCTCCTCTCTGTATATCTGACTTTCCAATAAAAATAAAATAAATCTTAAAAAATAAAAAAGATGAGGGTCTTTAAATTCACCTGATCTGGTGATGGGCTGACGCAAGCATTTGTGTATGGGCCGACTTGCTGCTGTGGACATGTTTGCACATGCTATGACCTGTACCTGCACCCCTCTTCCCCATGCGTCTCTGGCCTGGCCCCCAGGCAGGGGGTGGGGGCATAGGGGTGGCTGTGCACCAGTTGGCACTCCTACTCAGTGACCTGAGGTGCCATGGGAATTCCTGCCCTGCTCTATTCTCTTTATTCATCATCAAATCTTTGGCTAGGAGACATGTTGTTGCTGAAATCATTGCACTGGCAGGGTTCCCTTTTGCTTGCCTCATTCACGTGGGTTTTCAGGCTCTTCCCCTTTTGCCCCATCAGCCTCTCCTCCAGCCCCCAGTGTGACACGGAGATTAGCAGTGAGGCCCACCGCTCCCATCAGCCTCCGTGCTCATTATGATCTGTGACACGATGACACGACATGATGTGCCCCAGTGACTCCAAAGTGACTGGCTGTTGTGGTTCATCAAGGCAGCTAGAACATTTAAGAAACCACATGCTTGTTGCTGTCAGGCTCTCCAAAATGCCAGCTCTCACACTGGTTTTATAGAAAATGGGTTTAAACAAGAGGTTTTCAAACCATTCATGCAAGATATTTTTTTCATCATGAAGAAACAGCATGGATTTAATTTGGGGGAGGGGAAAATGGGCTTATTTTTAAATTCTACTTTTCCATGAGCTTTTTGAAGTATCTTGTATGTAACCATCTCCACACAAGTGCACTTATGCTTGTAAACACACACAGCACCAACGACCTGAGCTGAACACCAAAACCATTCTCTCACTTTGCAGGAATTGCATAATAAGTGTTTGGTGTATACTCTGGTGCAATTCAATAGTGTGTGTATGTTCATAAACACATAAGGAAGGCAAATGAAAATTGTCTTTCAAGATATTACAGAATCTCATACAACCATGTTTATTATTGTACCTTATTTACGCACAAGTGGCTATATTTCCTCCATAGGAATTAAGAGAAGGCCAGTGGCAAAAATTCCAGCCCAAGTTCACAGTCCTGAGAACCCAGGAGAGTGAATGGTCTAAACCTCAATCCAGGGTCAGAAGACCAACAGCTATGCCCAAGTAAGAGTTATATGAAAAAAGATAATTTAGTGTTCTTGCACCCTTGGGGTCTATCCAAGCCCTCCAACGATTAGATGCATTCCGGAGTTCACCCGCACTGTCCAACTCAGTAAGTGTTGGTATCTTTTACACTCTCACAGATGCAGACAGAAGTAACGGGAGCCGGCGCAAGGGCTGTTGCCGAGTCAAGGGGACATAAGCTAACTCTCACAGCTGTCCCTGAGCCATCTTCAAGCCCAGCTCCAGGGCACAGGAAAGGGCTGATGTTGAGCAGCAGCTTTTCAGTATAACAAGCCTTTTTTCTCTGACTCCAGTTGTCGCATAGCACCATTTCACTTTTTGTGACTTGCCTCGCTGCCTTAGTCATGTACCTTTCTAAAAAGACTCACCAAATCTAGCCCTAAGAACATGGAGACGTATTACTCTTCTTTTTGTTATTACTGATCTTTATTTTTTATCTTAACCATGTAACTGAAATCTGACTCTTTTTTCCATTAAAAAAAAGTAGGAAAAAGAATGTATCTACATTTTCTTTGCATTGGCAACACACCCTTTCTAGCATTAAACATATGATGGAAACCAAGTCACAATTTGAGGCAATGTCTCCTATTTAAATATATTAAGTGCCTTACCGTATTTGAAATGTAATATCTTCCTAGGGCATAGTTTGCTTGCGACCATTGGCAAGGTTTCTTGTGGCTAGCTCTTCCTCTCTGATTCAACAGGAAAACTGACATATTTTTGCTCAGCTACTGTACATATGAGTGAAGATGATAAATGTGCAGACCAGCAACAGAACCAGGTTTGGTCAAAAACAATACACAGAAAAAGAATTACATGAAGTAGGGATAGGATGCAACTCTACCTCCGGGTCATAAACCAAATGTTAGAAGACATGCAAATAAAATTGCTGTTTGGACTTCTCCGGAAGACACACTACTTCCTTCTAAAACAATTCAGTTGACAAGTTTCATGGAGCCCATTCGAAATCGCTGACGAGTCAATGTGGCTTCGCAAGGCAGCCAGGCTTGGAAAAAGGGGGAACATGTGCTGTGACGGCCAAGACAAACCCCACAGCTGGAGCAGCAGTCAGCACCACACACAGGGTATACAGAAGACTTCTCAGCAGTGGGTTCAGCGCCTGCCTCTGCATCTCCTCCAGGAATTTGAATAACCAATTAAACATCTCTAAGCCTGTGGATGGAAAGGAGGCAAGTCTCTTCTCCTTCAAAGCCATGCTGTTTGAGTGAAATGAATCCGGGTGAGTTCCCAATGATACCATTAAAAAAAAGACCTTTGCAAATTTCCCACAGTAGAAAAATATCCCCCTTCAGTATGGCAGATTATAGAAACAGGTCTTTATTTTAGGTTACAGAATTAATAAGCTCATCAACTAAACTCTGGGTATCTCCGAAGGAAAAATTGTATGCGGTGGCAGAGTTAAGAGCATGATGAAGAAAGTCAGCAGATGTAATTTCGAAAGCAAAATAAGCTGACCGGAATAGCTTAGCCCAGAAGCAAAGAAATGCTACGAATGTGAACAGAACCACATAATAAGAAATTTCCCTTCCTCCCATTTCATGATTAGAAACTGCTCCAAGTGTTAATGTTCCTCAAGCAAGAACGCGATGAAAATTGTACAACTCTCCTGAGGCACTCCACGGGTCACAGGTTCTCTTGGACTTCTGCAAGACAATGTCCTTACAAAATTCTGCGACCCAACTTAAGTATTTAAAAAATCAGTAGTCCATGAGAAACAACAATGGAGGGGCAATGTCTCTGATATTTCATTTATTCACATTTATTCAAAATGCAGTGAGATGTACAAAGAGACAGAATCTCCCACTTGCTGGTTCATGCCCCATAAGCTGCCACGGTCAGGACTGAGCCCAGGTGAAGCCAAGCGATCACATTGGGTCTCCCCCCTGGAGAGCTCGGACTCAGGTACCTGAGCCATTACTGGTTTCTGGTTTCTACCCAGGATGAGTGCTAGCAGGCATCTGGAATTGGGAGCGTAGCTGGGACTCTAACCCAGGCATTTAGAAATGGGATGTAGGCATCCTAAACAGCATCTTAACCTGAACACCAAACGCCTGTCCTGCTTTGGGGGTTTTGATCAATGCAGGAAACACAACAAGAAACTATAGCTAATATTTTTGACCTGCTTCACACATGTAAATGCAGAGAGTAGATGAAGGATTGCTGGGAGGCAACAGAGCAGGAAGATGGAGACAACTTGTGGGACAAATAAAAGCAGTCAGTCTCCCTGAGATCTTTGTAGGCCAGTGGGTATCTCTTGGGCTTTTCCTTTTCAGTGGAAAAACAGAAAGTATCTACTCTTGTTGCATGATCCTCCTCAGGCAAATCTCAGCTGAGACCAGGCATGTTACATAAGAGTAAACTCTGCAGTTCAGTGAACAAGCTAGGCCTGCAGGAGCTTAAAAAAAAAATCCTGAAGTCATTGAAGAATACACACTTGGGTATTCATTTAGTGGGAGCACATTTCATCACCATCAACTAAGCTGATCCAACGCATAACCTCTATTGTTTATCACCCAGCGTCTCTTTGGTCTTTCATCATCTACTCTCCAACTGCCAGAAGATATGATATTGCCAATTCAAGGCATAGTCTTAGTTCTCATAGGTTTTTTATTTTTCAGACATATTTGACAAATTCCGGACTTTCTCAGCCTAATTCCTTGTCTTGATCCTTGTCTTCTCAAGAGTTAATTCCTAAGAGCAAGTCCCCAGGCAAAAGGCACCCCCTGCCACTGATTACTTGTATACTGAGATGTCCAACCCCAGGGACTCCTGAGGGCTGCTGTCTGTTCTCGCTAGGATATGCTGAGATGAATCCCAAGCCAACCTCTACAAGTACCCCTAGTTATCTGTCTTCTAAATATAAGACCATTTGGGTCTACTTCTTTACACATAGATGTAGTCCCACCCTCCATGTGAAATAAGGACCCAGGCTCCTCTTCCTTCTTTGCTTCTGGTAGCGATCTATCCAATCATACTTCTTGTCCATGTGTACCATGGCCTGCTATCGCAAATCACGGCTCTTAGGTATTTGAGAAAAATACCAGTTGCAACAAACTCACTCTTACCTTCCTCTCTCTTATCCCCTGAAGCAGGTCATAAAACGTAATGAGGATTTTCTGACCTTCCTGAGACAGATCCTAAGACACTGCGTGACAACTGGCTTGTCCAGGTCCTGTGGCAAGGGCAGTCTCCAGCTCTGAAGGCCACGGGCCCGGAGAAGGATGTAACCAAACAGGCCATGCTAAGCTTTCCCAGGTTATGACCACTGTAAGTACTGCCTCCAGAAGCCCTCTAGGAATAGAGAAAAGGGCAGGAAGCTCTTTGCTGGAATCCCTTGTTCAGTCAGGTTGGCCTAAACAGTCCAGGTTCTGCGTGGTCTTGCTGCTTTTCACCATCCTCCCCCAAGGTTCCCGTGTTTGGAGTTGGTCAACAGCCTGACTTCACTGGGAGGTGATAAAACCTTTAAGAGGCGGGGCCAGTAAGGTTGTTTAAGACCCTAGTTGGTCTTCATAAGACGCTTACTTTGAGTGTCTGAGGCTTGCTCAGCCATGTCTCTCTCCAGCTTGGTATTTCCAGAAGTGATTTATCCCCTTGCGTGTGATCCTGCCATCAGTGGGAAGGTTTTCACCAGCACAGAGCTGATGCCAGCCAGTAGCATGCCCCGAAGCTCCAGAACCACGAGGTATGGATGACTGCTTTCTTAACTTTTCTCTGCCCAGGCGTTTCATGGCAGCAAGGAAGCTAACAACCCACCTCCCGATTCACGGGGAGCGGACGGACTCACACATGTTAGTCTAGGTTTGACCTTTCTGTCGCTTTTCCAAATCACTTACAGGGGACATTAGAATGTGGACAAGTAGAGCAAGGTGCGGGCAAGTACAGGTGGTTAACAACCCCCACACCAAAACTAACATATCATCACGGTTCAGAGCTTAAACTGTGGTGCCAGACTAGAAATAAAATCTTGACCCTATTCATTTCTAGATAGGTGATTTTAGGCAATTTCTTTCATTTTTTTTTTTGCCTGCCTATGACATAAAGATGATCACCTTACCTACCTCAGATGATTATTGTGTTAATTCAATAAATCTACACATATAAGACAATCGCAATAGTATGGAGGATTTTCTGCTTGGCTAAGGACCTGGCTTGGCCGTATAACTTGTGGTTGACAAAACCCATGAGCACAGGGGCTAGTGTTGTCGTGTCATAAGTAAAGCTGCTATTGGCAAGGCCACCACCGGAATGCTGGTTCAAGTCCTAGCTGTCCCATTTCTGATCCAACTCCTCTACTAATGACCTAGGAAAAGCAGCAGAAGATGGTCCCAAGCATGTGGGCCCCTGCCACCCACATGGGAGGCATGGAGGGAACTCTTCCTTTCCCTAACCACTCCAGCTTGGGGGGAGTTAGTCAGCAGGTAGACGAGCTCTGTGTCTTTGTGTCTGTAAAACAAATAAATCTTTACCAAAAAACAAACAAACCAAAACACTCAACAAACAACAAAAAGCAAACCCTCAGGGTATTATAATGAATCCCTTGAGGAAGGAAGGAAGGAAGGAAGGAAGGAAGGAAGGAAGGAAGGAAGGAAGGAAGGAAGGAAAGAAGGAAGGGAGGAAGGAAGGGAGAAAAGATATTTTTACTGCCAGAGAAAGTAAACATTTATGATAGGTCATCCAGATGAGTACATTTCTGTTACAGCATTAGGTCATAGCACCTGTTATAGCATCTGATACTTTGCAGCTTATTTTGCTACCTACCTCCATCCCTCTTGTTGAACTTGGCATTGCTTTAAGCAATACCCCTTACAATCACTTAAGGTTATCTCAGTGGTTTTTAAATACCTAAAATATTATTCACCCAGGATACATGAACAGAATTCTAATAGGAATATTGACCTGTTAAATTTATTTATTTATTTATTTAGAAGGGTATAAACTGTGGCTCACACTTGAGGAAAGAAGCTGGCGTAAGTCCAGGAATTCCCACCATTAGAAGGCTCAGATGTGGAAGAAGTGGAGGGAGGTTCAGAGCTCTGTGCCGGCTCTTCTCTCATCTTCCCAACCACACAGCCACCACAGGTGTACGGAGAGAAAACACCTCTCTGCAACCAAGGCAGTTCAATTGTAGGAAGACTTGAACTACATGGTTTGGTCAAGATTTTAAATATGCAAATTAAATGCACACCAACTCAATTTACTTCATAATGAAGGAAGGGCTAGACAGGATAGGCATTCGGGAGACAGGCTATGGAGTCTTACACCCCAGCCCATTACAGTACAAGAAATGGTGATAACATCTACTCCATGGGCAACGTGAACACTAAATCCAATAAGGCTTATAACATCTTAGCACAGTTTATGGCATAGGATAAAACTCAATAAAATGTATAGCTCTTATGAAATCTAATCTCACATTAGATTTGATAGATGAATAGTTCCAGGGGATTTTTTACAATAGCCACACAGATTATATAAATAACGTGACAGAATAATCGTGTTGGAATCCTTGCTCCTTTGCAAACTATGATCCCATTAACGACATGTTATTGGCTTTATTAATGATCACCAGGCTTTGCTTTCTTTAACACAAATATTAAGCTTTGTCTCCTAGCCCGAGGCCCTTACTCGTGTGCTCATTAACTTTGTACTGTTATAAAGTCATTCTCTGTCACTCTTTATTCTTGCTCCTCCAGGTGATTTCACACTAATAAGAACTCCTTGCATTTAGTAACCTGGCCATGAATGATGCTTTACCTTTTATCGTGGGTTGAATGTGCTACAGCCTAGTCAGCTTTGAAATGAAGCTGTAAGAATAAAAACACAGAGTTTGCAGAACTTGCACAAACTCACTCTAAACCCCTGTGCTTCCTCTCCACTCTTCTCCTTTTACTTCTCCACACACCTGCAGGGAGCCAGGACATCACACACACAACCCCGTCAGTGCTCTCAGTAATTAGCTCCCAGGACTGAGAACCAGGAGGCTGCCCCCTGCCATGACCTTCCCTGGGCTACGTCCATGTGGCATTATTCAGGGCCTTGTAGTGACATTTATAAGTGTACCAGGCCAACAAATTGCTTTATGTCACACTCCCTTATGTCAAGCCTTTCTGGGCATGCTCTAAAAATCTTCTTAATGAAAGGATAAATTTTCAAATAGCTTTCCTTAAGGAGAGGCTTGCTGTTATTACTGGGTTGAGTGGTGATACTAGTGATAATGCAATGCACATTCTCTCTCATAGCTGTTTAAATCTTTCTGTATCTATTTACTCCATAAGCCTTTACTAAGCCTCCTCTGCTTTTCAAGATAATAGAAGTACAATACTGCACCATGCAGATACGATCTGTGCCCTTAAACCCCCAAGATCTAGAGTGGAAGAGCAGCGACTGAACCAGCAATTACACATGGGAGAAGCGGAAGTCTGCCGTCAAGGTCACTGCAAAGTGTCATGGACACAGAGTGCTTCCCGTGGAGGAAAGCAGGAAAGACCTGCAAAGGGCTCCAGGTGAGTTAAGGAAGAAACGCTGAAGGCGAGAAAGCAGGGACAGCCCGTGCAATGAGAGACAAGTGAGGAGCTGGCACAAGGCTTTGCAGAGTGAATGCTCAACAAACCCTCACTGATGGAAACGCAGCACAGCAAACGTGAGGGAAACTGTCCAAAGCAAAATGGAAGCGTACAAGTAGGAAAAATGGAAGATAAAGCAGATCAGACATCACACTGAGAATGCCAGGATAGGTCACATCATAAAACTCACATAAAGCAGCCCAAGCATTGCCTTCCGCACACAACAAAAGCCACGGAGGAATTTGAAACAAGACAGTGACACAGAGATTCTCACTTTAGGGATGCCACTCTGTAAGGTGGGAAGATCCAGAGCCAGACTAGAGGGCAATTCTATGGAGGCCAGAGCAGCAGAGGCAGCCACAGGGGCAGCCATGAGGGTGGCCACAGCTGCACCCTTTCCCACCCACTCACCATCCCCATCCTTCACCAGCCACTGCCTTCAGCTGCCCTGGAGTCTCTGCCATCCTCCTCCTCCTCCTCTTCCCCTGTTCCCACTTGTCCTTTGCCTTTCCACTTACCTTTACTGTTCCACCCACCACCTCCATTCCCCACCCACCTCTCCCCGCAACCTCTCCCCTTCCAGTCCACCCCCATTTCCCCAGTTTCTGGTTTTCACCCCATCACTCAAAGTTCAGTTCCCAGGAACACTGCTCAACAGCCACGCCTGTGAGTAATGGTGGATTAAACTTGACTCTCCCCACTTGTCTACTCACTCCTGGCAAGGAAGTGGGTGGTATCATCAACAAGAAAAATCTGTTAAGATACGGGACTACGGTGCTGCTATATCAACCTCTCAGAAGTGACTTTGACTGGACCCACCAATGTCAACTTCTAAGCCTTTCCAAGAATCTTTGACAAACTGCAAGAGGATCCCAGCAGTTCTATAAGCAACAGCGCATCTGCCAGGATACCCCCTGCTACTCTGCTGTGGCTGCTAGCTCCTGATAGTCAGTGTACAAGAGTACTGGGGTTCTTAAGCAGGTGACAGTAGATATGTTTCTCAATCCAGTTGTGTGGGCCACCACTATGGGTGGCATTCTGCAATCCACCTCTAAGTATACCAAACAGAGCTGTGCGTTCACGTTGGGCTTTCTCCCTGAGCTCCTCCCAAGTGCACAGCCACCCCCCATCAGCCCAGGCTGTCCGGTTCTCCAGTCATCTCTGCAGGTGCTCAGAAGAGGCACAGCAGAGACAACAATCACGTCAACTTTCCCTATAACACTCCATCTCTGTGCCTCAACTCTGAGCAGGAAACACCACATCTAGAAGCCCATATAGTCAAGGGCAGATGCCATTCCACAGCCAGATTTGCCCAAGCTACACCTACTGGCAACACAACTGTCACATCTTCCCAGGATGCATGGGAACACCAGGCTCAGTGCTGGTCTGGATGCATCTGCTCAGCCTACATCTCATCAATTCGCTATTCCAATCAATTTGGTTGGATGAATAGTCAAGCACCAATGGGCCAATTCAATGAGATCCATCGGGTGTGAGTGATGCAGATGAAACTTATTAACCCAGTGCAAGAATGTCCAGATAGGAAGCTTACACTAGCCTGGCTCCATATTTAATCAGTGCCAGGATTTCCCTGGAGATGAGTGGCATTGGGGAGGCAGCTAGAAGAATGCAGATTCATCCTCAATCCCTCCCTGCTGTTCACTACCACCCATGATCCTGTGTGCAATTTCTCAACAGTTGGCAATTCAACTCCAAGTAGTTTGCGAGTTTTAAATTCCTACACACTTGACAATCACTTTTTTTTTTAAGTTGTTATGATAAGATCCATTTTCAATTTTGTAACATTTTTTTAGTGTGTATTTTTGATTTACTGTTTTATTTTGGCTCACAAGTTTTTTCTTTTTTCATGTAAATGTAAGAGTGGAATGTTAGTACACTTCAGTTTAGTCCTGTAATATAGGGAGATTTTCAGAAAAAAAAAAAAAGGTAATTGCAGCTTTTCCTTTGTGAACAGAAAAAAAATCAAGGGGTCTGATGCCCACTGGCTAGTGTCGGCATCCCACGTGGGTGCTGATTCATGTCCCAGCTGCTCCACTTCCATCCAGCTCCCTGCTTGTGGCCTGGGAAAGCACTGGAGGATGGCTCAAGTCCTTGGGACTCTGCACCCTCGTGGAAGATCCGGAAAAAGCTCCTGGTTTCAGATCAGCTCAGCTCTCGCCATTATGACCATTTTGGGAGTGAACCAATGATGGAAGACATTTCTGTCTCCCCTTCTCTTTATAAATGGAGAAGAACTGGAACCAGGCCCTTCTGAAACTTCATGCCTTGGGTTCTACCCACACAGCCCCTCATCTCTGTGACTTCCTGGAAATCCATTTCCTTGATGAGGAGGTCAAACTCCTCAAGAATAGGGGTGACCGTCTGTCCAACATCCGCAGAGTGGCCGCCCCCAGGGAGCCCAGGCTGGCCAGGACCAGCACCTCTTTGAAAGGCTCACTCTGAAGCACGACTAGGGGCGGCCGAGCCCAGCACCCACAGGGGGTGGCTCCTCTGCATCTCCTGGTATCCCAATTTGTGCCTAACCAACCCCTCCAGCCACTAGGTAGCTTGTTAACAGCCCCCAGAGCCCTTTCTTAAATCGTGGACCAAATGGAAGTTTTTTTTTTTTTTTGATGCAACTTGAAAAAAAATCAATAAATAATACAGACATGAGAGTGACTGGGAGTAATATTTACGGCCAGTCTCTATGAGTTTGCAGAATTCCTAGGACTGTAAGAATCATCCTCTGAACTGTATAAACAGCACTTGTGGCTAGAAGGGGTCATGGAGAAATCTCAAGTTACTTCTGAGCAATGGGTGAGTTAGACTAGGACATGCATTGATAAATAACATGGAAACCAAACAGGTTTGCCCTAAAACTGAACTGAGTTGGAGACACCCATAGTACAGAAGGTGGAGTTGTCCAGCAGGAAATTAGAAAGCCGCAGCAGAAGCTCAAAAGAAACCTGCATTGGAAATCAAGATTCAGCAGCCGTCAGAATGTACATGGAAAACTAACCGTACCACGAAGGATGTGGACCGGAGCAATTCCAGTACTGAAGTCCTCAGCAAAAAAATTGGAAATACAAAGGAACCACGGCATGGCTGGGTAACCGTGGTGGAAGCCAGGAACACAGCATACCAGGAGGAGCGGGTTTTCAGACAGCAGACAATGTTAGCAGCAATTACGTGCTGGGAATGGCATAAATATTACACCCCAGATAAATTGTGATATGCAGAATGGATTCAGAAGAACAAAAGCAAACAAACAAACAAACAAAAAAAACCAACACCTAGCTGGTTTGCCCACACCCCCCCCTTTTTTTTTGCTTTTGCTCCCAAGATAAAAATAGCCTGGTGTTAGCAACTTCATCCATAAAGAACAGGCTTGTTAAGCTCACAGTTCTGGGAGTTTGTGGTCATGACACTGGCAACGAGCCAAAGCCAGAGAAGGGCTCTTCATGGATGCCATCACAGGGCAGGGGCATACATGAGGATAAACCTACCAGCCAGACCGGAAGCCTGGGCTCAACAACACACGGACCAGTGGAGATCACGTGGCCAGGCCAGAAGGCAGACAACAGGGAGAGGGAGTGATCACGTGGCCTGGCTGGAGGTCTGGTCAGAACATTGGGGCACACAGAAAAGAGACCATGACTCAGACCGGCAGCCAGAGCCCAGGAGGACATGGGGAAGCCAAAGACCCTGTGACTAAACTAGAAGCCCAAACACACTGAGGTTAGACTCTCACCTTCACAACGACCTCTCTTGCTGGGAACTACCACTCCATCTTCTCTGGGGGCAGTGCCTTGCTGACCTAACCAGCTCTGACTAGGCCCTACTTTTCCAGGCCAGAGAAGGGATGGGACAGTGGGAGAGCGCTGAGAGAGCACTCAGTGGCCCTGAAGGGTCCAGGAGAGGGAGGACCAGCATCTGGGAGCAAGATCAGTTCTTGCACAGAGGTAAGAACAGGACTCGCAGGGGTGCAAGGGTGAAGCTGTGGGAGTGGGAGCTGGCAGAGGGCTGGTCAGTTGGTGAGGGTCAGACAGAGGCAGGCAGACCCAGAAGCAACAGAAGAAGGGACATTTGAGAAGACAGCGTACACTGGAGAAACAGCCAAGGGCAGCCTGGTGACAGGCAGAGACCAGTTAAGTCTGGAGTGCTGATAAGCCATGATGGCAGCCATCTTCAAGGTCATGGGACTTCCATGATTGGCAACCAACAAGGAAGTGGGGTTGGGGGGGACCCTCCAGCAGGCAGAGGAAGCACCTGACCCAGGATGGCACTTCCCGCTTCCAAGAAATTCAAGCCGTGGGTGCAGAGAGACGCCTATACACTCTGTAAAACCTAAGAAGGCCCAAGACTGGAAGTGGCTGTGAGCTATCACTCAGGGCCTTAACTCTCATCCTGACTGCGCTAAACAGCTCTCCCTCCATCACCAGTCCCCGAGGCTCCCATAGAGAAGAAAAGGACTGTGAGAGCCATTCTATTCCACGCCCGCACCCACGTGCAAAAACGTGGCTGTGTCTTTGGGACACCACTGCACACGGGACAGAATCGTTCAGAAACAGCAAAGCTGGCGGGGGCTGGTGGGTGGAGGGTAAGCTTCTAGAGAGCTGTCCGTGTTGGATAGCAGAGTCCTTGACGACTTCCAAACCCAAGGGTCCCCACAGTCAGCAGTACCATGCTAGCAGGGTTGAGTGGCGTGAGCAGTGAGCTCCACTGTGTAGGAGAGCCCCTCTCGCTGCCGGCAATCAGCTGTGGAAAGTAACTGAGCTGGGAGGGACCATCCCAATCATCGTCTTCCCCAGACAGAGCAAGGCAGTTTGGGTGACAAAAGTAACAGATCTCTAGGGCGCCCAGAAATTAATCAGCACAGTTCAAAGCCGAATCAAAATCTTTTTTTTTTTTTTTAATTTTTAAAGTGTCTCTGCTAGCAAGTCCAGCCACACAGTGGAGAAGGGTTTTGCCTTTCAGTTTCTTTCTCTGCCAGATGAGTAATTTCAGAACAACCACTGAGTGCTGAACGATCAGACATTCAAGGACCATAACTGGAGAGTCATTTTTTTTTTTCCACAACACCCTCGGGTAACCGTTCACTGTCTCTGGCAGACAAAATTATTTTCCAGCCAGCTCCTGGAGGACCATCTATAAACAAATTAGAAATTTCAAAAGGTTTGTTTTCTGCCTTCTGGCGGCCAGTAGGGGCTGTTCCCTTTGTGTCCTTCATATGAAAAAGTAATTTAACCAAGAAAAAAGGGAGAGAGCGCTGCATTTCAAAATGGATATGCATATACGCCCCCTTCCCCTCTCTCTGTCTTCCTCCTCTGTCCAGCGTCTCCTTTGGCCAGTTTTCTGTCAAAACAACTTTTATTGTAGGCAGCTTGCAGTCCTGCAGGGCTCCGGGAGCTCGGGAGACAAGCTGTTCTCCCAGAGCAATTCCATCAATAAGAAGAAAATGGGAAATGAGTCCTGATTTATGGCTGAGTCTTTACAACAAATAGCAGCACTCCAGCAAACGCCCACCCGGCTCCGCAGAGAGGGAAGGGCAAAGCTGCATCCATTCCCTCCCAGCTCCGACTCTGAGCCCAGCAAGGGCAGCCGCCAGACACGGAGATCTGGCTAAGCATTTTACAGCAGCCTGTCAAATCAGGCATAAGGACATATTTCAACAGGAAGCAAAACCAATCAAGTCAGCCTCATGCTAACTCAGGACAGGAGTAAAGCTTAATGCCTGTCACTACCAAAAAAAAAAAAAAAAAAAAAAAAAAAAAAACCCTTCCTTGCCTATTTGCCCCAGCTGCCTGAAGGCAGCAGGTCCCCATGAAAGCACTGTACCCCTATGGGTGACAAGGAAACTGGGATGAAAAGTACAGGGAGGTGCTGCCTACAGGACCAGCAGGCTGGGGTCACTGCTCCCCGTTTTCTGTGGCTCAACGTCAGCGCATGGAGGATGAGATGTTTTCCTGAGTTTTGGCAGGAGGAGTCCATTTTCTCATTATTATCTTCGTTTTCATTCTCTGGGATTGATTTGGGGCTTGGCTGGCAGTCAAGAGCGGAGGAACAGGAGGTCCACAAATACAGCTATTTCTAGCATGCTGTTACTCTACTAATCATGGCTTAAGTGGCATGCCAAATCTCAACTTGGCTTTCTAGGCCCTAGTTGGAGGTTTGCATGTTAGGATGAAGAGGTCTTAAAAGTCGGCCTAGTATGGTGCATTTCGTTTAAGGAAAGTCTTAGCTCAAGAAAACCAATTTGAAGCTGTTGAGTGCATTCCAATAAGGGGGGGAAAAAGTGGGAAAGGTGGGGAAACCTTACAGCTTTAACTTGCTTCTCTATGTCTCTCTTTTCAACCCTACATATTACACACTTTTCTTTTCTTAGTCTATGTCTTCAGAGTCTCTGGATCCTTCAGCTAGATTCTCAGCAACCATTTTAGTCTTGGATCCGTGGAAAGAAGGGAAAAGATGGTTTGGTAGGTTAAAGATCGGAGCAGTCATGCTTAGCTCGGATGCACGTGCGAGTCTTTGTCACTGGCAGCAGAGGAAGAGGCAAGCTCGAGAAAGAAGTGGAGACAGAGGAAAGGAGCATGGCACAGCAGCTCGGCTAAGGCTCAGCTACAACCTGAACCGCCTGATGAAGCAACACTGTCAGAACAGCCGCAGTCAGCTCCACAGCAACAGGAACGGGAGAAGGACTCCCACTGGCCTCCCAGCACACATCCTTCACCCAGAGTCCTGAGGGCAGGTCTGGGAGCCAGTTACAAAAGTCAGCCTGTTTTAAACCCACTTACTCTAAAAAAAGTAACATGCCCAGGAGGTGGATTCTTTAGTCTGTTTTCCATGAATGGAACCAAGCCATGCCTTTCTGCACATGCTAAGGAAAAGCTCAACCTTGGCGGCATGGGTCAGTTTTCATCGACAGCATTTATAGTCGTGGGCTAAGATGACTGACCCGGGTTCAAATGACTAATCGAGAACAGACAAATAGCCTCCCTTCCCCCAGCTCCATAAGGGAACGCAGTACTCCGTGGCAGACAAGATTTAATAAGCCTCAGCACATGCAATCGAAGGAAGATGAGGCATGAGTCACCGGGGAGTCCAGGTAGTGTATTCAGTACCATGCAGCAGTTTTACAAATTGTTTATTTCCTTCACCAGATGGACCGTTTTAAATTTCCCCTCTGTGTACCTTGGTCCTAATGGAAACCCCACGTGAATTGCTTCAGTGCCTGTACAGCCCTTTCTGGGACGCGAGCCAGGCGCGGTGCGTGCAGGGTTAACGCCAGCCTTGAGCGGTGCTCTGCCCTGAGTAAGGTTATTAAACAGGAACATTTGACTCATAATTTGTTCTCCTCATGTTAAGTAGATTGCAGTAACTCAGCTGCCCAGGATCTGTTTATCAATGCTCTGCGGCTTTCAGCAGCAAATATTTTATAACCACTAAGTAGATGTTCAGACCACTCATCAAATGAAAATCTCCTGCACTCAGAGCTAGTGTTATCATCACAAGCCCACCGAGTGGAGAATGCGGGAGAGGCAGGGACCCTGTCCCAGGAGCTATCAGCCTTGGCCAGACCCTCGGCCTGGGGAACGCTCTGCCACTAAACGACCTGCGTAGGAGCTGGCCCACCCTTGCAAGATGCTGTCACAGCTCACGGATTCCTCACTGGCTTATCCTGTCCTAATACGCTGTCATTGCATTGAATTTTATTGTCTGCTTTATATGTATACCAGGCGACATTCTTATACGCAGGCTAACTCAAGAAGGGAAAGGCAGGCAGACAGGTCCTGCTACAGTCTGTACTGCGTGGATGCCATGTCCTCAGAACTCCACTGATAAATGTTAGAGAAGGAAAGTATTGCTGTCACAGATATCCTTCTTCTGGAATAATCTTGCTTCAGTTCATGAATTGCAATGCTTCTGGCATTTCCCATCTAACATACAGAGTATTATCCCCAAAATCAAGGTACACAAAAGTTGAACTGCAGGATACTGGCGAGTTGTCAAACTGCTTGTAATGGTGCCAGAACCTAAGCATGTAATAGATGATAAGGCTAAAACACTGCAAGAATACATGGCTGGCATTTATCTTTTCTACTCTTAATGGAAATTCCCAAAAGCTTAAAAAAAAACCTGCTTGTGTTTCAACTTTAAGAATGAAGTCCTTCTACTCCTTAGCTATGTAAACAATGGAGTTTCCCATGTTGATTTAATTTCTTTAAGCTGGGACACTGTGGCGTGCAGCTGAGGAGCATAGAACAGTCCTTGCGGGAGGAGGAGCAGCAAGCAGCAGGCTCAGCTCACGCCACACAGCCACCCAGAGAGTGGCTGCTGAACGACAGTCCCTAGGGTTGCCATCTAGGTAACACAGACACTGCTGCAAGGAGTGGGGACCAGACTTGGCTAAAGAAAGAGAGAGATGCAAGGCAGACAAAAGCACAGAGAACGACTGCCCACAAAGTCACCTCTCCTTGCCCGCTTTGTTCCCCAGGGGTTCCAGCAGCTCCGTAAGTCTGTGCGCTCAGCCCGGCACAAAGCCAGTGCTGAGACTCTCAGGGAGACAAGGATGCCCAGAGAGAATCGGGCAACAGCGTGATGGGAGGAAGCACCACCGGGAAGAGCTGAACGCCACGGGATCCACAGGAAGTACGACAAACTCAAGATTAAGGTCTCTGAAGTCCAAAGCATTTGCAAATTCTGTTCTAACCCATATGTGGAAAGTAGCAAGATTACAATAACACAATAGGGCACACATGGCAATATGCTGCAGTCCAAACAAAAGAAAAGCAAGAGATGGTCACCCATCACCCTAAGGGCACATGGGGTGGAAAAACTAATAGTTTATAAAAATCCATCAGGATAGGACACAAAGAAATCTAAATGGACTGAACTGCAGTGAGGGGAGGGAACTTTTACAAGAGAGAAGGACTGAAGCTGGCACAGTGGCTCAACAGGTTAATCTCCTACCTGCAGGTGCTGACATCCCATATGGGTGCTGGTTCATGTCCAGCTGCCCCTTGCTTAGGACCTGGGAAAGCAGTAGAAGATGGCTCAAAACCTTGGGAACCTGCACCCACATGGGAGACCCATACAAAGCTCCTGGCTCCTGGCACCAGGCTTTGGATTGGCTCAGCTCTGGCCATTGCAGCCATCTGTGGAGTAAATCAGTGTGTGCAAGATCTTTTTCTGTATCTCCTTCTCTCTGCAAATCTGCCTTTCCAATTAAAAAAAAAGAATAAATCTTGAGAGAAAGATAAAGACATTGGTTCATATCCCAGCTGCCCCACTTTAGATCCACCTGCCTGCTAATGGCTTGCGAAAGCAACAGAGCACGGCCCATTGCCTTGGAACCCTGCAACCAGGTGGGAAACCTGAAAGAAGTCCCTGGCTCCTAGCTTTGGATCAGCTCAGCTCTGGCCATGGAAGCCATCTGGGGAGTGAACCAGTGGATGGAAGGACTCTCTACTCTCTCATTCTGTCTACCTGTCTCTGTAGCTCTTTCAATTAAAAATAAATTAATCTCTTTAAAAAAAAACACTACATGATTGCTTTACACAGGTCATCGATTTTACTATATATTAATGATTGGCTAATAATAAAATTATTGCATTGTATATAGAGAGATAAACATGTATATAATATACTCCTAGATATATAACTCTTTGAAGAAGAATTTATTCTATTTTAAGGCTCACAGGTGGTTCCTGGAAGCAGATGACAGTCTAGTAATCTGTACAATTACTAAATTAATCACCTGAAGACAAATTTAGCACAGAGTTTCAAAGTTAACATTAAAGACAAAATGTAACACTAAAATAAAAGCAGCTCACTGTAGAGAAGGCAGAAATGAAGACTAGACTCAAGAACAAATGGGTTAGGTATAAAATAAACATGAGAGACTTAAATGCAAATATATCAACAATTGACTTTAATGTGAATGAACTAGACATTTACATTAAAATTTTATTAAACTGGATTTAAACAGCAAGACTCAACTTTTTGCTACTTATAAAAAACATATTCATGTTGAAAGTAAAGGGATGAAAACAGGCCTAGAGACGGTCTCTGGAGAAGGTCGCCGCCAGTCCCTGCCTTGCTCAGACTCAAGGACACACTCAGTCCACTCCCCTTGACCTTGGGCTGGCTGCACCGACTTACTAATGAACAGACTAGAACAGACATGGCATTCTGGGGCCTCTGAGGCTACTGTATCAAAAACCTTGCCATGTGTGCCTGTGTTCCTAGCATGTTTGCTTTTGGGCTCTCCCCTCTGAGAACAAATCAAGCGCACACAGGGAAAGGCCCAGACCCTCGTCTGAGGAAGCAGAGGTGCTAGGAATTCTAGGACAAGATCCTCTAGCAGGAGCAGAGACAGCCAGAAGAGGAGAGCTGCAACATACTGTAAGTCTGATTTCTCGTAACACTCTGAATTTAACCATGAAATTTATAGTTACTTGGGGACGAAGAAGACAGGGGCATGGCTTGAAGACCAGCCTGAAGACAGAGAACTCTCAGGATAGCCCTTCACAAGGTCACTCCCACAAAACCATTCTCCTATGCACGTTTTCTTGGGACCACCAGGGAGAAATTGTGTTAACCTATTTGCTCCCCGGAAAACATTAAGATGAGTTTGGATACAGTAATCATTACGAAAACTTCAGGGCTCTTCTCTACCCAAGGCTGAAAACTCACCATTGACCCTCACCCTAAACGATACTTAGACATATTCTAAAATCTACGAGACACTCAGCAGTTAGATTAAGTCATAACATTACCTATTCATCAACATATGCATAAAGATACTCTCAGTGTTGACACTGCAGAAATAACTCACATTGTAACATAAATGGCCCTTCCTCATTATTGAATTAAAATTCACAGACATTACACTTAAGGTATATGGAAATTCAAATCAAATCATATTGTCCATATGACTCAAAGTGATTGAAAGTCACAGTTCATGGGCATTATAGCAAAAGGTCAAGTTTTTTCTTCTGGCTGTTGAGTCACTGCTCCTAGTCTGAAATTCTTTTTTCATAATGTTTACTTATTTATCTATCTTATATGATGCTCACCACCCACCCTTCCCGATTTAGTTCCTAATGTTTCAATCAAATTGTGATTTCCTTGACAGCCTTAGCATAGATTATTTCTCACAGGAATGGATCAAGTTCCTTTGAACATTAAGGACATGATATAAAGGACAGCCATAGGGGAGTAGCAGCTAAGCCACGACATGGGACATTGCACATTACAGGGCCAGTTTGAGTCTCAGCTGTTCCACTTCCAGTCTAGCATTCTGCTATATATACCCCGGAAGGCAGCAGGTGGTGGTCTAACTCCTTGGGTCCCAGCCACACAGGTCAGACCCCAGGTGGGGTTTCAGGCTCTTATTTCAGCCTGGCCCAGACCTGGCTGTTGCAGACATTTAACCAGCAAATGGAACTCTCTCTTCATCTGTATCTGTCCATTTTGCTGCTTCTCCTTCTCCCTTTCTCTCTCACTCTCTCTCCCTCTCTCGCTCTATCTGCCACTCTGACTTTCAAATCAACAAATATAATCTTTACAAAGGATTTAAATCTTCAATGCCTGTTCTGTATATCCACACCTTTTTCTAAGGTTCTGAACACATTAGGAATCATGAAACTATTGCAGCTCTCTCCATTATCACCAAGTTGAGTGTCACAGCAAGTAAAAGTATACTCTGAAAACCCAGAATTGCTAACAGCCAGAATAGCCCAATTTTAGTGCTGTTTGAAGGAGGGAGACTGGCTGGAAAACATGGTTCAGCATCACCACGTACAATCAGTTGATGCTTGTTGCTCAGAATCCACAAGCTGGGAACTTCAAAACAATTGGGCAGAATCTCTCAGTGGCACATTCATGTTGGCACTGCATCTAGCATTTCTGTGGGTGATCCCTATAAACCTGTCGTTTCATTTCTTTCAGACAGCTGCCTTCTTACAGAGTTCAGAGATTTGAAATGAATCCAGCCAGCATGTAAGACTTAAGGTGCCCATCTTTTCCAGCCTTTGTCTCTCAAACTCCTAGAATACCACTCTTTAGTTATATAACCTCCACAGTATTCCATGGGAAAACGCTTCTTACTACCTTTGTCACTCATGTTAGAGGTGCTTAGGCAAGAAGTTCACCTTGTCAGCTCAAAAGCACTACGACCTGGATATCCACTGGAAAAACAATGAAGTTGGACTCCCTTTCTCATACCATGTACAAAAGCTAATTCAAAGCCCATCAACAGCCTCAGTGGAAGGGCCAAAGCTGTGTGCTAACTGAAAGAAGCCAAACCCAAAAGACAGTCTACTGTATGATTCCATTTATGTGAAATGTCCAGAATGGGGAAATCTCTAAAGACAAAAATAGATTAGTAGTAGCTACAGAGCAAAAGCAGGGGAATGGGCAGGGAGTACTAATTGGATGGGATACGTTTTAGAGATGGCAGAAATGCTCTAACACGAGACAGTGGGGATGGCAGCACAACCCTGGCAATAGATTAAAACTCACCCATTGTTACATTATAACAGGATGAACATCATGGTGTGTGAATTCAATCTCAATTTATTAAAAAAAAAAAAACATACCCAACACATTCTTGCACCAAACTTTCTGCTCATCCTTCAGAATTCTGCATTCCATGAGTCTAATAAAGACCAGTATCATTACCACTTCTTCAAGATAACATTCCCACCCCTGCCCCCAATGAGTAATTTAGTTTTGGGTTGTCTTAGCACCAGTCAAATCAGACTTTGCATAATCACTCTAATACTCAGTCGCTTAAAACAGCAACTATTTATTTAGCTCAAGTTGGCCAGATGAGCTGGGTTCAGCTGGGCATTTTTTTTTCCTTTTAGTCTACGATGATTAAATGTGTCTATAGTCAACTTCTGGATCAACTGGCAGCTAGCTGGTCTAGGACAAACTAAGCTGGGACAGGTCACCTTTGTTCTGCGTGGTAAGGCAACCTACTCCTACGCTGAGAGTATCACCATGAGGGGCAACAGGGCTGAGCAAGAAAAAAGAGCTGCAGGAAGAGGCACATCATTACTTCCACCGTACACTATGTGCTGAAGCAGTTATAATGCCAGCCATGATGCCAGGGAAGGGATCTACATTTCTTTACTTGCTAAGAGAAGCTACCATGCCATCTTATAAAGGGTGTAGATTCAGGAAAAGCAGAAGGTGGAGGTGGGGAGAGATGGGAGGTTCCAGGAGAGAAAACACTGAGAAGCAGCCTGATGGAGCAGAAGAGATTCACAGGAGGTTTAGAGTTCTTCCAGAAAGTGCTGGACAGATTACAGGACCACAGAAAACCATTCCTGCAGGGGTCAGGTGACTAATCCACTAGGGAACGTAGTCAATTATGTCGGTATAGCCTGAGCTGAAGAATGCATGATCAGCTTCTTAGAACATGGCAGGCAACCAGCTTCAGGGGACAATAATAAACAGAGCCCAAATATTAATATAATAAGAACTTCACTGTTTATGTGGTCATATTTACATATTTACATGGTCCTAATAATACAGACACTGAATGCTAATTAGAAACCAAACAATGCAGGCCTGGCGTGGTACCTACTGGCTAAAATCCTTACCTTGCAAGTGCCAGGATCACATACGGGCACAAGTTCATACTGCAGCTGCTCCACTTCCCTTCCAGCTCCCTGCTTGTAGCCTGAGAAAGCAGTAGAGGATGGCCCAAGGCCTTGGGACTCTGCACCCTTGTGGGAGATCTGGAAGAAGCTCCTGGTACCTGGCTTTAGATCAGCTCAGCTCTGGCCACTGTGGCCACTTGGGGAGTGAACCAGCAGGTGGAAAATCTTTCTGCATCTCCTTCTCCCTGTAAATCTGACTTTCCAATAAAAATAAATCTTAACAACAACAACAAAAACCCCAAATATGGTGTTGGAACAGCAGTGTGAGAATAAAGCAGAGAAAGGGATCATTTTAGGATGAAGGAATAAAAATGAGTGGGAAATATGGAAACCCAAAGCCCAACAGAAAACCTAAAATTTCTCAAGCACTGGTTTCAGGAACTAAGACAAGTCTTGGATTTATTGAGAAAGTCTCCAAGTGCAAGTTAAAAGGCAAGGCCATGAAGCGAGGCAGAACTGGTCAGGCTTGGGTTGTTCTGTAACTTAGTTCAAAACTAAGTCTATTTGCAGAAATTGGGGCAACACAGTGCAAAGTTTAATCTAAAACATATGCTAATCAGATTTGAGTAGATAAAGGGAATGTAGTTTTAAGATTTCTAGTTGCAAATTGGTGAATCTTTGTGGCTTCTCTTAAAAAGAACTTAAATAACTGCATGATGCCAATAAAGGAATGTGATACCTGGGAGTTTCCTGGGGGAGCTTTCCAAACTTTGCCTGTATTAACTTGAAATAAGGGTACTCATGGTTAGGTATTTTTAAGGCATTGCCTTTCAAGACACAAACATATCTGCCTCCTCCTTGAAGCTACATGCGATAACCTTGCCTTAAGCAAGACACGCTATCTTAAGGACAGCCTTAACTTCATACTAAGAAACGGCAAGTAAAAATATATACAAAGTCTACAGTCCTAGGATGGGAAGGCAAGCACATTCCTGAATGATGAAATCATGTTTTCATCCTCTGGTTTTGGATCGAGGTATTTATTTTTAGCTTGGAGGCTTTCGAATTTTTATAAAATAAGATTGCCTATAAGTCTTCCTTGTCAGGAAAACAACTGTAATTGACAGTGTTTAGGGATCTTGGCATCCTCGAAGCAATGCTCTATTTTTCTGTATTTCGAAAGCCACATACCAGGGTTTCTCCTGGAGGCCAATTAGGTTGATGTATTGGCTAGCAGGGATGGGAAACCTATCAGAGGAGGGACTGGCCAGAGCCGTGGTTCCCACGGGCACACTCACCAGGCACACCTGAGTCTCATTCTAGCCTTCACTGCGTAATGCCCTCATTTTAACCAGAGCTTGTGGGTAATAAACAAAATGTGTCTCAGTGGTAAAAGCCCTCTGTCCAGTTGAGTAGAGCACATTTTCAGGGCCACTGGGAAGACAAGCATCTGTTTTGTGACTTCCAAGGCCAGTGTCAATGAATCAGATCCGTCTGCAAATCCTGGCCTCCAGGCCTCATCTTTCACTGCAGAATTCTAGATGGCCACGGGTGGAGGGATCTGGGAGAGGACGTATTTTAACCGAACCCTTTAAACAGTGTTAAATTACAGAGTCTGTAAGTAAACGGAGTGACTGTCAATTTGAATATTAGAGACAAGTTTTTGCTTTTTTTCACTCAGTTGAACAGGCGTCCATCTGCTGTGTGCTTTGTGAAGCGCCCTGGGCTAGACAGCACAGGGTCTGCTAACATGATCAGGTTACAGACCCAGCTCGGAAGGTTTCCCACTTTAGTCATGGAATCACTATTTAACCAGGGTTTGCACACTCCTGGCCTGTGGGCACATGTGGGTCACAGCCCCGTTTTATGTGCCTGTTTTGTGGAGTTTCTAATTTGAATATTCTAAGCTGGTCATGCACTCATCAGCTTTTTTTCTGACATAAAATTGGCCACTTCATGCAATTATATTACCTATCAGACCCCTGAAGGAATTGAATTTGCAACAACTGATATAAATAACCAAATTTATTGCATAAAGCAAATGAAATAAATTGAGGAAAACATTTTTGATCCAAAAGAAATTGATTTATGAGCCCTATAAGTTAATGCCTGTGATCTTCAGCAAGTGATGATACGTACTTCTTTGGGCTCTCGTTTTCCTACCCATAAACAGAGCTAAAAATAGCATCTCCTGATGTAGTGATGAGGATTAGACAAGATAATATTTCTGATTAGCCTAAGATGTGTCACAGTGTCAAGGCTCTGGGTAATGTGACACCTGTCTTTCCTTTCTCTGCAGTATTTGCCTTTGGAAGGTCTGGAGAGGGATGTATTTATTCTGTCTGCTGTCAGGGCACACTTCAGAAAAATAAGCAGTCATTCTAAAGCCTGCAAAGGGTTTCAAGGGACAGGCTATGGGGCCTCTAAAGTTCAGAGGCTTCTATTGCTGGGAAGTGAGGTGTTGGGCCACCTGAGAGGGGTTTGTTCAGCTGGGACACAAGAGAGGCTCCAGTTAGACTAAGCAGTTAAGACAGTCAGTACTGCTCATCTGGTGCCCAGCTGCCCTAAAGCAGTACTGGCAAGAAAGAAATTCCCAGGTTCCTGGAATGGAAATCCAGACATTCATGGCAGACAATCATGAATAGCAACACTGGGACCCAGGGACTAATCCCAGAGCTCAGGCACACCGAGATATTTCTTTAGAACAAACTCAAAAGCCGCATCTCAAATGACCTCTCTTGGATTCAGTGACAGGGAGAACTATTTGTTTGTTTGGGCTTAAAAAAAAAAAAAAAGATTTATTCATTTGAAAGGCAAAGTTACAGAGAGACTGAGAGACAGAGATCTTCCATCTGCTGGTTCACTCTCCAAATGGCCCCAACAGCTGGGGCTGAGCCAGGCTGAAGTCAGCAGCCAGGAGCTCCATTTTGGTATCTTATGTGGGAATAGGGGCCCAAGATCATGGGCCATATTCCCCTGTTTTCTCAAGCACATCAGGAAGGAACTGGATTGAAATTGGAGCAGAAGGACTCAAACCAGTGCCCATAAGGAATGCTGGCATTGCGAGCAGTGGCTTAATCCATTATACCACATAACTAGGATCTTAGAATGACAGGAGTAGGCCATTGGGGTCCTCCTAAGCAGTCTGCAAGTTCTACCTGTTGGGGCCAATGACCTGGCAGGAAGGAAGTTAGAGCCTGTGAACAGGTGTGTTATGTGTAGAAGGTTAAGTAGGACAGAATGTTGTGTCTGAAGAAGTTGTGATTTTGTCAGGGAAGCTAGGACTACAGGACAGGCAGGTGCAAGAGTCAAATGGCTCCTTCAGGTTGTAAGTCTGCAGCAGGTGGTAGTGAAGCTGTCGCAGCACCGGGGGAAGCTGAACCATGCTTTCAGTCTCTAGGCATGAACTGGGAGGATACATTTAAAAAACAGAAAATTGACACTTGCAGGAGATGGAAACGTTGCTTCATGAGAATGGACTTTGGCATTACCAAGGATGAGGCCGAGAAGGGAGAAATCATGGAGTTCAAGGAATAAATGTAAGAAGAATGTACCGGTCACCTGGACCACAGGAGGACTGAGTGGAATCCGAGAAGTCTAACGCAATAGCGTCCAGAAGAATACAGGCATGCGCAGTGACAGGGTTCTCCCACCAGTGGCCTGTTAACTTTTCTAGGCATGCCTCATGCTGGTGACCAGGCACCCCTTCCTGGTGAGTCATGCCATTTTCCAGGACATATGAGAGACCTAGCAAGCAGCTACATGTGTGTGTGCATCACACGTGGCTTCCCAATGTAGCTGTGACTGAGCCATGGCAAAATGCCAACCTCATGAGCATCTATAAAAGTCGAGAACCTAGAAAGTTCTAATGCTGTAGACACTCACTACACACTTTCTGAGGACTTTTCTGAGTAGTGGGTCAAAGTATTGAACAACTTCTACTCAAGTGGTCAGGTGGGAATACAAAGTTGAGTGTAAGAAAGTACACACATACACAAAAAATTTCTCCTTTGCAGAATTCACTCACTCATTGACCGCAGGCTGGCTGATCAAACTATCAAAAAGGACAGCCGTGTGGTCAAAGATCTGGAGACAGTCCTGAGTCCAAGTTTATTCTGTTGAAGCTACACAACCCTGGTCAGTCCACCACTTCAGAAAAATGCTGCTTCATTGCCTGTCTCTTCAGCACTGAACTCTGGGCCTCCAAGGGTATCTGGTTTGCACCATCATCTTCTGGGGAAAAAAGGATGGGCTCACCAGAAAATGGATCAGCTCCAGGAGCCTGGAGTGTGAGCAGGTTTGAACATTTTTAAAGAGAGAGAGAAAGAGAAAAGAGACAGAGATCCTCCATCCATTCTCAGGTTCATTATTGAAATGGTGACAACAGCCAGGGCCATCTTTGGCCACCTCCACCTGCTCTGGTACACCAGTGCGGAAGCAGAGCACACAGAACCTGAACTGGTGCTACCAGTTGGGATGTTGGTGCTGGAGAAGCTGTCTTAAACCACCACATCACAGTGTGAGCCCCAGGTTTCCGTTTGTAACATTTGATGACCATCAGGTTGCTACAATTTTTATTAAGCCCAGTGCTACCTGGTTCTAATACAGCAAGTCATAGACAGGGTCACTGACCTCCACTGAGTAATGAGCAGCTGGAGCTGGAAGCTTGGGCACCATGTGGAATGTCCAAATTCTGCTCTCTGGGAATCGGGCATCGTATGCTGTGCCTGACGAGGGATGCTTCAAGAAACAGCTCTTCAGAGTGGCCCTGCTGCAGGGAGATCTCACCCAAGTGATCAATTCACATGAGGCCCATGGCTTCAAGGCATGCACATGAGTGCTTTATAGAAGCATTCCAGTTCCTGGCTCTCTTAAAAAATAAAGGGCTAGAAGCAAAACCCTACAATAATCCACAGGGCTGAATAAAAGGACCCCACATACTTCTCCACTCACTGTGGTGTGAGGGGGACTCCCCTCCTCAGTGACACCTGTGTTTGGATATTTTAATTAAAAGAAGAGGATATTTCAGGAGTAAAGAAAGAGTGCTTTGAACTATGACTTACTTAAGGGGACATACACCAGCTAGGAGGGTAAAAGAGAGAGTGCAACTGAAAGGAAGGTTATGAAATCCATCGTAGTATATGAGTTTTGTTCTTCAGGCAACATTCAGAAGGCCTAAATCTAGGGATTTCACAAAATGTAAACTGTTTTAGAAATGTCACTTTGGGGACTGATGCGGTGGTGCAACAAGGTAAGCTGCTGCCTACGAGGCTGGCATTTCATATGGAAGCACCAGTCCCAGTCCCAGCTGCTCCACTTCCCATCCAGCTCCCTGCTAACGTGCCTGAGAATGCAGTGGAAGATGGCCTGACCACTTGGGCTCCTACATCCACACAGGGAACTCTGATCAAGTGCCTGGCTTCTGGCATTGACATGGCCCGATCCTAGCTGGTGAAGTCACTGGGAAAGTGAGCCATTAGGTAGAAGATTTGTCCCTCCCTGTATCATTCCCACCCTCAAAGACTCTCAAATAAACAGTTACTTAAACAATACAACGTCAGAAGCAGTGTGAAGGGCACAATGTAAAAGATGGGAGCTTGTTACAGAAGGCAGAACATGAGGGGAAAATGGGAACATGACCCAAGGCCCGGCCACTGAACCCTGGAGTCAAAGTTGGAGTCCACGTAACTTAGCACTCAACTGACTGAAGAAGAGGGAAGAAGCAAAGAAGAGTGTGATGGTTCTCACATGAAGATCTGAGAGCAGAACATGAACCCAGAGAATGAATTCGGGGGAAATGAACTGGGAGGAAGAATGAGTTAAGATGGAACTGATGGCTGGTCATTCAAGGAGAGGCACTCAGGAGAAACGAAAAATACAGGACTTGGAAACATCAATACAGAAGAGATATTCAGTGCTGAGGACAAAATGAGATCCTCCAGGATGACACAGAGTCTTCCAGAATACCAGCATCACACAGATACTGATGCAAACATGCCTATGAGACCAAAACCACGAGAAACACAGGGTGTGTTGGGGGACATCTTTGCTCTTGCAAATCCACTTTCCCCCACTGTTGTTTCCAGGAGGCAGGAGGCACAGACCTGTGGGAGTGGCATCCATGCCTCCTTTCTGGCCTGGCACTGAGTCTACTCTGAATGAGACTTAAGGAGGGGAAGAGAGACAAAGTGGGATGTTTGCTCTCCCAGCTCCCCCCATTTGGAATCCCAGTTTGGCACAGTTCCCACTGTGGCAGGAATTCCCACTCCCAGAGGCACAGTTACTGGCCAGTAGTCTTCTCTATAGAGAAGTTCTGGAAAGTGCTCCCACTGTTTGTGTCCAGGAGTGGCACAGTACTTCCTCTGCCTGGGAACTGTCCCTTCCTTCCCATGATCATTTCCTGTATTCTGCCCTGCATTATACTTCCTCGCTGACTCAGTGTGACTGCGCATCTGTCACCTGCCTGGATTCCCACTGATCCAGGAGGGTAAATCCAAGATGGCCTGATATGATTCCGGAAGCCACGGGAGTAGTTTACACAACGGGGCCGGGGCTGAGAAGCAGCAGCCACTAGTGCTTCAAAAGACTGAGGCGGTGGGGGGGGGGGGAGGAGGGAATCCAGGTGCTACGTTTGGGGAAGTCACCAACGGCTACAGAGGTGGCAGGAAAGAACAATTGCTTCAAAAAGGTCAAGGCTGAGAGTGAGCCGCTAAAATGTCAGTCAGAAAAATACTGGTGTATGTTTGTAATACTGAGAGATGGAAATAGCACCATTGGGCTGCTTTTGCTGGCCGACTGCCTTGTTGTTACTGGATTCAAATGGCCCCTTTAAATTAGAAAACCACCTTTTCCCTGGGCTCTTCATCATGACAGCAAGGTTGCAAATGTGACCAAGAGGCCATGACAGATGAAATGACTGGCTCAGCCTTACCTCTGGAATTATTTGAGCTATTAATCGCTTCTAGGACACCATAAGCCACCTCGAAGGAAGTGATGATTCTTTATTACTTGTTAAAAATATTTACATTTTCCTCCACCAGCTGTGTATGAGGAATTGATAGTTTCTGTATTGCTAAGTCAATAACATCTTCCTTGAGCCATCAAAGGACTTGATAAAGCAGCAAAACATGAGCGCCTCTGCCGCAAGTAAGAGGGAGGCACTTGGGCTGTCAGGCAATTAAGTGGACCTGAATAAGCTGATGTAATTAAGCCTTTTACTGCATAATTATCTTTATTTTAAATGTGTCTTTTGATGAAACATCTGTTCCCTGCTCCAGATCTCAACAGAGGGACCCACGCTCGCGAAGAAGACAGAGCATGCGAGGCCCTCACACGCGCTGCTTGGGCTGCTCAGACCCAAGGCAACAAATGCTGTCATTTGTTCCATCTTCGCAGGCTAGAGGCAGGTGTCCGATGTCCACAGCCATGTCTACCTAACCTCCCAGCTCCCAGCAGCTGCCCGGAGTGCTGTTACACAAAGCAGTCCCTGGGGCCCAGGGAAGCACTCATCAGCAGGGATGCCTCTAGCTGTAGGGGCCAGTCAGTGCTTTGGCCAGCCACAATACAGCATAGTCAAGTTATGTCCAGGTACTAACCATCAGCAGGACTTGCCTGGGTCCCTGCCTTTGGGCAAGAGAGGATGACTCCTCCATGGAAGGTTAGTAAGATACGTGAAACCTGCAGATCAACTTCACCGAGCGCTGCTTTTCTCTACCCAAACTCTTCTTGTCAGGTCCCATGCTTGCCTCAAGCAGGGATTTGGAATCACAGCAACAGATGCCTCACTGCGAAAGTCACAGGCTTTGGTGAGGCTGAGATGTGGTCTTGGAGCCAGGAGCTGGTAACTCAATCTGGATCTCTCACCAAGACCCCTGTGTCACCACCACTGCCCCCCAGGGTATGCAGTGGCAGGAAGCCGGAACGCGGAACGGAGCTGGAATCCAAGCTCAGGCATTCTAACACAGGAGGCATGCTTCCCAAGCAGTGGGTTAGGCACTGCGCCAAGCATAGCTGTCCCTTCTGTCCTTTGATCACAGCCGCAGGAGCAGGTTCACAGGGGCCTTTGGGCTGTATTGATCTGCACTTGCCTGACGGCCAACTGTGCAGGAGCTACTTCCATAACCCCTCCCACAGGCCACTGCCTCAAGGAGCAGCTTCCTCTGGCTGTATTCCTTGGCGTTTCCTGGAGGACCACCAGCCAGCACAGGTATGAGTGCAGTAACACAGCCATCTGAGAAGGTCCTTTACCCTCGGACCTCCACGCCACAGGTAATTCAGCGAGCTGCTCCTCCCAAAGCAAGGACACTAGCCAGCAACATCACACTAGGCCACGGCACACGGCAGGAGGGTCCAGCAAGGAAGACAAATGTAACGCTGAAGTCAAGCCCTGTCAGTAATGTACTATTTGTAAGAAAGCCTTAATAGCAGGTTATTAGATGGCATCTCAGACGCCACCTCAATCACGTGGCAGCCAGGACCAAGGAACTAAAAACAGCACCCGAAGAGTACAGATGACCACTGCTTCGACCTTTCAATTCAAACGATCTTTCAAAGTCACTAATGGTAGGCTAATTTTTTTTTTTTTGTAAGATGGAAAACTCCATTTCCTCATGGGGTTATTGAAGAGGGTTAACCAAAGTTGCTACGCCTGCTTTATAAATCGTAAAACACTACGTAAATTATCATTATCTAACAGGTTCACAGCAAGGATAGTTCCAAGACCGGAAATTTGTCTTGAACAAGCACTGCATTTCAAATCCAACTACAGTGTCTTTATGGGTCTTAGAACCCCAAACTCATGTGATGTTCTTTATCAACTTACGACACAATCCGGTCACTCATCAGAGGACAGCAGGTCTCCCTGGAGTCCAAATGGGCCACTGCTCACAGACACCTAATCCAGGCCCTGAAACACAACACCATGGCACTCCGCCTCCTTGCGCCCACCAGGCTCTCTGCAGGAAGAACAGCCACAGGACGTCCAATTGCAGTAGTCTGCCACAAGAAACAAGCCCAGCCAAGAGGGGTTGCTGCCTAGGAAGCACCTGTCGGGCCATCGGAGCACGCGCATGCCCTGCCACGTGTGTGCATTTACCACCCTGGCTCTCTCGGGTGGCCGCATCCAGCTACAGGGTTGGCAGGGATGCAAGACGTATGACAACCCTCGTCCCACATCTTGGCTGTGTCAGAGCGTCTTTCCACGTGGCTGCTTGTCCTTCAGGGAGGCTCAATCAGTCTTGCTGCATGAGATCTCAGGATAGCTCTCCCACAGAAGCCAAAGCAGACCTGTGTGGTGTCTGGAGGCCTAGACCCCAGAACTCACACAGTGTCACTTCATCCACATTCAGTGTCAGAGCCAGTCACAAGCCTGGATGCAAGGCAGTGGAGGAGCTGACCCTGAAGGACAGACAGCCTGCACCATGTTGAATCTCCCCACTCCGCACTGAGGAACTTTACTTGCCCTACCAGGGCAATGCCAGGGGCTCTCTGCAACCTTGAGGCTAAACATTATTTTCTTTCTTTCTTAGCTAAGGAAGCTGAGTCCTAAGCTTAAGAGCACAGCTCATGTGACAGATTCAGCTTTGACCCCCAGGTCTGTCTGACACCTCCTTTCAAAGCTAGAGATTTGAATCTTGTTTGCTCTCATCAAATCTCCCATGGAAATTGTTCTTTCCTCCATCTGTCACCATGTCAGCACTCAAACAAATGACTCCCTTTAAGCATATTTAGCCAAAGAGATTCAGCTTTCCCTTTGTAAGGTTTTAAGGCCCTCTTCATAATCTGTCATTTTTCCACTCCCCTAAATTCTATTTTATTCAGGTTGAAATGAGTTCTTTCAAACCAAATTCAGTCACAGCATCATGATGTCAATGGCATAGGAAACCTGAATTTTCACTCTTGTATTTTTTCAGACTAACAGGAGATGCAGATGGTCTGTCGGCTGGACAGTATTGAGCTGTGATTCAAACTTGCAGTCTATTCTGATGTACTTGAGACATCACCATGGAAATATCCACCCGAAGAGGTCTTACAGGAATGAAAACAGGGACCATGGAGAAAACATCTCACCATCTTGATGGAGAAGAAGAAAGAGCTAACGCTTGTATGAGCAAATTCAGGAGCTCTGAAAACACTCGTTCTCTGATCTCGAGCAAGTCATTTCCCTGACCAGGATGCCGACCTTCCTGTGTCTTGAAGTAGAGGACTGAGCTGGGTACCCTGTGAGCTCACTCAATGCTGACATGAACTGATTCCAATGCCTGACCTGCACTGCACCATGTGCCCACACATCTTTATTCTGGAACACATTGATACCACCCTATACTATGCCAACTCCTGACTGCCACATAATCATTTGTGGCTATGGCCGAATTTGCAAACAAACAGGAAATCAGAATGTTTCAAATGTTCTCCTGCAACACTGTGAACAACATTTTTGTTTCTCTGAAAAGCTGCAAGGCATTTCTGCCTGCTGCTCTTCACTGGCCTCACACCAGAAGTATTCACACAGCTTCTCTCCCGCCTTTTCTGGAACATCATTCAAAGTGGAGCAAAAATATTTGAACAAGATGTCTTGATTACAAAAAAAAAAAAAAGAATACATTTGTCTTAAGGGGAAAAAGTGAACACACTATTAACCCCTCTGTTCAACAAACCAAAGCAGATTGGTAAGCACCAGCCAACGAGCTGAGATGCAGTCCAAATACAGCACCCTGTCTAAACTGGAGAATTCAACCTCGAAGCATTTCTTATTAGATACAGATACCACAGGAAAAAGAGTTCTTAGGAGGGAAAAAAAAAACTAAAAAACTCACGGCTGGGATTGTGAAATGTTTTGGAAAATAGGAATTCCAGACTATCATCTTCCCAGCAGATCTGATTACCCTGTGTTCTGATTTCATGGCAAGCACAGATCCAATTGAGGAAGTTTCCCAAACAAATCATTTGTGGCATCCTTGAAAAACACTTCTGATGGTTCTGCATGATGGGAAGGCCCGGATCATCACAATTCAAATGTGCATCCAGTGAGCTTCTCTGATTAAAAGCAATCCTGAGGAAGGCTGTGAGTTCAGATGTTAACACACTCTGCTCTTTGGTAACTCTGAACAACTTAACCCAGTACACAGTGGTACCCAGCAATCCCAGCCTGTTTCTATTCTTCCTGAATGACTCACTTCCCATCTTTCCAAGCAACTTGATGTTTGAGATCAATCCATCAGGGCAAGGAGCAAGTCTTCTCTTTCCTTCCCAGAAACTTTTTCTGATTCGAATTTCACTCAACTCTGACTTGCTCTGTAATCTGTAAGAGTGGGATATACATTTTAGTTGGTGTACATCACTCTTACATTTTTCTCTGAGCCTTTAAGGAAGATCATATAGACAGTAAATACTATCCTTAAAAAGAATTCATCTTTCTTACAGCTAGGATAGCACATGGAGTTGACCTCTGGAAAGTGGGAGGGACGTGCTATCCTAGTGCAAATACTCAGAGATTAGGATGGAGATGTAGCTAGGTGTTATCTGCAGCTGAGACAGGAAGTCCTACGGATAGTGCTACCAGCATCACGACAAGGCCTTGAAGGAGCTGGGAGACAGGATTACAGATTCTCTCACCCCCAGACATAGGGGAAAGACTACTTCCAGGAAAGGAGTTTTGGACAATGAAAAGCATGTTTTTTTTTCAGTGTAAAAAACAGTAGATATCTGGCCAACCATGAACTTGAAGCAGTGAATAAGGAGGCCAAGCTCAAAGACAGCTGATCATCTGATATCAACAGGGTCAGTGCCAGCAGCAACACCACAATAGCCCCATCAAGGACTCCTGTGTAGACGGGCAGGCACGCAGGCCACATGAGGGCTTTCTCTTCTTGAGGTGTAACAGTCAGCATGGACCCTCTGATCTGAGCTATAATTATTCCATTTCCTGGGACTCATCAAGTGAAACCCCATAGAGAGAAAATACGGTATCCACGTGGTGGCTGGAACAAGGAGCCTGAACCAGTGAATTCAAATTTATAAATGTCCTAGCCCCAGCTGGGGAGATCGTAAGTACTGGTCTCAGAATATTGCCTTTGCTTTGGCTGCTATAAGAAAGTGCCACCAGCTGCAGAGCTTCAACAGCAGAAATTAATATTACACAGTTCTGACAGGCAAGAAGTTCAAGATCAAAGCGCCAACTGCTCTGATGTCCGATGAGGGTCAGTTTCCTGGTCACAGACGATGCCTTCTCACTGTGTCCTCACGGAGGGAGGGGTCATCTCTGGCCCCTTGTAGAAAGAGTCCTCCACCCTACAGCACACCAAAAGGGCATGCCTCCCACAAAAGCCACCTTGAGGTTTAGGACTCCGACAGGGGAACTTGAGGGAGACATCAAGCATTTAAACCACAGCAAGGTAAATAGAGATCCAGAGCCACTAACTTTGTATATCGTGATACTCAGCATTGAGTATCACAATATTGATTTCCCATCTGGAGAATTCCAGATTGTCCAGCAACCAACTTCTTCCTCTCTGCACTCTGACTCCTTCTAAGAAATTGTATTTTCTCTACCGGCACCCAGCCTGGGAAGGTGATGAGTCGTCACATCCGGCTCTAGCGGAAGGACAAGCACTGGAGTCTACTGGAGCAACCGGAGACCCCTTTCTCCAGCACTCACAGCAGAGCACACAAAGGAACCGGAGTGACAAGGGCTCACCGTATGTTCATGGCCAAGTCCTTTAGGAGCTACTGAAACACCAACTGCTTCCCAGAGGCCCTTCTTTCTTGGCACACTCACAGCCTCATCTTGTAGCCTCCTGTGAGCCTCCGCTGTCTCTCCAACACATTCTCTCTGGCCTCAGTAAGCCACGCTTCATTTCCATGACTCGTAACCAAAGGCACGCAGGCCATACCCACCAAGGTTTATACACCAACCAACAGTTTACAAGGCATTTATCCATGTAGTGCACCATGACACTCGCACGACACTCTGACGTCAGCAGACCAGATAGTATTCTCATTGTGTAAGAGGAAACAGAAAGACTTAAAAGAGTTTTTAAAACTTGCTCACATTCCCAAGCCAGGGCCCTTGCCCTGCAGTGAGGCGATCTTCTCATCTGTTCCCCATCAAGTAGTCAAAGGACGACAAATTAATTGGAAACACCCATTCTCTTTCGTTACCCTCCATGTGAGTAATCCGACGTGCTTCTTTTAAATTTTCCCTTGTAATTCTTAGGGACCTCGACATAGTCACAGTCTCGGAAACTCCACCAGCAGTGTTCACGGAGCTAACCCACAAAAGAGTGCCATGCTGACATTTGGAAAACCTAAAAGTAATGGCAAATTGGCTTTGATGTCGCCTGTAATGACTGCCTTTTAGAAGGGAGATAACGAACTCCATCACCCCTTCAGGAGGAAATGGCCTTCCTGAAACAAAAATATACAAGCTGGTCTCCCCACAGAGCAAGTCACCAATCAAAACGAACCCGAAAACAGGAGTTACACCTCTGAGTAACTACAGAGAATTCCAGCGTTTCTTTCTTTCTTTCTTTTTAATCCTTTATTCATGAAAAAGACAGACTGCAAGGTATCATGGCAAGCGATGTGCTATTGTAGGTCACGCCAGCACTTGGGAGAGCCACATTCCCTGTGAGAACTCCCGTTCAGTTCAGGGCTCTGACTTCTAGCTGCTGTGCTTCAGATCCAGCTGCCTGCCAAGAATGCAACTACGAGGCAGCAGCGGAAGGCTCAAGCACCCGAGTTCCTGACACCCAACAAGGGGACCCCAATGAAGGAAGTTCCGCTTTCCGGCTCTGCTCTGGCCCAGATCCAAGAACTGTAATGAGCTAAGGGATGGATGACTGTTCTCTCTCCCTGGCCCTAGTCTCCCTTTCAAATAAATGAGTGAAGCTTATTAAAAAAAAAAAAAAAAACTGAAATTTTGTTCATCCTTAAAAGATTTGTTTAAAGTCAGTCGCATTCTTTGAAAATCGAAAATCATTTGACAATTTGCATGAAGTCACATTTCAGATACTGGCAACGTTCAGTGCCAAGAATGTTTTACAAATAATAACTTCTAGACTGCATCCATAACTTTGGAGGGTAAGTGTATTGTACCTTACCAGGAGCGCCAAGGAGGAGGAGAAAGTGGTCGGCTCCACAGTTGGGTCCACAGCTGGCTCGCAGCATCTGACTTTCCTGCCTTCCCATTCCCTAGCACCAGCCGGGCTGGGTCAAAGAAATCACGTGTCCTGTTCCTCCCCTGCAGCTGAACCACACTGGCTGGGAAGGCTTGGTGGTTGCTACAGAACTGGGCGTTGCAGCCAGAAGTAGAAGCTACATCTCAGGAACCATCTCCCAGCAACGCCCCCCAACACACACACCCCGAAGAGAGGACTGTTTCTATAAACAGCACGGTGCCCACCTGGCATTTTCTGAGGCAGCCTTCTGATTGCCTCTTTGGTTTCTTCAGAGGACAAATCTAAGTCCCTCGGGGAGTCACGTTGCAGTGTTCGACATCCTATTTATTTCACAATGTGTGTTGCTGAGAAGGAAAAAAAAAACAAGCAAGCTTCAGGATTTTTTTTTTTTTGTAAACACTTTCTCTGAACACTCAAGTTCGCAGATTGATTGGTAAGCATTTATTCATCAGACCTGACTGCGAACACATGCTGACAGACTTCCCAGTCCAGGTGTACCCTCAAGGATGGGAAACCACCAATACTGTTCATCCAAGTTCATGGAAGACTTAACCTGTTCAATGAGGCCGGGCTGCAAGAGCATCTCTGCTGTTAGCTACATCCTTCAAGGACACGTGAATGTTAATCAGGAGATACAGGGACACGGACAGAAACACACACACACCCAAGGCCTTCTAAGCAATGTAAGTTAGTTAGAAACAAGTAGCAAAGATGGGAACTCAACTGTCCACCTCTGATTTTGAAATCATCTGTCTCCATCCCTCGGGCCCACATAGAGTCCCGAATGCGGAAGAGGCCGGGCTGATATGTGTACCGTGCTCCAGAATGGCCATTCATACCAACCAGCCACGTGATGACAAATCTCTCCACCCTTTCTCTGGCTGGCTGGTCTGACTTCCGGAGTCACAGTGGGAGGATTCGTAAAAATAAAAACGCTCATGCCATCCTTCTTAGGAATACTGCAATACATTAGTTCCAAACAGCTGGGTGTTTCCTTCCACAGAATCAGCTCCAAGAAAATGCTCTGTGGATGCTTCAGCTCTGGGACTGCAGAAGTGTTGAGGAAAAAGGAAGGGGAAGCTAGCTGAACCTCGGCTCCCAGAGCAGCTAAGGTGCTTGGAGCCACTGACACTCCACGTCTTAGGATAATTATGAACTCAGCTGATCCTAACGAAGCCGTACTAGTTTGGCTTGACCTGTAGCGCTGTGCATTTCAGAACCCTCACCAGTTCCAGGGGAACAAAGTTATTCTTTTGCTTCAGGAGGACAAAAAGAGTAATGGATCTACTGGGATGAAGAAAGAAATTGACTAAGGTCCTTCTGGCACTGGAATCTGAAGGATTCGCATAATTTAGTGCTGACAGAACTCCTGGCCATTTGTCTCCTGGACAAACGGCTGCTGGACCCCGTTTTCTTCAGTTACTTCTCTACTAGGTGTGTCAGCCTTTCAGGGAAACAGTGCAAATAGGAACTCGGCAAGAAAGATATGACCAGAAAAGCCAACACACACAAGATCCATGCCTCATTTAGCATCCAGCCGGGCCTGCAGATAGCAAGTGCCACACAAGGTGGAAAAGACAACTCCTCACTGGTCCCAGACCTCGTACAGTAGCAGCGATTTCTGAAATGCCCACTTCCTGCCTGTAGCTTCTAAAGAGGATCTCATTCTGAATAATTACTTTTCTCTCCCTTAAACTGAATTCACCAACTGTCCTGGAGTTTTAGTGAATCCCTTTTTCAAAACTCCAATGATGCATGCAGTGTTTGTCTGTCTTCCTTCTCTCCAGAAAAACACACTTTAATTTTACTCTTTTTGTTTATTGTTAGCTTGCACCATGCTGCATTAGGACTGCTGATTTTTCCCATGGCGTTCTATTTTACCTTGAACGTGAGGATTTACTGAGGTGAAGATCAAAAAATAAAATGACTCATGTGACGCGTGAATACTTTTCACTGCGTGGCTAACTGCAGAGCTAAGCAGCGTACCAAGGATTGTATTTCGTTCTTCACGGTCCGAAGTCATGACCTTGTGTCACTTAAACGAAGATCAAGCACATTACATACCCAGTCAACTGAGTGACCTTTTCTTAATAATAATCCCTCGATTATTCAACATCCAACATTGAATTCAACATTATTCAAAGTATTCAACATCCAAACTGTTCCTACTTGGACTTTTGTTTCTTGGCATCAGTTATTTTGCCTTATTCTTTCCTGGGCTTTATAATTCCCTTTCTTTGGGGGGAGGAAATAAAAGTGAAAATTCATGTATCTTCTTTCCCCATAAAATGTGCTTTTTCTGTGGAACCTCCTTGAGTTCCAAAGGTGAGGGAATTTTTACCTTGTAAGTCCCATACCACACACTCTGTCTGTAGCTCCAGGTTAGCAAATCAGTGTTCAGACCAGAGTCTGGATGCAGTTGCGTTATGAGCGTGCATTGAGGGCCACACCTGCTGCAGAAGCCTACGAATTCCTGACAGAGAATAAAATCCCATTATCTTTTCATGCCCCCCTCTTGGCAGAGCCCCCAACACCAAGTCCTTGTTCATCTCCTTCGCTGTATGATTAAATGGACGCGATATTGAAACACAAGTCTCTCAGGTGGCTACCAGTCTTTCCTCACCTTAGCCATTCTTAGCCTTCTTGCTTCTAGGTTCCCATGGAAACATCTAAAATTAGAGAATGAAATAAGTCTTAAGCTTTTTTGTTAAAAGCCCCAGGAGAATACAGTCATGTTACTCCCTGACCTTGCAAATGGGACAGGAACTATCCTAAAAATGTTGATATTACCTTTCTTTCATTCCTCCGTTGATAAGCATCTTATTGAAAAGCACATTTTACTAAGAAGTTATTCTCAACCATCACCACAGAGGCTAGGCGTGAGTTCCATTCTTTTCTATTTAGGTTCATTATAGTCCATGCAGACATAACGGCTGGATATAATGGCACAGGGAGTATAGAATTAATGACACAGGCTATGCAAACATAAACACTCCTCGCCAGGCCAGAAAGTCTGATTGCCGCAATGCATGATGATCTGATTTCACCCAAAGTAATCTGTGGTTACAAGTGTCTGTGAAGCTTTTCAAAGTCTGTCCTGCTTCGTGCTATCAAACATTTCCTGTTATGGCCGAGCACTTAGGATACTATTAATAAAACATATACTCTACAGACCTTGAAATGCCATCACCTTTATTGGAGATGGTGTGGTTGTAGTTCCAAGTTCCATGTCAGTTAGGGGGGTCAGATCTTTCCTGACTATCATCAGTCATCTTGGCTATAGTTTGTTTGACAACAACAAAGTCTTCCTAGCCCAGACCACCAACTAGAATACACGGTACTGTGGCTCAGATTTGTAAAATCTTTTGTAAAATAAATAAATAAGTATAAAGCAAGCACGCACACAGGCCCAATCCTTCAGGCTGGAAACAACACCTTCACAGTGAGGCGGGGCCCGGCCACTCCGTGCGTGCCCTCTGACCTCTGCAGGCCATCAGACGAGGCACTGCACTTGGCAACGCTGCTTTCATTCACCCCACATGCCCCATGTGGGCATCCCTGAGTGCATACAGCCTGCTACCATAACAGAGTAGCCACTAATGCTGTTTAAAGACTAAATGAAGAAATTATTTGGAAATCTTTTAAAGCAGTCACATATCTAAAAAAAAAAAAAAAAAACTTATACAAACATTCCACTTTGTATCCTATTTGTATCCTAACCCTTGGCCTTTAATTAAACAATTACTTTTATAAATAATCACCATTTTTAACAACTCGAAGCATGGGATTCAAGGGACTGGCAAGGTGGCAATTCTCAAGAACCCGTGACAGCCTCGTGTTGGCATTTGGGCATGTCTGAGATTGTTTTCCAAATAGGCAGAACAGCCCCAATGGACACACCTTACTCTTCATGACGCTGGGTTCAGCTCAAGGATAAAATTTAATGCCAAGAGAAAACAAAGCTAGGCATTTAATTCAGCTCCTTAGAAATGTGTTCCATTAAAAAACAGAGACGGAAGTAGATCAATGTCGGGGAAAAAGAAACTGTGAACTTCTGGAGCCTTCGGATGCGGGAGAGTAATTGGTGATGCTGCTAACAAAAAAGGAACATGAACAGCAGGGTGGCCTTCTCCATCCTCCGATCTACACAGCTCAGTGTGCACCCATGATGGTATCTAAAATGTGGAAGCCACCAAGCGTTTACTGATGGATGAGTGCTACATTTACATACAACGGGGTGTTCTGCAGTCTGAAAAGTAAAGAAATCTGACACATACAACACGCGGATAAACCTTGAAGATCTTTTGTTAAATAAAACGAACCAGTCACAGATGGACAACCGCATACTTCTCCTGGCGCAGGTTATCAAGGAAGTGGAATGCTGATTTCCAGGACCTGGAGGGAGCAGGGGATAGTTTTCAATGTGCATAGAACTTCAGTGTCATGTGATGATCAATGGAAATGACTGGTGCTGCTGGCTGGACAGCATTATGAACACAGCTAACGCCACCAAACAGCAAGTCTACAAATGGCCAAGCTGGTGCAGTTAACCTTATGCGTATATTACTAGAAACAACAGAAAAGAAAATGGAAGAAAAAAGTAGTAACCAAATGTTGCACGCTGGAAAATGGCAACATACATAATGCATATCATCCAAATGGAGAATGAAACAGCAACTGAGAAGTGCACAGTGATGGAGAACGCATCTGCGTGCAGACATCCGGCTAACGTCCTCCCACACTGTGGCGTATACACAATGCCCACAATAAATAAATTATTGGAAAGGCGGATATACAGAGAGGAGAGACAGAGAGGAAGATCCTCCGTCCGATGATTCACTCCCCAAGTGAGCGCAACGGCCGATACCATGCCGATCTAAAGCCAGGAGCCTCTTCCAGGTCTCCCACGTGGGTGCAGGGTCCCAAAGCCTTGGGCCATCCTCGACTGCTTTACCGGGCCACAGGCAGGGAGCTGGATGGGAAGCGGGGCCACCGGGATTAGAACTAGCACCCATATGGGATCCCGGGCATGCAAGGCAAGGACCTAACCACTGCGCCACCGCACCGGGCCCTAAATAAATCTTTTTTAAAAACTCATACACAACTGAAATATTCTGTGTACGCACACCCATTACATGTAGGCAGACTTGTATACTTTCAGAGAGAGAAGTCTTCAGGAACAAACATCGACCCAGAAATAATTTGAGAAATAATTTGACTTAGAAACAAATCAGAATTTTTGCCTATAGCAGTAATCTTCCAATGAGAAAATATTCTTGGGTCATTATGAATTTAAACACTAAAACACTTTGTTCAGTGAAGCAGACACGACACAGAAGAGGAGAAAAGGAGAAATTTTGCATAGAAGGCAGTTTGTTGAATATCATAGAATCCGTGGCCCAAAATGCTGAATCTCATTATCTGGACTCAATACAACACTGTTATTGTAATACAAGAGTTATTTTCTGAGTAAATAAAGAATGAATAACAAACATAAAATAGGAAAAATGTCCCAGGAATATTTCAATAATCATCAAAAACTTCAGATGAAAAATATATCCTTCAGAGGAAAGCCAGCATTAATATATAGGTCCTCAAATACAGACACAGTCACACCCACACTCACACGTACACACAGCATAATGGAGGTTCAAAAGTTCATGGAATATGCAAATAAGTACTCCAAAAAAATGTTACATGGATTTCAAGACATTTTGTACCAACATAAATGCATTTTTTATTTCCATTTTTCTGTGTATTTTTTGAAGTCTCTACATCTATATGCCACTTACATGTTGCATCAGGCTATGCCCTCTTATCATGTTTCCTACTCTGCTTTCTTTGCTTTTGGCTTTGTAGAGTGTTCTGAGCTTGGGCGGCCTCTACATAAACACCCAACATGAAACACCAATTACCAGCTTACAAACTTAGTTCCTGGTGGAAGCGTGATAGCGATTGTGCTGTCAGCTCAGGGCTTGGTGTCACAACGCCTTTGTGAGCGAAGCAGAGGTCTGATAGAGAAAAGCAGCTGTTACAGCCAAGGCAGTCAGACCCACTGCTAGCTTAGCCCCCACGAGGGCTCAGGCAGGTGGCCTATTTAACACAGGTAAGTAGAATTGGAAAACCTGAATGGATCCAGAAAATGCATTTTTGAGAGTTGGAGATGAGCGAGCCTTGGAGCCCTTAAGCTTCAACCCAGCCTGACATGACCAGAGGCACCTGCTGGCTCCCAGGACAACCCTCACTTGTGGTTCAGCATCAAGCCCTCAGCTCCCCACTTGTCCCCTGACCGCCCCTGACCTTTCTGACACCTCTCTCATTCCCCACCACTGTTAGGGAAGGAAAAACCCCTGACATAACCAGGACACAACTGACTCACAGGCATGAGACGGGCAGGGAGTCAAAGCAGGCTCATGCAAGCACAAGATGAAGAATGAACACCTCTCTGAAAATGCCCACTGGCTCGCTCACGAGCAACTCTCAAAGCCATTCTGGAACTGTGCTTTGACCATTCTAAGGGTCAGAAACCCAGGAACTTGTACTACATGTTCAAAAGTTCCAGCCAATGTGAAAACAGAGCCAGCTGTGTTTTCACGGAGACGCCCTGAAGAAGAGAGGCGACAGGCAGCTGCCTCCTCCTTTATTAAACAAAGACAGGCTGATCCTTTGCCTAACACCGTGAACACTTACCTTACATACAGGGCACAGCCTTGACCCCTGGATTCAAACTTTAGGTGATTCGCTGTTTGGAAATCTCTCATGAGACGCTATTTAAAGGTTTTTGTCTGCAACACAAAACCAAATCCTGCCTTTGGGGCTGATGAGATGGGAATTGTCTTTCTCTGGATTTGATGGATGGAATTGGGCATAAAGGAAAAATAAAATAAGTTTCTAACAGACTAGAGTGGGTCATCTGCCTTCAAGGTCAAACCCCTGGCCTCAGAGAATCTCAGAAGTCCTGTGTGCAGGCTGGGTGTGTGGGAGTGCAGGGGCTGGGAGAGCCACGAGCACTGCCCTCTCCCGACCCTCCTCCACGCGTGACACCATCCCATTCCCAACCTCTGCGGCCATGAAGCAGAGCTCATGGGTTTCAAAGAAAACACTCCCAAGAACAATCCCTAAGAAGCACCCAATTCCTGAGAAAACACTAATAACGCTGTCAATTTCACCCTAGCACTCCTGACCATACTTTCCCATCCCCATTTAGTAGGCACCAAAGCTGTGTTGAGTTCTGAGGCCGCCAGAGAAGGCAGCTCTGAATACTGAGGGTTCATAACCAACAAACACAGCTTCGATGCCATAGCCCCCTGCTTTGTGTCCACCCCTCCCCCAGCCCCAGAGGAGATGTTCTGTGCAGGACTCCTGCATTTAAAAAATCTGCTTTTCCCCAATCCAATGGCATTATCCTCTTGGATTCAGGGCAGACCCCTGATGACTGCCCTGGTGACAAGCAGATTACAAAGCAGGTTGATCCAAGCATTGTGTCTGCACCGCTCTTGGAGGAGCCAGAGCCCGTGCGCGGCAGCAGGGAGCACTAATTGCTCATTTGCGGCTGTGACCTTTTCCATCGGGCAGAGCCTCAGCCCTGGCTGCCGCGACGTCTCCTTTAATGACAGTGCGCCGGCAGGGAGGGCAGGTGCCGGAGGCTCCCACTACAGCACTATCAGTATCTGCAGCAGGCGCCCTCCTGGCCTCAAAGTGGGAGCTGAGGACATGGGGAGCTGTCTGCTTCACTGCTTCTGCACCCAGACTCTTCCAAGCACATGAGCTGCCAGGATCAGGAGTGCACCAGGGTATGGCAACAAAGCATTTTTCTAGGTGTCACTCATTTTTTAAGGGACACTGGCCATATTTCCACCAAAGAGCGGGTGGCAGGGTGGATGAGGTGCACAACTGTGGCTGCACCCTGTTAGAGGCACATCGGCTGCAGCCAGCGTTGCCTGGCACATGGCTACAGTGTATGCAGATCCACCCCACTGCTCATCTGCCACAGACAGAGAAGGTCAGCAGAAGTTTTCAGCAAGGTGAGCGGAAGGCGGGACCATGCTGGGAAGGATTTGGTGGGACCACAATGAGCTTGACAGAGGAAGAAGAGCGTGAGGCAGTACTAGCAGAATGGAAGTCAGACTCCCGGGGGATACTGTCTGTGGACTGCAAAGAAGGGACTGAGAGAGGTGGCAGCAGTGCCAGGCAGGGAGGGAGGAGTGGCAAAGGGAGACAGTCACTCATGCGGCTTCGTGCAGTATTCCAGTTCATGGATTGGATACTGAGAGCTCGCAGCTGAAAATAGACTGTCATAAGAGAATGGAGAGGAGGGGCCACAACATCCATGCCTGTCACTGAACATCCACTGAGCCCCAAGGAGCCAATAAAACAAGCATAGCAACAAGAGACAGAGAAGGGAACCAAGGGAGGGGCAAAGCAGCCCTGGCAAGGAGAGCTTTGCACAAGGCAGGCGCCTCCAAGCAACGCCACTCAAGGGTTAACAACAAGGACTCAACCAGTTTTACACCGAAACCCGAGCGATCCAATAAACAGTCCACATTTCTCCCACTGGTCATACATCTAAGCTTTCCCTGGTCAAGCCCACACTCGTGAAAATTAGGGGCAATAACTTTATTCTGTGAAAGCGTTAGACCCGGGGCAGGGCAGGTTACAGGATAGGGGTACTGGCATTCGAAATTGACAAAGATCGCAGAGGAGGTTGCCATCAATTCTCTGCCCTCAAAGCCAGGATCATTTCGCCTAAGAAATGAATAACCTTTTGTAAATGACAAGCCAGCAGCATTTCCTGAGGTTAGGACTCCCCAACTGCTATCCATGGACAGCGGAGGTGGGGAGGCAAGTCTCTTTCCACGTTTCAACCACAAATCAAGGGCCCTGGGGCAGCTCTCAGCCTTCCCAGCAAGCCCTCCCATGGTGCTTGTCGCTCTTCCACAGGGGAACAAGATTTGAGTTCCAGCTACAACATTCACTGCCATATTAATTCTAGGCTGGGGGGTAAGTATTTAAGCAAAATCAAGTAAAGGGTGCTTTTAAATCCCGATTGGGCATTTCAAACTTATATTATTTATCCAGAGCTTGGTGACAGGATGAGATTCTTTGGTCTTATTTTTTGTTGTTTTTGCTGCTGTTAATTTGAAAAGCCAAGAGAGCAACAGAGAGATCTTCCATCTGCTGGCTCACTCCTCAAGTACCCACAACATCCTGTGCTAGACCAGGCTGAAACCAAGAATCAGGAATTCCTTCCAGGTCTCCCACGGACCTGGGTTTCCACTCAAGTAGCAGAGACACCAGCGATCATCTCCCAGGGTGCACATTCACCGGAAGCTGAATGAAGGAGGCACAACTCCATCCCAGGCTGCCTGAGAACAAGTGCAGATGCCTCAAAAAGCTGCTTAACTCACTGGGCCACACACCAGACCCAGAAAGAGGTTCTGATTAAACCTGAGGTTAGCAAAGCAATTCTCTCTGAGGAATTCCATGAGCATGCTGGGTAAATTCATCCTTAGAGACAAATGGGTGGCTGCCAGGATACCCAAGGAGAATAAGTACTTTTAAGAGACACAGCAGAATTTCCACAACCCCTCAGACACATCACTGAAACGTATACCTGAGCTGTTCAGCTAAAAACGGACTGCACTGTCTGCAGCTAACAGGAGCCTGTGCCCCTAGAGTCCATTCTGCTCTGGTTTCCTGAGCCGAGACGGCAGGAGACCATGCCAAGTACTCTGAGCAGCCGTCTGTCATTTCTTATTACGTGGGCTGAAAGTGTTTGCCAGCAACAGCAAGCCCTAGGGGTCCCACTGTGACTAAATTATCATCTGGGATGCGGTCTGGATGCTTGTCCATCGGACAGCACAAGGGACCAGTGATGTTCACCTGCTGCAGGCCACATGGGCAGAACTGCCGTGCCTCCCTTAGTGATCAAACTGTGAGAAGGACAATTGCAAGCACTGGATTCAGAGGCAGAATAAACACTGGAATTCATCAGAACTCACTGATCTTTCTGACAGGGGAGTAAGGTAGATCTGCAAACAAGCAAAGCCACGCAGAGCAAAAAGCCAGGATGTGGGGAATCCAAAGAGCTCCGTGCCAGTCGGTTAAGGGCTGAGGACTGTGAGTCACTGAGCAAAGCTGAAATCATGAGCTTCATCCAATTTGTCAAGACTCTGGCTCTCTTCAAAACCTGAAAACATTCCCCATTTAGATTTTATTACACCAAGTACTCAGCAGATTCTTGAATATTCCACAGGCAATAACTTTCCATGCGTCATGCAATGACCTACTCCAGAAACGCTGCTACACAGCATCAGAGAAAGAGGAAGGATCTTGGCCTTTTTTCTCCCACAGCTAGGAACTCAGCAGAAAAGCAGACAGGAAAGTGCACAGAGGTCGTGTCACAGTCATTTTTAAGGAAGAATGGCTCCCGGAAAGCCAGGCACGAGGGGATCACCGCACACTCCTTTATCCTGATGTTGATTTGGTTCTCCATCTCCCGCGACATGGAAACAAGTGTCCTTGGTTGTTTACATCTGAGGTTTACACAGAAGGCAATCCACAGATTTTCTGTGAGATCCATCTATTTGTCACCATGTTTGATTGGATGCGGCCAGAGCCAAATCAAAACGGGGGAAGAGGAGAGAAGGAGAAAGGACGAAGATGGTGATAAAAACAAAAAAAGCATGGACCATTTGAAGTGAAGAGTGGACCAAGACAGCTGTGCCTGCTCCTTCTGTGATCAGGGCGATCACATGCCCTGGCCAGGGCAGTAACGCGTTACAAAGACTAAGCACATTTCATGCTTCGGCATTGTGTCCAGATGGAATCCAGCATGAAGTGGCTCAGACACGTTTCCCACGGTATGCAACCCTAACAGGGTTACAAGGCAGGCAGGTCTGCACAACCACACTTTCCCCACCCCGGCACATGTACAGAATCAAGTATCAAGCAGACCTCCTTGGCAACAGATACAAGTCAAAACTCACCTTGACCTTAACTCCCATAACCTGCAAACCTTCCGCAGTGACTGAAGAGAAACCCACGTGGTCACAGAGTCTCCATTCAAGCCCCTTCTCTGACACTGTTTCTCAGTGTCCTTCAGAGGACCCCCCAGACGCCCACCCATGCCACAGGAGCTACGCCCCCTCTACCTACTTTCTTGATTCAATAACTTGTGGCCCAGAGCCTACAATAAAATCATGGTGGCAGTCAGCAGTAAACAGGAACGCACATCCGCTCTAAATCAGGCCCGATGACGAGAACAAGCTCAATCGTGGCAATGACCTAAGTGTAGCTGACGCTGCCCTCTGTGATTCTCTGTTGCCCTGGTGGGAACCGAGGGGTAGAACTTGGAGATCTCATGAGTTAGAAGAAATCTATACAATGGGCATTTTATTGAAGTTCCAAAAGGTATTTTTTAAAAAATTAAAACCATATTTCAAGACTAAGCATTTGTCCAAACTCAATGGTTGCATGCTCTCCCTGACTTTCATTCTTCGTCTGTACCTGTAGGAAGCACTGCATGTTTTCCTGCTTACTGCTATAGGTACTTGAGCTACTGGCAAGACTCCACTCGGATAACCTGAAAATGTGTCTAACAGACAAAAGCAAGTGCTTGGTAGCCAGAGTGACAATTACTGCATGGCGAGATTCACCAGATCGCCCACCCTGGTCACTGGAACTTTCTTTGGGAAAAACAGACAAGTTAATTTAATTGTTAAGTTCCTCTCCCTCTTCTGGGTGGGATAACCCCCACCCCCAACTCCAAGGACAGGCCCTGGTTTGTTTATCTGAACTAAAACACAAACACCCACATAGCCACACAGCCTCTCTGTCCTCACTCACCAAGGCAGCATCCAATGTTTTCCTCAAAGCAATGACTACCCCACTGTTTCTGGTTTGTTTATAAGACAACCCAATTCTCTGAAATCATGAGCCTTGGCGTCATGTTCCCTGTGTAGCCCCACATCTGGAAGAGTCTGGCTCATTGTAAATGATCATGATTGCAGACACTGCCTGACATGTTCTGATCCCACCCCACCCGCTCCATTGAGGGGTGTACAAACCAAAGGGCCATAGCACAGAGAGCATGACTGAGAACTCAGCACTGCTATCTCTGATCTTCCAAAAAGTGGAAGCTGGGCAAGTCTTCTACTTTGTAAAAACCTTCATTTATTTGAAAGTTGGAATTACAGAGACAGAAGCACTCTCCTACCCTCTGGTTCACTCCCCAAATGCCCCCACAGCCAGGCTGGGCCACGTGGCAGCCCTGAGTCAGGAACACCATTCCAGAATTGCATGCAGGTGGCAGCGGCCCTAGCACCAGCCCTGCCCTCTGCCACTTTTCCAGGGGCATGGTCATGGAACCTGATCAGAAGCAGGGCAGCACGGCTCGAACCAATACCTTGCTAATGTAACGGCACGGATGCAAGGCGTGGCTTAACCAGCTGTAGCATGAAGATTTTACAGCTGTGCTCTGCTGAAAATGTGCAGCTAAGTGCTCCAGTAACTTACAATAGATCTAAGTGAGTTCACCAGGTTATGGAGCACTTCATCAGCTTCTTTAAAATATGACAAAATAGGGGTAGCAAAGTAGCATAGTATGCTGAATCCTCTGCCTTCAGTGCCAGCCTCCCACATGGGTGCCAGTTCAAGTCCCTGTTGCTCCACTTCCAATCCAGCTCCCTACTTAACAGCTTAGGAAAGCAGCTCAAGTCCTAGGCAGGGGCACCCACGTGGAAGACTAGGAAAAAGCTCCTGGCTCCTGGCTCCTGGCTCCTGGCTCCTGGCTCCTGGCTCTGGATCAGCTCCGCTCCTACTTATGTGAATATCTGGGGAGTGAACCCACAGAAAGAGTTCTTACCTTATGATTTCAGCCTGGCCCAATCTCTCTCTTCTTTTTCTTTTCCAACTCTGCCTTTCAAATAAAAATGTTTTTAAAATATGAAAAAAAAATATATAGAACTATTAAAGCACATGGGCAAATTAGGCTTCTTCAGAGAATTTTGTTGTGATGATTACATGTAATCAAATTGAGATTGATTCTACTTTTTATTTTTCAACATTAGTTTATTATGAAAGCTATGTAATTCACTGAAAAAGATGTACACATTCTTAATAAAAAAGCACAGCTGTAGCTTAGCTTTAGCAAAAAATAAATATTTCTCCAAAATTTTTTAATTTAAAATAGGACATCTTCATAATTGCAATCAATAAAACAATCTGGCCCACAAAAAGTAAGTTTGCCTATTTTAACCCCACAATAAGAAGGATACCTGTTAAAAGGGTTTTAGTGTAACTGAATCAAAATGACATGTGTTCCTGGGAAAGAACATAAATTTCCTGGAAATTCTTTCATTATAATGCTTGAGTCTTCTAGTATTTTTGTTAATATTAGAGTCTTCCTAAGGTTAATATGGAGCTAGAAATCACGTACCCAGGAGAGAGATTTGAGGGCCACCTGTCTCTTCACTGTCAATTTTGAAGTAAGAATTCTCTCCCTTCAATAGTCATTCTCCCCCAGCACACCGCTGCTATGTGCATTTCAGTCTATTGGCTGGCGTGTGCTGCAGGCTGTCCTCCTTTGCTAGTCAGGAGAGATGGTTAAATAGAGTTGGAAAAGAGAATACTTTTAAATGAGAAAGAAAATTGATGGCTATTCCTTTCTTAATTCAAGGACTAAGGTAATAAAAACCATTAATCTTGTTCCCTCTCTCCCTTGTAAATAGGTATATGATTAAATTAGGACTTTTTTTTTTTTGGTATTTGAAACCATCAGTAGAAAGTCAGCTATTTCTAACTATTTGTAATGTTGGAAGTAATGATAAAATGATGTGAAAGGTTAAATGAAACAGCATGAAAATGCTTCTAAACTATAAACTACCAGGCACAGGTTAGTCCACTGCAGTAAGCTTTTGTCCATTTAACAGATCTTAAGAGAAAGTTCCTTATAAAATACTATGACACCGTAGGGTCTGATTTTCTTGCTGTAAACTCCAGGTTGCTTGTTTTGGGTTGTAACAATTATAAAAGGAAACAGGGACAGGATACTGGAATCCAGAGTATGTTATAGAACTGGTGACAAGGCCTTTGACATCACTACTGTCCTAGTAATAGGCGGAGCATTTGGCACTGACAATAGGAATTCAGCTACAGGACTGACTCATGTTATCCTTCAGTCTGCTTTACCAAATTAAATGAAGTATGGTGGTGTGTGCATAGGAAACAAAAGTGAGTTACATTTTTTAGATTGGTATTTTGGTTATAAGCAAAGCACACAAAATTTCATGACAAAACTTTGGTATTTAATGCTATTTTCTTTGGTTGATTTTTAATCTGTTCTGATGAGCTCAAGAGTTTTAATGTTTCAACATGTTGAGCTTTCTGAACTGAAGCCAGGCATTTCCTGATCCTGATTGTTAAGGTTAACAGCAGTTTTTCTCAGAGCTGGTGATTTGAGACCCTGTGAGCACAAAGAAATCTGCTTTTTTGGGACCCTGTCATTTAAATACTAACAATGATCTATAAAGAATTTTCTATAATGATCATCCTCTCAACATTTTATAGGTTTACAAAAATAAATTAAGATGACTAGAATTTAAAAAGGAAGAAAATTCTGACTTGCCACAATACAGAAGAGCCCTGGGGATGTTATGTTAAGGGAAATGATCCAGTCACAAATATGACAAATACTGAATGATCCCATCTGTCCATGGTGCTTGGGAACTGTCAACATTATAGAGAGATAAAGTGAATCAGTGGGTGCCAGGGACCTGGGGAGGAAATGTGGGGAGTAGCTCTTTACTATTGCACAGTTTCAATTTTTCCAGATGAAACTAGGCATATAGGTGGGTGGGAGAGATGATAGCACAACATGACAGAGGTGTTTAACACCACTTGAGTTGTACACCTGAAAACAAAAAGAAAGAGTGGAGGGCATTTAATGCAGCCATTGAGGCGCTGCTTGGGATTCCCCCATCCTGTGTCCAGGTGCCCAGGATGGAGTACCAGCCCTGCACCTGGTCCCATCTCCCTACTGATGCCCACCCGGGACTCCTACCACCACCATGGCAGAATGAGCTAGAGTTCCTGGCCCTGAGGCCCATGAAGAGTGAACCAGGGTGTGGGAAAGTACTCACAAGCACTCACTGTCTGTCTGGCCCGAGAGCTGAATGGCTAAAACTTCACCTTGAAATATCCGAGATCTCATATTTGTGCCAGTTTGGGTCCCAGCTGCTATACTTCCAATCCAGCTCTTGGCTTATGGCCTGGGAAAGCAGCAGCAGAGGACGGCCCAAAGCTTTGGGACTCTGCACCAGTGTGGGAGACCTGGAGGAGGCTCCTGGCTCCAGCTCAGCTCAGCTCTAATCATTGCAGCCATTTGGGTGAGTGAACCAGCAGATGGAAGATCTTTGTCTTTGTCTCTCTTCTTCTCCCTAAATCTGATCTGCCTTTCTAACAAAAATAAATAAATCTTAAAGAGAATTTGTTTTAAAAATTAAGTTGTAAAGATGATAGATTTTATGTATATTTTATCATAATAAGTTAAAAATACTAATTTGGGTTACTTTATTTAATACCATTCCAATTCTAGTTTTTTATGCATTCAAAAAAAAAAAAACAGATTGTCTCTGGTGTTAGAATTCAAAAGGTTAAACCCAAGATCAAACAGCAAACTATTCAGAGTTTGTTTATGAGGAATTCATTGAGCAGCTGCCATAGATGATACAGTTTAGAAATATTAGGAAATACAAAGCACTGTCTTCATAAACGCCTCTAGAACTTCCTCCAGTTCCTTACCTATCAAAAAATAAACACCACTGGAATTTTAATAAAGGGTGAACTCAGACATGAAGGGTTCAGGTGTTTCCAGCATCTCGTTGAGGTCTGAGTGATCAGGTTTTCTTCCAGACTTTGCTCCATGGATACCAAGTCCGCATGAAGTTTCAAGCTCCTGAGTCACAGACTCAAGGCCAAGTTCACCTTGCCTAGCAACAGAACAGGATTCTGCCAAAGAACAAACACAACCTGATGCTCAGGAAAGCACACCTGGAAATGCGACTAGGGGATTGGTCAATAACCAGGATGACGTGATTCTTCTAAGAAATGAGCTCCCGAAGACAAAAGGTACCATGCTTTGACTGAACGTTCAAACTTGGATTGCTTTAAATCTCATCACTGTTGTGTTGTCTAAAAATGTAGCTTTTATGGTCTTAACCCTCCCACACAGGGCATCACCTCCCAAGATGGCATCCCTAGCTCAGTAATGGGAGTGGGGAACTGAGAGGAGCTATCACAGGCAGGTCTCCCCTGCCAGGAGGTGTGGGAGTGGAGCAGTGGGTTCATTCATTCAGGATTTGGGAGGAGCCAGAGAACAGAAAGACAAGGATTAGGCCACGATGACCTACTTTTCACACCAGCCATTTTCACAGCCACAGAGGACTAAGAGCCCTACACAGCAGAATGCATTAGGACAAAGAGGGCGCAATGTGAATTTTGCTTCAGAGAGAGCCACTGGAAGCTTAAAAAAAATACCCCAAAATACAATGGCCTCTTGTTTAATTATAGTAATTATTCATCAGACTCCAGATGTTAGAAGAGAGGGGGAAAAAGAAAACGTTATCTTTTTATGATTAGACACATGAATCCTTTCAAATATGTGTGTCACTGAAATGGAATGTATCTAATCATCAACTTGCAGCTGAGAGAGTGCAGAGTAAATAGCTGAAGGCAATCACATGCTTATGAAAGGAATTTGTTTCCAAAGGGAGAGAGAAACACCTTCCATTTGGAAGAAATCAGATGGAGCATTCCAGCAGCACCCAGAATGGTTTTCTAGTATTTGATCAAATTCTATCCAAAAAAGTATCAATGGCCATGGACATTGTATGAGGCTGCTGCATTTTTTTTTTCCCACAAGATTATTGAGGAGCCCTGGGGAAATTCAGGATGCCCCAAAGTTAGACCTCATTCAGTGTGGGGCGAAGACAAGATGGCCTCGCAGAAGACGAAGGTAGAAAGTCCTGCCTGGACTTTCTGGGTCTACAAAGTTACAGAGAAGACAACAAGCTTCCCTCTGTGCTAAAACTGGACAAGAATATGGGGTGAGAAGTAGGCAGCCTCCAAGAAGCTCTGCAAGTGACTTACTTCCTGATGTTCATTCACGCCCGTAAGCAGCCACCTTCTGCTTCCAATAGGGTTAACTATGGAGCCAATAGAATATTGTAGAAATGACAGTGTAGACTAGTGTTGTGGCACAGCAAGTAAAACCACCACCTGCAATGCTGGAGATCGCATATGGGTGCTGGATCTACACCCAACTGGTCCGCTTCCAATCCAGCTCCTTGGTAATGTGCCTAGGAAAGCAGTGGCAGATGACCCAAGTGCTTGGGCCCTGGGACCCACGTGGGAGATATGGAAGAAGCTCCAGACACAAGCCAGCCCTGGCTGCTGGGGCCAACTGGTAACTAAACCTGTAGATGAAAGAGCCATTATTGAATTAAATGTCTACAATTTTAGGTTAATACGTTCCATAGCAATAGACAACTATCATATAACATGATCTTCTACCACCTGCCTGATCTCCCACTACCTAGCTGAATCCTTTTATCTTGAGATGTTTCCACGAACTAAGTCACACATGTCTTGTGAATGTGTGTTGGGGGAATCCATCTCTGTTGTGTCTGTCCCTTGGTACAGAATGCAGCTCAATCATGTCACAGTCCATCACATTTACCCATTTTATGGACTCACATTAGAATACAGACTTCAAGAGCAGCTTCTAGCCATTGTTGAAGAAGAAATAAAACAACAGCATCACAAATGACTGACCTTTGGATCAAAGCTATATTCAATGTAATCAGCCAAACAGAGGCAAGACCCAGAGACCCAGATTTCATACTCAAAGAACTTAAGCAGAAACTCAGCAGCTGAGAGATCACTTGGGACACCCCATTTGGGAGCGTGTGGTCTGAACCCTGACTCTGTTTCCCATCCAGCTTCCTGCTGCTGCAGTCCCGAGAGGCTGTGGGTGATGACTCAAGAGGCCTGCCATCTGTATACACGGAGACTCAGGCTGTGTTCCAGGCTCCTGGCTTTTGCCTGGCCCAGCCTTGACTGTGCTGAGCCAAGTGAGTTACAAATGAGAAGTTTAGTTCACTAATAGGCAGGACTTGAAACAGGTCCAAGAAGACCTGAGGAATCAGCAGGAACCCACACAGCCTGAGACCACCCAAAGAAGGAAACACCAGCAAGAGACCTGGTAACAGATGGACGACCCTAAGGCCCGGGCCAGGGGTCTACGCTGAATTGTGTGAGCAGCAAAGTGGAATGAACACACAGTGAGTAGTCCATCAGAAGCTTGCTTCAGGAAAATAACTGAATATACAGAGAACAAATTAGAAAAGACAGGTGGGGCAGCTGGCAGGCTGTGCTGCTGGTGCAGTGGGCAGAATTAGGGAGAGGGAGGTAGGAAAAATGGCAATCACCTCGGGCTGCCACTGAGGCGGTGGCAAGCGGAAGTCAGGGAGGCTGAAGCTACCTTGGCCTTGGTGGTGGGCAGAGACCCGGGTGCTCCTGAAATGCTCACACAGTAACACTGAGTGCTCACCCGGGTGGCCTCAGACTGCCTCCGAGGTGGCAGTGGGCAGGCGCCAGAGCCAGCAGCCCAGGTGCCAATGGCACTGGGTGAAGCCCTAGGGCTGCCTGGCAGCATGCTCTGGAGACTTAAGGGTGTGAGCTTACAGGGGCTGGTGTGGATGGCATAGGAGACTATGAGCCTGAGGGTTCATGTCCAGGTGGTGAGAAATGCCTTCTGAGAGATCTCCATGGTGAGGTCACTGTACTTGCAGGGCTAGATCACAGAACCCAGCAGTGAAAGTCACAACAGGGAACAACTAACATGAGGCTAGCACAGGACACTAACCAGCACTGCAGTGAATCAGGTCTAGGGGCAGAATGCAGCATGTGGGCTCATCCACGTAGAACTGCCTTCCCTACTAGCATATGTAAGATCTGTGGCTGGGAACGGGCCTGGTCGGGGACCTAAGGGGATGCCCTGGCTGGGACAGCGTTCCCACTGGTGAATGCAAGAGCTGGAACAGGGGCAGCGATCTGAGCTAGACATGACTGTGATCTCCCTTGGCATGGGTGTGGACTGGGTCTGAAGCATACCTGACTGAGGTAGACTCTGACATCCACTGGTACTCATAAAAGCCAGGGTGGAAGTAAAATGGGCTGGACTCTGCCCCCATTGAAACACATGAGAGCTGTGCCTGGGAGCGGACCAGGCATGGTTTGGCTGCAACACCCAATGGTAATATGGGTCAGTTGGGCAAGACCACCGTTCCTGCAAGAATTAGAGATAGACAAAGTCAACCTGGGCAAAGGATCTACTGACATGTACAAGATCTGTCCCTGGGAGGAGATCCGATAGAGGAGCTTGGGGAACTCCTTTGTCAGGATGCAGCCCCTGCAGCTGAGTGCAAGAACCAAGGCAAGGAGCTGCCCAAAGCAGGCCAGATTACAGTACCTGCTGGCATACATGTGGGTCAGATCTGGGGGCAGAGCAGGCTGGGCCAGTTCATAACACCCACTGGCAGATTTGCTAACCAGGATGGCATGCAGAAGGGGCTGGGTCAGGCTGCAACACCAGCCAGTTCACACTGAGGCCAGACTGAGGGCTGGTTGGGTTGAACTAGGCTGTGGCATCTACCATCATGAGCTAGAACTGGGGGCAGGCTGGACTGAGCCAAGCTGATGTGCCCACTGGTGGATGTCAAGGGAGGTGAGCCATGTCAGTCTCGTGGGTGCCAGGTTTGTGAGCCCTGGGGGTAGAGGTTTAGTGGGGCCTAGGTCGCCTGACCCAAATTCTAGGGCCTGCCTGAGGTGGGTGCTAGGTCCATGAGCCCTGGGGTCAGGGAGTCCAATGGAGCCCAAGTCACCTAGTCCAGGTCCTCAGGCCTACCTGCTCAGTGCTGGATCCATGAATCCCTGGGGCAGAGGGTCCAGGAGGACCCGGGTTGGGCCTAGGGGTCACCTGGCTGGGGTCCTCAGGTCTACCTACATGGTGGGTGACAGATTAGTGAGCCCAAGGGGTTGGGTTTCAGCAGAGCCTGGTTCGCCAGGCCCTGGTCGCTTGGCTCTGGTTCTTGAGCATACCCATGAGAACTAGTCCTCTTCAGTATAAACAATGGAGCAGTGAACGGCTGGCCCAGAGGCACATTGAGGATACGGCAGCCCATTGTTGCCTGCACATGACATCTGGTACCATAGCATAGGAAGGAGAACATAACAAATTGTACAATTACCCCAACTAAAGGGTGGCAGCAAATATCAGGATGAATGGAGACTCTAAGGGCAACTGTGTCAGCCAATTGACACTGGAAGGGTTTTCTCATCCATGGATTTGCGAGACCGACAGTATCTCAAAACTAACACAACCACCTGGACAGAACCCTTGGAGAATACGCAACATCGGGACTATGGGTTTTCAGGCGGCTGCTCCCCACTCCTGGCTACTGGGATGGGTGGGAGGCTCCATATGGCTTCTCCCCTTATCATCCCCCTTCCCCCCAGAAACAGGAAGAAAAAATAAAAAATTCAGAAAAAAATGATCACACTTTTCCCTAGCCCGAGATCCTTTCCACCCTGATCAACTTTGTAAACATCGTCCAAAATCAAATAAATTATTAAAAAGAAAACAAAGCCTGAGTGTATAGGAGGTGTGGAAATCATGGGGTCTCCAGATTTTGTCCCTAAGAAATGTAGCTGAGGCAGCAAAAGATAGGAGAGGCCGGACCAGACAAAGCCAACACAGGTGTCTAGACAGAAGCAGCAAGGCTGCTGAGAGGCAGGAGCAGGGAAATGCGAATTCAAATGCAATATATGTTGGAATCTGTAGTCAGCTACTATATCACTTTCATACTGCAGGTGGGTGCCTTTTGCAAGTACAAACACTTTGATTTGCATTGCAAACTGTCAGCTGGACTTGCAAATAAAGGGGGAAAAACATCCCTTATACCAATGCAAATGTCCTTCCCATCCTAGGTAGAAAGATTGAAAAACACCAAATTAGGGATGACCAAAAAAAATAATAATAAAAAAAATTTAAAAACTTTGCTTTTTAAAACAATTTTTTGGCAAATGAGCTTTTTAAACAAATCAAACTGACTTTACTGTTATCTTGCAGATTGCATTTAACAATTCTGTCTTTTCTTTATTTTTTAGGAAAGGGTGAAAAAATACCATGACTTGATCTGTTTTCCTAACCTCCACCTTTCAAGCAGCACAACCAGGGAAAAATCAAAGCTGATCTATTCCCTGGCAATCAGCTAATTGTGTGAAGTGCCATGCACCATTTGATTTAAACGCACCACTTCTTCCTAACTTGCTCTATGTGCTTAGCTTGAAAATTATATTTCTCTTCCAACATGCAAATGCCAAAGCTTTAATGAAAAGTAAGGGTTTTCACCCAGATTTTTAAATTAGGTCACAGAGTTTTGCATTTATCTGTGTACATATGAGAAATAAATGTCTACTACCTGAGAGTTCCATTACAAATTAGAACTGACACTGGAATTGGCACTGTGGCATAGCAAGTGAAGCCACTGCTCATCACACTAGTGTATCTACCAAAATAAAATGTAATATATGCTATATACACATATGCAACAGAATATCATTCAACCTTAATAAAGGAGGTAATCTTACTATTTATAACAACACGGAGGAACTAAAGAACATTATGTGAAATAAAGTAAGGCAGACATCCACAATTACTGCGTAATTTCACCTAAATGTAGAATCCTTTAAAAATACGAACAGGGAAGACAGTGGGCAGCTGTGGGGAAGGGGAAGAGAGTGGTCACAGGGTACAAGCACTCAGTCACGGCCATTTGGGAGATCTGATGTGTAGTTGGCTCAGTATCTGAGTGGTAGTACACAGGTGGGATGGGATGGGTAGGCAGCAAGGTCAGTCTGCTGAGCTGAAAGTCACATGGCCCCAGCTTATTCCGTCTTCCTACATGTCAACGAAATTGTTCTGTTTTCCAGATATATCTGCTTCATCTGGGGCAGAGGGAAGGTTGTCATGAGCTCCATGTGGAACTTGTGGAGGGGGCCAGCCCTGTGGCATAGTCAACTAAGCTTCCACCTGCACCTCTGGCATCCCATACGGACACTGGTTTTTGTCCTGGCTGTTTTACTTTTGATCCAGCTCCCTACTTATTTATGGCCTGGGAAAACAGAGGAGGGTGGTCCAAGTCCTTGGTCCTTGCACCCACAGGTGAGACCCAGAAGCAGCTCCTGGTTTGGGATCAGCCCAGCTCTGGTCATTGCAGTTACTTGCGAAATGAACCAGCAGATGGAAGATGTTTTTCTCTCCATGTCTCTCCTTGCTGTACATTTGTTTTTCAAATAAAAAATATATATATATTCTTTTTTAAAAAAGAATTAATGGGGTATCATGACTATATAATTCAAATCTATTTCCCAAATGACTGCATGCCTGGAGAGACCAGCTCCAACTTCATGAAAAAAGACCAACTCATGGGGGTGAGGAGTTCTCTCCCTCTCTCACTTGCACATGCCATGCTGTAGGTGCTGCCGGGAGTCCTCTGTAGGTGCTCTGTAGGTCCTCTGTAGGTGCTGCCGGGAGTCCTCTGCCTCCCGCTCCCCACCCTTCCTTCTTTGAGACAATCTTCTGCTCACTAATGAAGGCCTTTCTCTGTGCACAGCAATGCATGCCCGCGCATGTGTAATTTCAGTTACTAACTACCTGACTCAATTTTCTCTCCCTCTGTCCTCCTTACAAGTGTCAGCACTGAGGATGCCTGCCTTTGTGTAGGACAAGAGCATTAAGGAAAATTAACACACTCCTTGCCTACAACGTAGGTGGCCAGAACCCTAACGTCTACTGGAAAGGCGTCCACAGAGGAGGTAGATACAGGGATAAGGCTGACTGCGGACAATCAACTCACAACACGCATGCGCAGTGAAGCATCCCCCTGCGTGTGCGGATGACACTTCAAGCTGAGGCACAGAATTAAACAAGTAGATACAGCCTTTTTACGCCGTTCCCCAGGATATGGCTTTCCACTTGTGGCCCTCACAGGCAGCCTTGGGGGTCATGGCCATCTGCTCAGATGAGATGCTTTCCCTAAGGGACCACTGGCAGGACAGGAGGTGAAGGCTGATTCACCAGTCACCTCCTTGGTCCCTACAGCTACACTCTAGAGTAAGAAATCTGATCTCTATATAAGCCAGGGCTGTAGAACAGACTCACAAAAAAAAAATTCCAAGAAGATGTGATTTTTTTGGCCAAAGGCACAGTTCACAAATAGGAGTTAGGCTTTTCAAACAGATTTCTCAATGCAGACCTATTTCTATATTGGGACCCAGTATCATAAACACTGTGAGGCTTGTGTTTAAAGCATGGACACAAAGACAACACCCGGAAAGTCTGTGTTTTTAAGACTAAGTGTGAGATAAAATGGAATTCGGTTGAGGACAGTGGCAGTGACAACACAAGCCAGAAGCAGAACAGGCCCAGAGCAACGAACAGCTGCCTCACGTGCAAATGAATGCTCCAGCTACACTGCCTGCACTGTTCTTGAATTTCTCACCTTCTCCAGGGGACTCAGCCTTGCGGGATGGGAAACAAGAAGGCCTGTGCAGAGAAGCAAAGACAGTTCCATATGCAATGAATACACTAGGTACTCAATTTCCTCATTCAACTAAAACTCACAGAATTCAGAGTGAAGTGGCAACGCAGCAGAAAATCTGTTTTTCTCACTTTCTTTAAGCAGGCTGCGTTTCTATTCATTTCACTGAGCGAGGACTACCCCTTCTTTGTTTCAGCAGTCTCTGCAGAGAGAGTACATCTTTCTTCATCCTTCTCTCTCAGCAACAGCACCACTTGGTGTGGTTGTTTCTGTATGAATTGGTGCACGGGGTGGGAGAAGGCCAGCAGACAGGTGCAGACTTTCAGAGATGACAACTCCAGCCGCATCTGACAATGCTTCCTTGTCTGGTGCCGTCTCAGCCCTGGCTGCTGGGGCCCGTGTGTGGTGGATCAGGTAAGAAGCCTGGGAGTCCCTGTCAAAGTATGCAAGAATGCCACAAATAGCAGGAAGAGTGTAACACCGCAGCTGACTTAGCCAGAGGAGCATCCACCTGTGGGCCCGTCCAGAGCCTTAATCAGAGTTGCCTGAGCCACTAGCACTGGCGGACTTAATGGAGGCTTGGGGCAATTAGTAAATCGCTGAGGGTCCTGAGCCATAGACCCTGGCCCAGGAAACTAACCGAGAGGCAGTGGCTAAGCTCTCAGGTGATGTCACTGGTTATCACAGCACAGCCTGGCCGCGCAAGGTCACGCCTGGCCTGGGGGTGCTGCATGTATTGTACAGAACGAAGTCTGTTGAGGGGACACCAAGGACACGGAGCCTAAAGCCTCATATACATTAAAAATATAATGAGAGTGATTTTTATCTTCCATGAATATTTAATTCTCCTGAAAGCTAACCATTTGCATATCACAACACCCCAGCGCCAGCACGTGTGTGATTTTCCTTGTTGTCTTTCAAACTGCAGCAGACCGTTTCCGCTCTTCCTGTGATGCCTTGAAAGTTGCTGAAATGCACATTGATCCCTTTGATGTACGCGCATGTGGGTTTTAAAACAAAGTCGGCACCACTGCTCTCATCTGTGTGGAGAAAACGCAACAATGGGGGGAAAGCCAGGTCGGCTTCCATTGTCTTCCTCGTGGCCTGGATCACAATCCACCCGTGTTTTGAATGCTGTTTAATTTTCGCTGATGTCTTTTTATCTGAGCTTCATGTGAACTTAAAAGGAGTTCTATTGATATGCAACCTACTGTGATTATGATATGCTGCCCGCCCCCATTGCCTGCAGCTGCCTGAAGCTTAATTACGCATGTATGCATGCAAAGCCCAGATGCTTGGCCAAGAGAGCCTCCACCGGCTAGTGTCTCACTGGTTTTTGTGTGAATTATAATTGGGCCATCTCTGTTTCTCAGCCCATCCTGCGGCTTCTGCGTGGCCCCTTTTCCCTCTGCTGCTCCCTTCCTCTGCCAATGTGAAGCGCCTGTGATCTGGAGGGACATTCACAGATGTGACAAATCCTTTTACCTATACAGCAATTTTAAAAGGTTCAGAAAAACGACCCTAGCCCCAATCAGTTTTCCTCCAGATGGTTGGTAGCTGAAAACAAAACAAAACAAAAAAAGAAAGCAAGAAGGAAGAAGGAATAGTTAACTAGAAGCTGGCATCCGGGTACAAACAAAGAAGGCTTGGAGCCAGGCATGAACAATGTAAAGGAATACTGGGAATACACTCTACACCTGCTCCAGAAAGGTGATGGAGACCGGCAGCAGCAGGTTTGTTAAGCACAGCAGCCCCTACTCAGACGGCCTTCTGTCAACTGCTTTCCAGGCCACCTCAGGGAGCACACAGTCTGGAAGATTAAGAAAGCCAGGTCTGCGAGTGCAAGACTGACAACGGCGTGGCACTAAATGCCTAATAACCATGTCAGTGTCGCCATGAGCTGTCCTGCACTGAGAGATGTGCAGATGGAAGAGCCCTCTCACAGGATGGCAGCTGCTGGTTCTGAGGTGCTGGCATTGCTTTTAAAATGGATCATCAAATGAAATCTGCGGATTAATCCCAAAGTCACAGGCTATTTTGTGACCTCAAAGTTTAAAAAGCAAAAGTATATGGAATGATACCGAAGATATAAGAGAAAGCAGAAATGTCCTACAGAATAACCATCTACGACAATTTTGAAACTTAAGTTTTAAAAAAAAAAATCACTGGACATTTGTCATTCAGTTAGGTGACTTTTGTTAAAAGAATAATACTTCCCTCAGAGGCTCATCTAAGAATCTATTACAGGAAAAATTGCTCTAACACTTGTAAAATGGTTAGACAGACTTGACTCAGGGCTATTGGGATAGCTGCACGGCTAACTGCAATGTAATTGTGCAGTCGGAAAGGGAAATGGTTCTATACTCCAAGTCCAGTAAGGCCAAGTACAGATTTACAGCAGAGAGGGCATCGGTGGGTGGAAAGTTATCAAGCAATGTCAGATCAAGGGAGATTCTGGGGACAATCTGCTGGGGAGGCATCTTCCACTCCCATGCCAGCTAACACCTTCACTTTCCCTCCACCTGGAAATTAAATCCACTGACAATCTCTCTCTCTCTCTCTCTCTCTTTTAAAAAGGTTTTATTTATTTTTATCCGAAAGGCAAATTTACAGAGAGAAGGAGAGACAGAGAAAGATCTTTTGTCTGCTGGTTCACTCCGCAAGTAGCTGCAACAGCTGGAGCTGAGCTGATCTGAAACCAGGAGGCGGAAGCTTCTTCCAGGGTCTCCCAAGCGAGTGCAGGGTCCCAAGGTTTAGGGCCATCCTCGACTGCTTTCCAGGCCACAAGCACGGAGCTTGAAGGGAAGGGAGCAACCAGTTACCCTTATGGGATCCTGGCGTATACAAGGTGAGGACTTTGGCCATTAGGCTACCGCAGCAGGCCAGTGCCTTCTTAATTGCCTGCAGTGTGTCGGAGCTACATAAAAGCTATCTTACGATTCACTAACACTGGAAGCAATTACACCAGATGACATTTCTTAATTTGTAGCAACGCAACTTAAAAGAAATAATACAGCACACATTTAATTCTTTGTGATTACGGAGAGAGCTTGAGTTGAGCATCAGGCCCATGTCCATGGGGATTCCTGCTTTGTTCCTTTTTCCTAGTGTGTTCCCTGAAGGTCACTGTCTCAAGTCTTCAAATGGTGATACCGCTGCCTATTATACACACTTCTCACAAGAACATTTGTGAAAGAGCAGGGAAATTCTCCCTGGCCATCATGACTTACCCTGGGGGATGTTCATCAATGTTCTTTTTGTAAAACCACATACAGTTATACCTATATTATCCTAGGTGTTTTACATTTTTTCTATTTTGCCTCTTCTGCACTTCTCTACCATTTCTGGTATTCATCAACTAAATCACAGTCATTCACTTTTCACACATCTCCCCTATGCAACATTCAGACCCCACATCCTCAGTGTTTTCCCTGTAAGCAAGACTGCTCCTCAAATGTTTTTGTCCACATTCCTCACTGTGATATATTGGATGTTTGACAGCAGATCCAAAGACAGGCATGAAGGGGAAATGAATTTTCAACTTCCAGTAGAAGAGAGAAGCACAGCAGAGCTTCTACCTGGTGACATTGCAGAAGAAAAGGTTCTGCTATGACAACATGCAGTGCATGCTGTCTTCTTCTCCATTTTTTCTGCAAGGAGGCTCTCTGTCAAGCACACCTGAGATGGGAAAAAATAGTTCCCAATACAAAGCTGATCAGGAAGCCAGTCAACGTCAACCAGGTCACAGGCCTGACTGGCTCACTGCTTCTGACACGATGCTACTGCACTGATCCCAGACTGCCAGAGTACCTTCTATCAAGGGCACAAAACACACCTTCACCAAACAGAAAGCACCAGGCTTCCCCGACGTACGTAAGCTCACTGCTGGATGAAACTGTAAGTGCTGAAGATCAGTTTCATCAAAATCCAACTGGCTCCTCTAGCAATGCATATCTGTTAGCAGGTGCCCAAGTCAACAGGATGCCAAGAGCAGGGTGTACCTGTGTGGAAGTAGGTCACCTGAGATGACTGGGGTGCGACACTGCCAAGAGGGGAACAGCTCTGGTTTGTTCAGGCCAGGAATGAGTTACAGACCAGCAAGCCACTCCATGAATAATGTGCTGGGTGCTTTTACTATGTGCTTATACTTGCACTGGAAGCTAGGGACATGGTCATAAATAAAGCACCGGGACACGTGGCTTCAGGAGGCTGAGACACTGGTGAGATCTGGGGGAGCCTTGAAGGAACAGGAAAAAAAATACCAAATTGCTGATTGTTAATTTACCTAACTGGTTTACTTTCCTCCACATCAAATCACATATCCCGGCAGCAGCTCTGATACCACATATTCCAAACGAAGATGAAAATCCTTCTCTTTTAGCATCAGAAAGTTCTACCGTCCTGCAATCCCTAGGTCACCCTCTACTGCTAAGGAGCACCTATCATGACAGACCATGAGGGTGCATGAGCACCCAGTCAGTGACAAGGCACTGGGCAGCCAGGGAGAGTGAGTTTACTTGCTGAGTCAGTATGGGCATAGCAGTCCTGGGGCCCCTAGGCCCCATTTAAGTCTCATTTGTTTTCACCTCTTTGCCACAATGAGTGACTATCAACAATTCATTTTTCCTAAACATGTGCCAACAAAAGCATTCTTTCACTTTAAAAGATGGCATCGGTAAAGGTCAGTTGGATAGTGCCCTCATTGTCAGAGGTCATTTAAGGGAATTATTATTATTATTAATATTCAATGCAACTCATGACAGACCCAAAGTGTAACCATTCAACTTTTGTATTTTTCGAGAGTATATGGAAGCAACAAAGAAACACACACACACACACACACACACACACACACACACACCCTATTCTGATTGAATATTAGGGAAGTACTATTGAGGGCTCCAGGGCCAGTCTGCCCATCAGAGCTCCACATTTAGAAAGCTGGGCTTTCTCTTTGCTTCACAAGCCTGCACTTCGTTGCAGCATCCATGTCAGACACCAAGAGAAAAGCCCCAGGGCGGGCCATCTTTGTGTTCCTCAAATATAAACAAATTTGTTTTCCACTAGGGGTGAATACAAAGCTTTGTCTCCATTCAATTAAGCACATTAAGTACTACCCTTTCTCTGGGCCATGCTTAAAAGCAGAAGAAAGAATGAGAGCCGATATACCATGCAACATATGTAATATATGCCTCAGTATAAAATTAATATTAGCTACCACACAGTAAGGTTAATTGTTGTGTCTCTGAGCACTTAATCTGTGAGCAGTTGATAAATCCCACCCTGAATAACAGTGGCTGGTATTTAGGTTACACAAAGTCATTGCCGTTTTTTAATTTAAACTGTGCACTAGATTAAAACACAAGAGTGTGTCAGGAGGACAATTCAGAAGCAGCAGCAATAGGGCTGTCATTTGGCATACAAAGTTTCCACAGCACACCCCAGGGACATGTTAATCAAAGCTTTTTAATGGATTCAGTCTGATCTGTGACAGGCTTTGTTCCGGAGATGGCATTTTCTGGATGGAGCTGTGAGTTATCAATAAGACACAGTAATTGCGGGGAGTGACCGAGCTGTGTCTGCAGGGCTTCCCATCACCCAGGCCTGGTTTATTATCAGTCCAGGCAGAGCTGTCTTCCAGGAGGAGGCACAGGATGCCCTGTCTCTTTCTTTCATCTCCCAACACACAAGGATGGAAAATTAAGCAACAAGAAAAAGTGACAGTAATTTACCCAAAAAAGGGGGAAAAAAAATCTCCCGCCACCTTTCGTTTCTCCTCCTTGTTAAGTCTTTGTGTTAGACTTTCAACCCAGATCAACACAGCAAATTTTTCAAACTGATCAGATAAAGCCATTTTAACCAAAGCTGTCGCAGGAAGCAGCACCGTGGGCCTGGCCGTGGTGCCTGGGTCCCAAGGTTCTTTATTATCACTCTGAAATCAAAACATCCAGAGGCTAAACTGAGGACTGCTGGTCACCTGCAGGGCTGATTAGCTTCTCAGCCACTTAGGAAGTGAACCCACCTCTCAGTACGGAAGTGTCGGTGCCTATTCAACAGGAACTTACGGCAGGCTTTCTTTCATTAATCATAACCTTCACTGTGAAAGACTGGAATCAGTTCTCTGGTAAGAGATAGTATGGTGAGTGGGCAAAAGTAGTGAGAGAGAAAGAATTCAACGAGGAACCTGTTTCCGTCCAGCTGCTTGTTCCCTTCCCTCTGGCTGACTCTGGTTCCCTTGTTCCCAGGTTACTAACTCCCTACTAAAGACTCGCACACTTGGGTAGCCTAGCACTTCCAACAGCAAGGAAGGATCAACCAGACACCTGCTCTCCAGTCGCTGCCCATCTCCTATTGTTCACTGACACACACAGTTCCACACGCAGCAAGGGGAGCGTCGGTCTGTCCACCTTATTCAACCAAAGTCTGAACCTCCCATGACAGACGGTGGATGCTTATTCATGACCTGGGTCAGGAAACAAAATTATACAGATCGCTGCTGAGACATCAGCATGTGACACCATGCTTCTAACACCCTGGCCTCGTTTATCTATCCTGTGGGCTCTCAAGGGGTGTACAACCTCCTTCGTGGGTGTTTCAGGACAGATTACAAACCCCTCTGCCATTCCCACTGATTCTGCTCAGCCCACGCCACTGTGCTTTTGTTGGTCTCCTAACACATCTTGTAATTTCATCCTTCCTGCCTTTGTTTACAACATTCCATTGGCCTGAAATACCCGTCCCCCTCCATTGTCCATTTACCACATTTCTTCTTAACCCCTAAGCCCCGCTCAAATGTCATCTAACCAGCAAGGTCAGAATTAACAGGGACAAGGGACAGAGCTACAGAACGTGCAACCCAAGGGTCATGGCACCAGGGACTCAAGTTCTGCGGAGACAGCACATGGCTCTTGGGCAACAAAGGCTGTTTGTTCTCCTGGCTGCTTCTCAGCCTGAGTCAATCTCTGAAAGGCGATTTAAAAAAAAATAAGCAAGAAAAGAAAATAACTTCCATTCTGCCCTTGGGAAAGGCAAGCCCTAGGCACATTCAGGCATTCATTTAGGAAACCGCACTTCCGGTTTATACTTGGAGTTGCAACATGGGGGCAGGCGGCGTCCACTAGACCAGAACCTTGCCCTATATGTCCCAGATCATCAGTCCTACGGAGGCTGTAACACACCAAAGATCGACCCTGCAGGCCAGTACATCTCCCTCGTAAATCTACCCTGGGGCCAGGGAAAGTGCATTTCCAGCTCAAGTCCCCAGGAGATGACAAGATTCAAGTCTGGAAAGCATGTGGAGATGAGTATCTGGCCTAGAAATCCACCCCATCCCATCACTCCATGTGCTCTGTGAGACACGTGGTTTCAGAGAAGCAGAGAAGAGATAAAAAATAATACAAGAAATTATTGCCATGGTCCTAAGAAGAGATGATGAGGTCCAAAACAAGGCAGTGGCGAAGAAATGAGGAGAGTAATGGAACAGCGAGCACTTGATGAATTATTAGATTTGAGAGCAAGAGAACCCAGGATGCTCCGACACCTGACACAACACCAAGACACTCTCATCCTATTTCCCCTGTCTGGAAATACGTTATCCTTCTTATTAAAGACCAGAGTTTCTGAGACAGAGAACTCTGTCATCCATTGGATTCACTCCTCAAATGGCTGCAATAGCCAGTATTGGGCCAGACTGAAGTCAGGAGCCAGGAACTTCGCCTGGGTCTCTCATGAGAGCGCAGGGGCCCAATGATCTGAACCATCTTCTGCCACTTTCCCAGAAGCATTAGTAGGGACCCAGATCAGAAGGGACACAGCTGGGACTCAAACTAGCATACATATGGGATGCTGGCATTGCAGCAGCATCTTAACTCACTAAGCCATGACTCCTGGTTTTCATGCTTGTCTTTGCCTCAAGCCTCCAGCACTTCCCTTTGTGCCCTCAGTCTCAGTAAACTGTTTACTAATATAGAAATTAAGCACAATTTGCTCTCCATACTACCCAAGTCCACAATATAAGGTACCATTCTTCTTTCCTCCTGGGCCCTGAAGACCTCCTCTCACGAATGTTCACCTCCCCACGCCGACTAGGGATGCCCACCTTCTTGTGTGTCAAGAATGCCAGGCTCTCGGAGTCTTGGTCCTTCAGCCCACCTGCCCCTCTCCTGCATCAACTTCACAAATCTAATGGAAATTCCCATCCTATCTTCTTTCTTGTTGAAATGCAGAAAGTAAAACAAAGTGATTCATCAATGTGTAACTGCCAACTCTTCTAGAACATTCTGCAAATGAATCCGTCCACGTTTTCTGCAAGAGTTGTCTCCACATAGTCACCTAGAATTTAGTCTCAATACACCACCTTTTAAGCCCAGCCCCACTGAAGCTGTTGCTTGTCAAGATGGCTGGCAACCTCCATGTCCCCAAATCCCACGGATACCCCTTTAGCCCTTCAGCACATCCCAAAATAAAGAGGTTTCTCCACCTTTGTAATCTCTCTAGGGGTGCTCGTATCCCACCACTTTCCCACTGTTTCTCTTTCTTCCACTGGTTTTCACTCCTTTGGCTGAATTCAGGGACTAACTGGGGTCTCACTTGCCTCCTCCAAGGGAATGAGGCTTCCCACATGTTTCAAAATCAGCAGGTAACTTGAATTTCTTTAACTTCAGCCTAGATCTTGTTCTGAACTTCAACCTAATGGGTCCCCATTTAATGGATGTTCTCTTGTGTGCATCCGGGAGATAATTTAAACTCACCATGTCAATAACTGAGCTCCTGATAGTTCCCCTCATGATGGTTCACTCCTCGTCTAACCCATACCCAATTGTCTTGTTGCCATAGTAACAGTAAAGCTAACATGAAGCAATGTTTGCGACATACCAATAGCCAGGGCAACTACTTCATCACCCCTGCTCACAAAATGAGAGAAGAAAAAACCAAGACAACAGAGAGGTTCAGTGCCAAGCTCAAACAGCTACCAAGGCTCTCAGATGGGATTACAACCCAGACAGCCTAGACAGGAAGCTCCATGAGGCCTGAACTGAGTCTGTCTTGTCCTTCACATTGGGCCTCTCTGTAGATCTTAGCTCACGTGCTCACTAGAGCCTCCTGTGCTGTCTTTAGCTGAAGCAAATGCTTCCGGATGTAAAACGGACACTGGGTGCTTACGAATCTGGAAGGACTTGCTCCTCAAAGAGCAAAATGGGAAGAGGGGCCAACAGAAATGCCAACAATCCAGCAAAGCTCACCTTGACAGAACAAATCAAGGTTGTGGTCACTGTGTCTTCAATCAACTATTGAGGCATACTGAGTCCCCTGCACCTAAAGTGGGAAAGAAGCCATACTGATGCACAACACTCCAATCCAAAGACCAAGATCACAGAGTCTACTAGATTCCCATAGGGACAGCAAGTGGCAAGAGAAGGATGGAAGTGCATTGTCTAAACTGCTAGTTGTCCGTCAGAAAATATTCCACTGACTTCCTCCCTGATGTTCCCAAGACTAACGGAAAACAAGAGCATTTGCTGTCGCATATTATGACGGTGAGTTGAAGTTTCCTAACAGGCAGCAAGGGCAGCACTGCAGAAATGCCCAGTTCAGTAATGACCTTAGTCCTGAGTAATACTGGAGCCAGAAAACAGCAACAGCAGCAGCACAAGTCCCTAACCTGATGCTCTCTGCTTAGAATTCCCCAGCGCTACCCAACCCCCTCAACCACCTGACTTGCTTAGGGTTCCTGCCCTCCTCCCTTCACTCGTGCTCTCCTTCACTGATTTCACTACTCCTTCCTGGGGGATGTCTGGTGAGCCAGACACTGATCTGGGGACTAGGGCTAGATTAGGAAACCACACAGCCAAGAGTCTGCTGTTCAAGTGTTCTACACAGAGTGATGAGCGAACAGGATGCAAACCACCTAAGGCACCAGGAGGCCCGCAAAGAAAGCAAACCAAGGGAGTAACCACAAGGTGAGAGAGAGCCCATGGGCGTGCAGATAAGGAATGAGGGCAGTGCAGAATCTGAGTGGACTGAGGTATTTCTGCATCCCACTGTGTTCGAGCCAAGGACAAGCAGTGCCAGGCAGGAATGCTCCCAATTCTTCATGGGGCACACATGTGTACATGCATTTGTGAACCTATATGTACTTACAGGCTGACTTATATATAAACACCTTCTGCCCTTTAGCAGAGGTGGGGCTGGTGCTGTGGCATAGTGGGTAAGGCTACCACCTACGGCATCAGTATATAGGTGCCAATTCAAGTTCTGGCTTATCCACTTCTGTTCCAGCTCCCTGCTAATACCCCTAGGAAAGCAACAGAAAACAACTCAAGTACTTGGGTCCCTGCTCCACATGGGAGATCCAGAAGCTCCTGGCTCCTGGCTTCAGACCAACCCAGCTGTGTCTGTTGAGGCCATTTGGAGAGTGAATCAGGGGGTAGAAGATCTCTCTCCTCTCTCACTCTCTCTGAATAAATAAATCTTATTAAAAACCCCACAGAAGTGATTATTACAGTCATCTTGGGCAACTATAATTGTAACTAAAACACCACATGACAGTTAGAGGAGTAGGGATGGGGCTTGAACAACAGAAAACACCAACCAAAACCCAACTCGGAATGATCGTAGTTTCTATGTCAGTCATTCTTGGAGTAAAATGGTGCTCTGGGGAAAACAGCCAAGTGTTCATCTCACACAACCAACAAGCACCAACACAACCTCTGCACTGTCTTCAACAGAACCATTGTATTTGGGCCTATAGCAAGTGCATACTGTTTGTGTTTTAGTAAAACAGGACATTAAAAGAGTCAAGATCTAACAAAAAGCTATTTTCCTGTCACACCATGCACATTTTTTAAGAGAAAATGAGTTTTCTTGAATGATAATGATATGCCATTGGACAATCCAATAGCCACTGGTACAATTTGCACTGTTGTCATAACTCATACTGAGTCACTTTTATTCACTATTACTTTTTTTGTATTGTGTGTGGAGTCAGACAGGATAGTAGGCAGCTAGGATTTTCCTGGTCCCCAAGTTTTTTTTTCTAACATATAAAGATTGCATTTCTACTCCATGTCTTAATTTTACCAGAGCACATTTCTCCCAAGAGACAGGGGCAGAATTAACATATCAACTCACCAACTAAAGCTGCCTGCCTAATTCCATCTCGGGGCCATTGTCAAGGAGGTGGTGTCAGAATAATCAGTTTGTTAACTGATAACACCTTTCTGAGACTTTGTCTCAGAGCCAGGTATTATGGAAGCCAAAATTTTTCCTTCGCTTTCAGAGAAACTCCTTTGAAATGAAGTTTTAAAACGATGCAAGCGTCCCGTACACACGGGTGTCATTAGGACGGGAGTCACTTCTCTCTTCTCTTCAAATAAATCTTGGTTTGAAACTAGTTTGTCCGCATGAAAATCCTTCTTTCCTGTGAGACAAGGATCGAGGCTGCTGCCATGTTTTTTCCTGTCCAACTTCCTACAACAGTATCAGGAAAAGTATCAACATGCGGGAAAGGTTCATGATATATCAGTATAACTGTAAGGTGTGACCACACCAGCCCCTGAATACAGACGTGGGGCCTGGCAGCACTAGAAGATGCCACTTGGAAAACCACAAATGAAAAACATTACAAAGACAAGTAGCTGGGACTATTTAAAATTACCTAAAAACAAAACAAAACGAAACAAAAACAAGAGTGTCCCTGCCTTTGGATGTAGTCATTCCCTCAAAGGCTCATGCTTGCTTCTAGCTTTCAGAATCTAAATGAAATCAAGCCAAGGTTCTGTGTCTAAACACCTTCAGTTAATCTCTTTTGTTCTTTACATTTCAGAGGTAAAGTCAGCACCAGTGGATATTTAGAACATTCATCATATGCTTTCATACTGCCAGCATGAAAAGAAATGCACACAGGACTTTCAACATAAATTCTTCTGTTAACAGGAACTTTGTGGATGAGACTTCGTAGTTCAGTTTCAACTAACACTTACGTAACTCTGTGTGCCAGATACTACAGTGGGCACTTGGCCTTCACATCACGGGAACGTTTTACCACAACCCATCAGATGCTGAAGCCTTTAGAACTGGCAAGTAGAGGCAAAGACACAGCAACACTGCTCAGGAAGCCCACAGTCTTCAAATGCAAAGTGCCTCATTGCCCCAATTCCCCTCCAAGATGGGATTAAGGCTGTCAACAATCCAGGGGCTCATTCCTGGAGAGAGCTACAGGAAGTAGCCTTTCTCCTCAGCCAGACTGTCTACTCAACCCAACGCCCACAGGGTGGAGCAGTCAACAACAAAGGAACCCAGAGACACCTTACAGGAATGCTCCTGCATCCCGAACCACCTGCTAATCTAAGAGCTGGGATTTCAGGGAACCCTGTCATCATCAGCTGGGGAAGACAAACAAAACCAACTTTGAATGTCTGCTGGGGAATAACATCAACATTTTACAAGTTCCTAAGGTTTAAAAAAAGTCACTAATATTAGCATGTGAAGGCAGGGGCCACCAGCTGAACTCCAGTAAACAAAACCCTTAAATGAGCCCATAGCTTACCACCCATCTGCCTCATTAGAGGTCCAAGCTTCCTTCTGTCTTGCAAGACAGAAGATGAAAGAGTGTCAGTGTGTGAGTTTGGGAATTTCTTGCTTCTATATACAGGTCTTACATCAAAACAGATGTAGCAAGAGAACCTGCCCCTCCTCACCTTTGGACAGCTGCACCTTAAAGCAGGAGTGGCACACATCTTGCCTGTCATGAAGGATGCGCCCGGGCTGTGTGGAAAGCATTGCTCTGAGGCAGGAAGAGCTCATCCACTGTCACCTCTGCATGCCAGAGGAAGGCTGGCAATTTACAAACCTGTGGCCAGATCCATTTTCCATGCAAAGAGCAAGACTTTTGCAATAAAATGGGCATTTTATTATCTTTTAACAAGACATCCATTTTGTTTTTAGAAATATGCAAAAGATAAGTGAAGACAGGAGACCTTCCTACTCAGCGAAGCCAGAAAATACTGCTTACAATTGTATCAGCACACATGGGACCCCACAGTTACAAACATCTACAATTCTTCCTGGAGATTTTTGGAAGGCCAAAGGAAGCAGCCCTCTGCTGGATACTACTTAGGGTAAGACATGGGTGCAGGCAAGTTTTGATTTCCAGAAAATCCTATCCTCTTTGGAATGGCATTTTCAGTGATTGCCATATACAACCGCTTACTTAATTCCTTCTTTCCATTTTTAAAGCTGTAGGAATGCATCAGAAGTGACCAAATCCTGAACATTATTTAATTTATCCTAAGAGAAATTAGGCCTAGGGAGGCCCTTCTTGTAGCTGGTATTGTATTGAAGCAAAAAGCTGTTCCTGTCTCGTTTAGGCTGTGGATTGGATAAAACCTTGATGCTGGGGAGCCAATCCCTCTGGAGAGCGACTCATTTGCCTTCGTGCAGTAAATGTTGGCACACAGGACCTCCTGGAATACCCTGAGGCTGGCCTAATGACACAGCTGCCGTGTTTATTTTTGAATGTAAACGGCACTCTGAAGTATGCTTTGAAAATTAATTTCAGCTGGAAAACAATAAACATTAATAAATACAGATTTTGTGTCTGCTAACAATTACTTCATGCCATTGTTAGATGTAGTGGAAAGAACTCATTTACAAATACAGTTTGGAGCAATTAAATCCCTTTTAAACCAAACTACTGCACACTGAGTGGGTTTCTCTCACATGGCACAGAGGATATCGATGTAGAGTTGCATGATTTTTATGACTGCGTGGGCTTCTAAAGGACAAAGGCACCGATTAGGTCAAGGCTGTGGTTGTCACAAAAACAAAGGAAATTAACAACTGGATCAAGGCAAAAGGACAATTACCCAATTCTTTTATGAAAATTCATTCTTGGTGGATGAAGAAAATGAAAAAAAAAATGACTTTCTTCCTCTTCTCTGCTTTATAAATGTTTTTTGAAAACCACATCAAAGGCTGAGGGTGCTTTCTCTGTGAGTCCCAAATCTAAAAGATGGAGCGGCAGTTAGGGCTGTATGGCCTGCAGTAAGAATTAGGGACGATCTGCCCTCCCCAGGGGAGGGAGGCTACGGGGACAGACAGAAGCAGCCAGCAAGCCATCTGTTTCCATCATGTGGTACCATCACGATGTTGGGAACTGCTGCAGAGCCTGCGAACAGCCACCCCAGGAATGCTTGCTTCTGTGTAAAGCCTGAGAATGGAACAGTCACCCAACTGTGAGCACCCAAAGGCCTCTGTACATGTGGGTCACGTGCTGTAGGCACTAGACTCAGCAGCCCGAGCTTTTCCTGTTCTGTGAAACAGGGCAGATCCAGGGTCAGCTCATTACGCTCAAATGGCCTTGCCTGCCATTTGAAGGGCTGACTGTAAAAACCGGAGTGGTCATACCAACAGAGACAGCCAAGTTTCAGGCAAAAGCAAAGCGTGTCCTCTCCTGACACAAACCAAGCCAAACAATTTTATGAAAGCCAAGAATTTCCAGACACAGCAGACTGATTAGGACCAAGCAAGGGCAATGTGTTGAGCTGTGTGGCTGAAGAGGCCTGGATTATAAGCAACTTGAAGGGCTCAGCTGGGTGCTTGGCATCTTTGCGTTCTATAGAGCCACAGTAATGATTTGCAAAGAAGACACTCATGTATGAATTGCTGCTGACAAAGTGGGTAATCTTTCAAAACTAGGGTTAAAACAGTTTACATTCATTAAAATGTAAGTTCACAAAGCCTTAAAGGGTTAAAAGTATCAAGGGAAGAGTAGCCGATTGCAACAGCTTCACCTAACCCCTGCCAAAGCTGGAGCCCTACAGGTGCACTCACACACAGCGCTGGGCAGAGATGCTGTGCTGAGCTGATCTTCTCTGGAAATACCCAGCAGGACTCAGGAGCAAACGAGACAGCCAGGCTAACATTCTCTTGCCCTGTCCTTGTTCCATTTATATGCATTTTATATCTACCGCAGAACAACTGTACTACAAGACGGTGTGGCACATTTTCTCCCTTTATTCATCTTTTCCAAACAGAAATGAAACAGATTATTGAATAGGGCACTTTCCTGTGACAAAAGTTTAGGAATTAAAGCAAGAGAAACAGAAAAACTCATTTCACTCATATCACATACACAGAGTTTAAAGAAAAAAAAATCCTAAGGTTCCCTGTTGGATCGCTGTCTCTTCCTTCTTTGGCAATTCTGTTCTAGTTCCAGGTCGCGTTGTGAGGTCAAGTTCAAGATCAGAATGTTCCATCTGGTGTCAGCTGCTATTTCAGAAATGGGATTGTTAATGAAATCCTAATGTCTATCATCACAGTGCAGGAACGATATTAATATTTTTTTCTCCCAGGCACTGTTACACAGATGTCAGCTCCAATCCCCTACAGCAGACTGCTACGAGTCAATCTGCATGGAAATATATCATTGATTTCTGTGAAGTTTCTAGAAATATAAGAGGTGTGAAAATCATAATTGGAAGAGGGAACCCTTTTAAAAACTAAGCTTAGTTTCGAACGTGTAAAATTATCCAGTCTGATAACAAAGGCAGAACAATTTTAAAACTACATTAGCCTAATGTAAACTAACAATACAGATATTAACATCTTTCAAAGCGAGTGAATCAGCTGTTTTAAACCAATCAAGCCCAGGAAAGCTCTCTGGGTGGAAAATGATGCTTGACACTAATATTTCACGATTAAGAACTAAATGAATGCAAAATGTGTTGGCAAAATGTTATTGATGTTTTTCCTTTCTCTCGGCACCACCTTTGTGTGGTGTTCAGAGAGCAAGAATACAGATGTTGCCAGCTTGCAGGGCCCGGGCAAGGTTGCCTTTGAAGAGCACGACTGTCAACCCATGAAAGGTGTGTAAACAGATGACAGGGGCAATTACAATGTGGAATTGATTAGGCTCTCAATTACTCAAAGCACATTGCCTACATTATTCTTCTTAGGCTGCTCTTTGATGACAAAAAACATGAATAGCTCATCAGGGCCACGAGATGTTTGTGTTTGGAATTTTGCTCAGCCTGAGAACATCTGCAAGTGCAGTTGGGGCCAAAGAAAGTAAGTTGGCACAGACTCTTCTAACCTAAAAAAAGGAACTAGAATGATGCCACCCCTGCCATGTACTCATTACTTGTTGCTATTCTTCTTAATGTCATAAAGAGCAAGGACCCTAGACCAAGGATATGGCACATAGAGGGGAGACCCATTTTGTTAGGGTTAGAAGTGGTCAATGGAGCGGAGTCTAGCAATCCGGAAGCCGGTAAATCAAAGGTTCCTTTATTATCAAGGATTTATTACTTGTCTCTGCCTCTACACAGGTACGTAACACCAGCCCAGGCCTTTTCAGCCTTTCTCCTAGATGCTGAAAAAAATCTTCCAAAAGAATAACAATTGTGAATTTCATAATAAACATCCCGAAAGGACTGTCTTCAATTCAATAGGCCCAGAAGCCGGCCTGGTCCTAGAATGGAACACAGTTCTCAAGGCTCGCTCCGTGTGCCCTAGCCAGCCCATTTACCCTGAAAACTCACCAGGGATTCCAGTGGAATTGCCAGTTCCAGACCCTGTGCCATGGCCACACTGCATTCCTGAAGCATTCATCAGAAAGTGGCCCATCTGTGAGGTCACAAGAGAAGGGAGGGTAGGGCATACCAAGGTTGATTGTTCCTCTTAAAAAAAATCTCTCCTTTCTGAATTTTTGGTCCGACTCTTCATTTGTTGATCTGCTTGGTTCTCAATAAGGCAACAAAACCGCTGGTCTATAATCCATTCCTGAGCTGCTGAAATACAGGAATGAATTCTAGACTCAGCCCCAAGTGCTGGCAGATGTTTCTGAGAACGGGCTCGGGCTGTTTCAAAACAGGGAGAACTCACGCTCGTAACGTGCAGATGTGGGGAGACTGGAGAGAGTTCAGAGACGTGACAAAGATGATTAAAGGGATAAAGAATGGTTTCTGAGGGAAGGCTAAAGGGATTCTTTCTGCCTTTATCCCAAGAAATGAGAAAATAATGATTATTAACTTCAAAGTCCGTTTGCTCTTCATGTTGGCAACAAACCCAATGAATGGAAATGGGCTTGAATGAAAACCAGGACAGAATGTGCTAATAGAAAAGGAAGGTGGCAACTGAGGACATGGGGTCCACATTAGACTAAAGACATTCATGGAAAAATGAAATGGAAACTGGATTTTTTTGCCTCCTTTGACATTTGAAATCTATGCCCATTTTTTCGATAGCATGCATTTTCCATGTACTTTCTGGAACCCCCTCATAACTTATAGCACAGGGCTAGCTTCACATTTGCTCAAATCTAAATATATCCGTTGTTCGGTTTAATTGTTTTTCCTGGGTAGTCTAGAAGCAAACACTGGAAGTAGGTCAACATTCCATTTCCTGGCCTCACTCCTATTCCCCACCCCCCAGCCCATATCATAAGAAGGAAACTCACAACTAATGCTCACTTCCTAACC